>NC_060121.1:75544333-76794333 GCF_021461395.2 Schistocerca americana | reverse complement strand
AGAAAGTATAACAACTTTTCAAATTAGAAAGATAATACCCTTTTATAAAATGTAGAGTACACTGAACGCCTAAGGGGCTACCGTAAGTTCACTTACGGACAGTTTAAAACCTTTCCCAAATATATTCGTTTTTAAAAGAAAGGGTAATTATATTTTGTATTAACAAATGGTTCAAATGGCTCTCAGCATTATGGGACTCAACTGCTGTGGTCATAAGTCCCCTAGAACTTAGAACTACTTAAACCTAACTAACCTTAGGACGCCACACAACACCCAGCCATCACGAGGCAGAGAAAGTCCCTGACCCCGCCGGGAATCGAACCCGGGAACCCGGGCGTGGGAAGCGATAACGCTACCGCACGACCACGAGATGCGGGCTTGTATTAACAAAATAGTGAAGAAATAACATTTATAATAATAAACTACAAGTGGGAGTTCATTTATACATGAAGCCTATCAGCTGGATTTAGTTACCAATGAATGCATAACAATTTTTCAAATGAGGGAGGTAATACCCTTTTTATAGAAAACACTGCAGGCCAAAAAGGCTATCGTAAGTTCACTTGTAGACTTACAGACATTTTTAAAACCTTCCCGAAATATATTCGTTTAAAAGAAACACGGGCCCCCAACAAGACAGGAAATAATATACATCAGACACTTCTCTTACAAATAGTTCCCAGCTCACGGCATCGACCAAGTGCGGATATGAACGTCCGTCGGAGCGTCTAACGCGGGCCACACGTGGTTGTGCCGCTCGGGCCCGATTTATCGGACCGACGGAGGGCACGGAGCACAGTGGGTGCGTCCGACTTCACTTCCCGGGTGCCGCTTCCCCAAACGGTTAACTCAGAGAGATCTCGTTGTGTGCACCTGGGAGGTGTAGCCCAGACCCACCACCTAGGCACAGATGTAGAACAAATTGTCAACAATTATAGTCCAAGCAATCGCGTGTGCTGGTGCACCAACAACTCGCTACAACCAAATGTCTGAAACAGTGCTATGTTAATAAAACCAAAATCAATCACTTAAAACAACTTTAAATAAAAAGGCACGGTAGCAGTATCGCAAGAATGAAAACAAATTGCGACTGCTAGATATAGCTTACAAGCAACAATTAAAGTATCTCAATCTTGAGCCTTTCTTAAGTCACCGATTGAGCTCACTTCTACACATGATGATCCCAAATAAACACCAAACGATATTCAGTCCTTACGGTAATCGAGCCCTTGGTTGGTGCCGAAATTCAAACCTCCGCACAAGTATCTCACGGAGTTAGCGTACTTTGGTACATCATACAGTTCAAGACCTACAACACTCTCTGGAACAAACTAAACACTCAGTTTTAAAACATTATACACAATAAGCTCGTAGTGATAGACGGTAAATCATTGAATGGAACAGAAGTGATATCTGGCGTTCCGCAAGGTAGTGTGATACGCGCTCTGCTATTCCTGATTTGTATAAATGATCTAGGTGATAATCTGAGCAGCCCTCTTAGATTGCTTGCAGGTGACGCTGCAATTTACCGTCTTGTAAAATCATCAGACGATCAGTTCCAATTACAAAATGATCTAGAGAGAATTTCTGTATGGTGCGAAAAGTGACAATTGGCACTATACAAAGAAAAATGCGAGGTCATCGACTTGGGTACTAAAAGAAATCCGATAAACTTTGGGTATACGATAAATCGATCAAATCTAAGGGCTGTCAATTCGACTAAATACCTAGGAATTACAACTACGTGCACCTTAAATTGGAAATTACCACATAGATAATATTGTGTGGAAGGCAAAACAAAGACTGCGCTTTGTTTCAGAACACTTAGAAGATGCGACAAACCCACTAAAGAGACAGTCTACATTACTCTTGTGCGTCCTCTGCTACAATGCTGCTGCACGGTATGGGATCCTTACCAGGTGGGATCGACGGAGGACATGGAAAAAGTGCAATGAAGGGCAGCTCTTTTTGTGTTATTGCGCGATAGGGGTGAAAGTGTAAGTGATATGATACGTGAGCTGGAGAGGCAGTCAGTAAAACAAAGGCGGTTTTCTTTGCGGCGAGATCTATTTACGAAATTTCATCACCAACTTTCTCTTCCGAATGCGAAAATATTTTGTTGAGACCCACCTGCGTAGAGCGAAATGATCATTGTAATAGAATAAGAGAAATCAGATCTCCAATGGAAAGATTTAGGTGTTCCATTTTCCCACGCGCCATTCGAGACTGGAATGGTAGAGAAGTAGTATGAAAATGGTTCCATCAACCCTCTGCCGGGCACTTATGTGTGAATTGCAGAGTAACCATGTAGATGTTGATATAGATGTAGGATCCCCACGGCTTCGGTGTTAAGGCAGAATGCCGACGTTGCTAGACACCAAGCGGCAACAGTTCGTGCAGAATGGTGCAACAAATTGCGTAGTGTCCGACCACAACATGGATTACCAACAGATTTTCATAACTGAGCACTTGCAATATGGAAGGCAGAAAGTGCATGGCCAGTGAAAGACTTAAATAGAATGATGTCACCTTATCACGCTAGCCAAATAATCGTCAGAGAAGTAGGTCGCCAGTGCAGTCTTCCAATAGAATGTAATCGGTTAACGGCCACCAACTGCTTGGCTGTGCAGACAACTTCAAGACACAAGCGTTACAACTGTCACCTGTAGAATGCCTTTTCATAACACCTCTTCACCGACCGGGTTACCTCCCTTCCTCGGGCAATCGCACCGTCTTCTACCCACCTTCAAACAACCTCTTCGCTCGCCCGTCGATCCTCTCACCGCCGAGCCACCTCGCAACCGAACACAAGCGCCGAAAAGTTAACATCTCGGAACGGATATCGATAGCTGCAAAATCGGCGTGGATCAACACCCAATGATCGAGGGATGTAGACATTACAAAGAGAAAAGTTGAAATGAGGAAGGAAAATGTGGACTGCAACAGCAGTTGAGACGGTTTGACTATAAATGTAATCCTGGATAAGCAATGCTGCTCATCCAGGATGAGACAGAATGCCGTCCTCGGGGGAAGGTGTAAGCCAGCTGGAAAGGAATGCGAGATGTCAAAACAGTCGGGAGGACGCAATTTTGTTTTCCGGAGGCAGAAAAGAAGTGAACGCCATGATTTCAAGAGCAGACGTAATTTCTACTTGTTGGATCTATTGCTGTGAACATTCCATTGGGGAAGAGTCACGACAAGGAAAGCGGAGAAGGGAAAAAAGTGAAGGGTTGTCACCTATGCAGTCGCCGAGTGCCAGCCTTCCAAGACTCACTGCTACAGGGTTCAGAGGCTGGAGGATCCTGTTCCATGAGATCTACGAAGACATCAGCATCCTAACTGGGTTGTCCTGCGGATTCCAGGGCGGGTAAACGGTAGGCGGTGCGCACCATCGACACCGTTGTAGAGGATCGTTGATTCGGCAAAAGAGACCATTTACCTCTGTATCATTTCTGGGAGCCTTTGCGGTTGGCGGAGGAAGACTCGCATGTTTGCTGGCCAGAGGGATGGAAGAAGTGTTCATGGGAGATTTCCGTCTGTCCTTTCCAGCTTCCCGGCGTGTAGCAGGTGATTTCGCCCCAAAGGTGGAGATACAGTTACTTCTTGCACAGCTGCAGGAGATGGGGATGCTACCGTGACACTGGGCGATTTTACAACTCTGGTGCAGAATTTGACGTCTCAAGCCTGCGTCGCTGTGTCTTTCGTGGATCGAGGTGTAGCAAGAACAGTAGTGTAAGTGCCAGATTGTAAAACGCAGGGCTTTCTAGTAACCAGCAGCTTGGGAGAGACAATATAAGGACTTTTTCTTTACCCAGATCTCCCAGACGGTCCCCTCGTCGAGACACACGGGACATCCTTGGGATAATGCTGCGTGGTTGCCATTGCAGTTGATATAGTGGGAAGAAGGAGGTCGGCCATCGCCCTCATGAGCATCCCTAACACTAGTAACACATTTGATTCTGATTCGACAGGACCATCGAGTGTGATTGTAAGGTTGACACTGGTAGTACTGTATCGAGCTTGGAATGTACAGCTGGACTTTGATGACTTTATAGCCTGCTCTGATCATTGACGGGAGAAAAAGAGTGCATTTAGCCACTAAGGTTGCATCAACCTTTTACATTACCCGATGGACTTCATTCACGACGGTCAGATCGTCGAGCAACCATGTGCAAATAACGACACACGAAAAATCCAGCTTTCGATGGGCCTCAACATGAACAGGTTAGTCATGGAGGAGCGAAGCTGCCAGCAGTCGTTGGGCTTGAGTATCACCATTAGTCTTCCTAAGCAAATTGCCATTACATAAAGGAGAGCAGGATTTCACAGGGTCTGTAACGGCATCAGCACCTCTCTGAATGGATTAACTGTACAAAAGGACTGACCTTCTTCGGTATATGAGACCACAAGGACCCGACGTGAAGCTGAGAGAGTCTGGGAATGTTTATCTTCATTCTATCTGCATTTAGTAGATGTAGACTGAGATGGTGACTGGATCATTGTGAGAAAATCCCCCGTGATTGCCAGTGTCTCAAACGCAATGGCGTGCTCCTTCCAACTGGGCCCCTTCTCAGAGGGGTGGCATACCCACTTCAGGTGATCGTTCACGCCTCATGTCACACCTTCCAAGCTCCTGACGGAGTGGCCAGTTGGAAATTTGGGAAGGTAATAGCTCAGGCAATCAGTCACCTCTCCCTGGGGCTGTCCTGTACCAGGGAGTGCATGCGGACCCTACCTCTCTACCCAGGGCTGGGAATTACGTGTTACCCAGTCACCTGTTATGTGGCGGATGCATGGGCTAGCTTTCAGGAGCACCCAGGGATGGAGGAGAAACAAATAAAGAGGAACCTCAAGCGTTGAAGCGGATGAATAATAGGAGATTGAGTACGAAGTGGAAAGAAAGAAAAAAAAATATTGTGGGGCCTGTTCTGATGTGAGGCTACTGAAAATTCAGAACACATTCCCAACAATATCCTAGACAGGTCCTCCAAAGCAGCGCAAACAGGATAGCAGGAGGAAAGACATGCAGCACAGAAGGCAAAAGATGCTGCAAAGGCTGAGGCTCCATGGTAGCGAAGCACGAACTGACCAAAGAGTGGTGTGCCCTGTGGGTGGGGAGGGAGGGGGGCTGTCATAGAGACATTTCAGCATACAAGGCTGTGGAGTGGGATGGTTAGCGCAGCAACGGCAATTTCATTCACGGTTTGCTCGATAATTTATTTTTACGAGTTTAACCAGTGAGTGTGTGGACCAATGCAGCAAATATCTTCCTGCTTGAAATACACCAATGAAGTACTGATTACACAGTAAACAGTTTGTAGTTTATACACGTCACAATACTCCAAAATTTTGATGTTCATAAGAATAGAAATGAATTTTAGACTTAAAAAAATATGCGCCTAACGTTAACTAAATGACCTGTAAATAACAATTTATCTTTTCAAAACAATTTGAATAATATTTGCAATTTCTGAAAAATACGCGCCTGGCTCTTACTACACTATGTTAATAACCCTCCCATTGTCGTTGTTGTTGTGGTCTTCAGTCTTGAGACTGGTTTGATGCAGCTCTCCATGCTACTCTATCCTGTGCAAGCTTCTTCATCTCCCAGTACCTACTGCAGCGTACAACCTTCTGAATCTGCTTAGTGTATTCGTAGCACTTGTAATTAAGGAACATGCACCACCGTGCTCACGAAGTCTAAGATATTTAAGACCAAACGCCCCAAGGCGCTCAACAAATGATTCATTAAACACCAAGAGATCAGTGCGAAGTAAAGTCCGAATTTAACCGTTCGTAGCCATCTGAATAAAGCCATATGTGTATAACAGAGTAAGACACACACAGTAAACGTTTTACTGTTTCACAGTTCCTACCTCCAACTGCCAGCAGACCGACATGAGAGGGCTCGGCCTTTTCTGACACCGTCACCTCAGTGCATCAGTCGCTAAGGGAGCAGCACCACATCCGTGACCGGCCATGGCAGCGGAGATCTGCCCTAAACTGCCGCCTGTTAACTACCCACATCACCAGGCCCCCCAGATGGACTCAACTACGGCACACTAAAACTCTAAATGAACGTATTGTTGCACACAAGGATGAAAAATTACAAAGGGGGAACAAACCAATTCCACCTAAGGGAAGTGAGAGTAACGTTCCTACATTAGTCTATGCAAACACTGCCTGTTCACATTAGCAACAGCTTTTAATTGAAGCTGCAAAAAACTGGGTACTCAACCAAAAGTCAGGCAATGAATATTATTACTGGAACATCAATAATAGCCACCCAACTCACGGCAGAATATTAGGCTAATAAGAGCAAAGCGATCTTTCTAACAGTCACAACTACATAACACTTTCGTTAGCACACTGCTTCAGAACATTAGCTGTCTTAAGTGGAGCCTAATTACGCCTCAACAAATGCTGGAACTCTTGTCCACAAGTTTCACTATAAATTTAAAGCACCGCAGGACGTTGTCCTTTACAAGTAAACATGCCATTATCATTCAGAAACTGGAATTGTTCACATGGGTCACCGAGAGGTGCTGGATGAAAATCAGCAGCTGAAGGTCTTCGCTCCTCCCAGTAGTGAGACCGGCGTCCAAACACCACACAGGCAGGCAGCCTCACCGACCAGGGCACAACACAGTCCCTCTCCTTGACTCCACACACGCCACTCGCGGCACCATCTCTAAGTTCGCAACTGCTGCTGCGCTCCATAGCGCAGCTCCGCTTCCTCATTCTGTGGACTCACTCGATGCCGACATACCACTCGCGTCATTTGTGGGACTTGCTTCATACCATCAGCCACACAATTTGCCATGCAAGGATCGGGAGCCAGCCCACTAGTGATATATCGAATCAAGCGCCACAGCTCATTATTCCCCATCAAAATCTGCACAACGCCCGTCCGCTAATTTATGTCAAACGAGGAACAGAGAATTTAGGTCCATCCCTTGACCTTGGAGATATGTACTCTAGAAAACTTCCCAGTATCAATGTTACGTACCATTTGGGTGACTGCCTTAAGAACCTGGATTACCTCACAAGGTGCTTCAAAGCACGGTGCCAATTTATGAGAAATTGGGGCCATATCTTCACGCCCGGCAGAAAGGTTTTAGATGAAACCTTATCACCAACAGGCACCTTTAACTCATTTTGCCCCTGACTGTAACGGCGCACTTGCCTCTAGTGTGTGATACTAATATTTCGTCACACTTGTTTCCAGTTCTCTTAAATTAGGTCACGAGTCCATTTCTCAGGGAGCAGGGCATTAACTGACCACAGATTGGCCAAGGGAAGTTGAGACCATGAGCAAACATCAAGGAAGTGGGGTGGTTTTAAGGACTTTATGGTAGATGTAATTAACAGCCAAATTAAACCATGGTACATAAGGAAAACACTTGTGGAGTGAATGAGAATGGAAAATAATAATGGCTGCCTGCAGATTGTAGTTCACTCCTTCAACAAATCATGGTTTCGGTCAGTATGGTATAGTCGTCGAATGAGATCGTGCGTTGTCGAAGCAGAATCTGTAACCAGTTGTAGAAAAGAAGACAGGAGCATTGCACGGTAATGGTACAGGGAGTGACAACTATGAAAAACATCGGTGACAAGTGAAGAACAGTTCACCCAACAGTCACCCTACTTCTTGGTACCAACCAGGCTAATCTGAGAAGGCATCAACACATGAACAGAATGTACCGGTTGGTGTCACTATTACATGGGAGGAGCGGACGTAATCAACAAAGAGCGTATTCATGAGAAAGTGATCACTTGACGATTTCAAAAATCCCCTGCAAGTATTGGAACTGCTGTTGAAAATTCTTCCGGGTTATATGGCCGAGGTCTATGGTATTCTTCTGTTCCTAACGTTTCGTCCAATACTACGTTGGACATCCTCAGAGGTATGGCTGGTCCTGCTGAGTCCTGCCGACTGACGAGTCGGGCGTCGGAAAGCGGCCTAAATACCGAGGAAAGTGGGCGTGGTCTATCTTGCACATAGCAGCAGAGAGAAAACTAGTCAAGGATAAAATATAACTATCGATAATAGTCCGTCATAGATAAAAATCACTTATCGATTCTGTAACGCCACTGTCCATATCTCGCTTAATTTCAAGGCCTCTTCTTTTCTACTAAAATTATCTTCATGTTTATAAATTCCAATAGCCTCCCTATACAGTCGTGGATAATAGTTCGAGGTAGCACTTAAAACTGTAGTTTCAGAAAACTTAACTACATGATCACCTGACTGAAGTGCACGTTCCGCAGCGGCTGATTTATCTGTTTTTCCCAGTCGGCAAAGACTTTTATGCTCCTTTACCCTCGTATTCACACATCTTTTCGTAGTAACAATTTAGACCTTGCCACAAGTACACGGAATTTTATCCACACCGCTAGATGATAATGGTGGCCTTCTATCTTTAACAGAACGAAGTACTTGTCCTATTCTGCTGGTAGGTTTGAATACCGGTTTCACTTTATGATTCAGCAAAATTTTGCCGAATCGATCTGTAACCTTACTAATGAAAGGTAAAGACACCGTATTCTTCCATTGCAGTGTACCATGCTTGTCCTTTGGTTTGCTGTTATTAGATCTTAACACTCTATTAATTTCTTTGTTTGAGTATCCATTCTTTTCGAAGGCCTGTTTCAGATGATTCAGTTCCGTATCCAGATGTTCCGGCGTACAAATCCGTTTTGCCCTGTCCAGTAAACTTTTGATTACACATCTTTTTTGTTGGCGTGATGAATGAAGTTCTTATGTAATTATCTATCAGTATGTGTGCTGTTCCGAAACACTTTATGTTTTAGACTGCCATCGGTCTGTCTCATGGCTAACACATCGAGAAACGAAATATTCTGGTCTTTTTCCACTTCAATGGTAAACTGAATTTTAGGGTTTATGCTATTAAGATAATGAAAAAAATCGTCTAAGGCATTTTTACCGTGTGTCCAAACCACGAAAGTGTCGTCTACATAACGATACCAACAACATGGTTTCTTATTTGCTTTATTCAAAGCTAATTGTTCAAATTTCTCCATGTAAAAATTGGCAATCGCAGGACTTAACGGGTTACCCATGGCAACACCATCCACTTGCTCATAAAACTCCTCATCCCACTGAAACTGGCTAGATGTGAGACAGTGTCTAAATAGAGCGGTCAAATCTTCAGGGAAAACTTCCGTTATGTGAACCATAATTTCATTGACCGGAATCATAGTAAACAGAGATACAATATCAAAGCTGACAAGAATGTCTTCAGGAGCCAAGGTTAGAGTTTCAATTTCCCAATAAAATGACGTGAATCCCTCACATAAGAATCAGTCTTACCAATGTATGGTTGTAGAAGAGTACCTAGATACCTAGATATTTGATACGTAGGGGAATCGATCGCACTAACAATGGGTCTCAGAGGGAGATTTATTTTGTGAACTTTAGGTAAACCATAAAGTCTGGGACTCTTAGCTTCACTCCTTAGCAAAACGTTTTTAGCCTTCTGTGGAATGGAAGCAGAAGACTTTATCAACGTATTATTTTTCCTCAAAATAACAGCCGTCGGGTCTCTTCTAAGTTTATTGTAATGTCCCGCCACTAATAGATCCAAAATCCTACTTCTGTAGTCCTCTTTGTTCATCACCACAGTGGCATTCCCTTTATCAGATGGAAGAACAACTATCTCTTCGTCCGCATTTAAATCCCTGAGGGCCTTTTCCTCCTCCTTAGTTAAATTACTCTCCAATGGCTTAATATGGCATAAGACCCTTGTGATTTCAAAACGAATTGCATTAGCAGTTGCCTTAGGGAGGGTTCGAATCCCTGCTTCCACATTCACTACAATCTCTTCCACTGGTGCATGCGTAGGAGTAATCGCACTCAGCAGGACCAGCCATACCTCTGAGGATGTACAACGTAGTATTGGACGAAACGTTAGGAATAGAAGAATTCCATGGACCACGGCCATATAACCCGGAAGAATTATCAACAATAGTACCATCTGGTCGTGAAAGCCTTCATTGTATATTGGAACTGGGTTTAGCAATTTTACATTCATGGCACTGTCCCACCAAATGCAATATATCTTGATACAAGCAAGGTTAACTAAGAAGTTCCCTAACCCGGCCAAGGATCCAACAGATTTCTAAATGCCCTCCAATCACAGACTTATGAAAGCCATGGAAAATTGCGGCAACCAAGTCTTCCGTAACACAAATCTTGGTCTGCTTATCCCGCTTGCTCTAATAACAGAATATTCCCTTTTGCATGTTATATTCGGCAATGATTTGCCGCTTAATAAATTTTGTTCAGTCTTAGACAGAGCAGGGTCTTGGTCTTGATGGTGTTCCAAATTACAAAATAACTTCTGGACCATGGTTAGTGATGTGTCGACAGAAGGGCCGACACAGTGTTATTTTGAGGGGGCCGATAGGCACGCTATAAGCTCACGCAGAATATCTTGAAGTCTGAAACAGGACGCTCAATGAATTGCTATAAAGAAAAGTGCGTTGCTTTGGGAATACTTAACTTTTAATCCGTCATTGGTTTACAACGTTCTTGATGAGACATTTCATACGATAACTATCAAACTATGTAAGGCTAATGGCGCCTTGCTAGGTCGTAGCCATGGACTTAGCTGAAGGCTATTCTAACTGTCTCTCGGCAAATGAGAGAAAGGCTTCGTCAGTGTAGTCGCTAGCAATCGTCGTACAACTGGGGCGAATTCTAGTCCGTATCTCGAGACCTGCCTTGTGGTGGCGCTCGGTCTGCGATCACACAGTGGCGACACGCGGGTCCGACATGTACTAAATGGACCGCGGCCGATTTAAAGCTACCACATAGCAAGTGTGGTGTCTGGCGGTGACACCACAGTTAGTACCTCAGCAATCCAAGCTGGTTCCCTTATTCCCTGTTCCTTATTGTGGTGACTGCACCTCTGCTCGAACATTCGACTCAGTGCTTCTGCAATAGCGTTGTCAGTTCCCCTAATATGCCTGATGGTAAAGCGAAACGCAGAAATGCCCACGGCCACGGCCCGCTGGACAATTCGTTCCGTGTTCCTGGGCTGGCGAGTACCCAACTTAAGGCTTGGTTGTCTGTTTCAAGACAAAGTTCCCGGAGATGGACGTCGAACAAACTTTTCGAGGGGGAACACTACCACCAGGGCCTCACACTTGTAAACATAATATTGAAGTCATACTGGCGAAAGGGACCTTGAAGCGCACGCAATTGGTCTACGTTCTCCCTGATTTCCTGGAATAGTACCGCAGCGATACCCAATTTTGAACCGTCGGTCTGCACGACAAAACAGATATGCGTAGTCAGAAATGGCTAGCACTGGACGGTTAATCAGGGAGACAGCTGTGACACCCTGCACTCAAATGTCTGATTCTTCTTATGCATCTGGTTCAAGGGGGGCAAAATTAGGGATGAACTTTCGTCGTTCGCTGTCATAATGGACCGGACGACACCCTTCTTGGTCTTAGGTGGGGAAAATATCTGTAAGTACGTGCTCCTTTTTTGATCTTCTCGGATCCGGCCAGCAGAAACCAAATGATCAGGGGAAGAAAACTCCTACTCAGCTAAATTAGTTCTCGAAGGCTCTACAGTAAGACAAGTGGCAAGAAAGTGGCTAAAACCTCCTCCAGGTATTGTAAATGTCGTTGGAAGGTAGTACTATAAATTGCCATGTCATCTAAGTAATAACAACCTGATTTAAATTTTACAAAAATGGTTCAAATGGCTCTGAGCACTACGGGACTTAACTTCTGAGGTCATCAGTACCCTAGAACTTAGAACTACTTAAACTTAAGTAACCTAAGGACATCTGATACATCAATGCCCGAGGCAGGATTCGAACCTGCGACCGTACCGGTCGCGTGGTTCCAGACTGTAGCGCCTAGAACCGCTCGGCCACTCCGGCCGGCATTTAAATTTTACATCCCCCCATATATTGCCCGAAGTCTGGAGAGAACAGCAACCCCAATCCATAAGCCAAATGGTACACGGCTAAATTCGAACATAATGCAATCCGGACGAAACGCTGTCAGTTGTCTAGAATTTTCAGTCAGTGGATCTCGTGGTAAGCCTGATTAAGATCGAGAATAGAAAAAGAACGAGAACCAGAAAACCAGGTGAAACAGTGGAGCAAATCGGGCAGCGGCACAGATTCAAAGACCAACTTCTTATTTAATAGCCTATAATCAACCACAGGTTGACACCGGAATCACTGACCACAGGATCACAAACATGACCTACCTTACACTTACATCACGCACAGTAACGCTGTCTTTCCCTGTGACCGGAATACACTGGCACAATTCGTAGCTCTTTTTGGGGTAAAATTTAAAAGAAAACGCCCTACCCACATAATTCATGATAAAACTACTACGCTGAATCCAGTCGCAACACAAGGATATTAACGCAAAAAATTCTTGACAATTTCGAATTGGACGGGCCAAGAAAACTCATAGCTACCAGTCAGAGGCAACACCTGCCCATTGGCAGTACGACCTCCCTGCAAGACCGACTTTAGACTAGGAAACTCACAACTGCTGCGACTGAAAATATACAAGTAATAATCAAGCAGTTAAAGGCTACTTTCTGAATCAATTATAGCACACACGAATTCATGATTTACTGCAGCACAAACAAGGGGCAAAAGTGAATTTACAGAACGTCGAATGCGGCTGCTGCATTAAATAGGAGATTTAAACTTCAACGCACCCGCACGCTTTCGGTGTCAGCTGGTCAGACGCTGGTTCCGTGGCGCAAGACACCGGCTCACCATTAGTCCAGGATCACCGCATCGGAAACACCAATGTGGCTTTAACCAACGTGGCATCTCGACTACTCTCCGCGCCCTGTCCAACTCTCGGTTTTTGTGAAAAGCACCTCGCACCTTCCCGCTTAGTATCGGTGAAACGAATCGAATCAACCTGATGCACTAATCTGTGTAATTCGGCAAAAGTCACGGGCTTATTACAAAATATCAAGCGCGATCGGTCTTCGAGCTTAGCCCCTTGCAGAATACAGCAGTTTCGTTCGCTTCCTCATCACTGAAGCTCCAAAGCCATAACGGCGTTACGAACCCCTTCTATACATTCCTGAAAGGTGTATGTGTGTGTTTTGGCATCTAATGGGCGCCCAACAGCGAGGTTATCAGCGCCCTGACATTTATTGAAACAAACGAATGTGGATAAGAACTAAAACTGTCGTACAAACGTGCCATCGAAATGACCAGACAATCTCCCGATCGCACAGGCAATCTCACATGCACTAAAACCAGTGAGGAGGGAAGATCAAGAAAGATATAGAAAGTAAAACAGAGTGAAAACAAAACACAGAAGAGCTAAAATAACAACACAGGGAAATGTAACCGGCTGACCGCTTACAAAAATCTTGGGTGAGCCAGCCACTCTGTTGATACATTAAAAACATCTCCGCAAAATCCTGAACGGGGAGGTAGTATATGTTGGTCAATTCATTTTTCGTATGTGGAGAAATTTATGCCTAACAATATTCTTCCTCAAATCCTGCACGGTTCCTTGATGCTGTAACGCTTCCGCAAGATTAGAACTTGACCGCCCTTTCGCCAGACGATATTATGATTGCAGAAAAACTGACGACTGACTACACGTTGCTGCACCCCCACATTTTGTTTTCAAGCAAGACGCCAATAAGGCAAGGTTTATTAGCTTCATTGTAGAACCACCTCAAAATGTGTGCGTGCAGCAGCTTGCTAGTTGAAATAAACTTATTGTTTACATCCTATCCACAGCCAGCCACACGGTTCAAGATCGCAAACTGCCGTTAGCATACCGTCTGTAATCAACAAGGCTAGCTGTTGTCTTCTTTAGCTCATAAACGACGTCGTTTGTAATTTCTAATGCAATTGTTTTTAAATGGTGACAACGACCTAGGCCTAGTCATAGCGCTATATTTCTTCATCATACATTAGTTTACGAAAGAGTATACACAAGGGTAAAATATTACACCGGCATAAAGCCTTGTAAGAAAATTTGCGTATGGAACTCATTATATGAATGTAGAAAAAGTATATGACGGAATAACACCTGGAGGATTCTTGTACATCATACTAATGACTTATGTCTTCTATTGCACAGTGTAGTACGAATCAATAAACGGCAGTGCATTGATTATTTAGTCGCTGGAAGGCAAATTTTTTTTTTAAAGTTTTTGCAACTCACATATACGCAGTGGGCACCAGCACAAACAGTGTGGTAATGAAATAAGCCAATGGGCAGTACTGTTGACATTTTGCCAAAACACTCCGTACACATGAGGTTTGCGACAACAGCGACGGGTGAGGCACATAGAACCGCTAACACAGCGACAAAGTGTGACTCGGCGTGAAGTAGCTAGCTCAGCTGTGCTTCATTCCCCGACATCTCTCCTGCCATTTACCAAGGAATCGGAGAAAAGTATTAAAACAAGACATCCTGTAAACAGAAAGTTGAAAACACTCTCCCCTGCCCTCTCCCCTCCCAGTCCACTGTATCTCCAACCGTTCACAGTGTAGTACTCCTTACCTCCATCACAATACTAGAATTCCAAGATGACGGAAACAGAACAATTCTCTCATCTTTCCAACCAGTGAGAGAGTAATATTTAAATGTCCACCTGCTTCGCTGGGTGCTTGCCTCACCCCCCCCCCCCCCCTTCATTTCATTCTCATCACCGGCGGGCAAGACACCCAGTGTGGCTTCTGCTGAAGTAAGACTTGCACTGTGCGGCCGAATTTCCCCAGAGGGGGCCTCTCGGCCAACGGTGCCATACGCTCATTCCCATTTATTGTAATATTTAAATGACGTGTCAGAAATGCAGTAAAACGTGCAGCCTACACTTGAAAGTCAAAAATATTCGTTATGTATTTGAAAGCCAAATATATGCATTATTTCCAATATAAAATGGTATTCAAGTTACATAACATACTTAGAGAGCGAATGTATCCTTTATAATTTACCTCTATTTTTTCGGACCAGTCATAGAGAAGTAACAAAATTCCAATATGATGTAAATAGATGAGTTTTGTTCTTTATGCCCCACATAACCTCCAGTGAATGCTAAAAGGTAAACATAAAACATATAATGGTAAATGGTAAATACGGTACCATAAAAACTAAACATTAAATACTACCATAACTGATAAACGCTAAAGAGTAAATGCTGAAAGCTAATCGTAAACACTAAATGCTTGACTTTAAACAATGAACAGGTAACACTAAAAGCTAAATGGTAGACACTAAATGGTAAGTGCTATATGGTAGACAGTAAATGCTGTATAAATAACGGTAAACACCAAATAGTTAACGCTAAATGGTGAAAGCTAAATGATGAACGCTAAGCGCTATTGCTATATGCAGTTATAATTACAGATCTCTAGAACTTTACGACAGATGGAAATGGTGTTTTAATTATTTCTGTGAAACACAGTGTTGACTGTATACATTACCATACCTCCGTAATAATGTGAAAAGTGATTCTAGGATTACAACTATGCATCATTTATGTACAGACGTATTTGTATATCTAAACCTCTAAGCTCCAAAATACTGTACAACCTTGTATTGCCTCTTATCCAAAGTAATAATTTCTTCTCTTCCTCTCTCTCTCTCTGTCTCTCTCTCTCTCTCTCTCTCTCTCTCTCTCTCTCTCTCACACACACACACACACACACACACACATACACACATACACACACGAACATACGCATACAGACACGGACACAATCTGTTTCATAATTACTTCATTATTTTATAATATAATAGTGAGGAATAAACAATAAATTGGAAAGTTAACAATTTTGATCTGATAATTACTGCAATTTATACTGTGGAGACATACCAATCTCATGGACATTCTATATCGTTTTCCACATCTTTCTCATCACTGTCTGTTGTAAACAGTAGTTTTTTTTTTTCAATTTGAGATCATATTCAAAACAACCCCATTAGACAACCATGATTTCACTGCTGAATCTACCTTAATAAAATTGAAACACAGCTGAACAGCATTTTACGGGCAAACTGTGCACATCACGAATAACGTATCTTAATGCAGCTATCAAGTAGTTATTTATACTGGAACAGAAAGTGGTCTGCCATTCGTAACTACCGTATATTTCTAAAACAACGTAGTGTTCGGAATCGGCAAAGCACTGTCCCTGAAGTTATTGCCTTACGTGCTCACTGACTTCTCTAAGAGCTTTTAGCCTACCAATGATTTTATATCTGAGAAGCTGTTGCGAATATAGCAAGCAGCCACATAAATCTTGTTTTTAGAGGTTTTATATTAACATCTCTTATCTTTGCATTGTATGATACTTTGTGAAGGGAAACTGTCACTTTTTTCACAAAAAAATACGGAAGAACAGTTTCAAAATCGACTGTATATGTGTTATTCCCTCTTACATGACATACTATGCACACTTTACCACCGTTGAGGAAGTGTTGTTTAGCGGGACTGATGGTCGAAATTCTTCATGGGAGATATACCTTGCGGCCCTCAGATGAACCAGCACCATCTCTCTTGGTGTTCTGCCCTGAATGTCGGGTGCCGCCACCCTTACTCCCCTGCTGACAGTGTTACTATGTGAACTACACTCCTCGGACTCTTAAAGCTCTCCTGTTTCGTACAGGTTCCACAAATGAGCAATATTCTAGAATTGGTTTTGATAGGAAGTGCAGATGTTGTACTGGGTCAAATAATTTTCGGAAATCAGGAAATACTGCATCTGTCAGACTGCTTTGATCAAAACTCTGACTATATCACATGGTTAATGTGTGAGCTGGGTCTTCCATGTTCGATGTATACAGAAACGATGCTGGCTGGCTTTTTGTTCGAGATATCTCATTATATTTTGGCTCAGGGTATGTTATACATGCTACGAAAATTAAAGTAGGATAATTCTTCTGGGTTTTTTCTTTGCAGAGGAATATATGAACTGGAGTTAAACATTTTACCCTTTGCTTCGGTAGCCTAAATTTCAGTTCCTGTCTCACTCACGAGTGACTGTACACAAAAGTTGGTGTACAAGAGTTCGTTTCCAATCTTTATGTTCTAAGTAGTTTTCGAAGAAGGGATTGCATAAGATTTCCAAGGATGAATTGTCATGATCGTTTCTACCAAAATTGTAATTTTACAATTGGGTTGCTGCATGACCAAAATCTCCATCAATGATTACGGTATGATTGGGGAACTTACGTGCAAACAAATGAGGTTTCCTCTAAACTTAGGACGTGAATTTGCTGGTCGATCGAATGATACAATTGCCATTTTTCCCAAAGAGTCTTGCCCAAAGAATCTCTCATTCAGCTTCAAATTCTTTCTCGGTGGGTCTGAGTTCCTTGTTTACTAAAAAAAAATACAACAACCGCATTTCCCACTACCCTATCTTTTTTACAGTAAGTTAAATTTTCCCCAAAACGTTATAGCTATCAATGTCAGGCGAAACCTTGTTTCTGTACCTCAGATTCCGTAGGCTTCATTGCTTTCCAGATGCACATCGAACTCTGGCGTTTCGCTGCAAATGCTTTGGCAGTTAACTACAGCCGCGCGGGATTAGATGAGCGGTCGGATATGGGTGTGTGTCTTTGTCCTTAGTATAATTTAGGATGAGTACACTACTGGCCATTAAAATTGCTACACCAAGAAGAAATGCAGATGATAAACGGGTATTCATTGGACACATATATTATACTAAAACTGACATGTGAGTACATTTTCACGCAATTTGGGTGCATAGATCCTGAGAAATCAGTGCCCATAACAACCACCTCTGGCCGTAATAACGCCCTTGATAGCCTGTGCATTGAGTTAAACAGATCTTGGATGGCGTGTACAGGTACTGCTGCCCATGCAGCTTCAACAGGATACCACAGTTCATCAAGAATAGTGACTGGCGTATCGTGACGAGCCAGTTGCTCGGTACCCATTGACCAGACGTTTTCAATTGGTGAGAGATCTGGAGAATGTGCTGGCCAGGGCAGCATTCGAACATTTCCTGTATCCAGAAAAGCCCTTACAGGACCTGCAACATGCGGTCGTGCATTATCCTGCTGAAATGTAGGGTTTCGCAAGGATCGAATGAAGGGCAGAGCCAGGGGTCGTAACACATGTGAAATGCAACGTCCACTGTTCAAAGCGCCGTCAGTGCGAACAAGAGGTGACCGAGACGTGTAACCAATGGCACCCCATACCATCACGCCGGGTGATACGCCAGTATGGCGATGGCGAATACACGCTTCCAACGTGCGTTCACCGCGATGTCGCCAAACACGGATGCGACCATCATGATGCTGTAAACAGAACCTGGATTCATCCGAAAAAATAACGTTTTGCCATTCGTGCACCCAGGTTCGTCGTTGAGTACACCATCTCAGGCGCTCCTGTCTGTGATGCAGCGTCAAGGGTAACCGCAGCCATGGTAACCGAGCTGATAGGCCATGCTGCTTCAGACGTCGTCGAACTGTTCGTGCAGATGATTGTTGTCTTGCAAACGTCCCCATCTATTGTCTCAGGGATGGACACGTGGCTGCACGATCCGTTACACTGATTCCACATTATGCTAACAGTCATTGGATCTCGATCAACACGAGCAGCAATGTCCCGATACGATAAACCGCAATTGCGATAGGCTAGAATCCGACCCTTATCAAAGTCGGAAACGTGATGGAACGCATTTCTCCTACTTACACGAGGCATCACAACAACGTCTCACCAGGCAACGCCGGTGAACTGCTGTTTGTGTGTGAGTAATCGGTTGGAAACTTTCCTCATGTCAGCAAGTTGTAGGTGCCGCCACCGGCGCCAACCTTGTGTGAGTGCACAATGTTACATGCTAATCATTTGCATATCACAGCATCTTCTTCCTGTCGGTTAAACTTCATGTCTGTAGCACCTCATCTTCGTTGTGTAGCAATTTTAATGGTCAGTAGTGTACGATGCGCTAGTGGACTGACGAAGTCGCGTCGAAAGCTGGAGTGTGAGTCTCTCGAAAAATATTGACTGTAAGTCGAAGTACGTGTCCCTTTATTTTCGCTCCTCTTTCAACCTACCAAGTTTCCACTGTGTCAGAGAGCCGCCTACGGCGGGTTTCCCTTGTGCCTGCAGCCGGACGAGTTGTCTTGCGCAGCGGTAGTATCAGTGAGAACCGTATCAAAATACCTACAGTGGTTCTCGAAATTATCCTTCAGATACAGATTGAAAAACGCGACGGGGGACACTACATGTGTGAGACCAAATCAGCAAGTCCTAGCCCCTACTTTTTGTAGCCAAATTAGGTTATAAATGCGAAGTCGACATATCCATTCCCAGCGTTGGACCCATCTTGGTTCGTTCCGACCTTATCTTCCGGTAGCTCCGCCGCACGGCGGTTGTGGTTCACACGTCCGTGGCGTTAGAGCAACGAAGCTTGAGTTGATTTCTATGGAGCAAGTGACGAACACCCATCGAGATCTACAGGGAAATGCAGCCCACATGTGGGGAAAACTGATTCGTTTTGAGAATTGTGAGGTCGTGGTGGTGTTGTTAGTTCGACAAAGGCCATGAAGTCTAGCATCTCAATGAGCGATCGTGGAGGCCGCGTTTTTTGCTGACTGATGACCATAATCCCGAGCGGATGCAATGTTGGAAGCAGATCGGTGCGTGCAAATCACGGCCATTTCCCGACATCTTGGCGTATTGTATGGGAGTGCTTACGACATCGTTCCAGGAGCGCTATGGTACCGGAAGGTTTCATGTCAGTGGGTGCCTAAGCAGTTGGACGACATGATGGAAGGCAAGCGAATGATGTCACTGGGCAACAACCAAAAAAACGTCATGGGTTTCTCAGCTGATTTAGACTAATTTTGGTGTTCTGAGTCCGAATATCACATTGATTTTGCTTTATCATGTCAACTTTTTGAGATACAGCCATAGGCCTACATGACCATTTTTCGCTGAAATGTAAGCCTTTTTATAGGCTTCAATATGCTAATATTAGGGGTTTTAATGGGATTATTCAGGACATATGAAAACAAAAGAAGCCTTTAAGATTGTAACAGTTAATCATTCCAATAGATGCCTTTTTTTCTTACTATAGTATAAAATTTATTCTAATTTTTATTGTCTGACAGTCAACTGCATATTTCTATTACTATTTCAGATTGATATGGCTTCTGCGCGACGTTCATGCATAAATAATCCAGACGTTTTCTGCTACATCTGCGGAGAATACACGCTTTCAGTGGACAGGAAGAACATCACGGGATTTGTGAAGAACGCCTACCTGGCTTACTTTCAAGTCAAGCTGGGTGACCAAGATAAGCCCTGGGCACCGCACACGGTCTGCAAGAAGTGCGTGGAATACCTCCGGCGGTGGACGAAGGGCACGAAAACTTCACTGAAGTTTGGGATTCCGATGGTTTGGAGGGACCCATTGGACCATGCATCGGATTGTTACTTCTGCGCCATCAATACTACTGGCATCAACTGGAAGAATCGGCACAGCCTCCAGTACCCCGACCTTCCATCTGCCCGCCGTCCAGTTGCTCACTGCGAAGAAATTCCTGTACCAGCGTTCACAGAGCTTCCTAACATCGACGACGAGGCCACCACTGCAGACGAGGGAGGATATATAGCAGACGAGGAGTATGAAGCACAAGATGGTCGGCAGCTCTTTTCACAATGTGAGCTTAATGATCTTCTTCGGGATCTCAGCTTGTCGAAGACTTCATCCGAGCTGTTGGCCTCCAGACTCAAAGAGAAAAATCTACTTGGCGAGGACGCGCGTATCACTTTCTTTCGTAGAAGGCATGAGGACTACATGGGCTACTTCTGCCAGGAGGAAGACCTAGTGTACTGCCGAGATGTCGCCGGTCTTCTTGTTCAACTCGGGGCTCCTACATACGATCCGAGAGATTGGCGACTCTTTATTGACAGCTGCAAGCGCTCTTTGAAGTGTGTGCTCCTCCACAACGGGAACGAGTTCGCCTCAATCCCTCTTGCTCACTCCACAACTCTCGTAGAGAAATATGAAGCAGTGAAGTACGTGCTCGACAAAATCCAATATGAGCAGCACCAATGGATCATCTGCGTCGACTTCAAGATGGTGAACTTTCTACTTGGTCAGCAGTCCGGGTTCACGAAATACCCATGCTTTATATGTATGTGGGACAGTCGAGACAGAGCCCAGCACTATGTAAAGAAAGTGTGGCCGCCACGAGAGCAGTTAGTACCTGGTGCGAGAAACATCATAAACGAACCTCTTGTTGACCGGGAGAAGATATTGATCCCACCGCTACACATGAAGCTTGGGTTAATGAAACAGTTCACGCGTGCTCTGGACAAGGATGGGAGGTGCTTCCACTACCTGTGCCGAGCCTTTCCGCGACTGACCATTGAGAAGCTGAAGGCCGGCATTTTCGATGGGCCACAGATACGGCAGCTCATAAAGGACACAGCGTTCGAAAACTCCATGAACACGTTAGAGTGCGCCGCGTGGAAATCGTTTGTGCAGGTGGTGAACAACTTCCTGGGGAACACGAAGGCAGCAAACGACGCCAAACTCATCAGCAGCATGATAGAGGCCTTTCAAAAGCTCGGGTGTTTGATGAGTATAAAGGTGCACTTCCTGTACTCACACATGGAGAAGTTTCCTGAAAACCTTGGGGCGATGAGCGACGAGCAGGGAGAAAGGTTCCATCAGGACATGAGCCAAATGGAGGATAGGTACCAGGGGAGGTGGGACGCAGTCATGATGGCGGACTACTGCTGGATGCTGAAGAGAGACAACCCAGCAGCTGCTCACAAACGGGAATCGAAGAAACGCCGATTCATGCCGTGAACTCTGAACTTTTGTGTCACGTAACGCTCATTGTTATACTAATATTATGATAAATATGCTTACTTAATTTGATGGAGTAAATAAAAACTTAATGAATTTGCATACGTTGACTTTTATTTCTTGAGGAAAACGGAAAAAATCTTCCGGGGTTTCTCAGCAGATGATACAAAGAAATTTGTTTTTTTACGAAAAATCGATTTTTAAAAATTTCTGTAGCAAAAAATCCTGACATGATAGAACAAAACCAAGGTCATTTTCGGACTCAGGGCATCAAAATAAGTCTAATTCAGCGGGAAAACCCTAGACTTTTTTAAAAAAATCTTTTTTTGTTGCCCAGTGTGTCTTTCCTGAATCATCTGCAATGGTATTCCAAGGGGGGTCAAAGTTTCCTGGACCCCAATATTACTGGCGATAAAACGTGGATATTGCATTTCATAGCGGAATTCAAGCACCAGAGCATGCTGTGGAAACGTCTAGGTTCGCCTCTGACAAAATAAATAAATAAATAAAATAAATAAATAAATAAATAAATAAAATAAATAAATAAATAAAATAAAAAAATCTGTTCAGCGCCATCTGCTGGGAAAGTGATGTTAACGACCTTTTGCCGGCCGGAGTGCCCGTGCGGTTCTAGGCCCTACAGTCTGGAGCCGAGCGACCGCTACGGTCGCAGGTACGAATCTTGCCTCTGGCATGGATGTGTGTGATGTCCTTAGGTTAGTTAGATTTAATTAGTTCTAAGTTCTAGGCGACTGATAACCTCAGAATTTAAGTCGCATAGAGCTCAGAGCCTTTTTAACGACCTTTTGAGATAGACGTGGACTGCTCCTAATGGATTTCACGCCACAAGGTTCAACCGTCAATGTCGACAGTATTTGTTCCACACTGTCACATCCAAGAGCTGCAGTCAGGTGAAGGCCGAGGGATTCTCGATGTGGCCAACGTTATTCTCCTGCACGACAATGCGAGACTACATGTGGCACTCAGAACTGCCAAAAAGCTCCAGCCATTCTGGACCACTTACCATACAGTCCAGACCTCGCCCCTACTGATTTCCACGTTTTAGCACCACTGAAGAAGTTCCTGGTAGAACAGCCATTCACAAGTAATAATGAACGAAGACAGCAGTCCGAAGGTGGTTCCATAATCGGCCAGACAAATTCTTTTCCAGGGGCACATCAAATTTAGTGTTGCAATGGGACAAATGTATGAATCGGTGTGGGAACTACGTAGCTTATAGAAAATAGGGGCAAAGACTTTCTGATTTGCCTTCGCACAGGAGTGACCCAGCCCGACTACGCACAGGTAGCATTAAGTATGTACAGTCAGACAGCTTGTGTGGCGTAGCGTATTTTGCTAGCAGGCTACTGCGTGGGGTTATGAATAAATTTCAGAGAACAACGTTAACTGATTAAATATCGTCACTTCCATATAACTTATGCAATGTAAGTGGTACGCGACAGGAAAGTTGACTGGAGGCATGAATGCTATGTGTTCCATATTGGACTGGAGAGGGAGTGATATCTCAAGGCAATAATGGGAGCACAACGTGATGTTAGAAATATGTTTACAACGAATGCAAAAACTGTATGCCAATCATGGGTGTATGTGTGTGTGAATGATTCAATTTGTGTCAGAGGCTGGCAGAGGTGACGCAAATAAATAATAATAATAAACCACGCATGACAATACAAGTTTAGCTCGTTTATGGAATGAATTTTCACCCTGAGGTGGAGTGTGCGCTGATATGAAACTTCCTGGCAGGTTAAAACTGTGTGCTGGAGTGAGACTGGAAGCTGAGGCCTTTACCTTCGACAGGCAAGTGCTCTACCAACTGAGACGATTGGTCATGAATCGTACTTGGGTAGCTCAGTTGGTAGAGTGCTTGTGCGTGAAGGGCGAAGATCCCAGGTTCAAGCCTCGTTCAGGCACACAGATTTAGCCTACCAGGAAGTTACATATCGGCGCACACTCCGCTGCAAGTGAAAATTCATTCTCTAAACATCCTCCAAGTTATTCGAAATTTTTGTAACTCTGCTCAAAAATCGTGTTGTAATAGCGGTTCATACCACTTCTTGGGCATTGCAAACAGTCTGTGCTATAGGGTAAAAACTGAGGTTGAAGAACTCTATTTTTCGTGTTAATTTGTCCGTTTTCATTTGTTAAAAGCAGATAAAGGCATGTTGTGTATACAGGCAGTAGATGAGTTGGTTTGTGGTTTTATTTTAAACTGAGAGTGAATTGTTAAGTTCCAAGTTTTCCCCTTATATGATGTCGCAATTTTGTTGTGACTTCTCCCATTTTTAATCTTTTAAAGTAATGGACTAGCGTAATTCACTGATACCACACTTCAATACCTCAGATGAGGAATGGTTCCATTTTGTAATACGAGTGATGTTCGACTATGACAGTGAGAAACTGCCGTATAGACCTGATAGCCCAATTCTTGCACACCGCTTCTACACGCATACCATCTGATAGCCCACGCCACATGGTAACTGGTACATTATAGACCCAGTAAAGCTATACCGATTCTTATACTATTCGTTTGATGTCCGTTTCTGTCGGTATTGTTATTAACATAGAACTGACCGTTCCTCTCGTTTTATATTATAACACAATATTTCAAAGCAATGCAAATTTTACGAATAAAAAACACTCGTTGCTTTAACAAAAGCCGGCCGCTATGACCGAGCGGTTCTAGGGGCTTCAGTTCGGAACCGTGGTGCTGCTACGGTCGCCGGTTCGAATCCTGCCTCGGGCATGGATGTGTGTAATGTCCTTAGGTTAGTTAAGTTTAAGTAGTTCTAAGTTAAGGGGACTGTTGACCTCAGATGTTAAGTTCCATAGTGCTCAGAGCCATTTCAACCATTTGAACCTTAAAAAGCGTTTTGTTTAAAAACGGACGGGCTTAGCATTGTTGCAATGGGTAATTGATATTGCGACTATTTTATCCGGCTATTAA
This sequence comes from Schistocerca americana, assembly GCF_021461395.2. Taxonomy (NCBI): domain Eukaryota; kingdom Metazoa; phylum Arthropoda; class Insecta; order Orthoptera; family Acrididae; genus Schistocerca; species Schistocerca americana. The sequence continues at coordinate 76,769,523 of NC_060121.1, read as the reverse complement.
TAAAAAATAAAAGCACCTGATATGACAAAGGCCAAACAAATACCGAAAAATATCCGTACCGGTTTTAGCCAGTCAACGAAGCAAAGTTGCTTTTTGTAAAAAATTTTACTCCTAGAAAAAAAAATAAAACATCACATATTTTGGATTCGCGTGTTTTCTTCGCAATGCAATTGTTCTCAAATGATTGGAGGGGATTTATTGGTTCATTATTTCCAACTGTGTCTCATCACAGCCTGATAATGAAGTGGTTACCTTTCCGTCATTGCCCATATTTACTACGATACTTTAGTGTAGAGTAACTGACTGCCCATTGTTCAAGGAATTTGCAGTGAATTGAACGTGCGAATCTGAGGGAAGCAGCAATTGGCAGATTGAAATTGTTGCCATATTTCGAAATGCGTATCGCCAGATCTTTCAGAGGTGATACTAGGTTAAGACACAGAGTGGAGAAAGGGAACTCTTCCGGGATATGATCCCACAACCTTTCCGCTTCCAGCCAAACGTTCTACTGCCCGCTACACCACCACATGAGATATTACGAATTAGGTCCTGCTTGCTGCATTCACGAGACACTGCAGCTGTGTCTGGTTAAGGTGGCTGTTTGCTAGGTGACAATGGTATCGTTTTCACAATTCCATTTCAATTCGTCATAATTCAGACAGTATGTATCAAATGTATATAAACTACACGCTTAAACCTTCCTCACGAATCAGCGTATCTGTTAGTAAAAATCGGGTAAAAAGCGCCAAAGAATTTCGTGAGACAAGCCTACCTACGCAGACGGACGCAAGCAAGCGATTTAAGACATGGCGTACCTCCTAATGTCTGGTCGCAGCTCTTTTTCTTCGGCGTAGTGCAGCAACTCAACGTAGCATCGACTCAACTGCGAAAGTGTTGCCGACGCAGGGTTTTGTGCACGAACTGACCTCTCGATTCTATACCATAAGTGTTCGACGGAGTTCATGTCGGGCTATCTGGGTGGCCAAATCGTTTGCTTGAATTGCCCAGAATATTCTTCAAACCAATCGCAAACAACTGTCACCCGCTGACATGGCGTATTGTCTACCATAAAAATTACGTAGCTGTTTGGGATCATGAAGTTCATGAAAGGCTGCTAATGTTTTCCAAGTAGCCGAACATAGCCGAGTAGCCAGTCGATTCCATATAAACACAAACCACTCTATTATGGAGCCACCAACAGCTAACACTTGTTGACACCTTGGGTCCACGGATTCGTAGCGTCTGCACCACACTCGAACTCTACCACGAGCGCTTATCAACTGAAATCGGTATTCGTCTGAGCAGGCCACAGTTTTCCAGTTATCCAGGGTGCAACTGATACGGTCGAGAGCACAGGAGGGGCGCTGCAGGCGATGTCGTGTTGTTAACAAAGGCACTCACGTCGGTCGTCTGCTGCACATAGCCCATTAAGGCCAAATTTCGCCGTATTGTCCTAGCGGGTACGCTCGTCGTGCGTCCCACATTGATTTATGCGGTTATTTCACGCAGTGTTGTGTGTCTGTCAGCATTGACAACTCTACGGAAACGCCGCTGCTGTCGGTCGTTCAGTGAAGGCTGTCGGCCACAGCGTTGTCTGTGGTGAAAGGTAATGACTGATTATATATATATATATATATATATATATATATATATAAAGAACCTATCTTTTGTATGCAAGTGTAGCTGTATTAATGTATTATAAGAAAATATTAATTTACGTGCTTCTTATGTTCCGAATCTTAGATCCTTGTCACAAAGACATCTTTTATTCTCAAGTTCGTAAGTCCCGATATTTTCAAACTGGATTTGACAACATCTTGCATGGCTAGTAAAACCCCACATATTAGTAACCGGAATAATGCTAGAGCAATGTTCTATTGACATATTGCTTCGCTGCAAATTACTTTAAGAGTGCAATTTGACACTAATGTTTCGTAATGTTGTCACGTCGAAACCATAGTCAAGTCCAAATCCGTAGGTAGGGTCATCAGCTTAATAGACCACTTAGAACTAAAGCAATTTTTATTACTGACGTCAACGTGGAGCTACAACAGAAGTGAACTCCTGCACGGAGAGTGTAGCTATTTATACAGACATCAAATATTGCAGAATACTGGTGTTGATATTAACAGCGAATACTTCAGAATGCTGGTATTCATACTTACATCGAATATTCCATAATACACAAGTATCACAAACATTACACATTTCAAGAACCTTCCTTAACTTATAAATACTTAATAGCAAATTAATGCTAGTGGCTGTGTTTGAACTTGTGATCTGCAGCACGAAATGCTGTTAGCTACGCTGCAGTATTGTGCCACTTGCGTGTTAAATGATTTGAAAAAGAGATTGAAGAGGGCAGGTCCTGACAACCTAGCAACGTAGCACTCACTAACAAGTGGGGAGACGACCAGAATCAGTTAGTAGTCGTCTAAAGGATAGTCACAGTCAATACAGTCATGGCCGAAATAGATAGATTTCGAGGAAATAAATGCAGCGATAATGTCCGTGTATAACATTGGTGCAACTAGTGCAGCCGTTATGTTACTGCAGCAGTTAAACTTTCCATTCTGTCTAATGGGATAAATACGTCACAACAGAAACAGCTTCCAAAAGTGAGGTAACAACTGTTCCACTACACATAAACATCATAACAATGTGGGCCCAAGAAAACCACGACGTCAATAAGTTTGCCATTTCGAGCCTAGAATATGTACTGTTTCACAATGTTTAGTAATTTCATTGTATTACAATTACACAAAATGAAATTTCTTGACTTATTTGCGGGTCCCAGAACCTTCCTCGTGATGTCAATGGAATACGATTAATGTACTGTGAACGACAAATTATTGTTCATTCGGCACTGTGATTCAGGCCAGCCCTGACTTCAGTTGTAGGTGTTCGGAACCAGAATAGATGCGATACCTCGATAATATCGGAGCCGCCGAAACGTATTGATTGCTTATTTATTTCTAAGCTTTTCTTATTAAGAACGAAACGCTGCATGTATGGAAATAGTCTATGCTTTAAAGATCCAACACTAACTTCATACTGAAAGCAAATGTAAGAAGCAAATGATAACTTTTCTAAGCGCAAGCAAACTTGACCAACATTGTAAGCTATCAACCTATATTATTAGTATAGCGCACCATAACAACTTTCTCTTTAAGACAAGAGCTCTCCATTTCAATACAAGGTTAAGTGCAATTTAGTAATTACGTTACGTTTGTATGGAACAAATGGAGGACTGGTTTTCAGGTGTTTCTACCAAAATACCGTGCTCTGCTGATCGAATTGGTTCTGGATGTTTCAATTACTTCTGTACGACTATAAGTCCTGAGTTAATTAATAAAAATCATATTACAGTCATTTATGAATATTCTCACCTCAGACTCGTTTACACTGAGGTGACAAAACTGGAGTAGCGATATACATATATACAGATGGCCGTAATATCAAGCACACAGGGTATAAAATGGCAATGCTTTGACGGAGCTGTCAGTTTTAGTCACGTGATTCATCTGAAAAGGCTTCCGCCGTGATTATGGCCGCACGACAAGAATTAACAGACTTTGAACGCTGGAGCTAGAAACACGGGACATTCCATTTCGGAAACTGTCAGGGAATTTAATATTCCGTGACCCTCAGTGTCAAGAGTGTGCCTAGAATACCACACGTCAGACTATTGAACATGTTTTCTGAAAACTGTCTTGAGCACCTACCTCGGCAGACCACACGTGATGGAGATCTCTCAGACCCTGTAGGTACAAACAGGCCGGACCTTGTCGATGGCGTTAGTATAGAAACGGGGATCATGATGACATCATAACGACTATGGTTACGAAAGTTATTTAATCAGTCAAGAAGGCTAGGAGAGTATTTCTGCTACAAACAGCAGATAAACAGTCGTAAGCATATCACTTAGAGAGTGATCTGACATCATGTAGTTCCAGTAAGATCGAGGCTGTTGCACTCTGGGTTCAAAATGGAATGCGCAATGACGACAGTAAAGGTTAGTACAGATTCGGAGAAGCTGTCGAAGTCGATTGATTGTAAGAGGATACGAGATGAATAAGACAAAATTTCTAGCTGGTGTGATGGAAGGCAGCTGGCTCTAAATGAGGAAAAATGTGAGTTAATGTGGATGAAAAGAAAAAACGAACATGTAGTGTTCGGATACAGCATTAGTAGTGTACTGCTTGACACAATCACATTGTTTAAATATATAGGAGTAAAGTTGCAAAGCGACATGAAATGGAACGATTATGTGAGGAGTGTGATAGTTAAGGTGAATGGTAAACTTCGGTTAATTGGGAGAATTTTGGGAAAGTGTGATTCATTTGTAAAGGAAATTGCATATAGGACACTAGTGCTTCGTATTTTTGAATACTGCTATAGTGGTTTGGATACGTACCAGGTCAGATTAAAGGAATACATCGAAGCAATTAGGAGGCACGCTGCTAGATTTGTTATCGATAGGTGCGAAATACACGCAAGTATTACGGAGATGCTTATGTAACTCAAATAGGAATTAATCATAACATGTAAGCTTTCACGGCCGGCGTCGTCATTAATTAAAACTTCCGGGCTGAATTGCTGTGGTCGATATATAAAACTTCATCTCCCTTCTGACGTTTCGTTGCCTACTCCGGGCAATATCTTCCGAGGTGAGTCGGGGACTGGTTGCTGGGCGCTGGAGGCCCCGCTTGTATAGAGCGCTTAGATAGCGCCACCAGTCATCACGTGCTTTCGACTTTAAAACTATCTCTGTCTATTGCCATCTCTCTCGACTACAGGTAATCGATTGTCAATTCGTTGGTGTAAAGTCGACCGCCATATCTTGTCTAGTTTTAATCCTTCTTATTTTTTATTAAAATTATTTTCATGTTTGTAGATGTCTATAGCTTCTCTACACATGCTGGTATAATACTGTGTGGTCCTAGCTATCACGTTTGTCTCAGTAAATTTTATTTCGTGATCACTGTCTTTGAAAACGCGTTCCGCTACAGCTGATTTGTCAATTTGTCGCAATCTACAGTTTCTTTTGTGTCCGTTAGGTGGGTATCAACACTCCTTTTAGTTGTTCCAATATAAACCATGCCACAACTACACGGAATGATCATCCTAGCCAGAAGAGAGGAGTCATAAAAACTTTTGTGGACAGGGCTAGTAAAATCTGTGAGCCTATTTATTTGCAATATGAATTAAGCCACTTGCGAACGGCTTTCAAGAGAAATGAGTACACTGACCACGAGATAGATCGAGCACTCCACCCTAGAAGAAAAGTGTCCGAAAATACACGACAACAACAAACGTCGTCTGGAAAAGTTTTACTTCCATTTATTCATAACACCACGGATCGTAGTGGGAAAGTGGAGACAATCTTTCGACCTACCAAGAAAATTAGAGAAAGTTTAAGATCGGTGAAAGACGCACGACACCCGTTAGCTACCCCAAGTGTGTATAAAATTCCGTGTAACTGTTGCATGGTTTATATTGGAACAACTAGAAGGAGTGTTAATACCAGCCTAACAGAACACAAAAGGAACTGTAGATTGGGACAAATTGACAATTCAGATGTAACGGAACACGTTTTCAAAGACGGTGATGATAGCTACGACCTCACATTATTATACACGCATGTATAGAGAAGCTATAGAGACCTGCAAACACGAAAATAATTTTAATAAAAATAAGAAGGTATAAAACTAGACAAGATATGGCGGTCGACTTTGCACCAACGAAGTGACAATCGATTACCTGTAGTCGAGAGAGATGGCACTAGCCAGAGATAGTTTTAAAGGCGAAAGCACGTGATGAGAGGTGGCGCCATCTAAGCTCTCTGTATAAGCGGGACCTCCAGCGCCTAGCAGCCACACGACGCACGCACGACACACGCGCTTACGCACGCACTCGAGTTCTGCTCGAGATGTCGATGAGAGAGGTGTCTCGCCATGCGAAGGGTTGGCGGATCGTCGTCCGTGGGGCCAGCTCAGGCGACTGAGCTGATCCTGAAGGTGGACCCTTCCTGCCCCCCACCTATGACGATCCGGCAGTCGACTCCTGACTACGCTAACGATGACTCTTTTACTTATGACGTGCACTCTCGTGACCGAGCGTTCATTCTTATGAACAAGCTCGCTCACGGGGGAGTCCCATCTTTGCCGAGAAGATGACGAAGCGGCCATACTTGCCTTCTGTACCATTCTGAAGGCAGCTACACTACCGCACACGAGGCAGCAAGAGTCGGGTGTGCCATCGAGAGCCTCGCCGGCCGCACTGCAAGAGTTTGCGGGCCCGGCGGCTGTGGCCTCGGTGGGTGCTGCGCCGCTGGATTCGACCATTCGAGAGGTTGATGTGCCCCCGTTTGCCCCTCTGGCCCCAGAGACACAGGAAGAGCCCGTGCCTGCGCTAGTTGAAGCCCCGTCCTACGCTAGGGGAAACCCCGCGGTCTGGATGGGGGCACAGTCCGCTGCAGAGGCCACCGAGGTGGCCGCCATCGAACTGCCGGGCGCAAAGCTTGCTGAGCAGATTGCAGAGGCAGAGCGTCGCGACATCGACCCTGACGATGCCCGCGCGCCCTGAAAGCGCCGGGTTGTGACGCACGACGATTGCGACAACGCCTCCCTGACCTCTGACACCGCGAGGCCGCGGAAGAAGGCGTCTAGGGCCTCCCGCGCCTCCGCCACAGAGGTTGTGAAGACGGTCGCGAGCTCCTCCCGGAGCACCGCCAAGCCGAGGCCGGCAACGAAGACGCAGTGACCCAGTCGTTCGCCTGCTGCCTCCCGGCAGCCTGATGCGGACGCGCCTCTGGCGCCGCCCCAGAAGAAGCCGCCACCCCCGCCGCCCATCGTCGTCGAATGGGACGGCGCCTACATGGATTTCCAGCAGAAACTTGACAGGGTGGCCACGTCCACTACTGTCAAGGCCGCCGGCCGTGACCTCTACAAGGTCACAGTGACGTCCAATGAAGAGTACCGCGTGGTGATGGACACCATCTTTACGGATGGCATCCCGTGCTACACACACCCTTCCGCGCCGCTCAAACTTCTGAAGGTGGTTTTTCGCCATCTTCCCCTCAAGTTCGGCACTCACTACCACCGAGAGGAGCTCGAGCACATGGGCTATATGGCATCCGGTCCACCAGCCTGATGAAGTCCCCTAGAACTCACCGAGACATGCCGCTGTACCAGGTTATGCTCGTTGACAACCTGGAAAACCGGAAGATTTCCCAGGTGCAGCGGGTCGGCCGTGTCGAGGTCGCGGTGGAGCCGCCTCGGGCCAAAGGCGAGAGGGTCCAGTGCTTCTCGTGCCAGAGGCTGGCCCACATCTCCCGCTACTGCTCCGTGCTGCCCCGCTACGTAAAGTGCGCGGGCGGCACGAGAGCAAATCCTGTGGGCTCACCCGAGAAGAAAAACCGACGTGCTGCAACTGCGGCGGGCAGCACATTGCCAGTTACAGAGGCTGTTCGGCCTCCAAACTGGGCCTAAACCAGCAACGTCGCGTCGGCTTCTCCTTCTCGTAAAGTGCACCCGTCCACCAACTTTGCTGCCGCCACCGAGGGCGGACCGTCTGCCTCCTCCACCCAGCGAACGGAGCAGGCCGTTGGCGAGCGGCAACAGCCGACTGCGCCGTCCGCGGCTTCCCCCGGTCGAGTGGCAACCGTGGCAACCACGCCTGGCATACGGGATGCCGCCCCACGCAGGAGTCGCCGGCGCGCGGGCCGGGCCACCCCTGCCGCTCCGCAACGGACTGCCGCCGACACTCTGCCGCGGCAGCACCCCCCAACTCGTGCTGCGCCGCCTCTGCAGCTAGCTGCCGGTGTTCCACGGCAGTCTCCTTCTACGGAGTGGTCGCAACGAGCCGCCCCCGTAGCGGAGGTCGCCCCAGCGGCACCCTCGGCTCCCGATCGCTTTTGCGGTCGTTAAGCCAGCTGCTCGAGCAACTCCCGGTGCTCGTCACCGCGGTTACGACGGCCCTTCAGGCCGGCCTTGCTGCTTCTGCCCGCCATGGATAATCGCCACATCCGTGAACTCGCCGTTTGCACCTCCAACGCGAACAGCTCGGTCTCCCAGCAAGGGGAATTCAGGGCGTTCTTGCGCGACGAGGCAATTGACATTTACCTCGTGTGCGAGACATTCCTGCTGCCGGGAATTCGTGTGAAGGCGGCCAACTATCGGTGCTACCGCACCGACAGGCTGACCCTTGGTGGCGGGACGGCCATCTACGTCAAAGCGTCCCTCAAACATCACGAAGGCCAGCTAATAGAAAGCACAGAAGCTGAAATCGTTATAGGTGCAGAAAGCTGGCAAAAGACTGAAATAAGTTCGGCAGAAATCTTTACGAAGTCTCAGACGGTGTTCAGGAAAGATAGATTAGACAGAATTGGTGGTGGAGTGTTTGTGTCTGTCAGTAGTGGTTTATCTTGTAGTGAAGTCGAAGTAGATACTCCGTGCGAATTGGTATGGGTGGAGGTTATACGAGGGCTATCCACAAAGTACATTACGTTTTGGAATTAAAAATAAATTAAGTATTGGAAATTTTTTTTATTATATGCAGATGAACGCCACACTTAAATACTACTTTCCTACATAGTTGCCGTTTAAATTAAGGCACTAATCGTAGCGATGGACGGGCTTGGAAATTCCTTCGTCGTAAAATGCGACCGCCTACGCCTTCAACCACGTGGTTAATCAGTAACCCTGTAGAAATACAATTTTTGTGAATTTCCTGAAAAGAGGCACTACAATAAACTCTCAAAGGTTTTACCAAACTCTGCACAACCTCAGAAGAGCTATACAAAACAAGCGCAAGGGAAAGTTGGGCTCAAAGATCTTGCTGATTCACGACAACGCCCAGGCCCACACGGCAAATGCCACTCGTGAAGTTCGCGAATCTTTTAAGTGGGAGTTGTTTCCTCATCCGCCGTACAGTCCCGACCTGGCACCAAGTGACTTCCACTTATTCCCAGCAATGAAGAAGTGGTTGGCTATGCAGTGCTTTTATGACGACGCACAGCTTCAAGAAGAGGTAACCACGTGGTTGAAGGCGCAGGCGGCCGAATTTTAAGACGAAGGAATTTCCATGCTCTCCCATCGCTACGATAAGTGCCTTAATTTAAATGGCAACTATGTAGAAAAGTAGTATAGAAGTGTGGCTTTCATCTGTATATAATAAAAAAAATTTCCAATACTTTATTTGTTTTTAATTCCAAAACGTTATGTACTTTGTGGATAGCCCTCGTACTTAACAGCGGAACTAAGTTAACAATTGGCTCCTTCTACCGACCTCCAGACTCCGATGATATAGTTGCTGAACAGTTCAGAGAACATTTGAGTCTTTTAACAAATAAATACCCCACTCATACGGTTATAGTTGGTGGGGGCTTCAACCTTCCCTTGATATGTTGGCTAAAATACTTGTTCAAAACCGGTGGTAAGCAGAAAACATCTTCAGAGATTGTACTAAATTCTTTCTCCGAAAATTATTTCGAGCAGTTAGTCCACGAACCCACGCGAATTGTAAATGGTTGCGAATACACACTTGACCTCTTAGCCACAAACAATCCAGAGCTAATAGAGAGCATCATGACTGATACAGGGATTAGTGATCACAACGTCGTTGTAGCTAGGCTCAATACCGTCTCTTCGAAATCCACCAGAAACAAACGCAAAATAATTTTATTTAAAAAAGCGGATAAAGTGTCACTAGAAGCCTTCCTAAGAGACAGTCTCCATTTTTCCGAACTGACTGTGCAAATGTAGACGAGATGTGGCTCAAATTCAAAGATATAGTAGCAACAGCACTTGAGAGTTTCATACCTCATAACTTGGTAAGAGATGGAACTGATCCCCCATGGTACACAAAACAGGTCCGAACGCTGTTGCAGAGGCAACGGAAAAAGCTTGCGAAGTTCAGAAGAACGCGAAATCCCGAAGATTGGCTAAAATTTACAGACGCGCGAAATTTGGCACGGACTTCAATGCGAGATGCCTTTAATAGGTTCCACAACGAAACATCGTCTCGAAATTTGGTACAAAATCCGAAGAAATTCTGCCACCAGACGCAGTCAATACCTTCGCTGCACAGTGCCGATGGTACTGTTACCGATGACTGTGCCGATGAAGCGGAGTTATTGAACGCAGTTTTCCGAAATTCCTTCACCAGGGAAGACGAATGGAATATTCCAGAATTTGAAACACGAACATCTGCTACCATGCGTTTCTTAGAAGCAACTCAAATCGCTTGATACGGGCAAGTCTTCAGGTCCAGATTGTATACCGATTAGGTTCCTTTCAGATTACGCTGATACAATAGCTCCCTACTTAGCAACCATATACAACCGCTCGCTCACCGATAGATCTGTACCTACAGATTGGAAAATTGCGGAGGTCGCACCAGTGTGTAAGAAGGGTAGTAGGAGTAATCCATCGAACTACAGACCTATATCATTGACGTCGGTTTGCAGTAGGGTTTTGGAACATATACTACACTCCTGGAAATTGAAATAAGAACACCGTGAATTCATTGTCCCAGGAAGGGGAAACTTTATTGACACATTCCTGGGGTCAGATACATCACATGATCACACTGACAGAACCACAGGCACATAGACACAGCCAACAGAGCATGCACAATGTCGGCACTAGTACAGTGTATATCCACCTTTCGCAGCAATGCAGGCTGCTATTCTCCCATGGAGACGATCGTAGAGATGCTGGATGTAGTCCTGTGGAACGGCTTGCCATGCCATTTCCACCTGGCGCCTCAGTTGGACCAGCGTTCGTGCTGGACGTGCAGACCGTGTGAGACGACGCCTCATCCAGTCCCAAACATGCTCAATGGGGGACAGATCCGGAGATCTTGCTGGCCAGGGTAGTTGACTTACACCTTCTAGAGCACGTTGGGTGGCACGGGATACATGCGGACGTGCATTGTCCTGTTGGAACAGCAAGTTCCCTTGCCGGTCTAGGAATGGTAGAACGATGGGTTCGATGACGGTTTGGATGTACCGTGCACAATTCAGTGTCCCCTCGACGATCACCAGTGGTGTACGGCCAGTGTAGGAGATCGCTCCCCACACCATGATGCCGGGTGTTGGCCCTGTGTGCCTTGGTCGTATGCAATCCTGATTGTGGCGCTCACCTGCACGGCGCCAAACACGCATACGACGATCATTGGCACCAAGGCAGAAGCGACTCTCATCGCTGAAGACGACACGTCTCCATTCGTCCCTCCATTCACGCCTGTCGCGACACCACTGGAGGCGGGCTGCATGATGTTGGGGCGTGAGCGGAAGACGGCCTAACGGTGTGCGGGACCGTAGCCCAGCTTCATGGAGACGGTTGCGAATGGTCCTCGCCGATACCCCAGGAGCAACAGTGTCCCTAATTTGCTGGGAAGTGGCGGTGCGGTCCCCTACGGCACTGCGTAGGATCCTACGGTCTTGGCGTGCATCTGTGCGTTGCTGCGGTCCGGTCCCAGGTCGACGGGCACGTACACCTTCCGCCGACCACTGGCGACAACATCGATGTACTGTGGAGACCTCACGCTCCACGTGTTGAGCAATTCGGCGGTACGTCCACCCGGCCTCCCGCATGCCCACTATACGCCCTCGCTCAAAGTCCGTCAACTGCACATACGGTTCACGTCCACGCTGTCGCGGCATGCTACCAGTGTTAAAGACTGCGATGGAGCTCCGTATGCCACGGCAAACTGCCTGACACTGACGGCGGCGGTGCACAAATGCTGCGCAGCTAGCGCCATTCGACGGCCAACTCCGCGGTTCCTGGTGTGTCCGCTGTGCCGTGCGTGTGATCATTGCTTGTACAGCCCTCTCGCAGTGTCCGGAGCAAGTATGGTGGGTCTGACACACCGGTGTCAATGTGTTCTTTTTTCCATTTCCAGGAGTGTATATTCAAACATTATGAATTACCTCTAAGGGAATGATCTATTGATACGTAATCTGCATGGTTTCAGAAAACATCGTTCTTGTGCAACGCAGCTAGCTCTTTATTCGCACGAAGTGATGGCCACTATCGACAGGGGATCTCAAGTTGATTCCGTATTTCTAGATTTCCGGAAAGCTTTTGACACCATTCCTCACAAGCGACTTCTAAACAAGCTGCGGACCTACGGGGTATCGTCTCAGTTGTGCGACTGGATTCGTGATTTCCTGTCAGGAAGGTCGCAGTTCGTAGTAATAGACGGTAAATCATCGAGTAAAACTGAAGTGATATCAGGGGTTCCCCAGGGAAGCGTCTTGGGAGCTCTGCTGTTCCTGATATATATAAATGACCTGGATGACAATCTGAGCAGTTCTCTTCGGTTGTTCGCGGATGATGCTGTAATTTGCCGTCTAGTAAGGTCATCCGAAGACTAGTATCGGTTGCAAAGCGATTTAGAAAAGATTGCTGTATGGTGTGGCAGGTGGCAGTTGACGCTAAATAACGAAAAGTGTGAGGTGATCCACATGAGTTCCAAAAGAAATCCGTTGGAATTCGATTACTCGGTAAATAGTACAATTCTCAAGGCTGTCAATTCAACCAAGTGCCTGGGTGTAAAAATTACGAACAACTTCAGTTGGAAGGACCACATAGATAATATTGTGGGAAAGGCGAGCTAAAGATTGCGTTTCATTGGCAGGACACTTAGAAGATGCAACAAGTCCACTAAAGAGACAGCTTACACTACACTCGTTCGTCCTCTGTTAGAATATTGCTGCGCGGTGTGGGATCCTTACCAGGTGGGGTTGACGGAGGATATCGAAAAGGTGCAAAAAAGGGCAGCTCGTTTTGTATTATCACGTAATAGGGGAGAGAGTGTGGCAGATACTATACGCGAGCTGGGATGGAAGTCATTAAAGCAAAGACGTATTTCCTCGCGGCGAGATCTATTTACGAAATTTCAGTCACCAACTTTCTCTTCCGAATGCGAGAATATTTTGTTGAGCCCAACCTACATCGGTAGGAATGATCATCAAAATAAAATAAGAGAAATCAGAGCTCGAACATAAAGGTTTAGGTGTTCGTTTTTCCCGCGCACTGTTCAGGAGTGGAATGGTAGGGAGAAGAACCCTCTGCCAAGCACTTAAATGTGAATTATAGAGTAATCATGCAGATGTAGATGTACCGCCCCTCACCGCGGTGGAGGCCACTGGGGTGGCTGTCACCACTGCGGCGGGGGTCCTCACCTTCGTTGCGGCCTACAGGCCGCCGAGGGGCTGTTCCAGGAGGCTGACTTCGACGCCCTGCTGGCGTTGCGCGGGAAGATCTTCACTGCTGGCGACTTGAACGCCAAGCACACGCAAGCACACGCATCACCAACGCCAGCGGCCGCCGCCTCCTTCGCGCCACACAACGGCAGGGCGCGATAGTACTGGGGCCCTTGGGCCTCACCGCCTTCTCCCATCGCGGCCAGCCTGACGTGCTCGACGTCGCCGTACTGAAAGGTGTCGGGCACTTCACGTCTGTCACCGTTAGATTTGTTTTTATTTATTTCACTTATTTATTTATTGCCAAAGTATAGACCTGTTACCGGATGTTTATAACAGGTCGTACATCTTACAATTTTCGTTTTTCATCTTTTTACAGTTTTCTTTCCTTTTGTTTTATCTACAACATTTACACAGAATGATACTTTTCAAAATAACAATAATTTAAGGTTGAAATATAAATAAAATTTTGTTGTTTCTTAAGAAGAAAATAAAAGGAAGATAGGAGAGATGAGAGATTTGTTAGTACCATCACCGAATGTGACTGACGGTGAATACCTCGGAATGGTTTCTTCGAACCGTTAACCGCCAGTCACTCACACACACACAAACACACACACAAACACACACACACACACACACACACACACACACACACACACACACACACATACACTCACGAATGGTTATTAGTAGAGAAATTATGTTGCTTATCCTATTTATTACTAATCCTACGTATTAACTACTTTGGGTGCCCATCCATGTACACCATTTGGTGTTTTCTTGGCTAGATTGCCAGCACTTTTGCTTATTTACTGTCACATCTCACCTTCCTCCTCCTGTTCCTCCTCATTGTCACTATTTTCGTTGTCACTGTGGGTATCGCCGTCCATCCTCTGGAGATTACTGTTACGCTGCACATAGGCATGTCCGTAATCTCGTGTCTGCATATACTCTTCACGTTTTGTTTTTGAAATACTGTTTGTCAGTGCGTTTAATTGTTCCCATTGTTCTTCGTCTGTTATTGCTGTGTATAGATCTATGTCTGTATCTGTGTAATCTAAATGTAGTGTATGTCTATTGTCTGCTTATTGCCCGCAGAAACAGACAGTGTGTTCTGGGGAACCTTCTTCCCCGCATGTGCATGTAGGTGTCTGCCTCAGACTCACGCGGTTTAAGTGCGTGGGACAAGTTCCGTGTCCGTTTAAGAAATGTACCATACCGCGGCTGGGATCCATATGTTTCATTCTCAACCTCTCCCTTACGTCAGGAAGGAAGTCGTGCAGTCTACGTCCCTTATCACTTACATCCCACTCACCTTGCCATGTATAGCCTAAGTAGGACCCTTCTCTGCCCTCGTCTGTCGGGTGCTTTGTTGGTGACCACGTTCAGTCTATGTGCCCACGTGCTAGCTCCGAAGCTGAGTACTAATCCGAAGAGTGCACAGTGGTATGTACGTATGACTGGTAGAGGTAGTCTGTACTGTTTTGAATTTAGCCTCACCAGTTTGTGCAGTATTTTTTCTGCTTTGTCTGTTGTTAGCCTTATGTGTTCGTGGAAATTCAATTTTTATCTATGTGTACCCCAAGATAGCGCGTAATGCGTGCTCGTTTGATGTTTGTGTCCCTAATTTTAACCGAAGGATTCCTTTGGAGCGATCCTTTCAGTAAACTGTATGTTGTTTTGTTTTCGGCTATCCTGAGTTTGTTGTTGTGACACCACTGAGTAGTTGTTTGTTGTATTCCACTGGCTTCCTCTTCTAACTGGGCTCTGTTGTTTGCAGTTACTACAACTAATACGTCGTCTGCGTAGGCGACAATTCCATCTGGCCTGTCATCCCCATCCAGAGGTTGTAGGAGGGGTTCGAGAAATGTCGCGCAAACTCCCGCTGCACATCTTAGAGAAAATCACGCACAAAAATCGCCTCTATCGAGAGGGGCAGCTCACGCGGTTGGCCGAGACGAAGCGCCGCCTCAACAGGGCGCGGCGTGAGATTCCGGCCGCCATAGATGATCACCGGATCGTGACTGGGCGGGCCTTGTGGCCACCCTAACGACGACAGATGGCAGTTCTTGGCGGCGGCCAGGCGCTTCCTTCGCCGTCACCAGCGAGTCCCGCCCCTCCACGTGGGTGCGAACGTTGTCTGCGAGCCGGATGCGAAAGCCAGCATCTTCGCGGACACGTTCGCGGAAAATTTCCACCCCGCCGATGACGTGTTCGATGCCGACCACGTCCGCCAGTGGATGACCGCCTCCCTGTTTTTGTCACTGCGCGTGAAGAGGACGACACGATAGAGAAAATCACGGTTGCAGAAGTCGATCTGCAGCTCCGTCGCTTCAGCCCCAAGAAGGCGGGTGGCACGGATGGTGTAACCAACTGCCTGTTGAGTTTGCTACCCCCAGAGGTACACCAGTCTCTGGCGGACATCTTCAACAGCATCCTTCGCTCTGGGACTTTCCCTTCCTCGTGGTTGCCATCCGCAAGAGCAGCAAGGACCCACGTCAGGCAGCCAACTACCGGCCGATCAGCGACCTCCAGTCCCTCTCAAAAGTCTTTGAGAGGTTGTACGTGGAGCGGCTTTTACGCCAGGTGACGGAACAGCAACTCATCCCCCAGGAACAGTTCGGGTTCCGGAGCGGCCGCTCGACCACCCAGTAGCTGTTGCGCCTCCTGGAGTAGGCGATGCGAGCGCTGGAGACGCGGGAGTACCTAGGGGCGGTGCTTCTCGACGTCTCCGAGGCCTAAGACTGTGTGTGGCACGACGGCCTCGTGTACAAACTTTATGTACACTGGGTGCCGACGTCGCACGCGGTCCTACAGCGCTCGTATCTATCGGGGCGCACATTCCACGTCCGAGCAGATGGTGGCACATCCGGCAGATTCGAGCGGGAGTGCCGTAGTGGTCGGTTCTCGGACCCCTGATATACTCTCTGAACACCGCCGACCAACTTCACACAAGCTCTCATGTGAATCCTGCAGAACTAGCACTCCTGAAAGAAAGGGTACTGCGCAGACATGGCTTAGCCACAGTCTGGGGATGTTTCCATAATGAGATTTTCATTCTGCAGCGGAGTGTGCGCTGATATGAAACTTCCTTCTTTCAGGAGTGCTAGTTCTGCAGGGTTCGCAGGAGAGCTTCTGTAAAGTATGGAAGGTAGGAGACGAGATACTGGCAGAAGTAAAGCTGTGAGGACGGGGCGTGAGTAATGCTTGGGTAGCTCAGTTGGTAGAGCACTTGCCCGAGAAAGGCAAAGGTCCCGAGTTCGAGTCTCGGTCCGGCACACAATTTTAATCTGCCAGGAAGTTTCATATCAGCGCACACTATGATGCAGAGTGAAAATTTCATTCTGGAAACCTCGGTGTCACACTGGACAGGTTCCTGACGTGCCTGCCCATCGTCCGCGACGTCAGAGGGAAAGCAGTGGGGAGACTACGTGCGCTGTACCCGCTGCTCAACCCCTCGTCTGCACTACTTCCACTCCACGGCCTCTCCATGCACCTGGCCTCGGTACGACCGGTTCTGGAATATGCGGCCG
This sequence comes from Schistocerca americana, assembly GCF_021461395.2. Lineage (NCBI taxonomy): Eukaryota > Metazoa > Arthropoda > Insecta > Orthoptera > Acrididae > Schistocerca > Schistocerca americana. The sequence continues at coordinate 76,752,771 of NC_060121.1, read as the reverse complement.
TGGAGTGGGGTAACACAGCAGCGACACACATTGCGACGCTCCAACGCATCCAGAATAGGGCGCTGCGACTTGCGCTCCACAAGCCGCCTCGCTACCCCACGAGGCTGCTCCACGAGGAAGCAGGCACACCTTTCCTGCGGGATCACTTCCGGAAAATCACCAGGGTGTTCTACAACAACGCAGAACACTCTGACAGCGGTCTAATTCGTGGGCTGGGCCAACAGGTCCACTACAGGCCTACAAGACGCTGGCCCGACCTACTGCGGGAGTAGTCCTCTCCCGCAGTCCCGATGAAGATACAAAGAGCGTCTCTATAGCCAGCGACGCTCACTGAGGACAGCTCGTCAAGGCAGGTCCCACTGCCAACACCACAGGTCAGCGCAGGAACACCAGCTCCGCTGCTTACACTGCCTCTACATCTGAAATATGTCGCCAGTGTTTTACAGCGAGCGAGCGAGCCTAGCAGCCAGTCGCCGACTGACCACGGTAGATGTTGACCGCAGTAGGCATCGAAACGTGAGGAAGGAGAAGAAGTTTTATATATGGACCACGGCAATTCAGCCCAGACGTTTTCATTAATCAAATGGGAATACCTGGGGCAAGGCGACTTTTCTCTCAAGGCACACTCTGAGTAAGCTTAGAGGACCGGCATTTGAAGCTGACTTCCACCCACTTACATTTCGCGTAAGGACTGTGAGGATAAGGTCAGAGAGAGCAGGGCTCGCGCGGATACGTACAGTGAGCAGCCAGGACGTTTCGACCTCTGCCCACCGCTACGTACGACGCCGGCTGGTGTCGGTGCGGGCACGTGACGCGATAACAAAAGTGTGTAAACGGAGCAGACACGGACGCGAGACCACCCTAGCCAAGATATGGGCTGAAAGCGGGAAATCCGCTGAGTAAGCGACTTTGACAAACGGCCATTTGTTATTACGAAGAGCCTGTGAACGTGTATCTCGAAAACGGCGAAGCTGATTGACTGTATACTTGCGGCTACGGAAAAGAGGTACGACAGCGAAACTGCAACTAGGTGCTAAATGGTTGGACGTCCGCGACTCTTCAAAGAACGTGTGGTTCGGTGGGTTGTCTGTTCTGTAAAGTAGGATAGATGGTGATCCGTGGCATCTCCGCTGCAAGAGCGCAGTGCTGATGCACGCACAGGTGTTTCGGAGCACACCGTGCATCGCACACTGATGAACATGGATCTCCGCTGCAGTCCACCCCTACGTGTTCACATGTTGACCCAAAGGGGTCGTCGATTACGCTTCCAGTGAGCACGGGGCCATCGGGATTCGATGGCCGATCAACAGAAACATGTAGTCTCTTCGGGTGAATCACATTTTTGCTACACTAGGTCGGTGGTCACCTCCACAAACGCCGTCAACGTGGTGAAGGGTGGCTCGAAATGTGCAGTGCGCCACGGACGCAGGCCGAGGGGAGCAGTATTAAGCTATGGGAGACATTCTCCTGGTCCTGCGTAGGACCTGTGGTAGTAACCGAAGGCACGCAGCCAGCTGCAAACCACCTGCTGCCCTTCATGCTTGATGTCTTCCCCGATGACGATGCCACCTTTAAACAGTATGACTGCCCGTGACTCGGAGCCAGAACCGCGCTGCGGTGGTTTGGGCAGCATTGTAGTGAACTCACGTTGATGTCTCTGCGAATAGATTCACCTGATATAAATCCTATGCAACCCGTATGAGTCGCTATCGGGCGTCATCACCGCGTACATACATCAGCGACCTGTTATTTACGAGAATAACATGACCTGTGCGTAGACACATAATGCGACGTACTTGCACAAACCTGCCAAAAAACTATCGGCTCCCTGATACGCAGAATCGGTTATGTATTTCGTTCCGAGACAGACAGAAAGCTATTAAGCAGGTGTTCATAACGTTTTGGCTTGTCATTGTGTAGATAATTGATTTTGGCTAGCTCTATTTGCGAGTGGAACAGGAAGGGAAATGATTAGTAGTGGTACAGAGAACCCTCCGCTACTGACCGTACGGTGGGTTGCGGAATACTATGTAGATGCAGATGTAGATGTACATTTCTTTGGGCCGCTTCATGTTACCTGCTAATATGTTTCACACAAAACGAATAAATTTTCCAGACGTAATCTTTGAGAAGTCTTAAGCTGCTCTGCGGTCTCGCATTTCTTCCTGACTTCCATACCACCGAAATAAACTTAAAATTTCACAGTTGTATTTCTTGTGGGATGGCAGTGCCATAGAATTTGTTTAATGGCATCACATTCACCATCTACTGTACTATTTACTATGATTTCCACGGTTGTAATTTCCAACTTCGGTCATTTTATAGTCGTTAAAAGTACTGACAACACAGCAATAATCAACGTTAATGAAATGAACGTAGGCTTAAATCCATTTTATCTACTTTATTGACAGTTGTTGTATTTTCAGCACATTTAACCACTTTAAAAAGACCGAAGGTCGAAATTACAATCGTGGTAATTGTAACAAATAGTATCGTCCATAGCTAAAACAATGAAATTGAATAAAGGTAGAGAGAGAAATTATTTCGTAACTATTAAGACAATCTTTTCCTTACTATTGCATACAATAACCTACACGACTAGGGAAGAGTTGCCAAAATTTAATCATTTTTGAGATTTGGTTTACTATAGTCTAAACAGCCAGTTATCAAGATATTTAAACAATGCCATGCTCAACTGTGGGACGCTGTTCTCGGTATCAGATTTAAGGAACTAAAAATCTTGGAAAACTAAAACACACTACATCTAATTTTCTAAACATCTGCAAATGATACAACTTAAGTATCTGGTTTCTTAATATGTGTAAGTGTGCGCATGAACTTTAACATCCTTATAATCTATATCCCTGACCTGAAAGATATCTGTCAGTCTAAGTTTAAGGAAATGTCCCATGTTTTAGTTCTCACAACACCATTTGCTGCCACCACGACACAACTTCCTCCCTCCTTTTCCCATCCCTGTCCACTTCGCAGGAGTGCAGGAGTCCACATTTCTTTACTTTATGCGTCTGGTCACTTCTTCCTTTCGCTGTTTCTAAAAGACTCACTGCACCATTCCTGTATTTTAGGAATGATTTTCTGTGGGGGTTTCCGCACAGAGTCTCGAAAATACTTCCTTTTCACAGGTCGAGCTGTAGCTCCATTCGTATTCTCCTTTGCTTGGACGGAAATCTTCAGCCCACTTTTTGTCTGCCATTGCTTCTTCTGCACTGAAATTCTGGGGCAAACCGACTCGTTGTGCAAAGTCTAACGCAAGTTTTCTTACGTCCGAAAAGCGTGAATCCAACATTATCTTTTGAAATGTAAGAACATATGACTGCGATTCGTTTTCAGTTTCGCTGGAAAACATTTTAGTATCCCCGTTAGCAATTTTCTTTTCATTTTCAGCATGCCTCTCCATAGTTAGCTTAGGAACATTTTATATTCGTTCACATACATTCAATCCGTGATTGCCAGTTAAATATACTGTTACAACTACATGCAATTCTTCTACGCCTCACTTGCCATAACGCCTATCTGTTTTCGTACTATAATACACAATGATTATTCGATTAATAACTTAGCATAAAGAACGGATGATACGACTCACCACGTGGTTTCTAAACATTATGTTGCACTAATAAAGCGGAACACATTTTTAAAGCTCATTATACGCAAAAGTTTCATAAATTGTACCAGCGGAATATAGGAAGCTTCTAGCGGTAGATTATAAGCAACGTCGCTATTGTCAGTTTCCTACAAACGAACCGCAACGAATACGGAGTCATCAATGTCTCTAAATTAAAGCTGTTTCATGTACGTTAACCAAAAATAAAACATTATGTTCCCATTATCTTTAACGTTAATTCTCTTCGGCACGTGCACAAGAGAACGGTTACAGTCGATGAAAACCACAACAAAATGAACACTGCCGTCAGAAGACATGTTCCTCAACACGTAGCCGATAATATGGCACCAAGAAGCACGTATTTCACTCCGACATCACAAGATGTCGGACAGTGCTAGAGGTAGTATTCTGTAGTAGTGGTATGCATTGGGACCTCGTAAAACAAAGGCACCTCTCTCCTACATATGTCAATTGTAGACGCCAAACTGCAGATTAGCACTTAATTTATTTTTTCCTTTTATTAGAATTTATTACTTCAAATTTGTGGAGAAAACTGTCGCAATATGTGCAAAACGTTTCAGACATTTCGCTGCATTACACATGGTAGCGTAGCAGATTCCACAGTGATATTTTTGTCGATAGATAGCTCTATTCATCTGAATAGGAATCAAAATCACGAGCATATGTGTCCTCAATTAAATATCAACTGCATTCCACCAGAGGTATATACTTAGCAACAGATGGTGGCGCAACAAGACATTCCTTAGGACATCAGTGGGATGGAATCAATACCACACCAGCGAGAAAAGCAAGACCTTCAGTTGACTTTTACAGTTGCAGTAAGAAACAAAATACTTAGATACGTCAAAAAATGAGAGAATGGTAACATGTAGGACTGCAGCTCAGCACGACTGAAACATAAAAAAAAACGGACTGCAATGTCGCATCATAGTTTCGAAAAATAATATAGAACTAAAGATATACCAAGCAATTATATATTAATCGATACGAGATAGATAGTATTCTACTCTCGCTGAAAAGCTGTAAGGTAACAGACATAATGTTACATCAAAATAAAGTCCAAAACGCAATTATGGTAGAAGCTTATTTAATAGCTTTTAGTTTCAACAGGCTCCATGCCAATGATAATCTTCTTAAAAGCTATTTATTTCGTCCACTGGTTGTTGGTTTATATCCATTTTATTTTTGCTTTGTACACCACGACGTTTCCTCCTTGTAGCAATTTTCAGTATAATGTTGAACGCGTTAAACATATATATTTTGCGATACAGCCTTATAATTTCATGAACTGTCCGTAACTGGTCGGGATTGAGAGCTGTTGCAATGGCAATCGGTTTGACACGAACAGCAGCTCACAGCCAAGCCGTTTACTAGTGTGGGCTGGCTCTGACCTGTATGCAACATTACAAACGAACTGTTTGGCACGAGGTGCCGATGTACACAGTTCAGCGCTCCCCTGGCTGTATACTGCTGTTAGAACATATTTACAGCTTTCAAGCTCTGTCAACTATGTGTTGTTCAAGAAATTATATGGCTGGAACCAAAAATTTATCTCAACAAGATATTTAATATTTCAAACCTCGTTACATTTCCAAATCGTTTGCGCCTTTACTACTGAACACTTAATGACATTAAAATATAAAATCCGCCTCTTATAGGCCACTAACTGAACATACGGCAATAATAATAATAATTTTGCACATCAAGACTGTAAGAAAGAAAAAGGATGTTAGATGTAGGAGTAGATATCTGAATGTTACTTCTTAGATCCACAACTTTGCCAGCGCTGTTTTTTCTCGAAGATAGAGACTTTATTGTGAAAAACTTACAAAAAATTTACGATTGAAAGTATTGGCCACCGCGGATCACTACTTTCTCCCATCTTCCGGGTACATACGAGTCCCGCGCCGGAAGAACTGGGCATCTTTTGAGAAGATCCATGAATCGATCTAATTTTGCACTTGTTCGTAAGGCCGGAAGTGCTGGTCAGCCAGGCCTTGTGCCACCGATCCAGAAACGTGTTAGAGGGAGCAATGTCCGGTGAGTAAGGTGAATGGGGCAGGACTTCGCATTTCAACATTCCCAGGTATATTTCGACGTGTGTTGCGACAGTAGGTCGAGAACGGTCATGCTGAAAAATCACGGTTTCGTTTCTGTCGCTGTATTGTAGCCATTCGTCTTCCAGTGTTCGGCTCAAAGGCGTCAAGTGCTTTCGATAATTGTCTCCTGTGATTGTTTGCGTCCGTTTCACTCACCTCGAAAATATTCTCTCTTCCACCGCCATGTCAGGCTTCGATGTGAAACTTTCTTAAGGCACTGAAATCATTCTGTGCAAGTTCTGTCACTAACAGATACTTCAACAGAGATCTTGCCCAATATTTAATGAATCTCAACCGCAGATTCCTTTATGTTAATGCAGAAAATTGCAACATTCAGTAAACGACGAGAAGTGAGCTCGCAATTTGACATATTCAATGGAGAATTATTTTATAACGCAATCACAAATTGAGAAATATTTTGGCAGAGTTATGTTTACAAATGCTTAAGATTGCTTTATGACAGTTACGACTTATCACCCGCACTAATGATTGTCGCCACTGCCATCTACTGCTAACGGCGAAAGCAAAGCTGTAGACCTAATGCAATTGTTTATGAACGACGAAGAGGGCCATAAGACATCAGTTTGAAACGGCACAGACAAGAAACAGACACAAAAGTACTCACAGCTATACAGTTAGACTAGACCAATCTTATGTGATGTGTTTGACCGATCTGTCTGAAATGTTCAGATGTGTGTGAGATCATCTTACACACTACTTAAACTAACTTATGCTAAGAACATCACACACGCGCATGCCCGAGGGAGGGTTCGCACCTCCGGCAGGAATGGCCACGCAGCCCGTGGCAGGACGCCTCAAACCTCGCGGTCACTCCGCACGGCACCGATCTGTTTCACTTGAGTCTTTATTCGAGGGATCGATGAGTTTTTCATTCTATGCCTGACTGTTACGTTAACCACCAAACGACAAAAAAGTCACAATACAGGCATGCGGAGCTAATGCAACAGAATTTTAGTCAAGTTCGTTTGATAACGAAACACAATGGTGACGAAAAAGTAATTGATGCTGAACTGTTTCCAACTGTCAAAACAGGAAATCTTCATTCTTTAGTGCAACCAAACAATTATTTTGTCATTTTTTGCTTTCTCTAAAGGTTTATACACCGAATCGAGCTTTTATTTTCATGTCTAAGGAAGTACGCATTAGCCTTCCGTAATCTTTACGTTTTAGCGTAAAAAGTACTATACACAGTTTACATACCTTATTCTTATAACATAGAAGAAGTATGTCCTTTACCTTCATCAGCAGGCACCCGGTGTCCACCATATTGCTAAAATACGCCGGTGTATAGCAGCAAAGCTTCTTCTAAACGCGGCGAGAAGAGCTCGGTTGACCAGTTCAGAAGAACGTTGCCCAGCAACGGACGAGAGCTGCGTAACAATGACAGCAGCTGGCTTGGAACACTGCAGTGTGGTGGGACGAAGTCAGAAAGAATAGTTGTAGGAAGGTGAGTATGAACGAGGCACCATTTCAAGAGTTATTGATTGCAATAACATTTAGGGGGCCACTTTAAACTGCACGGGAAGACTTATTTATTGATTAGTTTCGGACAGCCTTTTCGTTATTAAATCATCCAGGTACATAAGTCTTGTGTTACAACCAGACGAGCATGTAAGTTATTGGCCACAAAAAATATAAACGTGGCAATACACAACGTATCGTCCACACATGAGCATCCCTGCGCACTTCCTACAAACGGAGGACATTCCTTTGCGCCGGAGTTCCAGTGCAAGAGGGGGCAAGACGTACCGCTGTGGGGTGGACGACCACTGGGGCAGGAGGCGTTAAGAGGATTTGTTTCACAAGCATTGGCGTGTGAAACGTACGATTTGGTCATATGTGGTAGCTGCACTGTTGAGAACACGTTCAAGGATTTTTAGACTAATTGCAGACGAAATTCCACATTAGAAATAATAAGTTTGTCGACTGACATAATACTATAGATATTTCACTGTCACTGTTTCCACACACAAAACACATTTAGGAAACGCTCCACCCCACGTTTCTTCATTTTCAGTAGCCACGTCTGTTTCACTTCCACTGGCAGTGTCAGCTGATTCACTTTCATCTTCAATTGCCGAATCAGTACTGCTTGCATGACTATGATTATCACTGTTAGAATCTGTTCCACTTTCCACATTTCCGATTGTCTCCAGCGCTCGGTCCAGCAAGCCTCCACCTGAAATATACTGCTCTCCAATTTTACTTGCGTGCTCACAGCGTCTCTTCCAGTCTTCTTCTGTTACGGGAGCAATTTGTTCATCTATAAGTGTTAATAACGTGTTCATTCTGAATGGCATATTACGTTCAGAAACACCGTCCATGACTCTTGCCCATATCTGCACTGTAGGATACAATTAGGGGTGGTATGGAGGAATTCGTACGTCAGTATGACCATGTTCGGTTAAAATGTTGTCTGTTTTATAAGTGATGTACCATGGTTTGTTCATTTTATCAATAAATGCAACTAGGGCCCCAATACATTCTTCTTTAAAGAAATTTCCTTTTCTGTCATTTCACTCCTCGTGGACTTTGATGTTGTAGCACGAGGCAGATAATTACTGCGATAAGGGGCGTTATATCTAACAAGGACAGTATGAGGAAGTAGATTAGGTATCAATTTCTCCCTGAAACATTTTTCATAAGTTGAGGAATGTATGTCGCTGTGATAAGCCCCTGTTGTCTGGCCGGATTTAAACCTCATGTACACATTCAGTACAAAACCGTCCTGCCAGCCAGCATCAATGATGACATTTCTATTTCCTTTCGAAACATGTCTTAACAGACAATGTAGTGGATTTTCCCTTTGTCTTTACGATTCTATGTGGCAGGTGTGAGCATTTAACTCGTCCACTTAGACAGACAGTTTGGTATCCCACAACTACCTGGATCGTCTCCAGACAGATCTCCGCTGGTCACCGAGACTCTTCACTGAAGACAAATCTTCACCAATCAGTGCCATTTCAGGCAGAAGAGGGGTCTGGAGACGCCCATGACAGCAGTGGAATACCAACCTGAGTGTCCCTCGCCATTTGGTCCGACAAGCAGGAGTGATTGTCTCGAGTGTCATTTCTTTTCTAAGAGGACTGCTTTGCTTCTAATTCATGGCACCCTTACAGCATAGCCGTTGGTTGACGATACTCTACACCCCGTTTTGTTGCCCTTCATGGCAAGCCATCGTGGCCTCACATTTCAGCAAGATAATGCCCGCTGAACAAGCCGAGAGTTTCTACAGCTTGCTTTTGTGCTTGTCAAATTCAGTCTCGGCCAACAAGGCCTCAGAATCTCTCCCCAATTGAGAACGTCTGGAGCGTTGTGGGCAGGACACTCCAACCATATGGTGATTCTGGTTACCCGGCGAGCCATTTGTACAGAATCTAGCACAATATCCACCAGGATGACATCCAACTACTCTGTCAGTTAATACCAAGTAGAATAAGTGCTTGCATAAGGACCACAGGTGGACCAACGGGTTACTGATATGCTCAATTTTTCTGAAATGGTGAACGTTTATTTGTCTGTACATGTACAGCACGTCTACTACTGTATTTGCGTTCCATTTACATAATTCCTTCACAGTCGTCGTTTTTTTTTTTTGTATTGGAGTGTATAATTAACGCAAGAAACTAGTTAGTAAATGCTCTTCTTAAGACATTTTCCATTGTCCAATACCTTTCAGTTGGTAGCTTTGATCTTCGAAGTCTGATTCTGTGTGTGCATCCCATTTAATTCTAAAAAAATTCATTCACAGATTTTTCTATACGTAGGAACGGGTAAAAGTCAAGGCGTCAAAACGGCAGGATGGAGGTTGCAACCATTCATAGTTCAAATGTCTGTTTTGCCACTGCCAAAGCACGTCTTTGTCCAGGTGCGCTATCGCGATGAAGGTAGATTTTTTCCAATCCTGCCTCTTCTTCCGCAAAGGATGTGGCAACGAAGGTTACTGCTTTTATTCAGGGGGGGGGGGGGGGTGAGGTGGGGTGAGGCGAGCAATGGTAGGCAGAGGATGGGAATGGTCTCATTGGAAGCAGTTGTTCGGAAAGTTTGTTTACCAGTAGGAACAATGCATTCGCTGAAGGAGCAACGTGCCGTTGTCGTAGAGGCTCGCTTTTCTAACGGTTGACGGATCATGGCAGAGCAGCGTACATCATGTATGCACTTCAGAATTTTCGACCCAACTTCTGATTTTTTGTTTATTGTTATTTCGTCGTTCGCGCCTCACATGTGCTGGAGGTGGTCTCCCTCCACTACAATATATCGCTCTTGAGCCAAATGCCTTTACAAAATGTAAGTACGGACATTACAGCAAGGTTTATAGGTGGAGAATTTAAAAATGTTTTTAAAGATTATATAATGCTGATTATTCGATGATACTTACAAAATACAATGTTGTTTCCTTCCTTTTAAATAAAAATAGCAATAAACAGTCAACAGACAAGAATAAAAAGACAAAATAGATATTTAAAGTAAGTTGAAAAAATGGTGATGTTGATTAAAAAGGAGCAACATCTACCGTTTAAAAAGATGAAGGACCGGCGCTGGTTAAAAAAGTTGTGGGAAGATTGAACTTTGGTTGTTATGTAGTGGGTTAGAGTGCGCGAGTTAGTATATAAGCCGTTGGATGATATTGAAAATGAAGGTGGTAGGATGAATAGTGGGAACACGGATATGAAGGATAGATTTGGTGGGTGTGTAGAGCCCTCACACCAGGAGCTGAAGTGGTGGGGAGAAATGGAGAAGCAGGAGGGAAGGGGCAGCCCTGACATAGAAAGGAAGTTATAGTGGGAACCCACGTCCTGTTGCTGGCCGGCAATCAGTTGTATCCTGGATCAAAGCTCGCAGAGGAACTGGAAGTGTGCAAAGAAGAGGAGTGGGAGTAACGGGGTACTACACGCCTAAATACGCGTTGTAATGGTTGTGAGCCTATTCGGGAGAAAACTGTAGCAGAAGTACGGACCGATTTCGATGTGACGAAACAGGCCGAGAAATATATTGTAAAACATTTTCATACACAGCAACGAAACCCTTGAGTATTGCCATTTCACGCACAGTTCGTGTTATGGAAATGATATCTCCTAGATGGCCAACATTGTCACAATGACGGAGAATCTGTGATGCAAATCGTTTAGGGCACGAACGAGCATATTTATAGGAATGTTTCTGATTTCCGCCTGAATGGTGTCTTTCAGTACCGCAACCGTGTGTAGTCTTGTAGCACGCACCCTTTGTGGCCTTTAAGGCAACGAAATATCCCCCTTCCTTGGAACGATGTGGTTAACAAACCCTCTGCGCACTGCACGTAAATGTTCACCCTCAAAAAAGAAAGCGTCGATTATGTCCACTGAGGAGGCGGCGCCCATTGCTGTGACTTTCTGGCTGTGTGAGGGGCGTTGATGAAGTTACTGAGGACTATCGTCGCACCAGTAACGACAGTTTTGTTTGGTGACACAACCGCTGCGATAAGAATGTGCGTTGTAATTCAGCCATAGCAAATTTAAGAACTTCGTTGTCCCTACTTTTAGTAAACAGTTCAACAGACATATGTATTTGCTTTTCGTAACCATTTTCTCCTAACTGATGCACAACCTCTATCTTGTATATTTGTAACGTTAAATTGTACCGTAAAATTCTGTGCACACTACGGTTGAACAATCCCACTAGGACCACAATGTGTCTCACAGAATGCATTGGACTATTACTTGGTTGGTCGGGGAGTGGTCCAAACAGCAAGGTCATCGGTCCTATCGGGTTAGGGAAGGATGGGGAAGGAAGTCGGCCGTGACCGTTCAAAGGAACCATCCTGGCACTTGTCTGAAGCGATTTAGGGAAATCACAGAAAATCTAAATCAGGATGGGCGAATGCTAGTACAGTGTGCTAACCACTGCGCCGCCTCGCTCGGTGACAACATTTTGCACTTCCTCTATCCGTTCCTCTGACTGACAACTTCTAGTTCTTCCAGGCGATTTCAGCTTAAGGGCACTTCCCGTTGCTTCATAATTTCTCACCTATTACGTGGTACAGGATCATTCCGTCTAAGGTCGAACTGACAACGGTATTCCTGTGTAGCAGCAGCAAGCGCTCAACGTTCCTGTGAAAGGTGAAAGGCCTCCACAGCCATAGCAATTTCAGGCCCACTCCAGCACTCCATCTCGGCAAAAAGCGGACCTATCCGAAAGACATGACAGACATTCAGTGTGACCAATAATACCGTTCGACTTTTAGAGACTTATTAAAACTGCCCGTTTTCTGCCATTACCTGTAATTTATGTGGCTACGAGAGTTTTGAGTAACACTGTAGCTATCGTTTAAATCTACTAGATGGAACTACTGGTATTTTATATCGTAACTCGATTAAAACAGGACCCAAAGACATTTATATACAAGTATTTCTCTTATATTATTTCGTTGGAATGCATTGTAATCGTTACTGAGCCTACATTAATATGTGCTTTTGCACCTTAAACCGTTCTTCGTAAAAAAAGAGAGGATCATTTGAAATATGTTTGAATTTATATAAGGTGCTGAAACAGAATCTCACGCAACACAGTTTAGGTTGTGAGTAATGGTACCACATATATCAAGAAAGATACTTGCGAAGTTCTGGCGCGTACTGGAGACATGGGTGTGTGGAAACATGATGTGAAGAACGTTTGTTTTATCGGCTCAGTGGTTTGGTTGGTGAATGAAAAGATAGACCTGAAGTGAACTTAGTGGTCCTGACTTAATGAATTGACTTTAGAGAAGAATAATCCTGCCAAAGAAATGTGATCAGGACAGTTCCAAGCAAATGAACCACAGAAGAAATGGTTCGCCTACGGCGCTAACGGTATGCGTGGTGCAGTTAATACCCCATCACTCGCGTGGTGACTTATTAAAAGGACTCAGTATTCTTGTATGTTTCTTTACCGACTGTGATATCTCCTTAAAATTAAGCCATAATGTTAAATAATAATAACTATTTGTCTATTAATCCAAACTTCATATTCTTGTATCCCCACATATTACTTTTGGCTGTGTCCAGCTTTCCTGACAAATGGTTCAAATGGCTCTCAGCACTATAGGACTTACCTTCTGTGGTCATCAGTCCCCTATAACCGAGAACTACTTAAACCTAACTAACCTAAGGACATCACACACATCCACGCCCGAGGCAGGATTCTAACCTGCGACCGTAGCGGTCGCGCGGTTCAAGACTCTAGCGCTTAGAACCGCTCGGCCACTCCGGCCGGCCTCTCCGGACAACTGAAATGTATAACATCGTACGGAATGTCATCAAAATACATTAATTATTCCATCAGAAAGTGTGAGAAATAACCAAGGCAAGAAAGAGAGAGCGAGCAACGCACCCAGAATAAACAGGAAGTGTGCAGCCTTCATATAAATACAATGAATCTGATACTGCGGTGTTTAACGTTACAAGCTTTTGAGCTGAAGTGAGTAGTGCGTCATAGGTGTGAATGCGGGATATTCGATGACGCTGTACCTACTGAATATTGATGTTTATGATCAAACTGATTATATTCTATTTTGAATCAGTGGAGGCCCAGGTATTACCTAATCTCGGCACTGTACAATGCCTTGGTAATTACGTCCAACGCGGGTCATTAACTTCATTAGTACACTGATTTTCAAAAAGAATACATGTTATTGTAAACTTAATTACTATTCTGTTCCTGAAAATTTCCATTTTACAGCAAAACGTAGAAGCAAATGGTGTCGTCGTTGCTCGGAAGGCACACACACCGCTGTCCTTATACTTTACTATCATTCTGTGAGACGATTTATTCACCACGCCTTCAATTTTAACCCATATAAACTGGGTGTGGTGAAAATGCGATTTTATTGCTGCGAAAAATTGCATGTGGAGAGTTGTTTGAACAGTTGCCACACAGTGCGCTGCTGTTATTTAGTGATGAGGCACACTTTGACCTATCTGAGTGCGCTAATAAACAAGACACGCCGTGCTAGTGGGCTAACAAACCCGGACAACTCCACGAGAGGACCACACAGCTCTTAGGCATTCATTACGTGTAGCACTTTGGTGTGCAGTGTTGAGAATACACTAAATGTGAATTCTCAGAGAGTATTCAGCATGATTGAGGAATGTTTTTTGCCTCTTCTTGGACAAATTAATATGGTGGTTGCGTAGTTGCACGTAGGTGGGACGACGGCGCATACAGTGCGAACTGATTTGCGTGTTTTACAGGGAAGTTCTCCGGGCAGCTCATCTGGTCATCCGTGACAGTCGCCTCATCGATTTAGGCCCCTGGGACGTTTCTTAGGGGCTTTCCAGAATCCACTCTGTGCACCGATTGTCCGAAGACTCTTGCACACTGGTAGGACAATATATTCTCAGCAATAGCCCGCACATGTTTGGTTACAACAGGCGTGCATACGTACGGAAATTCAAAACTCGAACAACTCAGTGTATTGGTAATGAAGACATCATTTTCAAACACCTGTAATATTAATACTCTCATTACCAACGTTTTTCAAGGAGGACTTTTGCGCACCGTAAAAAACTAAGAAAAAACAAAATTTTTAAATTGTTGTTGACATATATCAACATCATACTTTTTAAATAGGTACTAATGTTTTAGTAGGGTCTAGAACTTCTAACTATCTTTTAACACACACACACGCAAAAGTAAATACAAATTTAGTTAATTTCTCACAGCATACTTTTTAAAGAGATCTTTATGTCTAACAATGGTCCCTAAACTAGATGCTCCTCCTTGAAGCTCTCATGAAATATTTCATTTCAAACACAAATATTTATTTCAAAATTTTAAAATACACTGACGGAAAAAACTAAACACCAAAAAATAATTTACGCAGAGTAATGAAAATTCGGGAATATATCTCGTCTGATGATGTTCCATGTATGCTCAAGTGGAGATCTGGTGATCGAGGAGACCAAGACAACATGTCGACACTCTGCAGAGCATGTTAGGTTACAACAGCAGTATGCAGGCGAGCGTTATCTTGTTGAAAGACACCCCCTGGAGTGCAGTTCATGAATGACAGCATAACAGGTCGAATCAATAGACTGACGTAGAATTTCGCAGTCAGTGTGCGTGGGGTAACCAGGACAGTGCTCCTGTTGTCATATGAAATCGCACCCCATATCATAGGCTCAGCTGTCTTCAAGAACAACGGTGGGCTGGCAGCGCTCAAGTTTCCATTCCATGCAAAGACTCATATCAAAATATCAAGAAGATCAGTTATTTGTATATACAAGGTGTAAATTTTAAGTTGACAAACCAGAATAATCGAAAAATACGCTTCACACGAAAAAATGAGCAGAATCCAAAGATGATTATTTTCGAGGAGGACATCTGCCGGTGCTGAAATTAGGCCCTCCCCCCCGACCCCTGTGGGTGGGGCGGGAGGCAACTTTAAAATTTCAAATGGGAACCCCCATTTTTTATTGCAGAATCAGATTCTGCATAAAAACTAACTACATTTTAATTATTTGTTTCGATTCTTGGCAGTTGGCGCTGTAATTCAAGAAAATCCATGTTCTCATTTTTGTGTGGAAAATTGTTACGGATAAATAACAAATTGCTCTCTCTCAAACCCCACCCTATGTGGAGACACGGAGGGTTTTCGTATTATCGAATCAAAGTTTACGAAGTAAATAAGTATTTTTTATAACTTAATACACAAGCAGGTGCTGTATCAACTCCGCCACAACAGCCAGCCACATCCGCGACAGAGTCTCTGTACTATTCCACCGTACCGAACTTTCAGTGAACAACAAGAGCTATGGAACGAGCACTACGTTCATTTCGACGCCCAGTCTGCTACACGTCAAGTGCTGTGTACTGTGAAACTTTCTCATTTCTTGTCAATGGGTGGTACAGGTGTTTATCAACTCCCTCAGAAGTTATTCTCGCTAGTAGCCTACAGTTGCTAGTTTTTGAAGAATTAGTTTCTGCCCTCACTAAGTAATACGAGGATCAGGTGCAGGTTGCTGCAGCTCGTTACAAGTAATTTCGATTGTGGGGAAGGTCAGAACAGACATGCCATCCATAGGTCACTGACCTTCGTCCCTGCGTTTGCAATGTAGCTGTGGACGGCAATATAGTGACACAATGCTTCGTGATGCAGCTATGTACAGTGTGAGAGATCCTACTTTGAAACAAGTGTTACAAAATATTGAATATCAGGACTCAAGTTATAATGCCGTGGAAAACTTTGAGGTAGCGCCCATTTGCAGTGTAACACAAAGTGACAAACAAATACGGTGCCACCAACCACCACACGCAAATGGGCCAGCGCGTCATGGATAGAGTAAACAAGCGTTAAGCATGTTTCTGCTGTCAAACCATGTCAAGACAATATTTCCTCTCTTGGAACGTGACCTGCTTTGGTTCTGGAATGCCAGCTCATGTGCAGTCTGCATGCTTGCATCAGAAAAAGAACTCTACCCACGTTCCCTTCCATAAGTGTGAAGCACCTTCACATTCAGAGAATCTAGTTTTCTCCATCCGCCTACCGGTACTAGTAGTGATTAAATACAGGATGTGCCTTCACTCCGCCAAAATGCTGTGCAACGACAGTGAGATAAACTGTTTCAGAACTTAGTCAATGTCAGACGCTTTGTGCGACTTCAGTTAGACACTTGACACTTCCGTTTCGCTGCTTAATCGTGCCACTTATGGACAGCTGGGCTCGGCACAGTTCAGAAAATCTTGCACGCGACTTACTGCGGGTAGCGGTCAGGACATTCCGCTACTTGGTACGTGTAGTTTACCTGCCACATTCCAGTCTCACACCAAAACGAGGACATTTACATTTCTGCGTTCACGTCCCTGTGAAAATATTTTTGGATTTGATTCATTTCATTTGGTTGGTCTTCCGATTCACGACAATGTACTTTCTGTTTCTGTCTTCAACCCAAAAGGCAGTACTACTCAATTGACTGAAGGGTTACCTGGTTTATTTTCTGAAGGACATTCTGTTCAGTCGTCGTTGGTCCCGTTCTTACAGGATCTTTTTCTGGTCGCAGCAATGTCGGAGATTTGATGTTTTACAGGATTCCTGATATTCACGATATACTCGTGAAATCGTCGTACGGGGAAATCCCCCATTTCATCGCTGCCTCTGAGACGCTGTGTCCCATCGCTAATCCGCTGACTGTAACACCACATTCAAACTCATTTAAATCTTGATAACCCTGCTACTGTAGCAGCAGTAACCAATCTAGCAAATGTGTGAAATACTTGTCGTATACAGGGATTGCCGACCGCAGCGCCGTATTCTGCCTGTTTACATATCTCTGAATTTGAGTATGAGTGCCTATACCAGTTTCTTCGGCGCTTCAGTTGTGAGTGTATGGGGTTGCTATTCCGTCATTCTGTGCAACGGATTAATCTGAAATGTACCCTTTACCCAGTGGCTCCTGCAAGATGCGATGTCCACCCCCACACTACTACAGAGTCAGAGAGTCGCTCCTAACGTTGTAAGGAGAAATGCCTGAAAAACTTTCAGCAGTAAATATCTTCTGGAGTCGTCCGCTGTAAGGAAATGACACAAAAATTCACAAAATTTCTTACGTAACTAGTGGGATATTGGGTACTGGAGTAGTGCTAGTTAGTGTAAGAAAAACATGAAACTAACGAAAATTATTATTTATTTTGCAAAAATTCTGAGAAATCACAATGGCACCTTTAGTTATGAACTGAAGTTATTTCCGGGTTCATTTCGGAATGAAATTTCTATACAAAGTTTAAGATTCGTATTGACTTGTCAGAGTGGCTGAGAGCCGTGCCTACTGAACTTGAATAATTATCCGTTAGAATGTTGTTAGGTACGGTCGAGGCTGTCGCATGTGAAATGCAGTGAAGTGTACTGTTGTGGAGGAAATATGGGGCTCGCAAGAGCTGTAGCGCACAATACCGTAAGCTGCAATGACTGCTGTCTGCCCCGCTCGCTGCTGACAAATAAGATAACTCTATCTGGATTGACCTTCGCCAATAAAACTCTCCCTATGCCTTGATGAAGTCGAGGACTCCTATTAGCCCCTAGTCTAACTATTGGCGTGGTACACCGGTCAGATAACCAGTCCACCGCGATGCCACTCAAAAGTTCGCTCGCAGGCGTTTACCTATTACTCTGTCCGTTCACACCACACAATAAGTGTGGTGGCCAACACAGGACTCGATACAGAGTCACTCTCCGATTCGCTCTCGACAGAGGTGCTCTCCAAGTGAAGTACTGAGGAGAGACTTGTTCCTCACTCTTTGAGTACACGTACGAGCGCACACGCTCTCATTATGTGTTCTCGCTCCAAGAGTGACAACGGAACGGCCCCTCTCCACGCCAGACGTGAAGGGGTATATCTTTTGGTCCCTTCCATTACTCCTTCAGCTCAAGGCGTCAGAAATATCGTCTGCCAATCAGCACTGCTCTTCTAAAACGGGAGAACGACGTTTCGTTTAAGGCGACCAATCTGGAAATCTGTAACATCGGCGTTTGGCGTTTGCTGTCTCCCTGTGAAAATCTCTGAAACTGCGTGCTATGTTTGTAAAGAATGCGTAGGTTGGGCGCTCCCACACAATGTAGCGGAATTTGCTTTTAAGCCGAACATGGGTTCGTTCCCCCTTTCACTAACGCACACACTGTCCGCTCTACGGGCGGCGGCCTAGCGACGTAGATAGCTCCCTGTGAATACCTCTGAAGGGACCGGCGTCCTGGCGTGCGGTTTTTGCCTCTCCCGAACTAGAAGCTTTTCTGACCGTCGTGTCTTGAATGTGTGTGTGTATGCCAGCCTAGAGTATTTCAACCACGGTGCGCACTTGCGATTTGTTAGTTATTTGCATATCGTTTACATGAATTCATACAACAGTGACTTCATCTTATCGAGTTTGGGTTCGAATGAAGCATCTTGATGTGTGGAATGTGATTGTGGGGGCGGAATATGTAAGCAATGAAGGTAAGGAGACCACGACGTCTTACACAGTGCATATAAAGTGTTACATGAGGATTTTCACAAGTAATGTATGTTGTATTTTAGAGCTAAAATAACTCACTAAATATAGTCAAAAAAATAACTAATAAAAAACTGTCGTAATAATCGTCAGTCTAGAGGCTGCATGTATTCAAAGTACTAACTGCTTACTAGTTAGTTTGCAGCACGAGTGCGTTTCTCTCATTAGATGAAGATGAACCTACGCGGTGCTACATAATGGTTAGATAGTTAATTCCGATAGTATGAAGCACGATAAAATATAAAATGGACACCAAAGGGTTTGAGAATATACGAAATGTTGAAGTAGACAAACAAATAAATTATGGAGCAGAAAAAAGAATGTGGCTATTAGTGTTCTGTATTGATTCGACGGTTCCTGCAGTAGCTATTGAAATGACAGCCCCCTTAAAAAATATTACTTACTCAAAATATTACTTCCTTCCTAGGCTACATCAATGTCATACCATTCATTTTTCATGTTTTAATCAATGTGTTTCTCGTTTATTACTGTTGAGAGATAGCCCAGACATTCTGCATCGCTTGACACAGATGCAGTGTACAGATCTGTCACCTCCCAGATGTTATTTCAGCGACCTCAAATGCCGAGGAAGGCGCAGTAGGAACTCTCAGCTGCAGCTGCCAAGGCAAGTGAACTCCGTGCTCTTGGGAAACAGGGTAGTGCTTTCATAAGTAATAATATTCAATGACGAATGACTGCCACCTGAGTAGTTCGTAATTTAGCACAGAAGAATCACATCTACACCAATTGTCATTAAAGCTGTGGGACTTTGACCTTGAAGACGACATGCAATAAGCGGCAAATTAGCTGAAGTGCACTATATGCTTTTACATGCGAACGGTTTGAATATCAGCGTCAGCACAACGTGGATAGGAATAACACCACATGCATATTGAATAAACTGAAGAACAAGCATGGTGTTTCTCATTCACAAACAGTATTTCCACGTTATTTGTTTCTGAGATGACAAAGATATGCCTCGTGTAAGAAGTAGATATACCAGTACCTACCGAATGTCGACGATCTCAAGGGTTCAGCATTTCTTTGTTGAGTACGGGCTTGGCGCCTCCGGGGTTCCACAGCTACGAACTGGAAAGCGCCACCAGTCCCCTGCCACCGCAAGCTCTGGCCACGCTTCAGCGACCACCAAGCGGCGCGGTGGTGGAACGTAGTGAGTCTCAGGGAATGGGGATCTTGGCTTCACTGACCGGATCGCTAGGATGGAATACACCGCTATAAGAAACCCTCAATCTCAAGGTGTGCGGCTCGCCGATGAGATCCATGGCTGTTGAGGTGGAACAGTCGTTAGCGGGCAACCTCTGGGGAACCTGTCGCACCTCAGTTGTATAAAGGCTTACTCAGGAAGGCGGGGCTCTGTCTGAGTGGATCCTTATTTCCCTAGCTGCTCGTGGGACCGAAATGGAACCCTCGAAATCTTCTTTTCCTCCTCCCAGCGGGCAGGGTCTACCGCCTGGGAGTTCTCTCGCCCATTCATCAGAAAGAATGAGGGAGGCTAGTCCTCCTGATAATCAACTTTTTATTAGTAATGGGGCTCAAGGAGTCATGAATCCCAACGTCTTTGTAGTGATCAAGAGGAAGGAGGGGGCGCTTGAAAAAGTGTCCCCCTCCTATATCCATATAGGCTTAGAAGGGTTGGTTGGTTGGCTATTAAACAGTTGCAAAATGGTTCCTTGCTTGTCGAGACTAACCAGGCAAAGCAGTTGGAACTTCTTATGAAGTCACAGATATTGGGCGAGTAAGACATCATTGTTGAGCTGCATAACTCCCTTAAGTCCAGCCAAGGTGTGGTAACCTACGGTGATATTATGGACATAGATGTTGCTGAACTGAAACATGAACGGGCACCACAGGGGATCATGGATGTGGAAAAAAAGCCACACAAGACCAATGGAGAGACTGAGGAGACTGCCACTTTTATTGTGACCTTAAATTCTCCAACGCTACCTGGACACATCATGGCAGTTTTACTCCGACTTAGGGTTTGATCCTATGTACCTAACCCAATGCGAGGCTTCAAATTCCACCGTTTTGGCCATACAACGCTAAGTTGCAGAGGTGAAGCGACTTGTGGGAAGTGTAGAAAGGCAGCCCATGAAGCTCGGACTGACTATCCGTCTCCAGAAGTCTACATTAACTGCTCTGAGAGCCACCCAATCTGGATCCGAGCCCACCCTGTTTTTTGCAGAGGAACGCAAAATTCAGGAAATCTAAGTGACCAAGCGGATCCCCTACGCAGAAGACAAGAAGGAGTATCAGGCAATGAAACCCCCTGTCTTTGCCACTTCTTATACTGAAGAAACCTGTCATTAAGGTCGACACTTCGACTCAAATGACGTACAGTGTGCCTTTATCCACCACCAGCACCTGTAAACCCGAGTGAAGACATAGTGATCCAGGCAGCTACAGTAGAAGACACCAGTAATGATTCCGCAGGGCGCAGCCCAAAGGAACCCCAAAAGCAGGGTGCCCCTCAACGCCAACTTTCTTCAAAGAAAGATGACTCTCACCAGCCCCTTCCCCTTATTCTTACTGTGAAAGGGAGTGGAGAAAGGAACTCAACATTAGGGTCAAAAGCTGATCCGGGCGCCATCAGGTGTCATTCTGACATGTCTGACTGATGATGAGGACATCATGGATTTTGATGCCTCATCATCAAAGTCAGCCCCATCACCCTGCCTCGCTCTACAAGCGCCTCACCACCTCGGCGCTAAGACAGGGGTAAATCAAGACCACATTGATGAAATGGCTCCCATACTCCAATGTTATATCAATGGGCACAGGACTCATCTGGAGGACTTGACACTGCTTGTACAGGACAGACCCTTTTGCCCTTGCCTTCAAGAGACTCATTTTAACGAGACTGACACACCTGTACTTGGAGGGTATCACCTTTACAGAAAAGAAGACCTTACTGGCGATAGGACAACAGGTGGCGTTACAGTGTTCGTAAGGGACACTTTTCACTCCTCACCTATTTCCTTAACAACACCACTACAAGCGGTTGCTGTTCGGATAATGGTCCATGTTGACTTTACTGTGTGCTCTTTTTACCTACCACCTCTTGACAGTGGGGTCATCACTCATCTTCTTGATGAACTCCCCCACCCATTCCTCATTTTAGGGGACTTCAATGCACACACTGCACTATGGGGTTCTCATACCACTTGGCCAAAGCGTCGGTCACTTGAGGATCTACTGCACACAACAGATCTCATACTGTTGAATATGGGTCAAGTTACAGATTATGGCAACACTACAGGTTCGCCTGCGGCCATAGACCTCTCCTTCTGCTCGCCTGCACTTGGAGACACTGCTCAGTGGGCAGTGGACGATGAACTTCCTGGTAGTGACGATTTCCTTATCTGGATCCATATGCCTGATTGAGAAGATCCTGAAAGAAAGCCACCGAGATGGTTGTTCAGAAAGGCTAACTGTATTCTTTACAGGTAGTTAGCTGTTTTGGAGCAATGTGACGGCATCCATGACTGGGTGGATCGCATTACAGCCGCAGAAAAGCCTAGGAATTGACCTGTCCCTTAGTAGAACGATGAGTGCCGTTTTGCAATCAGGAGGGCAGCGATGTGCAAATTTAGTCTTTGCCTTACAGATGAGAATCTTGAAAACTTTCGAATGGTACATGCAGAGGCAAGGAGAATAATTCGGGAGAGCAAACAGAGGTATTGGCAAGAGTTCCTGAACTACATCAATAGGTCCACACTCACATGTAAAGTATGGGAAGCCATTAGGAGGATCTCAAGGCACAACCCTCGAATGTCAATAGCAGCTGTACGAATACACGGGTCTGTTGTAACATTGACAAGGAATATAGCGCAGACAATAGCTGAATCATATAAATCCATTACGGACGATTTCAGCCAGGATTACACTTCTGTCGATATCGGGAGACACGGGAGAAGGCCGATCTTGATTTCCGTTCTATCATCATGGAAGAATACAACCAGCCATTCTCTCTGTGGGAGATGGATTCTGCATTGTCAGTTGCTTGTGATACGAATCCTGGAAGCGTCCTGATAACCTACAGCATGTTGCAACAGTTGGACTGTCAGTAGAAGGAAGTCCTCCTTCAGCTCTCCAATAAAATTTAGATAACTGACGACTTTCCTAACTCTTGGAAGGACTGTATTTTAATCCCAATTTTAAAACCAGGAAAGGATTGGACAGACCCTGTTAGTTATCTCAGTGTTAGGCTAACAATCTGCATAGGAAAGATACTGGAGCGTATGGTCAATCGGCGCCTAGTGTGGATTCTGGAAACCAGGTCCCTGGCCGGCCGGAGTGGCCGTGCGGTTCAAGGCGCTACAATCTGGAGCCGAGCGCCCGCTACGATCGCAGGTTCGAATCCTGCCTGGGGCATGGATGTGTGTGATGTTCTTTGGTTAGTCAGGTTTAATTAGTTCTAAGTTCTAGGCGATTGATGACCTTAGAAGTTAAGTTGCATAGTGCTCAGAGCAATTTGAACCATTTGAACCAGGTCCTTGCTCAGTCGTTCCCAGTGTGGGTTCAGGAGGTATCGCTCCACTCTCGATAACCTGACCCTGCTCGAAGGTGCAATTCAACAAGCTTTCCTTCGTAAGCAACAGCTTATCGCTGTTTTCTGAGATATGGAAAAGGCCAATGGCACTACCTGGTGGCATAATATTTTGTCGCAGCTCCATTAGTGAGGATTCCGTGGATGTCTACCTACCTTCATACCGTCCTTTCTCTCGGACAGATATTTTAGATACAGGGTTGGCAATGTCCTGTCTGAACGTTTTAAGCAGGTGAATGGTGTCCCTCAAGGGACTGTTTTAAGTGTCACGGCTTTCGCCATCGCAGTCAATAGTGGTACAACCACAGTGCGAGGTCCAGTACTATGTTCCTTGTTTGTGTACGACTTCTCCATCTTCTGTGCATCCTCCAGCCTCACCACGGCTACTCGACGATTGCAACTGACGATCAGGTGGTTGGAGGAATGGTCTTGCATCACAAGTTTTAAGTTCTCATTAGAGTAAACGGATTGTGTTGATTTTAATCGTTCCTGGAGTCTGTTTAATTTCCCCCTTTTTAAAACTGGGGGCCACTGTTCTCACTTTTAAGTGAAAGGTGAAGTATCTGCATCGTATCTTTGATGAGAAGTTAACATGGTTGCCACAACTTAAAGAACTGAAACTGAGATGTCTCAAAGGGTTAAACATCCTTAAAAGTGTCAGTCATAGGCCTTCGGTAGCCGACAAAGCGCGTCTGCACCAACTCTATAAGGCCTTTGTGCGACCCTGGCTTGAATACAGATGCCAGGTTTATGAGTTAGCGAGGCCCATACCTTAAAAAGTATCAACAGTTTTGTATTGCTTTCATAGCTTGTACACCTGCATTTTTTCACCTAGTTATTCCAGTCATTTATGTAGTGAACGAAGCTGACGATACTGGGGACTGCTCGTAGCTATACGTAAGGAATCATGATCAGGACAATATTTTGAATAGTGTTAGAAGAAAAAATATTTTCTGTACTTCTGAGGGCAGGAACTAATTTGTACTATGTAAGAACTAGGAGGTATTTAATATTTCAGTTCTGCTGGAAGAGAATCATTTTGAGCTTTCACTTTTGATGTGATGAGTGCGTTACATTGCAGTTTAAAATATGGGTAGGACTCTGGGTCTATTTTATACGTTGGGAGATAGCGATTATTAAAAATAAACCAGGAAAAAGAGCTTTTGTGTTGGATTACGAAAAGTACGAGGCACCAGGGCTGTTGGTACTGAGGTTGACTCACGTAAACTGAACAACAGAGAATTCCTTTATTTATACATTGCTGGGATATTAACAAAAGCAAATGTCCATCAGTAGCACAACTAGCATTAGAGGAGACGAAATATCCTTCCAGGCAGATTTACGTCGAGTGACTACTGTTTCTTATTAGTTAACATGACAAATGTTTTTTCACACAACATACAAAGCAGACGTTAGCCAGTGACATATATAATATTATCTGATAATAAACCAGTGGCAATCAGCACATATGTTTGGTTATTGTGTAAGTTTCAATGGTAACTGCTTTACATACAAAGATAATGATTAACTTTGCTATTCCGCAGACTATATAATTTCACTCCTAAATAGTGTTATCTACGTTAACACGTTATCTAAACAAAGGAACGTGTTTCAACACGTAACATTTAGAATGAAATTGGTGAAATTTACAACGAACTTTTTTATTCAACCTGTACGTTCAAAATAATGTCTTGATGTTTCATCATATATAAGAAACTTTCTATTTCTTGTAAAATATTTAGCCTTTTTCTGTTTTAGGCGAATATGTTACCTGTATAATAACTGTACTAAGTGCTGTAAGTCGCTGTAAGAATTAATTTGTGCGTAAAATTTTGTGTCTGAGTTAGTTAAACGGGAAAGTGTGTGTTTTTCTAAACACTTGAATTAGGGTAGAACTACAATACACAAAATCGTAGAAACATCTGCTACCGCAAACACTGCTGCCTTAACTCAGTGAGTATGAAAGGCACAGAAATTGCGAATTTCCAATTCAAAATGCAACATATTTAAATAACACACTCAATCTACAGTTAATGCATTCGTCGGAGAAATTAATAGAGTCCCAGCAAGCGAGGATTTCGATCGAACAAATGTGGCAGCATATTCACCATTTCCCGGAACAGCAGCAACACGCAGTGTTTGTAGTAAGCGTTTCAGCTACGAATGGTGTGTGTTTCTAGCAGGCTTTTGCGCACTAAATTTCTGTGTAACACGCAAGCAAGCACACGCTGTAGATGTGCCAACAAATTAGTTGCCAGCAGAATGATTGACGAGCATTGGCCGGGGAAGCAATTAGTTTTGAGCACTTAATAGGGGGGTGATAGTTCTAGGGCTACGTGGTAGTTAGTTAAGGATGGAATACAAGTGTGGGGAGAAGCTGAGTGTGGGCATGCTACACTGCGAATTAGGGGGATTGTCCTCAACATATAAATAAGTAAGGTTAAGGTAATTTAGTGGGACCCAGATATCAAAAATTCAGAACGAGTCTTCTCGGACGAGATGAGGAATGGATTTAGAGACTTCTTGAAAATTTTGGGCAGCTATTTCCGGAAGGTAGAAGTTAGGCGACAGATGGACACATCAGATAGCAGGCCCTGGCAATGTTGTTATTACGGGAAGGTTTCGACGTGGCAGGTTTATGGAACCACTCACAGACGAGGAAGTATGGCGTGACAGACGCTATAAACATTTGTGGAGACAAGGATGAAGTCATCATATGCAATACGGAGTAATGACGTGTTATGGAAAACAAATACAACAGCGCCCAAGTACTTGTATGATGAGGCTAAAGTGGACTACATAAAGAAGATTTTATAATTCCACTCATACCCTCCAGAGAGTCTATGTTATAGACATAAAAGTCAATTCCGTACTTGTCTGTGTATCTCTGTACACCCAGCCGTGATTCACAGATCTCTTCCAAACCACATCTCTCAACCATCACGGCGCATTGCGCCTCTGAGGCTGGGTGGTCGTAACAATCTCTTTGCTTAGTTTAACAGTCTGGAAGTCTACTGCCGGTTCATAGTGTTAGATGGGCACAATATTTCGGCATTCACACATGTCGCCATCGTCAGGTACGCTGACGAGCTGAGCTCTTGTCGCTCGCTCGCTCGCTGTAAAACACTGGCGACATATGCCAGGTGTGGAGGCAGTGTAAGCAGCGGAGCTGGTGTTCCTGCGCCGACCTATGGTGTTGGAAGTGGGGCCTGTCTTGACGAGCTGTCCTCAGTGAGCGTCGCTGACTATAGAGGCGCTCTTTGTACCTTCATCGGAACTGCGGGAGAGAACTACTCTCGCAGTAGCTCCGACCAGCGTGTTGTCGGCCTGAGGTGGACCTGTTGCCCAGCGCACGAATTAGACGGCTGTCAGAGTGTTCTGCGTCGTTGTAGAGCAACCTGGCGACTTGGCGGAAGCGATCCCGCAGGAAAGGGATGCCTGCTTCATCACGGAGCAGCCTCGTGGGGTAGCGAGGAGGCTTGTGGAGCGCACGTCGCTGCGCCCTATTCTGGACGCGTTGGAGCGTCGCAATGTGCGTCGCTGCTGCGTTACACACCACGGCTGCATATTCCAGAACTGGCCGTACCGAGGCCAGGTACATGGAGAGGCCGTGGCGTGGAGGTGGTGTAGACGAAGGGTTGAGCAACGGGTAAAGCGCACGTAGTCTCCCCACCGCTCACCCTCTGACGTCGCGGACGTGGAGCAGCCAAGTCAGCTGCCTGTCCAGTGTGACCCCGAGGTACTTGCCGGTCCGCAACCGTGGGATGCCCCCCCCCCCCCCCACGATCCTGACCGGTTGCAGGTGCGGAGGTAGCCTCTTCCTGCTGAAGACGACAGCATGGCTCTTTGCAGCGTTCTACTTTAGGTGCCACTTCGTGGACCAGGCGCCCAGGACGTCACATTCGAGCTGCAGGCAGCGGCGCATCTCGGCCGTATCCGTGCTGCGGGTGAACAACGCAATGTCGTCAGCATAAAGCGCTAACCCCACGCATGCCACCCGCGGTGCGTCGGCAAGAGGTGCAAGAGCTGCTGGGTGGTAGAGTGGCCGCTCCGGAAGCCGAACTGTCCCTCGGGGATGAGCTGCTGTTCCGTCACGTGGCGTAGCGGCCGCTCCACGTACAACGTCTCAAAGACTTTTGAGAGGGACTGGAGGTCGCTGATCGGCCGGTAGTTCGCTGCCTGACGTGGGTGCTTGCCGCTCTTTGGGATGGCAACCACTTCCGCGTGTTTCCACGCGGAAGGGAAAGTCCCAGAGCGGAGGATGCTGTTGAAGATGTCCGACAGAGACTGGTGCACCTCTGGCGGTAGCAATCTCAACAGGCAGTTGGTGACACCATCCGTGCCATCCGCCTTCTTGGAGTTGAGGTGAAGCAGCTGCAGATCGACTTCTGGTGCCGTGATTTCCTCTATCGTGTCGTCCTGCTCACGCACAGTGACGAAAACCGGGATGCTGTCCTCCACTAGGCGGACGTGCTCAGCATCGAACACGCCATCGGTTGGCTGGAAATTTTCCGCGAACGTGTCCGCAAGGATGATGGCTTTCGCACCCGGCTCGCAGACAACGTCCGCATCCACACGGAGAGGCGGGACTCTCTGGTGACGGCGAAAGAAACGCCTGGTCGCCCGCCAAGCACTGCCACCCGTCGTCGTTAGGGTGGCCACAAGGCCCACCCACTCACGATTCTGGTGGTCAACTATGGAGGCCCGAATCTCGCGTCGCGCCCTGTTGAGTCGGCGCTTCGTCTCGGCCAGCCGCGTGAACTGCCACTCTCGAAAGAGGCGATTGTTGTGCGTGATCGCCTCTAAGATGTGCGGCGGGAATTGGAACGACATTTCTCGCGGCTGTCCCGACCGCCTGGGAGTGGCGGCCTCTGCTGCACCGAGAGCGTGCCGGGTGAAGAAGGCCAACCCTGCGTCGGCTCCCTGTACATCCGCGTCGGGCGCGCCTTCGAGGCGATCCAAGATCTCGGCACGAAATCTGGCCTCATCTATGCCGAGGAAGTTGCGGCGGTCGGTCGGCAGAGAGGCACCGATGACGTCCATGTCGAAGACCACCGGAAGGAGGTCGGACGACATGGCGCATCTAACGGTGACAGACGTGAAGTGTCCGACACCTTTCAGTCCGGCGGTGTCGAGCACGTCAGGCTGGCCGCGATGGGGGAAGACGGTGTGGTCGTAGGGCCCCAGGACTATCGCGCCATGTCGTGGTGTGGCGCGAAGGAGGCGGCGGCCGCTGGCGTTGGTGATGCGGGACTTCCATTTGTACGCTTGGCATTCAAGTCGCCCGCAATGAAGATCTTCCCGCACAACGTCAGCGGTGCGTAGAAGTCAGCCTCCTGGAACAGTCCCCTAGGCGGCCTGTAGGCCGCAACGAAGCTGATAACCCCCGCCGTAGTGGTGACCGCCACACTAGTGGCCTCCACCGCAGTGAGCTGCGCTAGCTGGACTTCGTGATGTTTGAGGGAAGTCTTGACATAGACAGCAGTCCTGCGACCGTGGGTCAGCCTGTCGGTGCGGTAGCACCGATAGTTTGCCGCCTTCACATGAGTTCCCGGTTTCAGGAATGTCTGCCACATGAGGCAAATGTCAAATGCCTCGTCGCGTAAGAACGCCCTGAATTCCCCTTGCTAGGGGACCAAGCTGTTCGCGTTGAAGGCTAAAACGGTGAGTTCACGGATGTGGCGATTATCCGTGGCGAGGAGAAGCAGCAACGCCGGCCTGGAGGGCCGTCGTGATCGCGGTGACGAGCACTGGGAGTTGCTCGAGCATCTGGCTCATCGACCGAAAAAGCGACCGGAGCACTGCTACGATGGGAGCCGAGGGGCGGCGTGGGCCGCTGGGGCGGCCTCCGCTACGGGGCGGCTCGTTGCGACAGCTCCGTATAATACTTCTGCCGTGGAACATCGGCAGCTAGTTGGAGTAGCGGTGCAGGATGAGTTGCCGGCTGCTGCCGCGACAGGGTGACGCCGGCGGTCCGTTGCGCAGCGGGCAGGGGTGGCATGGCCCGCGCGCTGGCTACGCCTGCGTCGGGGGGCATACCGCGCGTCAGTCGTGGTTACCGGGGTTGCCACACTTCCAGGCGAAGCCGCAGACGGCGCAGTCGGCTGATGCCGCTCGCCAGCTGCCTGCTCCGGACGCTGGGTGGAGGAAGCAGACGGTCCGCCCTCGGTGGCCGTAGCAAAGCTGGTGGGCGGGTGCACTTTACGAGAAGGAACAGCCACGCCACGTTACTGGTTTAGGCCCAGTTTGGAGGACGAACAGCCTCTGTAACTGACAACGTGCTGCACGTCGGTTTTTCTTCTCGGTTGAGCTGACAGGATTTGCTCTCGTGCTGTCCCGCGCACTTTACGCAGCGGGGCAGCATGGAGCAGCAACGGAAGACGTGGTCCAGCTCCTGGAATGATAAGCAATGGGCCGTTCTTGCCTTTGGTCCGAAGCGGCTTTACCGCGACCTTGACACGGCCGACCAGGTGCATCTGGAAAATCTTCCGGTTTTCCAGGTTGTCAACGAAGACAACCTCGTACAGCGGCATGTCACGGTGAGTTCGAGGGGACTTCATCAGGCTGGTTACCGGATGCCAAAGCCTCTGTCCTCGAGCTCCTCTCGGAGGTAGTCCGCGCCAAACTTGCGGGGAAGGTGGCGGAAAACCACCTTTAGAAGTTTGAGCGGCTGGGAAGGGTGCGTGTAGCACGGGAGGCCATCCTTGCTGATGGTGTCCATCACCGCGTGGTACTCTCCATTGGACGTCACTGTGACCTTGTAGAGGTCACGGCCGGTGGCCTTGATAGTAGTGGACGTGGCCACTCTTTCAAATTTCTGCTGGAAGTTCTTGAAGACGCCGTCCCATTGGACGACGATAGCCGGCGGGGGTGGCGGCTTCTTCTGGGGCGGCGCCAGAGGCGCGTCGCCGTCCTCCAGAGCGTCTACGCCGGCGCCCGTGAAGGTGTTTGCGGTCGGCAGCGGCTGCGTTTGCTGCAGCGCATCAGTCCTGGCGGTGTGCCGTTTGGGTGGGGCAACAAAGTCGTCCGCATTAGGCTGCCAGGAGACAGAATGTGAACGAGGGGGTCGCTACGTCATCGTTGTCGGTCTCGGCCTGGCGGTGCTCCGGGAGGAGCCCGCGACCGTCTTCACAACCTCTGTGGTGGAGGCGCGGGAGGCCCTAGACGCCTTCTTCCGCGGGCTCGCGGTGTCAGAGGTCAGGGAGGAGTTGTCGGAATCGTCGTGCGTCACAGCCCGGCGCTTTCGGGGCGCGCGGGCATCGTCAGGGTCGATGTCGCGACGCTCTGCCTCGGCAATCGCCTCACCAAGATTTGCGTCCGGCAGTTCGATGGCGTCCATCTTGGTGGCCTCTGCAGCAGACTGTGCCCCCGTCCAGACCGCGGACTTTCCCCTAGCGCAGGACGGGGCATCAACTAGCGCAGCCACGGGCTCTTCCTGTGTCTCCGGGGCCAGAGGGGCAAACGGGGGCACATCAACCTCTCGAATGGTCGAATCCAGCGGCGCAGCACCCACCGAGGCCACAGCCGCCGGGCCCGCAAACTCTTGCAGTGCGGCCGGCGAGGCTCTCGATGGCACACCCGACTCTTGCTGCCTCGTGTGCGGTAGTGTAGCTGCCTTCAGAATGGTACAGAAGGCAAGTATGGCCGCTTCGTCATCTTCTCGGCAAAGATGGGACCCCCCCCCCCCCCCCCCCCCGTGAGCGAGCTTGTTCATAAGAATGAACGCTCGGTCACGAGAGTGCGCGTCAGAAGTAAAAGAGTCATCCTTAGTATAGTCAGGAGTCGGTAGCTGGTTCGTCATAGGTGGGGATCGGACGGGGCCGCCACCGGGATCAGCTCAGTCCCAACGGACGACGATCCGTCACACCCTTCGCATGCAAAGTCACCTCTCTCATCGACTTCTCGAGCAGCACTCTGTGCGTCGAGCGTGAAGATTTGAGCTCCTGTGGATGTGTGGCCGACTTATACCACCGCCGTCCTCAAGCCGTTCCCTCCGTGGTTCGCGCCGGCAACCGAGCCTCCGCACTCCCGGAGGCACTACCATCGGCGTCTGTGATAGCTTTGATGGAGCTCTTTCCGCCATGGTATCCAGATCGTTCCGTTTGCAGACAGTATTCTTAACTAAACACATTGCTGGTTCTCGAGCCTTGTTAAGATTACAGTCGCAATCTCGGTTGGTGAGATCGTTCCTAGTGCGAATTTTTGTGGTCTCTCCAACGACGCTGTCCCAGTATTTGGAAGTCAGGGCTACGTTTCTGGTACGTTAGTTTTCTATCACCTGATTGTCGGAAAAACAGTGCTTTCCGATCGTTGACTTGTTTGGATACGCCATTGGAGTGTGCCTCCGCTGTTATCGGGAATGGCCTTCGAAGGTGCGTGCTGCCTGCTCAACATAAAATTTCCACACAGACACTGAATCTGGTACACACCAGTCTTCAGCAAACCGAGATCATCTTTGACGGTTCCCAATAATGCTAGTTTTTTATTTGGAAAGGACCTGGGGCAAAAGAGAGTTTTTAACCGGTAGTTCTTCAGTTGCGTCCAGTTGTTCCTGACAGTGCGCCATTGTACGGTATAAACGCAGTAGCTGCATCTTCCTGGACAACTTTTCCCGCATCCACAGGTTCTACTGTTGTGGTGGAGCGGAGAGCACGCCTAATCTACCAGTCTGCGTAGCTGTGTGTCTCGGAATACAGTTCTGTGGTGTTCCTGTTTCTGGGGCAGTCTCTTTGGGTCTGAGATAGCAGGCCCTTTGTACTTGTGCTTTTAGTACGGCATTCCTCTGCGAAGGATGGTGGCAGCTGACTGCACCAAAATATTGGTCAGTATTCGTTTTCTTCCGATAGACTCCCTGACCCAGAGTGCCATCAGTTCTTGTCTGACCATGACGTCAAGGAAAGGTAATCTTCCTCCTTATTCGGTTTGCTTAGTGCATTTGATTTTCGCATGTACGGAGGTCAAATGTGCAAGGAACCCAAGGACTTTGTTCCTTCCAGGGGACCAGATGACGAACGTGTCATCAACATAACGGAAAAAACACTTTGGTTTCCATCGATGCACTCCGTATACAGATTTGCGACCAAAGGCGAGAGTGGGCTCCCCATTGTGACTCCCTCCAGTTTCTCGTAATAGTCTCTGTTAGATAGAAAACACGTGGAGGTCAAGGTATGCCTGAAAAGTTCGGTGTCCGTTTCGTCAAATTTCTCATCAATAAGCTCCAGTGACTCTTGTAAGGGCACCCTGGTGAATAACGAAAAGATTTTAAAATTCACCAGGCTATCTGAGTCTTCGAGACGGTTTACAAAATCTACAGAATTACGAATGTGATGAGGGCATTTACCGCCACAAGAGCTTAGTGTTTCCGTCAGGTATTTTTCCAGAAAGTATGTTGGTGCCCTAATACTACTAACTTGGAGCGCAACAGCACCCCATCTTTGTGGACTGTAGAGAGTCCATAAAGAAATGGCGGTACACGTCTTTGAGGCAACAGGTTCTAGGCGACCCCGTGTGGTAAATCCGTGTCCTCGAGAAGAACCCTAGTCTTGTTCTCCTTCTTCCTGTAGGAGTCGTCATATGTTAGGCTCTGCATCTTCTCTATGTGGTCCTTGTGGGAAATAGCAACAGCAGCGTTGCTTTTTCCAGCAAGTATGACAACAATCACAGAGCAGTCTCTCGGGTGCCGAATACATGCCCTTTCTCTGCTGCTAACACTCGACTTCGCAGGCTTAGTTCTCATCAGTTATTTTCACGACGTACTTCTTCTGCTGCTTCAGGCTATAGTCGCGCCGCATCCTGTTCAACTGCTTTGACGATGTCCGGAAAGGGTAGGGGTAGCAGCAAAGCTAAGTCCCTTTCCAGAATTGCGTTCGCGTCGTCACTCAGCTCCATGTCACTCAGATTGATGAACGTCTGGCATAGGGCCTCCAGTGATGGTTTGTCAGAGAGACGTAGGAATTTTGATATTCGACGTCCTGTGGCCTTCCTAAGGGCGGAATAGGCTGCCAGCCGCGTAACACCATCAGTGCAGTCCCAGATCCAGGAATTAAAATGATTGGTCAGTTGTAAATGCTGTCTAAATAGTTCCTAGGAGCTGTACTCAAAGCTCCGGAAGGTAAGAGTGCACACTCTCACATACCAGGGCAAGACTGTCCCGCTTCTTAATTCTCCTGGCTGCCAAAGATTCGATGTGACGCGCGGCCGCGGGAGCGAACCGCAGAGGGACCGACTCGCGGCGAAGGGGATATATGTCGGCTGCGTAGTCTCAGAAGCGCAGCGAAGCTCTCGCTCAGTACACATCTCCGCTTTCACCGCCCTCTAAGGAAAAATCAAAACTGTTGTGCCCTCTGCTAAGCTACTGCCCTCTGCTACTAAGCTTAATAGCCCGGACAGCCAGACTTATGGACAACGCGCCTGCGCGTGCCGAGGCTAAGCCACAGTGTTTAGGACCAGAAAGTTAATAGGTTTTTCAGTCTACGGAGCCATCCCATCTCCACGATGCAGAGTCAACGTTCTTCATGCCAAACAAAAAACGTCAGAAAATGATCAGATCTGACGCAACGACACCGGTCGAATCTCAACAGTCACCAATCGTCCCCAACAACCTCAGGAGCCTCAGGAATCTCAGTGCGTCCAGCAACCAGCTACTCATTGCTAAACAAATGATTCTCCTCATGAAACGGAATCTCTTGCGATACATGACGGCGAAGGATAATAAAAGGTACGCTCCAGGGTTCAAATGGTTCAAATGGCTCTGAGCACTATGGGACTTAACATCTATGGTCTTCAGTCCCCTAGAACTTAGAACTACTTAAACCTAACTAACCTAAGGACATCACACAACACCCAGCCATCACGAGGCAGAGAAAATCCCTGACCCCGACGGGAATCGAACCCGGGAACCCAGGTGTGGGAAGCTAGAACGCTACCACACGACCACGAGATGCGTACGCTCCAGGGGTAACTCGACATGGAACTCCAGCATGTCCACAGAATCCGGTGAGAACCCAGTAAAGATTGGTCTGAATGTTCTAAGTAGAATTGTGATCATTGAAAATCTGGACCCGAAGGAGACCGGTAAGTTTTTTCATACCTGGACTCGAAGAATTCAATATTGTACAATTTGTGAGTGACATGAACTATAGAAAGATCCGTGTCGAACTCACCACTCAGCAAACCGACTTTGTAACCGAACTTAAAAATATAAAAATAATTACCAATAACTGACAAGACTTTGAAAGAAATAATTGACAACATACTACAACATTTTGCAGAGGACAACAGCATTACATCATATGAACAAGCTGGTTTCAGAAACAAAATCCCGCTGATACATGATTAAGGCTAATTAGCAATGCAGCGTAAGCCTGCAATTTCACAGGTGCAACTGCTACCCTCTTTCTGGACACAGAACGCGCTTTTGATAAGGTACAGACATCTTCACAAAGTGCTAAAGCACAACTTCCCACCTTCAGTAGTACAATTATTAGCTTACCTCGTTTGAAACTGAAAAGTACAACTAGGAGACGGGGGTAAAAGTCGTCCTACTCCACACGCAGACCGGGAGTACCTTACGCTGCCGTCATATCAACTTTGTTATGTACGATATACACAGCGGATATCCCAAGACCCACGTAGTGGAATGAAGACATGGTCCAATACGCAGATGACACCACTTATTGGTGTCATGCGCCCACCTCGAATGCAATCAATGAACAAGTCAACAGCCACATCAGCAAACTTGAAACGTAGCCCAGTAAAAGGAGAATATGATCTAATCCAATTAAAAGTAAACTTTTACTATTCAGACATAGCAATCTTGCTAATTGCCAACTGGTTGGCCGCGGGTGTCGAGCGGTTCTAGGCGCTTCAGTCTGGTACCGCGCGACAGCTACGGTCGCAGGTTCTAATCCTACCTCCGGTATGGATGTGTGTGATGTCCTTAGGTTAGCTAGGTTTGAGTACATGTAAGTTCTAGGGGACTGATGGCCTCAGATGTTAAGTCCCATAGTGCTGAGAGCCATTTTCTTAAATCGCCAACTACAGGATACCCCAAAACTCCACATTCGACTTTGTCTACAAGAAATTGCTACACAACTAAACGTAAATACCTTGTCTACATCTGTCTAGATGACCTCTTAAGTAGCCAGAAAAACGACTGCAAAGATTGAATAAGCTGAAAGCCGACATAATTTTGTACGTCTCAGAAATATCAAACACGTGGACTGAAGCGACCAGTTTCTCTTCTTACATTCTAACGAAAAGAAAAAATAAACTCTGTCTGCTGACATCGGATGCTTCGATTAGCTGAAGATATACGGCGTAGCTTTCAAACAAACTCCCTTCACGGAACACTTGAAACCAAGAAAATACTATACAGAATAAAACAAGAAATCACCTGATTTGGGCTCAACAGACTACGTAACAACAGACTCACAAAATCACTCTTGTAGCCCTATCATACAACGTTTAATTTTCTGAAATTCAAAAGTTCATTTTCCCCCTATATTTTTCTCGAAGCAGTATCCAATTCACTCCAACAGAATCCTCTGGAAAACTCGATGAAACCGTCCACAAACCAAGAGCACGTGCAAGTATTTGGGAAGATATAGCGGCCTGATATAGAGGAGAACAACTTACTGAGCCAAATTACTTCAATCAACTCCTATAGCAGAAGATAATATTCTCTGCAGCGGCAAGATTTTAAAGTTTCTCGTCTTCCACAGAATTAGACAGAGACGTTTCTAGACCAACGAATTACAAAATCACACTATAGCTTTATCAAGACCACTGAGACAATATGTGCGTACGTAAGACAAACAACAGGCAACCAATTTCTACAGGGGTTTTATCGACAGAGAGGTTTTTCTCTCAGACGTAAGGCATATGCAGGACCTTGGCACGAAAGAAACTTAATGAACAATATCTTGGCTGGAAAGGCCTGTAACCCAACATCTCCTTTAAGATGGAATGAAAGAATTAAAAAAAGAAATGCTTTATAGATGCTTGTCACTTAGAAACTCCCGTCGAAATTGTCTGCCTAATATTTCAGCTGGTGGGCATATGCATATGTTTCAATGCGTCCCAGTCGTACTATGGAAACACATGTTCTGGCTGCTCCCATTCAAAGTGCCAACTTTCGGTCAGTCAGTTAACCACAAATAGCCTGCACAAAACAAGGGGTGAGTGATCTTCTGTATGTCCACAATGCCGTGAATCAGTTTCTACTTCCTTATGCAATTCTGTACCTCTTGCGAACTTTTCCTGAACCAAACCACTCGCATTTTATTTAATAACTCATTATTAATATCGCGAAACTCAAGCGGACTGGAACATTACATATACTATAATTGCTTGCAGAAATACGGCCTATGGTGCGAATTACGCGCGCAAATAAATTGTGAAGCTAAGAAAATGTATATGACAAAATGTAATTTTTTGTTATAATCCTGAATTCCCGTTCATGACATTAATGGCTAATGCTTTTTATTCGGGACTGGGAAGAAAAGTCCGTGTTGATTCTATTTTACCTCGGAGAGGGTATTAAAGTGGCTCTCGCTTGGAAACAAATGAATACCTATAACGAACAAGTCTGTTCCAGGCCAATTCATTCTCCGTGCAGTCATTTTCTCTTCCTTGTTCTTTACGAATGCAGACACAGCTGTAGTCATCCAAGTATTTTTTCACAGTCGAAAGATACGTAACTTTCTGTTACCTGTGTTTACGCATTACTTCAGCGATAATAGCTGCCATGGCCGGTAGAAGAAGGACTCGCAACCGAACCTGTACACGCATGGTCTGCGAGTTCAGGGTAAACAGGTTAATGTCTTTCAGACAAACTAATGTGTAATAACAATGGCATCCGCGTGCCTTAAAATTTAATGCATTGAGAAGTGTTTGTAAATTTCTGCGCATTAATAGTGGAACAACATGAACATGAAGATGGCATGCAACAAACGAGCAATGGGCGTGAATACTACTTGCACCACATTCTGTATAAAATAAAAGGTTACACAGAGGGTTTCTTATTCATAAATGGCATGTGAATGTTGATTATTGTAATTTGTATAAGAACGAGGACTGTCTACCAACACATTCTGATATTCGACTGCAGCAGTATCATGACCTATCGGGTCTGCAGTTCCACAATGTGGCTGCACGTGATGGTTTGAATGCCACGATTGCCACGTAAATATGAAATTTATGGGTTCATACTGACTTTGCTGAAAACCACGCAAGGCCTCAATGATCGCACGTGACTAGAGTGCGAGAGGACTGGCTCGGCCATACAGGATCGTACAGTAACGTCACTTTTCTTGAGTCAGGAAATGGGCTTGCTTCCAGCAAGGCAAGCATGTAACGCGAAGTGCAACGACGAGTGGAGCACCACGGAATCTCAGCAACAGAGAGAGGTATACCAGCACAGGTACGGCAACAATGGACACTAGAGTAGCACTACGGCATCTCTTGAGACGAGTCTCACCTCTACGTATTGCGTGCCGAGAGACGTATCCGTGTGTGCAAGTCTCTAAAGTCAGCACGAGGCTGTCATATGGACACAGCACATGGCGTGTTGGTGTGGGGTGTCAATGGGTACACTACACGATCAGTTCTGGTTCGCATAGTCGATAAGATGAACA
Source organism: Schistocerca americana (assembly GCF_021461395.2). Taxonomy (NCBI): domain Eukaryota; kingdom Metazoa; phylum Arthropoda; class Insecta; order Orthoptera; family Acrididae; genus Schistocerca; species Schistocerca americana. Next base: position 76,714,803 of record NC_060121.1, on the reverse strand, counting down.
ACAGTTAATATATTTATTCTCAGGCCGGTGGCCCCATGACGTTACATCTAAACAAGACACTATAATGCTGCTGGCTGCCAATCCTAATATGACCTACCTTGATTTTGCTGATATTCAACTCTTGCCCAACTCAGCTTATTGTGGGATGTGTCATCTAGTGAAACTATCTGGTAATGAGTTATAGAGTTACTGGAATGCCATCATCAAAACCAACCATCTCCACGACATAGTAAAAGCACAATCGAATGACGTGCCCATATCTGTGATCCAGCTTCATTTCGACTACGTATACTGCGTGTTTAGAAATGGCTCTAAACTCGCAGGGTACCTAGTCGAAACGGAGCTGGTGCCGTCAGAGGTGAAAGCTCTGTGTCATGAACGTCACTCTTTTGTTGTGCCACAGTTTATTTGTACTTGGTTCGGCCGGATTGATGTCAGTAGCCATCATGACTTGGCTGAAGAAGGTACAGGACAGCAGAAAATAGGAGGGCGCCTAGGCGTTCTTTGGCAAGAAACTCTGAATGGACTGGTCTGACACAGCAAAAATTACCATTCAGGCCTTGCCATATACAAAGCTATCATACTTCTAGGAGTCACCGTTTCCATCAGGGCCGAACACTGGTGACACAGTGAAAGTGAAGAAGTCAGAATGTAGTAAGGTCGACCAGAGTTAGCACACGTCCTGGGCCAACATCTGACTATTATTTTTCCTATGTAACAAGATATGCTGCCTCAGCAAACCTTTCGTGGGTGAAACTCACATTAATACTGCCCATTTTAGCCAGGCAGCATTAGCCACCGCCAGCAGAGTTCGAGAAATGTTCCATGCCATTTCGACCTTATATGATTGATCTAGCTGGGACAACTAGTCGTGACTTGCATTGGCTGCTACCGTCAGGACCTAGGCCCGATGCTGCATAGTGTCGACCTGGTACCTTCAGTCACTGGCTGACAGTGGGTTAGGGTTCGCACCTCAGCTTCACCGGTCGACGAGTCATTGCATCCCTACTTAATGCACACTCGACTGCTGTCTCTTGCTGGCACACTAGTTCTGCAGGCGACTGTCGCTCCCGCCCACACTGCCTACCCCAGCACACTCACAGCATCGTGCCTGCATCTCCTCGCCTCCATAGCAGCCTGACGCTGGCCCAGGGGCCTGACTTGACACTTCTTCACCTGCTAAAGCACTGACGCCATTGACACCTCTCCTTGGCCTATTACCGCTGTAAACTGGCTGGTCTGTGGAGGCTGCTAGCTGAGTTCAGCACTTCACTTACATCCAGGACCGACGTCTGACACTCGCTGCTGAGGGCAACAAATCAACTAATACGATAGATAAATTAATCTTTCTTTCACACATCCCTGACTTACTAACTGGCATCCGTTTGGCTGCAGTTCCACTACCCGGCTAAACAACACTCACAGTCACCATTATCAGAAGCTGGACACCTGAACCACTATGCACCTTGTACATCTTCAATGAAAAAAATTACTAAGGTACTTCTGCGCCATACTGTTACACACTGTTGCACTACAAATAGAATTAAATGATCTACTATGCTTCTTGTTGCTCTGTTTTAATGTCGAGCAGTGTAGTCTTCGTATTTGGAATATAGTAGGTTTGAGGAAACAAAGAGAGGTGGGTACAGTGGTATAAGGAACAGGACAGCGTATGCGAAACAGGACAACGCTAGATTCTATCGAGAGTACTTCAATGTTGTATCACAAAAGGAGAATGAGTTTGTCGAAAACTTTCTAGATATAATATGGTGGATCAATGTTAATACCTATCAGTGGAGAGATAGTGTTGAGGCAAGTAGAATCATTCTACAGCAAGAACACCGAAAATTAGACGGTCTCTTATGGGGACCAATGACTGATGTGCCAAGGAAGGTGACTGAAGAATTTCCGAAGGACCTGACTGATCCTATTTGTGGGATCCTGCCCAATCGTGTAATGTAGGATGCCTAGGAATCTCCTTTCCCGGAAAGCTAAAAAACAATTCAGGCAAATCCTATTAATAGGGTTTATTACGATATGTTAAATTGACAATACTTAACTTGCGTTTCTACAAAGATGGGCCGCAAGCAAATGGCGACATGCAAATAAACAATATCTCTCTATGTATACAATTTCCACGCAAGCAGATCACACAAGCTCATAAGTCACTGCTATAAAGTTTATATCACAGCTCGTCTTCTAGTGCGGCTCTTCTTGTGCGATCGAGGCTAGCTGGAGCAGCACTTACATTCTCTTCGTATAGATGCCGTTCCTATAGTGGTGTCGTCCTAGTCAGCGTTCTATTGGCTGACGTCGTCTCACAGCCTTCTCTACTGTGAGTTTCCATGCGGACGTGCCGGCGCTTGATGTTACGCCGGAAAATTACTTCCCCCCCTCCAAGAGACGGACCATCATCGGGTAGAGAGCGCGGCAGCGGCAGGGGAGGCCGGAGAGTGGACGCTACGCTGTGGCTGCAGGGGGCGTCAAGCTTCGTACCGCTCCGTCCGGCCTCCGCTCTGGTGGAAACGTCCCCCGGAAAACAACCAGAAGGGTACGCATCCACCTCCAGAGGCCGAGAAACTGACGTGGAAGGTGTCGACTGCTGCTGTGTGGCCGGATCCAGCTCCATCGGTAGGACTAGAGAAGGCGGAGGAGGCGGAGGCTTCGTCTCCATGGGATCGTCCCGCGGTGTCGTGATGACAGTCTCTGGCGGCCGATGTGGCCCCGCTGTCCTCGGGATACATGAATCTGGGGCAAGAGGCTCAGAAAGATCACCGTGGCGAAGATGATTGTGATGGCGGCGCTGCATACCGTCTGGACCTGAAATAAGATACATGCATGTGCCTAGTCGACGGACGATCTCGCCTCGCGCCCACCATGTGCTGCCGGTAAACACCCATTAAAAGACAGTAACATGCGACGCGAAGCGATACTTGCAGCCTCCCTTCGGCGCCAGACGTTGAGGAGGCTGGAGCAGGTGGAGCAGTGTCCGATGGCGGCGGCTGTGAAGCAATTCCGCCGGCGATGGTCCGTCTCGTGGATGCGAACGATAGGAGGCGAGAAACAGCTGCAATGCTTTATCCCTGGTGAGTGCGGAGCGAAGTTTGGCCATTTACTGTTTGAAGGTTCTGACAAAACGTTGCATCTCGCCGTCTAACTGTGCACGGAACGGTGCGCTAGTTACATGCTGTATGCCATTGCGTGCACAGAAAGTTTCATGTGACGTGAACTGAGGTCCGTTGTCTGACACTATTACTTCAGTTAAACTTCGAGGCAAAAAATAGAGGACAACATCTGAGTTGTACTACGTGACGTTGTCGAGTTCATTGCGACAGCAAAAGTTAACTTGCCATACGAGTTTTAACGAAATCAGTCGTAATGAATGGGATTGATTTGAAATTTCGTTAAAGAAGAATAATAAAATTTATCTGTTGTTTTTAAGTTAATTTTCTTTCGTGCGAACTTTGTTGTAGAACCACTCTCTTATTTTCGTGTGGTAATAAAAAAATTTTACTTACTTAATTATTACGTACATTTAAAGAAAAAATAATATTTACGTGAACTCATATGAACTGGTTAAGAATATTAGGTTGAGAATTGGGTCCTTTAAATCATTCGGCCTTGGCATACACTTTCCTGATGCAGTGGATTTTTTGTTAAATATTTTTACTGAATTTTATCCCGGCACTAGCCATAGAACACAAGATTACCTCTATTAGCAGAAAATGTTTTAATTATTGCCAAGCCGACATTTATCACTGATCAAACCTACTTCATTGCACATTTAAGATATTTTGAAAGAACCAAACTGTTTAAATTTCAATGTTAACTAACATTAGCTATCCGCCTACGAATGCACAAACGTATAATTAATTCAAATTTTATCAGCCACAGGATCACTGAAAAAGAAGAACAATTTCTTAATTCACCATTAATTTTTATGCACCTGTTCCCGATTTACGGGTTTGCTATTGTTGGTCGCGGCACAGCCCAGCAACACCGCTAAAAAATGCTGAAAAATTCTTAAAGGAATTTTATAGATGACGTGGGCAAGCTAATTTACATAAATAATTCACACTTTTGATAAACTCTAATATATTTAGATCAAACAACAATACAACTCACATTAATTCGTAACGCATCGCCTAATGGCGGCTAAGTCCAGACAGAGACAAAAGAAGTCTACCCATTCGTAAAAAACTCTTTCACAGTGTCCTACCGCAATGACTTCTGAACAGAGAAGACCAAAGAATACATAATGCATTGTGCTTAAATAGTATTGCTGACTATTAACATTTCTTTGCAAATTGACGATATTATTCTCTTCTGGCAACATATCTCTGCTATCGCAAATACTGACACATTTTACAATCACATAATAAATACAGAAAAAATTCCTATCCTAAATACAGACAAATATTACAACAAAAAATATAAGGAGAATAACAAATGTCTTTTACACCACATTCAGTAATATTTTTGTTCAATAATTACGATATATACAACTTGCCCAGAGCGGCGTATATGGTACAAATAAACTCTTTTTTTTTTTTTTTTAATAACGTGAGTTTGCCAGGGAACGTTACAGAGTCAACCGCAATCAACCAACGAGTGTTCCAAGAAGGTCCTGCAAAATCTATGTGCACACATTGCCATGGTGATGTTTGTGGCGGAGAGGACTGATTTTCCGCACATGCGTCATTCTGTGACGTCATCTGTTCTATTTGGGCGTCCAAACCCTGCCTCGTACAGTGTCGACGCGCTAAATGTTTCGTCCGAAAATCCCCATTGGTGAAGTAAGTTGAACACTCCTTTCTGCAAAGCTTTACGGATCAACACACATGGGTGTCCACTGTCATTTTGAAAAAAAATCACCCATTTCTGTATAGCGAGGCTACGTCGACATGCAAAGTATCGGCGCACGACAGAGTTCTTTATGCTACACATGGAATGAGGCCAAGACGTGCCATTGTATGTTAGAAAAATGTACAAATCTGGATCAGGTTCCGTGACCTGTGTAATTTTCCTATGGTTCAGCGGAAAAGATTGAAACCTGAGCATCGATGTGGCAACGAGATGCAGCAGAAAATCTGTATCAGAGCCAATCGGAAGACGTGAATGTGCGTCCGCATTGCCATGTTGAGTAGTCGGACGATACACAGTCTCGTACTGGTACTGAGACAAAACAAGGCCCATCTGTGCAATTTTTGGGTAGTTCGGAAAGGAACCGGTTTCGTGGGATGAAACAAGGACTGAAAAAGCTTGTGATCTGTTATTTAGTAGAATTTTGTGCCGTACAAATAGTGGTAGAATTTGGTGACGCCATTCACATCAGCCAAAGCGTCCTTCTCAATTTGTGAGTAGTTACACTGAACTCTGGACAACACATTTGATGCGAAAGGAATAGGCCTCTCTATATCACCAGTTCTGTGCGAAAGCACGGAACCGATGCCGTAACACGAAACGTTAACTTGCATCACATATGGTTTTTCAGGATCAAAGTGAACTAAGTATCGATCCCTGCACAATGCATCTTTAAGTTGTTGAAAAGCTACTTGGTACTCAACTGTCCAAACAAAGGGGAGGTTCTTCCGACGCAAGCGGTGCAATGGAGCTGTAATTTGTGCAGCATTCGGTATGAACCATATATAATAGTTCATTTTCCCTAAAACTGACTGCAATTCTGTAACATTGCGAGGAACATGCAAACCTCGTATAGCTAACAAATGCGACTTAAGAGGATTTACACCTTGACGGTTTATGACATGACCAAGGTATTTCAGTTCAGGTTTTAAAAAAATAACTCTTGTCCAGTATACACCTCAGTCTTGCATCAGATAAGACACGAAACAAAGCACGAAAATTAGCAACTGTTCTTCAGGTGTACGACCTGCTACGACAGTATCGTCAAAATAGTTTGAACAGTTAGGACCTTGAGCAGTCAGCTGTTCAAAATACCGTTGGAAAATGGCGGGTGCAGAAGCACTGCCACGAGGCAAACGCAAATATTTAAACAAGCCCTATTGAGTATTCACTACACACACTTTTTGAGACTCTTCACTGAGAAATATTTGAAGATTCGTGTCGCGTAAATTCTCTTCTCGGATTAACGATGAGCGCTCTTCAGCCACTCGGTCTAGAGGTGGCTTTTATGCACTTTCCCTCAGCCTTCAGTGTAAATACTGGGCTGTAGCCTCCACCCCGCGCCAGATACCTGCTGCACAAACATTCAGAAGGAAGCTTTCGCACTCAGACATGAGCTGTACACCAGGCGCCGACAGATGAGGTACACAGACTCTGTGCCACGGGGAGTGGTCGCGTCAGGAGCGGTATCTGGTTGCCAACAGTCACCAAAATAGCTTCAGCACATATAACAATTTCGATCCCGTAGGTAACTGGTAAACGGCAAAGGTGAAGAGGAACAGCTAGGAGACACGTAGTATTTCAGGTCTGTGGGAAGAGAATGATTTGGAGTCTTCACTTTTGAGGGGACGAGTGTGCTATATGAGAGTTAATACGTTGGTTTGATCTCTGGAAACTTGTTTATACCCTGTGAGGTGCAGATTATAAAAAGTGATCTGCAAAAAAGACTCTTAAGTATTGGGATACGGAAGACAGAAGGAATATGCAGATATAACGAGCGCAACTGTCAGGGATTGGTGATAGATTGAGGCTGGCTGTCGTAAATTTTCCTGTAGATAATATTCTTATTTACTTATTTCCAAATCAGAACTGGGATACATACTCATCTCCAGCGGTATCGGCAGTACACAAGACGTTTTCCTCGGGTGCATAGTGCCCCATATCAGTTATTTTTTCATATAACGCACAGGTTACGCATATTTTTCTTTGCACATGCCAATAACTTTTGCCAATAATTTACATATTATTACTTTAGCGTATGCCACTGGTATTCAGCACATACAGGGTGAGTTACAATTATGTGAATACTATTTGAGAAAAAGGACTTGCTCCGAGTTTTCGTTTTACAGAGTCTCAACCTGATGAACACAGTTAATGCACTCAACTTTCAGCAATACAGTTTAGTGATAACTGTCTGCTACTAATCCAATTGCTACAAACCTTCTGGTTAACGAGCATCTACCTGAAAATCGTTCTGTAAGCCTTCGCCACACTTTTCTCGCCGGCAGCACAACTTACAGTAAGCTTGCAATCATTCTTTTCTGCTCAAGTGTGAGTCTATCAGACATCGGTTCTAACAAACTGGAGTAAAAAACGAAACAGAATTAAAATTCTTCACATAATTTTGACTCACCCTGTAGATATGGTAGATGAATGTCAAATGTGACGAAATTTAAATCGAAAGGTGATTAACTTGACTGATCACAGGCTCTGAGCACTATGGGACTCAACATCTTCATCTACATCTACATCTACATTTATACTCCGCAAGCCACCCAACGGTGTGTGGCGGAGGGCACTTTACGTGCCATTGTCATTACCTCCCTTTCCTGTTCCAGTCGCGTATGGTTCGCGGGAAGAACGACTGTCTGAAAGCCTCCGTGCGCGCTCTAATCTCTCTTATTTTACATTCGTGATCTCCTCGGGAGGTATAAGTAGGGGGAAGCAATGTATTCGATACCTCATCCAGAAACGCACCCTCTCGAAACCTGGCGAGCAAGCTACACCGCGATGCAGAGCGCCTCTCTTGCAGAGTCTGCCACTTGGGTGCATTAAACATCCCCGTAACGCTATCACGGTTACCAAATAACCCTGTGACGAAACGCGCCGCTCTTCTTTGGATCTTCTCTATCTCCTCCGTCAACCCGATCTGGTACGGATCCCACACTGATGAGCAGTACTCAAGTATAGGTCGAACGAGTGTTTTGTATGCCATCTCCTTTGTTGATGGACTACATTTTCTAAGCACTCTCCCAATGAATCTCAACCTGGTCCCCGCCTTACCAACAATTAATTTTATATGATCATTCCACTTCAAATCGTTCCGCACGCATACTCCCAGATATTTTACAGAAGTAACTGCTCCCAGTGTTTGTTCCGCTATCATATAATCATACAATAAAGGATCCTTCTTTCTATGTATTCGCAATACATTACATTTGTCTATGTTAAGGGACAGTTACCACTCCCTGCACCAAGTGCTTATCCGCTGCAGATCTTCCTGCATCTCGCTACAATTTTCTAACGCTGCAACTTTCTATATACTACAGCATCATCCGCGAAAAGCCGCATGGAACTTCCGGCACCATCTACTAGGTCATTTATATATATATTGTGAAAAGAAATGGTCCCATGACACTCCCCTGTAGCACGCCAGAGGTTACTTTAACGTCTGTAGACGTCTGTCCATTGAGAACAACATGCTGTGTTCTGTTTGCTAAAAACTCTTCAACCCAGCCACACAGCTGGTCTGATATTCCGTAGGCTCTTACTTTATCAGGCGACAGTGCGGAACTGTATCGAACGCCTTCCGGAAGTCAAGAAAAATAGCATGTACCTGGGAGCCGGTATCTAATATTTTCTGGGTCTCGTGAACAAATAAAGCGAGTTGGGTCTCACACAATCGCTGTTTACGGAATCCATGTTGATTCCTACAGAGTAGATTCTGAGTTTCCAAAAACGACATGATACTCGAGCAAAAAACATGTTCTAAAATTCTACAACAGATCGACGTCAGAGATACAGGTCTATAGTTCTGCGCATCTGCTCGACGACCCTTCTTGAAGACTGGGACTATCTGTGCTCTTTTCCAATTATTTGGAACCCTCCGTTCCTCTAGAGACTTGCGGTACACGGCTGTTAGAAGGGGGACAAGTTCTTTCCCGTACTCTGTGTAGAGTCGAATTGGTATCCCGTCAGGTCCAGTGGACTTTCCTCTGTTGAGTGATTCCAGTTGCTTTACTATTCCTTGGACACTTATTTCGATGTCAGCCATTTTTTCGTTTGTGCGAGGATTTAGAGAAGGAACTGGAGTGCGGTCTTCCTCCGTGAAACAGTTTTGGAAAAAGGTGTTCAGTATTTCAGCTTTACGCGTGTCATCCTCTGTTTCAATGCCATCATCATCCCGGAGTGTCTGGATATGCTGTTTCGAGCCACTTACTGATTTAACGTAAGACCATAACTTCCTAGGATTTTCTGTCAAGTCGGTACATAGAATTTTACTTTCGAATTCACTGAACGCTTCACGCATAGCCCTCCTTACGCTAACTTTGACATCGTTTAGCTTCTGTTTGTCTGAGAGGTTTTGGCAGCGTTTAAACTTGGAGTGAAGCTCCCTTTGCTTTCGAAGTAGTTTCCTAACTTTGTTGTTGTACCACGGTGGGTTTTTCCCGTCCCTCACAGTTTTACTCGGCACGTACCTGTCTAAAACGCATTTTACGATTGCCTTGAATTTTTTCCATAAACACTCAAAATTGTCAGTGTCGAAACAGAAATTTTCGTTTTGATCTGTTAGCTAGTCTGAAATCTGCCTTCTATTACTCTTGCTAAACAGATAAACCTTCCTCCCTTGTTTTGTATTCTTATTAACTTCCATATTCAGGGATGCTGAAACGGCCTTATGATCACTGATTCCCTGTTCTGCACATACAGAGTCGAAAAGTTCGGGTCTGTTTGTTATCAGTAGGTCCAAGATATTATCTCCACGAGTCGGTTCTCTGTTTAATTGCTCGAGGTAATTTTCGGATAGTGCACTCAGTATAATGTCACTCGATGCTCTGTCCCTACCACCCGTCCTAAACATCTGAGTGTCCCAGTCTATATCTGGTAAATTGAAATCTCTACCTAAGACTATAACATGCTGAGAAAATTTATGTGAAATGTATTCCAAATTTTCTCTCAGTTGTTCTGCCACTAATGCTGCTGAGTCGGGAGGTCGGTAAAAGGAGCCAATTATGAACCCAGCTCGGTTGTTGAGTGTAACCTCCACCCATAATAATTCACAGGAACTATCCACTTCTACTTCACTACGGGATAAACTACTACTGACAGCGACGAACACCCCACCACCGGTTGCATGCAATCTATCCTTTCTAAACACCGTCTGTACCTTTGTAAAAATTTCGGCAGAATTTATCTCTGGCTTCAGCCAGCTTTCGGTTCCTATAACGATTTCAGCTTCGGTGCTTTCTATCAGCGCTTGGAGTTCCGGTACTTTACCAACGCAGCTTCGACAGTTGACAATTACAACACCGATTGCTGCTTGGTCCCCGCATGTCCTGACTTTGGCCCGCACCCGTTGAGGCTGTTGCCCTTTCTGTACTTGCCCAAGGCCATCTAACCTAAAAAACCGCCCAGCCCACGCCACACAACCCCTGATACCCGTGTAGCCGCTTGTTGCGTGTAGTGGACTCCTGACCTATCTGAGGTCATCAGTCCCCTTGAACTTTGAACTACTTAAACGTAACTAACCTAAGGACATCACACACAACCATGCCCGAGTCAGGATTCGAACCTGCGACCGTAGCGGTCCCGCGGTTCCAGACTGAAGCGCCTAGAACCGCTCGGTCACACCGGCCGGCTACTTATCACAGTTTATACCAAATCATTTGTACATTACATTATCTTTGTTAACAGAATATCTTACAAAGGAATGTACTTCAACAGTAGACATTTGTAAGAGAATTCGTGAAATTTTCGATGCATTTTTTTGTTTTTTTAACTCCGTCTCTCTGTTGAAAGCAACGCAAGATGTTTCGCCAGATATGTAAAACTTCATGTTTTCATCTAAAATATTTCCTTGCCTACGGTTTTTCAGCAGTCGCTGGGCCTGCCAGGCATTGTGTTACGTGACTGAATGGGTTTCTGTAGCTTTAGGTGTGAACTAAGTGAAGACAGTTTCATGTTAATGAAGTTCGCAATTTCCATGAATAGTGTTTTGAAATATTCCTGTTATTCCTATGGTTGTTATTACACGGCAACCGCATTTTAACTTATACACTCCTGAATGTGTGAATTTACAGGGTTGTTCCATAGACTGACAAGTTTGCCTTCTGTTGCGTATTCTGATGCTTATTCTCAACTTGGACTTTTGACATGAACATTGATAATATCTGAGACTTTCCCCAATATGTAAACCATCAGTACCATTTGTGAGAAAATAAACAACGCAATAGTAACTGACAAGGGAATACAGTAGAAGTCATGCTGAAGACGGTCTGTAGAAAAAGAATCTTCGAGTTTCATTTGTATAAAAAATTAAAAGTCTCTAAATAGTTTTCAACAGTTATTTCACAAAAGAGAAGAATACATATTGCTCCATAATGAACCCATCCGCAAATACATTGCAGTCACTACCAAAAATTCATATAGGTAGCAGCCCTATTAATCTAGTAATAAGCTGCATAAGACCTCTGCAATCTGACTAAAAAAGAAACAAGACAGTGTATATACTTACTCAAGACTGTATATGCAGAAGTCAGTATACAGTGAATAGTTTGAGTGAAATGATACAAAAAATTATAGACATCGACATTCTACATCTTTTAAAACAATTTCTGGAATGTAATGAAGATGTTCACCAACAGAGCAGTTGATGAGACCATTGAACTATATGTACTAGGATACGGTTTAGTAAAGGGAAACTACCTTGTTGGTACACTAGCTAGTATTTTACTACACCACACTGAGATCTAATTTCCTTACACCATCTCACATTGATTAATGATATTTCTTTCTTGTACAGGTATGTAGATAACACCTACCATTACAAGGCCGATCAGTAAAATAAATAGTTAAATTCCACTGAATCGAACAAATTATCCAATAAAATAAGCAATATGGAAAGGATAGATTGCTGCTCACCATGTGAGTAGCCATTGAGTCACATACAGGCCAGATCAAACAGACTGTTACAGAAATGAGCCTTAGAGCAAAATTCCTCTTCAGAAATAAGTAACACACACGCATTCACATGAGCACAACTCACACAGACATAACCACTGTCCTTATGCGCCGGAGCACGACATAGCATGAGTCAGGTCCTAGTGTCCAGAGACAATGGCCATGTCTGTGTGGACTGCGCTTGTTTGTATACATGTGTGTTTTCTATTTCTGAAGAAGGACTTTGTCTTGAAACTCAGGATTTAAGCTGTTTTTTCATTGTGCCTGTCTGCAGCTGAATGCCTCGCCTGTGTGATGAGCAGCAATCTGATCTTCCCATATTGTTACTCCATTATCTTATTTCACACAAAAATGTATGTACAATCGAGGATGAACACCATAATAAAATAAACTTTTTAGATCTAAGTTAATTACCAAAAAACAGAAGAAAACTATGGCTACTACTAGAGTTTGCACGACAAAACTTTTATTAAAATGCTACACCTAAATGGAAGGCAAATAAATTAAAGGCAGCATTACACTAACGAGGAATACGATAACAAAGAAGATCAGTTTACTGAAATACTATATTGGCAGAAAAACTTCCGATAAAATTTGAGATACTAAACTCATGTATAGGGGACACGGAATACGAATTTCCATTTGTCCAAATGATGTAGGTTTGCTTGTCGACACTATTCCTTCAAGTGGCAACAACCATTTCCCATTCCAGCTAGTTTAGTGCGCAGCCTGTAATGGTTCCGATTATGATCCAATACATTATCTTAACTCACTGTCTTTACTGTATTATTTATTTTCATTTATTTTCTTACTTTAACCAAAATTTTGAAATGTAAGCAAGACTCCTTAATGATACTCGCATCAGTAAACTTTGCAATGAGTTTGATAGGTGGTTTTTGGGTAACAATAATAATACTTGTAGTATTTAATAAATATATTACGGCAAGGTCAGTCTTACTGACTTTGTTGAATGTAGGTCTACACAAGAACTTATACGTGAGTGATTCGAGTTCTCAATTTTTACTATTTGCTGTCTGTAAGATGCAGCAACTGTACTGGATGGTCAAGTTTTGTTTTGCTACAATGGTCGTACCTCTGTATCGATTTCAGATGCCGGAAAATGTTGACTATGAAGGAGATTTTTAATCATGGCTATGTTGACTGCATTGTTCTCCTATTGATTTGTGGACTCATTTATGTAGGAAGTGCTGTCTTAAGTCTAAGTTTACTCTGTTAATCAGTCGTATGTCGTTAATTTTAGATTAAATCTCTTTGTAATGCAAGCATCTTGCTTACCATAACTGGGGAACTTTTTTCTTTCAGCAAAGGTAACTTAGGCATCCTGGAGTGCTATCCGATGTTGAAATGGCGAATAGGCGACACCACGCCATCTGCAGGGTTTTCGGGTTGACGCCGTTCACAGCCAACATTGAGAAGTGTGAGCTACGGAGAACACGTGCTGGTACACTGTACGCAGATGATGTTCTCGGCATGAACCCCGCAAAAAAAGCACATGTGGAGGACTCGTTGCAAGCTATGAACGCAAGAAAAAAGGACTCCAATACCTTCGTGTGGTTGGTATGCTATATGACGACACACTACGCCACCACGGCGATATCGATCGCCGCAGACCTGTTTCGAAACACCTACAAGTACCAGAGGATGCTCAGTCTGTTGTCTTATCGGGGCAGTGGCATCATGGGGTCGCGCCAATTCTCCACTGCGGCAGTGAGGATCTCCTGCAAAGTGGTGTATGCAGGCTCTGTCGCGCAACGTGTAGCTCCTGTGCCGTTGAAATGTCCAAGGAACGAGATGAAGTGGACATATATGTCACCACTGTTCTTAAGTGGTATTGTACTTACCGCTGTTACCAGGTATGTGGGCCTCGTTCTCCTTGTGAGGAGTGACTTAGCCAGCTCAACCAGTGTCTGAGAGCTACAGCCCGAGTGAGATGCCAACGGCGACCACTTGCGGACCGCTACCGCCAGCTGAGGAGAGTCTACGCCGCACTGTGCAACCTGTCCCAGGAGGTCATTTCGGTCCACCAGATATTTTTAGTTTTATTCATGGTGACAGCGCTGTGCATTATATCTTGGAATACAGTTGCCGCTGTTTTATTACAGCACCAGAAACACCTAGTGGTGACACATATTTTGCTTATATCGTGGCAGTCGTCACGGGTGTTAATGGTGTCGGCGGCTTCGCACGCGCTGTCCAGGGAGGCGGCGCAGACGGCTCCTGTCCTGTGCCGGCGGTTCCTGGGTTCGACTCTCCGCAGCTCAGAGACATTAGAGCTGCACCACTTCTGCCGACTCACCCGCAACCAGAGTCCCAATCATCAACTTTACGGCATCGTTCCCTTGGATACGCGGATGCTATTGGCCTCATCACCTTTCGTTACAACTTGCACCATTACTTTGTTAATTTTCTGGGAATTGCTCTGAAAAAAATAAAATGAACAGTGAGCTAAAAATTATTACAGCAGTATTGGTGAGTATGGGTTGTTCTGCACTAAAATTCTATACAGCGTTGCTATCATTACCAAATTGTAGAATACATGGCTATTACATTAATTTTTGCCAGAATCTCATTTGCTTCTCTTGATAGGAATTCTTAACGTTAAATTTGTGGAGAAAATTTAGCATAATACGTGGAAAAGGTTTCAAAACTTTCCACGGTAATATATATGCGTCAGAAACAGGCTCTGTATTGATATTTTTATCAATACGCACCTAAACAGGAACCAGAATCGAGAAGAGTCGTGACCTAAATTAAATACCAAATTTATTGCACTAGGGGGATGCAGGTAGCAGCAGATGGTACCGCAGCAAGATAGTCGTTAGGAGATCAATGAGATGGAATCAGTACCACACCAGCGAGAAAAGCAAAAGGTATACGTAAGCTTCAGTTGACTTACAAAGTTGCTGTAAGAAACAGAATACTGGGATACGTACAAAAATGAGAGAATGGTAACGTGAAGGACCATAGCTCAGCATGACTAAAACATAAAAGGAAATGAACTACAATATCACATATTTTCGTAAAGTAATGTAGTATTGAAGATATACAAAGCAATTAGATATTAATCGATAAGTGACAAATAGCGTTCTATGCTCACTGACACACTATAAGGAACAAACAACAATATTTTAAAAAAATAAAGCTCAAAATCCGATTAGGCTACACTCTCATTTAATAGCTTTTATTTGCAACAGGTCCCTCGCCAATGGTAACTTCTTGAAAGAAATTGATTCCCTGCTTTGGTTGGTTTTTTATATCTGTTTTAGTTTTACTTTGTATAACACGATGTTTCCTCTTTGTAGGCACTTTCAGTATAATGTTAAACTCGTTAAACACATATGTGTCGGGATAAAGTCATATAATTTCATGAGTATTCCGTCACTGGTCGGGTTTGACAGCTGTAGCAATGATAACCGATTCCGTACGAACAGCAGCTCACAGGAAAGCTTTCTTCTAGCGTGATATGTCTCTGAACTGTGTGCAGCATTATTAACGACGTTTTCGCCAGAAGATGTCACTGTACACAGTTCAGTGCTCCGTGGCGCTAGTAAATGCCTTGGCAGCGTGCTGATGTTTGTACAGCGCCAGGTACGCTTACAGATCTCAAGAACAGCCAACCATGTGCTGTTCAAGAAATTATGCAACTGTAACCAAAAATATCTTTCTAGAAGTTTTTTAAAATGTCAGATCTCGTCACATTGCCAAATCGTTTGTGCCTTTACTACTGAGCACTTAATGACATTGAACTATAAAATCCGTCTCTTGAAAATACGAGAATAATAATAATAATTTTCCACATGCAGGTAGTTACAAAGGAAAAGGGTGACAGATGTACGAGAGGATATTTAAATGTTACTACAACTTAGCTTCGTATGTTTTTTCTCGATGTTCGTGACTTTATTACGGAAAGCTTATAAAAACTGACGATTCGAAGTGGTCATCGCGGGCTACCACATTCTCCCGTCTTTCGGGTAGCAAAGGAATCCCGCGGCGGAAGAACTTGGCGTCGTTTGTGGAGATCCATGGATCGACCTTATTTTGCACTTGCTCATAAGACCGGAAGCACTGGTCAGCCAGGCCTTGAGTAATTTTCCAAGAAAGGTGGTAATAAGAGGGAGCAATGTCTGCAAAACACGACGAGTGGGATATCACTTCCCATTTCAAGGTTTCCGGGTAGTTTTGACGCGTTTTGCGACAGTAAGTCGGTCGAGCACAGTCATGCTGCAAAATGAGCGTTTCATATCTGGCGCTGTACTGTGGCCATCTGCTCTTCAGTGTTCGGCTCAAACGTGTCAATTGATTGCCAAACGTATCTCCTGTCATTGTTTCCACTCGGTGTCAGTCGCTTTAAAAAGGTTCCCACTTCTACCACCCTGCCTGTTTCCGACGTCAAAATCACCGTTCTTGAAGCGCTGTAACCATTCTCTACAAGTACTTTCACTAATAAGTACGTCACCATAGATCTCATTTACTTACTTACTCCTTGTCGCTACAGCCCATGTAGGGCCTTGGCGTCCTCGACAATCTACGCCCAATCTACTCTGCTGGGTGCCTCGACTCTCCATCTTCTGACTCCCATTCTTCTCAATTCCTCCTCCACGTCGTCTATCCATGTGGTTCTTAGTCTGCCTCTTATACGGCGTCCCCCTGGTTTTCCTTTGAAAACTTTCTTGGCTGTGCTGTTCTCCATCAGTCTTTGTATACGTCCCAACTAACGCAGTCTATTACTCTTTATTTGTTCACGATACCTGCTTTGTTATACACCTATCTGATCTCATTATTTCCGATTCGCCAAAGCTCCCCTATCATCAATTGGTCCGTAAAAGTTTTTTTAAGTATCTTCCTTTCCTATCCATGCAACAACTCCTCGCCATTTTGCCTTGTCGTCCAAGTCTCCGAAACATACATCACTACAGGTCTCACTGCCCTAGGATACACAGTCAGCTTCAGATTCCTACTAAGACTTCTTTCTTTTAACACTTTAATCCATCCAAAGTAACTCCTGTTACCAGTTGCAATTCATGTACGCATTTGTTTTCTCATATCATTATTCTCAGTTATTAGTGGCCCAAGATATTTGAAGCTCTCACAGTGCTCATATTCCTCGCCATTCAAAGTCATGCTTCTTTCTCCTTCACCATACCTTTTCCTAGATGTTAACATACACTTGGTCTTTGGCTGATTAATTGTCAGTCACATCTCCGCTCCATATCTTTTTAATTTTTTAACCTTTTCTCCCAGGTCCCATTTCCTCCTGGATAACAAAATATTATACACTGCAACACCAGAAAACCTGGTATAGGCATACATATTCAATTACAGAGATATGTAAACAGGCAGAATTCGGCGCTGCCGTCGGAAACGCCTATATAAGACAAAATGTGTCTGGCGTAATTGTTAGATCGGTCGCTGCTGTTAGAATGGCCGATTATCAAGTTTTAAGAGAGTTTTAACGTGGTGTTATACTCGGTGCAAAAGGAATAGGACGCAGCATCTCCGAGGTAGCGACGAAATGGGGATTATTCTGTACGACAATTTCACGAGCATACCGTGTATACAGGAATCCCGTAAAATATCAAATCTCCTATATCACTGCGGGGCAGGGGGAGGGGGGGGGGGGGGGGAAGATCCTGCAAGAACGGGACGAACGACGACTGAAGAGAGTCGTTCAGTATGACAGATGTGCAACCCTTTCACAAATTGCTGCAGATTTCATTGCTGGGCCATCAACAAGTGTCAGCGTACGAACCATTCAACGAAACATCATCGATTATGGACTTTCGGAGCCAAAGGCCCAATCTGTACCCTTGATGAAAGTTTTACGCATCGCCTGTGCCATTCAGCACCGGAATCGGACTGTTGATGACTGGAAACACTTTGCCTGATCGCATGAGTCTCGTTGCAAATTGTATCGAGCGGATGGACGTGTACGGGTATGGAGGTGACCTCATGAATCCATGGACTCTGCATGTCAGCAGCGGTCTGCTCAAGCTGTTGGAGGCTCTGTAATGGTGTGGAGAGTGTGCAGCTCTGTATTCGTGCCTGATACGTGTAGATACGACTCTCACAGGTGACAAAGTGCGTAAGCATCCTGTCTGAACACCTGCATCCATTCATGTCCATTGTGCATTCCGACGGTCTTGGGCAATTTGATCAGGACAATGCGTCACCCCGAACGTCCAGAATTGCAACAGAGTGCCTTGGCTCTAGGAGCGCTCTTCTGAGTTTAAGCACTTCTGCTGGCCACCAGAATCTCCAGATATGATCATTATTGAGCATATCTGGGATGCTTTGTAACGTGCTGTTCAGAAGAGATCTCCACCTCCTCGTACTATTACGGATTTATGGGCAGCCCTGCAGGATCCATGGTGTCAGTTCCATCCGGCACTACTTAAGGCATTAGTCAAGTCCATGCCACGTCGTGTTGCAGCACTTGGTGGGAGCCCTTCACGATTTTACGCAGGTGTACCGATTTCTTTGGCTCTTCAGTGTAACTCCTCTGAGTTCGGATCCGTTATTTATATCTTTCACCCGCATATACATTTTCCTTATTTCCTGAGCAGTCTTTCTCTCTTCTAACTCATCAATCCACCGTTTTTGAGTGTATTCAAGATCGTTACGTCCCTCTATTAAATACTGGTACCCCAGTGCTGCCACTTTGTGTCTTTCGTATTACCCTGTCCAAGGCGACATTGAACAGAATAGTGGAGAGCACATTACCATGCCGCAGTCCTCGGTTAACTTCAAATGCCTTTGATGATGCTCCCTCAATCTTTGCTTTAGATACTATTTTTCTCAAGTCACTTGAACTAGTCTTCCCAGTTCGTTGGGTACGCCTGCCTCTTGCATTGCATTCGAGAGTTCATCCCTTTTGATTTTATCATAAGCTTGTTTGAAATAAATGAACAGCTGGTAGACATCGATGTTATGCTCATAAAATCTTTCAAGGATCTGCGTGATATTAAAAATCTTATCTGTAGTTGACCTATTAGTTCTGAAACCACACAGTTAGTCTCTTAGATACTCTTATACATACATTGTTAGAGGGCCAACCATGATTTTTCCTTATACATTATGTACTATATCCAAAATTGTAATTTCTCTATAACTCGAACGGTCGGCTTTGTCGTGTTTCTTCTGCATAGGGTAGAGTATTACTGTATTCCACTGTTCAGCCATATTTTTATTACTGTATTCCACTGTTCAGCCATATTTTCTTTCCACTATAATCTCATAAAAAACCCTTATTAGTTTTTCTCCGCCATATGTTCTCATTTATGTTGTAGTATTGTCTTCTCCCGGAGCTTTATTGTTTTTAAGAGTCTTGATACTACCGTTAACTTCTTCAGTGTAGGTCCATCGGCTGATACCTGATACTCTTCTCCTTTGTTTACTTCTTGTTGCAGCTCCTCTACGATACTATCATCAACCTCACCTTCGTTTTCCGTTTCTGTATTCAGTACACTAGAATACTCCACCCATCTGTCTAAATTTGATCTTTTTCCTCTAATTAGATTTCCTCCAGTTACAGATAACTGCTCTGAGTTCGGATCGTTTCTGTACATCTTTCATCCACTTATATAATTTCCTTATTTTCTGAGAAGTCTTTCTCTCTTCTAACACATCAGTCCACCGTTTTTGAAATTCTCTCTTTTTCCTCCTATGTTCTTTATGTACTACTCTTTTCCTGGTGTTCTTTTACAGTAATTCTTGTTCTCCTCTCCAGCATTCTTTTCATTGCCTGATTCCTTTCTTCTGCCTTCTGTCTTCATCCTACAATCTTCATGAAACCAGACCTGGGATCTCGACTGCTTCTTTGTAGCCTGCATAGTTACAGCAGTCTCACTGACCGTTTCCATCTTTCTTCAGTAACCTCTCCTACGCAATCTATTTGCCAACATAGTTTTACATTATTGTTCTGTATTTTCATCATTTCTTAACTTGGCATCATCAAACCGTGACGCAGTCATGCTGCAAAATCACATTTTCATGACTGTCACTGTATTGTGGCCATTTGTCTTCCAGGACTGGGCTCAAATGCATCAATTGCTTTCGAGAAATATCTCCTGTGATTGTTTCCGTCTGTTCCAATAGCTACGAAAATCTTTTCTCTTCCACCACCGCTCCGGTATTCGATGTCAAAATCACCGTTTCTGAAGCACAGATTCTCTGCAAGTTATTTCACTAACAGGAAACTCACCATAAATCTTATCCAGCATTTGATGAGCCTCTGCCGCAAATTTCTTCATGTTAACGCAGAAAATTAATACTTCTAGCAGGCGACTAGAACTGCGCATGGAAGTTGATATATTCCGTCGAGATTAACATTACGTTTCCATCACAAACAGACAAATATTCTGATGGCGCTATGCTCACAGATGCATCAGCTTATTTTGTGACACTTACTACTCTGCCACCTGCACCACCACTTTCCGCTGCTGCCATCTATTGCAAGTGGCAAAAACAAAGTTGTAGACCTAATAGATTAGTTTCTGAACGACGAAGAGGACCATAAGCTATATAGTTAGACTAGCCTAATCTTAGGCATGGCGTTTAATCGGCCTGTTTCACATATATCATTATTCGAGGGAACATTGATTATCTCACTTTATACATGATTGATATATTAAACACCAAAAGACAAACATTTCCCAGTGTAGGCTGGAGGAGCTAATGGAACAGACTTTCAGTCAAGTTAGTTTAATAACGAAACACAATTTTGACGCAAAAGTAATTAATGGTAAACTGTTTAGAACCGTCACGATAAAAAGCGCGTCAACCAACCACCAATATTGACCATGTGTCAGACAAACGAATCTTCATTATTTACTGTACCCAAACAATTCTTTTGTAATTTTTTGCTTTTTGTACATTTTTCTACGGATAAATTCTAGTGTCCGATAGCACGCGTCGGCTTTGACCAATGACATCATACGTAAGGCAAAGATGCTGCAATGGATAATCCATGAATGGAACGGATTATACTCGTAAACAAACGAATGTAGCACGCCATAAAATAATACATTTAACGCGACTACTATTTACGCGCGAATTTCATTTAAAAGAGTTGAAGATGACTGAAATAAAAAAGAACACAAGAGCAATTACTAGTGCATATATTATATAATATAATAGAACAGCGTTGTGTAAAACCTGTTGCCAGCGATGTGGAAGGCGTAGTATAACGTTAGCAGAGCTTGTTCTATTATATTTTCCACACGTACTGCAAAAACGATCTAAATAATGAACTGTCGAATAGTTGGAATCGGTAAGTAGAAGCAACCTATGTAGGAGATCATTTCTAGTTACCAATTCCAATATTACTATCTGTACAAAAATCTTATATCAGAAACGTGCGTAAAAAATGATCTTGTTTGTGAAATACAGAATACGACTAGACTTTGCACACATCACTGCACACGCAAAGAAATAAAACGCAAAAAGACCAAACCTGGCAACCGATAAGTATGCTACACGAAAGTCACACCAGCTGCAGTAGCTCGAAATAACACTCAGTAAAGTCGATACACTAGGAGTCACATTAAAAATAAGGCAAGTGTAACAAAAACATCGAAAAGGAAAACGTAAAAGTGGCTACATAAATAGAAACTTACCGCATGTGAACTTCCAAAAGAGTAAAAGACCGAGCCTGACAAGAATGAAATAAGGTCGTAGCAAGAAATAATAATCTCAGAAGGTCAAACTGTAACGAAAGAAACAAAATCCAGAAAACCTGATGAAAAAATAATAAGAAACACAAACTCCAGGCACGAATGAGGTACCACTCAAATCAGTTCTTCCCGCCCTCAATCAGACGCAAAATTTTAAAATAATGAAAAAAATGAAACCACGAGTGAATCACATAAGCCCTCCGGCAAAGACCCAGTAATACCCTTCGGCCCACCATTGTAACCAGAAAATATTTAAGCGACAGAAAAACCTCCATCGAGAGAAACCAAACAAGTAGCATTCGCACAATACAGTAACATAAAAAACGCAACGTAAAACAAGAAAAAAGTATCAGACTCACCAACATCTAACTAACAAAACGAGGCCTGTACCTTTTGCTGACTACTTTCATAAATGCAAAAATTAACAATAACCTTTAGGAATACTCTTCCTTCAAAAGTATTCATCTAAATGGCCTTGCAACACTGAAATCCTTCTCTTACCCCACAATGACGCCGAATGATTGAAAACGTTTTATAGTTGATTTACGGTCACTCATTTTCTGAAGTAGAATTAGCGCAGTAAAAACAACTGACTCATCCATAACAAACAGCGTGAGAAATCAAGACCGTATAAATCACGACTACTTATAAATCACGACTACTTTCATCAACAAAAGATGCCGAAAAAAAATTACGAGATTAAAACAAAACAATGTACATCGAATTTTTAACATACGCGCTAAACGAGGAAATCGAGAGAAATCGTTTAACGTTGATTGACAGCAATACGCGGCACAAACAAAATAACAGCACACATTACGTCATTGGTCAAAGCCGACGGGTGGTATCGGACACTAGAATTGTAATTTATTGCTTTTTGTACATTTTTATACACCAAAGTGAGCTTTCATTTTCAGCTACTTCACGACCTTCCGTAATCCACACCTTTCAGCGTGAAAAGGACGGCATACTGGATATATAAGGTATAACAGAGAAGAAGTATGTTCTTTACCTCCATTAGTAGGCGCCCGGTGTCCCCCAGGTTGTAAAAGTACGGCGATGTATAGCAGCGAAACTTCTTCTAAATGCAGCTAGAGCAGCTGGGTTGACCAGTTCAAAAGAACATTGCCTAGCAACGGACCTGTGCTGCGTTCACAGAACGTAACAATAAGAGTAGCTGGCGTAGAAGTCTGTAGCGGGGGACGCAGACAAATAGTTGTAGGGAGGTGTGTATGATCGAGACACTGATTCAAGAATTATTGATTACAGTAAACGGGGTACTAAGCGCGTAGAGAGAAATGTAGCGGTTGTAAGCGTATTCGGGAGAAATCTGTAACTGTTAACAAATACAGTGTGTAGAAGTAAAGCGGGCAGATTTGGATGTAGCAAAACAGTTTGAAAATGTCTTACAGTATATTTCTCTGTCACAACAACGAAACCCTTCCGTATTGCCATTTCACGCACCGTTCAAGTTTGGGAAATGATGTTTCGTAGATGGGCACCATTGTTACATTGACCCTTGCAATCTTCGCTGTAAATCGTTTATGGGACGTACAAGCAACTTTATAGGAATGATTCAGATTTCAGCGTGAATGCTGTCTTTCATTTCGGCAATTGTGTGTACAACTCTATCTTGCACCCTTTGTTTAAGGGACTCACAAAAGAAATAGTCACAGATCGATAAGTCGGGAGGCCTTGAAAGCCACAAATTGTCTCTAATCCTTGAAAGGATGTGGTTGCCAAACCGGACATTGGGACGTAGCACCATCTTGCCGAAACCAATACTCATTGGCGGGAAACTGTTCAAGTTGAGGTGCGAGGTATGTGGCACCGATGGCAGCATACCGCTGAGATGTGGCTGTGGTAGCGAGTTCATGTTCGTCCTGAAAAAAGAAAGTATTTATTATGTCATTGAGGAAGCAGCGCACCAACCTGTGGCTTTTTGGCTGTGTAAGGGCCGTTGTGGTGCTGTTGAGCATTATCCTCGCGACAGTAACGTCCTCTATCCGTTCCTGTCAGTGACAACTTCTGGGCCTTCCTAGCGATTTCAGCTTAGAGCGCTTCCTGTAACTTCAATGTTTTTCACCCATACCATGATTTCATGTGCCGACGGTAAAGCACTCCGTCTAACGCCGGATGGACGGCGGTATTCCCGTCTAGCAACAGCAACACACAGCCACCGTTCTCGTGAGAGGCCATTCACAGCCACAGCACGTCCAGACCCTGTCCACTGCTCCCTCTCGGCAAATGGCGGTCCTGCCTGGATCGTGTGACTGATATTAAGTGTCACCAATAATAACATTCCACTCTTAGAGATTAATTAAAATAGTTCATTTTTCTGCCTCATCCTGTACTTTACTGTGGGTAAATGGAGAGATTAGAACAATACTGTAGCTACCACTAGAGTCTACTAAATGAAAAAACTGGTATTTTGTATCCCTATCTCGATAAAGTGTGACCCAAAGATATAAGTAATTTACGTGGATGTACTTGCTTTGTATTACTTCGCCGCGCGGGATAAGCCGAGCGGTCTGAGGTGCTGCAGTCATGGACTGTGCGGCTGGTCCCGACGGAGGTTCGAGTCCTCCCTCGGGCAAGGGTGTGTGTGTTTGTCCTCAGGATAATTTACGTTAAGTAGTGCGTAAAGCTTAGGGACTGATGACCTTAGCAGTTAAGTCCCATAAGATTTCACACGCATTTGAACATTTGTATTACTTCGATGGAACCCTTGTAGCCGGCCGAAGTGGCCGTGCGGTTAAAGGCGCTGCAGTCTGGAACCGCAAGACCACTACGGTCGCAGGTTCGAATCCTGCCTCGGGCATGGATGTTTGTGATGTCCTTAGGTTAGTTAGGTTTAACTAGTTTTAAGTTCTATGGGACTAATGACCTCAGAAGTTGAGTCCCATAGTGCTCAGAGCCATTTGAACCATTTTTTGAACCCTTGTAATCGCTACCGAGTGAACGTTAATTTATGATTTGTTTGTTATAAACTGTTCTTCGTAAAGAAAGAGAATAATTTGAAATATTTTTGAAACGGTATAGCCAAGTGCAACAAAGTTCACGCATTACACCTTCTGCTGCGGACAGTAGCATTATGTACAGCAAATGAAAATGTGAACGTCAAGCAATGCCAGTGGTCCGGAATTAATGTATGTTGACCTCGGAGAAGAATAATCTGGCAACAAAGTTGTGATCAGGAGAACAGGTCCAAGGGAACAACCACAGAACACACGACAGCGCTAACGATATGCGTCGTGCGGTTATTACTCCAGCACTCGTGCATTGATTTATTGAAAGGGCTCGGTATACATTAATTATTCCATCAGAAAATGTGGGAAATAACGAACGCAAGAAAGCGAGCGCGAGAAACGTGTGATCAGATAGATCGAGGTGGCGTAGTGGTCAGCACTCTGGACTCGCATTCCGGAGGACGACGGTTCAAACTCGTGTCTGGACACCCTGATTTAAGATTTCCGTGATTTCTCTAAACCGCTTCGGGAAAATTGTGGATAGTTCCGTTGAAAGATCACGGCCGACTTACTTCCCCATCCTTCCCTAATCCGATGGGACCGATCACCTCGCTCTTTGGTCCCGTCACCCAAACCAACCCACCATCTTGTGCCCAGCTTAAACAGGTAGTGTGCAACCTTCTTATAAATACGATGAACCTGTTACTGCGGCATATAGTGTTACAAGGGACACATCATTTTGAGCTGAAGTGACTTAGTGCGTCGTAGATATGAATATCGGATATTCCATCCCGTTAGAGCAGCTGAAATGCGTTACACTTCAGACAATCGCTTTCCAAACCTTTAATAGGTTGGTTCGTTTTAGTTAGGAACTGCTCGTTGTCCTAGTGTTTAACTAGGCCATTCTTTCACCGAAGTGCCAATTTCATTTTAAAGAAAGTACATTCTTACTTAACAGGATTTTCATTTGAGACAGAAGTGTCCTTTCGGTAATCTATCATTGAGTCCATTTGCTAGATCTTTTACTTTGCTTAAACATGTTCTTTCACATGAGGAATTCAGTGTTGACTGCGTAAACTCGCACAACATGTGGTTAGCTAAAGTATTACTAGTTTGTAGTTTTGACACTTGCACGAATGCTCAGCGTGTTGTAAAATAACCGACTGTTACTAATGCCACTCGCTAGCACTGATAACAGTTACTGATGATTATGGTCAAACTGACTACATTTAATTCTGATTTAGCGGAGGACCAGGTGTTACCTAATCTCGGCGCTGTTCGGTGCCTTGGTATTTACGTCTAACACAGGTCATTATCCTCATTATTACAATGATCTTGAAAGACGCTGTAGGCTATTGAAAGCTTAATTATCTCACTGTTTTCGAACACTTCCATTTTAAATTCTGTCAGGCAGAACTTAGAAGCAAAAGATCTGTTCGCCAGGTACACAGCGCTGCCCCAACATTTTATGATCGTTCGTTTGTAATAGAAACATACCTTTTAAAGAAGTACAGATGTGTAAGTATGGTCCAGCACCTGCAACTGTCTTTTAGCATACACATTTGGCAGTAATAACTCACAC
The DNA here is from genome assembly GCF_021461395.2 of Schistocerca americana. Lineage (NCBI taxonomy): Eukaryota > Metazoa > Arthropoda > Insecta > Orthoptera > Acrididae > Schistocerca > Schistocerca americana. Next base: position 76,688,737 of record NC_060121.1, on the reverse strand, counting down.
TTACTACCAAGGACGTGGGGGATACTTTGTGACCACCACATAGAGTCCAGCGGGCACAATATTTCAGCGGTCTGACATGTCGCCACCGTCAGTCACGCTGATGAACTGAGCTCCTGAGGGTGTGGGGCTGTCTTATACCCCTGCCGTTCCCTCCGGGGTATCCGCCGGCGGCAGAGCGTCAGCACTCGCGGAGACACTAGCGTCGGCGTCTATGATGGCGTTGATATAGCTACTCTGCCCACCATGGTCGCCAGATCGATTCATTTGCTAACAGTCTTCTTAGTTAAACTCAGTGCTGGCTCCCGAGCCTTGCTCAAATTAAAGCCGCAATCTCGATTAATGCGATTGTCCCTGGTGCGAATTTCTGTGTCCTCTCTAACAGCGCTGTACCAGTGTTTGGATGTGTGCGCCATGAACCTGGTACGTTCTTTCTCCTTTGCGTGAGTCTCGGACAGGATGTGGTCTGCGACCACTAACTTGTTGACATATGTCATTGGAGTGTGCCTCTGGTGTTCTCGGCAACGATCTTCGACGGTGCGTACTGTCTGTCCAATATATACTTTTCCACACTGACTTGGAATCCGGTATATGTCGGCTTTCCGCAAACCGAGATCATTTTTGACGGTTCAAAACAATGTTCGTGTTTTATTGGGAGGGCGAAAGACAGTTTTTACTATGTGATTCGATATGCGTCCGATTTTTTCCGTGGTGCACCAATATGCAGTATAAAAGTTGTAGTTGCCTCTTTCACAGTAACTACTTCCGTCTCCACAAGTTGTATTGTTGTGGTTGGGCGGAGAGCTCTCCTAATCTGCCATTCTGAGTGACAGTTATTTCGGAATATAGTTTTGTGGTGTTCCATTACCTGTGGTAGATTCTCTGCGTCTGAGATTGCGCACCCTGTGTACTAGTGCTTTTAGTACCGCATTCCTTTGTGAAGGTGCATTCAAATATACTCGAAGTACTCTATGTACAAATTCGTAACCACAGGCTACAGTGGGCTGCTCACTGCGATTCCTTTCATTTGTTCACAATATTCTTCATAACACAAAACAAAACGTGCAAGTAAGAATACGTCTGAGGAGGTCGGTGGTCTTCTCGTCAAATTTCTGATCAATAAGCTCTGTAGCCTCTCGTAGAGGCATCCTATCATATAAGGAAACGCAGTTAAAATTCACCAGGATGTCTGAGTCTTTCACGCGGAAGTTGTGGAGGCAGTTTACAAAATCCACAGTATTGTGAATGCGATGAGGGCATTAATCCACATAAGCTCTGAGCCTTTCCGTCAGGTATTTCGCAAGAAAATATGTAGAGGCACTAATATTGCTGACAATGGAACGCAATGGCATCCCATCTTTGTGGACTTTACGGAGTCCATAAAGACTTTTCGGTACAAATCCTAGAGGTAACAGTTTCTTGGCGACCACCTCTGGTAAATCCGCGTCCTTGAGAAGAACCCTATTCCTGTTCTCCACCTCCTTTGTCGAGTCATTGTTGATCTTCCGGCAGAAGTCGTCGTCTAATAGGCTCTGCATCTTCTCAGTGTAGTCCTTGTGGGAAAGAACAACAGTAGTGAGCCGTGTATCGACACGTGCTACTCCTTGTGTCTAGATTGCATTGCTTTTCCTTTTCTTCCCCTGACGTGTTTGTTTGATATGTTGTTTGTCATTAAGTGGGTGCTTGGTTGTCTTTCCCTCTGCTATCCATATCTGCGTTTTTGCTTCCGGGAAACTACTATGGAGGAAGTGAGATCTTTGACCGGTTGTAACCTCGTGTGGTGGCGCGGAAGTAGGGCGTTGCGCGCAGAGAATGTGGTGGACACGGGATGGCAGTGTGGCTCTCCAGCGCGAAGCAGGCGTGGTCGGTTGTACCGAGTTGTCACGTGATGTATGTCGGATGTGTGTAACGAGCGGGTCGAGTGGACGGAAGAGCTCCCCGTGTGTTGGTTGTATACAGAATCGTCCCACGAGTAGTTGCTGTTCATTTCGCCTTGGTGGGACGTTAACAAGCTACTTTAAATCCTCCGTTTCAACACTGGAGTTTAAAAGCAGACACCTAAAATGAAGGAGTTGTCACTACCCGTCAACGTTGCAGAGAAGACGTGAACTCCGGTGACAGAGCGTGCTGTCGCGTGACCGTGGCGTGTTGGGTGCGCTGGCGATGCTTGCGCGGTCGAATGTGTGGATCCTTGCCGTCGGAGGTCGTGTACTGCCTGTTCGAGCATAACTTCAAGTTAAGTTCTTGGAAGGTTTAATACTTAAGTAATAATTTTGTATAACCAGCGTCTCTTCTGCCTTGTGACCTCCGGCGACCGGGTTTCCTGTCCCTGGCACCGGTGTAATTGAAGACAGTGATCTTTCCTCCTCCTCTCGTTACCGTCCGATGGGAGGTGTAGTTTTGGCAGTTTAATTGTTTCGCTATTCTGTCGTGGGTTATGAGTAAATTCATGCTCCTTGTTGGTTGATCATGTGGTCACTCATTCAGAACAGTGTGGTGTAATGTTTCCTTGCACGAGGTTAGCTCTAATTCTGTCAGCAAGTTAAGCCATCTTATAACAAGTTTTCGCTGGCTAAAAATTGGTGCAGTGACCAGCCTGAGAGTGGCAATTGTGTTTACGGGCGTATTTAAATTGGTCAGTATTCTCTCTAGCCTGAGCATCCCTGAGTGGGTGATTTGTGGTCGCCTTACACGGGTTCGTCATATCTGTTATGTTCTAATGATATTCCAGGACACTTTTGTTTAACATTTTTTAAAATTCCTCCAAGTTTGCAACTTCCTTTTACTGCCATTAATCGTGTGTTTGCTGAGAACTGTTTAATTTTTTAATGGCGATGTTGGTAGCTTCACTACCTCACCGTACTTTATTAGCAAAGTTCTGTATTTACTTTAGTAGCTTGTTTACTAATGATCTTTAATTTTTTTTAAATTGTTGCATTGCTACAAATTACTTTGATTGGCGTTAGCGGCGTGTTTTATAAGGTAGTTTATAGCCGTACTGCTAGCTTCTGTGTTTTTCTTTTTAAATTTTTTAAAATTCTTGTATTGCTATAAATTAATTGATTGCTGTTAGCGGCTGTTTATTGACGTACTGCTAGTTTCTGTAAGATACGAATAAAACATTTGTGAAAATCTCAACTCGACAGTAAACTACTAGAAATTTGGCCCCGTTTCCCAACTTGTGGTGTGGCTTGTAGTAACCGTAACCACTGTGTGTGTCAAGTAGCGTTGCCTTTGTCAGCGTGTAAGACAACAATCTCATGGGAGTCTCTCAGGTCTGGAGTAGCTACCCTTTCTCTGCTGTTAACGTTCCAGTGCGTAGGCTTATTCTCGCCAGATCTCGCCAAGTTTCACGAGGTACTTATTCAGCTGCTTCAGGCGGTAGTCGCCCCGCAACCAGTTCAATTGCGCTGATGATGACGGCGACCGGTGTGAACTTAGCTGTGGCAGCAAACTCAAGCCCCTTCTGCAGAACTGAAACCGCGACGTCAGTCAGCTCCATGTCAGTAGGATTGATGAACGTCTTACACTGAGCCTCCAGTAGGGTTTGTGAGAAAGACACTAGAATTTAGATATTCGACGTCCTGTGGCCTTCCTATGGGTGGAATCACCTGCGACGCATGTGACGCCATGATAATAACACAATTAAGGCCTTTGCCCTCAATGGGACAACACTATTTTCATTCATTCAATACAAATATGTGCTTTCCACCGGTTATTCCCACAATTAATTACTTTCATAATTTAGTAATTTTCCAAAGATTAAGCTTTAGATTGGCCTGTTTGGTCTCCAGTCTGTTTATCACAGCAGAAGTTGAATGATTAACTCGGTAAACTTAAGATATGGCATTCACTTGGCGACAAGCACCACTATTAATTCAGTTACTAAATTCAATCAGTTTTCGTAGATGCCTATCACTCAAAAACTCCTGTCAGTATTGTCTAACTAATAATTCATTTAGTAGGTTAATATGTATGCGTCTGCAAGAACCATCAGTATTAACGGAGTCACTACATTAACTAATTATTCTAGATAGTTGCTTCTCACTTAGAAACTCCTGTCAAGATTGTCTAAATAGTAATTCAGTTTGTAGGTTCGTATGAGTACTTCTGAATGCGTTCTAGTCGTACTACGCTATAACAAATTCTAAATGTTCGCATTCAAAGTGCCATCCTCCGCCAGTCAGTTAACGAAAAACAGCCCGTACACAACAAGGGGTGTTGTTGTGCTCTTTCATACGTCCACAATGCCGTAAGCAGTTTCTGTTTCCTTGTGCAGCTTTCTTTCTGTAGTGACTTTTTACTGAATCCAACCACTCGCAGTTTATTAAATAATTGACCATTAACATAGAGGATCTCAGGTAGGCTTGAACAATAGATTTACTTAAATGATCTGCAGAAACTGCACAAACAAATAAATTGTGAAGTTAAGAAAATCGATAAGATAAAATGTAATTTTTTGGCATACGTCTGAATTCCCTTTCATCACATTAACCGTTAATGTGTTTTATTCCGGACTGGAAAGAAAGTCCGTATCGATTCCATGTTACCTGAGACAGGATATTAAAATGGTTGTCGCTTGTACACAAATGGCTCAGGCGAACCCCTTCTCCTTGAATTTACTTCCTCTTCTTGTTGTTTAAGTATGTGTAGCTGCTGAGACATAGTTCTAGTCATCCTAGTATTTTTTTTTTTGGTTAAACAGGTTAGTATCTTTCAGACAGACTAACGTATGACAATAATGGCAAACGATCGCCTTGAATTTTAATACATAAGAAATGTTTGTACGCCGCTGCACATTAAAATAGAAACAACACGAACATGAAGATGGCATGCAATAAACGACCATTTGGCATGAAGTGTATTTGTACTACAGACTTGGCTATGCAAGTAGTTGTCCTTTCAGCAGAACCACCTGGAATAGGTAAAACTAACGCCATCTACATTCTGTATGCAAGGAAAGGTTACATAGCGCGTTTCTCATTCATAAATTGCCTGTGAATGTTAGTTGTCAAAAGTTATTTTGGAAGGACCAACAAATTTGGGAGTTCGACTGCAGCAATATGGTGATCTATCGGGTCTGCAATTTATCATTCCGCAATGTTGCTGCACGCATCGATTGGCATCCAACGACTGCCGGGTAAATATGAAACTGATAGCTTCGGAAGGGCTATACTCAACACCACGGATCTCAATGGTTGGTTGGTTTGTGAGACTGAAGGGACCAGACGGCGATGGTCATCGGTCCGTTTTTTCCAGAACTGCAAACACCCACACAGAATAATAACGAAGGATGAAGACGACAACAGACGACACAGGACAAGAAAGACGCAGACAGAGATCAGACAAAACGAATTAAAATCGCACAGAGTGTGACAGTGGTTGGCTGACCATAGAGATAAAAAAAAGGAAAAGCCGACCACCAAGAAACACACTAAAACTCAGTCTAAAATCGTAGGCCAAAGGCCGCACTCAAAACAAAAATAACATATCTAACACTCAGATTACGTGATTAAAACCACCTGCCCGAATAAAACGCAAAACTAAGCCAGCCATGGCAGTGTCATTTGTTAAGAGGGTAGCGAGCGTGTCAGGCAGGATCTCAATGGTCACAGGGAACTAGAGTCCCTACAACATCGTGTAGTATCATTACCTTGAGTCAGGAAATGATTGCTCTGAGTCAGGAAATGCTTTCTTGCAGCAAGCACAGTGCAACGAGGTGCAGACCACCACGGAATATCGGCATGGCGACCACTCTTGGAGGAGCAGAGGGAGGCTCACCAGCTGACGTATGGCAGTAATGGAGACAAGAGTGGCACCACGGCATCTTTCCAGACGACTCTCTGTTCCACATATAGTGTCACGAGAGACGTATCCGTGTGTGGAGGGCTCTGAAATGAAGACGATACTGTCACTGGACGCAGCACACGGCGTATTGTTTTGGGGTGTTGCTGGGTAACCTACACGATAATTTCTGGTTCGCATAGTCGATAAGATGACGAATAATTATTGTATTTTTGCTCGAGCCGGTGGCCACATAACAACATGCAGAAAGAAGTCACTACGAAGCCACAGGCTGCCAGTCCCGTCATGACCTGCCTTGATACTGTTGATATTCAACGCTCACCCAGCTTACCATAATCTGCAGATGAGTCATCCAGTTAAATTATCTAGTAATAAGTTCCCTAGACATTGGCATTCCGTCATTAGTAACCAACCACTGTGGTAATGAAGTCCAGGACAGTGTAGAAGCACAATGATATGTCGTAACCATACCCTTAATCAAACTCTATATCGACTCCATACCCCGCGTGTTTAGAGCCATTGTTACCGCCAGAGGAGGAAGCTCAGTGTTCTAAATATCAAACTTTTTTGTGCCACGGTTTATTTGTACTTTTATGGGAGAGATAATGTATCATTCCTTGACGCAAGAAGGTTCAGAATAGCTGGAGAGAGGAGGGTGCTTAGATGTTCTGTGGCTGGAAGCTTTGGATGGCCTGGGCTAACGAAGCAAAAATCACCATCCAGGCGTTGTTATATACAAAGTTACCACGCATCTAGTATTCACTGCTTCCACCACGGCCAAACACTGATGACACAGCAGAAGTAAAGGAGCCAGGCTGTAATAACGCTTACCAGAGTTAGCACATGTCCTAGCCCAAAACTAGGCTATTGTCTGTCCTGTCAGACAAGGTATGCTGGCTCAGCAAACCTTTCGTAGGTAAACCCCCGCAAATTTTGGCCAGGCAGTATCAGCCACTGCCAGCAGAGTTGGAGAAATGCTCCATGCCACTCACCGTCTTAGTATGGTTCATCTAGCTGCCGCTACTAGACGTGGCCTCCACCAGCTGCTACTAGCAGGACCTAGGCTTGATGCTGCAGAGTGTCGAACTGTTGCCTGCAGCCTGAGGAGCACTCACTGGCTCACTCCGGAGAGATGTTGCATCCCTGTTGCACACTGTCTTGTGCTGTCTTGTGCCGACACACTCTAGTTCTGCAGGCCATTGTCGCTCCTGTCCACACTGGAATATCTCAGCACACTCACAACATCGTGCCTACTTCTCCTCGCCTCCACAGGAGCTTGATGGTGGTGGCCCAGAGGCCTGACCTCGCAGTTCTCCACCTGCCCGAGTACTGACGCCGTGACACCTCACTTCAGCCTGCCACTGGTGTAAACTGTCGAGTCTGTGCAGGCTGCATACTGAGTTCAGCACTTTACTGACACTCCGAAGCCGATGTCTGACACTCGCTAATGATGGCAAATACACAAATGCTATAACTAATGAAATAAATAAATTAATGTTTCTTCAACATTTCCCTCACTTAAAAGATGGACTTTTATAGGTGGGCTGGACATTTATTTGCGGATTGTTTCAGAACGAGTGGAAATTTCATGTTACGAGGGTGAAGCAGTCGTCTGTGACATGTGTGAAATAGCTGACTTACGACAGTGACAGCGGTATCACTGAAATTATGAATCTTTGGCTCAGATATAGAGCGGAGAGTAGTCGTTTGTCGGACATGGAATACGTTTAGGTAACTTCCGTTTAATTCATTTCAATTTGCGTAAGAGTAAAATGATTGAATCGTATGACTTTTGCGAAGAATGTAAAGCTTTTGGTTTCCTGGCAGTTTTTTTGTTCTTGCGAAAGTTTCAAATAGAGCATTGTCATTATAATGAATGGATTAGCATTTTTATTTCAAGTAAGACGATTTTTTAGTATTAGGAAATCATCCCAATATTTGTCCCAGTGGTTTAGTTTTACTTTAGCATATTTCTGCTGGCACGATTTGTTCATGCTGTGCTGTTGCTACTGATTATGCTGGAATCTTTTTATGTGAGAACGATCTATTCACAGCAAATAACTTTCAGACGTACTAACTGGTATGCACATGGTTCCAGTTCTGCTGCGTGGCCAAACTGCACTCAGTATTACCATAATCGGCACTGGTGTACCTGAGTACAAGCGCCGTACTGAGGCTATACTGTACTCTGTCTGTCCTCGAACAATGAAAAAATTTAATCAGGTTTTCCTCTGCCGTACTGTATACGTACTGTCGCACTATAAACACAATTAAATATTTTCTTATGCTTTGGGTTACTCTCTTTTTAAAGTCCTGCAGTATACTTTTCCCACTTCACTTTGTGTATTCTTACGATACAATGATTTCTTAATATCTAATAAGACTTGATCTTGCTTTCTTCACTACCTCATTACATTATTGTGGCTTCTGAGTTTCTCTGACACTTTCAGTGAGATACAGTTATTACTAAATATCTTAGCAGGCTTTAACATACGAGAAAAGTTACTATCAGTGGACATATTACTAGCTTCAGGTCCTCCACTCGTGTAAACAACGCTCATAATCACTGCAGCTGTTAGTGGGGTACTTGATTTAAGCACCATCCCAATGCTTCACTGCAGTTGGCATGAGGGGTGCTGGAGCCTTCGTCACAACTGATGATATAAGTAGTTTTTGGCGAATACAGGCGGAAGGAACAACGTACATCGTCACCATCACAGTAGAGTCTGTCCTGAGGCTGTTCTTTCCCCTTCTCATGAGGGGTTGGCAAGTGCGACAGTGAAACGCCTCGCTTGGTATTGGAATTTGTGTGTAGCTTCTCGTAGAGTGACGGAGTCACTTGCAGAAGTGGCTCAACTTCGGGGAATACTCAGGAGGACTGCGGAGGCATGCAATCAGTATGGTGTGCACAATCTAAACTGTTAGTCAACAGAGCTTCCTGTACACAATCAGCCCCGCCGATTTGCTGTACGTGTTCTACGTATGGTCACAATGCTAGGCAGCAATTTGAGTCCAAGAGGCTTATGATCAGACACAAGCATTAGAAGTAGTGTTTCAGTGTTACCTTCCGGCATATATACCTTTTTTCCTTTCGTTTTTTGATTTCTTTATTGTATAAAAACCACTCAGTGTATGAGTGAAGAACACACTCAGAGAGCAGATCAGTTCTTGTAGCAATAGGTAGCTCATCAGAGAACAGATAAGACAGATATGCACAGAGGGTTTAGGGCTGTGAAAGAGGATATAATTTAGTCTTTTTGACTGCTGCCATGTAGATTCAGCTATCGCTGAATTGCTTAATCGTCTTCTGGAGAGGCAGGAGAGGATAATATATCAACAACGCCAAAGACGGGATTCTGGAGAGATAAGCAATTATTACAGAGCATCACGTTCCGTTAACATGATGGCTTAAGAAACTGGGTTTGAGGGACTCAAGAAGGGTCTGGTACAACGTATTCAGAAAGAAGATACTGTTAGATTCTATCGAAAACATTTCAATGTCGTAGCATGAAAGCAAAATGAGTCTGTCGAAAATATTGTATATATAATATTAAGTAGGAATGTTAATACCTACCAGTGCAGCGATATGTTGAGCAAATGAAACCATTTTACAGGAAGCAGAACACAGTGCAATAGAGGTTCTCTAATGTCAGTGAAGAATTTCTGAAGAACCTGGCTGATTCTGAACGTCAACCCAGTGTTGGTTGGTTGGTTTGTGGGATTGAAGGGACCAGACTGCTACCGTCATCGGTCCCCAAGCCAGTGTATTGGATGAAATTGGTATAGCGATTAAGGTCTCAATAGGAGGACTGTATCCTCTAAAAATGTGAATTTCCATCGCTGCGTACGTTTGGGTCATATGTGAAGGGAGTGTTGCCAACTATAGTGTAAGAAATGTGGGATTGCAAAGTCATTAAGGCTCAGTTTATGTGACAAAGTACCACAAGGTACAAGATAGATACTTCAGGTAAATGTAGGAACAGAATTACCTGCAAAGTTATTGGGTGTATTAGAAGCACTATATAAGAATGATGAGCTGTATAGATAACGTTGTTTTATATGCAGTAGTATGTATGTGAAACAAATGGTGAACAAGTAATGCTGATCAATGTAGATAATTTTGATATTGAGGCCTTGATTCTCTGTAAAGATTATCGATTGCCTGTTTGGATGTTCTAGACAATGAAGATATAGACAGGATAAGTTCAAACTCCATCCACGGGCAAGCCACTGATATAAATTCATGATGCACACAAGTGGCAAATTTTGAATGATTGGAAAAAGCAGAAAGCAATTTGTGGAATTCAAGGAGCTTTTTAATCCTTTCGGTCCACTACCAGCAACTTTGGCGAAGCATAGGATTCCAGTCTGAAACCAATCACCTGTGCATCAGAAGCCATATAGGTTAACCCCACTTATAGCTAGTAATGGAAGGGTTGTTCACCAGCAATCACTGAGGAAACTGCAAGTCTGTAGCGTACACCATTCGTAACAGTGTCTCAGATATCTTCAGATAGGAAAGTAAATATCGCATCTCGTATGACTACCGGTACCTCACTGCAGGTACGATTACAGTACCGAAAGTTATGGAAACTTTAGAGAACTATGCACATTGTAAATATTTCTCCACATGAATATTATCAATCGTGTAGGACAGGAGAACCGAGCAAAAACTACGGTTATAGTTCATTTGAATCATTCCCAGTATCAGTGAGTGCCATGTGGTTCGAAAAATGACCAATCACGTTTCAACGACTGTTGGATGGAGTTTTGAGGAGATTGAGGCGATAGAAGTGTACAGTGAATCTCGATGACATTACGGAATTCGCAAAGGATATAAATCAAAAAATTCAGTGGTAGAAGGAAGTTTTTAAAAGGTCTCATTCATCATGCCTCACATTAAGCATAGAAATGGGACATTTTGCATTTAAGCAAGTAAATTATTTGGAGCATGTAATTAGCGAGTGTGGAAAACAGAACTGAGGTTAGTGGAGGCAGTGTGAAGTATCCAACACTTCCAATGACGAGAAAGATACAGTGGCTTTCAAGATTAACAAACTGCTGTAGGAAAATAAAATTGAGTTTTCCTATTATGCCATGACCACTCATTCACTTGTTGAATAAAGATCTGGAGTTTCAATGACCAGAAGAAGGTCAAACCACAATGGAAAACTTAAAAGAGTTTCTGTTAGCTAGTCATACTAAGGTCCCCCCAGAGGTCTCTGTGTACACTTCTCTGATAGATTTTATAACTGCAAATACAATTGTTAAAGTCTTCTGTGTTCAACTTGCTCAATACAATTGTGTTGTCAGTCGATCACATGAGACCCAGAGGCTAAAAATATTGAGAAGAGTCGCTTCTCAGTCTTTTGCTTATTTATTAGTACATAGAGGACCCACAACCTAAAGAGCCCTATTGTCCAAGAACAGTGGAGTCATGAGGTTATTGACCTAGAACATGACGACACAATTGCCAGACCTCCACTCCCATTTGCTCCGCACCACTCCTGTCCCCTCCCCCCTTCCACAGGGATGACCTTAAATATACACAGTAAGCACAATGTTATCTGCTGAAACCTGACACTGCTGATGCCAGTGATTTTCTGCTTCGTATATGCCCACTGCTACGCTACTGACATACCTGTATGTGTCATGGAAGCACAGTTAGAATCGGTGCTCTGCCGATTTCGTTGCTGTTAGAGCTCTAGAATCACATGTTCTCCTGTTACACTGCACATGCACAATAAGTACAACTCAGCTACTTCGTATTCTTCCTGTCATTGTATTTTTAACGGCCAGTGACGTTCTTTTGTACATGGGATACAGCCATGACACAATTAGTTCTTAATACCTAAAAGGATTCGACCACAGTTTCTTACCAGCACTTCATGTTGTCAGGGTTGTTTGTTTTTCCTATACATTTATTGAGAAACAGTTATTAAAACTTCCATCAGCTTCTAACATAACAGCCATTCTTGGCATGACATTATATCTTCTACCTTTATCTTTCTCTACTCTGAAACTTGTGTGTTGACGTAACTTTCTACAAGCGCCATTTTCCTCACTTGTTCAAAATGGTTCAAATGGCTCTGAGCACTATGGGACTTAACATCTATGGTCATCAGTCCCCTACAACTTAGAACTACTTAAACCTAACTAACCTAAGGACATCACACAACACCCAGTCATCACGAGGCAGAGAAAATCCCTGACCCCGCCGGGAATCGAACCCGGGAACTCGGGCGTGGGAAGCGAGAACGCTGCCACACTACCACGAGCTGCGGACCTCACTTGTTATTACACCGATGTATCTTGTACTACAGACTGCATTTAAATACTGTTGCACTGAATTTATGTTAGTACTGAAGATTTTTATCCAGCTATTTCTTGAAAAGTATGTTTCACGACTCACTTTCAGACTAATTTTTGTCGTCATGATTGCATTGATCTGAATAGGAGCAACTTACTCTCAGCAAGCACAGCGAGATAGATATACTGATGTACAATGAGATTGGTAAACACTGCAAGACCCAAATGCTTAGTAACAGAAACAGTTAGGTGATAATATTACAACGAATTTAACTGACTTTCATAGCATGGAGTAATAAATCATGCTGACTGCAAGTGGACACTATTTTCAGTAAAGATTCTTCACTTGACTGTAAAGGATTATTTTTAGGTCAAAAAAAGTACTAATCTTCGATGAACTCCATATTAAGTTAACGAATACATTCTGTGCCTCCAAGGGAGTATACATGAAATTCTATCGAATATCCGACTCGGACCACAAACATTTTCCTAGTCACAAAATACCTTTCATTATGAAAATTATGGAATCCAGAAGTGATAAATCTATCGACAGTATGAGTTTCACACTCAAGATTCTTCGAGTTTCACGTTGCCTAAACATATTATCTTTCTTCCACTTAGTCCTGATATCTTCCATAACTGGCTGGTGGTAACGGGGCTGATCGAAACTATAGGTAAGGAGTCAAGATTAGGAAAGTGTTGGGAGGAATGTTGCTTGAAAACGGATGTGCGATGCTTACGTTGGGAATAGCTGTTAACCTGGAATGTAGTAAGTAGGAGGTACGTACCTGCTCAGATATCCGAGTGAGTTAACGCACTGCTTTGCTGACTCGGGGAGGTGACCCTTGCTCAGGTACAATTTTCCTAATAGATTACCTATGAGCACTCTTCAGCCAGCCAGCATAGAGGTGGCTTTTATGCGAATTCCCACATCCACCTGTGTAGATACTGCGCTGTAACCTCCGTCCCGCGTCAGATACCTGCTACGTAAACATTTAGAAGAATGTTCTCGCATGAGCTGTACACTAGACACAGTCAGTTTTGATACGCACACTCTGTCCCAAAGGGAGCGATGGGGTCAGGAAGGGAATCCGATCGCCAGCAGTCACTAACATTGCTTCAATCTATATAACAATGTCGATACTGCATGGGACTGGGAAAACGCAAAAGTGACGAAGAACAACTAGGAGATACGTAATATTTCAGCTCTGCGGGAAGAGAATGAGTTGGAGACTTCACTTCTGATGGAGTGAGTGTGCTACGTTAAAGTTGCGATGGGTTGCTCTCTGGGATTACTTTATACCTTGTGAGGTAGACATCAATAAAACTGAAATGGAAAAAGTCTTTAAAGTAGTGGGATACGAAAGATAAGTTGAATGTGCAGCTAAACGGAACTTGTGCATGATTGGTGACAGAATTAGGCTGACATCCAGAAACTGTCCAATAGATATTATTCTTATTTAATTACAGACTGCAATTGGGACACATATTACTCATCAGTGGTATCAGCACTGCAGAGTCCGATTACCTCTGGTGTGTACTATTCCACACCAGTTACTTTTCATGCAACGTGTAAGTTACATATACTGTTTTCAGCACATTCCAAAGAACTTTGTCAATAGCTTACTGACTGAAGCGGCGAGTGAAACTTTGGCGTAGTGGTTAACCCATGAACCATAGACCTTGCCGTTGGTCGGGAGGCTTGCGTGCCTCAGCGATAAAGATAGCCGTACGCTAGGTGCAACCACAACGGAGAGGTACCTGTTGAGAGGCCAGACAAACGTATGGTTCCTGAAGAGGGGCAGCAGCCTTTTCAGTAGTTGCAGGGGAAGCAGTCTGGGTGATTAACTGATCTGGCCTTGTAAAACTAACCAAAACGGCCTTGCTGTGCTGGTACTGCGAACGGCTGAAAGCAAGGGGAAACTACGGCCGTAATTTTTCCCGAGGGCATGCAGCTTTACTGTATGGATAAAAGATGTTGGCGTCCTCTTGGGTAAAATATTCCAGAGGTAGAATAGTCCTCCATTCGGATCTCCGGGCGGGGACTACTCAGGAGGACGTCGTTATCAGGAGAAAGAATACTGGCGTTCTACGGATCGGAGCGTGGAACCTCAGATCCCTTAATCGGCCAGGTAGGTCAGAAAATTTAAAAAGGGAAATGGATAGCTTAAAGTTATATATAGTGGGAATTAGTGAATTTCGGTGGCAGGAGGAAAAAGACTTTTGGTCATGTGAGTACAGAGTTATAAATACAAAATCAAATAGGGGTAATGCAGGAGTAAGTTTAATAATGAATAAAAAAAATATGAGTGCGGGTAAGCTACTACAAACAGCATATGGAAGCATTACTGTGGCCAAGATAGACACGAAGCCCACGCCTACGACAGTAGTACAAGTCTATATGACAACTAGCTCTGCAGATGACGAAGAAATTGAAGAAATGTATGATGAAATAAAACAAAAAATTAATAAGATAATGAAGGGAGACGAAAATTTAATAGTCATGGGTGACTGGAATTCGATAGTAGGAAATCGAAGAGAAGGAAACGTAGTAGGCGATTATGGATTATGGGTAAGAAATGAAAGAAGAAGCCGCCTGGTAGAATTTTGTACAGAGTACAACTTAATCATAGCTAACTAACACTTGGTTGAAGAATCATAAAAGGAGGTTGTATACATGGTAGAAGCCTGGAGGTACTGACAGGTTACAGATAGATTATATAATGGTAAGACAGAGATTTAGGAACCAGGTTTTAAATTGTAAGACATTTCCAGGGGCAGATGTGGACTCTGACCACAATCTATTGATTATGAACTGTAGGTTAAAACTGAAGAAACTGCAAAAAGGAGGGAATTGAAGGAGATGGGACCTGGATAAAGTGACTATACCAGAGGTTGTACAGAGTTTCAGGGAAGCATAAGGGAACAATTGACAGGAACGGGGGAAAGAAATACAGTAGAAGAAGAATGGGTAGCTCTGAGGGATGAAGAAGTGAAGGCAGCAGAGGATTAAGTATGTAAAAAGACGAGGGCTAGTAGAAATCCTTGGGTAACAGAAGAGATACTTAATGTAAATGATGAAAGGAGAAAGTACAAAAATGCAGTATGTGAAGCAGGCAAAAGGGAATACAAACGTCTCAAAAATGAGATCGACAGGAAGTGCAAAATAGCTAAGCAGGCATGGCTATAGGACAAATGTACGGATGTAGAGACTTATCTCACTAGGGGTAAGACAGATACTGCCTACAGGAAAATTAAAGAGACCTCTGGAGAAAAGAGAACAACTTGTATAAATATCAAGAGCTCAGATGGAAACCCAGTTCTAAGCAAAAAGAAGGGAAAGCAGAAAGGTGGAGGGAGTACATAGAGGGACTATACAAGGGTGATGTACTTGAGGCAATGTTATAGAAAGGGAAGAGGATGTAGATGAAGATGAAATGTGAGAAATGATACTGCGTGAAGAGTTTGATAGAGCACTGAAATACCTAAGTCGAAATAAGGCCCCGGGAGTAGACAACATTCCATTAGAACTACTGACGGCCTTGGGAGAGCCATTCCTGACAAAACACTACCATCTGGTGAGCAAAATGAATGAGACAGGCGAAATACCCTCAGACTTCAAGAAGAATATAATAATTCCAATCCCGAAGAAAGCAGGCGTTGACAGATGTGGAAATTACCGAACTATCAGTTTAATAAGTCACGGCTACCAAATACTAACGCGAGCTCTTTACAGACGAATGGAAAAACTGGTAGAAGCCGACCTCAGGGAAGATCGGTTTGGATTCCGTAGAAATATGGGAACACGTGAGGCAATACTGACCGTACGACTTATCTTGGAAGCTAGATTAAGAAAAGGCAAACTTTCGTTTCTAGCATTTGTAGAGTTAGAGAAAGCTTTTGACAATGTTGACTGGAACACTCTCTTTCAAATTGTGAAGATGGCAGGGGTAACATACAGGGTGCGAAAGGCTATTTACAATTTGTACAGAATCCATATGGCAGTTATAAGAGTCGAGGGGCATGAACGGGAAGCAGTGGTCGGGAAGGAAGTGAGACAGGGTTGTAGCCTCTCCCGATGTTATTTAATATGTATATTGAGCAAGGAATAAAGGAAACAAAAGAAAAATTCGGAATAGGTATTAAAATACATGGAGAAGAAATAACAGCTTTAAGGTTCGTCGATGACATTGTAATTCTGTCAGAGACAGCAAAGGACTTGGAAAAGCAGTTGAACGGAATGGACAGTGTCTTGAAGGGAGGATATAAGATGAACATCAACGAAAGCAAAACGAGAACGAGGATAATGGAATGTAGTCGAATTAAGTATGATGATGCTGAGGGAATTAGATTAGGAAATGAGACACTTAAAGTATTAAAGGAGTTTTGCTATTTGGGGAGCAAAATAACTGATGATGGTCGAAGTAGAGAGGATATAAAAAGTAGATTGCCAATGGCAAGGAAAGCGTCTCTGAAAACGAGAAATTTGTTAACATCGGGTATAGATTTAAATGTCAGGAAGTCGTTTCGGAAAGTATTTGTATAGAGTGTAGCCATGTATGGAAGTCAAACATGGACGATAAATAGTTTGGACAAGAAGAGAATAGAAGCTTTCGAAATATGGTGCTACAGAAGAATGTTGAAGATTAGATGGGTAGATCACATAACTAATAAGGAGGTATTGAATAGGATTGGGGAGAAGAGGAGTTTGAAAAAAATGGTTCAAATGGCTCTGAGCACTATGGGACTCAACTGCTGAGGTCATAAGTCCCATAGAACTTAGAACTACTTAAACCTAACTAACTTAAGGGCAACACACACATCCATGCCCGAGGCAGGATTCGAACCTGCGACCGTAGCGGTCGCGCGGTTCTAGACTGTAGCGCCAGAACCGCTCGGCCACCAGCGGCCGGCAGAAGAGTTTGAGGCACAACTTGTCCTACCAACCGATCTCTTCTTCTAGTCATGTTCTGAGGCATCAAAGGGTTACCAATTTAGTATTGGAGGGCAGCGTGGAGGGTAAAAATCGTAGAGGGAGACCAGGAGATGAATACACCAAGCAGATTCAGAAGGATGTAGGCTGCAGTACGTACTGGGAGATGAAGGAGCTTGCACAGGATAGAGTAGCATGGAGAGCTGCATCAAACTAAGAGGGAGGGCGGGGGGGGGGGGGGAGGGACGGGGGGGGATGGGGGTGGGGATCTAAACTCGTATATGGGAGAAATGTTGTATGCATTTCCATTCTTCCAGATGATTTAGGTTTGCTTGGGTTGTCTTTATGACTGTTGACACTGCTCCTTCAAGTGGCAACCACTGCTTCCATCTCCAAGGAGATGTAATTTTCCCTATTGTGATAAAATATTTCCACGTAACTTTCTTTCATTACTGTCTTATTTACCTTCTTTTATTTAGTTACTTTATCCAGAATGTTTAAATCTTTCATGTTCTGTCTCTTATATAACCAAGACACCTCAAAGTTACTCAAAACAATAAACTTTGCAATGTGCTTTATAGGTGGTTTTTACGAACCAGTAAAAATACTTGTAGTACTTAATAAACGTATTATAGCAAAGTCAGTCTTCTCAATTTTGTTAAATGAACATATGACCAAACAACCAAGATTTACTTACACATCATACTCAACAATTTGTGAGTGATTCGAGTCATCTTAGCCGGCCGCGGTGGTCTCGCGGTTCTAGGCGCGCAGTCAGGAACCGTGCGACTGCTACGGTCGCAGGTTCGAATCCTACCCCGGGCATGGATGTTTGTGATGTCCTTAGGTTAGTTAGGTTTAAGTAGTTCTAAGTTCTATGGGGATAATGACCACAGCAGTTGAGTCCCATAGTGCTCAGAGCCATTTTTTTTTCGAGTCATCTTAGTTTTCAATATTTGCAGTTTCCAGAGATGCGGCAACTATACTGGATGGTCTACTTTTTGTGTTTTTACGTTGGCTATACCTTTGTACTGATGTTACATTTAGGAAAAGAATAATTATGACAGCGCTTATTAATCATGTCTATCGTCACTCAATTTCATCATGGTTTGTGAAAACATTTGTTAAGGAAAACACATTTATTTAGGAAGTGGTACCTCAGGACTGAGTTTACTCTATTAATCAAATCTATCTTGAGATTTTTAGATTAATTCTGTGTGTAATGCAAGCAGCTATAACTCGGGAACTTTTTTCTCTCATGACTGGTAACGAAGGTATCCTGGAATGGTAGCCGACGTTGAACTGGCCAATAGAAGAGATCTCTTAAGATCTGCAGCACCATACCACGCTATCTGCAGGATTTTCGGGCTGACGCCATTCACAGTGGACACTGACAGGTGTGAAATACGGAGGACACGTGCTGGTACTCTGTACGCAGCTGCTATTCTCGTCATGAGCCTGGCAATAACAGCGCTTACGGTAAACAGGTTGCAAGCTGTGAACGCTAAAAAAAAAATGATTCCATCACTTTTCTGTGGTTGGTAACCTACATGGTGATACACTGCGTCTCCGTGGTGATGGCGGTCGCCGCAGACCTGTTTTGGAACCCCCACGACTACTAGAGGTTCGTCACTCTGTTGTCTTATCGGGACAGTGGCGTCCTGGAGTCGCGCCATTTATCCAGCTGGGCGGTGAAGATATTCTGCCAAGTGGTGTATGCAGGGTGTTTCGTGCTACATGTAGCTGCTGTGACGTTGGAATATCTGTGGCACGTCATGAACTGGGCATATATGTTATCATTGTTCTCCAGTGGTATAATACCTACAGCTGTTTCCAGGTATGCGGGGCTCGTTCTTCTTGTGCGGAGTGACTTGCGCCAGCTCAACCAGTGTCTGAGAGCTACAGCCCAAGTGAGATGCCAGCGGCGACCACTTGCAGACCGCTACCGCAAGCTGAGGAGAGTCTACTCAGCACTGTGCCACCTGTCCCAGGAGGTTCTTTCAGCGCACCAGGTACTGCTAGCTTTATTCATGATGGCAGTACTGTGCGGTACTTCTTGGAATGCAGTTGCCACAGTCTTAACACAGCAGCAGAAACAACCAGTGGTGATACAGATTTTGGTTCTATCGTGGCAGTCATCGCAGGTGTTAATGGTGATAGCGACCTCGCACGCGCTGTCCAGAGAGGCGGCGCAGACAGCTCCTGTCCTGTGCCGACTACTCCTGGGTTCGACTCTCCGCAGCGCAGAAACGATAGAGCTGCGCCGCTTCTACCGCCTGGCCCATAGTCAGAGTCCCACTCATCAACTTTACGGCTTCGTTCCCTTGGATATTCAGATGTTGGTGGCGTCCTTGTCCTTCATTACAACTTGTACCGTGATTTTGTTAACGGTCTGGGAAGTTTTGTGAAGAAAGAAGTAGAGTGTGCTAAATGTTATCACAGCAACATTGGTGAACATGGACTGTTCTGAGCTATAATTATATAGCGGTGTTGCTATGATAATGAGCTTGTAGAATACACTCCTATTACATTAATTTTCACATGCACCACAAGCAGGCATTAAAAGACTCTAGTTTTGTAAATGGTGAGCACGTCCTGTTTAAAATTTTTTCTTGCTTAGCAATGCACAACACGGCCGAAGGGTAGAGAGATAAACGTATTCAAGTCTGTTGTGCAGTATATCCAGTTACAACGTGGCTACCTTCACTGAAACCAACATATAACCTACCATATGTGGAAAACATAGCAGAAAAATTAAAAGTGCTGCACTTTCATCACTACGTCAAACTTTCACGCAATTGGTAATTATTAATAGATTGACTGAAATGGTTTACTTAGATGTAAACTGCACGTATTTAAAATTCTTAAGGCACATGATGAGTTATTGCTTTAACTGAAAGATAAAATTTCAGGAACAACTGGAATGTTTTTTATCGGGGACAGAGGGTCGCAAGAGACTCTAGGGAATCTGCGTTCCTCAGTAGAAGACGGAGGGTTGACAAGGAGTTTCAAATGCGATCCAGAGTTACAGGAAGCAAAAACAGCGTACGGCAACAGAAGAAGATCACAAACACTACCTGAAGTAGGCGAATGTAAACGGCGTTACTTCACTGTCTTCAATCAGACATTAAAAATGAGTTATTGCAGGATGAAAAAGCTATCGCTATCAAAATTATACTAGTGTGAATCTCGGACATAAGGTTGGTTGGTTGGTTGGTTGTTTCGGGGGAGGAGACCAGACATCGAGGTCATCGGTCTCATCGGATTAGGGAACGACGGGGAAGGAAGTCGGCCGTGCCCTTTGAAAGGAACCATCGCGACATTTGCCTGGAGCGATTTAGGGAAATCACGGAAAACCTAAATCAGGATGGCCGGACGCGGGATTGAACCGTCGTCCTCCCGAATGCGAGTCCAGTGTCTAACCACTGCGCCACCTCGCTCGGTCGGACATAAGGTTGACTGATACTTGCTTTGTTGTATAGAGAAATGGGGCCATCGCCGTCTTAAATATCACGACAGTCTGGAATAATCATCGTAAATCTTAATCGAGCATTAGTAAAATGAGATCCATACCGAGACCTTAATCACAATTATTATTTCTCTCCATAAAATACACTATTTCTCACGCTACACGAAAGGATTATTCCACTTTTGTATCATGTGGACATACAAATTTTCTCTTAGATGGCCAACCTTTTTAAACAATTCTCACAGAAAGTCCAGTGATTGTAACAGATCTACACTCACACAGACACAGTGCAGAGCAGGAGTCGGAAACAGCATAGAAAATCAGAGACGAAATACGCACGGCCTCGGCAGGAGTGACGCTGAGCCTGCTACACTCATCACATGCATAGTCAGCGTTAAGATGGCTAGCTGTAACACATCAGATTCCCTTTCATCCTCACAGGATACTCACTATGGCTCAAATATGGACCAAACGAGGCATCTTTCACATTGTATAAACATCTGACACAGATCGAGAGACGGTCACTGCAAATAAAATTTCACTTTTCAACATACTATGGCAGGACCATCTCTTCATCTAGACAACTGTGGAATCATACAGCTGTAACTAAATCTTTTGAAAAATACGAATACGCATAACATATGAGATGGTGCCTACACTTATCTTCCATCAAGCCTGATTTCTAGCAAAGAAGGTCATGTATTCAGGGATACATCAAATATAATATCAAATAAAAGTTAAAAATAACTGGCATAAATGCTCCTACATAACATTGACAGCATATACTGAACCTTACTTCATAGAAAATATCCACTCATAATCACGTGTCACCGTTTGAGATCCACAACAAACAAGTTCTTGCCTGTATCTTCTCATTGCATCATACATTATTCACATAAATCCAATACACTATATCAAAATATTCATGAGAAACATATGATGAAACAGGACATGCATCAAATCAGATCTGATACTCAGAGAAGAAGCTGCACAATGGATGTAGCGAATTACCTCATTAAGGAATAAACCAAATATAAAACAAACATCAATATTTATGAAAATATTTTGTCAGTTCTTGGAGAAACATAGACATATTAATAACTTCAATACAAAGTATTAATGATACACAAGAATATTTGTTAGTCTGTTTTTATGAACAGCGTTTCAGCTTCTGAGGCCATCGTCAGATAACCTAACGCTATACAGTTACTCCACACAACTTCAGCGAGAATTTATAGCTGTACAAAGAATGCTGTACAAAGATATGTGACATTTAAGGACTATATCAATACGAAACAGGCATTATGTAACACCTAAAGAAACTCTGAATAAATAAATCTTATATTACAGTATATTCAAACATTAAAACTATTTGAGTGTATAAAATGAAATGTTCTGCAAATGAGTAATGGCACAGACAGCTGCGTCTTATGGACAAACTGGTGAAAGTGATGAACAGACAAAAGAAAGAGAGAGAAGAAGAAAAAAGTTATGGAAAGCTTATTAGCCAATGGTGAGAGGAATAACAACTGGCTGCAACTTTAATAATGATGGGTAATAGAATTGTGTTTGGTCACAAAGGACCAAATCAGCATTCTGTGACTGGGTTCATTAATGGCCAAAATTTCAAATAATGTTAGTTTTCTCCCTTTAGGTCCATTATGAAGGACACATTTTCAATCATATGAATGACATTCATTCAAAGCATGTTAAGTGAAGGTGGAAGGTCTCTCTCAGTCTCCAACTGCCTTCATGCTCAGTTAGTCTAGTGGTTATAGCCCTATCTGATTGAGCTACGCATAAATTGCCGCATAGACTGCAGAAAATTCTACAAATTCCATCCTTTTCTATAGGTGGAACGTGATTCTTGCTGTTGAACACAAGGTGGGCAACAGTATTCCTAATGTATGGAGCTTGAATATATTTCCTGGAATTTGGATTCTGGCAAGAGCCTATGAAGTCTATATATAGCATAGAGGTCCCATTTGGTATCAGTGTGGTTTTGTACTATCTGAAGTGGGTAAAGGAGAGTTGTTACCCTCTGTTTCTTCTCCTTGCTCAGTGTATTGTCAATGAGGTGTAGACCTATAACCATAAAGGTATATAACCGAGCTAGGGCAATAATTGGCTCCTTTTACCGACCTCCCGACTCAGCAGCATTAGTGGCAGAAGAATTGAGAGAAAATTTGGAGTACATTTCATATAAATTTTCACAGCATGTTATAATCTTAGGTGGAGATTTCAATTTACCAGATATAGACTGAGTCACTCAGATGTTTAGAACGGGTGGTAGGGCGAGAGCATCGAGTGACATTTTACTGAGTGCAGTATCCGAAAATTAACTTGAGCAATTAAACAGAGAACCGACTCGTGGAGATAACATCTTGGACCTACTGATAACAAACAGACCCGAACTTCTCGACTCTCTAAGCGCAGAACAGGGAATCAGTGATCATAAGGCCGTTGCAGCATCCCTGAATATAGAAGTAAATAGGAATATAAAAAAAGGGAGGAAGGTTTATCTGTTTAGGAAGAGTAATAGAAGGAAGATTTCAGACTACCTAACAGATCAAAACGAAAATTTCTGTTCCGACACTGACAGTGTGGAGTGTTTATGGAAAAAGTTCAAGGCAATCGTAAAATGCGTTGTAGACTGGTATGTGGCGAGTAAAACTGTGAGGGACGGGAAAAACCCACCGTGGTTCAACAACAAAGTTAGGAAAGAACTGCGAGAGCAAAGAGACCTTCCCTGCAAGTTTAAACGCAGCCAAAACCTCTGAGACAAACAGAAGCTAAACGATGTCAAAGTTAGCGTAAGGAGGGGTATGCGTGAAGCGTTCAGTGAATTCTAAAGTAAAATTCTAAGTACCGACTTGAAAGAAAATCTGGTCTTACGTTAAGTCAGTAAGTGGCTCGAAACAGCATATCCAGACACTCTGGGATGATGATGGCATTGAAACAGAGGATGACAGGCGTAAAGCTTATATACTAAACACCTTTTCCCAAAGTGTTTCACAGAGGAAGACTGCAGTTCCTTCCCTAAATCGTCGCACAAACGAAAAAATAGCTGATATCTAAATAATTGTCCAAGGAATAGAAAAAGAACTGAAGTCACTCAACAGAGGAAAGACCTCTGGACCTGACGGGATACAAATTCGTTTCTAGACAGAGTACGTGAAAGAACTTGCCCCCCTTCTAACAGCCATGCACCGCAAGTCTCTAGAGGAACGGAACGTTCCAAATGGTTGGAAAAGAGCACAGGTGGTCCCAGTCTTCAAGAAGGGTCGTCGAGCAGATGCGCAAAATTGTAGACCTATATCTCTGACATCCATCTGTTGTAAAATTTTAGTACATGTTTTTTGCTCGCATATCATGTCATTTCTGGAAACCCAGAATCTACTCTGTGGGAATCAACATGGATTCCGGAAAAAGCGATCGTGTGAGACCCATAAAATATTAGATACAGGCTCCCAGGTAGATGCCATTTTCCTTGACTTCCGGAGGCGTTCGATACAGTTCCACACTGTCGCCTGATAAACAAAGTAAGAGCCTATGTAATATCAGACCAGGTGTGTGACTGGATTGAAGAATTTTTAGCAAACAGAACACTGCATGTTGTTCTCAATGGAGAGACGTCTACAGACGTTAAAGTAAGCTCTGGCGTGTCACAGGGGAGTGTTATGGGACCATTGCTTTTCACAATGTATATAAATGACCTAGTAGATAGTGTCGGAATTTCCATGCGGCTTTTCGCGGATGACGCTGTTGTATACAGAGAAGTTGCAGCATTAGAAAATTGTAGCGAAATGCAGGAAGATCTGCAGCGGATAGGCACTTGGTGCAGGGAGTGGCAACTGATCCTTAACATAGACAAATGTAATGTATGGCGAATACATAGAAAGAAGGATCCTTTATTGCATGATTATATGATAGCAGAACAAACACTGGTAGAAGTTACTTCTGTAAAATATCTGTGAGTATGCGTGCGGAACGATTTGAAGTGGAATGATCATATAAAATTAATTGTTGGTAAGGAGGGTGCCAGGTTGAGATTCATTGGGAGAGTACTTAGAAAATGTAGTCCATCAACAAAGGAGGTGGCATACAAAACACTCGTTTGATCTATACTTGAGTATTGCATATCAGTGTGGGATCCGTACCAGGTCGGGTTGACGGAGGAGATAGAGAAGCGTTTCGTCACAGCTTTATTTGGTTAACGTGATAGCGTTACGGAGATGGTTAGCAAACTCAAGTGGCAGACTCTGCAAGAGAGGCGCTCTGGATTGCGGTGTAGCTTGCTGTCCAGGTTTCGAGAGGGTGTGTTTCTGGATGAGGTATCGAATATATTGCTTCCCCCTACTTATACCTCACGAGGAGATCACGAATGTAAAATTAGAGAGATTCGAGCGCACACGGAGGCTTTCCGGTAGTCGTTCTTCCCGTGAACCATACGCGACTGGAACAGGAAAGGGAGGTAATGACAGTGGCACGTAAAGTACCCTCCGCCACACCCCGTTGGGTGGCTTGCGGAGTTTAAGTGTAGATGTAGATGTACTTTATGCTGTTTGTTTAATTATTTTCAATTCATTTTTAAAGTCTGGATTGGTTTTAATTGCAGATAGCATGTGGTCCTCCATGGAGTGGAAGGTTGCATGTTTATGTCTTAAGGGATGCTGGGAACTATCTGATACTGCTGTGGATGGTGAGGTGCCTTTCCTGTACATCTTAAATCCTTGCTGTTGGTTCCTGATGTCAATGGCCAGGTCCAAACAGTTGATAGAGTCTCCTCCCAGATTGTGGACAGGTACCCCCATACAACTGAGTAAATTTTTTCAACAACTGAATTCACACCACAGTAAAATCAAGTTTACAATGGACTTGGGAGAAGATCATCAACTTATAGAACAGAGTGGAATTCATAGAATTTCAAATTATATGTTGGTCAATCAAGTAGGTCTATAAGTACTAAAATAACTGAGCATGAAGGGAGCTGGAGACTGAGAAAGAAAGATTCCACCTTTGCTGAAGATGCTTTGAGTAAATGTGATTCATGTCATGACATGTGATGTTCTCCATAAAGTAACGAAGGGGAGAAAACTAATATTACTTTGAATTATGGCCAATAATAAACCACACTCAAAGAACCCTGAGTTGATCCTTAATAACCAAACACAGTCCCATTACTCACCCTTATTAAAGTAGCATCCAGTTATTATTCCTCTCATCATTAGCTAATATGCTTGTTATAAGTGTTCCACGCCCACATCCCATAGAGTTCTTTCTTCCCTTCTCTTTATTTGGTCTGTTCATTACATTCACCAGTTGCCCAGATTACATAGTAGCCCATGCAATTACTAACTTGTAGAACATTTCTGTTTGTATACTCAAATAGTTTTATATTCGAATATGCTGCAATATCAGATTTATTTTATTAGAGTCCCGATGTAGCATTAAGTTACCTGACGATGACCGTAGAACCCGAAAGCCAGTTCATAACGAACTAATAAGTATTATTGTGGAACATTAGTACTTTTTATTCAAATATTTTAGGAAATTATGTATTTTACATGGTGTAAGAGCACTTCAAACTATCTCACTCGTCATTATACTCAAGAAAATCATGTACTCTGCGGCCTTTCAAAAAAGAAAAAAAAATTTGGTCCTCAATTACGTACGTACCCTCAACCTCAGAGTTGAAATATTAAAAGTTTTGGCTATTTTCGTTGTCTAAGGGGTGGGATACGTAGTTCCCGCATTACATTCCAAATAATACTGAGTCTACAGTATACAATATGAATACAGATATGAATCGAATGGTCGAAGATTCCTTTCACTCGGCAACTGCGTGTTGTGAATGTAACATAGAAATTTATAAATGAAAGTTTGCTATTAAATAAAATTTACAAGTTCCATTTTAACGACTTTAAATGTTGAAAACGATATCAGCAGTGCGTTTAAGAATGCTGTTTTTTTCTGCAAAACACTTATTGATGTCGATGGTCCAGCAGCTAAATAAAATATAAGTTGAGTAACAGGGAAACAATACATTTCTACTTCATGTATTTAGTTTTGAACAACAACGTAGCTCACGAGATATTCACTTCTAAACGCATACTACGTCTTCACTCCAGAAGCCATGGAAATCTCACAAGTGCACAAATCGGCAATACGAAATATTTCTGTGTCCCGTGACCACGTGCAAACTTCTCAACACTTTTCAAGTTTTTCATGCGACCCTTCGTTGTGCCTTCCCGTCCAGAGCCCCCTCGTATCCTGTGCGACCTGATGCTCCTCCCCCACTGCACTACAGTCTCTACATTGTCTTCAGTAGTCGCCTACAATTGTAACGAGCGCTGTGATTGGTTAGAGCACCCCCGCAATGTCTCCAAGCCAATGCACAGTCACAAAAATATTAAAACACGTATGAAATACTGGATTTACACTTAAATAACTTGAAATTGAATTAAATTTCCTATGGCTGGGCCATAAACACGCTCTAACAGACATTATTAACTACATAAAGAAAGTACATGAACACACGTCAAAGGAATAGGAGCAAAAGTAGGCCAGTAGCCTAATGTCTCTGTGCCTTCTGAAACACAGTATATATTTGACCAATTTCTTCATGAATAGTATAAATCAGATATAAACAAAGACATAGACTAGGAAATATATATTTCCAGAATTAGATTTTCACTCTGCAGCGGAGTGTGCGCTGATATGAAACTTCCTGGCAGATTAAAACTGTGTGCTCGACCGAGACTCGAACTCGGGACCTTTGCCTTTCGCGGGCAAGTAATCTGCCAGGAAGTTTCGTTCAATATATATTTATATGCATGCAGCTACCGTTTTTCATGTAACTGTTGGGTACCTATAGCCTGACGTGACCAATAGTAATCGGCCACTTTGACCTCCAATAACTCATGTATTATTCGAGTTACACGCCTGTAATTCATACTAATTTAGGTTTACACTAATAGCTTCCTAAAGACATATTGATCGACAAAATCGAATGAACCGTGTAGATTTTGGAAATTCGTTGCTGGATGTTACTTGTATAATTTACAATCAGATACTAATAAAGATATTAAAAATCTGATTGTCGTGCAAATAATGGTACCGTACATATTTCTTTTGAGGTATCATGATTCCTCTGGCTACCATTAATTTCTACACTAACTGTGAAATGTCTGCCATTATGGTTTCACAGAGTCCGCCATCTTTGGCACTCCCGGCATACAAATCTCCTTCATCAACACAAAGCACCTTCCTGGACACAGCGTCAACATAGAATTCTCTGCTACGCGGTCGGCCTGGACCACGCGCTGGGGCTACCCCACTTGCTCCAGCTACTGTTCAGCACCACGCTGTTGCTGACGATCCTCGACTTACTGAACAGCCCGTGTGGCCACGCCAACTCCAAACTTAATATATTTACAGGGCGCCATATCTCACCCATTACCTCACAAAATTCTCCCATCAATACTATTCCTCAAGAATACTGCATTATTTAACACTTGTTGTATCTATAGTAATAATATTCATACTGTGAAACAGCTGAGTACAAGTCCCTCAAATCCAATGGCACCTTCAATATCCAGAATATAATCCATCCAATTACTAACCAGGCCAGACACTGCTGAACTTTCTTCATCGTGTGAGATTTGATGTGGCAAGACCACTAGATATATTGCCACTCGTACAGAAGAAGCTAGCTAGAAACGTGACTAATACCTCACTCATGCAAAAAAAATTCTTTAAAACGTGAAAATATACTCAAAAGACAACACATGGAAAGAACCGAGTTACAAAAAGAAACGTAGAAACTAGATATGTTATGCTAGATACCCCATCAGAAAATACAGTACCTTCACACATCTACACACTGAGGTCTGCACTTGACCCTGCATAAATTCTATAGATTCTAAGACTAGTGTTTACCTTCCAATTAACACTGAGGTCATTAGGAACAGTCATCTAGTAGCAAAAATACACTACTGTCTATTAAAATTGCTGCACCACGAAGATGACGTGCTACAGACGCGAAATTTAACCTACAGGAAGAAGATGCTGTAATATGCAAATGAAAAGATTTTCAGGGCATTCACATAAGGTTGGTGCCGGTGGCGACACGTACAGCGTGCTGACATGAGGAAAGTTTCCAACCAATTTCTCATACACAAACAGCAGTTGACAGGCGTTGCCTGGTGAAACGTTGTTGTGATGCCTCGTGTAAGGAGGCGAAATGCGTAACATCACGTTTCCGACTTTGATAAAAGTTTGCAAGACAACAACCATCTGCACGAACAGTTCGACGACGTTTGCAGCAGAATGGACTATCAGCTCGGAGACCATGGCTGCGGGTACCCTTGACGCTGCATCACAGACAGGAGCGCCTGCGATCGTGTACTCAACGACGGACCTGGGTGCGCGCATAGCAAAATGTCCTTTCTTTCGGATGAATCCAGGTTCTGTTTACAGAATCATGATGGTAGCATCCGTGTTTGGCGACATCGCAGTGAACGCACATTGCAGGAGTCTATTCGTCATCGCCATACAGGCGTATCACCCGGCGTGATGGTATGGGGTGCCATTGGTTACACGTCTCGGTCACCTCTTGTTCGCATTGACGGCACTTTGAACAGTGGACGTTACATTTCAGATGTGTTATGACCCGTGGCTCTATCCTTCATTCGATCCCTGCGAAACCATACATTTCAGCAGGATAATGCACGACCGTATGTTGCAGGTCCTGTACGGGCCTTTCTGGATACAGAAAATGTTCGACTGCTCATAGTATGAAGGCTTTCACGACCGGATGACATATCTTCTGGTAAACCTTGCGGGATATAAGGTCGTGGTCCATGAAACTCTTCAGCTCCTAACGTTTCGTCCAGAGCTGCGCTGGACATCTTCAGAGGGGCGTTTCTCCTCCGGTGAGTCTTGCCGACTGACGGGTCGGACGTCTGAGAGCGACTTATGTATTGTAGAAAGTGGGCGTGACCAGAGTTACACGTGATATGCAGCGATAACCTTTGTCAGAGATAAAACTTAACTATCGATCGTAATCTTGTCACGGATAAAACTGTCTAGCAATTCGGTAATGCTACTGTCCAAATATCACTAAGTTTCATGGTCTCTTCTTTCCGATTAAAATTATCCCTATGTTTATATATTTCAATTGCTTCTCTACAAAGCCATGGGTAATAGTTCGTCGTCGTAGATAAAATTTTTGTTTCGGAAAACTTCACTTGATGATTTCCTGGTTGAAAAGCGTGCTCTGCTACAGCCGATTTATCTGTTTTTCCTAATCGGCAAAGACTTCTGTGTTCTTTTAACCGTGTATTTACGCTTCTTTTTGTTGTTCCAACATAAACTTTACCACATGTACACGGAATTTTATATACGCCACTGGCTGATAGAGGAGCGCGTTTATCTTTTACAGACCGAAGAACATGACAAATTTTCTTCGTTGGTCTACAAACAGGTCTAATATCATGTTTACTTAAAATCTTTCCAATCTGGTCCGTTATTTTCTTTATAAAAGGGAGAGAGACTGTATTCTTCCATCGTTTTTCGGACTTGTCCTTAAGCTTTTTGTTGTTTGGGTTCAGAATTCTGCTTACTGGCTACTCAATTCTGCACCCAAACAACAAAAAGCTTAAGGACAAGTCCGAAAAACGATGGAAGAATACAGTCTCTCTCCCTTTTATAAAGAAAGTAACGGATCAGATTGGAAAGATTTTAAGTAAACATGATATTAGACCTGTTTTTAGACCAACGAAGAAAATTTGTCATGTTCTTCGGTCTGCAAAAGATAAACGCGCTCCTCTATCAGCCAGTGGCGTATATAAAATTCCGCGTACATGTGGTAAAGTTTATGTTGGAACAACAAAAAGAAGCGTAAACACACGGTTAAAGGAATACAGAAGTCTTTGCCGATTAGGAAAAACAGATAAATCGGCTGTAGCAGAACACGCTTTTCAGCCAGGAAATCATCAAGTGAAGTTTTCCGAAACAAAAATTTTATCTACGACGACGAACTATTACCCACGGCTTTGTAGAGAAGCAATTGAAATGTATAAACATAGGGATAATTTTAATCGGAAAGAAGAGACCATGAAACTTAGTGATATTTGGACAGTAGCATTACAGAATTGCTAGACAGTTTTATCCGTGACAAGATTACGATCGATAGTTAAGTTTTATCTCTGACAAAGGTTATCGCTGCATATCGCGTGTAACTCTGGTCACGCCCACTTTCTACGATACATAAGTCGCTCTCAGACGTCCGACCCGTAAGTCGGCAAGACTTTCCGGAGGAGAAACACCCCTCTGAAGATGTCCAGCGCAGCTCTGGACGAAACGTTAGGAGCTGAAGAGTTTCATGGACCACGACCTTATATCCCGCAAGGTTTACCAGAAGATATGTTCGACTGCTGCCCTGGCCAGCACATTCTCCAGATCTCTCACCAATTGAAAACATCTGGTCAATGGTGGCCGAGCAACTGGCTTGTCACAATACGCCAGTCACTACTCTTGATTAACTGTGGTATCGTGCTGAAGCTGCATGGGCAGCTGTACCTGTACACGCCATCCAAGCTCTGTTTGACTCAATGCCCAGGCTTATTGAGGCCGTTATTAGGGCCAGAGGTGGTTATTCTGGGTATTGATTTCTCAGGATCTGTGCACCCAAATTGCATGAAAATGTAATCACATATCAGTTCTAGTTCTTTTCTTCTCCGTTTCTTTGAGATATGGGCGTTGAACTAAGATTCTTTGATATGCAACCTTTGTGAAACAGGCTTGGTTTTCGTGCTAGATCACGTGACCAGGTTGCGAGCGGCTGGCCTTCCGTTCTGTTGATTCCGTTTCAAAGGTTCACACTCTTTGATCCTCTTCGCTCAGGCGAAAGTTGTTATCATAGACACTGATAAGATTTACTTGTTTCACGACGGTAGGCCGCTTTGGCGGGTTCTTATCCTAATACTCAGCACTTGTTCTGTTTAGTTTAGAGTAGCGGCGATCGTATGGAGATAACTTCATTCTCTCGTTAAAAAGAAACGTAACTGTTAGTCACAATAGTCATATTCCTCGCTTCCTTGCCCGCCATCCCTTTCTTTCCTCGTCATGCTGGACCATCTCCCTCACTTCAACCCGCCGGCCCCCCCTTTCATAGGGCCATGTTCTTACGCCATCAGAGCGAGTAAGAATAACGAGGTTCACTTTTGTTCTCGTAAAAGATCCTGCTTCTCATCTTTTGTTAATAAAGATGCAATACTAGTATCAATTTACGTTTATTTCATTCATTTTAATTTCACCCCCCCACATGGGAATAGTTTGCAAGTCCCCTGTAAAATCATTGTGATTAGCAAGGTAATTAATTAATAAATGCATCAGGTCGGCGGAATGAGTAAGGTCGGAAGGATTTTGCATCTTTTCATGTTATGGCTGGGTTCTTGCGATACTGCCAATAGCTTAATCTGGGATCGTCCCCCATAGAGCAAGAGAGCGGTCATGAATAAAATTCCCTTCTATGTGATGAAAGTACGATGCCTTATTCTGAATACGTTATTAATGAGTATTAGTGTTATCGAGTTGGAAACATCTTTATAGACCCATACGACGAAAATGCTAAACCCATGAAGGCTTCCGTATTCGGTTAGTCTATTACAAGATTTCTCATCATTTCACATATCATCGACAAAGATTAGGCACCTCTTTTAACGTCTTGTCTTCTAAATTAAGCCTGGATAAGGGAAGTCTTTAGGAATGTGCAGAAGGCAAACACGAAGGTGCTAGAACGACAGGAACAGGTGAACTGGGGCATAGACAAGCTGTCTCAGTACTGCGTGGGACAGTGGATAATAGTTACAAATCCGTATATGTCAGACACTGATATAAAGAAATTTTTAATTAAGTACTAAGGATCTTATTAGATGGTAGAAACGACCTCACTGGTCAACGTGAAGATATAGTTCTCCACAAAACTTCTATTATACATGTCTGTCGCTAACGCCATTTTAAGGAATGCTAAATGTATCGACAACCAACCAGGAGAAGAAAGCTACAATACGTAAAAAGCAGGGACGTGGAATTGGTGTGCCTTATAGGTCAAGGTCAGGTAAGTAAGCGACATGACTGATTTCTTGGGGTGTTTAGGGTGAGTGTATAAGAGAGTGTACACCGATCAGCCAGGACATTATGACCAGTGACCCACCATACTTATAAACCGATCCAGGTGACAGCAGCGTCACATTTCTAGGAATGACTGTTAGTCAGACACACGCACGGTGCATGTAGTATCAGTGAGCTTGCTGTCCGTGTGTAGGATGGGGAATGCGCGTGTTCTACCCAGTTTGACTGAGGGCAGATTGTGGTGGCCTGGAGGTTAGGCATAAGCATTTCGGAAACTACACGACTTGGCAGGAGTTGGAGGAGAGTTTTGATGAATATCTACAACAGGCGGTGGGACCAAGGTGAGGCCATGTGGAGACGTTGTTGAGTTGGGCGGCCGCCCCTCCTTACAGGTGTCGGACGTCATAAGCTGGGCAGACAAGTGGAACAGGACAGGTGGCGAACTCTGGCGGAACTGACATAAGTCTTTAATGCTGGGCAGATTGCCGGCATTTCTGAACACGCAGTGCATTGAACACTCCCAACAATGGGCCTCTGCAGCGTATGACCCATGCTTGTGCCAACTACGACTGAAATGGCAAAGCGACCACCAGCACTGGACGTTGGAGCAGTGGCAGAGAGATACATGAACTGACGAATAGCCATAAATTCTCCATCATGCCGATGGCAGGGTGCGAGTCCTTCGTCTTCCGGTAGAACAGCTCCTTGACACCTGTACTGCAGGACGAGACAACTCGCAGAGGCTGCATTATGCTCTGAGAAACATTAACATCAGCGTCCATGGGTCCAGCAGAGCTCGTAAAAGACACCATAATGCCCAAAAAGTATCGTACACTGGTTGCAGTCCGCGTACACCACTTCATGACGATCACGTTTCGTGATGGCAGTGGCATTTTTCAACAATATAATGTGCCAAGTCACAGGGCCAGAAGTGTGATGTCCAAGGAATATAAAAGCAACTGGAATCACTCAACAGAGGAAATTCTACCTTACCTGACGGGATACCAATTCGATTCTACACAGAGTACGCGAAAGAACTTGCCCCCCTTCTAACAGCCGTGTACCGCAAGTCTCTAGAGGAACGGAAGGTTCCAAATGATTGGAAAAGAGCACAGGTAGTCCCAGTCTCCAAGAAGGGTCGTCGAGCAGATGCGCAAAATTGTAGACCTATATCTCTGACATCCATCTGTTGTAAAATTTTAGTACATGTTTTTTGCTGGCATATCACGTCATTTATGGAAACCCAGAATCTACTCTGTGGGAATCAACATGGATTCCAGATACAGCGATCGTGTGAGACCCAGAAAATATTAGTTACAGGCTCCCAGGTAGATGCCATTTTCGTTGACTTCCGGAAGGCGTTCGATACAGTTCCGCACTGTCGCCTGATAAACAAAGTAAGAGCCTACGGAATATCATACCAGCTGTGTTG
Organism: Schistocerca americana; assembly: GCF_021461395.2. NCBI lineage: Eukaryota > Metazoa > Arthropoda > Insecta > Orthoptera > Acrididae > Schistocerca > Schistocerca americana. The sequence goes on along the minus strand of NC_060121.1, from coordinate 76,654,654 downwards.
CTGGTTTGAAGAATTTTTAGCAAACAGAACACAGCATGTTGTTATCAATGGAGAGACGTCTACAGACGTTAAAGTAACCTCTGGCGTGCCACAGGGAAGTGTTATCGGACCATTGCTTTTCACAATATATATAAATGACCTAGCAGATAGTGTCCGAAGTTCCATGCGGCTTTTCGCGGATGATGCTGTATTATACAGAGAAGTTGCAGCATTAGAAAATTGTAGCGAAATGCAGGAAGATCTGCAGCGGATAGGCACTTGGTGCAGGGAGTGTCAACTGACCGTTAACATAGACAAATGTAATGTATTGCGAATACATAGAAAGAAGGATCCTTTATTGTATGATTATATGATAGCGGAACAAACACTGGGAGCAGTTACTTCTGTAAAATATCTGGGAGGATGCGTGCGGAATGATTTGAAGTGGAATGATCATATAAAATTAATTGTGGGTAAGACGGGTACCGGGTTGAGATTCATTAGGAGAGTCCTCAGAAAATGTAGTCCATCAACAAAGGAGGTGGCTTACAAAACACTCGTTCGACCTATACTTGAGTATTGCTCATCAGTGTGGGATACGTACCAGATCGGGTTGACGGAGGAGACAGAGAAGATCCAAAGAAGAGCGGCGAGTTTCGTCACAGGGATATTTGGTAGCCGTGATAGCGTTACGGAGATGGTTAGCAAACTCAAGTGGCAGACTCTGCAACAGAGGCGCTCTGCATCGCGGTGTAGCTTGCTCGCCAGGTTTCGAGAGGTTGCGTTTCTGGATGAGGTATCGAATTTATTGCTTCCCCCTACTTATACTTCCAGAAGGCTACTACTGCAGTGGATGATCGCTACCTACGGATTATCGCTCGGAGGAACCCTGACAGCAACGCCACCATGTTGAATAATGGTTTTCGTGCAGCCACAGGACGTCGTGTTGCGACTCAAACTGTGTACAATAGACTGCATGATGCTCAGCTTCACTCCCTACGTCCATGGGGAGGTCCATGTTTGCAATCACGACACCATGCAGCGTGGTACAAATGGGCCCAACAATATGCCGAATGGATTGTTCAGGACTGGCATAACGCTCTCTTCACTGATGAGTGCAGCATATGCCTTTAACCGGACATTTGTCGGAGACGTGTTTGGAGGCACACTGTCCAGCGAGTGCAGTAAGGTGGAGGTTACCTGCTGTTTTAGGGTGGCATTATGTGCGGCCGACGTACGCCGCTGGTCGTCATGGAAGGCACCGTAACGCCTGTACGATACGTGAATGCCATCCTCCGACCGACTGTGTTACCATATCGGCAGGATATTGACGAGCCATTTGTCTTCATGCACGACAATTCGCAACGCCATCGTGCCCATCTAGCGAATGACTTCCTTCAGGATAGAACATGACTGGGATAGATTGAAAAGGGCTGTTTATGAACGACGTGACTCACCAAACACTCTGAGGGGTGAACGCCGAATCGAGGTTTAGGTGTGGGACAATCTGGACCAACAGTACCTTGATGAACTTGTGGATAGTATGCCACGACGAATACAGGCATGCATCAGTTCAAGAGGACATGCTACTCGGTATTAGAGGTACCAGTGTGCACAGCGATCTGGACCACCATCTCTGAAGGTCTCGCTGTATAGTGGTACAACATCCAATGTGTGGTTTTAATGAGCAATAAGAAGGGCGGAAATGATGTTTATATTGACCTCTATTCCAGTTTTCCGTGCAGGTTCCCAAACTCTCGGTACCGAGGTGGTGGAACACTTTTTTTGATGTGTGTATATGAAAATTCTGCAGGTGTGGAGCAACATACACATCTACATCTGCAACGCATCAAACTCATCTGCCCAAGTCTAAGATATTGTTGCACTCTACAAATTTGGTAACCTTCTCACATTCACTTTCAGAAAAGACAGTGATACTATAGTACTATAGTATACCTTTGTCCACGCCAAATCTTTCTGTGCTAAAGATGAGCTCCTAGAAGTTGATTCTAGAATAAAACATTACATTTTTTGGAATTAATGAAAAAAATGCATCATCAAAGACGTAAGTCTTCTCGTTTACGTATGTCACGCTTTACACAACCCCAAAACAGGCAGAGGAAGATGTTCACAAGGAAGAGTTACCTTCTTTCATAGAAATCAACTGGCTGCTATAAGACTTGGTTTACCGGAAAAACTGAAAACACAACAAGCTATTGTCGTAAAAAGTAGGAAAAAAACATAGGAAACCAATCTTCTTCGCAACTGTATATGTACCTTCCACTAGGGATCTACCAATATATCTCTCATTAAATTTCTATACTTGGCCCAGAAATCATCACAGGAGAGCTGAATGCCAGATCAACTGTTGTTGGTGAAGGAACCAAGAACAAAAACGGCGATCTCCCCATTGCCCTCCGCGAAACTCACGGACTTCGAACGTGGTCAGGTGATTGGGTGTCACTTGTGTCACACGTCTGTACGCGAGATTTCCACACTTGTAAACATCCCTAGGTCCACCTGTGACGGCGACCGGGTGGCAGAAAGTGGGTGGAGGAAGCCATGTAAGAAAGACTGCTGTAAACTGAGCTAATGTGCAAACGGTGTGAAGGTCATAAAGGTCTGTGCATTCTCATGTCAGATCCTGGGACGATACGGACAGAACAGCTGGTGTACCTGTCTAGAGGAGGCAAGACTGTAAGCCCCCCTGACGCCAGGAAGTCGCCATGTTCATTTAGTCAGCGCCAGAAATATATTTGATGGGCACGACTATTTGGGAAGCTTAACACAATTCATTCAGAAATTGGAATTGGTTAGCGTGGAAAGATTAGACCTCCTCGTAAATGAGGGATATGTCCTCGTCTATGCAGATGCTGTTACGCCAAAACATGGGCATGCTTACCATGAGAACGACACTACCCTAGTGTAAAATTTTCTTTTTTCGGACAAGAGAAATTTGGAGTCGCTGATTGGTTCCTCTCGTCATGTGCAAAATGGAGGCTTGCTCAGCAAGTGCGGGAACGCCCTAGCTGCGTATGGATTGGTTACCAGGCCAATAGAACAGTCAAGAGGGGAGATTCAATGAACAGAGGATAGTCCCATTGGTTTCTGCACTGTGGGGCGGTTTGGTTTTTGCTAATTCGGCTCCCGTAGCGGGGCTTGGCGGAAATTGGTTGCGGTTCTCTACCTTCGTCGTCGTCCGGCCTTTCCCTAATGGATGAGACCCGTTGTCTGCATCTTGTGGTGGACTAAGAGCCAGTGGCAGTTTCCACCTGTACTGACAGTGGAACTGCATATCACATCGCACATATCGTGGGTCATGAAGGTGAAATTATTAGTCCTGAGTCGGCCGTCTGACGTTTGATAATTCCAGCACACACCGTGGTGCCTGTGAGTCAGATTGATTTGGCCAGAACAGTCAACGGGTGCACCTCACACTGAAATCTGCCGCGATTTCAGTGATCTGAAAGGGAAGTTTCCCGCGTTCTGATAATCAGAACGGCAGACCGCTCAGTTCTCACATTTTCGTGGACACGTCAGAACTCTACAGCTGCCTAGCGCACCGCTCCCCGTCCACAGCGCGCCGTTTCCTGCTGCCGCCTGAATCAAAGTCAAAGGGCGAAACACTGCTGCGCCGGTGGAAGTTTGTTAAATGTTATTCGCAGCTTCCTGGTATCAGGTGAACCACAGTTTGTGGTATACTTGGTCGTAGTTTATTCCATTTGAATAAAGTTGGGCCTCGCAGTGGATTCAAGGATATGTCAACAAAGTCATATTGTGTTGTAAAAGGATTGATTCAAGGGAGACTTTGTATTGCTTCCATACCAATGAATGCTTTGCCAAGCAAATACTATTACCTTTTCTGATTTGTGTTTGTGATTTTTGTGTAAGCTTTATCAGCTAGTTGTACTTACAAAAGGATTAATAAAACTTGTCATTATTTTGTAAACTTAAATACGCCACTGTTCTCATTCATACTTCCTCCACGCTTCACTGTTTTTAGTTCATTGTGGTCGTACATGGGTACACAAGCAATTTAAGGCTAAGTCTTCTTAAACTAATTAATTTGATGATTAGTTTGAGTTTTGAAAGTGTCCAGGAGGCCTAGTCAACAAAACTTCCATGAGAAAATTCACCAATTTCATATACAAAATTATGGATGTCGCTCACGATTTGAAGGTTATAGCGAAGATAATGCATTTCTTTGCGTAAAGATAATAAGATTTAGCATCACTCGTGTGTATATTTATCATTACAGCAAGCGACGACATGCAAAATCTTCCTACACGTATTCTTAACCTAATCAAAGAAGAAAGAAAACTATGTAGCTAAGTTGCACCCTCTGTCCGCCGGCGCGGGGTTTGACATGCGCTGCAGGAGCCGTCGTTCCCCCTGAGACGCGCCGTAACAGTGGAAATTCGCGAGGAGTAGGAGGTAATGTCGCCCCTACATCGCTTAAAGCTGGAGATTGACTGACAGTTGACTGCGAAGATACTATGTCTGCTAACGTTAAAGGAAGACGTTTTTGATAAGACTACGTCAGAACAGTAGCACTGTGCCATTTATCAGATCTGAGATGACCGCCTTCGTTACAGAGAAACCGTGTTCCTTTTTGCCCTGCATACACTCGGTTCAAGAATCATGAAAGAAGGTTGTATACATGGAAGAACCCTGGAGATGCTAGAAGGTATCAGATAGATTATATAATGGTAAGACAGAGACTTAGGAACCAGGTTTTAAATTGTAAGACATTTCCAGGGGCAGATGTGGACTCTGACAACAATATATTGGTTATGAACTGTAGATTAAAACTGAGGAAACTGCAAAAAGGTGTGAATTTAAGGAGATGGGACCTGGATGAACTGAAAGAACCAAAGGTTGTACAGAGTTTCAGGGAGAGCATAAGGGAACAATTGACAGGAAAGGGGGAAATAAATACAGTAGAAGAAGAATGGGTAGCTTTGAGGAATGAAATAGTGAAGTCAGCAGAGGATCAAGTGGGTAAAAAGACGAGAGGGCTAGTAGAAATCCTTGGTTAACAAGAGATACTGAATTTCATTGATGAAAGGAGAAAATACAAAAATGCAGTAAGTGAAGCAGGCAAAAAGGAATACAAACGTTCCAAAAATGAGATCGACAGGAAGTGCAAATGGATAAGCAGGGATGGCTAGAGGACAGATGTAAGGATGTAGACGCTTATCTCACTAGGGGTAAGATAGATACTGCCTACAGGAAAATTAAAGAGACCTTTGGAGAAAAGAGAACCACTTGTAAGAATATCAAGAGCTCAGATGGAAAGGCAGTTCTAAGCAAAGAAGGAAAAGCAGAAAGGTGGAAGGCGTATATAGAGGGTCTACACAGGATCGATGTTCTTGAGGACAATATTATGGAAATGGAAGAGAATGTAGATAAAGATGAAATGGGAGATACGATACTGCGTGAAGAGTTTGACAGAACACTGAAAGACCTAAGTCGAAATAACGCCTCGGGAGTAGACAACATTCCATTAGAATTACTGACAGCCTTGGGAGAGTCAGTCCTGACAAAACTCTACCATTTAGTGGTTCAAATGGCTCTGAGCACTATGCGACTTAACTTCTGAGGTCATCAGTCGCCTAGAACTTAGAACTAATTAAACCTAACTAACCTAAGGACATCACACACATCCATGCCCGAGGCAGGATTCGAACCTGCGACCGTAGCGGTCACGCGGTTCCAGACTGAAGCGCCTTTAACCGCACGGCCACCCCGGCCGGCACCATTTAGTGAGCAAGATGTATAAGACAGACGAAATTCCCTCAGACTTCAAGAAGAATATATAATTCCAATAGCAAAGAAAGCAGGTGTTGACAGCTGTGGAAATTACCGAACTATCAGTTTAATAAGTCACAGCTGCAAAATACTAACGCGAATTCTTTACAGACGAATGGAAAAACTGGTAGAGGCCGACCTCGGGGAAGATCAGTTTGGATTCCGTAGAAATGTTGGAACACGTGAGGCAATACTGACCCTACGACTTATCTTAGCAGAAAGATTAAGGAAATGCAAACCTACGTTTCTAGTTTTTGTAGACTTAGAGAAAGCTTCTGACTATGTTGACTGGAATACTCTCTTTCAAATTCTGAAGGTGGCAGGGGTAAAATACAGAGAGCGAAAGACTACTTACAATTTGTACAGAAACCAGATGGCAGTTATGAGTCGAGGGGCATGAAAGGGAAGCAGTGGTTGGGAAGGAAGTGAGACAAGTTTGTAGCCCCTCCCCGATGCTATTCAATATGTATATTAAGCAAGCAGTAAAGGAAACAAAAGAAAAGTTCAGAGTAGGTATTAAAGTCCATGGAGAAGAAATAAAAACTTTGTGGTTCGCCGATGACATTGTAATTCTGTCAGAGACAGCAAAGGACTTGGAAGAGCTGTTTAACGGAATGGACAATGTCTTGAAAGGAGGGTATAAGATGAACATCAACAAAAGCAAAACGAGGATAATGGAATGTAGTCGAAGCAAGTCGGTTGATGCTGGGGGAATTAGATTAGGAAATGAGACACTTAAAGTAGCAAAGGAGTTTTGCTATTTGGGGAGCAAAATAACTGATGATGGTCGAAGTAGAGAGGGTATAAAATGTAGACTGACAATGGCAAGGAAAGCGTTTCCGAAGTAGAAAAATTTCTTCACATCGAGTATAGATTTGTCAGGAAGTCGTTTCTGAAAGCATTTATATGGAGTGTAGCCATGTATGGAAGTGAAACATGGACTATAAATAGTTTGGACAAGAAGAGAATAGAAGCTTTCGAAATGTGGTGCTACAGAAGAATGCTGAAGATTAGATGGGTAGATCACATAACTAATGAGGAGGTACTGAGTAGATTTGGGGAGAAGAGAAGTTTGTGGCACAACATGACTAGAAGAAGGGATCGGTTGGTAGGACATGTTCTGAGGCATCAAGGGATCACAAATTTAGCATTGGAGCTCAGCGTGGAGGGTAAAAATCGTAGAGGGAGACCACGAGATGAATACACTAAGCAGATTCAGAAGGATGTAGGCTGCAGTAGGTACTTGGAATGAAGAAGCTTGCACAGGATAGAGTAGCATGGAGAGCTGCATCAAACCAGTCTCAGGACTGAAGACCACAACAACAACAACAACAACACGTAATATGGATTCGGTAGTCAGAAACAGTTAAGTGCGAAGGAATATTCCTTTTAACGCACATGTCCACAGTCCGGTACCATTATAGCACTAGAAACGATGTTGTGCTGACCAGCGTTCACATCGGATATGCCGTATTACTCCAAACGGAAGCAACGCTGTTTTAAGAAATGAATCGTCCACTTCAAGAGGAAGGTTATGAATTCCAACCGGTGTGTACTCGAGTGGCGCATTTTCAAGGAGGACTTGACTAACGTAACAATCGCGATGTGTAAACGACACTTTAGAACCAGTTCGAGAGAGAAGCCGTTCTACTTGAACGGGATCATAAATCTTCACAAAGCAAGCAGTATCTACCTGATCAGGTGTAACAGGGATAACATCAGCCAACCAATCGTGAATTTGTAAGGAGTCAGGTTGAACACGACGCGTACTCTTGTCAAAACTGAAACTAACAGTAGCTCGACGAGGAACAGATTTAGGAGACTCGACAGACACCATGGCGCGGGGAGAAAACACCGTCGCCAAGAGGAAAACGACAACAATCTCCGCTACGCAACTACGATGTGACTCCGGCCGATACACCGACAAGACTGAGTAGCTTCGACACAAGCGGCGCTGCGGCACAGGCGGAAGTTCACTACGACCTGCTCGCTCGACGAGCAATGCGACACTATCTTCTCCCACTAGACCACGAGCTGCGGATATTTTTAATCACTGTTTTCTATGTCACTGATTGTCTTTATTTAAATGTGTTGCATAATTATTTCCTCGCGTTATTTCATTTTCTCTTGTTGCTGGATTGTTGTAGTGGTTCTTAGCACGTGGTCTGATTTATTGCAGTTCTCAACGGCAGTCTATCTTGTAAAAGCTGTTCTGTGTCTTAAAGGCGATCAGTGATAGTCAATGCTGCAACCAGTTTGAAGTATAGTTCCCTACACGCAGTTGATCAGGAACTGAATGAAATTGTAGGTTAACGTGCGACACCCATTTGCAAAGATTCCGATACACAACTGGTAACGACACTGTTGATATATTTTATTTAATGCGGCACTTTAGCGTGACATTAACAATGTAATTATTTTCCTTCACGCGATCTGCAGAAATATAGGCGAAATATCACGATAATTTCGTTTTATACTTCATAACCAGTTACGAGTTGTTGGGTTACACATAGTGCATAGACACCATGAAGAATGACTTTTCAGAAGAAAGATATTTTGTTACTATTGACTGACATGGCACAGTTAACCTTGGTGCAGAAATCCTGCAGTTTTCATACTCTTATAAAATGCTTTTGGCGAGTATCAGTGACATTCAGCAGTGACCTATGAACTTCCTATTACAGCATCAGCTCATGAATTTCGCTGACTTCTCGTGTACTTGTGAAAATAGTCTATACGTGTCGAGAGTTACCGTGGCGCGCAAGGACGTGTTCAGTGGAGCTGTGTTAAGAGTTTGGGGACAGGTTGTAGGGTCTGGAGGTGAGGGACGCTGACCTCGATGGTCTCGTGTGCAGTTATCTTCGGTGAGATCTAGTGGTGCATTTTGCGCGAAAGGCATTGCAGCAGATATTTTGGCTGGCCTCCATAACCGGTTTCCTGATTCCAGTAGCCCTCTACGAGAACGTTACGTACCACTTTATATGCGTCTGAGACTCAAACATTCTTTGAGTGGTTTTCCGCTAGGTGACCACGTGGATTAGAGTATCCATTCGATTTTTTTCGCCAAAATTTTTATCTAGTCAAACGTACCTCATTCATAAAGAAAAGAGAGCAACCTCTCACTTGCAGACGAGATCCTTTGTCATGATGTTCTGTGAAAAGCTTTTCCACATGTATACCCCGCAGTCCACCTTGGAGTGCGTGGTGGAGGCTATTTTGTGTGCCGCTGTCACTTCCCACCTTTTCCGGTCCACTCACGAATGGTTCGCGGTTAGATTGATTGTCGATAAGTCTCCGATTGGACGCGAGTCGCTCTAATTTTATGTTCACGGTTCTTTTGCGGGATACTCATAGGAGAAAATAATACATTTCTTGCCTGTTCTAGGAACGTACGCTCTCTTTAACAGCAAGCCACACCGCGGTGAAGAATGGTTTTCTTGCATTGTCTGGCACTGGAGTTCGTTGATCATCTCCTGACGCTTTTATTCGGCACAGTTCGGAGTCACATGTATTTCCAATTTGTTTCACATTTGACATTATCCCATGTGACTGTCCAGAACAACTAACATAAATAAATCGTGGGAGTAGATTTTCTTATTGTTTTCCACTGCTGATTTAGGTGACAGGCTGAATAATTTACTCATTTTCTCGGTAATATGACTTGTGTCCAACTATGCGTTTTCGTTCCCGGTTGTCGAGTGCCTCCAGTTCTCAGATCTTTATGAGCTAGTTAAATAATTTCGCCAACACGGGCGATTTTTCTGGATTTTTGGCAACAAATCCTCACTATCCACTAACCTTTAAAAGATTGATTTAATGTTTTTGTGGGCTCCTCGTTATATTACATCCTTCCTCAGTAGTAAAGCGATGTGTATATTTCTGGTGATTTTGAGGTTCATTTGGTAATTTCGGCGATTTACAACCACGTGAAGCGTAATTTACTTGTGTGATTAGCCTGTGAACTCAGTCGATGCTTGTGGAAACAGTTAACAATGTATCAATGCTTCCACTTTTCTCTGAGCTGGTAGACAAACTAATAGAGAAATTATTATTACCATTATTATTATTATTACAAAATTTTTCAAATGGCTCTGAGCAATATGGGACTTAACCGGCCGGTGTGGTCGAGCGTTTCTAGGCGCTTCAGTCTGGAACCGCGCGACCGCTACGGTCGCAGGTTCGAATCCTGCCACGGGCATGGATGTGTGTGATGTCCTTAGGTTAGTTAGGTTTAAGTAGTTCTAAGTTCTAGGGGCTGATGACCTCAGATGTTAAGTCCCATAGTGCTCAGAGCCATTTGAACCATTTAAACAAATGACCGCCTAACATCGCCACGTCTGTTTCAGACCAATTCATTCTCCATGCTTTAATTTCCTCTTTCTTATTCTTTACGAATATGCAGTACAGATATAGTTCTAGTCGTCCAAGTATTGTTTCACAGTCTAAACGTGCGTAACTCTATGTTGCCAGTGTTTACGCATTATTTCAGCGACCACTGGTGCCTATGACGTATACCAGTCAGCTGATACGTTCCTCTTAGCTGAAAACTATAGAGACACCTGGTGGCGGTTGAGGGTAATTACAATTAATACGTCCATTTTTAATATTTTTACTATGACCATTCGTCTGTTTGTTTAAATATTAGACTGTTATAAAATCGGAATCTTTTGAAAGATTGCGGAACATAGAAAAGCCTACAGCTCCGCAATTTGTAGCGAATTAAGGTTTAAAGTATTATCTGCACAGGTGTAAATAAAACAAACAAATAAAACACAGTTGACTCCAGTTAGATTCGAACGCTCGTCCTTTATGTTCGTAAACCACGAGGCTGTAAACTGAGCCATCGAAACAGATTCCAAACGTTCGTCGAGATAGTAATTCTACCGACGTGGAGTACTTATATTTCAATCGTGTCTACATGCTCGACTAATGATTTTCAAAAGAAATGATACGATGAGTTAAATTGCAATGAGTTTCGATAAATACTGTATCCTAACTATTATATTGCTTCTATTTGACGATATAAACACCAAGCTGAAGCTCCAAAAACCGCCTGAGTTGTGAACACTGGCTCTTCTGGACTTGGGCATTGGCAACGCTCTGTTCTCGGACTCTGAATTATTCGAGCCGTGTGATCTTTTTGTCTGTCATTGTACACTGCCTCACAAGAAACGTGAAGCACCCAGCAGACATGGTCAGATGTCAATGTAACACACGGTTCCCTCCTTCGTCGCGAGGACCCACCTCAGTGTCGCCGTGGGCTCGCAAATGACGGTCGTCCACCTCTTGCTGGACTGCCCACATTCAGCCGCTCTGCGGCGGACTTTTAACTTTCCTAACACACTAACTTCGGTGTTGGGCGACAATACCTCAACAGCAGCTTTAGTTTTTTATTCGTGAGGGTAGGTTTTATCACTTGATGTAAGTTTTAGCCATGTCCTTTGTCCCTCTGTGTCCTCCACCCTAGTGCTTTTAGGGTGGAGGTTCCAATGTGTTGCAGAGTGGCTGGCTTCTCCTTTTTATTCTTACGGTCAGCCAACCATGCTAATCTGCTTTCTTGTTTTTATCCCTTCTACCTATTTCTTGCGTCTCTCTATGGCTTTCTTGTCCAATTTTGTCCATTTTAGTGTTTGCTGCCCTTCCGTCGTTGTTGTGGTTCTTCCTTTCATTCCGTTTTGTGTTGTAAGTCTCGTTTGTTTTATTTTCACCCCTGTGGCACTGTTTTATTCGGAACAAGGGACCGATGACCTCGTAATTCGGTCCCTACCCCCTCCCCCCCACCCCGCTTCCTCTTTTAAACCAACCAACCAACCAATTCTCTGTGACAGCTAGAATGGCCTACTGAGAGCGTTATTGCTGTTCGTGTTTAGTGTCGGTGCCAGGCTAGGTAATGTATGTAAGGGGCGTGAACAGCGCCAGAAGTTGAATGATCACCGTGAACGTCACGGAGATGTCTCGCACTCGTGTGAGACAGCGTTATCTGCATCGGTCATAAACTGAAAGGGAGGGACCTCATCGTGGGTCTCCACCTGGCCGACTGGTCGAATCACGCGACATGCAGGTTTGTGGGGCACTGGAATGGGACGGTGGCCCGGTGCTGGACTCCATTGGGGCGTGGGGGTAGACCTACTCGTCGTCAAGGTTCGAATCCATCACGTCTGACCACGTCGTTCCTAAGACATTCGCGTCTGCGCGTGCCACACGAGAACAAGTAATGGACTCCCAGCAACATTCTGTGTCACCATGCACCATTGGTGAGAGACCAGCAGCAGCAGACTGGGGAATTACCATCCCGCGCGTAAGCTGCCGTAAGCGAAAAGCAGGCACTGCCGTTGAATTCTGTCGATTTCTTTCAGTGACAATTTGGGGTTCTGCACTGCCACGGAAGACCATCGTCAGCGGGCATGGCGGCGACCTGGTGCGTTGTCCCGTTGTTCCAATGCTTGTGAGAGGCACAGCGGCGCTACTCCTGGGGTCGTGGTATACAAAGACATCGAGTATAACTTCAGGTCAAGGCTGACAGTCACTGAGGGAACTCTGTTCAAAAGATAAAGATACTGAGGGAACTCTGGTGCCACAACAATACTTTACGGACTTCTTGCGTTCTCTTGCATTACCTCCCATCCGGCGGTATGATGGTCTCCTTTTTCAACAGGACAATGCTCGTCCACACATTGCACGTATACCGTACGATGTCGAACTATTCTCCTGGCCTACGAGACTGCCAGATCTGTCCCCAATAGAGCAGGTGTTGGACCAGTGTAAGGTTTGTGCTTTATTTCTAGTATTCAAGGAAAGTGACGTAAGCTCGATTTTCATTCGATGTGTCATATGTCACATTCTATACTGGATTTTTTCAAACAGTAATTTTCGAGTATATGTTACGCCACAGAAGCTCTGAGAGCAAGACTGTGATGTTTGCTGGTAGCACTGTCGTTGCAGTAGGCGTTCTAAGAGCAGCTAGAGAGAGAGAGAGAGAGAGAGAGAGAGAGAGAGAGATTCGGATACTGGCAGTACTGAGAGTACGGGCGGAAACAGCTTGGAGAACACAGACACAGAGATACAGAAAAGGATGAATTATCATTATGTAAAAATTAATTGGTCAAACGAGGAGGTAAAGCGCTGCTGCATTGCTTGCTTGCACGAATTGTAGTGTGTGTGAATCACGGATGGTTTTAGTGGCATCTCTCTTTATTGGTATAGGTTAGTTGGTTTGATTTTTCCGACGAGAGGTGGTAAAAGAGCGATAAAACCTACATCTCTGTGGAAAGTTTACTATTTTCAGAAACTGAACTTGGCAGTGTATGATTTGTTACAAGTGATAACGTTTCTAAAGATGACTGTTAGAGTTAGATAATGACTTTTTTTGTTGCGAATATTGTTTTTAAAGCTCTACTTTTCCTTCAATCATTTAACAACTTCATTTCCAGCAGCGTTTCCTCACAAACAAACTTTATTTTTTGGTTATGTGTGTCGCCACATTGCACGGAATGGAAGATAGGTCGACAGCGAAAAGCAAAGCGTGATCAGTTCGGAAGAGTTGCACGTGCTTGCCTTGCACTCCAAAACGTCTTCTCTCCTATTTAGGCTGCTTGCTGCTGCTGTTGCACATACGATCATAGCTTCGAGCAGTACCAGGATTCTGTTCCACACGTAAGGCATATGAAACTTGTTAGGGCCAGTTTTGTATTATAGTAAGATAGATCATTCACAGCTAGAGTTAGTTTCCTAAATTCATTGTCAAGTCAGTATAGCTAAAGTTCATACAACATTTCGTATGCAGGCAGTTTTATTTTGACAGTGCAGAGTTGCATGTGGATTATTCTGAGTGTAGAATCTGGCCAGCCTGACTACGTACTTAAATTTACACGAAAAATTTTCGTTCCTTATACAAAATTACCAGTCCAATTTTGAAAGAATGACTTTTTCATTGTGTTTTTTTTTGTGTTGGAATTGCAAGTCACGTATTGTGACGTCGCAAATTGTATTGCAGAATAGAATTTCACAGAATTGCTAATTTCATTTATAGTTAACTTTTCGAATCACCTCGGCAGAGTTAATTAGAAATACATTTATAAAGCTAGTTTTGGGGACTTTTTTTTATCAGATAGCGATTCTGTAATTACACCACTTCTTACCCTGTACAGCGGTTCTTGGCGCCTCCGTTCGGAACCGTGCGACTGTTACGGTCGCAGGTTCGAATGCTGCCTCGGGAATGGATGTGTGTGATGTCCTTATGTTAGTTTAAGTAGTTCTAAGTTCTAGGGGACTGATGACCTCAGATGTTAAGTCCCATAGTGCTCAGAGCCATTTGAACCACTTTTTTACCCTGTACAGCAATGAGCCGCAGTGTGATTCAGGAAAACAGCTGCAGTGTCCTCGAACCAAACTGGATAACTTAATACACCACCTGTGTTGTCAGGACACCGACACAGATGCACGAGCATAAGCGACAGCTGTTTTCCCCGTTCACGAAAATAAACCTCAGTAAAAAAGTTAGCCGGCCGCGGTGGTCTAGTAGTCTTAGGCGCTCAGTCCGGAACCGCGTGACTGCTACGGTCGCAGGTTCGAATCCTGCCTCGGGCATGGATGTGTGTGATGTCTTTAGGTTAGTTAGGTTTAAGTAGTTCTAAGTTCTAGGGGACTGATGATCTCAGATTTTTAAGTCCCATAGTGCTCAGAGCCATTTGAATAATTTTTTTTTAAATAGTTACACCTGTTCGGAAGTCAACTCCATCCCAACGCCAGTGTCCGGGCTGAGGACCAGACACAACCGTTGTGGGCCACACTGGCTCACGAGAGCATCCAAAGCCGCATGACAGCCTTTCAGAACGAATTAGTGCCTGAATACCGGCCAGAGAGAATACAACGTCATTTTCGTAATTGTGTTCATACCGGCAGGTTGTTTGTAGATTTGACTCGATTTTGTAACCCCCGGAATAAAGTCGCGTACGCTCCCAGCCTGTGAGGTTTCATTTCGTTTCGTTCTCCCCTTGTAGGGTGCTCGCTTCTTTTGTTCAAAATGGTTCAAATGGTTCTGAGCACTATGGGACTTAACATCTGTGGTCATCAGTCCCCTAGAACTTAGAACTACTTAAACCTAACTAACCTAAGGACATCACACACATCCACGCCCGAGGCAGGATTCGATCCTGCGACCGTAGCAGTCGCGCGGTTCCGGACTGAGCGCCTAGAACCGCTAGACCACCGCCGCCGGCACTTTTTTTGTCATTCGGCATATAGGCATATGTCATTTACACGTGAAGAGATCGTCAACAACGCGTCTCATCAGCTCGTTGTTCCGGCGCCCTGCAGGCTCTCCAGCGTTCGCAGCGAGGGTGTGGAGGAGCGGGGTTAGGGGCGAGGGGTGCCGCCACCCTGTGACGTCAGCGTACGGCACTCCACTCCCGTGGAGCCGCGTGCTGCTCGGCTTCACACTGATACGATGTGGTCTCGTCGCACCTGGGCCATTTTTTAATTCTTTTATTTTGAAACGAAAGCCATTTTCCCTTTGCAACAGACACGCCAGCTGGCTTTGGTAAGATTTTTCAGCAGTCAGGTAAGGATACCGTATTAAGATCCAGGGATGCGGCTTACCACCACAACTCACCGTTTTGTAATTTCGAAGTAGTATCTACAACAGATCGCGACCAGATTTGTCCTTAAGGGGGGTAGGACGTCAAACGGGCCGACTTGGAGCAGGAGAGGCACCACAGGACATTTTAATTTCCACTGTCTACACTTTTACAAATAAATTCATAAAACTTTGTCAGCATGGCTAGGAAGGATTCAGAATTCACACTCATAGCAGTGGAAGTTCCAAAACATAAACGAAGTAATTTTTTTTACATGTGAAATTTCATCATTTTTTTCACTTACAATTGGCAGCATTTGTTGCTATTGGTACACTTTTCTTCATAAGTAAGAGATATGGTTCGATGAATTTTGCACAGCATACAAACCATACTTAAACGTGTATGAAACTCTAGAATTTTCCAAATCTATTAAAAACTGTGGTAAAAATTGAGGTAATCAACTACAAAATTTGTGTTTTTTCTAAACATGAAGTTTAAAATACAACAGATCATTCGTTTTTTCATAAATTAAATAAATTGTAAGAGTTTCATACACCTGTAAGTATGGTATGTATGCTGTGCAAAATTCATCGAAGAATCTCTCTAACTTATGAAAAAAAGTGTACCTATAGCAACAAATGCAGCCATTAGCAAGTGAAAAAATGATGAAATTTCACACGTAAAAAATATTTTGTTATATTTTCTAACTTCCACTGCAATGAGTGTGAATGCTGAATCCTTCCTGGTGATGCTGACAAAGTCTTATGAATTTATTTCTAAAAGTATTTTACTGGAAATTAAAATGTCCTTTGATGCCTCTCCTTCTCCAAGTCAGCCCGTTTGACGTCCTACCCCCCTTAAAGGCGAGATGCGTTACAAGTCTCGTCTTTGTTTAGGCAGTGGGTGTACATAATATTCGATCTACGCTAATGAGAAACGCTCAACATAAAAATCCCAGCTGCGCGTGAAAAGGTTCTACCGCATAATTACTTAAATTTTGGAAGACAGGTTGCATTATCCAGGGTTCTATTTTTGAAAATATGGTATAGAATTCAGGGCGAAACTTGTTCAGAGTTTGTATGAACCTGCACTTTAAATAATCGAAGCAGACGAAATGAATTAAAATTTATGCTGCGGCCGGGGCTCGAGCCCGGGTCTTCTCAGAGTCCCGGCCGCAGCACACATTTTAATTCTTTTCGTGTGCATCGATCATTAACGTAGATAATAAAAAGAGACTTAAATGTCTCAGGGAAATGTAAGATCTATTACACTTTAAATTTTACAAAACGGGATAGGCTTTCAAAGCAAGGGATGAGGTACACTTTAGTAGGAATTTGTGAGCAGAAATTGTGGGTGTCGTCCTCATACGCCATACAAAATACTGGCAATGTTAACAGCTGAAATTTCATGCTACTGGTGAATGTTATCGTTGCGGAAAGACAACAGAAAAAGGTTTATGTACAACTGACTACCACCACGTTTTCCATATGTAGAACGAAACGCCAGACGCTGTGACACAGGAAACACATACATCGAGCACCGCCAGTGTGGAAGTACTCAGTTGCACTGAGGTCAGGGATTCAGCCCACACTGCACTCACGTGTCACACTGTCGGTTGGCCAACATCTGATGACATCGCAGTCACATGACGAGCCCAGCTATTTTGCAGGATTACGATAGAAGCAGAAGAAATGAATAAGAATTCCCTCTACGGCCGGGACTCGAACGCGGGTCTCCTCGCTTACTAGGCAGAAATACTCACCGTTACACCACCGCAGCATTGGGGTCAACGGTGCTGCACGCACTAGAAAAGTCTAGTGCCCTCCCCAGCACAAACTTAAATTAATATCTTCAGCTTATTTTCCCCCTAAATCGACACTATTGCCAGGGCTCTCCATCACTGTAATGGCACCCCAGCGTTGGATGTAACGGCTAAGTCCTGGACCTCAGGTGATCTTAAATGTCTCGCGGAAAATTTAATTACATATTATGCAGGAAGCAATCTCGATCAGTCTATGCTCAGCGGCTCAATAAATATTAATAAAAATCAACCCACCCGTATATCAGGTACGTTTACTACGCGACAGCCAGCTACTTCTAAATGAACGTTCTAACGTGACAGCAAAACTCAAGCCTTCGTAATTAATTCTCTCAAAGTGACAGAAATATTCTCGTGTAATGACTAAAAGATATCTAATTGCCACGCACAACAATCAAGGACACATTGTGGACCACGGTGAACACAACACGAGACGTGGTCCACCTCTTCGCACAAGCGCAGCCGTCAGTACGTGTAGAGCACGAGGCGCTGATTAGCCTCGTCACACAACAGCCAGCTTCAGTTCAGCCGTTTATAGCCTGCATTCAGGGTTCTCAGATGCTGGTGCCGTGCACGACTTCGTATAGGAAAGGTGGGCTGCAGCCGGGCAGAAGCAGAAACGATGAGCGAACGAGTAAACAGAAGGTTTACTCAACTTGTATTGCTTCGAGCGCGTGAAGACTCATTGCAGGTAATGCGGCAAGAAATACACTACAACTCATACTGTGTGGACGAGGATGAGGGCCTCTGTACTGAAGCGCCGACGCCGGAGTCGGAGCGGCGACTGGACAGCGGCGCCCGTGGTGCAGGGCCAGTGGGGGCGTGGCCCAGAGCGCTCCGACAGGTCCTGCGCGGCCGCTGTCGGCATCTGGCGGAAACTTGCAGTTCTGTTCCCAGAGTCACGACGCCCCTGGGGTGGTATCGATACAGGTAGAGCACTGCTTCTCCAGGTTTCGTGTCCAGTGTCTTAACTACTGTTCCACCACGCACAGTAAATCGCGATTTGAGGCAGTGAGAAATAGGCTCAACAATGGCTCCTAAACAAAGTCCACATCGCCCGAAAGACGAATAGAATGTCTGCTTTAGTATTTTTCTGTGCATCTCGAAGAGCGGTTTAACTCATTAAAGTGACAGTATTTGGGATAGTCATTACAGCGTTAATATTGGTAAAGTGCCCCATTAACTTCACATAAGCTCTTATGAAAATATCAACAAATCTCACAAAAGTGGTCACTGACAATTCGAGAGGGAGTAGCATCGAACCGTAACTAATCCACCGTCCCTTTCATTACTTTTGCACTGGATACCTACACTATTTAACGCATTTGTCCATCCATCTTCCTATAGGGCACAATGTGAGATTTGTTTCTATACCATTACGCAGTACGTCTGTATTCATAGGTCTCATTTTAATGGCAATCGATTTCGCTGTTACATTACACCACCCGGTCAATGTTCTGCCTCCGTTTACACCATTCTCTGTACCTTTGTAACCTCCACGTTCCTGACCGGCCTACTGGATTGTGATATAACTGAACGTGATCGCATGTGCCTACTGAAGTTTTGCAGTTAGTAAGGCTATCGTTACCGAACGAAAATAACCCCGATTATCCAAGGAGAGTGTACAACAGATTCTTCTGAGGAAAGACTCTAATCTAAACTGAAGCCTAACACTGATGATAATTGTCAAATGGGTGGAATATAGCGCAATCGCTCACGAACCGCCTAGGGGAAAAAGGGAACCACGTAATGTTTACTATAAAAATCACTGATAACACAAAGCACACACTGATTCGCTTAGAAAAAAGTATAATTAAACGGTTGCCAGATCGCTAGTGAAACGAACCTCCAGAATCTTGAGAAAGGTAACGGCAGAAAAATTTAAGCAAATAATCGCTGTTGTGGCAACACAACATTGCCACTCGTTTTCACAGCAAAACAGTCCACGAGAAACTGAATGAATCGCAAAGCACTGAGTTTGCAGTAGTAGTGCGGCAACAAGGACGTGGCCCCAAGGTACCGTTACCCGAGATGGCGGCCGTCACTCCGAGTACCGTTAAGCAAGATGGTGTCCGTGACGCAAGTACGTGACGTCATGTGACGTCAGCTGATGACGTGAGAACCCTTATCCAAGATAGCGGCTTTTTGAGGTAAGATAGCCCAACTGTGCTACCTCTACTAAAATATGATAATGGCAGTAAAGAAAGGGCTCCCTCCATTAACCTAAGTCAACTCTTCCTAGGAACTAGGCATAAGTCTTTATTTAAACAATTAGAGGTAGTACCACCATCAAGTGAGTTCGCCATCCTCTTCAAAAACTGGATGTTAAATTTGCTCCAAGAGCTTACTCCTGCAGCTGAGGCGAGTTAGTATTGTGTTGCCTACACTAGAGCCTGTTCATTCAATTCGAATATAATTTGTTTAAATTTATTATCTATCTACAGCATCAGTGTCGTCTTACCGCCATAAGGGGCTTAGATATCGGTGTTTTAATAGCTGTATTACATGCACTGGACGCAAGTCTTTATTTAAACAAGTAGAGCCACTATCAAGATCAAATGTGTTTGCCATCCTCTTTGAAAATGTGCATGAATTTTGCTGAGAGGGGGGGGGGGGAAGGGGGGGGGGGGTTAGTATGGTGTCGCCCGCACTAGACGCTGCTCATTCATGTAGGCAACAAAATGTGTTCACTACGCTTCTAAATACCTCGTTTCAACAACTTTTCAAGGTCATCCAACCACATTTTCTACACGTATGGAATTACGGATCTCACCTAGTTTATTACGCTGATACAATATACTCACCATGCCAGCCGTCTGGAGGGGAGAAAAATTGGTGTGAAAAAAGGAATCACCCTGTTCTGGGCTGCTGGAGAGAGGACGGAGTGTACTTCATTTATTTTTTTGAACAACTTATTTAGCTACGGATTTCACCTAATTTATATATCACGCTGATGCAAAACACTCACCCTAATGTGCAATATACAGTTTACAGATCACGAAACTACTCCTAAATAATAATACATTACACTGATGTGCCGAGAAGCAAGCAACTCGTAAATTACGAAGCCGGTCAGTGGGTAGCATACTGGATGCGCATTCGGGAGGACGACGGTTCAATTCCGCGTTCGTTCCCATCCTGATTTAGGTTTCCTGTGATTTACAAAAATCGCTCCAGGCAAATGCCAGGATGGTTCCTTGGAAAGGGCACGAGCGATTTCCTCCCACGTCCTTCCCTAATTCGATGCGACCGATGACCTCGCTGTCTGGTTGTTGTTGTTGTTGTGGTCTTCAGTCCTGAGACTGGTTTGATGCAGCTCTCCACGCTACTCTACCCTGTGCAAGCTTCTTCATCTCCCAGTACCTACTGCAGCCTACATCCATCTGAATCTGCTTAGTGTATGCATCTCTGCGTCTCCCCCTACGATTTTTACACTCCACGCTGCCCTCCAATACTAAATTGGTGATCCCTTGATGCCTCACAACATGTCCTACCAACCGATCCCTTCTTCTGGTCAAGTTGTGCCACAAACTCCTCTTCTCCCCAATCCTATTCAGTACCTCCTCATTAGTTATGTGATCTACCCATCTAATCTTCAGCATTCTTCTGTAGCACCACATTTCGAAAGCTTCTGTTCTCTTCTTTTCCAAACTATTTATAGTCCATGTTTCACTTCCATACATGGCTACACTCCATACACATACTTTCAGAAAAGACTTCCTGACACTTAAATCTATACTCGATGTAAACAAATTTCTCTTCTTCAGAAACGCTTTCCTTGCCATTGCCAGTCTACATTTTATATCCTCTCTACTTCGACCATCATCAGTTATTTTGCTCCCCAAATAGCAAAACTCCTTTACTACTTTAAGTGTCTCATTTCCTAATCTAATACGCTCAACATCCCCGACTTAATTCGACTACATTCCATTATCCTCGTTTTGCTTTTGTTGATGTTCATCTTATATCCTCCCTTCAAGAGACCATCCATTCCATTCAACTGCTCTTCCAAGTCCCTTGCTGTCTCTGACAGAATTACAATGTCACCGGCGAACCTCAAAGTTTTTATTTCTTCTCCATGGATTTTAATACGTACTCCGAATTTTTCTTTTGTTTCCTTTACTGCTTGCTCAATATACAGATTGAATAACATCAGGGAGAGGCTACAACCCTATCTCACTCCCTTCCGAACAACTGCTTCCCTTTCATGCCCCTCAACTCTTATAATTGACATCTGGTTTCTGCACAAATTGTAAATAGCCTTTCGCTCCCTGTATTTTACCCCTGCCACCTTTAGAATTTGAAAGAGAGTATTCCAGTCAACATTGTCAAAAGCTTTCTCTAAGTCTACAAATGCTAGAAATATAGGTTTGCCTTTCCTTAATCTTTCTTCTAGGATAAGTCGTAAGGTCAGTATTGCCTCACGTGTTCCAGTATTTCTACGGAATCCAAACTGATCTTCCCCGAGGTCCGCTTCTACTAGTTTTTCCATTCGTCTGTAAAGAATTCGTGTTAGTATTCTGCAGCTGTGGCTTATTAAACTGATTGTTCGGTAATTCTCACATCTGTGGACACCTGCTTTCTTTGGGATTGGAATTATTATATTCTTCTTGAAGTCTGAGGGTATTTCGCCTGTTTCATACATCTTGCTCACCAGATGGTAGAGTTTTGTCAGGACTGGCTCTCCCAAGGCTGTCAGTAGTTCCAATGGAATGTTGTCTACTCCGGGGGCCTTGTTTCGACTCAGGTCTTTCAGTGCTCTGTCAAACTCTTCACGCAGTATCGTATCTCCCATTTCATCTTCATCTACATCCTCTTCCATTTCCATAATATTGTCCTCAAGTACATCGCCCTTGTATAGACCCTCTATATACTCCTTCCACTTTTCTGCTTTCCCTTCTTTGCTTAGAACTGGGTTTCCATCTGAGCTCTTGATGTTCATACAAGTGGTTCTCTTATCTCCAAAGGTCTCTTTAATTTTCGTGTAGGCAGCATCTATCTTACCCCTAGTGAGATAAGCCTCTACATCCTTACATTTTTCCTCTAGCCATCCCTGCTTAGCCATTTTGCACTTCCTGTCGATCTCATTTTTGAGACGTTTGTATTCCCTTTTGCCTGCTTCATTTATTGCATTTTTATATTTTCTCCTTTCATCAATTAAATTCAATATTTCTTCTGTTACCCAAGGATTTCTACTAGGCCTCGTCTTTTTACCTACTTGATCCTCTGCTGCTTATACTACTTCATCCCTCAAAGCTACCCATTCTTCTTCTACTGTATTTCTTTCCCCCATTCCTGTCAATTGTTCCCTTATGCTCTCCCTGAAACTTTGTACAACCTCTGGTTCTTTCACTTTATCCAGTTCCCATCTCCTTAAATTCCCACCTTTTTGCAGTTTCTTCAGTTTTAATCTACAAGTCATAATCAATAGATTGTGGTCAGAGTCCACATCTGCCCCTGGAAATGTCTTACAATTTAAAACCTGGTTCCTAAATCTCTGTCTTACCATTATATAATCTTGCTGATACCTTTTAGTATCTCCAGGGTTCTTCCATGTATACAACCTTCTATCATGATTCTTAAACCAAGTGTTAGCTATGATTAAGTTGTACTCTGTGCAAAATTCTACCAGGCGTCTTCCTCTTTCATTTCTTAGCCCCAATCCATATTCACCTACTACGTTTCCTTCTCTCCCTTTTCCTACACTCGAATTCCAGTCACCCATGACTATTAAATTTTCGTCTCCCTTCACTATCTTAATAATTTTTTTTATTTCATCATTCATTTCTTCAATTTCTTCGTCATCTGCAGAGCTAGTTGGCATATAAACTTGTACTACTGTAGTAGGTGTGGGATCCGTATCTATCTTGGCCACAATAATGCGTTCACTAAGCTGTTTGTAGTAGCTTACCCGCATTCCTATTTTCCTATTCATTATTAAACCTACTCCTGCATTACCCCTATTTGACTTTGTGTTTATAACCCTGTAGTCACCTGACCAGAAGTCTTGTTCCTCCTGCCGCCGAACTTCACTAATTCCCACTATATCTAACTTTAACCTATCCATTTTCCTTTTCAAATTTTCTAACCTACCTGCCAGATTAAGGGACCTGACATTCCACGCTCCGATCCGTAGAACGCCAGTTTTCTTTATCCTGATAACGACATCCTCTTGAGTAGTCCCCGCCCGGAGATCCGAATGGGGGACTATTTTACCTCCGGAATATTTTACCCAAGAGGACGCCATCATCATTTAATCATACAGTAAAGCTGCATGCCCTCGGGAAAAATTACGGCCGTAGTTTCCCCTTGCTTTCAGCCGTTCGCAGTACCAGCACAGCAAGGCCATTTTGGTTATTGTTACAAGGCCAGATCAGTCAATCATCCAGACTGTTGCCCTTGCAACTACTGAAAGGGCTGCTGCCCCTCTTCAGGAACCACACGTTTGTCTGGCCTCTCAACAGATACCCCTCCGTTGTGGTTGTACCTACGGTACGGCTATCTGTATCGATGAGGCACGCAAGCCTCCCCACCAACGGCAAGGTCCATGGTTCATGGGGGAGCGCTGTCTGGTATCATCCGTCAAACAACCCAAATCCCAAATTACAGAAATAATCCAGTACATACCATTCAGACGTGCAATCTACTCGTAGATCACAAAAATAAAACATGCAAGCCCGCTTACAACGCTTAATCACCAGAAAATAATTCAATGCACAACACTCTCTGCAAGTAAAAAGCCCAACTTATCAACCACTCGAACCCTGATTCTACTGCATTGAAAGCCTAAGTGCACACACGCCCTCTAACGCATGGAAACTCTCCAATAACGGGAGGAAAGGTTACGTTATTGTACTTCATTTATTTTGCTCTGGAGACTGACCAAAATATCCATCCTAATTACATAACTGATCACGAAGATCGGTCCTAATTACGCAACTATATGCATAACACTGAACAAGAACGGTAATAAACCCGCAAACAGTGACAACTCATATTATCCTGATCGGGAAAAAAATTATACCACTCTAAAGCAGCGACAGTAACACTTAAACCCTACCCTACATCTACAAGCTAGGGCAAAAACTTTCAACACACTATATCCTGCTGTTCGACAGAGATGAGTTTAAAAAAGTCTGTTAGCTCCCAGCATATACCATCTATCCCTGCTTGACTTCAGAGTTCACTACACACGTCTATTAAAAAATCAGCCAAACTGAAGACAGTGGTGTATTTCGGATACTTCGCTCATGGTCGAATGTCATTCACTTGCAAGTATAGCGAACAAATATATATGTGTTCGATTTGGTAGGATGATTATGTCAATGCGTGGCCTGTGGTGGGAATGATTCAAGTCTCGCGCTAACGGCAGGTGGCTATCCATATGGAGAGGGCTGTAGCAATGCGGAAATATATTTGACTTAACCGTGTAGTCATCTAGACGACCGAATAGCGAACTAATACTAATACTAATACTACTAATACTACTACTAATACTAATACTAATAATAGTATGTGTTGGACAGCTTTCGTGATCAAGTGGAAATATGACAAGACTGAATATGGATGTGTGTTTGCACTGGGTCATTTATTATTCCGTTATCATGTAAATAGTTTGGTCGAGTGCTTCTTCGCATTTGACATCTTATTTTGGTGAGAGGAGGACGATTGTGATGTGTGCATCTAGCAGGGGGAAGGTACGTACGACGGTTGTCTAGATATGAGAAAGAAGTTATTTGACTTGGCGTGATTTGGAATTTGCTAAATGACAGAAATCTTTATTCGTGAGTGGAAATATCAGTTTAGACGTAAATCTGTTTGCAGAGGTGATAAGTTTCTAAGTCGAAGGCGAAAAACTATATAGATTTTTTGCTCATAAAACTGGACTTTGTCTATTTTCGTGAAAAATAGGACATTTATTGTGGTCAGAAATGTTTTGCTTTATTATAAGAGCGAAGTTGATGTTAAATCGTTAACAATCGAATGCTGAATGGTAGCTCTCGTCCATTCCTGCTCGAGCATACTACGTGACGTGAAACAAAGTCTGGGAACGCGAGGCGCTCTGGAGCTGTGAATGCGGTGCTTCGTAGCCATTAGGTCTGTGCACTTTTAGAGGAACAGGATGCATTTGGAGGGAAAGTGGGACTTTCGTGGCGAGCCGTTTTGGCGAGGCAGGCACCGTGAGACTGTTGGCGTAGTAACGCGATCTCATAGTTTGTGATTGTATGTGGATGAGAAGGTAGCCTTTTAAGACGAAAATCTCGCACTAGCTTCGGTTAGGGTAATTTTTTAGTAGGCATGTGTAGTGAACTCTGACGTCAAACAGGGATAGATGATATATGCTTGGAGCTAATAGACTGTTTTTAAACTAATGTCTGTCGAACAGCAGGATCTAGTGAGTTGAACGTTTTTCCCCTAGCTTGTAGGTGTAGGGTAGAGTTTGTGTGTTACTGTCGCTGGTTTCGAGTGGTACAATATTTTTCCCGAACACGATAACACGAGTTGTCAGTATTTGCGGGTTTATTGCTGTCCTTGTTCAGTGTTATCCATATACTTGTGTAATTAAAGCAGGATAAGGTGAGTTGTATAGTTAATTTTAACCATTTTAAGCCGTCCTTCTGCAGCGCTATGCACATAGTTGCGTAATTGTGATTAATTACGTAATTAGGATGGATATTTGGGTCAGTTTCCCGAGCAAAATAATTCAAGAACAATTACTTAAAAATGGTTCAAATGGCTCTGAGCACTATGCGACTTAACTTCTGAGGTCATCAGTAGCCTAGAACTTAGAACTAATTAAACCTAACTAACTTATGGACATCACACACATCCATGCCCGAGGCAGGATCGAACCTGCGATCATAGGGGTCGCTCGGCTCCAGAGTGTATACAATAACTTAGCTTATCTCTCCTGCAATTGGAGGGGCGTGTGTGCACTTTGGCTTTCTGTTGTGTCACCGCCAGACACCACACTTGCTAGGTGGTAGCCTTTAAATCGGCCGCGGTCCGTTAATATACGTCGGACCCGAGTGTCGCCACTATCAGTGATTGCAGACCGAGCGCCGCCACACGGCAGGTTGGTCGGCTCTGAGCACTATGCGACTTAACTTCTGAGGTCATCAGTCGCCTAGAACTTAGAACTAATTAAACCTAAGTAACCTAAGGACATCACACACATCCACGCCCGAGGCAGGATTCGAACCTGTGACCGTAGCGGTCGCTCGGTTCCAGACTGCAGCGCCTAGAACCGCTAGGCCACTCCGGCCGGCCCACACGGCAGGTCTAGAGAGACTTCCTAGCACTCGCCCCAGTTGTACAACCGACTTTGCTAGCGATGGTTCACTGACAAAATACGCTCTCATTTGCCAAGACGATAGTTAGCATAGCCTTCAGCTACGTCATTTGCTACGACCTAGCAAGGCGCCATTACCAGTTACTATTGATACTGTAATAATGTACCGTCAAGACGAACGTTCTTCATTAACGGATTAAAGTTAAGTATTCCACCAGTTACGTCCGTTTTTTCTAAATTCTAATTTCCTTGTCCTGTTCCAGACCCCACGCCAGCCTGCGTGAGCTAAAACGCGTGTCTTTCGGCTTCCTCTTGTAACCCGGTGTTGGCTCTCCTGCCAACCCACAACACTTTCAATGCAGTAGAATCAGGGTTCGAGTGGTTGATAAGTTGGACTTTTTACTTGCAGCGAGTGTTGTGCATTGAATTATTTTCGGGCGGTTAAGCGTTTTAAGCGTGTTTGCGTGCATCATTTTGGTTAGCTACGAGTAGATTGCACGTCTGCATGGTATGTACTTGACTATTTCGGTAATTTAGGAGTTGGGTTGTTAGAGAAAGGAGACCAGACAGCGAGGTCATCGGTCTCATCGAGTTAGGGAAGGACACAGAAGGAAGTCGACCATGCCCTTTCCAATGAACCATCCTGGCATTTGCCTGAAGCAATTTAAGGAAATCACAGAAAACCTAAATCAGGATCGGGCCGAACGCGGGACTGAACCGTCGTCCTCCCGAATGCACGTCCAGTGTGTTAGCCACTGCGCGACTTCGTAATTTACGAGTTGCTTGCTTCTCGGCACATCAGTGCAATGTATTATTATTTACAAGTAGTTTCGTGGTCTGTAAACTGTATATTGCACATTAGGGTGAGTGTTTTGCATCAGCGTGATAAATAAATTAGGTGAAATCCGTAGCTAAATAAGTTGTTCAAAAAAATAAATAAAGTACACTCCCTCCTCTCTCCAGCAGCCCAGAACAGGGTGATTCCTTTTTTCACACCAATTTTTCTCCCCTCCAGACGGCTGGCATGGTGAGTATTTTGTATCAGCGTAATAAACTAGGTGAGATCCGTAATTCCATACGTGTAGAAAATGTGGTTGGATGACCTTGAAAAGTTGTTGAAACGAGGTATTTAGAAGCGTAGTGAACACATTTTGTTGCCTATATGAACGAGCAGTCTCTAGGGCGGGCGACACCATGCTAACGCCCCCCCCCCCCCTCCCCCCTCCTCCTCAGCAAAATTCATGCACATTTTCCAAGAGGATGGCAAACACATTTGATCTTGATAGTGGGTCTAACTGTTTAAATAAAGACTTAGGTCCAGTGCATGTAATACAGCTATTCAAACACCGACATCTAATCCTCTTATGGCGTTAACACAACACTGATGCTGTTGGTAGATAATAAATTTAAACAAATTTAAAGAAATTTATACAAATTTAAAGAAATTTATACAAATTTATAGAGATTATAGTCAAACTGAATTGAAAACACGATACCAACTCCCATCAGCTGTTAGAGCAAATTTCGTGAACGGAGTTGGTGGTTCTAGTGGTCTAATCGTTTAAATAAAGATTTATATCTAGCGCATATAATACAGTTATCGATAGCTCAGCCTATTCTGGAGGTAACATGAAATTAATGGTGTAGATAGGTAATAAATTTATAAAAATTTGAACAAATTATATTCGAATTGGTAGGAAACACCATACAAACTCTCATCAGCTGCAAGAATAAACTGTCAGAGCAAATTTCCTGAACATTCTGAAACACGGTGGTGAACACATTTGATGGTTGTAGTGGTTTTAATTGTTTAAATAAGGACTTATGTCCAGTGCAAGTAATAGAGCTATCGATATCTTTGCCTCTTATGGCGGTAACACGACACTAATGCTGTAGGTAGATAATAAATTGAAACAAAGTATTTCCGAATTGAATGAGCAGGATCTAGTGGAGGCAACACTATACTAACTCCCATGATTTGCGGGAGTAAGTTCTTAGAGGTAGTACCACAATCCTCTTGGAAAATGCACGTTTATTTCGCTCTAACTGCTTAAATAAGGACTTATGCGTAGAGCAGAATTATTTCATGTAACATACCGACAACCTATATCTCAGCCTCTTGTGGTGCTAACATGACACTAATGGTGCAGGTAGATAATAAATTTAAACAAATTTAATCAAATTTAAACTTATCTCAACAAATTTAAGCAAATTTAAACAAATTTATAAAAATTATATTCGAATTGAACGGAATACCATACTAACTGGCCTCAGCTGCAGGAGTAAGCTCTTAGAGGAAAAGTCGTGAACATTTTACAAGAGGATGGCGAAAACACTTGATGGTGTTTCAACCTCTAATTGTTTAAATAAACACTTATACCTAGTTCCTAGGAGAGTTGACTCAGGTTAGTGGAAGTAGCCCAGTCTTTCCCCCAATTTTTTTACGTTAGTAGAGGTAGCGCAATTGAGCTATCTTCCCTCCAAAATTCAAACGTGCTGTCAGGGGGGCATTTTACTTTCTTAGGTTAGTAGAGGTAGCACAAATCTGCTATCTTCCCTCCAAAAGCCGCCATCTTGTATAACGGTACTCGAGTCATCAGCTGACGTCAATCGCGTGATCAGCTGACATCACGTACTTCCGTCACGGCCGCCGTCTTGGATAACGGTACTTGGGGTGACGCCCGCCGTCTTGGATAACGGTACTTTGCGGCCACGTCCTTGTTGCCCCACTACTTGCAGTTACTCACTCTGAAACACTAAATTTTGAAAGGAACGTTAAATGTAATTACTGGTTAAGTAAAAGTTTGTTATTCAAAAAAAAAGAGAAGAAAAAATATCAGTGAGTAACCTCAGTGTAACTTAATGCAAAATTTAGAAAACGGCAAGCAATTTATTTTTGATTATTGAAAGATTGAACTGAATTACCTTTAAGCCAATGAGCAATCGGTTTCACTTTTCAAAAAACAACAATCAAATAAATATCAAGCCAGCAGAGGTCACTCACTAAGGTTAATACAGAATAAATGAAATTGCTCTCTCTTAATTTATATTGTATCTGTAGTTATTAGTTTTGCCAGCAAAATTTACTTTACTGTAAATAGCCTCTGTTAAGCAATACGAGAATGAAGAGTTACTGAGGCAGAAAATGTAGACTGAAACTGGTCAGTACGAAATACACGAAACTAGCAGTAAATATTTAACCAGTTTTCATATTCTTATGACACTCGATGATTGCATTGAATGGAAAGGAACCCCGCATGGTAATATTGTCTGAAGACAATACAACACAGATGCCCTAGAAGTTTTAACTTTTGCAAGTTATTATTCAGGTTATTCATACTCTGTGAATGAAATGTTGCTGGGTGAAGCTTTTACATTAAAATGTTTGTCAGTTAACAGTCTTACGATATTGTAGCTGTGCGGACGACAAGAATGTAGCCGACGACAATGCTGAGCTGCCGTTGTTGTTGTTGCTGCTGCTGCTTGATGAGAGGAACACCGAGTCGTCTCCAGAGCCACGGATAAATATGGGACAGGCAACAGTTGAAACTGCAGCTTCCTCCGCCTGTCCACTCCTGCCGTGCTCTCAATAATCATAGGTTAACGAGTCCGGGATATCTATACTGGCGCGAGTATAGGTGCACACCGGGTCCGCCGGAGCGCCCAACAAACACTTCCGCACTCTTTCACGACACAAGCTGCTCTGCCTCCCATCTGCACGCAACGCGACAGAGACTCTCCATACGCAAAGGTAAACATCGGTACAACTATTATCATTTCGTCGTTGCTATGGATACATTTCAATAAAGTTCCCTTGGCTATTACCCAGCAATTTACAATATTTCTATTATAATTACAATCAATTATATACAGTCAAATTTGTATTTAATACGTAATCGAAGTACTAATGTATTTAGTTTCTGTAGTACAGCGTATACCTTCAGAATCAAGAGTATAGTGCAAGTTATCGACGAAAATTAAACGGCGAAAATTTTGAATGTTGCAGGAGGTACTTTGTGTGCATTTTCAGTGTTATACCCTGTATGAGATGTGTGTATAATGATTATTAGCCAGTACACGCATGGTCATATGGTGCCGTAGACATGCAAGAAGATGGAGTAACACCGAAATCCATTGCAAATAAATTAAGACGGCTGAAGGTGGTATTCCGATACCTAAGGAACCACATTTAGGCGTCAACTGCTAGATGTCTCACGCGTACATCTGAAGGAGTATTTCATATATATATATATATATATATATATATATATATATATATATATATATATATATATATTTGAGGGAATCCCATCATTCCCAGAGTGACAGGTAGGTATGGCAACTCGCCAGACAATGATGTGACCGCCCAACATTCACCAAGCTTTTCTATGTACAGAAAGGACCTCCACTTGCTTTGCCTGTAAGTTAGGAGGATAATTCCCCGTGCATGATACTGAGGCGAAGAAGATTTACTACTCATCAGGACACAGTGGTTGCGAATGCTGAGAGATATCGTTAAACCAACCATTAACCCGGAAAGGAATCCTTTTACATTGAAAATTTTTTTGGGTAATACGTCTTTTTTTTAGTGTGTGGCAAAGGCATTGCCCAACCGTAAGGGAAGCTGCTAAGAAGTAATTCAGCTGACTGCTTGTAGAATCCTATCTGGCTGATCAAATGTAAAGAAACGACCACGGTGAATAAAGTGCTCGGAATACAGCTGCATCCAATAACTGAAATCTGCTGATATTGCGTCCGAGCCGTCTTCGTAACCGTAATATTCTTCACTGATGACAGCTTCTTCCGAATTGCAGTTATTATATTTTTTAATGATGTCAGAGTCTGTGTTACTCGATACATATATCTCGCTTACCTAGTGGAATGGTGGTACGAAGGTAAGTTCACCCAAGGTTTTCAACAATTCTGAAGAAATTTCGTCTACTACAGCTGCCTTCTTTTGATTTATGTCTTTCAGTGCTCTTCAGCAGCTGCTGTTGTTATAACGTCAAAAAACTGAGACTGAAAACTATTCACGTGACGATCAATACTACCACTGAAATGGGTAGTTTCACGCTCGAGAAGTTGTCAGATACTGTCCTACGCCTTCTATTGTTCATCAGCGGGGCAACCTCATGGCCGTCTGCACGTTCCCCTGACGCTGCGGCATCCCGTCACACAGGTAAGCTCTGCGGACTGCAGAAAAGGTATTTGGTTGGTGCATAAGTTCAAACATATCACAGACTTTTGTCATCAATAATACATTCTCCTTCTTTGTTTACAACAGTCTGCCAACGCTGGTGTACGTTTTCTATTCCGCGACTGTGGAAATCACGTGATTTTTGGGAGAAGAACTCGTCTAGCCATGTTCATAGAGCATTTTCATTGCAAAGGGAAGTTAATTCAAGGTTGTATCTGTGTATGGCGACGCAAGATCAACTGAATAAGGTGGTTGGGGAAGGACTTCCCAACACAACTCCCGTATACTGTCTTCTGTCAGTCCAGCAAAATGCGGGTGGTCGTTATCGTGGAGTAGCACCACTTCACGCGATCTTCCTGCTTGTCGTTCTTAGATTGCGTCTGCAAGACGTCTCGGTTGTTGAAAATAAACGTCAGCAGTCATGGTTACACTTCGTGGAAGCAATTCGTAGCGCACCAGCTGCATAACATTGTCTTTTGTGGATGATTGCAGGTCGTTGCTGCTTTGTTTGGGCTCAAACATTCCTTTCGTTTCCCTGTGTTAGCATAAAAACTCCATTTCTCGTCACCAGTAGCGGTACAGGGTAGTAATCATCGGTGTTGTTCACGAGCCAAGCAGTGGTATACGCTGATTTTGTGGTTTTGGCTTAGAGCATGCGGCACCCGTACAACTGATGTTTGAGTCTTTCCCATTGCATGTAAATTCGTACGGTAGTGAAGCAGTTCATCACATTTACCTGCTCTCAAGTACACTCGTATGGATCATTGTGGGTTCCCGAGTGTAAACGACTTTCATCAAACACCGAAATTATTAACGTCAACACGATCCTCCTTAACACGAGAAAACCATTTGCTTAGAGTGCTCTGTCCAGTAGTATTATCCCGACACACGGTGCACATGTTTCTGGGCGCCTCCGCTGCTGTCGCCCTTCGAATGAACTCAGACCGCGAAAAATGTCGGAAATGTTCCAATTTCTCCTGTTTGTACTCCATTTTGTAGCGTCGACAGCTCCACTCACTATCTTCAAACAACAAAATTTCAACACGTATACTCAAAAAGCAACAGTGAACTAAAAATAAAAGTTGAGAATCGATAAATAAACCCATAGCAACCCGAATACAAGCTTGCAAAACAAAAACGCTATGAACTTCTGCACCCGCCTAATAGATACATGTTTTCAAGTGAACCTAGGATTTTCAGAGTTAAATTTTTTTGTTTTAGAGCGTTTGTATCTGGACACCAGTTGTGGAATAAGTGTTGTGGTAGGCAGGAGAGCCAACACCGTGTTACTAGAGGAGGCCGAAAGGCACGCGTTTTTGCTCACGCAGGCTGGCGTGAGGTCTGAACAGGACAAGGAAATTAGAATTTAGAAAAACGGACGTACTTAACTTTAATCCATTAATGATGAACGTCGCTCTTGACGGTACATGATTCACAATATCAATAGTAACTGATAATGGCGCCTTGCTAGGTCGTAGCAAATGACGTAGCTGAAGGCTATGCTAAAGTATCGTCTCGGCAAATGAGAACGTAAGTACGCAGTGAACTATCGCTAGCAAAGTCGGCTGTACAACTGGGGCGAGTGCTAGGACGTCTCTCTATACCTGCCGTGTGGCGGCGCTCGGTCTGCAATCACTGATAGTGGCGACACGCTGGTCCGACGTATACTAACGGACCGCGGCCGATTTAAAGGCTACCACCTAGCAAGTGTGGTGTCTGGTGGTGACTCCACATTCCTCCCCCGCAAATCGGCGTACGGTTGTGGCATAAGGCTTCCGCCCGCCGTGGGGAGGACCCCATGTTGACGCATGTGACGAGGTGGGGAGCCTAACAACAGGAGAGGCTGTGCCACCCGCACCCTGCCCTTCGGACCGCGGGGAGCTAGGAAACGTCTGAAAACCTGCTTCAGGGTGCACGCTAACATGCGGTGTATGCGCCCGCAGAGAGACAATAGGGGCACCCGACGGGCGAAGACGACATATGGTCCGGAGCGGGCAAGAGTTCCATGTCGGAGGACAACTGACCCGGGGAAGCGATCGGCGGCGCGTGACCCAGGGAGGCGCCCGGCGGCTGCAGCGAAGTGTCCACTGCGGGCGTCGCCGGCGGGAGAACAGGCGGGAGAACAGGCGCAGCTGATTGAGATGCCGACGCGCCTCACCAGAGGCCCCCAAAACCAGATATATATCGCGGCTGAGGCATCGAAGAATTCGCCCTTCCAGCCAACGCCGAGAACCTCGATAGTGGCGATAGTAGACAACGTCGCCTGGAGCAAAAGCAGGTGTCTGCCGCTGCACAGGAACCTGATGCGGCGGAAGTAGCAAAGACATCAAGGTTCGATGATGACGACCGTGGAACAACGCAGCCGGCGAGCGACCATCTCGGGGCTGAGAACGATACGAGGAGAAAAAGAGCAATAACGCGTCCTCCCGAAAATGCGAATATTTTAACTTCAACATCTGTGAGTTGAAAGTCCTGAACAATCTCTCAGCGGCACCGTTTGACTGTGGCGAAAACGGCGCGGACGTCAGATGTTGAATACCATTGGCCTTGCAGAATGACTGAAATTCTGCGGACATGAATTGTGGGCCATTCTCGGAAACAATAGTCTGTGGAAGACCTTCAATGCAAAAGATAGCAGATAACGCTTGGATGGTGGCAGATGACGTCGTGGAAGACATCCCGACAAAAATAGGAAACTTACTGAGTGAATCTACCACAGCCAACCATCGAGCATTCCAGAATCCACCATCAAAATCGATGTGTAAGCGTTTCCAAGGGGAAGTGGCGTTTGGCTATGCAAAGAATTTCCGCGGTGGTGCTGATTGTTCTTCGGCACACACCATGCAAGAAGAGCACATATTCGTAATCGCGGCATCGATTCCGAACCAAGTACAGTGCTGACGAGCAAGTTGTTTCGTTCTCATTATACCCCAATGTCCTTGGTGGAGAAGCTGTAAGACAGAGTACTGTAACGAACGTGGGACCACGACCCTGGACTGATCATTATCAGAACGCAACAGCAAAACACCACGTCGAACAAAAAGTCTATCCTTGTGAGCAAAAAATTGGCGAACCAACGGGTCCCCGATCCGTGACTTTGACAAGGGCCATTGCGTAGCAACAAAACGCAGAACGGTAGCAAGGACAGGGTCCGCAGCTGTGAGTGTAGCTACACGACGAAAATCAATCGGAAACGATTCGACCACGTCATCGGTTTCTGCATCAATGAACATGCAATCAAGTTCGGAGGAATCGAATGCCCTATCCTCAGCAACAGGCAAACGGGACAACGCATCGGCGTTTCCGTGCTTAGCAGTGGACCGATACAAGATATCGTAGCGGTACTGCGAGAGGAAAATAGACCAGCGAATGAATTTCTGCGCTGTACGTGGAGGTACAGGCTTGTTCGGATGAAAAAGCGATGTCAAAGGTTTGTGGTCTGTGACTAAGGTAAAGTGACGACCGTACAAGGAATCATGAAACTTTGTAACACCAAATACGAGAGCCAATGCTTCTTTCTCGATCTGTGAATAATTTCTTTGCGCAGACGAGAGCAATTTGGGCGCAAAGGCAATAGGGTGATCGTGCGAGCCATCTTTGTGCGCAAGCACAGCACCGATCCCGAAATCCGATGCATCCACCATATACAAAAGGGACTTCTGGGGATCGAATGGCGTGAGGCAAGTATTGGAAAGCAACGCCGATTTCAACTGGCAAAAGGCGCGTTCGCATTCCGTCGTCCAGACGAACGGAACACCTTTACGGCGTAAGCGATGAAGCGGAGCTGAAATGGAAGAGGCGTGTGGAACATATCGGTGATAATAGTAGATTTTTCCCAGAACACTCTGTAGCTGCTTCAAATTCTGTGGCGAAGGCAAGTCTTGTATGGCACGAAGGTGCGTGGGACTGGGATGTATGCCTTGGGCATTGAGTACATGTCCCAGGTATGGCAAATCACGAGCAGCAAACACACATTTGTCCTTCCGCAAGCGAAGACCATTTTGTCGCAAGACCTGAAATAAAGTTCCGAGATTGGCCAAATGTTCTTCTTCCGTCTTTCCGGAGATCACAATATCGTCCAGATAGTTTGCTGCAGTAGGGACCGACGCACAAACAGTTCGTAGATATTGCTGAAACAATGCAGGGGCGGATGCACACCCGAATGGCAGTCGTATGAATTGATACAACCCAAGATGCGTGTTAACCACCAAAACGCGCTGGGATTGTTCGTCCACTCGTATTTGCAAGGACGCATCTGCGAGGTCCAACTTCGAAAAACATTTACCCAGGCACAGTTTGTCAAAAAGATCTTCCAGGCGGGGTAAAGAAAGAGTTGCAGTCACTACTTGTGGATTCACTGTTCCCTTGAAGTCCACACAAAGTCTCAATTTTCCGGAATGGTTTGGCAAAATTAATAAGGGTGATGCCCAGAGAGAAGCCTGCAGACGTTCAATTAGACCTTTTGATTCCAAATCGTGTAATGTTTTTGCGACCTCATCACGCAATGCGTGGGGAACATTGGGCGCTCGGAAAAATTTCGGTTTCGCGTTTACTTTCAGTTCCAAATGTGCTTTATAGTTCTTAGCGCAACCAAGGCCCGGTGGAAATATGTCTGCAAATTCTTCACATAGACGAGAAACACTGTCTGAAGGCACAGTCTGTTTCACTGATAGGACCTGATTAACTATAGACAAGTTAAACAACTGAAATAAATCGAAACCAACAAAGTTCACTGCAGAAGAAGAACGAAGGACGTAAAATGACACAAGTTTTGTTTGTATGTTGCAAGAAGGCTGCACTTTCCTAACACAGGGATCTTTTGACCTGAATAGCTAGTTAACTTAACGTGTGCGGCACACAACGGAGATGTGCCCAGCAGTTTGTAAGTGTCTTGATTGGTCAGTGAAACTGCAGCCCTGGTATCGAGCTGGATTGGTATCACTTTGCCGTTAATGTCCAAGTGCACAAAAAGTTTATTGTCCTGCTGACGACAAGAGCGACTGTCTCGTGCAACGTAAACTGAGACTGGTACAAAATCACTTGCAACTCGACGGGAGTTCTGGCGATGTCGATGCACACTATTTGTGGGACGAACACAATCACTGTTAGAGAGAGTGGCACTGGGCGGAGTGGAATGAACTACATGAATTTCCATGGGCGAAGTTTCGCGAGCCTGAGTATCCTCGGTTCGATTCAGATTCCGGCGCGAAGCAAAGGGCCTGGAATGGTTTTGAGCTTCCGATCTGAGCTGTTTCTGGCAAACACTCTGAACATGTCCTTTTCTATTACAATAAAAGCAAACAGCTTGTCATGACGGACAATTCTCACGCGAATGTCTAGTAGCGCACCGCGTGCATGATTTTAGCACTGCATTTGCTTGCTGGCGTGGCACACGGGTCTGAGAGCCTGGCGGCAGCGGCGCGGCCAGGCGCAAGGGCTGTTTAGTGCTCCGTGCAGCTCGCCCTGTGGGCCGGTTAACCTGACACACGGCTGGTGAAGTTTCAAATGATTCCTGAGCAAAGTCAAGTGTGTCCTGCCCATCCAATATGTCCATCACTTGTTGAAGGGAGGGATTGACTAGTTTCAAAATCTGTTCCGTTATACGAACATCAGAAACGTTCTGTGCAATTGCATCACGTACCGTAGTATCTGAATAAGGGAGTCCACATTGAAACTCAAAAGCACAATCCCTAGTAAGGCCTTGCACCCACTCCCAATTAGTGTGACCTGCCGTACGTTTTGTACGAAAGAAGGTATACTGTTTCGCAACTACATTGACTGATTCTTTAAAATATGCATCTAATGCAGACAAAATTTCTTCATAGGACAGAGTTGCTACGTCGCGTCGGGGAAATAATTTGACTATCACACGGTACATTTGTACGCCGACCGATGATAAGAGATAAGGCTGCGGCTCGTTACCTTGAATTCTGTAGGCGGCGAGATGGAATCCAAATTGGCGTGACCACTCCGTCCAGCTTTCCAGTGCAGCATCAAAAGGTCGAAAAGTTGGTGCAACAGCGTGTTGTGGCTGCGTCAGCGGTGGAGCGGCTACTGCCACATTGTTTTGCATTGCACATTGACCCTGGACGAGCTGTCCAAGGGCATCCAGTAAGGCCTGCGTCTGCTGATTCTGTAAGCGATAAGATTCAGACAGTACATCTGGAGATTGTGGCGAAGCCATTACACAAGTAAATCCGGGCAATGTTGTGGTTGGCAGGAGAGCCAACACCGTGTTACTAGAGGAGGCCGAAAGGCACGCGTTTTAGCTCATGCAGGCTGGCGTGTGGTCTGGAACAGGACAAGGAAATTAGAATTTAGAAAAACGGACGTACTTAACTTTAATCCATTAATGATGAACGTCGCTCTTGACGGTACATGATTCACAATATCAATAGTAACTGATAATGGCGCCTTGCTAGGTCGTAGCAAATGATGTAGCTGAAGGCTATGCTAAAGTATCGTCTCGGCAAATGAGAACGTAAGTACGCAGTGAACTATCGCTAGCAAAGTCGGCTGTACAACTGGGGCGAGTGCTAGGAAGTCTCTCTAGACCTGCCGTGTGGCAGCGCTCGGTTTGCAATCACTGATAGTAGCGACACGCGGGTCCGACGTATACTAACGGACCGCGGCCGATTTAATGGCTACCACCTAGCAAGTGTGGTGTCTGGCGGTTGTAAGTAGGCTGTTTAGGTTTTTTTATTGGTAACGCCACCTCTGTATGAAAATCACTGGCTGTTCTGTGTGCAGTCTGTGGCTGCTTTGCATTGTTGTAATACTCGCCATTGTAGTGTTGGGCAGCAGCAGCTGGATGCGAACAGCGCGTAGCGTTGCGCAGTTGGAGGTGAGCCACCAACAATGGTGGATGTGGGGAGAGAGATGGCGGAGTTTTGTAATTTGTCATAAACTGCTATATATATTAAGACTAGTAAGGTAAATACATTGTTTGTTCTCTATTTAAAACTTTCGTTTGCTAACTATGCCTATCAGTAGTTAGTGCCTTCCGTAGTTTGAATCTTTTATTTAGCTGGCAGTAGTGGCGCT
The DNA here is from genome assembly GCF_021461395.2 of Schistocerca americana. Classification (NCBI taxonomy): domain Eukaryota; kingdom Metazoa; phylum Arthropoda; class Insecta; order Orthoptera; family Acrididae; genus Schistocerca; species Schistocerca americana. Next base: position 76,615,937 of record NC_060121.1, on the reverse strand, counting down.
CGCTGTATTGCAGTAGTTCGAGTAATGAAGATTTTTGTGAGGTAAGTGATTTCTGAAAGGTATAGTTTAATGTTAGTCAGGGCCATTCTTTTGTAGGGATTTTTGAAAGTCAGATTGCGTTGCGCTAAAAATATTGTGTGTCAGTTTAAGCACAGTCGTGTATAATTCTTCAATAAGGGGACGTTTCATATGTCGACCCTTAGCCGAGGATACTGCACTGGAATCTTCTGATTTTTTCTTGTAGTTTGTGTAATTAGTGTAGCTTTTGTTTATTGTTAGCGCGTAATCATAGAGAGAATTTCCTTTGTAGTTGTAGTTTTTCATTGTTGTACAGTAAAACAGTTGTGGCATGCATGTAGATTTGCACCAAGTATTTCGCAGCTGCAATTAACTAGATATTATTTTCAGTGCTATGTTAATGTGATCTCTTATTTTTGCTCTTCAAACTGTGCTTTTCTGTGTTATCGTGTGAAATATTGTGACAATAATGGCGTGTGAAAAACGTAATACTAGGCTTCAAAGTAAACTGAGAAATGACAGTGAAGACGAAAGCAGTGTGTTAGCGCCACCGAGTAATAAATTAACTAATGTCCAAAGTAGTAATTTGGTAACTGTGCGTAGGGAAATGGAGCGGGCGGCAAACAATGGCGTAGGCAGTGAAACAGGTAGTGAACAGGGAATGATTATCGATAGATCAGTCGGCAACAGCTCGCCTCAGGACTCCGAAATGACAGGACACAATTTTGCAAATACTGTACATTCAGGTTTTGAGTCTTCACCGTTTTCGCAAATAAGTCAAGACACATTTTCTGCTTGTCAAAATGTAAATGTTGCCGGTGCAACTTCACTGCCGGAAAGCACTGAGGAACATGTTTCAGACACCAGTGCATTGTTATTACAGTTAATGCAACAAATGGGACAAAGGCTACAAAAGTTAGACACAACGCTTGAACAAAGTCAGAAACAAATGGGACAAAATCTTCAAAAGTTAGACACAGTGGAACAAAATCTTAAAAAGTTAGACACAATGGAACAAAATCTTCAAAAGTTAGACACCATACTTGAACAAACACGTCAAGATTTAACTACTGAGTTACATAACATTGAATCGCAATGTCAAAAAGTCTGTAATGACGTAAAAACACAAATTTGTGAGCATTTTCAACCTATTTTTTCGCGCCATGAAAATGCATTACAGAATCACGAAGCAGCCATAAAAGAACTGCAAACCATTGTTCATGAAAATCATGAGACCTTGTGGGCTAAAATTGACTCAGTTGCATCTACCGATTCGGTTACGCAACTTGCAACAACTCAGGAAAACTTAAAGGACACAGTAGATTCGATTTCAACACAAATGGACACTCTGAAACTTGGTTCAGAAAAACACACTGAGGAAATGTGTTCACTATTGGAGAAAGTAGCCGAACTTTCGGATCAGGTCACTAACTTATCTGCAAAGGTAGATGATGATCTGAATGACACAAGACCTGTAGCCTTCACTGACACAGAAGAGTATGAACAAATTAGAAAATTCAAACAAAATCAAAATCAAATCAATACACAGTGCAAAAGAGAAATCCGGGAAGTACAAGATCAGTTGACGCAGGTAATACAAGAATTACATATTTCAGAGGACACTCGCGCTCCAGTACGGGAAGAGGGACATAGAAATACAGAACAGCCACAAAATAATAACACAGGGCATTTCGGAAGTTATGAAAGAAATTGGCAATGTGCACCGAATTTTGAGATGGAACGGCCGACACGACCTAACAATGACCGATATGCGACTCGCCGACATGATGATTTTGACTATAAGCTGTTCATTACTACACGTAAATTCAAAACATTTAAGAATTCTGGCAACGACATTCATCCACAAGCATGGCTCCATCAATTCTCTCATTGTTTTCCTCCCAACTGGTCGTTAGAACACAGATTAGAATTTATGTGTGGCTACTTAGAGAATGAACCAGCTGTGAGAATGCGATCGGTCATTCACGATTGCCACAGTGAAGGAGAATTTTACCATGCCTTCCTCTCAGCATATTGGTCTCAAGCTACACAAGACCGAGTAAAACATAGCATCATGATGATGAAACACTTTGAACAATCTGAATTTTCCAGTCTTGTCAAATATTTTGAAGACATGTTGCGCAAGAATCAGTACCTGACAAACCCATACAGCCCCTCAGAACTCATCCGCATTTGCTTAATCAAATTACCTGAACATTTACGACATATTATTTTGGCAGGACGTTGAAAAGACGACATTGAAGCTTTTCAAGGACTCTTACAAGAATTAGAAATTGACACAGACAGTCGCCGGATGCGCAAACAGGAAAATAATCACTACAGGTCACATACGTCACAATTCCGTGACGACAGAAACAATAACTGGACACGACAAGGCTATTCTTACAACGCAAATCGTGACCCAAACAGACACCACCCATATGACAACCACTGGCAGAGTAATAATAGTTACAGAGAAAGATCGCATTTCCGTAGTAATGAATATGACAGAGACAATCATAGAAACAGACAATATGGTAACCAGAACTATTTTTATCGAGGGAGACAGAATAACTTCAGACGCAACAGTTCAGCGGGCAGTTACGATTCAGGAAGAAATTCTCCACCACATGACCGACAAGAAAGAAATTATAAAATCTACCGACATGACAACAAACGAGATAATCATAACGACAGACCTGAATTTCATCAGAACTGGCGGGATTTAAACAGGGCAGGGCCCTCTCGTCACGGTGAATTTGTAGAAGTTAGCTCTCCTAATCCCAATAACGGCGCGCGCCAACAAAGAGACAGACAATGACTCGCACCACAGGCAGCCGCGTGCGCCGGCTGGCTCAGAGAAAAATAACATAGACGCTAACCTTGAGAAAAATTTTAGCATTCCTTACCGACATATAAAACATGACAATTGCTTTTCAGTTGAAAGTCTGCGTACTAGGAAGAGTAAAGGTTTACATCACATTTCACATGTAAAACCATTTATTGAGAGATAATCTGCTTTTTAACTTAGTCTTTGGTATAAAACTTTTCACCTCACATTTCTAGTATGCTTTGTCAGACTTAAGAAACTGTTAACATGCAACAATGTTGGAAGTTAAATATCCAGTCTATAACCTAGGGAACATTTTTAAACAGAAATTACGAATGCATTGTTATAGTGAACAGACGTCACAGTGTTATTGTGTGTGTACATTCTTGCTTGTTAGTTGCACGATTACGTAATGACTATAAGGCTCACATACTTAGAACATTTACCAGTACTGCTAATGAGATTTTAAAGCAACATTTTGGTTTACTTGAAATTTGGTGTATCATGAGGTAAGTACATTGGCTTCTGCAGAACTTAGCTTTCGGAAGACGATAACTACGACACTTCCACAGAGATTATCTTACAGCAAGACGCACATTTAGCGCTACAGGACACGTATTTGAGTGATTAATTTCGCACTTAAAACATTTATTTTTAAAGATATTTGAAGTACAGTACAATGATACAAAGGTTTTCCGTGATACATTTCATTCCATTGCTGTAATCTGTAACACCTGAGGGTATAATTACATTAATCCTCAGGGGGGTACACGCTCACTTTGTGTACCATGTGTTTGGCAAGCACAAGGAGCCCTAGCTAATATGGTATTTGCTTATACAACTTTACACATCGGTACCATATTCCTCTAACACACAAATTATACACAGCTATCTGATCATTTAACTGAGAGATAAACATTTTTTTTATTACGTCAGTGACACATGTTTACGCAATTACGGAGTTGGATTACTTCACACTTACGAAATTGTATTTTGTCTGTACTTTGTGAACTGTTCATATTTTTTTCGGAACCATTGTGATACTATGAGAGCTTTGAATGTTATATTTGGTATGAGATCATGATTTTTAAAGTACGTTTGATGTAGACGACACTATTGAAATTTATTATTTAGGTTTTGACACTATTTATTATTTAGGTTTTGACACTATTGGAGGAAGCTACTACGATTTTGAGATTTGACTGAGGTGTTATGATGTTATTTTTACGACGACGATTTGTATTATGCTGTTGAAGTACGTTTAGGAATTTGATTATCCTACGTGTTTATTTTGATGAAATATTGAAGAAGTGTCGACAAATACGTATATGAATAATGAGTAGTGGTTAGGGACTCTGATTTGTGGAAAAGGATGTTGGAAACCAAGAATCGTACTTTAAGGGTTATGAAATGTGTGTAAATGCGTGAATGTATCACAATGCTGACGAAAATTTTTTTTGGACACTTATATCAATAAGACTTTGTTTCTACAGATTTGTAACGCAAATTCTTGACCTGTGAAATTTTTTATATGAGGCTGCCACTGTAGCGGAAACTGCTGTCGTAAATATTTCATTAAGAAAGGTAAGTGACCTTGACGTAATGCGTTTTTGGCGCCCAGCTGAGAGGTAGTCGTCTGACAAAAGAAAGCCATTAGGTGGAGAAAAAAAGAGGCCATTATCCTCGCCATTGACATTTCTTTAGAGAAAGCATCGCAAATACGACACGCTCATTACTTGGAAAGATACATCTGCACGCCTGATTATGACAAGCGTCTTTCTACGAGAGTTGAGAGAATTTCTACTAACTTATGAAATGTCACATGACTATTGAATGATATTTTTATGCTTTGCTTTTCATAGTTGCTTATTTCATTTGATATCTAGTTTCCAGCTGTGTTGCAGCATTGCTTTTATAAAATAAAATGCATTTGCTAATGTGAACACTTTCTGTCAACAGATCTATTAAATAATAATTTTGTAATCCACATTCTTAAAAAAAAAGGAGCACTTGGAAAGGAAAGATCAATAAGAAGGGACTAGTAACAGTAACTGCACACATAATTTTCTTTTCAAGTACATGGTAATATTTTTTTTTACAATAAGTTGTTGTGGTGCACCACTTTAATTACATATACATTAAGATGTGATTATACATTTCCCTTGTCTGCATTGTTATCTTTAGTGTACTATTTTTTCTGCTTGAGCTTTGTCATGCTTAGGTATACGTTATAGCATTTACTGCTGCTGTTTGCCAGGCATGGTGATACTGAATTTTAATTTGTGTTACTCTGCTAAGCCAGATTTATTTTTCTTGTTTGCTGCACGTTGCCTTATATTAGTTGTAATATTGCAATAGCTGTGCCAATTTGAATTTTTTGTCATTGATGTTTGTGTTACTAGTTTTGTGCTGCTGCATTGCCTCGTCCCTTAGTTTAGCATCTGAGCTCAGTAGATTTAAGTTAGCTTAAGAGGGGGTAGACTATATAAGAGAATGAATTGCAATGAATTGGAAGAAATGCATTGAGAAGTTATACGAAAAAAGTACAGATGGCAGGTATAGATAGGACTTTTGGGAATAATGATGAACCAAGGGAGATCTCCATGCAAACTACTGCAGTAAAACAAACCCTGTCCTTCCCTTTTGTATTATCCCACTATGTGTTTGTGTACCCTTGTGTATTTGTTTTCTTCCTGTCTCTGTGTAGTTTCATAGAATTTTTTTTCCTTCTAATACTAAGCTACATTCACTATGATGAGGAATACTGTTATCCTCAAATATAATTGACATTAATAATATTTTATTTACCTTGTAAATATGTTTAGACATTATTTATTCTGTTTTGTTTTAATGCTCATGTGTAAAGTTGATGTTCCAAAAGTTATTCTGATCTTTTATGTATTTACTTATGTCATGATTCCTGTAACACTGATATATATGTTAGTTCGATTCTTTTGTAAAGCCTGTACCACAAATGTTATTTGTATCGTTGTGTTCTTTAATGATGTATTTTGTACCATTGTAATTGTATTTTTATGTTATAAAATTGTAATTGACACCAGTTTATCAAATTAAGTAACTTGTAAGTTACATTTCACTGCACACGTTTCTGTTGGTCATAGTATATGGACAATATGTGAGAAGTAGGGACTGTTAGTGTTTGCACGTGTGTTAATAATTCAGCAAGGGACTGGATAACAGCATTGCTGGTTCTCAGGACAATTCTAAAACTTTGTGAGTGCACAAGTGGTGGTTTATGGACTTGCTATATTCTCTGCAAAACTCTTCGATGGTGATTGTGCACCTGCACAGTCGCAACAGATGGCTGCTGGCCGTCTCTACATGGACTACAGTGGGTCTGCATCTTTGATGGCCCACCAATACCATTATCTCTACAAGGGCTATAGTGGGTCTGCATCTTTGGTGGCCCACCAATACCATACTCTCTACCAGGACTGCAGTGGGTCTACTCTGTGATGACCTACCTACCAATATTCTTCAAAACGTCGAATGACTCTGCTGTGGGTTTGCTCTGTTGTGGCCCATTACCTGTCTGCATGTCAAGAGTCAGCACTGTCTTTCCATTGGAAGGACAACACTACTTCTTCAAGACTGCATGGAAATCCACTACTTCCGTGTGCATTTTCTTTTACTGCTCAAACTTTGTGCATAAAATTGAAATTAATACTGTGATGAATCAGGCCCGTCTTTATAGACTGTGAGGAAATTTTAGCTTTTGACCAACATTGTATCAATAAGTGTGTGCATTGGATATCTTTGTTATTGTAATTATGAAAAATTTTATCAAATCATTATTGGCCACTACCCAAAACAATTTGTAAAATTTTTTGTGGGGAGCATGGGGGCTATGTAAGTAGGCTGTTTAGGTTTCTTTATTGGTAACGCCAACTCTGTATGAAAATCACTGGCTGTTCTGTGTGCAGTCTGTGGCTGCTTTGCATTGTTGTAATACTCGCCATTGTAGTGTTGGGCAGGAGCAGCTGGATGCGAACAGCACGTAGCGTTGCGCAGTTGGAGGTGAGCCGCCAACAGTGGTGGATGTGGGGAGAGAGATGGCGGAGTTTTGTAATTTGTCATGAACTGCTATATATATAATGACTAGTAAGGTAAATACATTGTTTGTTCTCTATTTAAATCTTTCATTTGCTAACTATGCCTATCAGTAGTTAGTGCCTTCCGTAGTTTGAATCTTTTATTTAGCTGGCAGTAGTGGCGCTCGCTGTATTGCAGTAGTTCGAGTAATGAAGATTTTTGTGAGGTAAGTGATTTCTGAAAGGTACAGTTTAATGTTAGTCAGGGCCATTCTTTTGTAGGGATTTTTGAAAGTCAGATTGCGTTGCGCTAAAAATATTGTGTGTCAGTTTAAGCACAGTCGTGTATAATTCTTCAATAAGGGGACGTTTCACGGTGACACCACAATAAGTATGACAAATCCTGAAATATTGCTCACAAAATTTCGACATAATATTTAGAGATGGTTTTCACATAACACAAATCAATATTTTGTACATTCTACGCCATTTTCTGGGGCATCTATGTTCCACTACATCCGCATTATGTACAAACCAGCAGAATTTGTGAGATGTATAGTAGTGTTGCAAAACAATATCTATGATGTATAAGAAAATACAATTAATTACTTCAGACATTTTTTGAGTACTCCCTGTGGTCCGTAGCATTCTACTTCAAGTTCCTAAAGCATCTCGCTATACACTAACACTAGGCAGATATGAGACATGGACGTCACAATTCTAAACACTGCGTATGACTTCAGTATGACAGATGTATCCCAACGAAAGATTTAAGTTTTTCTCAGCTACCCTGATTTTTTTTAAGAAGTTAAATCGTTTTTCGCAAAACTAGGCCTCACGCTGGTCTATTTGACTCCTCATTTGGCCATATCCTATTCTTTGTCTGACTATTAAATTTCGAACAAAACCCCACTGCGCAATTTATAGGGAATCATATTTTCGTTTCACTGAAAAATTTGACCAGTTAAATACACAAACTGAATTCAGTTCTTGGCAGAAGCATTAAAGTGTAGTCTGTATGGAAACAAAAACTGTTGTACAATTAAGGAACATATTTTCATTTTCCAAAAACATCGCAATTCTTACAAATAAAACCTCTTCTATAAAAATCAACATTGACTTATCAGGATGGAAACGTGAGAAGGCAGTATTGAGTACTGAAAAGAAGTGTGACAGGACCGTTGCTCTTTACAACGTATGTGAGCCATGGCTGGCTGGAGTGGAGCCTTGTTTTTTTAATCATTGGTTGTAGTCCAGTGGTGTCTTATTTCTTCTTCGGTTACCGCCATAACGCTGCTGTCTTCTCTCCGTGAGAGGCAGCAGCAGCGTGTATCGATACTAGTACTGCTGTACTATCTTTGGTGTGGCGGATATGTTTTCCGGGTGTGCTGTGTGTGGCAGTCGGTCGGTTGGGGCAGAGCAACGAGGAGGTCTCCGTGGCGCATAGTCAGGCCGGAGCCGTTGGCGGCGTGCACGCGCGGTTGGAGTTGTGAAGCGCTTCTTGCGAGAGTTACGAAGTTCGTTAGCCACCGAAACTGGACACTATCATGCCATCACATCTCTTCGTTTGATCCTGGTTGTTGCTTTCTCAGAGATTCCCGCGAGCAACAACATGTGTGCATTGAAGTCGGCTAGAATTGCAGCCGTCTTCCTGTGTGGTGTTTAACTTAATTTAATTCATTCCTTCATTAATGAAGTGTACCAGAGGTATCTTCTGCCTTGCGGCCGTTGATGTTCCGGTCACCTGCCCTGGTTGTTGACGTACTTTTTGGCGGTGTATTTTCCACATCGTGTTGATACTGTCCAGTACAGCGTGTAGTTCGACAGCTGAGGTGTTGTTGGTAGTTTTATGCGTTTATTCTGACTTGGCTGGATCGGCCACCAGTATCCAGAACGTTGTGCTGTTGACATCTTGTTGTTGTTTTGCTGTTCGGGTGAAGTAGAACTGATCATGTTGGTTGGTTCGTCGGCTGGCTTTCGGTTGGGTTGCCTTCTTATTAAGAAGTTATCGGTCTGGCTGCCTGTCCCACCTAAACGTGCGTTGTAGTTACCTCCCAAGGTCGATCCTTGGAACCTTCTGAGGGCCGGTCCTAGTGTTTTACATAGTGATTTACTTTTTAGTCTTAAGTACTCTGTGTGACCTTCAGCGGAGTTTTTGCTTATTGAAATTGCAAGGCTTTTCTTCTTAGGCCTTAAGCCGTAAAAAAAATTTATTGACTGGTATGTGGCATTCAGCCGAGTTTCAGCCTTTCAAAATTTAAATTGAAAATTTTTTGAGCCTAGGCCTTAAACCCTAAATTGGTTTCAAGTTGGTATGTGGCCTTCAGCCGAGTTTTCAGCCTTTTCAAAAGTTGAAAATTTTGTCTAGGCTTTAAGCCGTAAGAGATATTTTCTAGTTTTTATGTGGCCTTCAGCCAAGTTTTCCAGCTGAAAGTAAAAATTGGAAATTTCTTTGTCTGAGATTTAAGCCGTGAGATTTTTTGGGTTTCATATGAGGCCTTCATCCGAGGATAAAGCCTTTAGTCTATTTTAGTTGAAGTTCAGAAGCTCTTCCCTGTAGGCCTTAAGCCGTAAAATTGTTTTCTCCATGGCGTGTGGCCTTCAGTCGAGTTTTAATCTCTCTTCCTCTTCTTTACGAGTTGGCAATAAGGCGCCAACCCATCGAGGGCAGTGTTCCGGATTTAGTGGCCCGTTTACGTGCTGCCGTTTTTCAGCCGGTTGACGTCACGCTGGCGGTGGTGGGTGAGACAGGAGCGGTCACTGAATTTTTGTTGAAGGCTGTTAGGGGCCTTGAGGACACTATTTGTGTATTGGAAGGCACTCAACCTATTGTCAGTCAAATGGATAGAGTGTGGGCGCAGTTAATGCATTTAACTAATCGGATAGCGGATTTGGGCATGTTAGCTTTGGAAGATCATCATACAAAATTAACCGTCGAATTGGGATCTTTGGTTAGCGTATTGAAGTTTAAGCCTACGTGTTTAGAATGGGATGGGAAGAGGATTGAAGAGCGGGACTTGCTGTGTTAGGGAGAGGGCGAGAGCCAGCCCGGGGGCGGCACTGTTACATCCTCTGTGAAGTTAGACTCAATGTTTGCCAAGTTGCCTAATCCTCTGGTGTATTTCTTTCGTGATACTACTGAATTAGTCGTGGAGCGGCTTGAACGGGTCGAAAAATTATTATGGTTGTTGATTCGTCTTGAACAACATGCTGCTCCCTTTCGTGGTTCCACACCAAGTAATTTTGTCACTGTTGTACCCGTTAGCTGGAAGTGAGTTGCAGAACCTCCTCTCTCGAGCCATGGCAGAAGGGCTCTCCTTACAGCAATTGAGAGAGCTCGTCATTAGCCAGAGACTGACCACCGGAGTTCGAAAATAGCTTGAGTGTCGTTACATTTGGGAAATGCAGTGGGATAAAGAGCAGTTACATCAGTATGTGGACAGAGTTCAGACGGCGTCCTTGGTTTTGCTAATCGATTTGCCTGAACAAGAGCTGGTGTCCGTTGTTCTTAAGGCAATATGCGTCGCGGATAAGTAGCACTTTGTCTTCCGTAATCAGCCTTCAACTTGGGAAGAGCTCCGTGCCGCGGTTGTAGCGATGTCGGCGTTGCCGCTTGGATACGATGTGTGTCACGAAGTTAAGGGGCAGGCCGCCGGCACTGGCAAGGGAAATTCCAAGTGTCTGCATCAGCTGAAGCAGTAAGAAGGGAACCCCGGGGTTGTTTCAGGTGCGGCAGCGCGGCTCACTTGGTGTGTGGCGAACCGACTTGTGCTCTTTCCGTTTCTGGTAGCTCCTTTTCATTATTGTGCTACGAGTGGTTTTTGGAAGTTGATCATCTTACGAAACTTCGGTCGGTGCTTTCTCCAGTGCAGAGATGTCGGGTGGCCAATGGCCAGGTGTTGCCTCTGCATGATTGGGTCCGAGGAAGTATATCGGTGGGGGACTTTTCCTGGCCCTTGGTCGAGGAGCTGCCGGTCGATCTAATTTTCGGATGTGATTTCACTAATGACTGGGTTAGTCTTGGATTATTCTGGCCACACCTTTTTCTTTAAGTTCGCTCCTGTCGAGAAGTTTCGTTTCTGTAAGTGCGCTAAACGTATTGTGCATCGAAGTGCAGATGCATTGGCCGTTGAGGCTGTGGCTAATGAGTTTGATCCTACCCATCTCTCGACGCATCAGGCTTCTAAATTACGGGATTTGTTACAGAGTTTTCCTGAGCGTCTTAGTGATAACTTGGGTGTCACTAATGTTCTTAATTACCATATCCGTCTATCCGACGATAGTCCTGTCAGGCAGTCCCCATATCGCCTCTCACCTCCTAAGGTGAAGAACTGAAGGCGAAAATATCACAAATGCTCCAACAAGGAGTTATTAGGCCTTCTACATCTACTTATGCTTCCCCCATATTCCATGTTCCCAAGGATCAGGGGCGCGATTTCAGACCTGTGGTTGACTACCGGGTGCTTGAACACTAAGGTTGTCTTCGAATGTGCCTCTGCCTCTGATCTGCATAACTCTTACCTGGTTTGCCGGTGCTAATTGGTTTACTGTTCCTGATTTGAACTAAGCCTATTATCATATTCCATTGGCTGAAAAATGTAAACATGTTATCGCATTTTGTACTGATTGGCATCTGTTTAACAGAGTTCCCTTTGGTTTGGCAACTCGTTTGCTGGAAAACATCCTCGGGGACTTGAAATTAGTGTGTGTGTGTAATTATTTGGACGATTTAGTCATCTATAGTCCTTCGTTTCAGGACCATTTGGGTCATATCCAGCAAGTTCTTTCGAGGTTGCAGGGAGCCGGGCTGACAGTTAAACCCAGTAAGATGACGGTAGCCAGGCAGCAGGTGTCAATAGTAGTGTCAGTTCGCTCTTGGTCGATGCGAATACTCTGACCTAAGACCTTACGGGCGTTGCCTCCGCCTACTGATAAACGCTGAATTGCTAGATTCATAGGCATGGCGAACTATTTTACGTGTTTTGTCCCTAATTTAGCTTAGTTGGCGGCGCCCTTGAACGAACTGCGCCGGAAGGGAGTGCATTTTGAATGAGGACCTGTCCAGGAGGCCGCGTTTGAGTATATTAAGGCAGCTGTAGCCAATCCTCCGGTTCTCGGAGTACCAGACTTTAATAAAAGGTTTATTGTCCAAACTGACACATCTAATGCTGGTATTTGAGCTGTCCTCCTCCAGGAGTTCGAAGGTCAGAGGCAGCCATTAGCTTACGCGTCTCATCGGTTAACTGGTGCCGAACTTAAGTACTCCGTCTACGAGTGCGAGGCGTTGGCCGTTTTGTTTGCATTGGAGAAGTACCACTTCTACCCTGAGCATCGGCTATTTCAGTTAGAAACCGACAATCAGGCTTTGAGCTGGGTGTTGGCTAGACCGCGTAAAATTGGCCGTAGTGCCAGATGGGCGGTACGCAATTCAATTTGAAGTTAAACACGTGAAGAGACACTGAAAATATCCTTGTGGATGTCCTCAGCCGGATGTTCGCCGAATCTACACCTAGTGTGGGAACCCGGGAGACAGATGGAGGCAATATTGGGTGAAATTCCTCTTTTGTTTGATGATGTCGCTCAGGAGCAGGACCAGGGCCCTATTTGGGGGCCGATTAAGCAACGCTTTTTGGCTGGGGAACTGTCGCATTAGTATATTACTAATAGTGGCATTCTGCGTAAAAGGGTGGGGCATGCGAAGCAGTTCAAGATCTGTTTGCCAGTAGCTCTGGTGCGCCCGGTTTTTCGTTACTTTCATGACACGTTGGTGGGTAGCCACTTAGGAACTTATAAGGAGCATTTGACTTGGCCCTCCATGGAACGAGATGTCAGAGAGATGGTATCGCAACATCGCTTGCGTAATGTAGCCGAACCGAAGAATGCTCTTCAAAGGATTTGCTGAGCTCTGAGGGCGAGTCCTGTCCTATGCACAAACTCTGTATCTATTATCTAGGACCCTTAGTTCGTACTAAGAACGGTCACCGATACGTGTTAGTTATTACTGATGCGTTCTTCAGATTCACTTGGCTCCTTCCGAGTCCTAACGTCACTGCTACCACCACTATTTCTCACTTTACTAATGTTTTCAGTGTTTTTGACTCCCCTAATAAAATTGTTAGTGATAATGCACCGCCGTCCTTTCGGCTCCTTTCAAGGCGTTCTATTTTCATAACGGTGTCAAGCATATCACGACTACACCGTATTATCCGCAGGAATGCTTTGCGGAGAGGGTTAACCGAAATCTTAAATCCGCTTTGATTATTTATCATCAGAAAACGCCTAGTAAGTGGGACTCCAGTCTTCTTTGGCTTAGTTTTGCTTTTAATACCGCCAATCATGAAGCCTTGCGAACTACTCCCGCCTCTTTGATCCTTTCCTATCCTGTTAATTCCCCTCTTTCGAACTTGTGGGGGATTCAAGATCTAGCTGCGGCGGATATTACTCCTCAAGTTATCAAGGAAAACTGGAACCGTGCCGTAATATACTCAGAATCCATAATAATCAAGCTGAGCGCTACAATCGCCATCGGCGAACCTTTAGAGGGAGGCCAGGAGATCAGGTCTATGTCCGTAATTTCCCCATTAGGCAGGTGCGTGTAGGAAATATGAGTAAATTTACTCCTCGTTTTCTGGGGCCTTGCACCATTGTGCGCACTTTAGGCCCGGTGAATCTGCTGGTTAAGGATAACCACTCCGTCTGATGGTTGACCCCCCCCCCCCCCAGGCATCGTGTTTGAGGGTGGGAGGTTGAGCCGTGGCTGGCTCGTGTTATGCTTTGCATTAAACCTTGGTTGCTATTCTGTGATTAGTCTAGCGCGGTTATCGCGATTATTCTGTTATCCTCTCTATCCGTGAATCGCAGCAGCAGCGTGTATCGGTATTCGTACCCTTGTACTATCTTTGGCGTCGTGCTTATAGTTTTCCGGCTGCGCCGTGTGCGGGTAATGCTACCGTCCTTTTGCCTCAGGAAGTCTACAAGGGAAAGCTATGTGGTCTACTTAGTTCTGGTGCATACCGGAAGATTAAAAAAGATCCTACTAACAAGGTGGCAATAAGGACTGCTGCCTTGCTGAACGCTTCATCACTACCGAAGGAAGTCAAAGAAGTGCGAGGTGCAGTACCACCGAGATTTTATGGTCTTCCTAAGGTTCACAAAATGGGTAAGGATGAGCGTCTAGAGGTCTATGAGACCTATAACGAGCACTATTGGTTCACCAACGTATTTTCCTGCCAAATACTTAGCTTCCTAATTAAAAGAATTGGTAGGAAAATGTAGTCACCACATTCGTAATTCTATGGATTTTATTCAGAGACGTCAGGCTAAATAATACTGATGTGCTTGTTAGTTTTGACGTGTTATCATTATACACCAAGGTACCTTTAAAGGACTCTTTATCTCTTATCAGCCAACATTTTGATAAAAACATTATGGCCTTATTTGAACATGTGCTTTAACATCTTATTTTCAGTTTGATGGTGAATTTTATGAGAAGGTTGATGGTTAATAAAATTTTCTCGGGTTTCCAGCCGCGTCAGGTGCTTAAAATCCCACAGGCTTTCGACCGAGCTCTCCCCGGTCATTGTCACTGCTGTGTCGCCGTGGCTGCGTCGTTATATAGCCGCACGGCATGCTGTGACGTCACTGGTGCTCTCTTCCTCGCCATATATGGTCATGTTTTCACCCCGCGTCAGTCGCGCCCTTTTTCACATCGCGATAGCCGGGTCGCAGGCTGTGCTGAGCTGCAAACCTCCGTCCTTGTTGATGGTGTTTTCAGCGGTATTTATTTCAATAGCTTCTTTTATGACGCTATCGCAAAATCCCTTCGTCTTCATAACGACAGATGTTTCGTCGAATAGAATTCGGTGTCCATTTTCTAAAGCGTGTTCTGCCACGGCTGATTTTTCTGGATAGCGTAGGCGTAAGCACCTCTCGTGTTCCGTCCGGCGTTACTCCACCGTGCGTTCTGTTTGGCCGACGTAGTAACAGCCACACTGACATGGTATCTTGTACACTCGAGGCGTTCTAACCCCTAGATCCCTAGATCGTCCTTAACAGGCCTCGAGAGCTGACGAATTTTTGCTGGGGGCCTGAACACCGATGAAATGTTATATCTCTCCAGGAGCCGGCTAATCTTTCGCGACACTTTCTTTGTTGTTATGGTCTTCAGTCCTGAGACTGGTTTGACGCAGCTCTCCATGCTACTCTATCCTGTGCAAGCTGCTTCATCTCCCTGTACGTACTGTACCACAGGAAAGCAAAACACAGGTTTCTTGCTTTCTTCTTCGTTGGTGTTCTCTTCTCTGTCGGTGTGTTTCTTGCATGTCACGCCAGATATAGCCTGTGACACCTGTCCGTGGCTGTAGCCGTTTTGCCGGAAGACTTTTCGGAGGTGGCTCAGTTCTAGTGGCAGACTTTCTGCGTCTTGGACGACTTTAGCACCATGGACGAGGGTATTCAGAACGCCATGTTTTCGTGCCGGATGGTGGTGGCTGAGAGCGTGCAGATACCGATCTGTGTGTGTCGGTTTCTTGTAGACACTGTGGCTGAGGTGCCCGTTGGTTTTCCGTCGAACGAGGACGTCAAGCAAGGGAAATGCACCATCTGTCTCGACTTCCATCATACACTTGATGTGGCCGTGAATGCTGTTCAGGTGTTCTAAAAATTCTCCCAGTTTTTCACGACCATGGGGCCAGATGATAAAAGTGTCATCGACGTAGCGATAAAAGCACCTTTGCTTTGCTGGAGCCGTATCCAAGGCGATGTCTTCATATTTTGCCATAAAAAGGTTGGCTATGGATGGAGCCACGCCGTCCAACTGGTCGAAATACTGGCCGCCATGTAATAAGTACGACAATGTCAACGTGTGATTAAACAGTCCCACAATTGTACTATCAGATAATTGGGAAAGGAGATCTATACAGTCTTTGACCGGAACACGTGTAAACAGTGAGACCACATCAAAACCAATCATTATATATTGGTGTGTGACCAACATGGTGGCGAGTGAGTGACTTGCGTTAGCTTGGCTCGCAAGTTTACGTGAAATCTGGAGGTGGTTTAAGCAGTTAGGCCAGTCTACATATACTAAAGCCGTATATCTACTGCCGAGTGTCGTATTTTGCATCACATACTGAGCACCAATTACACGGAATCGCACTTAAAATGGAAAATCGCCGAACAACGCGCAGTGCAACCAACGGCCAGGCCGGAGACAGCGCAGGCATGGAGTAGCGGCCGCCCCGCCCGGCATCGCTGACACCGCCGCACTCGTGAAGGCTGAGGTGAGGTGAGTGCCGCGCTGCAGGCTACGGATACGCTCGGGCTCGTTGTTCAAACCATCACTGATGCCGTCACTGCAGCAGTGACGGACAAAATACAGAAAACTCAGGAGGCGAATGCGAGTGAGATCCGTGCACTGGACACATCGTTAAAAGCAAGTGAGGAGAAAGTACGACTGCTCGAACAGAAATTGATCGAGAAGACGGACGAGCTCGAACAATATCAGAGACGCAATAATCTCAGACTGTTCGGCATTCCAGAGAGCAGCAGAGAGAACACAGATGAACTAGTGATAAACCTTGTCCAAGAGAAGCTAGGCGTGCAGGTGACTCTGAGTGACATTGACAGAAGTCATAGAGTGGGTCGTAGGTCGCCAGGTTCTACTAAACCAAGACCTATAATAGTGAAATTTATGTCCTATAAGAAAAGATCTGAAATCTTCAGAGCTAAGAAGAATCTCGCGAAGTCGGGTCTGACAGTATGCGAGGGTCTGACCTCTGAAAGACTAAACATTTTGAAGAGCGCGATTTCGAAATTTGGGCTACAGAACGTATGGACAAATGACGGCAGGATAATGGTTAAGACCGAAAACGGAAAGAAAACAATTTGCAGTGTTAATGAACACGGAAGCCTGTGCTTTAGAAGCTAAATCATGTCTAATCTTGCTGCCACTAACCTGTATGTTTATATTGTTTACACTGTCAACCATATCTTAACTAATGTATTAGGACATTGTTCGTTTCTCTACATAACTATTTTTTTTATCTCTAATTATTTTTTCTCGTGTAATTTTGTTATTATTTGTATTATCAACTTTTCGTTTCTCCACATAACTATTTTCATCTTTAATCGTTTTTCTCATGTAATTTTGTTAATTATTACATAAGGTAGTCTCACTTCCATCCTTAATTAGCAACCCTGCATCATACTTTAGTTGTTATCCTCACAAACGCAATTAATATCACACTCTACGTTACGTGCAGATTACTCCCGTTGTTTTTAGCGAAATTCCTTCCCTTGCCGGCCCACAGCTACTTCCAGAACCGTTGCAGACCTTGCTGCCCTTGGCCGCAGTTCCCGTTGCCTCCCCGGGGACCCACCCCCTCCCCCTCCGGGCCGCTTTCACTGCACAGAACTGGGAGGACACTCCCTCACCTCCCCCCCCCCTTTCCTTCACACGCCTTCCGCATTCCTCATGCCAGACCCTCTTGTCACCACTAACCACGACCCACAAACATCGGTCGGCAACCTCCTCGGGCAATCAACACCCGAACGCACCAAGCTGCATATTGCACATGCAAATGTCCAGTCTCTGCCAGCTCACTTCGACGAGTTCAAATATATACACTCCTGGAAATTGAAATAAGAACACCGTGAATTCATTGTCCCAGGAAGGGGAAACTTTATTGACACATTCCTGGGGTCAGATACATCACATGATCACACTGACAGAACCACAGGCACATAGACACAGGCTACAGAGCATGCACAATGTCGGCACTAGTACAGTGTATATCCACCTTTCGCAGCAATGCAGGCTGCTATTCTCCCATGGAGACGATCGTAGAGATGCTGGATGTAGTCCTGTGGAACGGCTTGCCATGCCATTTCCACCTGGCGCCTCAGTTGGACCAGCGTTCGTGCTGGACGTGCAGACCGCGTGAGACGACGCTTCATCCAGTCCCAAACATGCTCAATGGGGGACAGATCCGGAGATCTTGCTGGCCAGGGTAGTTGACTTACACCTTCTAGAGCACGTTGGGTGGCACGGGATACATGCGGACGTGCATTGTCCTGTTGGAACAGCAAGTTCCCTTGCCGGTCTAGGAATGGTAGAACGATGGGTTCGATGACGGTTTGGATGTACCGTGCACTATTCAGCGTCCCCTCGACGATCACCAGTGGTGTACGGCCAGTGTAGGAGATCGCTCCCCACACCATGATGCCGGGTGTTGACCCTGTGTGCCTCGGTCGTATGCAGTCCTGATTGTGGCGCTCACCTGCACGGCGCCAAACACGCATACGACCATCATTGGCACCAAGGCAGAAGCGACTCTCATCGCTGAAGACGACACGTCTCCATTCGTCCCTCCATTCACGCCTGTCGCGACACCACTGGAGGCGGGCTGCACGATGTTGGAGCGTGAGCGGAAGACGGCCTAACGGTGTGCGGGACCGTAGCCCAGCTTCATGGAGACGGTTGCGAATGGTCCTCGCCGATACCCCAGGAGCAACAGTGTCCCTAATTAGCTGGGAAGTGGCGGTGCGGTCCCCTACGGCACTGCGTAGGATCCTACGGTCTTGGCGTGCATCCGTGCGTCGCTGCGGTCCGGTCCCAGGTCGACGGGCACGTGCACCTGCCGCCGACCACTGGCGACAACATCGATGTACTGTGGAGACCTCACGCCCCACGTGTTGAGCAATTCGGCGGTACGTCCACCCGGCCTCCCGCATGCCCACTATACGCCCTCGCTCAAAGTCCGTCAACTGCACATACGGTTCACGTCCACGCTGTCGCGGCATGCTACCAGTGTTAAAGACTGCGATGGAGCTCCGTATGCCACGGCAAACTGGCTGACACTGACGGCGGCGGTGCACAAATGCTGCGCAGCTAGCGCCATTCGACGGCCAACACCGCGGCTCCTGGTGTGTCCGCTGTGCCGTGCGTGTGATCATTGCTTGTACAGCCCTCTCGCAGTGTCCGGAGCAAGTATGGTGGGTCTGAGACACCGGTGTCAATGTGTTCTTTTTTCCATTTCCAGGAGTGTATTTCAAACTGCTGATATACACGTTTTTGTCAGAGACTTGACTCAAACCAAGTATTCCTACAACTTCCGTAAACCTAGATGGCTATATCTTTCTCAGGCACGACAGGTGCAACAGACGAGGGGGCAGAGTAGGGGTGTACATACACTCTGATTTGTCACCTAGAGTACTACACACATCCGTCAACAATGTAGATAAACAAGAGGAATATATCTTCATAGAGATCAAATCACTTAACAGAAAGTGCTTAATATGTGTCCTTTACAAACCCCCTAAAGTAGGTGGGTTCATCTGCCTCGAAACTGCCCTCTCTAGTCTCGAATCGACATATGAACATGTAATTATAGCAGGTGACACTAACATTAATTTTCTGTGCAATAGTCCTTCCACTGGGAAATTTAAGAGGATGCTTTCTTCCTCAAATATGACGCTACTTCAGCTGGCACCTACTCATCACACGACTACGTCACACTTTCATACATATATTCGCAACCAAATCTCCAAACAGAATAAACCGCACCTGTCAAATATCTGCGCCTGGCATGTCTGCCCATGACATAATTTTCATGACGTATTCACTAGAATGTCCTATAAGGAAACAAAAACTATCTACATACCGAGACCTCAAACGCATAAATTTGCCTGAACTCGAAACTGAGGCACAAGAAATAGTTTGGGGGATGACCTCTACTCCCCTCATGGACATGAACGACAAACTCTAGGATTTCGCTAGCAAAATTACTGAACTTTATGACAAATATGCTCCAATAAAGACCAGAAAAGTAAAAAGGCAACCTGCACCTTGGCTGACTGATGAACTTAAACAGCTCATGAATCTCAGAGACGCTGCACATCAAGCATGCAAGATACACCCTACACCTGAAAATTATACTGTATACAAGCAGAAACGAAACAAAGTCAGTCAAGCGGTGAGAAACGCTAAGCTCAGACATGCCCGTACATTAGCTGACAATAGATGTAGACCAGCTGTTCTGTGGAAAAATCTCCGTAGTCTCGGTTTAGGCAAAATAAAAGTTGCAGAAAATCCCATGGTCCCAACTGAAGAACTAAACCGATTCTTCACATTACCTACAACCAAAATTGAACCACAAAAAAGCAGAGAATCATTGATTACTTCATGTCGATGAACGACTGTAGCAAAGAAAAATTCTATCTACAGCACGTCACTTGCAGTACTGTCAAGAAAGCCATAATGCTGATTAGATCAGCATCTACTGGACATGATGGCATCACTATCCAGATGGTAAAACTTATTATTGACCAAGTACTGCCCTCTATAATAGACATTTTCAACGATTCATTAATCACAAGTATTTTCCCTGAGGCCTGGATACTGGGACAAATTAAGCCACTGTCTAAAAAGGACATCGCCACAGCACCCTCTGACTATCTCCCCATCTGCACTCTTCCTGCACTGTCAAAGGCCTTAGAATATATAGTTCATGACCAGCTCACAAACTACTTAACTACTAACAACCTACTAGTCGAATACCAATCAAGTTTCCATAAACATCGAAGCACAACATCCGCACTGATAAAGGTGACAGATGACCTGAAACTTGCCATTGGCAGACAAGAAGCGACTATCATTTGCTTCTTAGATTTCTGCAAAGCATTTGATACTGTCGATTTCGACATCTTACTAGCCAAACTTAGCGGTCTAAATTTCTCACCAAGTGCAGTGCAATGGTTTCGCTCATACATGACGTCTCGTCAGCAACGAATCCTGTCTGGAAATATAAAATTACAATGGCGGCAGGTAGTGTCAGGCGTTCCCCAAGGCTCAGTATTAGGTCCTATACTCTTCTCTCTGTATGTAAATGATGTGTCATCGGTTCTGACCTATTGCAAATATCATATGTATGCTGATGACCTTCAGTTGTGTCGAAGTGCGAAACCAAGCAAGAAAGCTATCGAAAATTTCAATACTGACCTCGATGCACTGTCAAAATGGGCACAGGACATAGGTCTAAAATTGAACCCATCTAAAACTCAAGCGGTACTTGTTGGTCACTCTAAGCTCATTAGCCCAAAACATCGGGGATCCGTACCACCTCTTACTCTAAATGGAACAAATATTAACTTCTCTCCCTCAGCAAAGAGTTTGGGAGTAATAATAGCTGAAAATCTAAATTGGACAGAGCATGTAACTGCAGTGTGCAAAAAAGCATCGGCATCCCTTCATGTCCTAGAAAAATATAAAAAACTCTTCCCTTTCTATCTGAAAAAGAAATTAGTACAAACGCTTATACTCCCAATCATTGACTATAGCGATATTATCCTACAAGGCCTCTCTCAGGAAAATTCGCGACGTCTAGAACTGGTCATGAATGCCTGCGTCCGATATATCTGTGACGTTCGACTTTTTGACCACATTTCACCAGCATATGCAAAATTGTCCTGGCTGCGTGCAGACAAACGCAGAGATTTCCATACACTCTCTCTCTGATCTACTGCCTTATAAATGTACACTGTCACTCATCTCTCTCCTCGTCCCTAACGCTCATGTCGGAACAACATGACAGAAACACACGTTCCCATTATAATAAAATCCTCTCCGTTCCACTGCATCGCTGTCACCTTCTCCAAGCCTTTACAGTAGTGGGAACCCGACTCTGGAATAACCTCCCTCGTTATGTCAGAGAACTTAAAAACATGTCCAGCTTCAAAAAACAGTTAATGACGTATCTACTTAAGCAACAGTAATGCCTTTCTCTGTACATGAATGCACTTCACCACATTACTTCCTTCTTTCCCCCTCCTTAAATCTCGCTTCCCCAAAACTCGCTATACTAGTAAACATCTACTTTACACACCAAGATATTAATGTACATCTGCACAAACCTTCATTACTATTGCCAATTTTTCTCATGTTTGTCATTATTATTTGACTTTTTTTTACTGTTATTATTATTGTTTTTATCATAATCTGTATGTATAGCACCTGTTGTAAAAATACTGCCAGCATTTACTTCATTAGGTCTTAGTCATGTTTATCATTATTATTTGATTTTTTTACTGTTATTATTATTGCTTTTATCATAATCTGTATGTATAGCACCTGTTGTAAAAATACTGCCTCATTTACTTTATTAGGTCTTAGCCACTACTCTTTATTCATATAGTCACTAGAGTAATCTAATTTTCTCATTTAAACTATTGTCATGATGTAACTGTGATGTGTGAAATGCTGCATGTGTGGAACACTGGTCCGATGTAAGAGAGGGCCCGATGGCCCTAATCTGATCAGGTTAAATAAATAAATAAATTAAATAAATAAATATATCTCCTTCACTAAGACGCAGTTGTTTAATTCTGTTGAGAAAGTCGTCGGTGTTCTTGATGTGATGCACACAACGACCCACATGCGGTGCAAGGAAGCTGGTCAGATGTTTTGCCAGTCTATAAGTGGATGACCCAATGGTGTTCACAATAGGGCGAAGAGGAGAATCCGGTTTGTGGATTTTTGGTAATCCATAAAGAGTAGGTGGTCTCGCCGCCTGAGGGAAGAGATTCTTAATAACGCTCTCTTCTAGTGTTGACTGTTTTAGAAGCTCTGATGTCTTCCTCATTATTCTTGACGTCGGGTCCCATGGCAGTTTCCGCTATGTATCCTCTTCAAGCATCAACTGAATTTTGGCGTCGTAGTCAGCTTTATTGAGAATGACGGATGCATTGCCCTTGTTAGCTGGCAGAACCACGTTGACGGCGTCGTTGCGGAGTGCGTGAAGACCATTGCGTTTAGCCCTAGTCAAGTTAGACCTCGGTGGTTTAGATTTTGAAATGATGCGACACGTTTCGCGACGAATTTCGTCAGCATTCTCACTAGGCATCTTACGGATTGCTTGTTCAACCCCACTCATAATATAACAGATGGGGATGCTCTGAGGCGTTGGTACGAAGTTAAGACTTTTCTTAAGCGCCGAAATGACACCCGCGTCGATCTCTTTCTCCGTCATGTTGATGATAGTTTGTTCCGCTGATTTCCGTTCTGCACCGTGTTGTTGATGAGATAGCCGCGTGAACTTCCCTTTCTGTTTCTCTGTGGTCTTCTTTTGCGATGACACCTGTTGTGCTGTGGTGTCCGCGTCGAACCACTCCAAATCTACTTGTGAGAGTCCCTCTATCAACTGCAGATGTATAGCCAGCGGCTCGCGACCGTTTAAATCCAGGTGCCTTCTAGTGAAGTGTATCCTTCCCCGCAACAGGGCAGAGCTGGCTCAACGGTAGATTCTACTGGCTGCCGAGGTGTTGATGTGATGGCTCACCATGGTAAATCGTGGAATCACGTTCTAATCTCGACAGCGTAGCAGGAAGGCTAGAGAGCTTACCAGGTTAACACGCAGGTTCCATAGGCGTTTAATGCAGCGACACGTTTCCTCCCCGTAGAGGTACGTCATGTATGAATGCATGGTTTCGTGGCGATATGAATTAATAAGATTTTCTCGGCTTCCAGCCGAGTCAGGTCGTTAAAATCCTACGAGCTTTCGACCGAGCTCTTCCCGGCCACATCAAGATGGAAGTCGAGACAGATGGTGCATTGCCCTCGCCTGACGTCCTTATTCGACGGAAAACCAACGGGCACCTTAGCCGCAGTGTCTACAGGAAACCGACTCACACAGATCGGTATCTGCACGCTCTCAGCCTCCACCATCCCGCACAAAAACATGGCGTTCTGAATACCCTCGTCCATCGTGCTAAAGTCGTCTCAGGCGCTGAAAGTCAGCCACTAGAACTGAGTCACCTCCGAAAAGTCTTCCGGCAAAACGGCTACAGCAACGAACAGGTGTCACAGGCTAAATCTGGCGTGACACGCAAGAAACACACCAACAGAGTAGAGAACACTACCGAAGAAGAAACAAGAAACTTGTGTTTTAGCCTTTCTGTGGTACAGTGTCGGGAAAGATTAGCCTGCTTCTGAAGAGATATAACATTTCATCGGTGTTCAGGCACCCAGCAAAAATTCGTCAGCTCATGCGGCCTGTAAAGGGCGACCTAGGGCTCAGAACGCCTGGAGTGTACAAAGTACCATGTCAGTGTGGCTGTTACTGCGTCGGCCGAACAGTACGCACTGTGGAGCAGCGCCGGACGGAACACGAGAGGTGCTTACGCCTACATTAGGTAGAAAATTCACCCGTGGCAGATCACGCCTTAGAAAATGGACAGCGAATTCTATTCGACGAAACATCTGTCGTCATGAAGACGATGGGATTTTGCGACAGCGTCATAAAAGAAGCTATTGAACTAAAAACCGCTGAAAACACCATCAACAAGGACGGGACCCGGCTATCGCGATGTTAAAACGGGCGCGACGGACGCGGAATGAAAACATGACCATATATGTCGAGGAACAGACCTCCAGTGACGTCACAGCCAGCAGTGCGGCTATATAACGACGCAGCCACGGCGACACAGCAGTCAGTCTTACCATTTGACAATGACCGGAAAGAGCACGGACGGAAGCTCGTGGGATTTTAACCACCTGACGCCGCTGGAAGCCCGAGAAAGTTTTATTAATTCATATCGCCGCGAAACCATGCATTCATACAAGATCGATAGTGATGTCATGGGACGCCCCCTCTCCCCTCTGGTTGCTAATTTATTCATGGAAGACTTCGAGGACAAGGCACTGGACTGAGCAAGTTTTAAACCAACGGTCTTCTGGAGGTACGTGGACGACACATTTGTAGTATGGCTGCAGGGGATGAATGAATTACATCGATTTCTTGAACATTGGAATTCCATCCATTCTAGTATCAAATTTACCATGGAAATATAAAAAGACTTCTACCTTCCATTTTTGGATGTTGTCGTTCACCGTAAAGTTGATAGCACATTAGGACATGCCGTATATCGGAAACCAATGCATACAAATCTATATGTTCATGCCAGTAGCTGCCATCACCCTTCACAGACCATAGGTGCTCTTAAGACCTTAGTGCATAGGGCGCGCTGTATATCCGATAAAGACAATTTGCAAGAACAGCTCACGTACCTCAAGAGCATTTTTAAATCGAATGGATTTTCTCCGCAACAAATTCGTAGAGCATTCATTGCAAACCTAGAATGCAGGTATGTAATGGGGAAGAAGATAGTAATTCCTTCAGATATAGTGCGTTTTTGCCCTATGTGGGTGTATGCTTGAGAAACTCTGTGTTATGGTAATCTTCCGCCCCCCCCCCTCCCCCCTCTCACGAAGACTGCAGCTTTACTCGGCTCTGTGGACGATTTACAGCTTCGTAAAGCGGGTGTGTATCAGATTTCTTGCGGAAATTGTGAGAAATCGTACATAGATCAAACAAGACGCACCGTTCATGAGAGATGTGTGGAGCATTGAAGATACACACGCTTATCACAGCCAGACAAGTCAGCTGTGGCCGAACACTGTGTTGGTACAGGTCATTCCATGAATTACGGTGATGTGAAGATTTTAACATCCACCTCTTCCTTTTGGGAATCTTTCTTCGAGGAAGATATAGAGATTAGATTAGCTAATAATTTAATAATTGGAGATAATGGTTTTAATTTGGACAAAGCATGGAATCCGGCTCTTGGGGTAATTAAACTGCAGAGAAGTCGTCACGGTGCCACCGCCGCCGATCATACATCGATAAGCGAATCGAATGTCCCTACGCCTTCGCCACAGGCGGTACATGTGTAAGCGCATTTCTTTGCCGGCATCTGTGACCCGCATGCGCGGTACCGCCGCGGTGGAGCATATAAGGCCGCGCTTGGCATCTTGTCAGTCTTGAGACTCACTCTGAGGATGGCCGGACGATACGCGGCCGAAACATCAGCGGAGGAAATTTTATTTGCGCGGCTGCATGCCCGAAATTTAATGGACTATTCATTACGCTGCGAGAAGTTGAAAATGGACAGTGGTTATGAAGTTTTTTTAAGTGAGGAAAAATAAGGAGGAAAAGTTTATAAAAACGCACATACTCGGTACAAAAATGAGTTTGTAATGTCTTCACTTATGTTGTTCTGTATCCCACAGTATATCTTGTTTCACCAGCTATCGATGCCCTTGATAATTACGTCGTTTCATCGTATAACGCCGTGAATAATGAAGTTTTGCATGTTAACGATGCGGCAAAGCACTCTTCTCTTTGCGTGCTGTCATTTGCCAAAATCTTGTTTGCATATCTCAAACCGTTTGAGATTTGAGGAATCTTAAGAATATGTCGTTCTGGCTTTTTCGCTGGCGCGTACGGTTGCAGATGAGTGCGCTACATCAAATTAATTTTCCCGTTATTCGTGTCAGATAGAGACTTCCACCCAAATCTAAAGGAAAATTCAGTATCTCAGCTGAATTTTATACGCAGCAACACATTAAATAATATGTACCAAACGCAAAATCTTAGCAACCCCTATTTTCTATTTTAAACTTTTTCATATTTCGTGCAGTGTCTTACTTAAATCGAAATACCGTAATAACTGTCACCGGTAACGAAATGATGGGCACGTAACATGAAGCTGGCATATAAAGCTACAGGGTGGCGCACGAAATGTGTTACCATTTTTTTTTTTTTGAATAAAAACTTTATTGTCAATACACTCTGAAAGGAACATATACTACAATGAAGAGCCGTCCATGGAGATTTGTTCTAACTCAGCACATGCTCAATATGTACACTATTTAATTTCCTAACTTCCTTCAAACGAACACTGAAGTTAGTGATTACACTACGGCACATGTCTTCCGTAATTTCGCTGCAAGCTTAAAGAATAAGTCTTCTGAGCTCCGAAATGCTCGTGTAAAAACTCCAACACAGTGTTTGCAGTATGTGGCCTTGCTCCATCTTGCATGAACCACTGCGTGTTGAAGGGCAAGGCAGTAGCAAGAAGCTGTGGAATGAAGCTATTACGAAGCTATTACGAAGCATGTTCAAATAACGCTCGCTGTTCACAGTTTCTTCGAAGAAAAAGGGTCCAATAAGTCCGTGACGAAATTGCTGCCCATGCTGTAATCCTCGGAGCATAATGTTGTCGTTCATGAAGCACTTGTGGGTTTTCAGTGGCCCAGATGCGTACATTTCGTTCGTTAACCACATCGTCTAAATGAAAATGCGCCTCGTCTGAAAACCAAACGTTGCTGAGTGTTTCTTCCCTATCCTCCGCCCACTGAGCAAATAGTAGTCTCTGCTGCTTATGTTCTTCAGTGAGCTTCTGTGCACAGGTATCTTGTATGGGCACATATGGAGGTCACTTTTAAGAATGCGTGAACGGAGTGTCTGGATATTCCCAGTTGCACTGCTGAATTTCTAGACGATTTCCCGGGACTTGTCTGTACAGCAACTCGTACCGCTTCAACATTCTCCGGCGAACAAACAGGCTTAGGCCGAGGTCGCTTCGCTTCCAATACTGTTCCTTCCTGTACTAATTTATCGTACAACCTGTGGATGGTCTTCTTGCATGGGACCCATCGTGTGTTAAATTGTTGTCGAAAACGCCTCTGAGTCACAATATGGCTTTTACTTTCATGAAAAAGTTACACAATTGCCGATCGTCGCTGTGTCGTCAGTCTTCCTTTGTCAGCCATTGCTGCTTACTAGTCTCCTGGCGGCAGTATCATGAATTACAGGTCATTTCATAGCTCATTTGTTTTTCCAAGCTCTGCGGATACTGCTGTAGAGATCCCAGCGGGATATCTAATGTGCGTCGTAAATTGTGAAAGAAATAATTGGTAACACATTTCGTGCGCCACCCTTTATAGTTTCTGTAAAATCGTTTGAGGAAGAACGCAGGACGTGCGGCTCTGCCATCGCAGTGTGTCGCCAGCCGGCTTGAAGAGGCCAGACAAGGTCGGCCTCTCCTAAAGAAACAAATGAACTCGCCCGGTGCTACGACGAGAAGTGTTCTCTGCGCATCCGCCACTGTATCCCGCACGGACTCCACCATCCGCCACACCACGTTATGTGACTTGCAGGGTATAGCGTAGATGTGGACCAGTGCTTTTTCACAGCTGCCACTATACTCTGTATGTAAGTAAAGATTTCGAAGCGGTTTTGTCGTTCAGAAATCGCATCTGAGTGTTGTTTGTTTCTGAGAAGACTGTGTGACGCCTTGTGTACGAAGGGGAAACGTCTACCAGCATGTACAAAAATCCGAGACTGCAGTTTGTCGTTAAGCTGCTCTCGCTGTCACGTGAATACGGTGGCTATCGGTTCGCGAGGGTCACATTCAGCGCTATGTACGATGTTAATGGCCCTACGTGACTAGCGCCTGAGAGGCTCGACGTGTTGTTTGGTTGGCTGTGCAGGAGCGCACAGCCACATCAGATTCCCCGTGTCAGGGAACGCAGCGCGCTCACTGGTGACCAGACGAGCGCCCTCACGGACTGTGCGATGACGTCCAGACCGGCGCGAACTGTTGTCGAAGCCCACCTCGACGCGGCAGCAGACCGAGGCGGCCGACAGCGGTACTCCCAACGACGAGACTGGACTTACCAGAGCGGCTCCATGTCGTCTCTTCAGACGAGTCCCAGTCCTGTGTACAACACCACAGTGGACGTATCCACGCGTGTAGGCTCTGAGGAGGACGAACGTTGCCAGACTGCTTTCGTCAACGTCACATGAGCTCAGCATCTGACTTGTTGGTATGGGGTACCATTGGGTAAATAAGATGATCAAGTCTTGTCCACACTGATAGTAATTTGGACTGCACGTACCACATTTCTGACGCCTTAAGGACGGTGGCTATGACCCTTCTTCCAGATCTTCGTGACATTATCTTTCAACGCATTACAGCAAGACCGCATGTTGCCCATGCTGTGCTGATCTGTGCCGCACACCGGAGTATATTTACCGTAATTCTGGCCAAAATTGCAGAAATGGACGTTTGCTCAACTATTGTAGCAAGTGCATAACAGGTCCTCGGTTCACTTGCCTTGTCAAACTTTGAGAAAGTTCCTAGCTTTCGATGATACCCTCCATCATCGTCGTCAGGGACTAAAACTGACTGTCGTGAACTGGCAAGGTTCCCTCTTTCATACTCATAGGAAGGCATCTGATTTGCTGGATTACGTCACGATGGAGCGTACAGAGGTGGTGCCCCCCTACGTCGATAGATTTTGCTCCCAATCTAGCGCTGCTTGCAGCACCATCCATCACATCAGGTTGTGAACTACGAGAAGTAAGAAAAAACACCAAACTGCAATTGAAAAGAACTTTGCGAGAGGCCTGGGACAATCGCCTGCTGTGATTGGTAACATTAGACGAGTGAACGTAACAGAACCAACCTAAATTACACATACTAACATATACTCCTCCATACACACATATATTACACAGTACACAGCTATAATTAGCTTGAAAGCGCATTAAAAAAAATTGTTGCATAAGTAGTTGGTTTGCCATAATTTCTCGCAATCATATACGTGACGAGCAAATCGATGCCCTAATACAAGCATTCCTGTTATCACGTCGCCAGTAAAATCGGTGCAGCAAATTAAGGGTATCACACGAATCTACTTTGAAGTTTTCAAGTCCAAAAGGATACGAAATTGTGGAAAGTGGCATGGTACAAACTGAAAGACAGGCAGAAAAACTAACAAGTGCACGCCGAGTCATCCCAGGCCCCTCTCTAAGGCTGGCAGTGGAGTAGTTTAGGGGTATTCACAACTACAGTTAAGCTAGTAGTGAAAGGGAGTGCTTTAAACGTTTGAAACTATCAAAAATAATTTTGACCAGGATTTCGGTACATGTAATCTACTGTTGGTTGGTTTAATTGTTGGAGGGAACCAAACAGCAAGGTCATCGGCCCCTGAGATTAGGGAGGGATGGGGAAGGAAGGTGGCCATGCCCTTTCAGAGGAACCATCCCGGCATTTGTCTGAAGCGATTTGGGGAAATCACCAAAAACCTAAATCAGGATGGCGGACGCAGGATTGAACCGTCGTTCTCCCGAACTTGAGGCCAGTGTGGTAACCACTGCACCACCTTGCTCGGTACATAATTCTCTTTGCGTCGAGACAGAGGAATCCAGACTGTTGCTTTGAGCACACTAAAGACGCTGGCTACGACCTGTGCAGAGACAGTCACACCAGGCGGTGAAACTCGTGTAGGGGCTGCCCGTAACACGACTTTGGTTCGCTGTCAGGCCACTTGCAGTGCTGCAAGTTTATTAGTGCATCATGTCGCTTTCTTATTGGGTCATCTCTAGTGATCTCTGTTTGTTTTCGTTTAGTAGTGAACGGAACTTACAGAAGCTGGTTTCAAAACATTGTGCTTCTCATTCCTTCTTGTGTGTTTTGCACTCTTTGAGTTGCATTGTTAGTATGTTGCTCATATTCTGATTGAGTTCTGTTGACATCAGTAATACTGGGTGGGGTAAATGATTCCATATTTGGTTTTGGTTCATATAAAACAGGATCTGGTTTCGTCACACGATGTTCTGATATTTTTGGTATTTGTTACCACTTAACAATCGTCTAAATCGCGTACTTAACACACAGATCAGTAAGAACACTGATTTTATTATACTTTATATCTGTTTACATACGTTTCCTGTACTTTCTCGCATTTAATGAAGAACTTCATCTTAGCGGGTGTCGACAGTGTTGCTATTGCATTTTATTACATCTGTTGCGGAATGTGTATCTAATTCTGCGTTGAGTGCTGTTGCTTCTCGTCACTGAATACTATGCGTTTCACAATGGCTCGAAGTGTGTCGATGTAGGTGTAGATGTGTATGTGTCGTAGTCTCAGTAACTAGCAAATGTTTTCATTCGTTATTAACAGGCAGTGCAAATAGTGTATTTTAGCAGAAGTCAATGAAAATTTTGGTGGAGTACGAAAAACGGATGGGAACAAAAATAACAAAGATTACAAACAGTATACTAACAATGCACTTCAATCGAGGTTCTTAAGCTGTAACAAAAATACGTGAGTCTGCAGAACACCGTGCGACAAAACCAGCGTCCTTTTAATATGCAACAAAAACAAATGCGGAATCATTTACCTCACCCCATGTTACGGATGACAGCAAAAATTAAGCAGAATACGAGCAACGTATTTACAATGCAATTCAAAGAGTGCAATACACACAGAGAGGTCTTCCAATAGTTCAGATGGCTCTGAGCACTATGGGACTTAACATTTCAGGTCATCAGTCCCCTAGAAGTTAGACCTACTTAAACCCAACCAACCTAAGGACATCACACACATCCATGACCGAGGCAGGATTCTAACCTGCGACAGTGGCGGTCGCGCGGTAGAGAGGTCTTAACTGGGAACATAATTTCAACTTGATTACAGCCAAACGGTAGAAATTGCAGTATTGGGTTTTAAAATAAATGCACTTTGGCACCAGACCCACTCATATAAATGAAGAATATTATCACATAGTTCTCGCATTTTTCAGAGCAAGAACACAGATTATCTCGTCATATTTTCCCGAATTCGAAGTTCACCGCCAGGCCATTTGGAGCGCTAGTGCCGGCCTCTGCGACCGTACGTTAACAATGTCGTTACTCTTCTGATATTTTGGTATTCTCTGTGGCGGGTCACCACCCCTCATTCACTACGATACAGAGCGGTATCAGCGTGAGCGTGGAGTGCCTGGCGGCACCCCTGTCTGTCACACGAGCTTAGTTCGACTCTATGTGCAGCCGCTTGTCACTGTCAGATGTAGCTTCACTGTCTATTAAATTTCGAAGCCTGAATGAACAGAAAATTAACTCGAGTACTCTACCTGTCCAATGCCTGGTTTCTCGTCTAGTTATTTATTTCCTCTAGTCTTCCGTTAGTCCATCTCTTCCTCCCGCTTCTCTCTGTCCACCTCCTTCCTCCCCCTTTCTCTAGCCATCCTCTCTCTCTCTTTATCCACTCTCCTCTCCCGTCCCTCCTTTATCCATCGCCTCCACACCTCCCCTCTCTCTTGCGATCTCCCCCTCTGCCCTCTCTGTCCATCTGCTATCTGCTTCTACCCCTCTCTCTGTGCATCTGCTCCAAATCCTCTCCCTGGCCGTCTCCTCCTCTTTCCGATTCCTGTCAACCTCGTCCTCTCCCCTGTCTCTGTCCATTTCCTCTCTTCTGCTGTCCATGTCATCCTCCTCCTCCTCCTCCTCCTCCTCCTCCTCCCCTCGTCTCTCTCCACGCTATCACGCTCACCCCAGCAGGAAGCTGGTGGTTTTTAGCTCTACAGCATTTCATTCTAGACAGCGACTAATATGTGTGCCATATATGACTGAAGTCGTTCCAGGGTTTAGGATGAGCATTTTACTGCTAGTTTGCTCGTATACGTGAACGTCACCTATATTTCAAACAAACTTCAATCGTATTTGTACGCATACTTCACCTGTATGCCTAGCGAATTTTCACCCTGCTGTTGTATTTTCATACAGCTAGATGTTTATGACGTCGTATGTCCTGAAATATGTGTTGTACAATGAGATAATTTTCCAGGTAGATCCAGCGGTATACGTGGCTACTATCTGCGAAATGCGTTGTGTACACAGTTGGCAGTAAAGAAGTAATAAATTAAAACGTCACACATCATGTGGCAGTGAGATGCGTGAGAACTGTTTATGACGTCATATCTTTTGAACTATTTGTTTATATATTTTTCTAGGTAAGTTGAGCGGCATATATGGATGATGTCTGCAACCATCTCTAGTTGCAAAACATTTTGCAAAGAAGTGATAAATTAAAACGTCATGCATGATCTGACGTTTTTCACTCATCTCAGTGTTTGACATGTCTCCCGAACCATGAGTTGAAGAATGATATATTTTTGTAGGTACATTCAGCGACATATGTAGATATTTTCTGTGATGTGCGTTGTGAATAGAGTTCGCAGCA
Source organism: Schistocerca americana (assembly GCF_021461395.2). Lineage (NCBI taxonomy): Eukaryota > Metazoa > Arthropoda > Insecta > Orthoptera > Acrididae > Schistocerca > Schistocerca americana. Next base: position 76,583,170 of record NC_060121.1, on the reverse strand, counting down.
AACAAGTCATCAATTAAAACCTCATGAATGGTGCGGCAGTCTTTTTTGTCGCATTTCAGTATTTGACGCCATAGTCCTGTACTGTGTGTCTTATAATGATATATTTTTGTAGGTACATTCAGAGACAAATGTGGAAATTATCTGCCAAAAGTGTTGCTAATAGAATTAGTAGCAACTAAGTAATTGATTTAAACGTCTTGCATGATGTAGTAGCCGGCCGGAGTGGCCGAGCGGTTCTAGACGCTTCACCCTGGAACCGAGCGACCGCTACGGTCGCAGGTTCGAATCCTGCATTTGGCATGGGTGTTTGTGATGTCCTTAGGTTAGTTAGGTTTAAGTAGTTCTAAGTTCTAGGGGACTGATGACCTCAGAAGTTAAGTCCCATAGTGCTCAGAGCCAATTGAATTGATGTAGTAGTTTTCCACGCAGTCAGTGTGTATGAAGTCTTGTCGCCTAAACTTAATGGTGTTCCACGATGTAATTTTTCTACTACATTCAGTGGTATAGGTGAATACTGTCTGCATAAAAAATGTCACTAATACGTTAGCAACAAGGATGTAATTAATTAAAACCTCACGTGCCACGTGGCAGCGTTGCAGCGTGTACAGCAATACTGCTGTAGTAAGCGACAGTTTTTTTCTTTTCATCATTTTTTTAGGTTATCAGAGAGAAAAAGTTTCTTAAAGATTTGAAATTACGTGTTAAGTTTAAGGCAAGTCTATAAGTACTCTGAGTTACAAATGCTGGATGCCCGAACGGTGGGTGTTCTCGCTCGTCGGCTGCGTTGCTTTTGCACTCCCACCCCCACCCCTTTCACAGGTGGGTCGTCCTTACCACCACAGTGATCCTTTCCAGACAGTAAGTGATACGTGCACCAAGTTTGGTTGAAATTAGTCAGGTGGTTTAGGAAGAGATGTATGTATGTATATTTGTATGTATGTATGTTCGTTCCACATTTTTATAATTTGTGTGGAGTACACAGTGTGAAGGTTTAGTTATTTGCTGTCCTTCCACTGGTGCAGTTTTAACACTCGCAATACCAAGCCATTTTCAGTAACGTGTATTACCAAAGAGGGGGGTGGGGGGAGGGGTACTTTGTGCCCACCGTAAAACAATTTAAAAAAATACAGTTGATTAATTGTTCTTAAATTGCGTTAATAGCATACTTTTGAAAGAAATATTGAACATAATCAGGATCCAGAGCCTGAATATTTCTTTTAAACTGTTTTCAAAAATGCATTTTATATCTTTCACTCACTTCATTTTTAAGTTTAGTGAGTCTAATTATCTTGAGAAAAATTAGTAGTAAAAGTCGTTATAGTACTATTGAAGTGCACTTTACTATAATTGAAAAAGTTACAAACACCTGAGGTAATATACAAATAACTAAGGTACATAACATAGTGATGTGAGAGTAATTATTCACGACTTTCTTTGGCTTGGAACATACAACAGTTTTTTGCTGTGTTTGGCACATATGTATCTCTTAAAATTGTTGCAGACTATTGTTGTTTTGTTCACTTTGTTTTACTTTTTTGCTTTTGAAAGGCTTTCACTAATACACAAAAGACATCTACCTTTACCTTCATGAGCTTCCTTTGCACCGAAGCCCTGCTTGATTTTCCTCTGAGAATACCCTCTATACTTGAAACTACAGGCTTTGGCAGTCCTGAAATATTTGTAGCCCTCTCTTCAGTGTATTGCATCAAGAAATGGGACTACAGCTCACGAAACCAAAGTCGTCACTTATTAGGTTCTTCTTATCCCAGTCCGGCAAGTTCAACAAAAATAGTATAAAATTATTCACCACTGCTATGTCCACAAGAGTACAGAAAACATAGAGCGCCCACCTTCTTGTAGCCCTCTTAGTTGAATATTTCCTCACCATTTGATCTGTCGTGTCAACGCCACGTTTAGTCTCATTATAGTATAAATTTATGATGAGATGATAGAAACAGCAGATTTCTTTTAGATTTTTCACGGGGGATACAATTGTGACTGGAATATTTCCAGCACTAATATGTAATTCTCATCTTGAGATGTCTCTCAGTTCTTGAGGTATGTGTTCCCTATTAGCTTGTAATGTTCCCACGAGAGTCAGCTTGTGATTCCTCCATAGATCTTCGGCCAAATCAATTGAAGTGTAATATCTATGTGTGGTGACATTTTTCACTGAATTGTGTATGTAACGCCATCAGGCGTTTGACCACAGCTGCAGCGGAATTTGAGTGCTGTGTACCATTATTTCTTTTCCCAGCATGAGACTCCGTGCAGATAACATATCTGGTTCTAGCGTCTGTGAGCATGCGTGTAAGTACACCGTATTTACCAGGTTATTCCTTCACGAAGACCTTAACGGGACACCTGACACGGAACAATGGCAACTTTTCATCAATAACAGTGTGCATCCCAACAGAATAACGTTTTGGCAGCAATTCATTCATTTTATCAAAAACTTCTCGTATTGCAGCAAACTTATCACGTTTCTTGCGATCGCTTCGCGACTCATTGTCATCAAATCTTATTATTTTAGTAAGCTGCTCGAATCTGGTTCGGCTCATGGTAGCAGTATAAACAAACCTTCCTTAAAGGTAGGACCATAAATCTGTAACAGGTGACTTACTGTCGTTTTCCTTCCCCATAATAATAAATAGTCCTATATTAGCCATGAATTCAGGTCTGTCTGTCTGTCTTGGGTATTTTCTGCCTCAATGCCTCTTCATTGGTATGCTTTATTATGATGTTGACAATTTCTGGAGACAAAAACTCTTCAAATAGTTCTGTTATTGTTGCTAGTTTACCTTCGTCTCTTATACCTTCTCTTTCTGTCACTGTGTTTTGTGCTACTCGTCTTCTAATTTGAGGAGGTTTGGTGGTATAAATTTTTCCAGTGCTTGTAATATCCTTGTCACTAACCTCGCAGACTGCGTCGTCATCAGTTTCACGCATCCAGAGTTCATCTCCAGCTTTTGTAGGCGCTCTATAACTGTCCACATCCTCGCGCACAACACAATCCTCTTCAGGTTCATTCACTACATCTTCAGTTTCATCAGATTCAATTTGAGAAACTGTAGATTCTTCCAAAATCTGTGATATTTCTCCATCAGTAAGTGACTGTCGATACATTTTGAAGCACAGTTGTATTAAGACTGAACTAAGTGTCACTGAACAGGAAACAATAAAGAACCAAAGGAAAATGAATTACTGCTGAGTCCATATCAGTCCATAGAAATATAATGTCCATGTTTTCTAAGGCCATGTAATGCTATTATTTGTGGAGTAAGACAAACATTGTGGGAAGTCGCATCTACTACCAAGGGGGTAAGACTTTATAAACACCCCCCTTTTCCGATTAAGATTAAACGAAAAATGTAACATAATCACAGAATCTGGAAGAAGACTTCATCAAAGACAATAAACATTTTTTACAAAATATAAAACAATAAAGTACCAGAGTAGATTTCAATATTTTCAAAAGGTGGGCACAAAGTACCCCTCCTCCGTCCTTGGTATTGCGAGAGTTAATGGTCAGGACTGTAAGTGCAGAGGATTTCCATTACTATATTTCACTGATATACTACTAACTCGCAAAAAAGAAACGATACCGCTCGCATTACTAATGATTCTTTTTTAACGAACAGTTTCTGAGTGTGTCGTTTTAGACCTGTGATAGCGCCACTACGCCCTCACAAAAATTGCATCTAAACTGATAAAGTGGACCAACAATTCCTTGCAAACGTGTTCTTATGCTCTATAGAGAAATTTCAAGTAGCGCTTCTGACACGAAAGAAACAACAATGATGCTCCAACACCGGATACGCTCCGTTACTGTAAACTCTCAGAGGCAGAAGAGAGGACCTTACTGAGCGGCCCTCTGCCACTTCTGTCATACCTACCGCAGTTCAAGGTCAGCGGTCGCAGAGATCTCCTCCATCTCCATCTCATTGTGGCACCAGTACAAACCCTCCACAGATTGTTTATAGACAGAGCATGCAACTGAACTGAAGTTAGAAATTTTCCGTTACCTTCAACTTAATGGACTCTCTACCAAATGACGTAACTGTACTAGTATCGACAGATAGGAGGCAAGGAAAAAAACAGTAGGGTTTGGATACTGGGAGGTTGTAGGATTAAATACCATCAAATATTCCAGTTCTATTATCCACCAATAGGAAGCAAGGAAAAACTGTCCACAAAAAGGGTATCGATTTAATTAATTAGTCAATCAGTCAGATAGAGTGAGGGAATATTTCCAAGATGTCCACAGCTGGGGTTTACTGGGTAAATGCTGCTTTGTTTGTGGTTTTAACCAACCATGGAGAACGGTGCGTACAGTCCTGGCAGTGGCACACTACATGACGTGACTGCCTGAGAGAGAGAGAGAGAGAGAGAGAGAGAGAGAGAGAGAGAGAGAGAGCATGTGCTTCAACAGGAATTTCTCAGGTATCAAATATCGAAAGTTTGCCACCATCTGAAGCTTTTGTGTAGGGATCAGTGCAACTTCCGCTCTGCCAGTAGCCAGTCATGGACCTGAGTGGGAGTAGTGTGGCCTCCGCTTGAAGGAATAGGCGAAATGGCCAGCCTGGCGAAGCGGTTGGGGGTGTGGTCGCACAGTGCTATGAGGTGGGTGAAAAGGATTTTAACAGTGTAATTACGCTTAGTGAGTTATGTTGATGGAATTCCTTGCACAATTGGGATTAAAAAGCGCCACAATTGTTTAAATATTCCAACTGCATTGTCAACATCGAAATGTTCCAGGCTCTCGTAAACGACGGCGAACAATATTTACAGAAATTCAAAATAATTCTAATATTTCAAATATTTTCTCCTATGAGTGATTAAAACTTGGTTTAATAATCATGAAAGAAGGTTGTATACATGGAAGAAGCCTGGAGATACTAGAAGGTAACAGATAGATTATATAATGGTAAGACAGAGATTTAGGAACCAGGTTATAAATCGTAAGACAAAAAAAAAAAAATGGTTCAAATGACTCTGAGCACTATAAGACTTAACATCTGAGGTCATCAGTCCCCTAAAACTGAGAACTAATTAAACCTAACAACCTAAGGACATCACACACATCCATGGCCGAGCCAGGATTCGAACCTGCGGCCGTAGCGGTCGCGCGTTTCCAGACTGTAGCGCCTAGAACCGCTCGGCACTCTAACCGGCAAATTGTAAGACTTTTCAGGGGCAGATGTGGACTCTGACCACAATCTATTGGTTATGAACTGTAGATTAAAACTGTGAAACTGTAAAAAGCTGGGAATTTAAGAAGATGGGACCTGGATAAACTGACTAAACCAGGGGTTGTACAGAGTTTCAGGGAGAGCATAAGGGAACAATTGACAGGAATGGGGGAAAGAATTACAGTAGAAGAAGAATGGGTAGCTTAGAGAGATGAAATAATGAAGGTAGCAGAGGATCAAGTAGGTAAGAAGACGAGGGATAATAGAAATCCTTGGGTAACAGAAGAGATATTGAATTTAACTGAAGAAAGGAGAAAATATAAAAATGCAGTAAATGAAGCGGGAAAAAGGAATACAAACGTCTCAAAAATGAGATCGACAGGAAGTGCAAAATGGCTAAGCAGGGATGGCTATAGGACAAATGTAAGGATGTACAGGCTTATTTCACTAGGGGTAAGATAGATGCTGCCTACAGGAAAATTAAAGAGACCTTTGGAGAAAAGTGAACCACTTGTATGAATATCAAGATGGAAACCCAGTTCCAAGCAAAGAAGGGAAAACAGAAAGGTGGAAGGAGCATATAGAGGGCTTGGATGGCAGGGGGAAAATACAGGGAGAGAAAGGCTGTTTACAATTTGTACAGAAACCAAATGGTGGTTATAATAGTCGAGGGACATGAAAGGGAAGCAGTGGTTGGGAAGGGAGTGAGGCAGGTTTGCAGCCTCTCCCCGATGTTATTCAATCTGTATATTGAGCAAGCAGTGGAGGAAACAAAAGAAAAATTCGGAGTAGGTATTAAAATCCATGGAGAAGAAATAAAAATTTTTGCTGTCTCTGAGAGAATTACAATGTCATCGGCGAACGTCAAACGACTTGGAAGAGCAGTTGAACGAATGGATAGTGTCTCGAAAGGAGGATATAAGATGAACATCAACAAAAGCAAAACGAGGGTAATGGAATGTAGTCGAATTAAGTTGTGTGATGCTGAGGGAATTAGATTAGGAAATGGGACGCTTAATGTAGTAAAGGAGTTTGGCTATTTGTGGAGCAAAATAACCGATGATGATCGAAGTAGAGAGGATATAAAATTTAGACTGGCAATGGCAAGGAAAACGTTTCTGAAGAAGAGAAATTTGTTAACATCGAGTGTAGATTTAAAAGTATTTGTGTGGAGTGCACCCATGTACGGAAGTGAAACGTGGACGATAAATAGTTTGGACAAGAACAGAATGGAAGCTTTCGAAATGTGGTGCTACAGAAGAATGCTGAAGATTAGATGGGTAGATCACACAACTACTGAGGAGGTATTGAACAGAATTGGGGAGAAGAGGAGTTTGTGGCACAACTTGACCAGAAGAAGGGACCGGTTTGTAGGGCATGTTCTGAGGCATCAAGGGATCACCAATTTAGTATTGGAGGGCAGCGTGGAGGGTAAAAATCGTAGAAGCAGACCAAGAGATGAATACACTAAGCAGATTCAGAAGGATGTAGGTTTCAGTAAGTACTGGGAGATGAAGAAGCTTGCACAGGATAGAGTAGCATGGCAGAGCTGCGTCAAACCAGTCTCAGGACTGAAGACCAAAACATCAACAACAACATGACTGATTACAATTATTACTATTAACCCGCCATCCCGCACCTTGTATAGACCCTCTACTTACTCCTTCGACCTCCCACCTTTCCCTTCTTTGCTGAAGACTGGTTCTCCATGTGAGCTCCTTATATTCGTACAGCTGCTTCTCTTTTTCCCCGAAGACCTCTTTAATTTTCCTGTAGCCTAATTCACGGAACAACTTAGGTCGAGTGGTAAAAAGTGAAACAAATGCCTGAAATGACATCGGCTTTTATTGAAACGGAAAACGACAGTAAAACTGGGCAACAGACGGGCAACTTTTCAAACTGTCAGCGTGACGGGTGCGAGGTAAGCCGAAGTTTCAAAATGTCATCGTCCCATGTCTGGCTAATAAACACTCGCCGGAAGGTGCGACTTTTATCCAGGATGGCGTTCCACCCCACATTGATACACGTGTGAAAGATGTCTCGCGCACATTATTTAGTGAGGATCGCGTGCTGAGCATCCACTCCCGGGTCCCCAGACCTCAGTACGTGTGATTATTGGTTGTGGGCTTACCTGAAGTCTCAAGTCACCCACGATCGTCAGACAACATTAGCGATGCTAAAAGACAACACTCGACGGCAGTTTCTCACCATGCCTACTGGGAAGTTGTACAGAGCTTTTCACAACTTTGTCGTCTGACTACAAGCGCTGTTGATGAATGACGGCCGACATACTGAGAATTTGTTATAAGGAACATCGTCAAAATTCAATTGCTATGCTAAATATTGCTTCTGTATCATATAAAGAGCCATCTGTTGGTCTACATCTACGTGGATACCCTGCAAATTACATTTAAGTGCCTGGCAGAGGGTTCATCGAAACACCTTAACAATTCTCTATTATTCCACTCTCCTATAGCGTGCAGAAAGAATGAACACCTACATCTTTCCGTACGAGCTCTGATTTCCTTTATTTTATCTCCGTGATATTTTCTCCCTATGTAGGTCTGTGGCAACAAAATATTCTCGCATCCGGAGGAGAAAGTTGGTGATTGGAATTTCGTGAGAAAATTCTGACGCAACGAGAAATGCCTTTCTTTTAATGAAGTCTAACCCAAATCTTGTATCATTTCTGTGAGACTCTCTCACATGTTTCACGATAATACAAAATGTGCTGCCTTACTTTGAACTTTTCCGATGTACTCCGTCAGTCCTATCTGGTAAGGATCCCATACCGCGCAGCAGTATTCTGAAAGAGAACGGACAAGTTTAGTGTAGGCAGTCTCCTTAGTAGGTCGGTTACATTTTCCAAGCGTCCTGAAAATAATACGCAGCCTTTGGTGAGCCTTTCCCACAACTTTTTCTATGTGTTCTTTCCAATTTAACTTGTTCGTAATAGTAATACCTAGGTATTTAGTTGAATTTACGGCTTTTCGATTAGACCAATTTATCGTGTAACCGAAGTTTAAAGAGTTCCTTTTTGTACTCATGTGGATGAGCTCACACTTTTCGTTATTTAGGGTCAACTGCCACTTTTCGCACCATTAAGATAAATCGTTTTGCAGTTTGTTTTGATCTTCTGATGACTTTATTAGTCGATAAACGACAGCGTCATCTGCAATCAACCGAAGACGGCTGCTCAGATTGTCTCCCAAATCGTTTATATAGATAAGGAACAGAAAAGGGCCTACAACACTACCTTGGGGAACGCCTGAAATCACTTCTATTTTACTCGATGACGTTCCGTGAATTGCTAAGAACTGTGACCTCCGTGACAGGAAATCGCAAATCCAGTCACATAACTGAGACGATATTCCATAAGCACGCAATTTCACTACGAGCCGCTTGTGCGGTACAGTGTCAAAAGCCTTCCGGAAATCCAGGAATACGGAATCGATCTGAAATCCCTTGTCAATAACACTCAGCACTTCATGTGAATAAAGAGCTAGTTGGGTTTAGGAAAGATCGTTCCTGTGAAACACATGTTGACTGTGTGTCAATAGACCTTTTCCTTCGAGGTAATTCATAATGTTCGAACACAATATATGTTCTAAAATCCTGCTGGATATCGACGTTAACGATATGGGCCCGTAATTTAGTGGATTGCTTCTACTACCTTTCTTGAATATTGGTGTGACCTGTGCAACTTTCCAGTCTAAGGGTACGGATCTTTCGTCGAGCGAACGGTTGTATATGATTGTTAAGTATGCAGCTAATGCTTCAGCATACTCGGAAAGGAACCTAATTTTTATACAGTCTGGACCAGAAGACTTGCTTTTATTAAGTGATTTGAGTTGTTTCACTACTCCAAGGATATTTACTTCTGCGTTACTCTCGTTGGCAACTGTTCTCGAATTGAATTCTGGAATATTTACTTCGTCTTCTTTTGTGAAGGCATTTCGGAAGGCTGTGTTTAGAAACTCTACTTTGGTGGCACTGTCTTCGATAGTATCTCCATTGTTATCTCGCAGAGGAGGCATTGATTGTAAATTGCCGCTAACATACTTCATATACGACCAGAAACTCTTGGGTTTGTCTGACAGGTTTCGAGACAAAGTTTGGTTGTGGAAACTGTTATAGGCATCTCGCATTGAACTCCGCGCTAAATTTCGAGCTTCTGTAAAGGATCGCCAATCTTGGGGATTTTGCGTCTGTTTAAATTTGGCATGTTTGTTTCGTTGATTCTGCAACAGTGTTTTAACCCGTTTTGTGTAGCAAGGAGAATCAGCTCCATTGTTAGTTTATTTAGTATAAATCTCTCAATTGCTGCCGATACTATTTCTTTGAATGCAAGCCAGTTCTGGTCTACACTTATATTATTAATTTGGAATGGGTGTTGACTGTCTCTCAGGAAGGCGTCAAGTGAAGTTTTATGTGCTTTTTTGAACAGGTATATTTCTCGCTTATTTTTCCAGGATTTGGGGATCAGAATATACAGTCTCGCTACGACAACCCTGTGTTCACTAATCCCTATATCGGTTTTGATGCTCGTTACTATCTCAGGATTATTTGTCATTTGCACTTTGTTTAGTTTCAGTAAAAACCTGAATTTGTGAAATTTGTGGTAAGTACCTATGGGACCAAACTGGTGAGATCATCGCTCCCTAACTTACACTAAGGACAACACATACACCCGTGCCCGAGGGAGGACTCGAACCTCCAACGGGGGGGAGCCGCGCGAACAGTGGCAAGGCGCCTAAGACAATGCGGCTACCCCGTGCGGCTCTCTCTACCTGCATTATTCCGTGAAGTATTGACTTTTGAAATAATATGGACTTTTGCATCACCTTGCACAATATGAAGAGCAAGGCCCCCCAAGACACTTCCCTGGGGCACACTCTAAGTTACTTTGATACCTAATGATGGCTCTCCATCCAAGATTACAAGCTACATTCTCCTTATCAAATGTCCTCAACTGTCACAAATTTCCATTGATAGCCGATACTGTCTTAGTTTTGATGATAGTATAGCCGTGGTACTGAGTCAAATACTTCTCGAAAATCGAAAAATACTGCAACTATCTGCCTTCATTCATTACTTTTAGCAGTCATCTGAGAAAATTGCGAGTTGGGTTTCACATGATCAATGTTTTTCGGAATCCATACTGGTTGCCGAGGAGGTCGTTCCGTTAGAGATACCGCGTTATTTTTTAATTTAGAATATATTAGAAGATCTATAACAAGTCGATATCAAGGATACCGGACGGTAGTTTTGAGGATCACTTGTACTGCCCTTCTCGTAGGTGGGTGCGACCTGTGATTTCTTCCAACTACTGGGCAGGGCTTTTTGTTCGTGCGATGTACGATGGATTATAGTTAACAGAAGTGCTAACACAGCCGCACATACCATGCAGCGTATTAAGGGATTCGGTAGAGCCATGGAGCTTCATTCAATTTGAGAGATTTCAGCTGTCCTCAATGTTCGATTATCTATTGAAATTGGCCAGACGCTGTGGCCGAGAGTTTCTAGGAGCTTCCTTACGGAACTGCTTTGCTACTACGGTCGTAGGTTCGAATCCTGCCTCGGGTATGGATGTGTGTGGTTTCCTTAGGTTAGTTAGGTTTAAGTAGTTCCAGGTCTAGGGGACTGATGACCTCAAATGTCAAGTCGAATAGGGCTTAGAGCAATTTGAACCATCTACTGAAACTGATTAAAGGTAAACGCATTATCTGAGCAGAAGCGTTCTCTTCTGAAAAGGCTTTGCTGTTAAAAAAGGACTGTCATAACTTTTTGCAATCAGTTGTAGAATAATTATGTATGGTTTTCCCATATTAAGGGTACTGCAAATAATTAAAGAGTACTTTCACCAGAAGCGCTTCGCTTTTATTTATAAAGCATCTTCCGTAGTCATTCTGGAAATATGGATATACATTCTAAGACACAAAACTATACGCCATGAAGGAATATTGCGAATGAGACGAAAATCGGTCGATGTGTAGTACATGTACAGAACAATCTGGATGATTTATCCAACAGAAAGAGCTTCAGAAACCGAACAAATAAGTAACACTTTGGTCCACCTCTGGTGCTTATTCAGGCATTTATTCGGTTCGGCATTGACAAATACAGTTGTTGGATGTTCACCTGAGGGATATCGTGCCAAAATTCTGTCCAACCGGGGCGTTACATCGTCGAATTCCCGACGAAAGATCCGTACCCAAAGACTGGACAGTTGCACAGGTCACATCAATATTCAAGAAAGGTAGTAGGAGTAATCCACTAAATTACAGGCCAATATCGTTATCGTCGATATGCAGCTGGTTTTTGGAACGTCTATTGTGTTCAAACTTTATGAATTACCTCGAAGAAAACGATCTATTGACACACGATCAACATGGGTTTAGAAAACATCATTCTTATGAAACACAACTAGTTCTTTATTCTCATGAAGTGTTGACTGCTATTGACAAGGGATTTCAGATCGATTCAGTATTTCTGGATATCCAGAAGGCTTTTGACGCTGTACCACATGAGCGACTTTTAGTGAAATTGCGTGCTTTGGAATATCGTCTCAGCTGACTGGATTTGTGATTTCCTGTCAGAGCGGTCACAGTTCGTAGCTATCGACGGGAAGCCATCGAGTAAGACAGAAGTGACTTCTGGTGTTCCCAAGGTAGTGCTACAGGCCCTTTTCTGTTCGTTATATTTGTAAACGATTTGGAAGACAATCTGAGTAGCCGTCTTAGATTGTATGCAGATGAAGTTGTCGTTTATCGACTAGCAAAGTCGTCAGAAGAGCAAAACAAATTGCAAAATGATATAGAAAATATATCTGTATGGTACGAAAATGGGCAATTGAGCCTAAATAACGAAAAGCGTGAGGTCATCCACACGAGTGATAAAAGGAATCCGTTAAACTTCGGTTACACGATGAATCAGTCAAATATGGAGGCCGTAAATTCAACTAAATACCTAATAATCACAATTACGAACAACCAAAATTGGAAGGAACACAAAGAAAATATTGTGGGGAAGGCTAAACAAAAACTGCGTTTTATTGGCAGGACACTTAGAAAATGTAACAGGTCTACTAAGGGGACTGCCTACACTACGTTTGTCCGTCCTCTTTTAGAATACTGCTGCGTGGTATGGGATCCTTACCAGATAGGACTGACTGAGTACAAGGAAAAAGTTCAAAGAAAGGCAGCACGTATTGTATTATCGCTAAATATGGGAGAGAGTGTCACTGAAATGATACAGGATTTGGGTTGGGCATCATTAAAAGAAAGGTGTTTTTCGTTGCGACGGAATCTTCTCACAAAATTCCAATCACCAACTTTCTCCTCCGAATGCGAAAATATTTTTTTGACACCGACCTACATAGGGAGAAACGACCACCACGATAAAATAAGGGACATCAGAGATCGTACAGAAAGATATAGGTGTTTGGTCTTTCCACGCGCTACACGAGATTGGAATAATACAGGATTGTGAAGGTGGTTCAATGATCCCTCTGCCAGGCACTTAAATGCAATTTGCAGAGTATCCATGTAGATGAGGTGCTGCCCATAATGCTCCGAACGTTCTCGGTTGGGGAGAGACCAGGAGACCTTGCTGGCCAAAGTAAGGTTTGGCCAGGACGAAGACAAGCAGTAGAAACTGTCGCCGTATGCTGGAAGGCGTTGTCTTGTTGAAATGTCAGACCGGAATGGCTTCTCACAAAAAAAAAAAAAAAAAAAAAAAAACAGCACGTGCAGTGTCTTACACGTACCACTGTGCTGTAAGGATATCGCGGCTGACAACCAAAGGGGCCTTACTGTGAAAAGTAATGGCACCCCAGAGCATGACTCCTGGTTGTCGGGTCATACGGTGGGCGACATACAGCTCGGTATACCACCACGGTCCATGACGTCTCCACAAACGCCTTCGGCCTGGAATCTCTTTGGCTGGGGTATAGCTGTCTTCAGTCTTGAGTCCCTCTTCGAACTGAGCGCTGATGCTTAGCGAAGGTGAGTCTGGAGACGCCCTGGATAGCAGTGGGATACCAACTTGACTGTTCCAAATTGGATTGTAGAGTGTAAAATGGTTAGCGGTTTCAGTGTCTGGTTAGAATCGACGTTTAACGTGATCCAGGAACAAGGTTTTGATGTAATAGTATTTTGTTCGCATCGGGATGCTTACTATCGCTGAGCACCCATGCCACTCATCATTGGAATGCTTGATTTCGTTGAGTATCCGTGGCAGGTGAGCCAATCATTATCACCTCATGGGCATTTTGGCTTATTACAGTAGTTGTGGTTTGTATTCCGCGTAGCGGCCAGCGTGAGATTTACAACGGTTGGGCGGAAACGCACATCTAAATCGGTCACCCTGTTGGCGGCGTTCGAGGGAGGCGACCGAAGTGAAGCATTCAGCTTCAAATGGTTCAAATGGCTCTGAGCACTATGGGACTTAACATCTGAGGTCATCAGTCCCCTAGAACTCAGCACTACTTAAACCTACCTAACCTAAGGACATCACACACATCTATCCCAGAGACAGGATTCGAACCTGCGACCGTAGCGATCGCGCGGTTCCAGAATGACGCAACTAGAAACGCTCGGCCACAACGCATGGCGAAGCATTCACGTGGTTTGGGCACTTATCACAGCCAACCCCGTAGTAAACGGATAACTACGTTACCATACAGGTAGCTTATTTGCTAGAAATCTCTTTTATTTGCACCGTACACATTTACAACACACTCAAGCAACGTCTGAAGATCAGTATGTACCTTTTGAATAGAAAGGTTTACATTTACTTTGTAAATGAAACGTAGAATAAAATGCTTTGTGTCTTAAATGCAAAAACAGGCACAGCTGATATTTGTCGATTACAGCGCCATCTACCCGGAATGGGAAACAATGGTTTGGGTAGGCCGTAGGGCTGTTCTTTTTTTTTACTGACAGACTTTCCGGCATGATCGACTGCCACCGACTCGTTGATATGTTCGTAGCTACCGCTTGGTCTCACGCTGTCGGTAAGCGACTTTTCTCTTGGTGCGTGATAGTGGATAAGTGTGGCGAACAGAAATTTGCGAAATACTGAGCAACAAATACCCTTAGGAAAAGCTACATACTCTGTGAAAATGCGTTTATTGTTTCATTCGTCGGACATATGATGCTTGCGCAGTTTCGTCATTCAAACTTTAATAAATATATCAGTTTGTAATGTCCCAGTGCGTTTTCGTTAACTGCCCTTTGCCGACAATCAACAGTCACAAAGAAAAAAAATCCAGATAGACTACAAGGTACAACCACTGGTAAGTAACAAATGGGTAACCGAACGTTTCTCTACAGTGATTTCGCATAAGAATTTCGCTTATTCTTCGTATGTATAATCCTTTCCACGATTTAGTGCGTTTTCGTCAGTAACTGCAAATATAGTCTGTAAGCAAGTATTGTGAAAACTATATATTACATATATGCAATGAAAAGTACATGCCTAATGAAATAAAGCAACTTCCGCGCATTTCGAGCTTAATTTAAATAGCATTATGTTAAGAGAGTATTACTGCGGTTAAATATGTCGCGAAACGCCACGTTAATGCCAGTATGGATGGAACAGGGAGAGGATTGAACTTTACCGTATTACTTAATATACTCGCTTATACAAAGGTCATAGAGAATACAGCCTTTTCTAAGAGAACTAAGTGTTCTACAACCCGCAGTACACTGAGGTATCTGCCAACCACATTCACTCACCTCGATACACCACAGTACTGATGAAACACGTTGAAGACTCTATCACCATTAAATTGCACCATAAGTGATACGAACATTACCATAAATGTAAAAATGTTTTGATTGTAAGTCATATACACTCAAGAGCCGAAGAAACTGGCACTCCACCCTAACATCGTGTAAAGCCCCCATGAGTACGCGGAAGTACCGCAACTCGACGTGGCATGGCTCGGCTAGTGTCTGAAGTTATATTAATACCTTCAGCTGCTGACGGGCGTTGATATATATCAATATATATCAACGGCCCCTTCTGAAAATGTGGGCCCCGACCGAGACTCGAACAACAGGATCTCCTGCTTACATGAAGGACGCTCTATCCCTGTCAGGGCACACATTTTCACCAGTCCCCGTTGCTATATATCAATGCCCGTCAGCAGCTCAAGGTATTAATACAATCCTAATTTAGTTCTAGACGTCTGCAGGTCATCAATGGTGTCTGCTCTTTCGGACATGTCCGAAAGAACAGACACCATATCCACATACGTATATAGTTTTGGAAATCCTGGTCATGACCTTCTTCTTCTATAGGGAATGCACACATATTCCCCGATTTCTTATGGGGCTTGGTAAGAATGTCTTCCACGAGTAATGAGTGTGTTGAGGTGGGACACTACGAATGTAGTGTGTGGACATACAAGGTGAGAATGTAGGTCTCGCGGGAGGCATCCGCGAGATAGTCCCTGCAGTCGCACTATCCTCTGTGCCCTCGGTGGCTCAGATGGACAGAGCGTCTGCCATTTACGCAGGAGATCCCGGGTTCGAGTACCAGCCGGGGCACACATGTTTCACCTGTCGCCGTTGATATATATCAACGCTCGTCAGCAGCTGAAGGTATAAATATCATTCTCATTTCGCTCTAGACGGCATGAGGTCACCAATGGTGTCTGTTCTGTCGGACGAGACTCGTCCGACCAGGCAACATGTTCCCAGTCACCAATAGTCCATTGTCGGTGTTGAAGGGCCCAGGCGAGGCGTAAAGCTTTGTGTCGTGCAGTCATCAAGGATACACGAGTGGGCTTTCAGCTCCGAAAGCCCATATGGATGATGTTTCGTTAAATGGTTCGGACGCAGCGATGTCGGAGACTTGATATTTTACCGGATTCCTGATATTCACGGTACACCCGTGAAATGATCATACAGGAACATCTTCACTTCGTCGCTACTTCGGAGATGCTGTGTCCCATAGCTCGTGCGCCTACTGTAACACCACGTTCAAACTCAGTTAAATTTTGATAACCTGTCCTTGTAGCAGCAGTAACCGATCTAACAACAGAGCGTGACACCTGTTCCCTTATACAGGCGTTGCCGACCGCAGCGCCGTATTCAGCCTGTATTTGAATACGCATGCCCATAGCAGTCTCGTTGGCGCTTCGGTGCATATTATTTAGTATTACCTATGAGTATTTATTGCTCCATATTTCGCGGATTTTGCCTACTTCACTCAGCCACTACCACGTACCGCGACCAAACTAACAGGATAACTACACTCATAACTTATTTAATGAGATATACGTCTGTGTGCATCTCATATCTAGAACGCTACTCATGGCTGGTCCCATGCCATACATTCTGACCCGGGCAACGAACTGGATAAGAAAAACTGGCGATACCTGCAAGAAAATGACCCAGGTTTCGAGCCAGAAGCACAATCCCACAACGAGGCAGCTTTCATCGAATAAGCTGGTGGCTGGGATTTGTTGCAGCTGCGGTGTTTATTCCTTCGTATGGGCCATTACCAAGGAGTAACACTTGTACGCAGCAACAGTCTGATCTAATGAAAGTTTACTTTATTACTGGCGCTTCTTGGCAGATTAACACTGTGTGCCGGACCGAGACTCGAACTCGGGATATTTGCCTCACGGCGTGCTCTACCGTCTGAGATACCCAAGCACGACTCACGACCCGTCCTCGCGGCTTCAATTGTGCCAGTACCTCGTCTCCTACCTTCCAAACTTCACCGAAGCTTTTCTGCGACCCTTGCAGAAGTGGAACTTCTGGAAGAAAGGATATTGTGGAGACATGGCTTAGCCACAGCCTGGGGGATGTTGCCAGAATGATACTGGGTACTTTATTACTGTTTAATTAAACAGTGATTTAGCTCATATAATGTGGGTTTATTTTTTGTTGTTTGATGAAGCAAAGATTAAACTGCGTAATAACAGAAGTGCAGTCCTTCACTAATGAACATGAAAATATCAGTTCTGCAGAATTATCTAAGGATTCTTCCGAAAATTCCAATAGAGTTGCAGTTTCTCATGATAAGAAAGCTGCATACAGCTCACCACACTGGCCATACTAGTGTAAAAGTTGATTCCTTATTGCCGTCGCAAAGTCCAAAACATCCCCACCACGCCTGAGGTTTTGTGGACCTCCTACCACGCCGTACGTCAGCGCCGGCACGGAGACCTGTCTCTGAACTAACAGAGCGCTCCATTAATTTGGGCTGAAACCTGCCTCCACTGTCCAGGACCGGTTCAGGACCCACCCGTGGCTGGCGATATGTCGTACGGAGATGTGGTGTGGATGTTTTACCAAATAGACGTAACAGTTTCTGTCAACCTGCACACTACATGCAAGATACTTCCAATCAGCATTTGGTATTAGGAATCTCGTATATATACTCCACATTCGACGTTCAAAATTATGTTTGAGAACATTTTCTATATTATCCCCACTCTTTGTAATTAAACAAAGGAAATGTTTACAGTGCCTCAAAAAGTAATATTCGCAGTAAACTAAAAAGCTTATTTATTTAATTTTACATGTTTTAAAAGAAGAAATGTTGAGGTTGCTCGCGGAGAGGATGAGAGACGGTCGTGGCTATATGCGCGCTGCTTTGACACACAGGTGGCGCGGAGCTAGATAGGAGCTGGCGTGTGTAGCTGGCTGCCTAACTAGCAGGCGATAACCCTGCTACTGGCGGAATGTGAGCGCCACGTAGAAAGCGGGTGTCGTAAGGACAGCAAGTCTAGTCTACAGGCACGATAATGCGAGTGCTTTTTCGAAGGGAGGGTGGTCTTCCCTGGCCCTCGCGACGTGTGACGGTGCCTCATGCCGCGAATTCTGAGATCGCAAAGTATTAGGATGGTGCATAAGATCGCAGCGTGTTTGTTCTGTATATTAATATTGTTATAGGTTTTGGATTTTATAAAGAGTATTCTACGTCATTGCCCCCTTACCTGCATTTGTCGTAAATCCCTCGCCAAGTACAAAGTTCCAAGCGGCTGGATAAAAGCGCAAATGACTCCAGTATATAGAGAGGTAAAGAAACGGACCCGTAAAATTATAGACCAACATTCCAAACTTCTGTTTGCTGCAGACTTCCTGAATACATTCCCAGTTCGATTATAATAGACTTACTTGAGGCTAAGCAGCTTATGTCGACGAATCAACATGGTTTTAGGAAGCATCGTAAGTGCGAAACTCAGCTTGCCCTTTCGTCACGTGCATACTGAGAACTATGTATGAATGGCAACAGGCAGATTCCATATTTCTAGATTTCCGGAAAGCATTTGACAACGTACGCCATTGTAGACTGTTAAAGAAACTACGAGCATATCGAATAATTTCACAGATATGTGAATGCCTCGAAAACTTCTTGAATAATAGAACCAAGTATGTTGTCCTCGACGGCGAGTGTTCATCAGAGACAACGAAGAGTGGTAGGACGGCTGTTCTTTATACAGGGTGAGGCCATCTGAATATTCAATACATTAGCCCCGAGGAACAAATGGCAGATATTTTACCAAAAGCAGCTAGAAGTGAACATTTCAATAGACTATATCAAAAGTTGGCGATAGTGAATTTTACGGGTAATTGAGGAAATTATTAAATTGATGGGGGTGTTGAAGTAATGACAATTTAATAACTATACTTTGCTAACTTTCAGCATTCTGGAAGGCATTGTAGCGGTGCGAGAATTTCGTGGTAAATTCTAGAGACCCTCGTATTTGCACCGTCTTGAACACGCGTTATTTTAGAGATGAGTGTAGTAAAGTAGAACTGTGTCTACTGCACCACAAGTATGTGTGTGCAGGACGGACGTGTATGGGACGGATGATCGGCGGGGGCAGGTAGTCGCCGATCCCGCCTAAGGAGTTACACGTCCTGTTCAAGGAATAAACGCGCTGTACTCCGTGCGACGTCAAACATTACTGTGTGAACATTTGAATGTTGTTGAAAGAAGAGAAGGGACTATTACTTATTCATTCTTTCTCTTACTTTCGTAAGGTCCAGACGATTGTCTTGATAAACTTTGAGAAATTTGTAGACTGTATTTATGGAAAAATGAATGTGATAGTTTCTGACATACAGGACGGTTCCGAACTTACAAAAAATATTTTAGTTGTACGAAAACTGTTGTGTGATGAAAATACAGTGTGATTGAGTTCAAAATATTCTCGAGCGCACGGAGTTATTTTAAAAGTATACAAAATTTCCTCCAAAGTAGCATCTTATATTCGGAGAAGAAGTTGTGCAGGACATCACAGCCGGCTATCCTGAAGTGAAGATCGTCGAAGCAACTCCAAGTAAGTTCGATAGCCAAGAGGGAGTGTGAGTCTCGCACACCAGTACCACACTGTCACCCTTAATCACCGGAAACCGCCAGAGCATGGCATAAACAACAGTATGGTTTACCAAATTATGCAATAATTTGGAGAGAACTGTCAAAGTAGCAATATTATTTTTTTACTTGATGACTATGGACCAATTAAATTACTCGTTATTTGACATCTTCCACTTACAGCAACAATATTACCACATCGGCTACCAGCTACCGCTTGGTTACAGGTGACACATAAACACGGTACGTCACTCCATAAATGCTGTTAATGTGTAATGCAGAATAATGTCGGAGGCAGCCACTGCCAGGTACGTTGGAAATGCGAGATGCTCTATGGACAGCTGATTCTAAGTAACCAATGACAACCACAGCAGACAAAGCCTTGAATTCAAACTCGTGTCCTAAGATAACCACAACCTCATGATGTGAAGTGCATCAGAGAAAACAGCAATCAAACAAAGCGTTTGCAATATTTAGATCTGCCGCAGATTGTTATGGTCGTTAAAGCTAACCTCTACGAAGCAACTCGAGACAGACAGACAGAGAGAGAGAGAGAGGAAAAAAAGTTTTAGCACTGAAGCAAACTAATCTGTCACCGCCATTGGTTACCTGAAATGATTGTCGCACTGGCTACATGAGCTACTAACCAATGAGCAGTCCTCATTTACAATTGGTTGCAGATTATAGGTGACACAGGCAGATTCCAGGAGAAAAAAGTATGACAGGAAGAAAAATAAGGGCAAATAAAACAAACAATAAGATCAAAAATTGCATTTATACGAATTAATTGCATAAAAATAATAATCGCATTCTTTTGATCAGATTTATAAATTGAAAAAAAAAGTTTCATTTGTCGTTTTTTGATCCTACAACCTTCTACATCATGTTTATATGACAACCATTGCGCTAGGCCCCAACACAAGTACGTAGCTGGTGCATAAGTTCGTATAATTTTTCCATAAGTTTAATAAAAATAACAGAGACTTCAGTGTACAATAATATATAATCCTTCAGTGTTTACGATAGACAGCCAACATTGCGGAAGTTTTTTGATCCTACAACCTTCTACATCATGTTTATATGACAACCATTGCGCTAGGTCCCAACACAAGTACGTAGCTGGTGCATAAGTTCGTATAATTTTTCCATAAGTTTAATAAAAATAACAGAGACTTCAGTGTACAATAATATATCATCCTTCAGTGTTTACGATAGACAGCCAACATTGCGGAAGTTTTCGATTCTGCGACAGTAGATATGGCATGGTTTTTAGGTGAAGAATTCATTGAGTCATGTTCAGAGTGCATTTTTAATCCGGAAAGGAAGTTCCATGAAGGTTATTCGATAGAGTGTGGAAAAGGTTCAAATCTGAGGCAAAAGATCAGGTGAATAAGGTGTGTGTGACATGACTTCCCAACCCAACTTCTGCTAGACTGACAAAAAAAAAAATTAAAAAAAATACTGTACGGAATGCAGGCAGGCATTTACGTGGATCAGTATTGCTTCACGTGTACTTCCTGGTTGTACTTTTATGTTGACAGGAAATGTCAGCAATGATGGTTACATCTTGCGGAAGTAATTCATAATACAACCCACCATCGTCGTCGCATTTGTGGATGCATGCAGTTTATTGTATGGGATGTTGCTCCTTTGTTTGGCCTCAACCAATCCTTTCTTTTCCTTATGTTATCATAAAGACACAATTTTTCATCACCAGGATAGTGGTGCGCTAGTGTCAGTCTAGTCAAGGGAAAGGGAAATTTTATCGAAATTCAATGAAGGCGCGGTTGGGCGATGAAATCTGGCGCCACTGGCAGAGTGTCGTAACGGACGACAGCCAGCAGGCCAGGCAATGTAAACATGGCACTTGCAGCCGCAGAGCTGCGACAGCGGTATTGTACGCACGATTTGATTTGAGTGGAGCAACAACAAGGAAGGAAACTGCAGCGTTGATCTAAGTTATTGGATGTATGAGGCGGGGCACTAGGCCACAACCAGGAGTGGCGATTTGTAAATGGCTGACCTGTAAGAATTTATCCCTGCCATAGCTTCTGTCTCTCTCTGACACTATGTCAGAAGCAACGGAGAAACCAATATAAATAGAAAGGCAAGTTTAGCTTGACAGGGTGTGCCAGGTCAGTTGAGTGTTGGCACAGACCTGTACTGGTCTACGCTTATAGGGGTCAGTCTGGCAACAATGTTACAAGCATTCTGCATAAACTTGTACTTTGTTTCTATGTAGTCGCTCGAGCTCTATTCCGCATCCGGGGAATCAACACCAGGGGAGGGTGGAACGGCAGCCTGGAACTTGGAGATAGCATGGTCTGCCTGAAAGAGGGCAGTGACAGCAGTCTGCATCCGGTCCAGAAGGGGCTCAGTTCCACTCCAGTCTACTGGTCAACTTCATTTCCCAATTTCCCACCTGGGGTCTGGGCGAGGCGTACCCTGCGGGTAGCACAGCAGCACTGCGACAGCGCCAGAAATGGCGGCAGGTGTTGCCATCCGGCAAGCGACATTAGTGGCAACATCAGCACAGTATCCAGATGGGCGTGGGTTTGAGTCCGGTCACGTGTTGGGAGCAGCAGCGCCCTGAGGGCCGTGGCTGACCAGTACATCCACACTCATCCCACTGTCGGACAGAGCAGGTCAAAAGGGGCGGAGGGCAGTGAGGACCAGGGCCTGTAGCAGTCTCCGGAATCGCGGGCAGCAGCGCGGCGCAAGTCGCTACGCATCGGTGGGTGGTGAGCGGGAGGGCGGCGGCCGACTCCCTCGGCGGGCAGTCTTGATAACGACAGCAGCGGCGTCGGCATACCAGGAGTCTGCTGAGCCGGCTAGACTTGCAGGACATCAGGCGGGCAGCATGCTGACACTACGCTTCACCATCAAATACTGTAAATTAGCTGAATAAAGCAATGTTACTGCATACCGCTGTATCACTCTGCACCCTCGAAATTCTTGAACACCATCTGGAGTCCCAGGTTTGACCCCCAACCCTGCAACAGTTGTAATGGTCAGTATTTCATGAGCCACTTGATGATGAGCAAATAGAGATAGCTATGGCCACCCACTGATTTTTCCGATTTTCACTTAGGACATGCGGTACTCGTACACCTCATTTTTTAACCTTTCTGTTGCATGCAAAATTTGCACAATGGTGGAATGATCATGATCATCCCATGGCCCGGTTCTCGAATACACTGGCGTGCATCATTGTGGATTAATGTTCCGTGATCTTCATAAAAATTCGAAGACCTTCCTGAACTTGGAGGGTCAATAATATCAACGTGGTCCTCCTTTAAACGGGAAAACCATTTTCTTGCTGTGCTCTGTCAAATAGCATTATCCCCATACATGGTGCATATGTTTCTGGCTGCCTCTGCTGCTGTCACCCCTCTACTGAACCCAAGTAGAAAATGTTCAGATTATTCCAATTGGCACTCCACTTTCCAGTGTCCACAGCTCCACTCACTATCTCCAAATGGAAAAATGTAAACTGAGATAGGAACAGTGAACTACAAACTAAAACGGTAATCGATTAATAAACCCATAACAACATGCAAAATGGAAATGCTATTTACTTGTGTGTCAACCTTATCTGAAAGAGTATGAAAAAGCTGATACTTATACATATGTTACATAATTGAGTGTAAAGTGTTTGACTCACAATAAATGAAGGTTTTGAGTTTGATAATTTAATGATTTTTTTTTCAATTGGGATTAACAAAAAGAGAGATGTGTCCTCAGTGGAAAGTGAAAAGCTACTGTATCACATATATACCTAGTATATGACAAAGTAGTTGAAAGGAAAAGTAACAAATTAAAGGAAACTTCTGTATTCCCAGTACTACTTGACGATTTCAAAATGAGTGGTTCACAACTCTGTTGATAAGAACAATCACATTAAAATATTATTATCCAGTAGCAGCAAATAAGGTCTTAATGAACAGTCTGTAGTTAATCTTAAGTTTGTATGAGAGAAAGCACGATTTAAATGTTAATATAACATAGATGGGAGGTATGGTTTAGTGAAAAGCACAGTAAGAGTGATAGAATGGAAAGTAGTAGGAAACCCGTGTATTAAGTATAACTTAAATAGGCTATGTAGACACTTTTGACACAGAAAGGGATATAGTTTCAATTTTTAAGGTCAGTGAACCCCATTTTATGTATGGAAGTGAGGGTGCATAGACGTGCCCATATGAGGGGTGGTCTTACCTGGGGTCAGGTAGATACATAGGGGAAATTACCTATACTATTTTTGTATGGAGGTATAAAAGAAGGGACACTATCATCACAAAAATAATATATGTACATAGTGTTTGTCCAAAAATTGAGTTGTAAATGTTGGTGCTACAAGGATATTAAGCTGCACTGTGATGTTGAATCACACTAATGACATATTCTCCAAAATATTAAAAAGTAAAGAGACTGGCCTGGAAAATGACAAATTTTAAATGGTGTTTCTGTACATGTTGACTTCTCACAAATCACATTTGAAGTAATGGAGTGCAGTGCAGAGCCCAGCATCAGCATGTGACTCCTTATGGTAAAGAACAGTTAAACTCTTTCCACCTAAATATAGTGAAAAACTATGTGCTTATGAAGTAATTACATACTATCACTTAACTGGGAATGTTATAAGTGTAATTAATCTTAAAAAGAACTTGAAATGCATGTATTATCTCTCACGCCAAGGAACGACATTCGTGGTGTTAAAAAGGTATTTTAAGTAATCAATAAGTGTGGGCCAAACAACCGTGTGTGCCCTTTGTCATGTATGTATAGATTTGTGAAAAGTGGAGTTAACCATTTAACATCAGCAAGGCACGGCAGTGTTTGTGTTTCTCACCATGCTGTGGAGGTCCACTTATGGGTTGAAGTCGTGATGGCTTGGTAGTGTCTTTGAACTCGAGGAGAAACTGGACACTGGTGACAATGATCCAGAAACTTTTCTGTCACAACAAGATTGAATGAGAGCTCCTGTTATGAGCCTGGTTATATCTCCATACATATTCCACAAGCAACTGCAGTGTGCGTGTCTGATGGAACCCTGTACCACTACTAGTCATTCCCTTTCCGGTTCCACTCGCAGAAAGAGCGAGGGAAAAATGAATATCTATATGCTTCTGTGTAAGCCCCAGTGTGTTACAGCTTATCTTTATAATTCATATGCAAAATGTATGCTGATGGCAGTAGAATCATTCTGCAATCGGCTTCAAATGCCAGTTCTCTAAATTTCTCTATACAGTGTTCCTCAAAAAGAATATTGCTTTCCCTCTAGGGATTCCCATACGAGTTCCCGAAGCATCACTGTAGAACTTTCATGTCATTTGAACATACCGTTAACACATCCATTAGCCAGCCTCTGAATTGCTTCAGTACCTTCCTTTCATCGAAACTGATGCACATCACACACACACACTAGCAGTACTCGAGAATAGATTGCATTAGCATCCTGCATGCGGTCTCCATTACAGATGAACCACACGTTCCAAAAAGTCTCCCATGAACCCAATATCTACCTTCATTACCACAATCCTGACATGCTCTATCCATTTCACATCCCTTTGCAACATTCTGCCCAGATATTTAAAAGATCTTACATTTTCTACATTTAGAGCAAGCTGTCATTCATCAAACTAACTAGAAATGTTGTCTAAATCATCTTGTATCATCCTACCATCACTCAACTTCCACATCTTTCTGTACACCACAGCATCATCAGCAAACAACCGCAGATTGCTCCCCACCCCGTCCGCCAAATCATTATGTGTACAGAAAACACTTCCCTAGGGGTATTCCTGACAATACCATTGTTTCCGATGAACACTCGTCACTTTAGAGGAGTCTGTTAAGAGTGGTTACATTATTTCATTAAGAGTCGGAGTAGATTTGTGCTTTCTTACAGTCCTTGATCCTCTGCAAACAGAAACAAAATTATGTGGCCAGAAGTATTGGAACTGCACAGCAGGTCCACTGCATCAAGAAAGTACAAAGTACAGCACTAAATATTAAAGATCTATTCACAACACATGACAGACAAGAGGGTTACTATGGAATGCTGGGTTTCCTATGGATCTCCATGAATACTACTACAGGTTGTTGAATGGAGATGTGGATCGTGCACTGCCTAAACCGGGTAATTGTGCGAGTTCTCACACAGAATTACATTTTTTATTTACAGTTTAAGTAACGACAATCTTTGGTTTGTCATCTCTCTGTACTTCTGTTTCTATAAGCATTTTGATGCAATAGATTGTAACGGGCACCAGTATATTTGATTTACCTGTTGCACCAATGGGAAAAATCCAATAAATCTTTCTCACTGTGGAACAATAAATGGTAAATGGTTATCAATCTCATACTCTAACATTCATGTTTTGGAACAGATGAGACAGTATGCCATGCACTAGTGATCAACCACTTTCTGGGAGAGCACTGTGAAAGCAGCATTAAGAATGGGAGGTTAAACCCTAGTATACCTTTCTGTTTACATCATTAGGCCTTCACAGTCATGCTGTGGAAGGCATGGAATAAACTGCAAGTGCCTCTTTTTCTGTTTTCAAAAGCCACAAGATTTTACATACCACTTAAAGTTTTGAAAATGTTGCACTAACGTGATAAAGAGTCACTCCCTACATGAATGTGATAATTAGCGTACCCTAAATATGGGCGTCAATTTATTTACCACAACAGGGCTTCTGTATTGTGTATGAGTGTTACTTAGGAATACCAAATGTTTCTACACAATCATAACAAGATTAGGAAATTTATATATTTGTTTTTCAGGTTTACTTTCCCCTTCAGATTTTAGGGAGAATCAAGTTTTCAACAGCTTCCCTGTCATCAGCAGGAACTGCCTGTTGAATCCCACACTGTCATCCTGTGCACATAAAAAAACTGCCACAGTGTTAGTTAGGAGGGAGAGCTCTGCCAGTGAGTATGGAACAAGCTCCCGAACACTCAAGCTATCTGTGCATCCTCACATGGGAATAGGAGAAACTTATTCCATAATGCTGTCACAAAAGAAATTTTGATTACTGGAAAATTCTGTTTTAATGTAGTGTATAATCACACAAATACAATCATTTCAGTGTTGTGTATTTGATAACAGCATTTACCTCCATTATCTTTCTTCTGAATTCCGAATTTTATGGACAAAAACACTGCAAGAGTTTGTTTTATGTCTTGAGGTTGCTTCCTGACTACCACATCAAATTAATAAACACTGCCAGAGATGAAACAAGTTAAAAGGAGATATCCTTAGGGACATGAATTAAAACACCTATACATGCCAAATGTGTCTTATTTCTTTCTGCATGAAGGCATAGCTGCTTACACTATAATTGAACAAATTGTTAACATCCACTTTCCGCAACAGGCAAGAAAGATATAAGAATAGATGAAGTATATAAATCAATAATTTGCTTTTATAAGAGATCAGTAACAAAATAATGGTAAATGGCCATAAAAGTGTAAATCAGTACCAACATACACTCCTGGAAATGGAAAAAAGAACACATTGACACCGGTGTGTCAGACCCACCATACTTGCTCCGGACACTGCGAGAGGGCTGTACAAGCAATGATCACACGCACGGCACAGCGGACACACCAGGAACCGCGGTGTTGGCCGTCGAATGGCGCTAGCTGCGCAGGATTTGTGCACCGCCGCCGTCAGTGTCAGCCAGTTTGCCGTGGCATACGGAGCTCCATCGCAGTCTTTAACACTGGTAGCATGCCGCGGCAGCGTGGACGTGAACCGTATGTGCAGTTGACGGACTTTGAGCGAGGGCGTATAGTGGGCATGCGGGAGGCCGGGTGGACGTACCGCCGAATTGCGCAACACGTGGGGCGTGAGGTCTCCACAATACATCGATGTTGTCGCCAGTGGTCGGCGGAAGGTGCACGTGCCCGTCGACCTGGGACCGGACCGCAGCGACGCACGGATGCACGCCAAGACCGTAGGATCCTACGCAGTGCCGTAGGGGACCGCACCGCCACTTCCCAGCAAATTAGGGACACTGTTGCTCCTGGGGTATCGGCGAGGACCATTCGCAACCGTCTCCATGAAGCTGGGCTACGGTCCCGCACACCATTAGGCCGTCTTCCGCTCACACCCCAACATCGTGCAGCCCGCCTCCAATGGTGTCGCGACAGGCGTGAATGGAGGGACGAATGGAGACGTGTCGTCTTTAGCGATGAGAGTCGCTTCTGCCTTGTTGCCAATGATGGTCGTATGCGTGTTTGGCGCCGTGCAGGTGAGCGCCACAATCAGGACTGCATACGACCGAGGCACACAGGGCCAACACCCGGCATCATGGTGTGGGGAGCGATCTCCTACACTGGCCGTACACCACTGGTGATCGTCGAGGGGACACTGAATAGTGCACGGTAGATCCAAACCGTCATCGAACCCATCGTTCTACCATTCCTAGACCGGCAAGGGAACTTGCTGTTCCAACAGGACAATGCACGTCCGCATGTATCCCGTGCCACCCAACGTGCTCTAGAAGGTGTAAGTCAACTACTCTGGCCAGCAAGATCTCCGGATCTGTCCCCTATTGAGCATGTTAGGGACTGGATGAAGCGTCGTCTCACGCGGTCTGCACGTCCAGCACGAACGCTGGTCCAACTGAGGCGCCAGGTGGAAATGGCATGGCAAGCCGTTCCACAGGACTACATCCAGCATCTCTACGATCGTCTCCATGGGAGAATAGCAGCCTGCATTGCTGCGAAAGGTGGATATACACTGTACTAGTGCCGACATTGTGCATGCTCTGTTGCCTGTGTCTATGTGCCTGTGGTTCTGTCAGTGTGATCATGTGATGTATCTGACCCCAGGAATGTGTCAATAAAGTTTCCCCTTCCTGGGACAATGAATTCACGGTGTTCTTACTTCAATTTCCAGGAGTGTATTATATTGACGAACAAAACACTGTAAAAAAAATCACAGGTTGTTTGTGTTTAATATGTTGTTTAAGTTTAATATGTTGTTTCACTGTTAGTATGTTCTGAACATTAATAATGTATTTCAGGACAGTTAGTAATATTCTTTAAAGTTATCCCCTATTGTTGCTTGCAATTATAGCTTTGAAAACTAAATTACAAACAAGTGTTGGGCAATGCCATATGTAAATTTGAGATAAAAATTGCTAAAGTGGCAAGGATTCAGATGAGGTATTAAAGAAATGATACACTGGTGTACTTAACATCCAAATGAATACAGAATTCAATCAAAAGAACAATTCAATCATATCATTTAATTTTACTTTATTGTTGCAGGAACATATGTGCACACCAAAAATTGATTGCTTAATACAAATTTCTGCTTTATTCAGTCTTGCTTCAGATGGTAATGCAGTCATCATCCCACTGATTAACAATTGACTCGTCTAATACAGTACATAAGTAATTACACATTTACTGTCCAGTGAATAGACTATTATCATTTTTGATGATGTCGTCGGTGTCGTTATCATCATCATTAATACTGTTCACTGTGCTGTGCGTTATTCATGTAATGTTATAACTTAACTGGGTCACAGAGCACTTTGTGACTCATTCCATGCTGTAGAATTACCTATTCTGAAACCCCTGATGGATGTTCTCACACCAAAGTCCACTGCACATATGCACAGCCTGTATCGCCACTACTTTAGAAGCAGTCTTGGATAAGGTAGTGGTAAGCTGTCGAGTCACAGTTCACAGTGCCACAAACATATGTCGGCTACCCATGTCTTGTGCTCTACAAGAAAGGCTTTCATGCACATCCAGATTCATATTCACTGGTTTCGAAGTCCTTAAATTTTAGCTCTTTGTGGAATGTTGTTTTCCCCTGTAAACCTGATGTCAAATCCAAAATTTGAGAACTGTTGTTTATGAGTGGAGTCAGGATGGGTCTGCATAGGATCAATTTTCTCTGGGAAAGAAAACTGAAGTGTCTTCACTAGTGCCATGTTACCCACTGCACCTGCAAAGGGAGGTACAGAGAACAGGGTGTGGTAGACAGCGTGATATCAGTACAGATTGATCCAGGAGTCTAAGAAATATGGAATGTCTTGTATAGCTAGGAACAGAGCGTAATCCTGGTGGCTGCACACCTATCGGAAGAAATTCTTGCACCCCAGAGATGCTCATCCACTCAAGACTGTTTTCATCATTGCGCCAGTCCCATCATAGCACTAGTCCCATTGTCATATCAGCCCCATCGCAGCACTAGTTATGCTGTTACATCTAGGAACATCTTAGAAATGACTTTTCTGATGATCACAGGATGTCATCAGCTCAGGTTCTTGATGGCTCTGGAAGCTGTGAAGTGATGTTGAGGGCTACAACATTTAACCATTTGGTTCCCACGGCTAACCACTGGTTGGTCATCTGAGAGTAGTTCAGCGGTCTCCAGCATTGCAGATTGATCTCGTAATAATGACACAGTAAAGTATTTCCCACAAGCACGACCACATCTTTTGGTGACGTCCTTGTGGAAGTGTGTCAGTAGAGCTCCTATCCAGTGTATTCCAGTCCCTGACTGTCACATTCTATCCTATAAAGGCGAGGCTCAGTGGTATCTTCCAATGTTGCTACACTAATAGTTCCTGCTGAAAATTCTTTAAAACACTCCAGTGTTACTGTCAGGTACACTGCCTCTCATACTCTTGCCATATGTACTAGTTTTGTTAGCACTAGTAGTACAGCAGATTGCAAGCACTCGAGACAGGTTCTTTGTGGCACAGATCATTGCTCAAATGGGCTGTTGTGACTATTGTTGATAGATAAACATGCTAGTGCTCTGCTTGCTGGTCCATTCCATTGACTTATTTGTTTATAAATACACCTATAGGTTTGTAAGAACATTATATGTGCATCATTATTAACAACAACAACATCAACAACAAATTTTAAAGGTCGAAACAATAAGAACCTACTAATATACCATAACAAATTATACACAAGCTAGCAATTATGTTTCAAGTGCTGTAACAAATGTGATGGCATTTGTGGTTTGAGGTAAATTAACAATACTTGCAATACTAATATGTGTAAAGACTCACTGAATTTCAATAAATATTACTACTTTTAACACAGAGGTATATACATCTGACAGTAAGAAAAAAGAAACAAAAAAATCATCATATTTATGACTCCAACAAAATAAAATATAAATAAATGCCTACTGCCAAACTTCAGCTATATCATTAGGAACTGAACAACACAAACTGGAAATAGCTTAACAAGGAGAGCCATATTTACAAAAAAAGGTCACAACAAAGTTTACTATCAAACTGACAGAATATTAGATGATGATGATAATGCCCAAGGGATGTTGGCAGTAAAGTGAACAACAAAGGAAAGATACATTTTTACATTATCAAGTACTGAACAGATACACAGACGTGATTCAGTTACTGTAAATTTCAAAGAATGTTTGAAATAATCACACACTATAAGTAAATTTCTGAACATACAATGACATTATCCTTATGAAAGTGACACTCATTGTGCTAAACAAAGCTGCTGAATACAAAAAAATAATTTTTCGAAACCAGTAAAGCATAATAAAATTTATTTGCAACTGATGACCGAAATTTATCCTAAAAAAAAAAAAAAGAGTGAGAGACAAATAATGCCTTTCACTGTAACAATATGATTAAAATCTGTAACTTCATTTAGTTCTGATAGTATTGTTATCATGCAAATACAGAGCTCATTTGTTTTACACAAAAATAGTATTGTTTTGACTTGTTCCATATGATGCGTACAACCAAGCAAAATGGAAGCTAACAGAGCTAACATTTACAGCATAAAGTACCAAGGACCAGCAAGGCATCTTTACACTTAAAAATGCCTGCAGAAATCAATGTACAGTAAGAAAGGGAAGAATGTCTTTAAGTATTAATCTGATTGTTACTAAGTTCACATTTAATTTTGAATATTTTAAGATAATTGTGCACAAACTATTTTAATTATTATCTCAAATTATAACTGTGTGCTGGGAATTCTGTTGACCCCAACTTAAGTTTCCTAGTGAACAATAAACATTTACATACATAATGTAAAAACAGGTTACTATATAACATGAATAAAAGTACTTACGTAGCTAGAAACATTCCAAATTAGTATCAAACAGTTATAACTTTTACAAGCAGCACAATGGCAGATTTCTATAGTGATGTTTACTACATGCAGAATGTAAATCATCAAGGGTCATTATAAGTTTAAGGTAAAAGATCAATTTTCAACATTTGGTAAGTACATGAAATAAATTTCAGTGAAGCATTTCACTTGGCAGCTATAGGTCATCAGATTCTTATACAGTGCAAATTCATATGATCGCAGGTTTGGTTGTAGCTGAGCAGTCTAACTGAATCTGCACACAGCGCAAACTTCACATCATCCCCTGTAACTCATTCATTTTACATTGTTGTTTGCACAACATACTAATCTGTAGCATATCTGTCCCAAATAATCCCATCACAAACCTCATAGTTTGGGCAATTACATAATATCAGATTGAATAAAAATATTTTTGGCATATACAGAACATAAGCAGTTATCTCACAAACAGAAGTATTCACACAATCTGGGTGAATGTCAGTTTTGTCCAACTCATGTTCCAAGATAAACAAAACAACGACCAGTATTTTCTACAAAGGAATAAAACTGCACCATAAATTTTTTGAATCCATTAAAATCCTGATATTAAAAAAATGAAGCATACCTCTCAAACAGTTCATACTAAAAAGTCAAAGATTATTTATGTAACATTGAGCAGGCATTGAAAAACTTATTATTATTATTTAATTAGAAATAATGTGAAATCCTATACCCAATGTCTGTGATGGATAATTTCCATACTTGATCCATTTTTGTCACCTTAACATTGTGGTGAGCTGATGACTCTGCTTTTTCAAATGGGCTAAAGAGACAACATAAAGAATACAAGGGGATGCTTAAAGTATTGTCAAGGTACTTAAGACAGATGAAAGGCAGTGCCCAAACTACAAACATTCACTCACCCAGTGTGTAGTTATGTGACACAAACTGCAATTTTTTAACATTAATTGTAAATTTGTTTGGCAATATGTATAAAAAATGTACACAACACTTCAGAATTAACAGCATATCATCATCATCTGCAACTGTACAAGATGTTATTACTATATGCATGTGTAATGTCTCTTTCAGCGGTCTCTCCGCGATATTTTCAGAAGTTTTATAAATTATATAACTCAGTACATATCTCGAAATATCTCTTCTTATCTTACCGATTATCAATGCAAAGTAGTTTCAAGCCCAATTATTCCTTGGAGCGTCCATTTACTCCATGAAATAGCTTCTCTGCTATCTATGTTTTCTCTTATGAAAAGAAAGAGGACTTCTTGCCGATTAGCCGTGAAAGGAGGGTGTATATGTATGTATTGTTGGGCTTGTGTACGAGGGGGAATTTAATACATGAATTAAACTAAAGTAAGTGTGTTCGTGTATTATTTAACTGTTTATTATTGACAGTGTCTGCTTACTGCGCTGTGTTGCACGGGATTAGTGGGGAACATCTGATTTACACTGGACGAACCTGCCGTTTTGTATGCTCAAGATATCCAGTTACTTCAAATAAATAGGCTAACACGGTCTTACCAGCAGATCTCCGGTCTTCCCCACGTGATCACCGAAAGTTAATAATTATTACAAATGTTTCCAGGAGATCGACTGACAATTTACGTCGCACCGAGACTTCAAAATTGCTTCACTGCCTTATGGAATTTAAGTTAAGCTCAATTTAATCAGGATAGAACAGTACTGAACTGTGTGAATGTGATAAGCCTGCTTTGTCAATGAAAATTTCCTTAATATACGCATCTTTTTACTATCCTGATCAGTGAAGCTAAAGCAGGCCGGTGTGAGAGAGGTTTTAAAATTTTAGATCCCACAAAATAAATATATTAAACATGGATTAGTTAATTAAAAAAACTGTTTCCTCTTTCAATGACCATGACATATCTAATATTTCATAAATAATCTACGGTTGAATAAAATAACTTACTAATATTTTCTGCACAATTTCAACTTTAAGCCCATAGATACACACTAAATTCTGCAACATAACATAGTGCATAAAACCAAAACCATTGGGCTGGGTCTCTAAAAACTGAGGAATACACAGTACTGATTGTGACTATTGCATCAGATTTTATCTTGGCCTGACTGGCAGCAACTTCAAGATACCACAAATACAGGGATGCTTTTAGACTAAAAAAATTTAAGTAAATCTGCAACTGCCACTCACATGGCTCAATATAGATACACCATTTCAAACACTAAACATAATCTACAAAAAAAAAAAAAAAATACAACTAACTTATGGAGGAAAATGGGTCTCTTAAGATAACTAGAAATATACATTCACACCTTCAATTCATCTCAGCTAATTCTAAATGAGCAACTACAGCTGGCTAACAAACAATCCTGAAGATGTTCATTGCACTTTTCACACAAATTAAACATGATTGGTCTGGGTTAGGACTCTGAACAAGGCTATCCTGATTCCGCTAGCTGCCCAATTTAACATCCATTAAAGAAAATGGTCAGGGACCAAAATCAAAACACATCCCATTGCCTCTCTAGAGTAGCCTGATAAATCTTCTTGTTAATTTCTCCTATGACATGCTACAATTGGAGTTCCTCATTTTTAAGGAGTGAACTTTTCTGGACAAAGCATTTTTCTGTTATTTAGATTTGCATCACCCACACATTCTTTACTTAATGTACAGTAGATGAGATCTTTCCTTGTTGAGAAATGAGTGATATCTTTGCTCAGTGGATAGACTTTTCACTGTAAACAAAATCATTACATGTGAAGTACTTGTCAAAGGCAGCAACTGATGAGAAATACTGTGAAGTGTGTGCACAACACAGTGGTTTGTTTAGAATAAGTACATTGTCTATGCTTCTTAACACTTCACATGTCATCCTGAAAATGCTTAAGGACCAAAGAAAGCCTAAATGATATCCACAAAAAATCTAGGGTATGTAAGTATTTAATTTTATATTCTATCAAATGCATGTATATTAGTACATTGTTGCTATTACTTAAAAATAGTAAGTAAATAACATAAAAATCTGTAGATGGACTTAATAGCTTGGGACTGGTAATGGCATTTAAATAAATACTTTTAGAAGTACTCATGGTTGATTGCATTCTTAACCAACATTTGTTCACAGCTGTTGAGTTCAGCAAGATCCAGAATGGATAAAAGAACACTAAAATTATATGCTAAGCTGACAACAACCAATGGTCCAACATTACATATTTATAAAAACATTTCAGCCCTCAGAGAAATTTTGAAGTGAGTTTATCTATAAAACCATGATAAACTGAACTGTACATTTAACTACGTGGGCCGGAATAGTATGGAAACAAATGTGTGCCCAGTAACTCAGATCCTGAAGAGAATGCATCACATATCCTGTGACTATCTACATACTGCAAATAATAATGGTGTACAGTAATTTTTACATATTATAAAAAGGTTTTACATCTATTTATCATGTTTTATATTATTTAGTTACAGGAAAATTGAAAATAGCTCTGTGGGCAGTTACTGACAGGTTATGTATACAGAGTTGCATGCTGAACTGATTACAAAAAATGCAGTATTAAATACTTTTTATTGTATACAGGCCTGCAAGAGACTGCAAGTGCTTTATGTGGATCAACTCAGTTTTATATAAGCATCATTTCACTATACTGGAAGAAAAAACATCGGGACAGCGGAAGTTTTATAAAACTAAACATAACAAACCAGGACCAGAAATGAGAAAAATCAGTAAAAAGTAGTAAACAGTAATATTTTGGAAAGTTTCATCATCATAATACTAATGTTAACAGTTTAATTCCATTATCGATAGACATTATTGAATTCATTCTCAAATTACTGTAAGTATTGTCACTGATAAGCTTATTAAGCAAACGACTTCATCGGCATGAATTTTCATAAATATGCTGAAGCTTATTAGCAAGAAAAACAGATATAAAAAACTGAAGGTGACGCTGTCAAAAGGGTGCAACAGTAAAGAACTGACTTATTTGTAACTACAGATTCTTTAATTTTTAGTAATTTCATTAAATACTATATGCTAAGTTTCAAATATCTGTATCTGTGCTTACAAACATATCAATTCTTTACCATTGCATCCTTTTGACAACTTCACTTTCAGTTTTTTATATCCATTTTTCCCATGGATAATAAGCTTCAGGGGTACTCAAAATTCACGCAGGTTCAAGATAGGTGCCAACTTAGTTGAGGGAAAACGCTAGTGGATATTAAGAGAAGAATTGCAATGACCAAGCCTTCAGAAAAAAGAGTAAATTATTTACAGACAGACACCTTAGTATACAAAGAAGAAAGACAGTGACTTGGATCATTTTAAATTATAGTTGCCAAGAATGGACTTTGTAGAAACAGGAAAAAATATACAGAAGCATTAGGAATATGAAGTTGCAGAAAAGCTGCCACAACAGCCTGGACGGGAAGAAGATATTTTTCCCATTTGGTTGCAGCTGCTGCAGCTTATCTCACTGTTAACCCTTAGTAATACAGTTTTTCTGGACACACAACTTGGAGTTTTTTCAGGCTTTTCCCTTTAAATGTGTTTTTAGTGACACTTTTACATTTAATTACGTCTCTAATAGTTTTACTTCTCTGTATCATGCTAGTTTTCTTTCAGTCCAAGATGTTCATAAACACTGTCCGACTAAGAAAGTGAAAGTCACCGAAAGAAAAGAAATGCTGTGGATTCAGAGGGTATGTGGCATTACATTAGTGATTACAAAATCGAGTTAAATTTACAAAGAACTTGGCAGTATGAGCTAACTTATCAATATGACATGCACCCAATTGCACTGCTTACATACTCTCGTTCGGTTGGAAGGGTGTCGTAAAGCCACTGCATTCCTTCCTCGGGCAATCTGGCCTCAAACTGTTGTAATGGTCCACAATATTCTGGATACTGACACTGGGGCAGAGTTTATGTCCAAGCTGGTGCCACATATGCTCTGCAGTGAACATACCTAGGGATTTTGATGACCATGGGAGCACCTAACACCGTGCATACAATTGATGCATACACATTCCACTGTGTGGATGAGCACTGTTGTGTTGGAAATAACATCACGATACTGTCGTACGAGACGTAACACGAGGATGATCGATATCTGAAGGATTGTTGTTCCGTCACAGTTCCCTCAATCACTATCAACTGCAACCTACAGTCATAACCATTGGCTGGCCATACTGTGCCTTTCCAAAACACTGGAAGAATGGAACGTCACCCCAAGCTGCCGCCACACGTGCTGACAGTGGTCATCGGGGATGGTGCAGAACCGTGATTCAACACTGAACACAATGTGACACCTCTTATCAGTAGTCTATCCGAGGGTGCTTACACCTCTTATATACCATCCACCATCAACACTAGTGGCCTTTCTACCTTCGCTGAGAATTGCTGCTCTAATTGTTTACATGCCCGCTAATAGTTTGTACTTGTACAAAGTTACACTGTTATGGGTGCTTTATTTCCTTTTTTCCAGACACTGCATACGAGGTGTGTTTAAAAAGTAACAGGAATTTAATGTTGTGGGCTGTATGCATTTTTTTCTTTTCTTGTTAGTACACGTGTTCCTGATGTACTGTACATATATTTACATCTATTATCAATATTTAGTTCATTGTTGACAGTGGAAAAGGATGTGCATGTTTTTGAGAGCTCAGAGAATTTTTACTTTCGAAAAAGATGGATCAAAGAGTTTGCATTAAATTTTGCTTGAAAATGGAGCTAAGTGCAGTATCGCATTCGAAACATCAAGTGTGGCTTTTCGCGACTCTACTACAAGTACAAGAGTTTACAAGTGGTACAAATGTTTCAAAGATGGTTGAGAAGACGTTGAAAATGACTACTGCAATTACTGACGACAATGTGGTAGGAGTGAAGTAAATTGTTCTGGAAAATTACACAATCACCATCAGAGAGGATGCTGATGAAGTTAGCATAACCTCTGGCTCTTGTCAAACAATTTTTAGGATGTTTGGGAATGAAATCTGTAGCACCAAGCTGGTTCCAAAATTGCTGAATTTACACCAGATATGATGTCTGGTGTAGACATCACTCAGCAATTGCAGAACGATGCAGTGAACAACGATCCAGAGCATCTAAAGGAGGTTATAACAGGTGACAAAACATGTGTGTAAGGGTATGATGTTGAAACCGAGGTCCAACTGTCAGAATGGAAACTGCATGAAAAATCAAGACCAAAAAAACAGTCGACAAGTCGATCACATGTGAAAGGAAAGTACATGTTACTGAGTTTTTTGATTACAATTCAATAGTGCATCAGAGTTTCTGCTTAATGGCCGTATGGCCAATAAAGAACACTACTTGCGAGTTAAGCACTGTTTGTGTGGAGCAATCTGAAGAAAACGACCAGAACTGTGGCAAAACCACTGGTGGTAGCTGCATCATGGTAATACTAACCACCTATTCCTTAATACATCATGATTTTTTGGCAAAAAACAAAACTTATCTTGTCTCAGCCACCATGTTCCCAAGGCTGAAGAGAACTGTGAAAGGACGTCGTTTTGCCACAGCTGATAACGTAAAAAAATAATCGCTGAAGAAGCTGAATGCCATAACAAAAAGTGAGTTCCAGAAGAGATTCCAACATCGGAAAAAGTGCTGGCACAGACGTATTATTTATGAAGGGGGTTGCTTTCAATGGAACAGAGGTAGTGGAGATAAACAAACAAAACTCTTTAAGAATACAAAAAAATCCCATTATTTTTTGGTCACGCCTTGTATGTTTGGGACGGGGGCTTTGTTCGTGTTTTGCATAATTGCTTGCAAGTAACTACATGACATGACCACAGTCAGCTACTGAACATCCTTCACTGAGTGTCTCTTCAACTAGTGGTGAAAACTTATTTACTTACATACTTTAAGGTTTACGTGATAGGTCCAGAGGACCATATGCAGCTACTAGGTTCCTCTCCCACCGGATTCTATTTCCTAGCTTTTGTCGCCAATTATCCTCTATGCAGATCTGCAGCAAGACTCTTGGATTCGTCCTTTTCACCTTTTCTCTTGTCTACCTCCTGGGCACCTTTATAGGGAGTAATAGCCACAGATTTCGCACGTTCATTCATTATACCAGCTGTTCAGTTCCAATCAATTTGGGCTGTTGCAGATCTTATCAACCTCACAATTACGCCAGATCATCTGGTCCCCCCAGGGGCTGCACCTTGTACTGTGACACAGATTAAGGCTTTCCACCTGAAAATGAGAAGAGATTTAATTTGGTGAAAAATGAATTAGGTAGTTGCATTATATCCTTTATTTCTCATCAACTGAGTTTGCACATGTTTGCCCATCTGCTAAAAATAATGCATAAATATGAATTACATGCACTGGGAGCTCAGATGTAACAAAAGAAGATCTACATAGTGTGTGTGTGTGTGTGTGTGTGTAGTTTGATTTCAACTTGCAACGGTACAGAATATAAAATACAATGGCCAGGTTGGGCTGCCTTACGACACAGTCACGGGACACCCATTTGCACAAGGAAATGGCTTTCAGTCAAATGATTTTTCAAAGTCGGCCACTGTGGAAGACATGATCTACAAAAAACACATTGTTAGTGACACACAGAAAAACCTGCGTATTCATTCCAGTGGCAGGAAAATGTATCTCCTGGAACAGATAGATGTACATTTATAAATGAAAAAGAAAAAAATGTATACCAACTGAAAAAAGATGGTTTACCAGTCACAGCTGATTCTACTGATTTTTTTAGACCTTTTGTGAAGTTGCAGAATTTTTAATACTGCACTTTACCACAATAGCATTGTCTGTGTTTTCACGTTGACTAAAGATCTTATTCTTTCCCAAACCCATAATGTTTCCCAACCCTCAACTGCTTCAATCCTGTATATGAACATGAGGAATTAGAGCACAGCAGAAAGACCTTGTGAAGTACATTACTTGACACACATTTCCTCAGACAGGTCCTACAATAATTTAAGTTAAATAGTGACAACGGTTGGAGACTGTGGCTGAAATTCATGACATTCTTGTTCAATCCCAATGAAACATGTAGGGCATGACAGTGCTGTTTCCTCTAAATACATGAGCAACGAGAATGAAAACACAGGTTAAGTGAAGGATAGAAAATACTGCGAAGCTACTCGCACCACGAGCATTAACCCACCTCCTACTCCTCCTCTCACAAGATACACTTCAGGAGACCTAGCATTCATTTACACAACATAGGCTTTCACAGCCACTGTTCACTTTAGTCAAAACTTCTGGACTGGCTTGTGGGAGGACGGCACGGTCGATAAATAAAATTATTTCTGACGTTTCATCCCCGACTGAGGGAGACATCCTTGGAAGTTTCCATTTTATCTCCAAAGGTGTTTCCTGCAGATGAACCATCAGAGACAAAACATCAGAGAAGATTTCTGTACATTGACCACGGCCTCTGATTTTTAACCTAAGAGGTATTCTTTGCCGTCCAATGCTCCACACCTACGTGGATCATAAATTCGTAAATTCAAGTTGAGCTTGAGGCGGTCTGTTTTTAGCATGAATTATTGTTATTAAGGATATGGAGAAGATCTGCCACATTGAAACTTGGGTTCCAGCTGCTCTGTGTAGCAGGTCCTGGAGCAGGGGTTGCATGCCCTTGGTCCAACTTACAACCTTCACCGTAACTCTGAAAAAGAAACTTGTCTGGCAGCCAAGCCACACAAATCAATATTAAGGGAGCCGTCACTCTTAAATCACATTGCAGCATTCTGAGAGCAGCTTCTGAAAGGAGTCTTTTTTCAACAATTAAAACATACGACATATCATTTGAAGATTTGGTCCCTGCAATCGATACAAACATTATAAATGGACAAAATGTTGAACAAATAACTGTGTCATTTTAAACATTTTCTAAGAAAATTGCCATATTTTCTTATTTTTAATCTAAATAGCTTTTTTCTTTTTGCATATCAATATTTTTCAATGTTTGCTACTGAAATAAAAGCAAACGGATTATGAAGTATTCTAGATGTATGACAAAAACTTTGTAGCTTCTGTTCCGAAGTTAAGTAATTTTAAAAAGATGCCAACAGTATGTTGTACATATGACCAAACAACACAAGTGATTTTACTTTTGAGTATGTTAATACATAATTCTGTGTCAAATTACAAGGTATATCAGAAAGTAACATGTTTTGGTCCACATGTTGGTGAACAGAGCAATAGCCATCATATTGATACAATAATGTCCTACACTCAGTACACATCCAGTAGTAGTCTAATGGTAGCATGTGGTCCATGTCAATTTGCTTTCTGTATTGTCTTAAAATGTACGCTGCAATAGAAAATCACAATACTTCTGAGATGCGTTCTGTGATTAGGTTTTGGTTGGCAAAAAACTGCAAACAAAATGAAGTATGTCAAACACTGACAAAACACACCGCCAATCGTACTCGAGAGCTCATGCCGAATTTTGGGTGGAAGGTGTTTGATCATCCACCATACAGCACACATTTGGCACTGAGCGATTGCCATCTCTTCCCAGCAATGAAGATTTGGCTCGCTACACAAAGCTGTGGTACTGACACCGAACTGCAGGCTGGTACAAACCAGATTTCTACAGACACAGTATTGAAAAACTTGTACAATGGTATGATAAGTGCCTCAGTTTGAAGGGCAATTACACAGAAAAATAGTTTAAGATGGTATCTTAACATTTATTTAATAAAATTTGGTTTTTCCATATTTTTAATTTTTAATTCAGAATGTCTGTTACTTTCATATTTGGGTCTTTTATTACAACAGTTCTTCGTTTGAGATGGTTGGAAGACATTCCAACATGCCTAGGAATAAGTTGGGCATCAGGTGGGGGAAGAGCCATAAGAAAGATATTGAAACTGTCGTGAAGTTTGTTCAAGACAGGAACAATTATTGGTGGGTTGTCTAGGCACTTTCACTTCAAGAACCTGCTCTGAATTTATTGAGACGAAAAATCAAACAGTCGAGATATTTGACGATTTTATATTCCACCCCCACACCAAAAAAAAAAAAAAACAGAATTGAGTATTGAGTGAATGGGCCAGTGTAGTAATAGATTTTTCTGGTCTTAGCATGTTTCTCAAGTGTGGAGATGGGCCTTGAGGAACAAACTAAAAGATACTACGATAAAATGTAACTTGTACAAAGCTTCCAAGACCTTACACTTTGAAACCAAAATAGATAAAGTCTGTCTAATGCTACAAATTTTCCTACGATGGTGAGCAGAAGACCACCAGGCACAGGCATTCGGTACCTATTTTAGGAAAGAGTACGCAACAAGGCTGGAAATTATATTTACTGCTTCTGAGCAGGGTTCGGCCTCAACACAAAGATGTATTTCGAGGCGCTCCTCAAAACCCTAAAACACTTATTTTTTGCTAAAGTCAATATTAGAGTTGACAGTTGTGTTCAGGACCCTATCCATCAATCGAGGAACTTTGTCTGTCTGGGAGGGCCAATAGCCTGACGAAGAGAGGATTGCCAGAATAATTCAGATCCATAGACTGGCTGTGAGTATTAAGGAGGGAAGCATTACCTTAACTGCAAATTATAAGTGTCATGGTCTCTCACACACTGAGTGACAAAAGGTATGGGACAGCGACAAGAATGTATAACGAGGCTGGGATAAACGCGTACACAACATATAAAAGGGCAGTGCATTGATGGAACTGTCATTTGTACTCGGGTGATACACGTGAAAATGTTTCTGACACGGTTATGGCCGCACGACAGGAGCTGACACACACTGAACTTTGTAGTTCGAGATTGATGCATGGGGCATTCCATTTCGGAAATCGTTAGATAATTCAATATTCCCAGATCTACACTGTCAAGGGTGTGCCGAGAATACCAAATTTCAGGCCTAATCTCTCACCACAGACAATGCGATGGCCGACAGTCTTCACTAAAGGGCCGCGAGAGGCGGCGTTTGTCAGTGCTAACAGACACGAAACGCGGCATGTATCAGCTGGGACGGCGCGCGGAAATTTGGCGTTGATGGGCTATGCCAGCAGGCGACAGACGTGAGTGCCTATGCTAACAGCACGGCACGTTGTCAACCCGTAACGGCGGCGAAAACTCTGCACTTTCTAAGAATTTTCAGACATAGGCATTGTTAAAGACCGTAAGTCGCAGAAATCAGCGTATTCACCTCGACAAAAACACTACAACATCAAGGCCGTGACAAGTTGTAGATTG
The DNA here is from genome assembly GCF_021461395.2 of Schistocerca americana. NCBI lineage: Eukaryota > Metazoa > Arthropoda > Insecta > Orthoptera > Acrididae > Schistocerca > Schistocerca americana. The sequence goes on along the minus strand of NC_060121.1, from coordinate 76,540,319 downwards.
TGTAACAGACTAGCTAGCACTATAAATACCCAATAGCTTCATGTAGGTAAGAAAATGAAATAACCCGTTGAAGATAGCACAAAAGTGCTGAAACTGAAAGGTGTCTTCCATAAGGCGGAATTTTTTGTGTTCTGCATAAACCATATGTATTCCTTCAACACGGTTAAAACATATGTCTTTTTATGTAACTATACAAGGAGCGTAAAATAGCATCAACTGTATGGAAAATGCTCAACGATGTATCAATACATCATATCAAATCAGATCAATACCTGTCTTTGCTCAAGTCTAGCAATTCTCGCTGCTGCCTTCCTGGTTCAAGTAAAAATTTCGTCATTTATTATTCACTCTGTTTCAGTTCGTTATTCGTAGTTTCTTTTGTCAATCATAAAAAAAATTATGCCCAAATTAAAAAAGTTTTAAAAATTGTTAATTGTTGTTTTATACTAAAAAAGATTTATAAATGTACTGATGTGTCAGTAGGGTCGAGAACTTGAAAATATCTTTCAGCAGACTCTTGGCAGCACCAACGTACTGTACTTTCAGCAACGTGTACTGCCGAGGGAGGATGGCGAAAACGCTTTGCTTAATGTACGTACATTAATTTACGTTGCGTGCAAATTTTATCTTGACAACAGCATTAGAAATGACTTTAAAATATTAAAATGTTTAACTATGCACTTATATGTGCACATCTTTTCAGATGTATGGGAAACTGCTGGCTTCAGTGGAATTTGGGTGTAAAGGCTCCTTCTTTTCGATATTTTTCCCCGAAATCACTATCTTTCGCCGATAACTTCCTTGAATATGGTTCATTTAAGTTTTGGTGACACAAACGCATTTGGTACACAGTGAGTGAATGAGCAAAATATCGACATGATCCGTGCGTGTACATGATTGGTGTTAGGTACATCATAAAAATGATGCCTATGCATACAGGTACTCACTACCATCACTTGTTGTGAACACAACTAAGCTGACAATTAGGTTTCTTGAAAACGCAGATTTACTCATCAATGTTCTTCACGGGGAAACACAGAATTCGAATGAATGCCTACATAATTTAATTTGGCTTAACATGTTCAAAGAGATAAATACATTTCGCTAAACACATCGTTTTAAGAAAAAAAATTGGCGCTCAATAAAGTTAGAAAGCCAAAAGCTGTTGAGAATGTGCAAATATATGTCAAAGTCTACAATTACAAGTTTCAACTTGATTGGAGAAACATTTTTGGTCGCCGTTTTTACGAAACATTAAAGGCGCTAAATATTAGACTTAGAAAGATGAAAATTGGTATGAAGCATCAATTGGATATAAAATCATTAACTATGTGACCCCATTAAGCTACATCTAATTATTTATTTATTTATTATCATCCCAATGATCACATTTGTGATATAGGATTTGTCAGGGTACATTTTAACAACTATATAATATCTTTACAAAATTTGTATCTGCAGTGAATTCATATTAATCTATCTTATGTTTAATACAATATACAACTAATAAGTGTTTTTATAACATAATTTCTTATGCACTGATGTAATTTCATTTGTCACATTAACTTAAACATATATTATTATACATTGGCGCAGAGATATTCACTTATGCTGTAATAACATTTGTCAAGCATGTGGTTCTTTCTAACAGTTTTAAATTTATCCTCGTTTTCCAGCTCTTTGATATGTTTTGGTAGTGCATTAAAAAGTTTGATGCCTTGATTACATACATGTTTCCGGCTTCGGGTCCTTGTTACAGCTTGTATGTGGAGATCTTTACATTGTCGTGTATCGTAATTATGGAAGTCTGTATTGGTTTTCATTTTGTCCTGATTTCTTTTGATCACCAACAGACATTTCAGAATGTATAATAACGGAATTGTTAAAATTTTCAATGCTTTAAAAAGGGGCCTACAGTGTGTTTGAGGTGGTCTGTGGGTCATTATCTGAATAGCACGTTTTTGTAATTTGAAAATCTCATTTAGATGACAATTTGTTTTTCCCCAGAATACTATCCCATAGGATGCAATGGACTGAAAATAGCCAAAATATACTAATCTGGTACAGTCATTACTACAAACTCTTGAAATTATTCTAAGCACAAAACATGCTGAATTTAGTTTTAGTGCTAAGCTCACCACATGGTCCTTCCAATTAATCTTCTCATCAATGTACATACCCAGGAATTTTGCACACTGTACTCTTTCAAGTTGTTAGCCCTCCATCGTGGGATTTAGGTCGTCCTGTTCACTTATTTTTCCATATTGCACATAATTAGTTTTTTTTGCATTCAGTGTTAGATTGTTAGCACTAAACCATTTTTGTATATCTTGTAGGACATGGTCCACAGTACTGTGCAATGACTGGGTCATATCACTAACTATTAAACTAGTATCATCAGCAAATAAAATGATTCTAGCTTTTCTCTCTGACACCTGAATATCATTAATGTAAATGAGGAACAGCAAGGGGCCTAATACACTTCCTTGGGGTACTCCTACTGTGACCTCCCTTGGATCTGATCTTAGTTTAATTTTTTGATTAATATTTAGTGCTGTAATTTCAACCACCTGCATCCTCTTTTATAGATAAGATTCAAACCACTTTTTTACCAGTCCTCTGATACCTACAGCTTCAAGCTTTTTCCAAAGTATACTGTGGTCAACAGTGTCAAAGGCTTTTGACAAATCTAGATTTACCCCAACTACACTTTTTCCCTCTTCCAACTATTTTTTTGAGTAATTTACTGCAAACTAAATTTCGAACAAAAACGTCCTTATTTGTAATAGATTACGTATCATTTACATTAATTACAGATAGTTCTGACTAAAGTACCTGTTGAAACCCATCAAATGGTAAAACTATAACTAGTTTCACGACTTTGATGTAAATACCAATCAATAGGTCTAAGTTTTACTTCAGAGGTCATGTTCTACTATCGGTTCTATTATGAGAATTCTAGTCGGCAAAGTTTAAAAGCAGTCGAGCTAAAACTTTTTCTGTGACTGAAGCCAACTTAACTCCATTCATACAAATATTACGAACATTGTAAATTGATACACACATGTGTTATAAAATATGTGTTATAAAATGTATGCGAGAAAGCGGCCATTTAGATGCTGCTACCAGCGCATAGAGCGGACGATGCCCCGTGTTCCTTTCAGCCGTCCGCTGCGCCCGTATATAAATACGGCCCGAGAGGCGGTGACACATCGAAACTCAGGGTTAATGTGAGTGCAGAAATTACAACTGTTACAGGACCGACAGGCAAACTGCAGGGGAGGAACTGCAGCGTACGTCGGAACAACACTACAGCACCACTCCACCAACCTCCCACAACTGACAACAAAAGCTAGCGGAGTAGCTACCAAAATGACGTGTGGGACAATAAACTTTATATCCTTCTCAGGCCATCCGCAGGAAATCTCGATCAACAGGACTTCGACGCGCTACTCTCAATACCAGGAAACGTGTTTGTCGCCGGAGACTTCAACGCGAAAAACACCCCTGGAACAGTCGTCTAACAAATGTGAATGGCAGAAGATTATTCGGAGCCGTGATACAGAACAACGCCAGCGTTGCCGCCCCTTCAGAGCCCACTGTCTATCCGACAGAGCGTTTCCTGATGTCGTAGATTTCGCTTCATTTAAGGGCCTGCAACTGTACGCAGCAGTCATACCAGTCAGAGTGCTGTGTTCCAACCGTGCCCCTGTCGTGTTCGACACGGATCTTCACGGAAGGGAATTTACTGGCTAGCATACAAAGACACACTAAGCACAGTCCCAGACCCGGGAACGGCAGGAACCCAAGCCACACTGATGCACGTAATCCATGCACTGGAAGCTGCAGCAGCTCCACAAAGAGAACAGCGATCGAGGGATAACCACAGAGACAACTATCCCACGAAGTGCTTGACATGATTACCAGAAAGAACAGACTTAACAGGGAGGGGCAGACCACGAGATTCTCCGCCATAAACCGGGAAAATCGAGGCTGCAGTACAGCAGTACTGAAACGGAGTGGGCAAACAGTCACCACACTAAACTAGCGGGACCAGTCGGACTGGAAGACGGTGAAGCACATTCTGAGCCAGACCAACCGAACACCACCTCTCTCAGTCGGGAACAACATAGTCTGCGAACCGGACGCTAAGGCAAACGCACTAGCGGACGTGTTCGCGGTTAAATTCCAACCCGTTAACCGACCAGTTGACCAGGCACACCTGGAACTAGTAGTCCCAACGACTGCCAGCCTTCCTAATCAACCGTGACGAAGAGGACCGAATAAAACATATACCAGAAGTAGTGACGTCGCAAATACGCTGCCTCAACACAAGGAAGGCTGGCGGATCAGATCTCCTCACCAACATGCTGATCCAGAAAATGCCACCGATAGCCATCCCACTGCTAACATCGTCGTAAGCACAGTAAGCTACCCAACGACCTGGAAACACGCGAAGATCGTAGCAATTCCCAAGACAGGGTGAAAACGTTTCGCCAAGTGTTAATGGAGACATGACTGCGTGTTTTCGCACAGTAGCGCTGAGAGTATTTTATCGCTGACAACAGACACTACGATTACAATGAAATTAATATTTCTGTAAATGGATTATTTATGTAATTTAAGCGAACAAGGACACGCAGCTTTGTTGTTCTCACTCTTCCTTTTCGCCCACTTTCTGTTACAGTCATAAAATAGATTGCTTGGTGTGTTATGTAAGGATTTTGTTATTATTAGGCAAAATGAGAGCAAATAACATATCTCATAGTGTTTGTTACTACGACTAATCATACCTTTTTTCCTCAGTTTTTTTTTTCATGAATTTGATAAATGTGGCTTACTTTGTGTGGGGATGTCTGTTAGTGAATGATCGTGTATGAACGGCACCAATCAGTGTAGTTTGGTTTGCTTTCAGAGTAGAACCTGTATCACACACATTGTCACTTTGTTGGTATAGTTACTACAAAGCCTCAAACATTGCATTTAATTTATAATGCTATGTGAAGTATTTCTGAAAGAAGATGCAGAAATTTCCACTCACATTATTGTCACTTTGATGGTATAGTTACTAAGAAGCCACAATCACCACATATCATTCATAATCCTATGGGAATTATTTCGGAAAGGAGCTGCAGAAAGCTCCGGTCACACTTCTGTCATTTTGTTGGTATAGTTACCACAAGCCTCACTCGTCGCATTTTATTCATACCCCTACGTGAATTACTTCTGAAAGAAGATGCAGAAATCTCCACTCACACTTTTGTCACTTTGTTGGTATAGTTACTACACTACTGGCCATTAAAATTGCTACACCAAGAAGAAATGCAGATGACAAATGGGTATTCATTGGACAAATATAATATACTAGAACTGACATGTGATTACATTTTCATGCAATTTGGGTGCATAGATCCGCAGAAATCAGTACCCAGAACAACCACCTCTGGTCTTAATAACGGCCTTGATACGCCTGGGCATTCAGTCAAACAGAGCTTGGATGGCTTGTACAGGTACAGCTGCCCATGCAGATTCAACACGATACCACAGTTAATGAAGAGTAGTGACTGGCGTATTGTGACGAGCCAGTTGCTCAGCCACCATTGACCAGACGTTTTCAATTGCTGAGAGATCTGGAGAATGTGCTGGCGAGGGCAGCAGTCGAACATTTTCTGTATCCAGAATGGCCCGTACAGGGCCTGCAAACTGCGGTCATGCATTATCCTGCTGAAATGCAGGGTTTGGCAGGGATCGAATGAAGGGTAGAGCCACGGGTCGTAACAGATCTACAGTGTAACGACCACTGTTCAAAGTGCCGTCAATGCGAAGATGAGGAGACCGAGACGTGTAACCAATGGCATCCCATACCATCACGCCAGGTGATACGCCAGTATGGCGATGACAAATACACGCTTCCAATGTGCATTCACCGCAATGTCGCCAAACATGGATGCGACCATCATGATGCTGTAAACAAAAGCTGGATTCATCCGAAGAAATGACGTTTTGCCATTCGTGCACCCAGGTTTGTCATTGAGTACATCATTGCAGGAGCTCCTGTCTGTTATGCAGCATCAAGGGTAACCGCAGCCGTAGTCTCTCAGTCGCTAGTCCAAGCTGCTGCAAATGTTGTCGAACTGTTCATGCAGATGGTTGTTGTCTTGCAAACGTCACCATCTGTTGACTCAGGGATCGAGATATGGCTGCACTATCCATTACAGCCATGCAGATAAGTTGCCTATCATCTCGAGTGCTGGTGATACGAGGCCATTGGGATCCAGCACAGCGTTCCGTATTACCCTCCTGAACCCAGTCATTGGATCTCGACCAACGTGAGCAGCAATATCGCGATGCGATAAACCGCAATTGCCATAGGCTACAATCCGACCTTTATCAAAGTCGGAAACGTGATAGTACACATTTCTCCTCCTATTTTGTTGGTATGGTTACTAAAAAGCCACAATCATCGTATTTCATCCATTACCCTATGTAAATTATTTCTGAAAGGAGCTGCAGGTAGCTCTTCTCACACTACTATCACTTCGATGGTATAGTTACTTCAATACCAGAATAATCGCACTTCATCCTTTACCATATGTGAATAATTTCTGAAGGGAGCTGCAGATAGCTCTTCTCACACTACTATCACTTTGTTGGTATAGTTACTACAATGCCAGAATAATCGCACTTCATCCTTTACCCTATGAGAATTATTTCTGAAAGGAGCAGCAGCACTTTGCTGGTGTAGTTACAACAAAGCCAGAATCATTGCATATCATCCATTACCATACGTGAATTTTTTCTGAAAGGTCTGCAGAATGCTCCTCTCACTCTACTATCACTTTGTATATTTACAACAAAGACAGAATGATCACGTTTCATTCATTACCCTATGTGAATTATTTCTTAAATGAGCTGCAGAAAGCTCCTCTTTCCTACTATCACTTTTTTGGTATAGTTACTACAAAGTCAGAATCAAGGCAATCCGTCCATATCACCACCGGTACGTAAATTATTTCTGAAAGGAGCTGCAAATGGCTCCTCTCACACTACTATCAATTTGTTGGTATAGTTACAACAAATCCAGAATCATCAGATTTCGTCTATTACCCTATGTGTGTTATTTCTGAAAGGAGCTGTAGAAAGCTCCAATCACACTACAATGACTTTGACGGTATAGTTACTACAAAGTTAGAATCTTTAAGGTAGCAGGGGATAATATGTAGCTCTTTCAAGTAGTTCATAATTAAAATTGAAAGCACAGCTGCAGAGGTAATATGCTGGGCAAAATAGACCGGAGAATACTTGTTCTGTGTTTTAATGGGCGTCTTATTTCTGTTGCATAGGGTTTTGGTTTTCTATTAATTGGAACGAATTATAAAAGTGTGGTGATAAATGTGTAAAATTATATAATGTATTTAGATTTAGGTATTTAAATATTATAAAATATTGTAAACGAAATGTGGCCATGTTTAGGGACTATTTTGACTAATGTGGTGTCATTTGACCAGACTAGGACTGTGGATATGAGCGGGAAAATTGGGTCTTTGGTCATTGTCCGTTGTTGTGGCAAGTTGGGAGCAGCAAAGTGCCGCGAGTGTAAGCATGGACGCCAGTGTATGTGAAGGAACAATGTGAAAGTGTTTAGGCGCAGGACAAGCAGTGTATGAATTGCATCGATTATTATTTGTACAGATCGGATTTATTTGTGAACTTAAAAATGCATGACCACAGAGTTAAAGCGTTTCTTTTAAATAAATAAGTTTCAATCTGAACGTGTATAGTTCAATTCACTGCTGTTCGAAAGCTAGGCAATATATGACTCAATAATAGGGGCGCAAATGCAACTGTTCACCACCAACCCCGTTTGCAGATGAGCCACACGAAAAATAGGTAGTGAACGAGCCTGAGTACAGTTGCAATTGGGGTCTGCTCTGGGACAGGACTTTCTTCTCCATTCCATAGTATTTCGGAATCGGGTGTCCATCTGATGGTTAGGCTTTTGAACAGTCAGTGTGAGGCCTCTGAGCTAAATCGGTGCATTAGCAGTACTGGAGTGTGTGCTGGACAAGATACGTGCTGCTGTCCCTTGGTTATGCCGATATAAGGCCACACGATTGTGAGGCAGTCACTTACACAGCCTGATGAGTCGACCACGTATTGCCGCGGGTAAATCAGTCGTCCATGCCATGTCCATATGTTGCTACGGGTAAAGCAGTCTAAGCTATATCCACGTGCTCCCGACGATCAACACCATTGTCTGTGCCACCGACCAACATGACTACATGCTGCCATGGGCCCACGCAACGTGTTCTCACTCCTGATCGAGTTTGCTGCGTGTCCACGCCGCCGACTGCGGTTCTATGCATACCTGTGCTCCGGAGCTCACTGCAGACGTCGCGTCACATGAGGATATAAAAGATAAGTACAACCAGCAGCTACATTGCAAAATTGTGCCCTTTCATTAGCCATGGCCGATGAGATGCATGAATCACAAAGTGAAGGCGAATCAATGGATGTTAGGAGTAACTGTAGTAGCCCCACCATGCCAAAAGAAATAGGCTTGATACCAGGAAGTGACCTGAGTACATTTTTTGTAAAACTTACTAGTAAATTGGGAGAAATAGATTCAAAAATAGGGAATATAAAAACTGCAATAGTTGGAGAAATGGATTCGAAAATAGGGGATATGGAATTGAGGCTTATGGTTAAAATAAAGACAGTGAATGAAAAATTTGATTATTGAGAGAGTTGCTGAGGTTGAAAGAGGACTAGCAGCCAAGGTGGACATTGTGCAAAGTAATCTTGTGTGGCAGATTCAGGTACAGGAACAGAAATGCACATTATTTCAAAAACAAACAGAGGCAGACATTGAATCCATTAAGATAGGAGTGCTGTATTGCCATAAGGGGATTACTGACAATAAGAAAGAATTAGGAGGGGAAATAAATGTCTTGAGGGAAACACTTAATACTGTGGCAGCAGGGAATGGAAATTTATTGTTGGGATATCCTATGAGGCATGGATTTCAGTCAAAACCTTTTAGTGGGAAGAATAAATACCGTGGAGTTGACTTTCTAGCTATATGTAAGGATAACTTTGTGACAGGGGTGAGAGCTCCCCCTTCCAACTACCTCTTAACATATTTAATTTTTGCCTGCTCGAACCTGGGCGAACCAAAATGATGATAAATTTTGCGATTTTAAAACCTTTGAAAACTTGTTCTTGAGCAAATACTGGGGCCAGGCAAAACAATTAAGATTGCAAAACGGTTTTTGAATGGACCCAGTTACAAGAGTGGAAAGGAAAGTATGACAGGGTTCTGTGTTAGAGAACTGAATAAATTAAATCATCTGGATAGGCCACTGGGTGTATTAACAGAAATATTTACACTAAAAAGAAGATTACCAGAGCATTTGCAATGGGATTTGATTCACAGTGCAACAGATTCAGTGGAAGAATTTCTTAATTTTGTGGATAATATGGATAGGGCATTGTGTTACAGACCTAAATACATGGAACAGAGGGAGAGTGGAAGGTATCATGAAAGGGGAAACAGTATTAATTATGAGTACAGTAATAATCATAACAGGTGGAGAGAAGATAGAAGTGATCAGAATAATCAGGATAGAGATTGGAGAAGCAGGCCACAAAGATATAACAGAAATTTTGAGGGGAGAAGAGACAATTTTGATCAGATGAGGAGTGATAGAGAAGGTATGAAATAGGAATGCCAGATGCAAATGGACAGGGTAGGCAATCAAAAAACTAATTGATGCCTCACTTAAGGTCCGCAGGGGGGCTGGTAATTATGTGAACAGGGCCAGACAAGGACATGATGGGATGAGTAATAAAGTCAACAAGGAAAATAGGGAAATTGGGTTGTGTCATATGGATGCTGTCTTAGGAAATGAAAATCTGTGGGGAGGTTTTAACAATTATAGAAATACAGATAAAAGGTATAAGAGGAAAAAATGGAACAAGGCTAATATCAGCAATGAACAGGTTGAGTTTAGCATTGACGACTTGTTTAAAAGGGAAGAGAAATTACAAGCAGAGGAGGACAATATTGGTTTGTGTGCAGTAAAATTCATTGAAAGATCAGAGACAGAGGTAGTGTCATCAAAAGGGGGAACAGAAGTGGATATGGAATTAAGGGGCAATGTTCACAGTAATAATGGATGTGACGAATGGGAAATAGTTGGAGAATTGTGGAAAACGTGAGGTGAGGGTTATTTAGTGTGATGTAGAGGATAATATGAGTGGTGTATTTGACAATGTGGAAAATGCTGGTAAATTACCTACTGATAATGTTACTGTGATTGTGGGTGCAGGTGTTAACTGTGGTGGTGATAATGACTTCAATGTGGATATGGAAATGTGTAATTATACGGAGAATGTTGCTGTAGGTTGCCCAGAAGATAAAATTGAAACCTATGTTTTCTTAACTGATGATGCAAGCCTGAAAGTTGTTAATTGTGGATGGTTAGGAAAGGAGGAGGCTGATTAAGTAATTTTGCATAGGACACCCAATCACCCAAATCATAAAGCTTTTACGCCTGAAAAATGGGGTAAAGTAAAATTACAATTGCCTGAAAATTGGAAGAATTAAGTGAAGAAGAGAATGTTGGATTTGCTATTAAGGATCTGTTTGAAGGGGATACTGATGTATGTTTTGGAGAAGCACCTAAAGATATTTGCATTATGCAAGAGGAAAGCAGGAGTGAAGTAGAAAGAGAAGTTTCTAGGCCCGAAGCTTGTTTTCAGTACGTGTAGCCCAATCGGCATGCCACAGCGATAAGATGCACTGACAAATGACCCTGCTAAAATCAGATGAAGGCACACAACAAGAAGCTGTCCGAGGCTGGAGGACTGCAGCCTTGGCTGCGGCATCTGCAGTTTCATTCCCAGGGATACCAACATGGCCAGGAACCCACATAAAGGTAATCGGAGAACCGTAGTCCGCCAGCTGCTGAAGAGAGCGTTGGATTCAGTGCACGAAAGGGTGAATCGGATACAGATCACTGAGGCTCTGGATGGCACTCAGGGAATCAGAGCAGATGACATAAGCAGAATGTCGGTGGCGGCGGATGTAAAGAGCAGCCTGGTAGAGGGTAAATAGCTCAGCTGTGAAGACTGAACAACGGCCATGGAGCTGGTATTTGAAACTGTGTGCCCCGACAATAAAAGAACACCTGGCACTGTCATTGGTCTTATAGCCATCTGTATAAATGAAGATTGTATTAATGAAGATTGTATTAATGAAGATCGTATTAATGAACTTCGAACAAAGTTCGACAAACCGCGAGTGGTATACCGAAGCTGGGGTAACCTCCATTGGGAGTGAGCTGAGGTCAAGGTGAACGCGAACCTAAGCCTGGAGCCAAGTTGGCGTTTGGCTCTCATCCACTTGAAAGGTTGCAGGGAGTGAAAAATCGTGGTGCTGAAGGAGGTGACGAAAGCAAACTCCAGGGGGTAGCAGGGCAGATACATACAACCTGTATTGACGGTCGAGACAGTCGTCAAAAAAGAAATGATAAAACGGGTGGTTGGGCATTGACAATAGCCGACAGGCATACCAACAAATCAGTATACTGCGCCGGTAGGTTAGTCGCAATTCACCGGCTTCAACATGAAGACTCTCGACGGGACTAGTAGAGAATGCTCCGATCGCAAGACGTAAACCCCGATGTTGTATAGAATTGAGGTGTCGTAAGATGGATGGCCGGGCAGAGTAGTATACAAAGTTGCCATAATCCAGCTTTGAGTGGACAATCGACCGATATTGGCGAAGTAGGATGGTTCAATCTGCTCCCCGCAACATACCTCTGAGAACACGGAGGACATTTAGAGAACAGGCAGCCAAATATGACATATGTGGAGACCAGCTAAGTTTCCTGTCAAATGTAAGACCTAAAGATTATGTTGTCTCCACGAATGGGAGAGCAACGGGACCGAGATGTAAGGTCAGTGCGATATACTCTTTGTAGTGCCAGAAGTTAATACAGATCGTCTTCTCAGCAGAAGAATGGAAGCCATTGGCGACACTCCAGGAGTAAAGATGGTAAAGACAACGCTGAAGACAGCGCTCCAGGAAACATGTACGCTGCACGCTGCAATAGATGGTAAAATAGTCCTCGGAAAGGGAGCCTGATACATCAGCTGTGAGGCAATACATTATTGGATTGATCGCTATGGCGACGCTCAAAACTGAGCCCTGTGGCACCCCATTCTCCTGGCAAAAGGCATTGGAGAGGACAGAACCTGCACGTACCCTGAACTGTTGATCCATTAAAAAGGCACGAATAAAAAGAGGGTGGCGACCGTAAAGGCCCCATGTATTCATGGGTTGGAGAATGCCCACTCTGCAGCAGGTGTCGTAAGCCTTCTCCAAATCAAAGAACACAGCCATGGTCGGGCGCTTCCGCAAGAAGTTATTCATAATGAAGGTCGACAAGGTAACCAGATGGTCAACAGCAGAGCGGCGCCTACGAAATCCACATTGTACATTGCTAAGCAGGCATTGAGATTCGAGCAGCCAAACGAAATGAAGGTTAACCATTTGTTCCATCACTTTACAGACACAGCTGGTAAGGGAAATGGGTCGATAACTGGAAGGCAAGTGCTTGTCCTTCCCCGGCTTAGGAATCGAGACAACAATAGATTTGCACCAGGATGTGGGAACATGACCCTCAATCCAGATGTGATTATAAGTTCGAAGAAGAAAACCTTTACCCGCAGGAGAAAGGTTCTTCAGCATCAGAAAATGAGTAGAATCAGGCCCTGGAGCAGAGGACCATGACCGGGCAAGTGCATTTTCGAGTTCCCACATGGTGAACAAGGCATTATAACTTTCATGATTCGAGGAGCGGAAGTTCGGCAACCTTGCCTCCTCTTCCTGTTTTCGGGGGAGGAAGGCAGGGTGGTAATGAACGGAGCTCGATACCTCTGTGAAAAATCGGCTGAAGGCATTGGAGACATCCTCAGGGGCCACAAGGACATCATTTGCGAACGTCAAGCGAGAAACTGGTGAGTGGATCTTAGTGCCAGACAGCCGGCACAGGCTAACCCAGACAACAGAAGAAGGAGTAAAACTGTTGTAGGTGCTTGTGAAAGCAGCCCAGCTGGCTTTCGTGCTTTATTTAATAACATGACAACATTGCGCATGTAATCGTTTATAATTAATGCAATTCGCCATCGTAGGGTGGCATTTAAAGGTGCGTAAAGCATGTCGACGAGCACATATGGCGTCTCTACATGCTGTGGTCCACCAGGGGACCGGTACACAACATGGAGAAGTAGTATGAGGGACGGAATATTCAGCAGCAGTGAGAATGACTTCCATGAGGTGTGCGACCTGACTTTCACAGCTTGCGAATGTTTGATCCTGAAAAGTCACCCGGAACAGAAGAGCCCCCAGCCTGCTTTGGAGATGGGGTATGATGCAGGAGATTGATAACAAAAGGGAAGTGGTCGCTCGAATACATATCAGAAAGTGCGTACCACTCGCACTGGCTTGCAAGTTGGGTAGTACATATAGAGAGGTATAAATGGGAATAGGTATGAGTTGTGTCCGAAAGAAAAGTAGGGGAGAGCCAGTATTGAGGTAGACAAGATTGAGGTGGTTGAGAAGGTCTGCTAACAGGGAGCCTCTCGGGCAGGATGCTGGAGAGCCCCAAAGGGGATGGTAGGCATTGAAGTCTCCAGTCAACAAAAATGGTGCAGGTAGCTGAGCAATAATTTGCATCATGTCCGCCCTAGTAATGGCAGACAACAATGGAGTGTAAACGGTACAGATGGAAAATGTAAAAGTGGGGAGAGTAATTCGGACGGCAACTGCCTGCAGGTCGGTGTGCAATGTGATGGGACCGTAGTAGATATCATCCCGTACCGGCAACATAACCCCTCCATGAGCCGGCTTACCTGCCTCAGGGGGTAGGTCAAAACGCACAGAGGCATAGTGTGCCAAGACAATTTGATTTCATGGGCGTAGCTTCGTTTCCTGGAGAGCTGCGACAAGCGGTCGGTGCAAGTGTAGCAGCAACTTTAAGTCCTCTCAGTTGGAACGAATGCCGCGAATATTCCAATGAAGAAGTTCCATCGTGAGAAGAAAAAGAAAAAGGATAAGCAAGAAGGAGTCACCTCGAAGGCTGCTGAGGGCCTGGCTTCAAGCGAGCACAGCTGCCGCTATCAATAGACGGAGAGTCATCGTCCATTTGTTCAATAGGTTCATCAGCCATCTTGTTAAGATGGCCGGGAGGGGGGGGGGGGCTTCCTCCGCCGGTGAACGGCCAGATGTTAGGCTACCAGCAGTGTGGCCAAGCGAAATGGATGACGGCCTGGGGCAGCAACCGCTGGGTGGCGCAGGAGAAGAAACGCGCCATGGCGGAGAAGGAGAACTTTGCTTCCTGTGAGCCTTCTTGGAAGGTCGTTTAGTCGACGTACTGGTCAATGGCTGGGAGTTCGGGGTACGTAGTAAGTCTTCATGGGACGGTTCCTTCTTGAAGGCCCGTGCATCTGACTTCTGGGTCTTAGTCTTGGCAGAAGCTGATGAAGGTGCTTGTGTCTTAGGGGTGACGGGAGGAAGAGGAGACGCTGACCGGGTGATCTTAACACTGGCCGAATGGACGGCCGTAGCGGTAAAGGTCAGATCGCATGTCTGCGTCGACACCTCCCTTATAGTCCGAGGAGAGGCAAGGACAGTACTTTATTTCCCCACTGGGAGCAGCGTGGGCTTCCTACTAGCAAATAGCTTGTGAGCAGCTGAGGTGGACACTTTCTCTTTGACTCGAATTTCCTGTATACAGCATTTATCCTTGTAGATGGGACAGTCGCGGGAGGACACTGCATGGTCACCCTGACAGTTCACGCAATGAGGAGATGGAGGTGGACAGTCACCCTAATTGGCATTCCTGCCATAAGTGATGCATTTAGCCGCATTAGAACAAGACTGGCGGGTGTGATTAAAACTCTGAGACTGGTAGAAGCGCGTAGGTGTCGGGACGTAGGGGCGAACAGAGATAACCTCATAGCCCTCTTTGATGTGCGACGGCAGCTGAGCACTATCAAAGGTCGAAAAACGTGTCCGGGTCGGTACAAGGTCATTGTCGACTTTTACATGACCCTACGGACAGCTGTCACACCCTGCTCATTGTGGAAAAACTGAATCTCCTCGTCAGTCAATCCATCGAGTAATCTGGTATATACCACACCGTGTGACGAATTTAACATGTGGTAAACCTCCACCCGAATAGGGAACGTGTACAAGAGTGTGGCCCGAAGGAGTTTTTGTGCTTGAAAAGCGCTCTCAGTTTCCAACAACAAGGTACCGTTATGCATCCTGGTACAAGACTTGACAGGTCTGGCTATGGCATCTATGCATTTCTGAATAACGAAAGGGTTGACAGATGAAAAATCCTTTCCGTCCTCAGATCTAGAAAGTACTAGAAACTTCGGGGCAGGCAGTAATACTTTTGTCACTGGTGGCTGGTCATGCTTCCGTTTTTGGCCAGAAGTCCAGAGAGAAGAAGAAGAAGAAGAAGAAGAAGAAGAGAAATCCATTGCGGATGAATCCCCCATGATTGCCAGCGTCTCCGATGGCACACTCCTTCCTTGTGGGGACCCTCTAAGAGGGCGCTCCTACCTTAGGTGAATGTTTATACCTCAGGTCACACCTCCCGAGAAATCGACAGAGGGACCAATCGGCATGGTAGGAAGGTGTCAGCTCAGGTAATCACCCCTCCCCAGGCCTGGCCTTTATGAGGGGGTACATGCGTGCCTTACCTGTCTACCCAGGGTTGGGAATTACGAGTTACCCCATCACCGGCTATGCGAGCGAATGCGTGGGTCTGGGCTTCAGGCGTGCACAGGGAGGGAAGAAGAATAGGAAAAAAAGGGAGAGAGGGAGAGAAAGGACAGACTGTCTCAAACGCAGAGTCAGAGACCATAGGGTGGGCAAGAAGGCAAGGAGAAGAAGGCAAGGAGAAGAAGGCAAGGTAAAAAGTAAGGAAGACAGTAAGAGAGTGAGAAGAAGAAAAAAAGGAAACAAACAAAGGAAGGAAGAAACCAGAAGAAGCGAAAAACCAAAATGACCACAAATGTAAGTCGTTAAACCATCCGTCTCCGGACGCAGGCGCAAACTACCCACTTGAGGGGGAGGGACACCTTTTAGTCACCTCTTATGAGAGGCAGATATACCTCGGGCCTATTCTTACCCCCAGACCCGCAGGGGGAAAAGATTGCTTTGTGAATGTTGTAAAACCAGAGAATCTTCTGTCTGATAACAGAGCACAATTTGCATCTAGTGTGTGGGGGAAGTTTATGCAAAGATCTGGGATAAAGCATATAAGGATTTCAGTGTATCACCCTG
Organism: Schistocerca americana; assembly: GCF_021461395.2. Taxonomy (NCBI): domain Eukaryota; kingdom Metazoa; phylum Arthropoda; class Insecta; order Orthoptera; family Acrididae; genus Schistocerca; species Schistocerca americana. Next base: position 76,523,953 of record NC_060121.1, on the reverse strand, counting down.
CGGTTCACCTGGCTGAGAGGTATATAACAGAGCTGGGTAGGCTATGTAGGACATATTGCACTAAAAAGCATAGTACTTGGGCAGAATATATAACTGTCTTTGAGGATCTTGTGAACGCAGTGGAGAGTTGGGCAACAGGATTCTCACCCTATTATGAAAAATATCAAGCCAGACAATCTAATAGCAGAACACATAGATTTTCCTCCATCTCAAGGCTTGACAAGTCAAGAGAAGATGCAGATGGCCAGACAGCAAATGTTGAAGAAAGGATATGAGAGACAGAGGAGGCATGGACAAAGATATAAGACAACAAAGTTCAAGGAGGAAGATAAGGTTCTGGTGAGGAACAAGAAAAAATCCAGTGACATTGATGGCAAAATCAAAAAGTTACTGGAATTATACCATGGACCCTTTGAGATAATTGGTTGTCCACACCCTAATGCATAGAGGTTGGTATATCCAGTGTCCAAAAAGCCATTAGGACTGAGAAATGTAATGGAGTTGAAAAAATATGTGGTGAAAGATTAAACGGTAAGGAAGTGAGATTCCCATGTATACTTTTGTCTAGTTAAAAAAATTATTGGGGCTATGTATATATGTATTTATAATTTGAATATTATTTGTGTTACTGTGTATGTTGCGACGCCATTGTTGGTGGTCAACAACCTTCATTATACTGAATGTATTTGCAATAAGGGAATCTGTTGTCCAATGGATTTTTTGCACTACTGGTGTGGATGTGATGGAAGCCTTTTTGAAAAGGTCATACAGGAACTGCAACCTACTGTATATACAGTCACTATTTCTGTATAAATGTGTGGAGAGTATAGGAGGGAGGAAATCTGCAAATAGTTTGTTTAAAAATAGTTGAGATATTATTAAAATTTCTAATATATCTGTGGCATCTGGATTTGATACTGGTGCATGGGAGTAGGACTGTTGCTGAGACAGTCATGTAGGGCACTCACTAAATAAGCAAATTGTAGAGGCATATGGGAAATAATTAACTTGCTTATTATAAGATGTTCATGAGGAAAGTGGAGGAAACAACAATAATGGCTAAGTGGATGCATGTATAAGTTTTATGATCTTAGTGAGTTTGTTTGCCATTTGTGATTGAATCTAGTTAGCCATGGAAATGGCAGAAAAGAATGAGTTTCAAGATATTGCCAAATATTATGTGAAAATTAATATCGGAATTCATGAAAAAAAATTGAGCTTATTCATGTACAGTGATGTAGCTGTATGGGTACTTCAAAAATATAAGAATTTGCATCTGGGAATAAACTCTCTTGGTGCAGGGGGTAGAAATGTTGGAGCTGCTGATTTGGGAACATTTGAAGGGGGAAATAGAATATATTTAAGAATGCCATGTTTGTGTTTGATTTGTGTGCATGTCTGTCATTTGTATAAACCTCAATAAGAGCTGATCAGTGAACACAGGATATTCCAGGCAGGGTTTGGATAGCCTACCTCCTGGGAAATGTGGGTTTGCATGTCTAGGCAAGATTTATGAGGATCTGATTAAATTTAGGTAGGATGGCTTGGCTAACAGAGGAAGCACAGCACTGCTGACTGACAAGTTTGTAAAGCCTGCATTCCAAAGCATAAACCAGTGAACACAAGGATCTGGATACAACAACCTCGTGCAACTTACAGAAACAACTGTGTAAAAAGAGGAAGTGTTAATGTGCTGCAAGTGTGCAACCTACATTATAGATTAACATGGGCATTTATATAATATAAATTTCTTTGCATTTTGCCTTGGACTCAATAGGAGACTGTCTAATTGTATAATTGACTTGGATGCACTGTTGGATAATGTGTGTATGTTTTCTCATGACAGTACTTACACTAATTAACTCACCACTATAACACTGTTCTATATGATTTCGTGGCATAATAGTTACTATTAAAATGTTTAAAATATAAAGTAATAAGGGTTTGCTCAGTTTGGTGCAAATTCATGTTGCTGTTACTAAGGTAATGTCTCCATGAAGTGGGGGTATGTAAGAGAACGGGGGATAATATGGACCTCTTTCAAGTAGTTCATAATTTCAATTTAAAGCACAGCTGCAGAGATAATATGCTGGGCAAAATAGACCGGAAAATACTTGTTTTGTGTTTTGATGGGCATTGTATTTCCGTTGCACAGTGTTTTGGTTTTCTATTAATTGAAACAAACTATAAAAGTCTGGTGATAAGTATGTAAAATTATATAATGAATTTAGATTTAAGTAATTAAATATTATAAAATATTGTAATCGAACGGTGGCCATGTTCAGGGATTATTTTGACTAATGTGGTGTCACGTGACCTGACTCAGGACAGTGGATATGAGTGGGAAAATTTGGTCTTTCCGATCCCAACTTGCCACATCAATGGACAATGAACAAAGTGCCACGAGTGTAAGCGTGGAGGCCATGGTATGTGAAGAAACAATGTGAAACTGTGTAGGTGTGGGACAAACAGTGTATGAATTGCATCGATTATTATTCGTAAAGATCGGATTCATTTGTGAACTTAAAAATATATGGCAAAGAGTTAAAGTTCTTCTTTTAAATAACTACGGTACAATCTGAACATGTATAGTTCAGTTCATTGCTGTTCAAAAGCTAACCAATATATGACTCAATGATAGGGGCACAAATGCAACTGTTCACTATCAACCCCCTTTGCAGATAAGCCACATGAAAAATAGGTAGTGAACAAGCCAAGTACATTTGCAAACCATCACATTTCATCCATTACCCTATGTGAATTACTTCTGAAAGGAGCTGGAGGAAGCTCCTCTCACACTACTATAATTTTGTTGGTATAGTTACTGCAAAGCCACAATCATTGCATTCCAATCATTTACCTATGAGAAATATTTCTGGAGAAAGCTCCTCCCACTGTACTGCCATTTTGTTGGTATAATTCTAACAAAGCCAGAACCTTCGTATTTCTTCCGTTACCCTATGTGCATTATTTCTGACAGGACTGCACAACACTCCTCTCACTATGTTGGTAAAGTTACAACAAAGCCTGAATAATTGCATTCTATCCGTAAACTTATGAGCATTATTTCTGAAAGAAGCTGCAGGAAGCTCTTTGACACTACTATCACTTTGTTGGTATAGTTGCTACAAAGTGAGAATCATTGCATTTCATACATTACCCTATGCGAATTTTTATATGAAAGGAGCTGCAGAAAGCTCCTCTCACACTATTATCACTTTGTTGCTATAGTTACCAGAAAGCCGCGATCATTGCACTCCATCCATTACCCTACGTGAATTATTTCTGAATGAAGCTGCAGAAAGCTCCACCCACAGTACTGGCACTTTGTTGGTATTGTTAATACAAAGCCAAAATCATCACCTCTCGTCCATTACCCCATGTGAATTATTTCTGAAAGGAGCTGCAGATAGCTCATCTCACACTACTATCAGTTTGTTGGTATGGATCTAACAAAGCCTGAATTATCGCACTTCATCCATTACTCTATGTAAATTATTTCTGGAAAGAGCTGCAGATAGTTCTTCTCACACTACTATCACTTTGATGGTGTAGTTACTACAAAGCCACAATCGTCACATTGCATTCATAAGCCTACGTGACTTATTTCTGAAAGGAGCTGCCGATGGCACCTTTCACACTGCTATCAGTTTGTTGGTATCGTTACTACAAAGCCAGAATCATCATATTACATCCAATACACTAAGTAAATTATTTATGAAAAGAGACGAAGATAGCTCCTCTCACACTTCTATAACTTTCTTAATATAGTTACCACAATGCCAGGTCATCGCAATTCATCCGTTACCCCATGTGAATTTTTTTGAAAACAACAGAAGGTTACTCCACTCACTACACTACCACTTTATTGGTATATTTACTACGCTGCCACAATCATTGCATTCCATCCATTACCATATGAGAATTACTTCTGAAAGATGCTGCAGATAGCTCCTCCAACAGTACTGCCACTTTTAGGTATGGTTACTACAAAGTCAAAATCATCACGTCTCATCCATTAACCTATGGGAATTATTTATGAAAGGAGCTGCTGATAGCTCCTCTCACACTATGATCAGTTTGTTCGTAAAGTTCTAACTAAGCCTGAATTATCGCATTTTATCCAATACCCAATGTAAATTATTTCTGAAAGGAGCTGCAAAAAACTCTCCTCACACTACTATAACTTTGTTGGTATAGTTACTACAAAGCCAAAATCATTGCATTCCATCCATTACGCTATGAGAATTATTACTGAAAGACACTGAAGAAAGTTCCTCCCACAGTTCTGTCACTTTGTAGTAACCATAACATCACGCCCAGAATCATCGAATATCATTAATAAACCTATGCGAATAATTTCTAAAGGAGCTGCTCCTAGCTCCTCTCACACTACTTCACTTAATTGGTATGGTTAAAACAGAGCCAGAATTATCGCATTTCATACTTCACACTATATGAATAATTTCTCAAAGGAACAGCAGAAAGCTCATCTCAAACTACCATCACTATGTTGGTATAGTTACTACAAAGCCAAAATCATCGCATTTCATCCATTACCCTATGTGAATTATTTATGAGAGAACTTGCCGAAAGCTCCTCCCTCATTTGTGCCTCTTTGTTGGTATGATTACTACACAGACAGAATCATCCATTACATTCATTACACTGTGTGAAGTATTTCACAGAGAAGCTACAGAAAGCTCCTCCTGCATTTGCATCTCTTTGTTGGTATGGTTACAACAAAGCCAGAATAATCGCATTTCATCTATTAACCTATGTGAAGTATTTCTGAGAGAAGCTGCATAAAGCTCCTCTCTCAATTGGATCTCTTTGTTGGTATGGTTACTACAAAGCCAGAATCGTCACATTACATCCATTACCGTATGCGAAGTATTTCTGAGAGGAGCTGCAGAAAGCTCCTCCCTCATATGCGTTTCTTTGTTGGTATGATTACTACACAGACAGAATCATCGCATTTCGTCCATTACCATATGTGAAGTATTTCTGAGAGAAGCTGCAGAATGCGACTCCCACATTCGCATCTCTGTGTTGGTATGGTTACTACAAAGCCAGAATCATCGCATTTCACCCATTATCCTATGTGAAGATTTCAGAGAGAAGTTGCAGAAAGCTCCACTCTCATTTGTGTCTCTTTGTTGGTATGGTTACTACAAAGCCAGAATCGTCGCATTTCATCCATTACCCTGTGTCAAGTATATGTCACAGAAACTGCAGAAAGCTCCTCCCTCATTTGCGTCTCCTTGTTGGTATGATTACTACACTGACAGAATCTTCGCATTTCATCCATTACCCGATGTGAAGTGTTTCTGAGAGAAGCTGCAGAAAGCTCCCCCCTCATTTGCGTCTTTGTACGTATGATTACAACACTGACATAATAATCGCATTTAGCCCATAACCCTACGTGAAGTATTTCTGAGAGAAGCTGCAGATAGCTCCTCCCTCGTTTGCGTCGCTTTGTTGGTATGATTACTTCACAGACAGAATCATCGCATTTCATCCGTTACCCGATGTGAAGTATTTCTGGTGGTGTCCCCGCCAGACACCACACTTGCTTGGTGGTAGCCTTTTAAATCGGCCACGGTCCGGTAGTATAAGTTGGACCCGCGTGTCGCCACTGTCAGTAATGGTTTGGTTTGGTTTGTGGGATTAAAGGGACCAGACTGCTACGGTCATCGGTCCCTTTCTCCAAGTACTAAAAAAACCCACAGAGAATAATAACGATTAACAGAATAGAGCACAGACGACACAGAACAAGAGAAACTGAGACAAAGACCAGACAAAACTAACTAAAATCACACAGAGTGTGACAGTGGGTGGCCGACCATAGAAATAAAAAAGGAAAAGCCAACCACTTAAAACACATTAAAAAGTCAGTTTAAAACCGGAGGCCAGAGGCCAGAATCAACACAAAACCATAAAATAAAACAGAAACACGCAGATTAAAGAATAAAAAACCCCTGCCCTAAGAAAACGTAAAACTAAGGCAGCCATAACAGGGTCATCAGATAAAATGGCAGGGAGCGTATCAGGCAGCGCAAATGTCTGCCTGACCACAGCTAAAAGGGGGCAGGCCAACAAAATGTGGGCCACTGTCAAAGCCGCCCCGCAGCGACATACAGGAGGGTCCTCCTGGCGCAGTAAGTAACTGTGTGTCAGCCGGGAGTGGCCAATGCGGAGCCGACAAAGGACGACTGAGTCCCTGCGGTTGGCTTGCATGGATGACCGCCACACAGTCGTCGTCTCCTTAATGGCACGGAGTTTATTGGGCGTGATCCGATCGCGCCATTCAGCGTCCCAAAGCGCCAAAACATTTCGGCAGAGGACTGCCCAAAAATCAGCCTCTGGGAGGCCAACATTCAGAGACGGTTCTCTCGTGGCCTCTTTCGCCAGGCGGTCAACATGTTCATTGCCCGGGATACCGACATGACCGGGGGTCCACACAAAGACCACAGAGCGGCCGAAACGCGCAAGAGTATGCAGGGACTCATGGATAGCCATCACCAGCCGAGAACGAGGAAAACACTGGTCGAGAGCTCGTAAACCGCTCAGGGAATCGCTACAGATAACGAAGGACTCACCTGAGCAGGAGCGGATATACTCTAGGGCTCGAAAGATGGCGACTAGCTCAGCAGTGTAAATGCTGCAGCCAGCCGCCAAGGACCGTTGTTCGGAATGGTCCCCTAGAGTTAGCGCATACCCAACACGACCAGCAACCACCGAACCGTCGGTGTAAACAATTCCAGAGCCCTGATAGGTGGCCAGGGTGGAAGAAAAGCGGCGGCGAAAGGCCTCTGGAGGGACCGAGTCCTTCGAACCCTGTGCCAAGTCGAGCCGAAGGCAAGGGCGAGGAACATACCACGGGGGTGTACGCAGAGGCGCCTGGAAAGGAGGTGGAACAGGGAAAAACCCAAGCTCGCAGAGAAGCTCCTTGATGCATACGGCGATCGGACAACCCGACCGGGGCCGACGGTCCGGCAGATGGACGACCGACTGCGGGAACAGGACACAGTAATTAGGATGCCACGGGCGTGTACGCAGAGGCGTCTGGAAAGGAGGTGGAACAGGGAAAAACCCAAGCCCGCAGAGAAGCTCCTTGACGCATACGGCGATCGAACAACCTGACCGGGCCCGACCTGAGCAGCCAGTAATTGTTGACGTCGTAACCGCAGTGGAGGGACACCTGCCTCAACAAGGATGCTGTCCGCAGGGCTGGTGCGGAAGGCACCAGTGGCAAGTTGGATCCCGCTGTGCAGTATTGGGTCCAGCACCCGCAACGCAGAGGGGGATGCTGAGCCATAAGCCAGGCTCCCATAATCCAGACATGATTGGATTAACGCCTGGTAGAGCCGAAACAGGGTAAATCGGTCGGCGCCCCAGCGGGTGTGGCTCAAGCATCTCAGAGCGTTTAGATGCCGCCAACACGCCTGTTTAAGCTGCCGGATATGAGGCAGCCAAGTCAACCGGGCATCGAAAACCACCCCCAAAAACCTGTGTGAGTCCACCACTGAAAGAAGTTCGCCGGCAAGATAAAGCCGCGGCTCCGGGTGGACTGTGCGTCGCCGGCAGAAATGCATTACGCAGGTCTTGGCTGCCGAAAACTGGAACCCATGAGCTACAGCCCAAAACTGCGCCTTGCGGATAGCACCCTGTAGCTGACGTTCAACAGCTGCAATGCCAGTAGAGCTGTAATAAAGGCAGAAGTCGTCAGCATACAGGGAAGCAGAGACAGAATTTCCCACGGCTGCAGCGAGCACGTTAATGGCTATTAAAAACAGGCAGACACTTAAAACAGAACCCTGTGGCACACCGTTCTCCTGGACGTGGGTGGAACTATATGAGGCTGCGACTTGCACGCGGAAGGTACGATACGACAGAAAATTTCTGATAAAGATCGGCAGAGGGCCCTGAAGACCCCATCCATGAAGTGTAGAAAGGATGTGATCACGCCATGTCGTATCGTACGCCTTCCGCATGTCGAAAAAGACAGCGACCAGGTGCTGACGGCGGACAAAGGCAGTACGAATGGCCGACTCCAGGCTCACCAGATTGTCGGCAGCGGAGAGGCCTTTACGGAACCCACCCTGAGATGGAGCCAGAAGGCCCCGAGACTCCAGTACCCATGTCAAGCGCCGGATCACCATCCGTTCGAGAAGCTTGCAAAGAACGTTGGTGAGGCTAATGGGGCGGTAGCTGTCCACCTACAAAGGGTGCTTGCCTGGTTTCAGAATGGGGATAACGATACTTGAACCACCGCATCAATGTCATCAGTAGAGAGAGGCTCAAGAGCGGCAGTGGAAGAGAACAAGTCCCAGTCAGCCTTATTCATAGCCCATCTGCTAGGGCGCCCAGAAGAGTGATGCAGTGGTAATGGCAGAAAGATCGGGAAGTGGTCACTACCACACAGGTCGTCATGCACACTCCATTGGACAGACGGTAAGAGGCTAGGGCTGCAGACTGAAAGGTCAATGGCGGAGTATGTGCCATGCGCCACACTGAAGTGTGCGAAGGCACCATCATTTAACAGCGAGAGATCGAGCTGCGACAATAAATGCTCAACGATGGCGCCTCGACCTGTTGCCACTGACCCACCCCACGGAGGGTTATGGGCGTTGAAGTCGCCCAATAGCAAGAAAGGTGGTGGCAATTGGGCTACCAGTGCAGCCAGGACAGGCTGCGAGACATCACCATCCGATGGAAGGTAAAGACTGCAGACGGTGACTGCCTGTGGCGTCCACACCCGTACAGCGACAGCCTCTAAAGGTGTCTGGAGAGGGACAGACTCGCTGTGAAGAGAGTTAAGGTCATATATGCAGACGCCACCAGACACCCTCTCATAAGCTGCTTGGTTCTTATGATAACCTCGATAGCCACGGAGGGCGGGGGTTCGCATTGCTGGAAACCAAGTTTCCTGAAGAGCAATGCAGAAGAAAGGGTGAAGGCTGATAAGTTGGCGGAGCTCAGCTAGATGGTGGAAGAAACCGCTGCAGTTCCACTGGAGGATGGTGTTGTCCATGGCTGGGAAAGGCGTGACGGGACAGGGAAGGCAGATTACACCTATGGGTCACCTGCTGCCTCCGATTGAGCACCTGCGCTAGTGCCATTCATGGTGTCTGAGGGACCGGCGAGATCGAGGTCCTCAGCGGACGCCAGAATCTCCACCTCGTCCACAGACGCAGAGCTGGAAGGTTGCGGTGGGGTGGCTGCCACCGCGAGGTCCTTGGGCTTAGAGCTCTTCTTCTTTCATTTCTCATGCTGCTCCTTGGGTTTAACTGGCTGGGAGGGCTTCACCGATTCAGTCTCTGGGACTGAGGAGGATCGTGAAGCCCGTCGACCAGCTGATTGTGGGCACTTACGCCACTGTCGGTCGTCAGCCTTCCCGCTGGTGGAAACCTGGGAAGGGAGGGACCCAAGGGACCCCTTGCGAGCGTGAGAAGCCAAAGAAGTTGGACACTTCGCCGGCTTAAAAGCGGGGACCGACGTCCCCGATGGGGGGGATGGTGTTGCTCCTGAGGTAGGTGGCACAGGAGCAGCCCGGTGGGTAGAGCCCCCCACTGGCGAGGGGGCAGGAGGAGTTGTACCACTCGTCGATCCGGCCGGAAGTCGCGAAACTGAGGGGGCGAGCACAGGTGTTGTAGCAGCGGCGTAGGAAGATGTCAGTCTCACTGGATGTAATCGGTCGTATTTCCTTTTGGCCTCATTATAAGTCAGTTGGTCCAGGGTCTTATATTCCATGATTTTGCGCTCTTTCTGGAACATTCTGCAGTCTGGCGAGCAAGGTGAATGGTGCTCCCCGCAGTTGACGCAGATGGGAGGCGAGGCACATGGAGTATCGGGATGAGATGGGCGTCCGCAATCTCGACACGTGAGGCTGGAAGTGCAGCGCGAAGACATATGGCCGAACTTCCAGCACTTGAAGCACCGCATCGGGGGAGGGATATAGGGCTTGATGTCACATCGGTAGACCATCACCTTGATCTTTTCTGGTAACGTATCACCCTCGAAGGCCAAGATGAATGCACCGGTAGCAACCTGATTGTCCCTCGGACCCCGATGAACGCGCCGGACGAAATGAACACCTCTACGTCCTAAGTTGGCGCGCAGCTCGTCATCAGACTGCAAAAGGAGGTCCCTATGGAAAATAACACCCTGGACCATATTTAAACTCTTATGTGGTGTAATAGTAACGTGAACATCCCCCAACTTGTCACAAGCAAGTAACCTGCGTGACTGGGCGGAGGATGCCGTTTGTATCAGTACTGACCCAGAGCGCATTTTAGACAAGCCCTCCACCTCCCCAAACTTGTCCTCTAAATGCTCGACGAAGAACTGAGGCTTTGTGGAGAGAAAAGACTCCCCATCAGCTCTCGTGCAAACTAAGAATCGGGGCGAATAACTGTTACCCCCATCCTGGGACATACGCTCTTCCCACGGCGTGGCCAGGGAGGAGAACGTTTTCGGATCGTACTTCTGAGCATTAAATTGAGCCCGAGAACGCTTAGAGACTGCTGGCGACTTGCCGCCAGCGAGAGATGATGTACCACGCTTCATTGCGGGTCATCCGCCCTGATGCCACCTACTCCGACCAAGGGCCCTCCCCATGGGCGCCACCCAGCCACAGCAAAGGCCACCTGGCAGGATGGCCGTTGCCGGGAGTCCTGATACCCCAGGAGGATAGGCATCTACTCCTTGGCATACGTGGGGAGTTAACGGCGCAGGCATCAGTAGCGCGATCCCTGTGTTGTCAGGGGGCTACAACCAAGAGGGTACATGGCGGCCCCACCACAACGGACTGGCTACCATGCTGGATCTTAGGTGCAAAAATGTCCAAGGTCGTCGTCGCAGTTAAAAGAAACACTGCAAAGTGCAGCGTGGTAATCGCACCCAGGGACGTATCCTCGCCCAAGAGATCGAAAACGAGCGGGACACCATTGCAACGACGAGAAAGCCGGCTAAAGGTCTAATTGCACGATGGATACAGTGCACCATATAAGGCGCCCTTCCCCAATTGGCTCGCTCTTCGGAATAATTTAGAAAGATGGAGGTCAAACCCGAGAGGGGACCATCACATAAGGCCGAAACATGTGAGACTCCTTTTAGTCGCTTCTTACGACAGGCAGGAATACCGCAGGCCAATTCTAACCACCGAACCCGCAGGGGGGACTGTCAGTAATAGCAGACCGAGCGCCACCACACGGCAAGTGTAGAGAGACGTACTGGCACTCGCCCAGTTGTACAGCAGACTTTGCTAGCGAAGCCACACTGACAAATACGCTCTCATTTGCCGAGACGATAGTTAGCATAGCCTTCAGCGAAGTCATTGGCTACGACCTAGCAAGGCGCCATAGCTTTGATAATTAATGTTGTGAAGCATGTATCATCAAGAGCGATGTTCTACAAATGTGGACTAAAGTTAAGTATTACAGCAGCTGCGTCCATTTTCTAAGTTCTCATTTCCTGTTAACTGTTCCAGACCTCACGCCAATCTGCGTGAGCTTAACGCATGCCTTTCGGCTTCCTCTCGTTGTGACTTGGCTGTCTTGCTAAGTCACAACATATTTGTCGACGAGTCCCAAAAGAGGATTTAACTGTCGTATAGCTCTAATTTACTTGTGTCATGGCTTCGCCACAATCTCCAGATGTACTGTCCGAATTTTATCGCTTGCAAAATCAGCTGACGCAGGCCTTATTGGATGCCCTTGGACAGCTCGTCCAGGGTCAACGTGCAATGCAAAACGATGCGGCAGCCGCCGCTCCACCGCTACCGCAGCCGTAACACGCAGTTGTACCACCTTTTCGTCAATTTGATGCGGCACTGGAAAGCTGGACGGAGTGGTCACGCCAATTTGGATTCCATCTCGCCGCCTACAGAATTCAAGGTAATGAGTGGCAGCCTCACTTATTATCGTGTGTCGGCGTCCTGACGTACAGAGTGATAGTGAAATTGTTTCCCCGACGCGACGTAGCAACTCTGTCCTACGAAGAAATTTTGTCGGCATTAGATGCCTATTTCAAGGAATCCGTCAATGTCGTTGCAAAAAGGTATACTTTCTTTCGTACCAAACGTATGGCCGGTCAAACTAATAGTGAGTGGGTTGCAACTTTGCAAGGCCTTACAAGGGATTGTGCTTTTGAGTGTGAATGTGGACTCCCTTATTCAGATACTATGGTACGTGATGCAATTGCACAGAACGTTTCTGATGTTCGTATACGGGAGCAAATTTTGAAACTACTCAATCCCTCCCTTCAACAAGTGATAGACATATTGGATAGGCAAGACACACTTGACTTTGCTCAGGCATCATTTGAAACTTCGCCAGCAGTGTGTCACGTTAACCGGCCCGCCGAGCGAGCTGCACGGAACAGTAAACAACCCTCGTGCCCATCCGCGCAGCCGCGTGTGCCGCGCCAGCACGCAAATGCAGTGCTACAATCATGCCCGCGGTGTGCTACTAGACATTCGCGTGAGAATTGTCCGTCTCGCCAAGCTATTTGCTTTTTCTGTAATAGAAAAGGACATGTTCAAAGTGTTTGCCAGAAAAAGCTCAGATCGGACAGTAACAACCATTCCAGGCCCTTTGCTTCGTGCCGGAATCGGAACCAAACCAAGAATACTCAGGCTCGTGAACCTTCGCCCATGGAAATTCATGTAGTTAATTCCACTCCGCCCAGTGCCACTCTTTGTAATAGTGACTGTGTGCGTCCCACAAAAAGTGTGCGTCGACGTCGCCGGAAATCACGTCAATTAGCAAGTGATTCTGTACCAGTGTCTGTTCAAATTGCACGAGACAGTCGCTCTTGTCGTCAGCAGGACAATAAACTTTTTGTAGACTTGGACATTTATGGCAACGTGATCCCTTTCCAGCTCGATACCGGAGCTGCAGTTTCATTGATCAATAAAGACACGTACAAACAACTGGGCACACCTCCGTTGCGTGCCGCAAATGTTAAGTTAAATAGTTATTCAGGTCAGAATATCCCTGTGTTAGGACAGTGCAGCCTTCTTGCAACATACAAGGGACAAACAAAACTTGTGTCTTTTTACGTCCTTCGTTCTTCTTCTGCTGTGAACTTGTTTGGTTTAGATTTGTTTCAGTTGTTTAACTTGTCTATCGTCAATCAGGTCCTATCAATGAACCAGACTGTGCCTTCAGCCAGTGTTTCTAGTCTATGTGAAGAATTTGCAGACATTTTTGCACCGGGCCTTGGTTGCGTTATGAACTATAAAGCACATTTGGACCTGACAGTAAACGCGCAACCGAAATTTTTCAGAGCGCGCAATGTTCCTCGCGCATTGCGTGATGAGGTCGCAAGAACATTAAATGATTTACAGCCACAAGGTGTGATTGAACGTGTGCAGGCTTCTCTCTGGGCATCACCCTTAGTAATTTTGCCGAAACCTTCCGGAAAACTGCGACTTTGTGTGGACTTCAAAGCTACAGTGAATCCACAATTAGTGATTGCAACATTTCCTTTACCCCGCCCGGAAGATCTTTTTGACAAACTGTGCCCGGGTAAATATTTTTCGAAGTTGGACCTAGCAGATGCGTACTTGCAAAGACCATTGGACGACGAATCCCAGCGCGTCTTGGTGGTTAACACGCATTTTGGTTTGTATCGATTCAAAAGACTGCCATTCCGGTGTGCATCCGCCCCTGCATTGTTTCAGCAATATCTACAAACTGTTTGTGCCTCGGTCCCTACTGCAGCAAACTATCTGGACGATATTGTGATCTCCGGAAAGACGGAAGACGAACATTTAGCCAATCTCAGAACATTATTTCAGGTCTTGCGCCAAAATGGTCTTCGCTTGCGGAAGGACAAATGTGTGTTTTTTGCTCGTGACTTACCATATTTGGGACATGTAATCAATGCCCAAGGCATACCTCCGAGTCCAGAGCACCTCCGTGCCACACAGAACTTGCATTCGCCGCAGGATTTGAAGCAGCTACAGACTGTGCTGGGAAAAATTAACTATTATAACAGGTATATTCCCCATGCCTCTTCCATTTCAGCTCCGCTTCATCGCTTACGCCGTAAAGGTGTTCCGTTCGTCTGGACGACGGAATGCGAACGCGCCTTTCGCCAGTTGAAATCGGCGTTGCTTTCAAATACTTGCCTTACGCCATTCGATCCCCAGAAACCCCTTTTGTTGATGGTAGATGCATCGGATTTCGGGATCGGTGCTGTGATTGCGCACAAAGATGGATCGCATGATCGCCCTATTGCCTTTGCGTCCAAATTGCTCTCGTCTTCGCAAAGAAATTATTCACAGATCGAAAAGGAAACTTTCGCTCTCGTATTTGGTGTTACTAAGTTTCACGATTTCTTGTATGGTCGTCACTTTACCATCAACATGGACCACAAACCTTTGACATCGCTTTTTCATCCGAACAAGCCTGTACCTCCACGTACAGCGCAGAAATTCATTCGTTGGTCTATTTTCCTCTCGCAGTACCGCTACGATATCTTGTATCGGTCTACTGCTAAGCACGGAAACGCCGATGCGTGTCCCGTTTACCTGTTGCTGAGGATAGAGCATTCGATTCTTCCGAACTTGCTTGCATGTTCATTGATTCGGAAACCGATGACGTGGTCGAATCGTTTCCGATTGATTTTCGTCGTGTAGCTGCAGCCACAGCTGCTGACCCTGTCCTTGCTACCGTTTTGAGTTATGTTGCTATGCATTGGCCCTTGTCAAAGTCACGGATCGAGGATCCGTTGGTTCGCCGACTTTTTGCTCACAAGGAGAGACTTTTTGTATGACGTGGTGTTTTGCTGTTGCGTTCTGATAATGATCAGTCCCGGGTCGTGGTCCCACGTTCGTTACAGTCCTCTGTCTTACGGCTTCTCCAACAAGAACATTGGGGTATAGTGCTGACGAAACAACTTGCTCGTCAGCACTGTACTTGGTTCGGAATCGATGCTGCAATTACAAATATGTGCTCTTCTTGCATGGCGTGTGCCGAACAACAATCCGCCCCACCGCGGAATTTCTTTGCATGGCCAAACGCCACTTCCCCTTGGCAACGCTTACACATCGATTTTGCTGGTACATTCTGGAATGCTCGATGGTTGGTTGTGGTAGATTCTTTCAGTAATTTTCCTCTTGTTGTACGGATGTCTTCCACGACGCCATCTGCCACCATTCAAGCGTTATCCGCTATCTTTTGCGTTGAAGGTCTTCCCCAGACTATTGTTTCCGACAATGGCCCACAATTCATGGCCGCAGAATTCCAGTCATTCTGCAAGGCCACTGGTATTCAACATCTGACATCTGCTCCGTTTTCGCCTCAGTCAAACGGTGCCGCTGAACGATTGGTCCAGACTTTCAAGTCACGGATGTTGAAGTTGAAAGAGTCGCATTCTCGGGAGGACGCGTTATTGCTCTTCTTGTCTTCGTATCGCTCTCAGCCCCGAGATGGTCGCTCGCCGGCTCAGTTGCTCCACGGTCGTCCTCGTCGAACCTTGATGTCTTTGCTGCATCTGCCGCATCAGGTTCCTGTTCAGCGGCAGTCACCTGCTTTTGCTCCAGGCGACGTTGTATACTTTCGCAACTATCGAGGTTCACAGCGTTGGCTCGCAGGGCACATTCTTCGCTGCCTCGGCCGCGCTATGTATCTGGTTTTGCGGGCCTCTGGTGAAGTGCGTCGGCATCTCAATCAGCTGCGCCTCTGTCGTCGCACGGGTTCTGCCGCTCCCCGTCTGCTTTCAGCGACGGTGCCGTCCGGTCAGCGCCCTGGGGACCCACCTACTGGCTCGCATCCTCCCCAGGTGTTACCGACGATGCATTCCAATTTGCCCCATGGCGACACGCCGCCGCCGCCTGTTCTCTCGCCGGCGACGCCCACAGTGAACGCGTCACTGCAGCCGCCGGGCGCCTCCCT
This sequence comes from Schistocerca americana, assembly GCF_021461395.2. Taxonomy (NCBI): domain Eukaryota; kingdom Metazoa; phylum Arthropoda; class Insecta; order Orthoptera; family Acrididae; genus Schistocerca; species Schistocerca americana. The sequence continues at coordinate 76,508,045 of NC_060121.1, read as the reverse complement.
GGGTCACACGCCGCCAATCGCTTCCCGTGACCAGCTGTCCTCCGCCATGGAACTCTTGTCCGCTCCGGACCAGATGACGTCTTTGCCCGTCGGGTACCCCGACGTGATATAGGTCGACCCTTCGGCCCCTCCTGTCTCTTTACGGGCGCACACACCGCATGTTGGCGTGCACCCTGGACTAGGTTTTCAGGCGTTTCCTAGCTCCCCTCGGACCGAATGGCCGGGTGCGGGTGGCACAGCCTCGCCTGTTGTTAGGCTCCCCACCTCGTCGCATACGTCCACATGGGGTCTCCCCACGGCGGGCGGAAGCCTTATAACACAACCGTTCACCGATTTGCGGGGGAGGAATGTGGTGTCACCGCCAGACACCACAGTTGCTAGGTGGTAGCCTTTTAAATCGGCCGCGGTCCGGTAGTATACGTCGGACCCGCGTGTCGCCACTGTCAGTAATAGCAGACCGAGCGCCACCACACGGCAGGTCTAGAGAGACGTACTGGCGCTCGCCCAGTTGTACAGTAGATTTTGCTAGCGAAGCCACACTGACAAATACCTCTCATTTGCCGAGACGATAGTTAGCATAGCCTTCAGCGAAGTCATTGGCTACGACCTAGCAAGGCGCCATAGCTTTGATAATTAATATTGTGAAGCATGTATCATCAAGAGCGATGTTCTACAAATGTGGATTAAAGTTAAGTATTACAGCAACTGCGTCCATTTTCTAAGTTCTCATTTCCTGTTAACTGTTCCAGACCTCACGCCAATCTGCGTGAGCTTAACGCGTGCATTTCGGCTTCCTCTCGTTGTGACTTGTCTGTCTTGCTAAGTCACAACATTTCTGATGGAAGCAGCAGAAAGCTCCTCCCTCATTTGCATCTCTTTGTTGGTATGATTACTACACAGGCAGAATCATCGCATTACATCCATTACCCTATGTGAAGTATTTCAGAGAGAAGCTGCAGAAAGTTCCTGCCTCATTTGCGTCTCTTTGTTGATACGGTTACTACAATGGCAGAATAATCGCATTTCGTCCATTATCCTGTGTAAAGTATTTCTGAGAGTAGCTGCAGTAAGCTCTTCCCTCATTTGCATCTCTATGTTGTTATGGTTACTACGAAGGCAGAATCATCGCATCTCATCCATTACCCTGTGTGAAGTATTTCTGAGAGTAGCTGCAGTAAGCTCCTGCCTCAATTGCGTCTCTTTGTTGGTATTGTTACTACAAAGCCAAAAAAAAAAAATGGCTCTGAGCACTATGGGACTCAACATCTTAGGTCATAAGTCCCCTAGAACTTAGAACTACTTAAACCTAACTAACCTAAAGACATCACACACACCCATGCCCGAGGCAGGATTCGAACCTGCGACCGTAGCAGTCCCGCGGTTCCGGACTGCAGCGCCACAACCGCTAGACCACCGCGGCCGGCACTACAAAGCCAGAATCATCGCATTTCATGCATTACCCTATGTGAATTATTTCCGAGAGACGCTGCAGAAAGGTCCTCACTCATTTGCATCTCTTAGCTGGTATGGTTACTTCAAAGCCAGAATCATCCCATTTAATCTATTAAACTATGTGAAATATTTGTCAGAGAAACTGCAGAAAGCTCCGACCTCATTTGTGTTTCCCTGTTGGTATGGTTAGCAAGAAGCCAGAATCTTCGCGTTTCACCCATTACCCTATGTGAAGTAGTTCTGAGAGAAGCTGCAGAAAGCCCCTCCATCATTTGCTTCTCATTGTTCGAATGATTACTACACAGTCATAATCATTACATTTCATCCATTTCCCAATGTGAAATATTTTTCAGAGAAGCTGCAGAAAGCTCATCCCTCATTTGCGTCTGTTTATGGTATGATTACTGCACAGACAGAATCATCGGATTACTTCCATTACCCAATGTGAAGTATTTCTGAGAGAAGCTTCAGAAAGCTCCACACTCATTTGCATCACTTTGTTGGTATGGTTACTACAAAGCCAGAATAATCGCATTTCAACCATTACCCTATGTGAAGTTTTTCTGAAAGAAGCAGCAGAAAGCTCCTCCCTCATTTGCATCTCTTTGTTGGTCTGGTTACTACCAAGCCAGAACCATCGCATTTCATCCATTACCCTATGTGAAGTATCTGAGAGAATCTGCAGAAAGCTCCTCCCTCATTTGCGTCTCTTTGTTGGCATTGTTACTTCAAGACCAGAATCGCTGCACTTCATCCATTAAACTCTTTGAAGTATTTCTGAGAGAAGCTGCATAAAGCTCCTCTCTCAATTGCATCTCTTTGTTGGTATGGTTACTACAAAGCCAGAATCATCGCATTTAACCCATTACCCTTTGTGAAGTATTTCAGAGAGATGTTGCAGAAAGCTCCTCTGTCATTTGCGTCTCTTTGCTGACATGGTAACTACAAAGGCAGAATCGTCACATTTCTTAAATTAGCCTATGTGCAGTAGTTTGTGGGGAGCTGCAGGAAGCTCCTTCCTCATTTGTGTCTCTTTGATGGTATGGTTACTACAAAGCCAGAATCATCGCATTTCATCTATAACCCTATGTGAAGTATTTCTGAGAGTAGCTGCAGTAAGCTCCTAACTCATTTGCATCTCTTTGTTGGTATGGTTAATACGAAGGCAGAATTGTCGCATCTCATCCATTACCCTATGTGAAGTTTTTCTGAGAGAAGCTGCATAACGTTTCCCCGTCATTTGCATCACTTTTTGGTGTAATTACTACACAGACAGATTCATTGCATTTCATCCATTACCCTTTGTAAATAACTTCTGAGAGACGTTAAAGAAAGCTCCTCCCTCACTTGCGTCTCATTGTTGGTATGGTTACTACAATGCCGTAATCATCGCATTTCATCCATTACCCTATGTGAAGTATTTCTGAAAGAAGCTGCATAAAGCTCCCTCCTCATTTGCATCTCTTTGTTGGTATGATTACTACACAGACAGAATCATCGCATTTCATCCATTACCCTACGTGAAATTTTTTTGAGAGAAGCTGCAGAAAGCTCCTTCCTCATTTGCGTCTCTTTGTTGGTATGATTACTACACAGACAGAAACATCGCATTTCATCCGTTACCCTATGTGAAGTATTGCTGAAAGAAGCAGCAGGATACTTGTTGCTCATCTGCGTCTCTTTGTTGGTATGCTTACTTCAAAGCCATAATCATTGCTTTTCATCCATTACCCAATGTGAAGTATATCTGAAAAAACCTGCAGAAAGCTCCTCCCTCATTTGCACCTCTTTGTTGGTATAGTTACTTAATAGCCATAATCATCACATGTCATTCATTTCCCTATTTGAAGTATTTCTGAGAAAACCTGCAGAAAGCTCCTCCTTCATTTGCATCTCCTTGTTCGTGTGGTTATATCAAAGCCATCATCATCGCATTTCATCCATTATCCTATGTGAAGTATTTCTATGAATACCTGCAGAAAGTTCCTCCCTCATTTGTGTCTTTTGTTGGTATGACTACTACACATACAGAATCATTGCATTTCATCCATTACCATGTGTAAAGTATTTCTGAAAGAAGCAGTAGGATACTCTTCCCTCATCTGCGTCCCTTGCTGCCAAGTCACACCTCTCCTCTCCACAGATATTCTCACTCCCATTTTCCACCGTGTTCCTGGGCGCCCTGTAGGTCTTTTCCCATCCATCTTTAGTTATTCCTTAATTTTGGGGGGGTCTCTGCCCATGCAACCTCTTAACATGCCCATACCATCTTAATATCCTTCATTCAATTTCTTCTCTCATACTTTCTTGTTTGAGGTCCTTTCTAATCTCTACATTCCTTACTCTGTCCATTCTCATTTTTCTCTTAACTGCTCTGAGAAGTTTCATTTCCCCTGCTTGCAGTCTGTTCCAGTCCCTTACTTTCATTGTCCATGTTTCTCCACCATAGGTGACAATAGGGAAGTAATAATTCGTTAACATCAGGAGTTTTGCTCTTTCTGAAACTTCATTATTCCAAATCAGATGTTTTATTTCTTGGCAGAAATTGCCTCCCTCCTGTAATCTCCTATTAACTTCGTTAGTTATTCTTCCATCCCTAGATATTTCACTCCCTAAATAAGTGAACCTTTCTACCACTTTGAGGGGTTCTCCATTCAAGGCAATTTTTCAATTGACTCCTTTCTCTCTTCCAAAAACATTTATTTCACTCTTATTTTTCTTTATTTTTAATCCGTACCTTTTCATTATTTACTTCCATGCATACAGCTGTAACTGTACATCTACATCTTTATCACCCCCTATTACCATATCATCAACAAAAATCATCTTTTTGTCTTTTTCTTGGTTACAACAAAATCATAATCATCACATTACATCCATTACCCTATGTGAAGTATTCCAGAGAGAAACTGCAGCAACCTCCTCCCTCATTTGAGTCTCTTCGTTGGCACGGTCACTACAAAGCCATAATCATTGCATTTCATCCATTGCCCTATGTGAAGTATTTGTGAGAGAAGCTGCATAAAGCTCCTCACTCATTTGCATCTCTTTGTTGGTATGGTTACTACAAAGGCATTATCATCGCATTTCATCCACTACCCTATGTCAAGTATTTCTGATAGAAACTGCATAAAGCTCCTCCCTCATTTGCATCTCGTTGTTGGTATGGTTACTACAAAGCCAAAATCATCACGTTTCATCCATTTCCCTATGTGAAGTACTTCTGAGACAACCTAAAGAAAGCTCCTCCCCCATTTGGATCACTTTGTTGCTATGGCTACAACAAATCCAGAATCATGGCATCTCATCCATAGCCCTATGTAAAGTATTTCTGAGAGAAGCTGCAGAGAGCTCCTCCCTCATTTGCATCCCTATTTGGTATGGTTACTACAAAGCCTTAATCATTGCATTTCATCCATTACCCTATGTGAAAAACTTCTGAGAAATCCTGCAGAAAGCTCTTCCCTCATTTACGTCTCTTTTTTGGTATGATTACTGCTCAGACAGAATCATCGCTTCTCATCCGTTCCCCTATGTGAAATATTGTTGATATGGTTACCATAAAGCCATACTGATCGCATTTCATCCCCTGCCCTATGTGAATATTTCTGAGTGATGCTGCATAAGGCTCCTCCCTCATTTGCATCTCTTTGTTGTTACCATTACTACAAAACATAATCATCGCATTTCATCCATTAACTTTTGTGATGTATTTCTGAGAGAAGCTGAATAAAGCTCATCCCTCATTTACATCTCTTTGTTGGTATGGTTACGACAAAGCGATAATCATCGCATTTCGTCCATTGCCCTATGTGAAGTATTTCTGAGAAGCCCTGCATGAAGCTCCTCCCTCATTTGCATCTCATTGTTGCTACGGTTACTACAAAGCCAGAATCTTGGCATCTTATCCATACCCCTATGTAAAGTATTCTTGAGAGAAGCTGCATTTAAAGCTTGTCCCTCATTTGCATCTCTTTGTTGGTATGGTTACCACAATGCCATAATCATCGCATTTCATCCATTACCCTATATGAGGTATTTCTGAGAGATGCTGCTTAAATCTGCGCACTCATTTGCATCTCATTGTTGGTATGTTTACTACAAAGCCAGAGTCATCGCATTTCATCTATTACCCTATGTGAGGTATTTCTGAGAGTAGCTGCATAAAGCCCCTCCCTCATTTGCGTCTCTTTGTTGGTATGGTTACTACAAAGCCATAATCATCTCATTTCATACATTTCCGTATGCGAAGTATTTGTCAGATGACCTGCAGCAAGCTCCTCACTCATTTGCATCTCTTTGTTTTTATGGTTACTTCTAAGCCACAATCATCGCATTTCATCCATTACCCGATGTGAAGTATTTTTATTTTGTCCATTACCCTATGTGAAGTATTTCTGAGAAAACCTGCAGAAAGTTCCTCCCTCATTTGCGTCTCTTTGTTGGTATGATTACTACACAGACAGAATCATCGCATATCATCCATTAACTTCTGTGAAGTATTTCTGAGAGAAGCTGCATAACGCTCAACCCTCATTTGCATCTCTTTGTTGGTATGGTTAATACTAAGCAATAATCATCGCATTTCATCCATTACCCTGTGTGAAGTAGATATGAGTGAGGCCGTATAAAGCACCTCCCTCATTTGCATCTGTTTGTTTGTCTGGTTACTACAAAGCCAGAATCATCGCATTTCATCCACTACCATAAGTGAAGTATTTATGAGAAAACCTGCAGAAAGCTCCTCTCTTATTTGCATCTCTATGTTGGTATGGTTACTTCAAAGCCATAATCATGGAATTTCATCCATTACACTATGTGATGAATTTACGAGAAAACCTGACAAAGCTCCTCCCTCATTTTCGTCTCTTTGTTGTTATGATTACTACACAGACAACATCATCGCATTTCATCCATTAACCAATGTGAAGTGTAACTGAAAGAAGCAGCAGGAAGTTCCTCCCTCATTGCATCCCTTAGTTGGTATGGTTACTACAAAGCCAGAATTATCGCATTTCATCCATTACACTATGTGAAGTATTTCTGAGAAAACCTGCAGAAAGCTCTTTCCTCATTTGCAGCTCTTTGTTGGTATGGTTACTATACAGCCAGGATCATCGCTTTTCCCCGATTATCCTACGAGAATGATTTTTGAGAGAAGCTGCATAAAGTGCCTCCCTTATTTGCTTCTCTTTGGTGGTATGCTTACTACAAAGCCATAAACATCGCATTTTATATATTACCCTATGTGAAATACTTCAGAGAAAAATTGCTGAAAGATCCTCCCTCATTTCGATCACTTTGTTGGTATGGTTACCACAAAGTCTTAATCATCTCATTTTATCCATTACTCTATGTGAACTATTTCTGTGAGATGTTGCATAAAGCTCTTACCACATTTGTATTTCTTTCTGCGTATGGTTACTACAAAACCAGAATCATCGTTATTCATCTAATACCCTATTGTAGGAATTTCTGAGAGAAGCTGCATAAAGCTCCTCACTCATTTGCATCTCTCTGTTGGTATGGTTACTACTAAGCTATAACCATTGCATTTCATCCATTTCCCTATGCGATGTATTTCTGAGGCAACCTGCAGAAAGCTCCTCCCTAATTAGCATCTCTTTGTCGGTATGGTAACTTCAAAACCATAATCATCGCATTTCATCAATTACCCAATGTAAAGTATCTCTGAGGAATCCTGCAGAAAGCTGCTCCCGCATTTGCATCCCTTTTTTGGTACGGTTACTACAAAGCCATAATCATCTAATTTCATCCAGAACCCTATGTGAAGTATATATAAAAGTAGCTGCAGTGAGCTCCTCCCTCATTTGCGTCTCTTTGTTGGTATGGTTACTACGAAGGCAGAACCGTCGCATTTCAGTCATTATCTATGTAAAATATTTCTGAGAAAAACTGCAGAAAGTTCCTCCCTCATTTGCATCTCTTTGTTGGTATAGTTACCACATAACCATAAACATCGCATTTCATTCATTACTCTATGTGAGGTATTTCTGGGAGATGATGCATAAAGATACTCCTCGTTTGCATACCTATTTAGTATGGTTACTACAAAGCCATTATCATTGCATGTCATCCATTGCCCTATGTGAAGCATTTCTGAGTCAAGTTGCATAAAGTTCCTCCCTCATTTGCATCTATTTTGCTGGTATGGTTACTGCAAAGCCATAATCATCGCATTTCATCCATTACCATGTGTGAGGTATTTTGAGAGGAGCTGCGTAAAGCTCATCCCTCATTTGCATCTCTTTGTAGGTAGGGTACTACAAAGCCAGAATCATCGCATTTTATCCATTACCCTAGTGAAGTATTTCTAAGAGAAGCTGCATAAATTTCATCCCTCATTTGCATCTTTTTGGGGGGATCGGTACTACAAAGCCAGAATCATCGCATTTCATCCCTTACCCTATGTGAAATGTTTCTGAGAGAAACTGCATAAAGCTCCCCCTCATTTGAATCTCTTTGTTTGTATGGTTAGCACAAAGCCAGAATCATCGCATTTCATCCATTAAACTGTGTGAAGCATTTCTAAAAACACCTGCAGGAAGCTCCTTACTGTTTTTGCATCTCTTTTTCGTATGGTTACTTCAAAACATAATCATTGCATTTCATCCATTGCCCTATGTGAAGTATTTGTGACAAAATCTGCTGAAAGATCCTCAATCATTTGCATCACTTTGTTGGTATGGTTACTACAATGCGATAATCATCGCATTTCATCCACTACCCTATGTGAAGTATATCTAAGAGAGACTGCATAAAGCTCCGCCCTCAATTCCATTTCTTTGTTGCTATGGTTACTACAATGCCATAATCATCACATTTCATCCGTTACCTTATGTGAACACTTTCTGACAGATGTTTCATAAAGCTCCTCCCTCATTTGTATCTCTTTGATGGTATGGTTACTACAAAGCCAGAATCATCGCATTTCATGCATTACTCGATGTAAGGTATTTCTGAAAGAAGATACAGAAAGCTCCTCCCTCATTTGAGTCTCTTTGTTGGTATGATTACTACACTGACAGAATCATCGCATTTCATCCATTATCCTATGTGACATATTTCAGAGAGAAACTGCAGAAAGCTCACCCCTCATTTGAGCCTCTTTGTTGGTATGATTACAACACAGGCAGAACAATTACATTTCATCCATTGTCCTATTTGAAGTATTTCAGAGAGAAACTGTAGAAAGCTCCTCCCTCATTTGAGTCTCTTTGTTGGTATGATTACTACGCAGACAGAATCATCCCATTTCATCCATTTTCGTATGTGAAGTACTTCACAGACAAACTGCAGAAAGCTCCTCCCTCATTTGAGTCTCTTTGTAGGAATGATTACTACCCTGTCAAAATCATCACATTTATTCCATTATCCTATGGCAAGTATTCCAGAGAGAAACTGCAGAAAACTCCTCCCTCATTTGCGGTTCTTTGTTGGTATGTTCACTACACAGACAAAATAATCGCATTTCATCCATTATCCTATGTGAAGAATTTCTGAGAAAAGCTGCAGAAAGCTCCTCCCTTATTAGCCGTTCTTTGTTGGTATGTTTACTACACAGACAAAACAATCGCATCTCATCCATTGACCTATTTGAAGTATTTCAGAGAGAAACTGCAGAAAGTTACTCCCTCATTTGAGTCTCTTTGTTGGTATTATTACTACGCTGACAGAAACATAGCATTTCATCCATTATACTATGTGAAGTATTCCAGAGAGACACTGCAGAAAGAACCTCCCTCATTTGTGTATCTTTGTTGGTATGATTACTACATTGACAAATTCATCACATTTCATCCATTGTGCTACATGAAGTATTTCAGAGAGATGCTGCAGAAAGCTACTCACTCATTTGAGTCTTTTTGTTGGTATGATTACTACACTGATAGAATCATCGCATCTCATCCATTAACCTATGTGAAATATTTCAGAGAGAAACTGCAGAAAGCTCATCCCTCATTTGAGTCTATTTGTTGGTATGATTACTACACTGACAGAATCATCGCATTTCATCCATTACCCCATGTGAAGTATTTCTGAGAGAAGATGCAGAAAGCTCCACCCTCATTTGCGGTTCTTTGTAGGTATGTTTACTACACAGACAGAATAATCGCATTTCATCCATTATCCTACATGAAGTATATCAGAGAGAGACCCCAGAATGCTCATGCCTCATTTAAGTCTCTTTGTTGGTATGATTACTACTATGACATAAACATCGCATTTCATCCATTATGCAATGTAAAGTATTTCAGAGAGAAACTACAGAAAGCTCCTCCCTCATTTGAGTCTCTTTGTTGGTGTGATTACTACACTGACAGAATCATCGCATTTCATAAATTATCCTATGTGAAGTATTCCAGAGAAAAACTGCAGAAAGCTCCCCCCTCATTTCAGTTTCTTTGTTGGTATGATTACTACATTGACAGAACCATCGCATTTCATCCATTATGCTATGTGAAGTATTTCAGAGAGAAACTGCAGAAAGCTCCTACCTCATTTGAGTCTCCTTGTTGGTATGATTACTACACTGACACAATCATCGCATTTCATCCATTATCCTATGTGAAATATATCAGACAGGTGCTGCAGAAAGCTCCTCCCTAAATTGGGTCTCTTTGTTAGTATGATTACTACACTGACAGTATCATCGCATATCCACCATTATCCTACGTGAAGTATTCCAGAGGGAAACTGCAGAAAGCTCCTCCATCAATTGAGTCTCTTTCTTGGTATGATTACTACACTGACAGAATCATCGCATTTCCAGAGAGAAACTACAGAAAGCTCCTCCCTCATTTGAGTCTCTTTGTTGGTATGTTTACTACACAGACAGAATAATCGCATTTCATTTATTATACTACTTGAAGTATTTCAGATAGGAAACCAAGAAAGCTCCTGCCTCATCTGAGTCACTTTGTTGGTATGATTAATACACTGACAGATTCATCGCATTTCATCCATTATCCTATGTGAAAAACTCCTGAGAGAAACTGCAAAAAAGCTCCTCAATCATTTGGGCCCCTTTGTAGATATGACTACTACACTGACAGGATCATCGCATTTCATCCATTATCCTATGTGAAGTATTCCAGAGAGAAACTGCAGAAAGCTCCCCCCTCATTTGAAACTCTTTCTTGGCATGATTACTACATTGACAGAATATCGCATTTCATCCATTATTGTATGTGAAGTATTCCAGGCAGAAACTGCAGAAAGCTCCCCCCTCATTTGAATCTCTTTCTTGGCATGATTACTACATTGACAGAATATCGCATTTCATCCATTATCCCATGTGAAATATAAAAGAGAGAAGCTTAAGAAAGCTTTTCCCTCATTTGAGACTCATTGTTGGTATGATCACTAAACTGACAGAATCATCGCATTTCATCCATTATCCGATGTGAAAAACTCCTGAAAGGATTTGCAGAAAGCTCCACCCTCATTTGTGTCTCTTTGTAGGTATGATTACTACGCTGAAAGAATCATCCCATTTCATCCAGTTTCCGATGTGAAGTATTTTAGAGAGAAACTGCAGAAAGCTCCTCCCTGATTTGAGTCTCTTTGTAAGTACGATTACTACACTGACAGAGTCATCGCATTTCAACCACTATCCCATGTGATGTATTCCAGAGGGAAACTGCAGAAAGCTCCTCCCTTATTTGAGTCTCTTTGTTGGTATGATTACTATACTGACAGAATCATCGCATTTCATCCCTTATCCTACGTGACGTATTTCATAGAGAATCTGCAGAAAGCTCCAGCCACATTTGAGTCTCTTTGATGGTATGATCACTACACCGACAGAATCATCGCATTTCATCCATTATCCTATGTGAAGTGTCACAGAGAGAAACTGCAGAAAGCTCCTCCCTCATTCTAGTCTCTTTGTTGCTATGATTACTACACTGACAGAATCATCGCATTTCATCCATTATCCTGTGTGATGTATTCCAGTAAGAAACTGCAGAAAGCTCCAGCCTCATTTCAGTCTCGTTGTTAGTATGATTGCTACACTGACAGATTCATCCCATTTCATCCATTTTCATATCTGAATTATTTCAGAGAGGAACTGCAGAGAGCTCCATCCTCATTTGAGTCTCTCTGTTGGTATAATTACTATACTGACAGAATCACTGAGTTTCATCCATTATTCTATGTGAGGTATTTCAGAGAGAAACTGCAGAGAGCTCCTCCCGCATAAGTGTGTCTTTGTTGGTATGATTACTGCACTGACAGAATCATCACATTTCATACATTATCCTATGTGAAGTATTTCCGTGAAAAACTGCAGAAAGCTCCTCCCTCATTTGAGTCCCTTTGTTGGTATGATTACTAAACTGACAGAATCATCGCATTCCATCCATTACCCTATTTGAATTATTTCAGAGTGAAACTGCAGAAAGCTCCTCCCTCATCTGAGTCTCATTGTTGGTATGATTACTACACTGACAGAATCGTCGCATTTCGTCCATTATCCTCTGTGAAGTTTTCCAGAGAGAAACTGCAGAAAGCTCCTACCTCATTTGCGTCTCTTTGTTGGCGTTATTACTACACTGACGGAATCATCGCATTTCACCCATTATCCTATGTGTAGTATCCAGAGAGAATCTGCTGAAAGCTCCTCCCTCATTTGAGTCTGTTTGATGGTATGAACACTGCACTGACAGAATCATCACATTTCATCCATTATCCTATTTGAAGTATTTCAGAGAGAAACTGCAGAAAGCACCTCCCTCATTTGTGTCTCGTTGTAGGTATGATTATTACTCTGAAGGAATCATCCCATTTCATCTAGTTTCCAATGTGAAGTATTTTAGAGAGAAACTGCAGAAAGCTTCTCATTGATTTGAATCTCTTTGTAGGTACGATTACTACACTGACAGAATCATCGCTTTTCATCCATTATCCTATGTGAAATGCTTCAGAGAGAAACTGCAGAGAGCTCCTCCCTCATTCTAGCCTAATTGTTGCTATGATTACTGCAGTGACAGAATCATCGCATTTCATCCATTATCCTATGTGAAGTATTCCAGAGAGAAACTGCAGAAAGCTCCAGCCTCATTTCTGTCTCCTTTTTAGTATGATTACTACACTGACAGATTCATCGCATGTCATCCATTTTCATATGTGAATTATTTCAGAGAGGAACCGCAGAGAGCTCCATCCACATTTGAGTCTCCTTGTTGGTATGATTACTACACTTACAGTATCATCGCATTTCATCCATTGTCCAATCTGAAGTATTCCAGAGAGAAACTGCAGAAAGCTCCTCCCTCATTTGAGTCCCTTTGTTGGTATGATTATTACACTGACAGAATCATCGCATTTCATCCATTTCCCCATGTGAAGTACTTTTGAGAGAAGCTGCAGAAAGCTCCTCCCACATTTGCTGTTCTTTGTTGGTATGTTTACTACACAGAAAGAATAATCGCATTTCATCCATTATCCTACTTGAAGTATTTCAGAAAGAAACCACATATAGCTTCTGCCGCATCAGAGTCTCTTTGTTGGTATGATTACTACACTGACAGAATCATCGCATTTCATCCTTTATCGTATGTGTAGTATATCAGCGAGGAACTGCAGGAAGCTCCTCCCTCATTTGAGTCTCTTTGTTGGTATGATTACTACACTGACAGAATCATCGCATTTCATCCACTATCATATTTGAAGTATTTTAGAGAGAAACTGCAGAAAGTTCCTCCCTCATCTGAGTCTCATTGTTTTTATGATTATTACACTGACAGAATCAACGCATTTCGTCCATTATCCTCTGTGAAGTATTCCAGACAGAAAGTGCAGGAAGCTCCGCCCTCATTTGAGTCCCTTTGTTGGTACGATTACTACACTGACAGAATCATCGCATTTCATCCATTATCCTATGTGAAGTATTTCAGAGAGAAACTGCAGAAAGATCCTCCCTCTTTCGAGTCTCTTTGTTGGTATGATTACTACACTGACAGAATCATCGCATTTCATCCATTATGGTATGTGAAGTATTTCAGAGAGAAACTGAAGGAAGCTCCTACCTCATTTGAGTTTCTTTGTTGGAATTATTACTACACTGACAAAATATTCGCATTTCATCCATTATCCTATGTGAAATATAAAAGAGAGACGCTGCAGAAAGGTAATCCCTCATTTGAGTCTCATTGTTGGGATGATTACTACACTGACAGAATCATCGCATTTCATCCATTATCCTATGTGAAGTATTCCAGAGAGAAACTGCAGAAAGCTCCTCCCTCATTTGAGTCTCTTTGTTGGTATGATTACTACACTGACAGAATCATCGCATTTCATCCATTATCTTATTTGAAGTATGTCAAAGAGAAACTGCAGAAAGCTCCTTCCTCATTTGAGTCTCTTTGTTGGTATGATTACTACACTGACAGAATCATTGCATTTCATCCATTATCCTATGTAAAGTATTCCAGAGAGAAACTGCAGATTGCTCCTCCCACATTAGAGTCCCATTGTTGATATGATTACTACACTGACAGTATCATTGCATTTCATCCATTATCCTATGTGAAGTATTCCAGAGGGAAACTGCAGAAAGCTCCGCCCTCATTTGTGTCACCTTTTTGGTATGATGTACTACACTGACAGAATCATCGCATTTCATCTATTTCAACATTTGAAGTATTTTTGAGAGAAGCTGCAGAAAGCTCCTCCCTCATTCTCGGTTCTTTGTTAGAATGTTTACTACACAGACAGAATAATCGCATTTCATCTATTATCCTACTTGATGTATTTCAGGGAGAAACCCCAGAAAGCTCCTGCATCATCTGAGTCTCTTTGTTGGTATGGTTACTACACTGACAGAATCATCGCATTGCATCCATTATCCTATGTAAAGTATTCCAAAGAGAAACTGCAGGAAGCTACTCCCTCATTAGAGTCTCTTTGTTGGTATGATTACTACTCTGACAGAATCATTGCATTTCATTCATTATCCTATGTGAAGTATATCTGAGAGGAGCCGCAGAAAGCTCCTCCCTCATTTGCGGTTCCTTGTTGGTATGTTTACTACACAGACAGAATAATCACATTGCATCCATTATCCTATTTGATGTACTTCAGAGAGGAACTGCAGGAAGCTCCTCCTTCATTTGAGTCCCTTTGTTGGTATGATTACTACACTGACAGAATCAGCACATTTCATCCATTATCCTATGTGAAGTATTACAAAGAGAAACTGCAAAGATCTCCTCCCTCATTAGAATCTCTTTGTTGGTACGATTACTACATTGACAGAATCATCGCATTTCATCCATTATCCTATGTGAAGTATTCCAGAGACAAACTGCAGAAAGCTACTCATTTATTTGAGTCCATTTGTTAGTATGATTACTACACTGACAAAAGCATCCCATTTCACCATTATCCTATGTGAAGTATTCTAAAGAGAAACTGCAGAAAGCTTCTTCCTCTTTTCAGTCTCTTTGTTGGTATGATTACTACATTGAGAGTATCTTCGCTTTTCATCCATTATCCTACGTGAAGTATTTCAGACAGAAACTGCAGAAAAACCTCCATCATTTGAGTCCCTTTGTTGGTATGTATACTACACTGAAAGAATCATCGCATTTCATCCATTATCCTATTTGAAGTATTTCAGAGAGACACTACAGCTGCAGGAAGCTCCTTCCTCATTTGAGTCTCTTTGTTGGTATGATTACTACACTGACAGAATCGTCGCATTTCTTCTATTATCCTATGTGAAGTATTCCAGGGAGAAACTGCAGAAAGCTACTCCCTCATTTGAGTCTCTTTGTTGGTATGACTACTACACTGACAGAATCTTCGCATTTCATCCATTATCCTATGTGAATTGTTCCAATGAGAATCTGCTGATAGCTACTCCCTCATTTGAGTCTCTTTGTTGGTATGATTACTACACTGACAAAATCATCGCATTTCATTCATTATCCTATGTGAATTGTTCCAATGGGAAACTGCTGATAGCTCCTCCTTCATTTGAGTCTCTTTGTTGGTATGAATACTACACTGAGTGAATCATCGCACTTCATCCATTATCCTATGTGAAATATTCCAGAGAGAAACTGCTTAATGCTCCTTCATCATTTTAGTCTCTTTTTTGGTATGATGACTTCACTCACAGAATCATCGCATTTCATCCATTATAATATATAAAGTATTTCAGAGAGGAACTGCAGGAAGCTCCTCCCTCATTTGAGTCTCTTTGTTGGTATGATTACTACACTGACAGAGTCATCGCATTTCATCCATTAACCTATGTGAAATATTTCTGAGAGGAGCTGCCGAAAGCTCCTCTTTCGATTGCGGTTATTTGTGGTGTGTTTACTGCACAGACAGGATAATCACATTGCATCCACTATCCTATTTGATGTATTTCAGAGTGGAACAGCTGAAAGTTCCTTCTTCATTTGAGTCTCTTTTTTGGTATGATTACTACACTGACAGAATCAGCACATTTCATCCATTATCCTATCTGAAGTATTCCAGAGAGAAACAGCAGATAGCTCCTCCCTCAGTTGAGTCTCTTTGTTGGTATGATTACTACACTGACAGAATCATCGCATTTCATCCATTATCCTATGTGAAAATTTCGAGAGAGGAACTGCAGAGAGCTCCTCCCTCATTTGAGTCCCTTTGTTGTCATGATTAGTGCACTGACAGAATCAACGCATTTTATCCATTATCGTATGTGAAGTGTTTCAGTGAGAAACTGCAGAGAGCTCCTCCCTCGTTTGAGTCTCTTTGTCGGTATGATTACTACACTTACAGAATCATCGCATTTCATACATTATCCTACTGAAGTATTTCAGAGAGAAACTGCAGAAGGCTCCCCCCTCATTTGAGTCTCTTTGTTGGTACGATAATTACACTGACAGAATCATCGCATTTCATCCATTATCCCGTGTGAAAAATTCCAGAGAGCAACTGCAGAGAGCTTCCCCCTTATTTGAGTCCTTTTGTTAGTATGATTACTACACTGACTGAATCATGGCATTTCATCCATTATCCTATGTGAAGTATTCCAGACACAAAATTCAGAAAGCTACTCATTTATTTGAGTCCATTTGTTAGTATGATTACTACACTGACAAAAGCATCCCATTTTACCATTATCCTATGTGAAGGATTCTAAAGAGAAACTGCAGAAAGCTTCTTCCTCTTTTCAGTCCCTTTGTTGGTATGATTACTACATTGAAAGAATCTTCGCTTTTTATCCATTATCCTACATGAAGTATTTCAGACAGAAACTGTAGAAAAACCTCCCTCATTTGAGTCCCTTTGTTGGTATGTATACTACACTGACAGAATCATCGCATTTCATCCATTATCCGATTTGAAGTATTTCAGAGAGACACTACAGCTGCAGAAAGCTCCTCCCTCATTTGAGTCTCTTTGTTGGTATGATTACTACACTGACAGAATCGTCGCATTTCTTCTATTATCCTATGTGAAGTATTCCATGGAGAAACTGCAGAAAGCTACTCCCTCACTTGAGTCTCATTGTTGGTATCACTACTACACTGACAAAATCATCGCATTTCATCCATTATCCTATGTGAAGTATTTCTGAGAGGAGCTGCAGAAAGCTCCTCCCTCATTTGCAGTTCTTTGTGGTATGTTTACTACACAGACAGAAGAATCACAGTTTATCCATTATCGTATTTGATGTTTGTCAGAGAGGAACTGCAGAATGCTCCTCCTTCATTTGAGTCTCTTTGTTGGTATGATTACTACACTGACAGAATCAGCACATTTAATCCATCATCCCATGTGAAGTATTACAGAGAGAAACTGCAGAAAGCTCCTCCCTCTTTTGAGTCTCTTTGTTGGTATGATTACTACACTGACAGAATCATCGTATTTCATCCATTATCCTATCTGAAGTATTCCAGAGAGAAACTGTAGATTGCTCCTCCCTCATTTGAGTCTCTTTGTTGGTATGATTACTACACTGACTGAATCATCGCACTTCATCCATTATCCTATGTGAAATATTCCAGAGAGGAACTGCTTAATGCTCCTCCATCATTTGAGTCTCTTTTTTGGTATGATGACTTCACTCACAGAATCATCGCATTTCATCCATTATCCTATATAAAGTATTTCAGAGAGGAACTGCAGAAAGCTCCTCCCACATTTGAGTCTCTTTGTTGGTATGATTACTACACTGACAGAATCATCGCATTTCATCCATTATCCTATGTGAAATATTTCTGAGAGGAGCTGCCGAAGGCTCCTCTTTCGTTTGCGGTTATTTGTGGTGTGTTTACTACACAGACAGGATAATCACATTGCATCCACTATCCTATTTGATGTATTTCAGAGAGGAACAGCTGAAAGTTCCTCCTTCATTTGAGTCTCTTTTTTGGTATGATTACTACACTGACAGAATCAGCACATTTCATCCATTATCCTATCTGAAGTATTCCAGAGAGAAACTGCAGATAGCTCCTCCCTCAGTTGAGTCTCTTTGTTGGTATGATTACTACACTAACAGAATCATCGCATTTCATCCATTATCCTATGTGAAAATTTCGAGAGAGGAACTGCAGAGATCCCCACCCTCATTTGAGTCCCTTTGTTGTGCACTGACAGAATCATCGCATTTCATCCATTATCGTATGTGAAGTGTTTCAGTGAAAAACTGCAGAGAGCTCCTCCCTCGTTTGAGTCTCTTTGTCGGTATGATTAATACACTGACAGGATCATCGCATTTCATACATTATCCTACTGAAGTATTTCAGAGAGAAACTGCAGAAGGCTCCCCCCTCATTTGAGTCTCTTTGTTGGTACGATAATTACACTGACAGAATCATCGCATTTCATCCATTATCCCGTGTGAAAAATTCCAGAGAGCAACTGCAGAGAGCTTCCCCCTTATTTGAGTCCTTTTGTTGATATGATTACTACACTGACAGAATCATCGCTTTTCATCCATTATCCTATGTGAAGTAGTTCAGAGAGAAACTGCAGGAAGCTCCACCCTCATTTGAGTCTCTTTGTTGGTATGATTAATACACTGACAGAATCATCGCATTTCATCCACTATCTTATTTGAAGTATGTCAAAGAGAAACTGCAGAAAGCTCCTTCCTCATTTGAGTCTCTTTGTTGATATGATTACTACACTGACAGATTCATTGCATTTCATCCATTATCCTATGTGAAGTATTCCAGAGAGAAACTGCAGATTGCTCCTCCCTCATTTGAGTCTCATTGTTGGTATGATTACTACACTGACAGTATCATTGCATTTCATCCATTGTCCTATGTCAAGTATTCCAGAGGGAAACTGCAGAATGCTCCGCCCTCATTTGTGTCTCCTTTTTGGTATGATATACTACACTGACAGAATCAAAGCATTTCATCCATATCCCCATGTGAAGTATATTTAAGAGAAGCTGCAGGATGCTCCTCCCTCATTTGCGGTTCTTTGTTAGTAAGTTAACTACACAGACAGAATAATCGCATTTCATCTGTTATACTACTTGATGTATTTCAGGGAGAAACCCCAGAAAGCTCCTGCATCATCTTAGTCTCTTTGTTGGTATGATTACTACACTGACAGAATCATCGCATTGCATCCATTATCCTATGTGAAGTATTCCAAAGAGAAGCTGCAGAAAGCTACTCCCTCATTAGAGTCTCTTTGTTGGTATGATTACTACTCTGACAGAATCATCGCATTTCATCCATTATCCTATGTGAAGTATTTCTGAGAGGAGCCGCAGAAAGCTCCTCCCTCATTTGAGTTTCTTTGTTGGTATGATTACTACACTGTCAGAATCATCGCATTTCATCCATTATCCCATCTGAGGTATTCCAGAGTGAAACTGCAGAAAGCTCCTCCCTCATTTTTGTCTCTTTTTGGTATGATTACTACATTGACAGAAGCGTCACATTTCATGCATTATCCTATGTGAAGTAATCCAGAGAGAAACTGCATAAAGCTCCTCCCTCATTTGAGTCTGTTTGTTGGTACGATTACTACACTGACTGAATCATCTCATTTCATGCTTTATCCTATGTGAAGCATTTCAGAGTGAAACTGCAAAAAGCACTCCCCAGATTTGAGTCTCTTTGTTGGTATGATTACTACACTGACAGATCATCGAATTTCATCCATTACCCTTTGAAAAAATTCCAGAGAGAAACTACAGAAAGCTCCTCCCTCATTTGAGTCTCTGTTGGTATGATTGCTACACTGACAGAATCATCACATTTCATCCATTATCCTATGTCAAGTATTCCAGAGAGACACTGCAGGAAGCTCCTCCCTCATTTGAGTCTCTTTGTTGGTATGATTACTTCACTGACAGAATCATCGCATTTCATCCATTTTCCTATGTGAAATATTTCTGAGAGGAGCTGCCGAAAGCTCCTCTTTCGTTTCGGTTATTTGTGGTGTGTTTACTACACAGACAGGAAAATCACATTGCATCCACTATCCTATTTGATGTATTTCAGAGAGGAACAGCTGAAAGTTCCTCCTTCATTTGAGACTCTTTTTTGGTATGATTACTACACTGACAGAATAAGCACATTTCATCCATTATCCAATGTGAAGTATTACAGAGAGAGAGACTGCAGAAAGCTCCTGCCACATCTGAGTCTCTTTGTTTTTATGATTACTACACTGACAGAATCATCGCACTTCATCCATTATCCCATCTGAAGTATTCCAGAGAGAAACAGCAGATAGCTCCTCCCTCAGTTGAGTCTCTTTGTTGGTATGATTACTACACTGACAGAATCATCGCATTTCATCCATTATCCTATGTGAAAATTTCGAGAGAGGAACTGCAGAGAGCTCCTCCCTCATTTGAGTCCCTTTGTTGTCATGATTAGTGCACTGACAGAATCATCGCATTTCATCCATTATCGTATGTGAAGTGTTTCAGTGAGAAACTGCAGAGAGCTCCTCCCTCGTTTGAGTCACTTTGTCGGTATGATTACTACACTGACAGAATCATCGCATTTCATCCATTATCCTACTGAAGTATTTCAGAGAGAAACTCCAGAAGGCTCCCCCCCCATTTGAGTCTCTTTGTTGGTACGATAATTATACTGACAGAATCATCGCATTTCATCCATTATCCCGTGTGAAAAATTCCAGAGAGCAACTGCAGAGAGCTTCCCCCTTATTTGAGTCTCTTTGTTGATATGATTACTACACTGACAGAATCATCGCTTTTCATCAATTGTCCTATGTGAAGTGGTTCAGAGAGAAACTGCAGGAAGCTCCCCCCTCATTTGAATCTCTTTGTTGGTCCGATTATCACACTGACAGAATCTTTGCAATTTAACCATTATCCTATCAGAAGAATTCCAGAGAGAAACTGCAGAAAGCTCCTCCCTCATTTGAGTCCCTTTTCTTGGTATGATTACTTCACTGACAGAATCATTGCATTTCATCCATTATCCTATGTGAAGTATTCCAGAGAGGAACAGTGGAAAGCCCCTCCCTTATTTATGACTCTTTATTGGTATGACGACTACACTGACAGAATCATCGTATTTCATCCATTATCCTATGTTAAGTAGTCCAGAGATGAACTGCAGAAAGCTCCCCCCTCATATGTGTCTGTTTGTTAGTATGATTACTACACTGACAGAATCATCGCATTTCATCCATTATTATATATGAGGTATTTCAGAGAGAAACCGCAGAAAGCTCCTCCCTCATATGAGTATCTATGGTGGTATGGTTAGTACAAAGCCAGAAGCATCACATTTCCTCCATTTTCCGAAATGAAGTATTTCAGAGAGTAACTACAGAAAGCTCCTCCCTCACTTACGTTTCTTTGATAGTATGATTACTTCACTGACAGAATCATCGCATTTCATCCAACATCCTATGTGGAAAATTCCAGAGAGAAACTGCAGAGTGCTCCTCCCTCATTTGATTTTCTAAGTTGGTATGATTACTACGCTGACAGAATCATCGCGTTTCATTCATTACCCTATGTGAAAAATTCCAGAGAGAAACTACAGAGAGCTCCTCCCTCATTTGAGTCTCTTTGTTGGTATGATTTCCACACTGTCAGAATAATCGCATTTCATCCATTAGCCTATCTGAAGATTCTCGGAGTGAAACTGCAGAAAGCTCCTGCCTCATTTGAGTCTCTTTGTTGGTATGATTACTACACTGACAGAATCATCGCATTTCATCCATATCCTTATGTGAAAAATTTCAGAGAGATAGTGCAGATAGCTCCACCCTCATTTGAGTCTCTTTGTTGGTATGATTACTACACTGACAGAATCATCGCATTTCATCCATTATCCTATCTGAAATATTCCAGAGTGAAACTGCAGAAATCTCCTCCCTCATTTTTGTCTCTTTTTGGTATGATTACTACACTGACAGAAGCATCACATTTCATGCATTATCCTATGTGAAGTATTCCAGAGAGAAACTGCATAAAGCTCCTCCCTCTTTTGAGTCTGTTTGTTGGTACGATTACTACACTGACAGAATCATCACATTTCATGCTTTATCCTATGTGAAGCATTTCAGAGTGAAACTGCAAAAAGCACTCCCCTCATTTGAGTCTCTTTGTTGGTGTGATTACTACACTGACAGATCATCGAATTTCATCCATTATCCTTTGAAAAAATTCCAGACAGAAACTACAGAAAGCTCCTCCCTCATTTGAGTCTCTGATGGTATGATTGCTACACTGACAGAATCATCACATTTCATCCATTATCCTATGTCAAGTATTCCAGAGAGAAACTGCAGGAAGCTCCTCCCTCATTTGAGTCTCTTTGTTGGTATGATTACTTCACTGACAGAATCATCGCATTTCATCCATTATCCTATCTGAAGTATTCCAGAGTGAAACTGCAGAAAGCTCCTCCCTCACTTTTGTCTCTTTTTTGTATGATTACTACACTGTCAGAATCAGCACATTTCATCCATTATCCTATGTGAAGTATTACAGAGAGAAACTGCAGAAAGCTCCTCCCACATCTGAGTCTCTTTGTTGGTATGATTACTACACTGACGGAATCATCGCATTTCATCCATTATCCTATCTGAAGTATTGCAGAGAGAAACAGCAGATAGCTCCTCCCTCAGTTGAGTCCCTTTGTTGGTATGATTACTACACAGGCAGAATCAACGCATTTCATCCATTATTCTATGTGAAGTATTCCGGAGAGGAACCTCTGAACGCTCCTCCCTCATTTGAGTCTCTTTTTTGGTATGATGACTTCACTCACAGAATCATCGCACTTCATCCATTATCCTATATGAATTATTTCGGAGAGGAACTGCAGAAAGCTCCTCTGTCATTTTATACTCTTTGTTGGTATGATTACTACACAGACAGAAACATCGCATTTCATCCATTATCCTATGTGAAGTATTTTAGAGAGATACTGCAGAAAGCTCCTCCATCATTTGAGTGTCTTTGTTGGTATGATTACTTCACTGACAGAATCATCGAATTTCATCCATTATCCTATATAAAGGATTTCAGAGAGGAACTGCAGAAAGATCCTCCCTCATTTGAGTCTCTTTGTTGGTATGATTACTACACTGACAGAATCATCGCATTGCATCCATTAGCCTAAGTGAAATATTCCAGAGAGAAAATGCTAAATGCTCCTCCATCATTTGAGTCTCTTTTTTGGTATGATGACTTCACTCACAGAATCATCGCATTTCATCCATTATCCTATATAAAGTATTTCAAAGTGGAACTGCAGAAAGAACCTCCCTCATTTGAGTTTCTTTGTTAGTATGATTACTACACTGACAGAATCATCGCATTTCACCCATTATCCTATCTGAAGTATTCCAGAGTGAAACTGCAGAAAGCTCCTCCCTCACTTTTGTCTCTTTTTTGTATGATTACTACACTGTCAGAATCAGCACATTTCATCCATTATCCTATGTGAAGTATTACAGAGAGAAACTGCAGAAAGCTCCTCCCACATCTGAGTCTCTTTGTTGGTATGATTACTACACTGTCAGAATCATCGCATTTCATCCATTATCCTATCTGAGGTATTCCAGAGAGAAACAGCAGATAGCTATTCCCTCAGTTGAGTCTCTTTGTTGGTATGGTTACTACACTGACAGAATCATCGCATTTCATCCATTATCCTATGTAAAAATTTCGAGAGAGGAACTGCAGAGAGCTCCTCCCTCATTTGAGTCCCTTTCTTGTCATGATTAGTGCACTGACAGAATCATCGCATTTCATCGATTATCGTATGTGAAGTGTTTCAGTGAGAAACTGTAGAGAGCACCTCCCTCGTTTGAGTCTCTTTGTCGGTATGATTACTACACTGACAGAATCATCGCATTTCATCCATTATCCTACTGAAGTATTTCAGAGACAAACTGCAGAAGGCTCCCCCCTCATTTGAGTCTCTTTGTTGGTACGATAATTACACTGACAGAATCATCGCATTTCATCCATTATCCCGTGTGAAAAATTCCAGAGAGCAACTGCAGAGAGCTTCCCCCTAATTTGAGTCTCTTTGTTGAAATGATTACTACACTGACAGAATCATCGCTTTTCATCCATTATCCTATGTGAAGTGGTTCAGAGGGAAACTGCAGGAAGCTCCTCCCTCATTTGAATCTCTTTGTTGGTATGATTACTACACTGACAGAATCTTTGCAATTTATCCATTATCCTATCAGAAGTATTAAAGAGAGAAACTGCAGAAAGCTCATCCCTCATTTGAGTCTCTTTGTTGGTATGATTACTTCACTGACAGAATCATCGCATTTCATCCATTATCCTATGTGGAGTATTCCAGAGAGGAACAGAAGAAAGGCCCTCCCTCATTTGAGTCTCTTTGTTGGTATGACAACTACACTGACAGAATCATCGTATTTCATCCATTATCACAGGTAAAGTATTTCAGAGGGAGTCTGCAGAAAGCTCCTCCCTCATTTGAGTCCCTTTTTTTGGTATGATTACTTCACTGACAGAATCATTGCATTTCATCCATTATCCTATGTGAAGTATTGCAGAGAGGAACAGTGGAAAGCCCCTCCCTCACTTGAGACTCTTTGTTGGTATGACGACTACACTGACAGAATCATCGTATTTCATCCATTATCCTATGTTAAGTAGTCCAGAGACGAACTGCAGAAAGCTCCCCCCTCATTTGTGTCTGTTTGTTAGTATGATTACTACACTGACAGAATCATCGCATTTCATCCATTTTTATATATGAGGTATTTCAGAGAGAAACCGCAGAAAGCTCCTCCCTCATATGAGTATCTATGGTGATATGGTTAGTACAAAGCCAGAAGCATCACATTTCCTCCATTTTTCGAAATGAATTATTTCAGAGAGTAACTGCAGAAAGCTCCTCCCTCACTTACGTTTCTTTGTTAGTATGATTACTTCACTGACAGAATAATCGCATTTCATCCAACATCCAATGTGGAATATTCCAGAGAGAAACTGCAGAGTGCTCCTTCCTCATTTGATTCTCTATGTTGGTACGATTACTACACTGACAGAATCATCGCATTTCATTCATTACCCTATTTGAAAAATTCCAGAGAGAAACTACAGAAAGCTCCTCCCTCATTTGATTTTCTAAGTTGGTATGATTACTTCACTGACAGAATCATCGCGTTTCATTCATTACCCTATGTGAAAAATTCCAGAGAGAAACTACAGAGAGCTCCTCCCTCATTTGAGTCACTTTGTTGGTATGATTTCCACACTGACAGAATAATCGCATTTCATCCATTAGCCTATCTGAAGATTTTCGGAGTGAAACTGCAGAAAGCTCCTCCCTCATTTGAGTAATTTTGTTGGTATGATTACTACACTGACAGAATCATCCCATTTCATCCATTATCCTATATAAAGTATTTCAGAGAGGAACTGCAGAAAGCTCCTCCCTCATTTGAGTCTCTTTGTTGGTATGATTACTACACTGACGGAATCATCGCATTTCATCCATTAGCCTAAGTGAAATATTCCAGAGAGAAAATGCTAAATTCTCCTCCATCACTTGAGTCTCTTTTTTGGTATGACGACTTCACTCACAGAATCATCGCATTTCATCCATTATCCTATATAAAGTATTTCAGAGAGGAACTGCAGAAAGATCCTCCCTCATTTGAGTTTCTTTGTTGGTATGATTACCACACTGACAGAATCATCGCATTTCAACCATTATCCTGTCAGAAGTATTCCAGAGTGAAACTGCAGAAAGCTCCTCCCTCATTTTTGTCTCTTTTTGGTATGATTACTACACTGACAGAAGCATCACATTTCATGCATTATCCTATGTGAAGTATTCCAGAGGGAAACTGCATAAAGCTCCTCCCTCTTTTGAGTCTGTTTGTTGGTACGATTACTACACTGACAGAATCATCACATTTCATGCTTTATCCTATGTGAAGCATTTCAGAGTGAAACTGCCAAAAGCACCCCCCTCATTTGAGTCTCTTTGTTGGTATGATTACTACACTGACAGATCATCGAAATTCATCCATTATCCTTTGAAAAAATTCCAGAGAGAAACTACAGAAAGCTCCTTCCTCATTTGAGTCTCTGTTGGTATGATTGCTACACTGACAGAATCATCACATTTCATCCATTATCCTATGTCAAGTATTCCAGAGAGAAACTGCAGGAAGCTCCTCCCTCATTTGAGTCTCTTTGTTGGTATGATTACTTCACTGACAGAATCATCGCATTTCATCCAATATCCTATGTGGAAAATGCCAGAGGGAAACTACTGAAAGCTCCTTCCTCATTTGATTCTCTTTGTTGGTATGATTACTACACTGACAGAATCATCGCGTTTCATCCATTTTCCTATCTGCAGTTTTTCGGAGAGAAACTGCAGAAAGTTCATCCCTCATTTGAGTCTCTTTGTTCGTATTACTACTACACTGAAAGAATCATCGCATCTCATCCATTATCTAATGTGAAGTATTTCAGAAAGAAACTGCAGAAATGTCCTCCCTCATTTGAGTCTCTTTGTTGGTATGATTACTACACTGACAGAATCATCACATTTAATCCAGTATCCTATGTGAAAAATTCGAGAGAGGAACTGCAGAGAGCTCCTCAGTCATTTGAGTCGCTTTGTTGAGATGATTACTACACTGTCAGAATCATCGCATTTCATCCATTGTCCTATGTGAAGTGTTTCGAGAGAAACTGCAGAAAGCTCTTACCTCATTTGAGTCTCTTTGTTGGTCTGATTATTACACTGACAGAATGATCGCATTCCATCCATGATCCTATGTGAAGTATTCCAGAGAGGAACGGTAGAAAGCCCCTCCCTCATTTCAGTCTCTTTGTTGGTATGACGACTACACTGACAGAATCATCGTATTTCATCCATTATCCTAGGTAAAGTAATTCAGAGAGAAACTGCTGATGGCTCCTCCCTCATTTGAGTCTCTATGTTGGTATGATTACTACACTGGCAGAATCATCGTATTTCATCCATTATCCAATCTGAAGTTTTTCGGAGAGAAACTGCAGAAAGCTACTCCCTCATTTGAGTCTCTTTGTTGGCATGGTTACTACACTGACAGAATCATCGCATTTCATCCATTATCTAATGTGAAGTATTTGAGAGAGAAACTGCAGAAAGGTTCTGCCTCATTTGAGTCTCTTTGTTAGTATGATTACTACACTGACATAGTCATCGCATTTCGTCCATTTTCCTATGTGATGTATTCCAGAGAGAAACTGCAGAAAGCTCCCCCCTCGTTTGTGTCTGTTTGGTGGTATGATTACTACACTGACAGAATCATCCCATTTCATCTATTATCCTATGTGAAGTATTCCAGGGAGAAACTGCAGAAAGCTCCTCGTTCATTTGAGTCTCTTTGTTGGTATGATGACTACACTGACGGATTCGTCGCATTTCATCCATAATCCTATGCGAAGTATTTCAGAGATAAACTGCGGAAACCTCCCTCCTCATTTGAGACACTTTGTTGGTATGATTACTACACTGACAGAGTCATCGCATTTCATCCATTATCCTAGGTAAAGCATTTCAGAGAGAAACGTCAGAGAGCTCCCCTCTCATTTGAGTCTCTTTGTTGGTATGTTTACTACACTGACAGAACCATCGCATTTCATCCATTAACCTATGTGAAGTATTTCTGAGAGAAAGTACAGCAAGCTCCTTCCTCATTTGACCGAGCGAGGTGGCGCAGTGGTTAGCACACTGGACTCGCCTTCTGGAGGACGACGGTTCAATCCCGTCTCCGGCCATCCTGATTTAGGTTTTCCGTGATTTCTCAAAATCGTTTCAGGCAAATGCCGGGATCGTTCCTTTGAAAGGGCACGGCCGATATCCTTCCAAATCCTTTCCTAACCCGAGCTTGCGCTCCGTCTCTAATGACCTCGTTGTCGACGGGACGTTAAACACTAACCACCACCACCACTCCTTCCTCATTTGAGTCTCTTTGTTGGTATGATTACTACACTGGCAGAATCATCGAATTTCATCCATTATCATATGTAAAAATCTCCAGAGAGAATCTACAGAAAGCTGCTCCCTAATTTGAGTCTCTGTTGGTATGATTACTACACTGACAGAATCATCGCATTTCGTCCATAATCCTATGTGATGTATTTCAGACAGAAACCGCAGAAAGCTCCCCCCTCATATGAGTATCTTTGTTGGTATGGTTAGTACAAAGCCAGAATCATCGCATTTCATCCATTATCCTTTGTGAAGTATTTCAGAGACAAACTGCAGGAAGCTCCTCGCCCATTTGTTTTGCTTTGTTGGTATGATGACTACACTGACAGAGGTATTGCATTTCATCCATTATCCTATGCGAAGTAATTCAGAGAGATACTGCAGAAAGCTTCTCCCTTATTTGAGTCTCTTTGTTGGTATGATTACTACACAGACAGAATCACTGCATTTCATCCATTATCCTATGTGAAGTATTCCAGAGAGAAACTGCAGAAAGCTCCACCCTCATTTGAGACTCTTTGTTGGTTTGATTCCTACACTGACAGAATCATCGCATTTCATCCATTATCCAATGTGAAGTATTTCAGAGAGAAACTGCCTAAAGCTCCTCCCTCATTTGAGTCTCTTTGTTGGTGTGATTACTACACTGACAGAATCATTGCATTTCATCCATTATCTTATGTAAAGTATTTCAGTGAGAAACTGCAGAAAGCTCCTCCCTCATCTGAGTCTCTTTGTTGGTATGATTACTACACTGACAGAATCATTGTATTCCATTCATTATCCTATGTGAAGTATACCAGAGAGAAACTGCAGAAAGCTCCTCCCTCATTTAAGTCTCTTTGTTGACATGATTGCTACACTGACCGAATCAACGCATTTCGACTATTATCGTATGTGAAGTGTTTCAGCGAGAAACTGCAGAAAGCTCCTCCCTCATTTGGGTGTCTTTGTTGGTATGATTACTACACTAACAGAATCATCGCATTTCATCCATTATCCTACTGAAGTACACTCCTGGAAATTGAAATAAGAACACCATGAATTCATTGTCCCATTAAGGGGAAACTTTATTGACACATTCCTGGGGTCAGATACATCACATGATCACACTGACAGAACCGCAGGCACATAGACACAGGCAACAGAGCATGCACAATGTCGGCACTAGTACAGTGTATATCCACCTTTCGCAGCAATGCAGGCTGCTATTCTCCCATGGAGACGATCTTAGAGATGCTGGATGTAGTCCTGTGGAACGGCTTGCCATGCCATTTCCACCTGGCGCCTCAGTTGGACCAGCGTTCGTGCTGGACGTGCAGACCGCGTGAGACGACGCTTCATCCAGTCCCAAACATGCTCAATGGGGGACAGATCCGGAGATCTTGCTGGCCAGGGTAGTTGACTTACACCTTCTAGAGCACGTTGGGTGGCACGGGATACATTCGGACGTGCATTGTCCTGTTGGAACAGCAAGTTCCCTTGCCGGTCTAGGAATGGTAGAACGATGGGTTCGATGACACTTTGGATGCACCGTGCACTATTCAGTGTCCCCTCGACGATCACCAGTGGTGTACGGCCAGTGTAGGAGATCGCTCCCCACACCATGATGGCGGGTGTTGGCCCTGTGTGCCTCGGTCGTATACAGTCCTGATTGTGGCGCTCACCTGCACGGCGCCAAACACGCATACGACCATCATTGGCACCAAGGCAGAAGCGACTCTCATCGCTGAAGACGACACGTCTCCATTCGTCCCTCCATTCACGCCTGTCGCGACACCACTGGAGGCGGGCTGCACGATGTTGGGGCGTGAGCGGAAGACGGCCTAACGGTGTGCGGGACCGTAGCCCAGCTTCATGAAGACGGTTGCGAATGGTCCTCGCCGATACCCCAGGCGCAACAGTGTCCCTAATTTGCTGGGAAGTGGTGGTGCGATCCCCTACGGCACTGCGTAGGATCCTACGGTCTTGGCGTGCATCCGTGCGTCGCTGCGGTCCGGTCCCAGGTCGACGGGCACGTGCACCTTCCGCCGACCACTGGCGACAACGTTGATGTCCTGTGGCGACCTCACGCCGACGTGTTGAGCAATTCGGGGGTACGTCCACCCGGCCTCCCGCATGACCACTATTCGTCCGTCAACTGCACATACGGTTCACGTCCACGCTGTCGCGGCATGCTACCAGTGTTAAAGACTGCGATGGAGCTCCGTATGCCACGGCAAACTTGCTGACACTGACGGCGGCGGTGCACAAATGCTGCGCAGCTAGCGCCATTCGGCGGCCAACACCGCCGTTCCTGGTGTGTCCACTGTGCCGTGCGTCTGATCATTGCTTGTACAGCCCTCTCGCAGTGTCCGGAGCAAGTATGGTGGGTCTGACACACCGGTGTCAATGTGTACCTTTTTCCATTTCCAGGAGTGTATTTCAGAGAGAAACTGCAGAAGTCTCCCTACTCATTTGAGTCTCTTTGTTGGTATGAAAACTACACTGACAGAATCATCGCATTTCATCCATTATCCCGTGTGAAAAATTCCAGAGAGCAACTGCAGATAACTCCTCCCTTATTTGAGTCTCTTTGTTGATATGATTACTACACTGACAGAAACATCGCATTTCATCCATTATCCTATGTGAAGTGTTTCAGAGAGAAACTGCAGAAAGCTCCTCCCTCATTTGAGTCTCTTTGTTGGTATGATTACTTCACTGACAGAATCATCGCATCTCATCCATTATCCTATGTGTAGTATTCCAGAGAGGAACGGTAGAAAGCCCCTCCGTCATTTGGGTCTCTTTGTTGGTATGACGACTACACTGACAGAATCATCGTATATCATCCATTAACCTAGGTAAAGTAATTCAGAGGGAATCTGCAGAAAGCTCCTCCCTCATTTGAGTCCCTTTGTTCGTATGATTACTTCACTGACAGAATCATTGCATTTCATCCATTATCCTATGTGAAGTATTCCAGAGAGGAACTATGGAAAGCCCCTCCCTCATTTGAGTCTGTTTGTTGGTATGACGACTACATTGACAGAATCATTGTATTTCATCCATTATCCTAGGCAAAGTATTTCAGAGAGAATCTGCTGAAAACTCCTCCCTCATTTGAGTCTCAGTGTTGGTATGATTACTACACTGACAGAATCATCGCATTTCATCCATTATTTACCTGAAGTATTTCGGAGAGAAACTGCAGAATGCTCCCCACTCAATTCTGTCTCTCTGTTAAGATAAGTACTACACTGTCAGAATCATCGCATTTCGTCATTTATTCAATGTGAAGTATTTCAGAGAGAAACTGCAGAATGCTCCACCCTAATTTGAGTCTCTTTGTTGGTATGACTACTACACTGACAGATTCATCACATATCATCCATTATCCTATGTGAAAAATTCGAGAGAGGAACAGCAGAGAGCTCCTCAGTCAGTTGAGTCTCTTTGTTGACATGAATACCACACTGTCAGAATCGTCACGTTTCATCCATTATCCTATGTGATGTGTTTCGAGAGAGGAACAGAAGAGAGCTCCTCAGTCAGATGAGTCTCTTTGGTGACATGAATACTACACTGTCAGAATCATCACGTTTCATCCATTATTCTATGTAAATTATTTCCGAGAGAAACTGCAGAAAGCCCCTCCCTCATTTCAGTCTCTTTGTTCGTATGACGACTACACTGACAGAATCATCGTATTTCATCCATTATCCCAGGTAAAGTATTTCGTAGAGAAACTTTAGAAAGCTCCCCCCTCATTTGAGTCTCTTTGTTGGTATGATTACTACATTGACAGAATCATCGCATTTCATCCATTATCCTATGTGAAGTAATTCAGAGAGAAACTGCAGAAAGCTCCTCCCTCATTTGAGACTCTTTGTTGGTATGATTACTACACTGAAAGAATCATCGCATTTCATCCATTATCCTAGGTAAAGTATTTTAGAGAGAAACTTCAGAAAGCTCCCCCCTCATTTGAGTCTGTTTGTTGGTATGATTACTACACTGACAGAATCATCGCATTTCATCCATTATCCTATGAGAAGTATTTCTGAGAGAAAGTACAGCAAGTTCCTTCCTCATTTGAGTATCTTTGCTGGTATGATTACTACACTTTCAGAATCATCGAATTTCATCCATTATCATATGTAAAAATTTCCAGAGAGAAGCTACAGAATGCACCTCCCTAATTTGAGTCTCTGCTGGTATGATTACTACACTGACAGAATCATCGCTTTTCGTCCATTATCCTATGTGATGTATTTCAGACAGAAACCGCAGAAAGCTCCTCCCTCATATGAGTATCTTTGTTGGTATGGTTAGTACAAGCCAGAATCATCGCATGTCATCCATTATTATATGTGAAGTATGTCAGAGAGAAACTGCAGAAAGCTCCTCGCTCATTTGAATTGCTTTGTTGGTATGATGACTACACTGACAGAGGTATCGCATTTCATCCATTATCCTATGAGAAGTATTTCAGTGAGATACTGCAGAAAGCTTCTCCCTTATTTGAGTCTCTTTGTTGGTATGATTACTACACAGACACAATCATTCCATTTCATCCAGTATCCTATGTGAAGTATTCCAGAGAGAAACTGCAGAAAGCTCCACCCTCATTTGAGACTCTTTGTTGGTTTGATTCCTACACTGACAGAATCATCGCATTTCATCCATTATCCTAGGTAAAGTATTTCAGAGAGAAACTTCAGAGAGCTCCCCTCTCATTTGAGTCTCTTTGTTGGTATGTTTACTACACTGTCAGAATCATCGCATTTCATCCAGTAACCTATGTGGGGTATTTCTGAGAGAAAGTACAGCAAGCTCCTTCCTCATTTGACCGAGCGAGGTGGCGCAGTGGTTAGCACACTGGACTCGCCTTCTGGAGGACGACAGTTCAATCCCGTCTAAGGCCATCCTGATTTAGGTTTTCCGTGATTTCCCTAAACCGTTTCAGGCAAATGCCGGGATGGTTCCTTTGAAAGGGCACGGCCGATATCCTTCCCAATCCTTTCCTAACCCGAGCTTGCGCTCCGTCTCTAATGACCTCGTTGTCGACGGGACGTTAAACACTAACCACCACCACCACCACTCCTTCCTCATTTGAGTCTCTTTGTTGGTATGATTACTACACTGGCAGAATCATCGAATTTCATCCATTATCATATGTAAAAATCTCCAGAGAGAATCTACAGAAAGCTGCTCCCTAATTTGAGTCTCTGTTGGTGTGATTACTACACTGACAGAATCATCGCATTTCGTCCATAATCCTATGTGATGTATTTCAGACAGAAACCGCAGAAAGCTCCTCCCTCATATGAGTATCTTTGTTGGTATGGTTAGTACAAAGCCAGAATCATCGCATTTCATCCATTATCCTATGTGAAGTATTCCAGAGAGAAACTGCAGAAAGCTCCACCCTCATTTGAGACTCTTTGTTGGTTTGATTCCTACACTGACAGAATCATCGCATTTCATCCATTATCCAATGTGAAGTATTTCAGAGAGAAACTGCCTAAAGCTCCTCCCTCATTTGAGTCTCTTTGTTGGTGTGATTACTACACTGACAGAATCATTGCATTTCATCCATTAACTTATGTAAAGTATTTCAGTGAGAAACTGCAGAAAGCTCCTCCCTCATCTGAGTCTCTTTGTTGGTATGATTACTACACTGACAGAATCATTGTATTCCATTCATTATCCTATGTGAAGTATACCAGAGAGAAACTGCAGAAAGCTCCTCCCTCATTTAAGTCTCTTTGTTGACATGATTGCTACACTGACCCAATCAACGCATTTCGACTATTATCGTACGTGAAGTGTTTCAGCGAGAAACTGCAGAAAGCTCCTCCCTCATTTGGGTGTCATTGTTGGTATGATTACCACACTAACAGAATCATCGCATTTCATCCATTATCCTACTGAAGTACACTCCTGGAAATTGAAATAAGAACACCATGAATTCATTGTCCCAGGAAGGGGAAACTTTATTGACACATTCCTGGGGTCAGATACATCACATGATCACACTGACAGAACCGCAGGCACATAGACACAGGCAACAGAGCATGCACAATGTCGGCACTAGTACAGTGTATATCCACCTTTCGCAGCAATGCAGGCTGCTATTCTCCCATGGAGACGATCTTAGAGATGCTGGATGTAGTCCTGTGGAACGGCTTGCCATGCCATTTCCACCTGGCGCCTCAGTTGGACCAGCGTTCGTGCTGGACGTGCAGACCGCGTGAGACGACGCTTCATCCAGTCCCAAACATGCTCAATGGAGGACAGATCCGGAGATCTTGCTGGCCAGGGTAGTTGACTTACACCTTCTAGAGCACGTTGGGTGGCACGGGATACATTCGGACGTGCATTGTCCTGTTCGAACAGCAAGTTCCCTTGCCGGTCTAGAAATGGTAGAACGATGGGTTCGATGACACTTTGGATGCACCGTGCACTATTCAGTGTCCCCTCGACGATCACCAGTGGTGTACGGCCAGTGTAGGAGATCGCTCCCCACACCATGATGGCGGGTGTTGGCCCTGTGTGCCTCGGTCGTATACAGTCCTGATTGTGGTGCTCTCCTGCACGGCGCCAAACACGCATACGACCATCATTGGCACCAAGGCAGAAGCGACTCTCATCGCTGAAGACGACACGTCTCCATTCGTCCCTCCATTCACGCCTGTCGCGACACCACTGGAGGCGGGCTGCACGATGTTGGGGCGTGAGCGGAA
The DNA here is from genome assembly GCF_021461395.2 of Schistocerca americana. Classification (NCBI taxonomy): domain Eukaryota; kingdom Metazoa; phylum Arthropoda; class Insecta; order Orthoptera; family Acrididae; genus Schistocerca; species Schistocerca americana. The sequence goes on along the minus strand of NC_060121.1, from coordinate 76,473,382 downwards.
GACGGCCTAACGGTGTGCGGGACCGTAGCCCAGCTTCATGAAGACGGTTGCGAATGGTCCTCGCCGATACCCCAGGCGCAACAGTGTCCCTAATTTGCTGGGAAGTGGCGGTGCGGTCCCCTACGGCACTGCGTAGGATCCTACGGTCTTGGCGTGCATCCGTGCGTCGCTGCGGTCCGGTCCCAGGTCCACGGGCACGTGCACCTTCCGCCGACCACTGGCGACAACATCGATGTATTGTGGCGACCTCACGCCGACGTGTTGAGCAATTCGGGGGTACGTCCACCCGGCCTCCCGCATGCCCACTATTCGCCCTCGCTCAAAGTCCGTCAACTGCACATACGGTTCACGTCCACGCTGTCGCGGCATGCTACCAGTGTTAAAGACTGCGATGGAGCTCCGTATGCCACGGCAAACTGGCTGACACTGACGGCGGCGGTGCACAAATGCTGCGCAGCTAGCGCCATTCTGCGGCCAACACCGCCGTTCCTGGTGTGTCCGCTGTGCCGTGCGTGTGATCATTGATTGTACAGCCCTCTCGCAGTGTCCGGAGCAAGTATGGTGGGTCTGACACACCGGTGTCAATGTGTACTTTTTTCCATTTCCAGGAGTGTATTTCAGAGAGAAACTGCAGAAGTCTCCCTACTCATTTGAGTCCCTTTGTTGGTATGAAAACTACACTGACAGAATCATCGCATTTCATCCATTACCCCGTGTGAAAAATTCCAGAGAGCAACTGCAGATAACTCCTCCCTTATTTGAGTCTCTTTGTTGATATGATTACTACACTGACAGAAACATCGCATTTCATCCATTATCCTATGTGAAGTGTTTCAGAGAGAAACTGCAGAAAGCTCCTCCCTCATTTGAGTCTCTTTGTTGGTATGATTACTTCACTGACAGAATCATCGCATCTCATCCATTATCCTATGTGTAGTATTCCAGAGAGGAACGGTAGAAAGCCTCTCCGTCATTTGGGTCTCTTTGTTGGTATGACGACTACACTGACAGAATCATCGTATATCATCCATTAACCTAGGTAAAGTAATTCAGAGGGAGTCTGCAGAAAGCTCCTCCCTCATCTGAGTCCCTTTGTTCGTATGATCACTTCACTGACAGAATCATTGCATTTCATCCATTATCCTATGTGAAGTATTCCAGAGAGGAACTATGGAAAGCCCCTCCCTCATTTGAGTCTGTTTGTTGGTATGACGACTACATTGACAGAATCATTGTATTTCATCCATTATCCTAGGTAAAGTATTTCAGAGAGAATCTGCTGAAAACTCCTCCCTCATTTGAGTCTCAGTGTTGGTATGATTACTACACTGACAGAATCATCGCATTTCATCCATTATTTACCTGAAGTATTTCGGAGAGAAACTGCAGAATGCTCCCCACTCAATTCTGTCTCTCTGTTAAGATAAGTACTACACTGTCAGAATCATCGCATTTCGTCATTTATCCAATGTGAAGTATTTCAGAGAGAAACTGCAGAATGCTCCACCCTAATTTGAGTCTCTTTGTTGGTATGACTACTACACTGACAGATTCATCACATATCATCCATTATCCTATGTGAAAAATTCGAGAGAGGAACAGCAGAGAGCTCCTCAGTCAGTTGAGTCTCTTTGTTGACATGAATACCACACTGTCAGAATCGTCACGTTTCATCCATTATCCTATGTGATGTGTTTCGAGAGAGGAACAGCAGAGAGCTCCTCAGTCAGATGAGTCTCTTTGTTGACATGAATACTACACTGTCAGAATCATCACGTTTCATCCATTATTCTATGTAAATTATTTCCGAGAGAAACTGCAGAAAGCCCCTCCCTCATTTCAGTCTCTTTGTTCGTATGACGACTACACTGACAGAATCATCGTATTTCATCCATTATCCCAGGTAAAGTATTTCATAGAGAAACTTTAGAAAGCTCCCCCCTCATTTGAGTCTCTTTGTTGGTTTGATTACTACATTGACAGAATCATCGCATTTCATCCATTATCCTATGTGAAGTATTTCAGAGAGAAACTGCAAAAAGCTCCAATCTTATTCGAGTCTCATTGTTGGTATGATTACTACACTGACAGAATCATCGCATTTCATCCATTATCCTATGTGAAAAATTTCAGAGAGAAACTGCAGCAAGCTCCCCCCTCATTTGAGTCTCTTTGTTGGTATGATAACTACACTGACAGAATCATCGCATTTCGTCAAATATCATATGTGAGAAATTCTAGAGAGGAACTGCAGAGAGCTCCTCCCTCATTTGAGTCTCTCTTTTGACATGATTACTAGACTAACAGAATCATCGCATTTCATCCATTATCCTATGTGAAGTGTTTCAGAGAGAAACTGCAGAAAGCTCCTCCCTCATTTCAGACTCTTTGTTGGTATGATTACTACACTGACAGAATCATCGCATATCATCCATTATCTTAGGTAAAGTATTTTAGAGAGAAACTTCAGAAAGCTCCCCCCTCATTTGAGTCTGTTTGTTGGTATGATTACTACACTGACAGAATCATCGCATTTCATCCATTATCCTATGAGAAGTATTTCTGAGAGAAAGTACAGCAAGTTCCTTCCTCATTTGAGTATCTTTGCTGGTATGATTACTACACTTTCAGAATCATCAAATTTCATCCATTATCATATGTAAAAATTTCCAGAGAGAAGCTACAGAATGCACCTCCCTAATTTGAGTCTCTGCTGGTATGATTACTACACTGACAGAATCATCGCTTTTCGTCCATTATCCTATGTGATGTATTTCAGACAGAAACCGCAGAAAGCTCCTCCCTCATATGAGTATCTTAGTTGGTATGGTTAGTACAAGCCAGAATCATCGCATGTCATCCATTATTATATGTGAAGTATTTCAGAGAGAAACTGCAGAAAGCTCCTCGCTCATTTGAATTGCTTTGTTGGTATGATGACTACACTGACAGAGGTATCGCATTTCATCCATTATCCTATGAGAAGTATTTCAGTGAGATACTGCAGAAAGCTTCTCCCTTATTTGAGTCTCTTTGTTGGTATGATTACTACACAGACACAATCATTGCATTTCATCCAGTATCCTATGTGAAGTATTCCAGAGAGAAACTGCAGAAAGCTCCTCCCTCATTTGAGACTCTTTGCTTGTTTGTTTCCTACACTGACAGAATCATCGCATTTCATCCATTATCCCATGTGAAGTATTTCAGAGAGAAACTGCAGAAACCTCCTCCCTCATTTGAGTCTCTTTGTTGGTATGGTTACTACACTGACAGAAACATTGCATTTCATCCATTATATTATGTAAAGTATTTCAGTGACAAAATTGCAGAAAGCTCCTCCCTCATTTGAGTCTCTTTGTTGGTATGATTATTACACTGAGAGAATCATTGCATTTCATCCATTATCCTATGTGAAGTATCTGAGAGAGAATCTGCAAAAAAGCGCCTACCTCAATTGTATCTCTTTGTTGGTATGATTACTACACTGACAGAATCATTGCATTCCATTCATTATCCTATGTGAAGTATTCCCGAGAGAAACTGCAGAAAGCTCCTCCCTCATTTTTGTCTCTTTGTTGACATGATTGCTACACTGACCGAATCATCGTATTTCATCCATTAACCTATGTGAAGCATTCCAGAGCGTAACTGCTGAAAGCTCCTCCCGCATTTGAGTCCCTTTGTTGGTATGATTACTACACTGACAGAATCATCGCATATCATCCATTATCCGTTGTGAAGTATTCCAGAGAGAAACTGCAGAGCGCTCCACCCTCATTTCAGTCTCTTTGTTGACATGATTGCTACACTGACCGAATCATCGCATTTTATCTGATATCGTATGTGAAGTGTTTCAGGGAGAAACTGCAGGAAGCTCCTCCCTCATTTGGGTCTCTTTGTTGGTATGATTACTACACTAACAGAATCATCGCATTTCATCCATTATCCTACTGAAGTATTACAGGGAGAAACTGCAGAAGGCTCCCCCTTCATTTGAGTCTCTTTGTTGGTATGATAACTACACTGACAGAATCATCGCATTTCATCCATTATTCCGTGTGAAAAATTCCAGAGAGTAACTGCAGATAACTCCTCCCTTATTTGAGTCTCTTTGTTGATATGACTACTACACTGACAGAAACATCGCATTTCATCCTTTATCCCATGTGAAGTGTTTCAGAGAGAAACTGCAGAAAGCTCCAAGCTCATTTGAGTCTCTTTGTTGGTATGATTACTACACTGACAGAATCATCGCAATTCATCCATTATCCTATCAGAAGTATTCCAGAGAGGAACTGCAGAAAGCTCCTACCGCATTTGAGTCTCTTTGTTGGTATGATTACTTCACTAACAGAATCATCGCATTTCATCCATTATCCTATGTGTAGTATTCCAGAGAGGAACGGTAGAAAGCCCGTCACTCATTTGAGTCTCTTTGTTGGTATGACGACTACACTGACAGAATCATCGTATATCATCCATTCACCTAGGTAAAGTATTTCAGAGGGAATCTGCAGAAAGCTCCTCTCTCATTTGAGTCCCTTTGTTCGTATGATTACTTCACTGACAGAATCATAGCATTTCATCCATTATCCTATGTGAAGTATTCCAGAGAGGAACTGTGGAAAGCCTCTCCTTCATTTGAGTCTCTTTGTTGGTATGACGACTACACTGACAGAATCATTGTATTTCATCCATTATCCTAGGTAGAGTATTTCAGAGAGAATCTGCAGAAAAGTCCTCCCTCTTTTGGGTCTCTTTGTTGGTATGATTACTACACTGACCGAATCATCGCATTTCATCCATTATCCGATGTGAAGCATTTCTGAGAGGAGCTGCCGAAAGCTCCTTCCTCATTTGCAGTTCTTTGTGGCATGTTTACTACACAGACAGAATAATCACATTGCATCCACTATCCTATTTGATGTATTTCAGAGAGGAACTGCTGAAAGCTCCTCGTTCATTTGAGTCTCTTTTTTGGTATGATTACTACACTGACAAAATCATCGCATTTGATCCACAATCCTATGTGAAATATTACAGGGAGTAACTGCAGAAAGCTACCCCCTCATTTTTGTCTGTCTGTTGGTATGATTACTACACTGACAGAATCATCGCATTTCATCCATTATCCTAGGTAAAGTATTTTAGAGATAAACTTCAGAAAGCTACCCCCTCATTTGAGACTGTTTGATGGTATGATTACTACACTGACAGAATCATCGCATTTCATCCATTATCCTATGAGATGTATTTCTGAGAGAAAGTACAGCAAGTTCCTTCCTCATTTGAGTATCTTTGCTGGTATGATTACTACACTTTCAGAATCATCGAATGTCATCCATTATCATATGTAAAAATTTCCAGAGAGAAGCTACAATAAGTACATCCCTAATTTGAGTCTCTGCTGGTATGATTACTACACTGACAGAATCATCGCTTTTCGTCCATTATCCTATGTGATGTATTTCAGACAGAAACCGCAGAAAGCTCCTCCCTCATATGAGTATCTTTGTTGGTATGGTTAGTACAAAGCCAGAATCATCGCATGTCATCCATTATTATATGTGAAGTATTTCAGAGAGAGACTGCATAAAGCTCCTCGCTCATTAGAATTGCTTTGTTGGTATGGTGACTACACTGACAGAGGTATCGCATTTCATCCATTATCCTATGAGAAGTATTTCAGTGAGATACTGCAGAAAGCTTCTCCCTTATTTGAGTCTCTTTGTTGGTATGATTACTACACAGACAGAATTATTACATTTCATCCAGTATCCTATGTGAAGTATTCCAGAGAGAAACTGCAGAAAGCTCCTCCCACATTTGAGACTCTTTGTTGGTTTGATTCCTACACTGACAGAATCATCGCATATCATCCATTATCCTATGTGAAGTATTTCAGAGAGAAACTGCAGAAACCTCCTCCCTCATTTGAGTCTCTTTGTTCGTATGGTTACTACACTGACAGAAACATTGCATTTCATCCATTATATTATGTAAAGTATTTCGGTGAGAAACTGCAGAAAGCTCCTCCCTCATTTGAGTCTCTTTGTTGGTATGATTACTACACTGAGAGAATCATCGCATATCATCCATTATCCGTTGTGAAGTATTTCTGAGAGGAGCTGCCGAAAGCTCCTTCCTCATTTGAGTCTCTTTGTTGGTATGATTACTACACTGACAGAATCATCGCATATCATCCATTATCGGTTGTGAAGTATTTCTGAGAGGAGCTGCTAAAAGCTCCTTCCTCATTTGCAGTTCTTTGAGGTATGTTTACTGCACAGACAGAATAATCACATTGCATCCACTATCCTATTTGTTGTATTTCAGAGAGGAACTGCTGAAAGCTCCTCGTTCATATGAGTCTCTTTTTTGGTATGACTACAACACTGACAGAATCATCGCATTTGATCCACCATCCTATGTGAAGTATTACAGAGAGTAACTGCAGAAAGCTCCCCCCTCATTTGTGTCTGTCTGTTGGTATGACTACTACAATGCCAGAATCATCGCATTTCCTCCATTATTTCAGAGAGGAACTTCAGAAAGCTCCTCCCTCATCTGAGTCTCAGTGTTGGTATGATTCCTACACTGACAGAATCATCGCATTTCAGCCATTATTTACCTGAAGTATTTCGGAGAGAAACTGAAGAGGCTCCCCACTCATTTCTGTCTCTCTGTTAAGATAAGTACTACACAGTCAGAATCATCGCATTTCATCATTTATCCTATGTGAAGTATTTCAGAGAGAAACTGCAGAAAGCCCCTCCCTCATTTCAGGCTCCATGTTGGTATGACGACTACACTGACACAATCATCGTATTTCATCCATTATCCTAGGTAAACTATTTCATAGAGAAACTTTAGAAAGCTCCCCCTCATTTGAGTCTCATTGTTGGTATGATTACTACACTGGCAGAATCATCGAATTTCATCCATTATCATATGTAAAAATTTCCAGAGAGAAACTACAGAAAGCTCCTCCCTAATTTGAGTCTCTGTTGGTATGATTACTACACTGACAGAATCATCGCTTTTCGTCCATTATCCTATGTGATGTATTTCAGACAGAAACCGCAGAAAGCTCCTCCCTCATATGAGTATCTTTGTTGGTATGGTTAGTACAAAGCCAGAATCATCGCATTTCATCCATTATCCTATGTGAAGTATTTCAGAGAGAAACTGCAGGAAGCTCTTCGCTCATTTGATTAGCTTTGTTGGTATGATGGCTACACTGACAGAGGTATCGCATTTCATCCATTATTTACCTGAAGTATTTCGGAGAGAAACTGCAGAAGGCTCCCCACTCATTTCCTTCTCTCTGTTAAGATAATTACTACACTGACAGAATGATCGCATTTCATCATTTAACCTATGTGAAGTATTTCAGAGAAAAACTGCAGAATGCTCCACCCTAATTTGAGTCTCTTTGTTGGTATGACTACTACACTGAGAGAATCATTGCATTTCATCCATTATCCTATGTGAAGTATTCCAGAGCGAAACTGCAGAGCGCTCCACCCTCATTTAAGTCTCTTTGTTGACATGATTGCTACACTGACCGAATCATCGCAATTCATCTAATATCGTATGTGAAGTGTTTCAGGGAGAAACTGCAGGAAGCTCCTCCCTCATTTGGGTCTCTTTGTTGGTATGATTTCTACACTAACAGAATCATCGCATTTCATCCATTATCCTACTGAAGTACTTCAGGGAGAAACTGCAGAAGGCTCCCCCCTCATTTGAGTCTCTTTGTTGGTATGATAACTACACTGACAGAATCATCGCATTTCATCCATTATTCCGTGTGAAAAATTCCAGAGAGCAACTGCGGATAACTCCTCCCTAATTTGAGTCTCTTTGTTGATATGATTACTACACTGACAGAAACATCGCATTTCATCCATTATCCCATGTGAAGTGTTTCAGAGAGAAACTGCAGAAAGCTCGTCCCTCATTTGAGTGTCTTTGTTGGTATGATTACTACACTGACAGAATCATCGCAATTCATCCATTATCCTATCAGAAGTATTTCATAGGGAATCTGCAGAAAGCTCCTCTCTCCTTTGAGTCCCTTTGTTCGTATGATTACTTCACTGACAGAATCATCGCATTTCATCCATTATACTATGTGAAGTATCCGAGAGAGGAACTGTGGAAAGCCTCTCCCTCATTTGAGTCTCTTTGTTGGTATGACGACTACACTGACAGAATCATTGTATTTTATCCATTATCCTAGGTAGAGTATTTCAGAGAGAATCTGCAGAAAACTCCTCCCTCATTTGGGTCTCTTTGTTGGTATGATTACTACACTGACGGAATCAACTCATTTCATCCATTATCTGATGTGAAGCATTTCTGAGAGGAGCTGCCGAAAGCTCCTTCCTCATTTGCAGTTCTTTGTGGTATGTTTACTACACAGACAGAACAATCACATTGCATTCACTATCCTATTTGATGTATTTCAGAGAGGAACTGCTGAAAGCTCATCGTTCATTTAAGTCTCTGTTTTGGTATGATTACTACACTGACAAAATCATCGCATTTGATCCACAATCCTATGTGAAGTATTACAGGTAGTAACTGCAGAAAGCTACCCCCTCATTTGTGTCTGTCTGTTGGTATGATTACTACACTGACAGAATCATCGCATTTCATCCATTATCCTAGGTAAAGTATTTCAGAGAGAAACTTCAGAAAGCTCCTCCCTTATTTGAGTCTCAGTGTTGGTATGATTACTACACTGACAGAATCATCGCATTTCATCCATTACCCACCTGAAGTATTTCGGAGAGAAACTGCAGAACGCTCCCAACTCATTTCTGTCTCTCTGTTAATATAATTACTACACTGACAGAATCATCGCATTTCATCATTTATCCTATGTGAAGTATTTCAGAGAAAAACTGCAGAATGCTCCACCCTAATTTGAGTCTCTTTGTTGGTATGACTACTACACTGACAGATTCATCACATTTCATCCATTATCCTATGTGAAGTGTTTCAGAGAGAAACTGCAGAAAGCCCCTCCCTCATTTCAGTCTCTTTGTTAGTATGACGACTACACTGACAGAATCATCGTATTTCATCCATTATCCTAGGTAAAGTATTTCGTAGAGAAACCTTAGAAAGCTCCCCCGTCATTTGAGTCTCTTTGTTGGTATGATTACTACAATGACAGAATCATCGCATTTCATCCATTATCCTATGTGAAGTATTTCAGAGAGAAACTGCAGAAAGCTCCTCCCTCATTTGAGGCTCTTTGTTGGTATGATTACTACACTCACAGAATCATCGCATTTCATCCATTACCTTATGTGAAGTATTTCCGAGTGAATGTACAGAATGTTCCTCCCTCATTTGAGTCTCTTTGTTGGTATGATTACTACACTGACAGAATCATCGCATTTCATCCATTATCCTATGTGAAGTATTTCAGAGAGAAGCTGCAGGAAGCTCCTACCTCATTTGTATCTCTTTGTTGGTATGATTACTACACTGACAGAATCATTGCATTCCATTCATTATCCAATGTGAAGTATTCCAGAGAGAAGCTGCAGGAAGCTCTTCCATCATTTGAGTCTCTTTCTTGGTACGATTACTACACTGACAGAACCATCACATTTCATCCATTTTCCTATGTGAAGTATTTTAGATAGAAACTGCAGAAAGCTCCTCCCTCGTTTGAGTCTCTTTGTTGGTATGATTACTACACTGACAGAATCATCGCATTTCATCCATTATCCTATGTGAAGTATTCCAGAGAGAAACTGCAGAAAACTGCTCCCTCATTTGAGTCTCTTTGTTGGTATGAATACTACACTGACAGAATCATAGTATTTTTGTTGGTTGGTTTAAGGGTTGAAGGGACCAAACTGCAGAGGTCTTCGTTCCCTTTTTCCCAAATACTGAAAATATCCACAGAGAATAAAAAATGTTCTACAGAATAGGAGACAGATGACACAGAACGAAAGAGACATAGACATTGACCAGACAAAACGAAATAAAATCACACGGAGTGTGACGGTGGTGAGCCGACCATATGAACAAAAATAAATTGAAAAGCTAGCCACCGAAAACGCATTAAAAACTTAGTTTAAAACCGTATTCCAAAGGCCAGGATCAACACAAAACAATAAAATAAAACAGAAACACTCAGATTAAAGAATAAAAACTCCCTGCCCTAATAAAACGTAAAACTAAGCCAACCATAACAGGGTCATCATATAAAAGGCCAGTGAGCGTATCAGGCAGCGCAAATGTCTGCCTGACCACAGCTAAAAGGAAGCAGGCCAACAAAATGTGGGCCACTGTCAAAGTCGCCCCGCAGCGACGTACAGGAGGGTCCTCCCGGCGCAGTAAATAACTGTGTGTTAGCCGGGAGTGGCCAATTGCAGAGCTGACAAAGGACGACTGAGTCCCTGCAGTTGGTTCGCATGGATGACCGCCACACAGTCGTCGTCTCCTTAATGGCACAGAGTTTATTGGGCGTGATCCGATCGCGCCATTCAGCGACCCAAAGCGCAAAAACTTTTCGGCGGAGGACTGCCCGCAAATCAGTCTCTGGGAGGCCAACATCCAGAGACGGTTGTCTCATGGCCTCTTTCGCCAGGCGGTCAAAATGTTCATTGCCCAGGATACCGACGGGACCAGGGGTCCACACAAAGACCACAGAGCGGCCGCATTGCGCAAGAGTATGCAGGGACTCATGGATAGCCATCACCAGATGAGAATGTGGAAAACACTGGTCGAGAGCTCGTAAACCGCTCAGGGAATCGCTACAGATAACGAAGGGCTCACCTGAGCAGGAGCGGATATACTCTAGGGCTCGGAAGATGGCGACTAGCTCAGCAGTGTAAATGCTGCAGCCAGCCCCCATGGACCACTGTTCGGAATGGACCGCTAGCGTTAGCGCATACCCGACACGACCAGCAACCATCGAACTGTCGGTGTAAACAATTCCAGAGCCCTGATACGTGGCCAGGATGGAATAAAAGCGGCGGCGGAAGGCCTCTGGAGGGACCGAGTCCTTCGAGCGCTGTGCGAAGTCGAGTCGAAGGCAAGGGCGAGGAACACACCACGGGGGTGTACGCAGAGGCGCCCGGAAAACAGGTGGAACAGGGAAAAACCCAAGCCCGCAGAGAAGCTCCTTGACGCGTACAGTGATCGGACAACCCGACTGGGGCCGACGGACTGGCAGATGGACGACTGACTGTGAGAACAAGACACGGTAATTTGGATGCCCGGGCAAGCTAAAAACATGGGCAGCATAAGCAGCCAGTAATTGTTGGCGTCGTAACCGCAGTGGAGGGCCACCTGCCTCAACAAGGATGCTGTCCACAGGGCTGGTGCGGAAGGTACCAGTGGCAAGACGGATCCCACTGTGCAGTATTGGGTCCAGCACCCGCAATGCAGAGGGGGATGCTGAGCCATTAGCCAGGCTCCCATAATCCAGACGGGACTGGATTAACGCCTGGTAGAGCCGCAACAGGGTTAATCGGTCGGCGCCCCAGCTGGTGTGGCTCAAGCATCTCAGAGCGTTTAGATGCCGCCAACACGCCTGTTTAAGTTGCCGGATATGAGGCAGCTAAGTCAACTGGGCATCGAAAACCACCCCCAAAAACTTGTGTGATTCCACCACTGACAGAAGTTCGCCGACAAGATAAAGCCGCGGCTCCGGGTGGACTGTGCGTCGCCGGCAGAAATGCATTACGCAGGTCTTGGCTGCCGAAAACTGGAACCCATGAGCTACAGCCCAAGACTGCGCCTTGCGGATAGCACCCTGTAGCCGACGTTCAACAGCTGCAATGCCAGTAGAGCTGTAATAAAGGCAGAAGTCGTCAGCATACAGGGAAGCAGAGACAGAATTTCCCACGGCCGCAGCGAGCCCGTTAATGGCTATTAAAAACAGGCACACACTTAAAACAGAACCCTGTGGCACACCGTTCTCCTGGACGTGGGTGGAAGTATATAAGGCTGCGACTTGCACGTGGAAGGTACGATACGACAGAAAATTTCTGATAAAGATCGGCAGAGGGCCCCGAAGACCCCATCCATGAAGCGTAGAAAGGATGTGATGACGCCATGTCGTATCGTACGCCTTCCGCATGTCGAAAAAGACAGCGACCAGGTGCTGACGGCGGGCAAAGGCAGTACGGATGGCCGACTCCAGGCTCACCAGATTTTCGGCGGCGGAGTGGCCTTTACAGAACCCACCTTGAGATGGAGCCAGAAGGCCCCGAGACACCAATACCCAAGTCAAGCGCCGGCTCACCATCCGTTCAAGAAGCTTGCAAAGAACGTTGGTGAGGCTAATGGGGTGGTAGCTGTCCACCTCCAAAGGGTTCTTGCCTGGTTTCAGAATGGGGATAATGATACTTGCCCGCCACTGCGACAGAAACTCACCCTCGACCCAAATACGGTTGTAAAGGTCGAGGAACCGTCCAGGCAGTCCACTGAGAGGTGTTTCAGCATCTGGCAGTGGATGATATCTGGTCCAGGAGCGGTATCAGGACAAGCGGCAAGGGCACTGCGGAATTCCCACTCACTGAATGGAACATTGTACGATTCTGGATGGTGGGTGCGAAACGAAAGGCTCCGACGTTCCATCCGCTCTTTAATGGAACGGAAGGCCTGAGGGTAATTCGCAGAAGCGGAACTTATGGCAAAATGCTCTGCTAAGTGGTTTGCAATGACGTCGGAGTGAGTACAAACTGCTCCATTCAGTGAGAGCGCAGGGACGCTGACAGGTGGCCGATATCTATAGACGCGTCGAGTCTTGACCCAGACCTGCAATGGAGTGACATGGAGGCCAATGGTGGACACGTACCGCTCCCAGCACTCCTGCTTGCTTTGGCGGATAAGGCGGCGGGCCCGCGCGCATCCGTTTGAAGGTGATCAGGTGTTCAATGCAGGGATGTCGCTTGTGACGCTGTAGCTCCCGCCGGCGATCTGTAATTGCTGCAGCGATCTCAGGCGACCACCAAGACACATTCCGCCGCCCAGGGGCCCCAGAGGAGCGGGGAATGGCAGATTCGGCGGCAGTAACGATGCCGGTGGTGACTGATTTAACCACCACATCATTGTCGTCATTAGAGACAGGCTCAAGAGCGGCAGTGGAGGAGAACAAGTCCCAGTCAGCCTTATTCATAGCCCATCTGCTAGGGCGCCCAGAAGAGTGACGCTGTGGTAGTGACAGAAAGATCGGAAAGTGGTCACTACCACACAGGTCATCATGCACACTCCATTGGACAGACGGTAAGAGGCTAGGGCTACAGACTGAAAGGTCAATGGCGGAGTATGTGCCATGCGCCACACTGAAGTGTGTGAAGGCACCATCATTTAACAGCGAGAGATCGAGCTGCGACAATAAATGCTCAACGATGGCGCCACTGACCCACCCCACAGAGGGTTATGGGCGTGGAAGTCGCCCAATAGCAAGAAAGGTGGCGGCAATTGGGCTATCAGCACAGCCAGGACATGCTGCGCAACATCATCATCCGGTGGAAGGTAAAGACTGCAGACGGTGACCGGGTGTGGTGGACGCCACAGTCTAACATCGAGAGCCTCTAAATGTGTTTGTAGAGGGACAGACTCGCTGTGAAGAGAGTTAAGGACATATATGCAGACGCCACCAGACACCCTTTCGTATGCTGCCCAGTTCTTATAATAACGCCGATAGCCACGGAGGGCTGGGGTTCGCATTGCTGGAAACCAAGTTTCCTGAAGAGCAATGCAGAAGAAAGGGTGAATACTGATAAGTTGTTGGAGCTCAGCTAGATGGTGGAAAAAACTGCCGCAGTTCCACAGGAGGATGATATTGTCCATGGCTGAGAAAGGCGTGAAAGGACTGGGAAGGCAATTTACGCCGCTTGTTCACTCACTGCCACCAATTCAGTACTAATATGAGAGGCATCCATGGCGTCTGAGGGACCAGCGAGATCAAGGTCCTCAGCGGACGCTAGAATCTCGACTTCATCCTCAGACGCAGAGCGTGAAAGGTGCGGTGGGGTTGGTGCCACCGCAAGTTCTTTAGCCTTAGAGGTCTTTCTCTTGGACTTCTCTTGCTGAACCTTGGGTTTCACCGGCTTTGATGGCTTCACCGATTCAGTCTCCAGGAGAGAGGAGGATCGTGAAGCCCTACGCCCGGCCGCTGGTGAGGACTTATGCCACGGTCGGCCGTCATCCTTCCCGCTGGTGGAACCCTGGGAAGGGAGGGTCCCAAGGGAACTCTTACGGTCGAGTGTAGCTGAAGAAGTTAGATGCTTCTCTGGGTGAGAAGCGGGGACGGACATCCCCGACGGGTGAGAGGAGGTTGCTCCTGACGTAGGTGGTGCAGGATCAACCGGTTGGGTAGAGACCACCACGGGCAAGGGGGTAGGAGGAGTCTTACTGCTTATCGAGTTGGCTGGAAGTCTCGAAACTGATGGGGCTAGCACAGTTGTTGTAGCAGCTGCGTAAGAAGATGTCATTCTCACAGGATGGAGTCTGTCATATTTCCTTTTGGCCTCAGTATTGGTCAGCCGGTCCAGGGTCTTATATTCCATGATTTTGCGCTCTTTCTGAAAGACTTTGCAGTCAGGCGAGCAAGGGGAATGATGCTCTCCGCAGTTGACACAGAAGGGAGGCGGGGCACATGGAGTATCGGGATGAGATGGGCGTCCACAATCTCGACATGTGAGGCTAGAAGTACAGTGAGAGGACATATTCCCGAACATCCAGCACTTAAAGCACCGCATCGGGGAAGGGATGTAGGGCTTGACGTCATAACGGTAGACCATCACTTTGACCTCCTCCGGTAATGTATTGCCCTCGAAGGCAAAGCTGAAGGCACCGGTAGCAACCTGATCGTCCTTCGGACCCCGATGAACGCGCCAGACGAAATGAACACCTCTACGCTCTAAGTTGGCGCGCAGCATGTCGTCAGACTGCAAAAGTAGGTCCCTATGGAAAATAACTCCCTGGACCATATTTAAACTCTCATGTGGTGTAATGGTAACGTGAACATCCCACAACTTGTCACAAGCAAGTAACCTGCGTGACTGGGCGGAGGATGCCGTTTGTATCAGTACTGACCCAGAGCGCATTTTAGACAAGCCCTCCACCTCCCCAAACTTGTCCTCTAAATGCTCGACGAAGAACTGAGGCTTGGTGGAGAGAAAAGACTCCCCATCAGCTCGCGTGCAAACTAAGAATCGGGGCGAATAACTGTTACCCCCATCCTGGGACTTACGCTCTTCCCACGGCGTGGCCAGGGAGGAGAACGTTTTCAGATCGTACTTTTAAGCATTAAATTGAGCACAAGAGCGCTTAGAGACTGCTGGCGAGCTGGCCGCCAGCGAGAAATGATGTACCACGCTTCATTGCACGTCATCCGCCCTGATGCCACCTACTCCGACCTAGGGCCCTCCCCACGGGCGCCACCCAGCCGCAGCAATAGCCACCTGGCAGGATGTCCATTGCCGGGAGTCCTGATGCCCCAGGGAGACGGGCATCTACTCCTTGGCATAAATGGGGAGTTAACAGCACAGGCATCAGTAGAGCGATACCTGTGTTGTCAGGGGGCTACAACCAAGTGGGTAGATGGCGGCCCTACCACAATGGACAGGCTACCGTGCTGGATCTTAGGTGCAAAAATGTCCAAGGTCGTCGTCGCAGTTAAAAGCAACCTTGCAGAGTGCAGCGAGGTAATCGCACCCAGTGACGTATCCCCGCCCAAGAGATGGAAAACGTGCGGGACACCATTGCAATGACGAAAAAGTCGGCTAAAGGTCTCAATGCACGACCGATACAGTGCACCATGTAAGGCGCCCTTCCCCAATTGGCTCGCTCTTCGGAATTATTTAGAAAGATAGAGGTCAAACCCGAGAGGGGAACATCACATAAGGCTGAAACATTTGAGACTCCTTTTAGTCACCTCTTACGACAGGCAGGACTACCGCGGGCCTATACTTATCCCCAAACCCGCAGGGGGAAATCATCGCATTTCATCCATTATCCTATGTGAAATATTTCTGAGAGGAGCTGCAGAAAGCTCCTCATTCATTTGCAGTTCATTGTTGGTATGTTTACTACACAGACAGAATAATCGCATTACATCCATTATCCTATTTGATGTATTTCAGAGAGAAACTGCAGATAGCCCCTCCCTCATTTGAGTCTCTATGTTGCTATGATTACTACACTGACACAATCATTGCATTTCATCCATTATCCTATGTGAAGCATTCCAGAGAGAAACTGCAGAAAGCTTCTCCCTCGTTTGAGTCTCTTTGTTGGTATGATTACTACACTGACAGAATCAACGCATTTCATCCATTTCCTATGTGAAGTATTCCAGAGAGAAACTGCAGAAAGATCCTCTCTCATTTGAGTCTCTTTGTTGGTATGATTACTACACTGACAGAATCGTCGCATTTCAACCATTATCCTATGTGAAGTTTTCCACAGAGAAACTGCAGAAAGCTCCTCCCTCATTTGAGTCTCTTTGTTGGTATGATTACTACACTGACAGAATGATCGCATTTCATCCATTACCTGATGTGAAGTATTTCTGAGAGAAGGTACAGATAGCACCTCCCCCATTAGAGTCTCTTTGTTGGTATGATTACTACACTGACAGAATCATCGCATTTCATCCCTCTTTCCTATGTCATGATTTACAGAGAGAAACTGCAGAAAGTTCCTCCCTCATTTGAGTCTCTCTGTTGGCATGATGACTACACTGACAGAATCATCGCATTTCATCCATTATCCCATGTGAAGGATTCCAGGGAGAAACTTCAGAAAGCTCCTCCCTCTTTTGAGTCTGTTTGTTGGTATGATTACTACACTGACAGAATTATCTCATCTCATCCATTTTCCTGTCTGAAGTATTTCCGAGAGAACTGCAGAAAGCTCCTCTCTCATTTGAGTTTCTTTGTTGGTATGACTACTACACTGACAGAATCATCACATTTCATACATTATCCTATGTGAAGTATTTCAGAGAGAAACTGCTGAAAGCTCCCGCCTCATTTGAGTCTCTTTGTTGGTATGATTGCTACACTGACAGAATCATCGCATTTCTTCCATTATCCTATGTGAAGTATTTCAGAGAGAAACTGCAGAAAGCACCTGCCTCATTTGGGTCTCTTTGTTGGTATGATTACTACAGTGACAGAAACATCGCTTTTCATCCATTATACTATGTGAAGTTTTCCAGAGAGAAACTGCAGGAAGCTACTCCCTCATCTGAGTCTCTTTGTTCGTATGATTACTACACTGACAGAATAATCGCATTTCATCCATTATCCTGCGTGAATTATTTGTGAGGGAAACTGCAGAAAGCTACACACTCATTTGAGTCTCTTTGTTGGTATGATTACTACACTGACAGAATCATCGCATTTCATCCATTACCCTATGTGAAGTTTTCCAGAAAGAAACTGCAGAAAGCTCCTCACTCATTTGTGTCCCTATTTTGGTATGATTACTACACTGACAGAATCATCGCATTTCATCCATTATCCTATGTGAAGTATTTCAGATATAACTGCGGAAAGCTCCCCCCTCATTTGAGTCTCTTTGTTGGAATGACTACTACACTGACAGAATCATCGCATTTCATCCATTATCCTAGGTAAAGTATTTCAGAGAGTAACTTCAAAAAGCTCCTCCCTCATTTGAGTCTCTTTGTAGGTATGACAGAATCATCGCATTTCAACCATTTCCATATGTAAAGTATTTCAGAGTGAAACTACAAAAGGCACCCCCCTCATTTGAGACTCTTTGTTGGTATGATTACTACACTGACAGATCATCGAATTTCATCTATTATCCTTTGTAAGAAATTCCAGAGAGAAACTACAGAAAGCTCCTCTCTCATTTGAGTCTCTGTTGGTATGATTACTACACTGACAGAATCATCACATTTCATCCATTATCCGATGTGAAGTATTCCAGAGAGAGACTGCAGACAGCTCCCCCCTCATTTGAGTCTCTTTGTTGGTATGATTACTACACTGACAGAATCATCGCATTTCCTCCATTATCCTATGTAAAGTATATCTGAGAGGAGCTGCCGAAAGCTCCTCCCTCATTTGCGGTTCTTTGTGGTATGTTTACTACACAGACAGACTAATAACATTGCATCCATTATCCTATTTGCTGTATTTCAGAGAGGAACTTCTGAAAGCTCCTTCTTCATTAGAGTCTCTTTTTTGGTATGATTACTACACTGACAGATTCGTCGCATTTCATCCATTATCCTATTTGAAGTATTTCAGAGAGAAATTGCAGAAAGCTACTACCTCATTTGAGTCCATTTGTTGGTATGATTACTACACTGACAGAATCATCAGATTTCACCATTATCCTATGTGAAGTATTCTAAAGAGAAACTGGAGAATGCTCCTTCCTCATTAGAGTCTCTTTGTTGGTATGATTACTACACTGAAAGAATCTTCTGTTTTCATCCATTATCCTACGTGAAATATTTCAGAGAGAAACTGCAGACACCCTTGCCTCATTTGAGTCCCTTTGTTGGAATGAATACTACACTGACAGAATCATCGCATTTCATCCATTATCCTATGTGAAGTATTCCAAAGAGAAACTGCAGAAAGCTACTCCCTCATTTGAGTCTCTTTGTTGGTATGATTACTACACTGACAGAATCATCGCATTTCATCCGTTATCCTATGTGAATTACTTCAGAGAGAAACCGCAGAAAGCTCCTCCCTCATATGAGTATCATCGTTGGTATGGTTAGTACAAAGCCAGAATCATCACATTTCCTTCATATTCCTAAGTGAAGTTTCTCAGAGAGAATCAGCAGAAAGCTCCTCACTCTTTTGCGTTTCTTTGTTGGTATGATTACTTCACTGACAGAATCATCGCATTTCATCCAATTTCCTATGTGGATAATGCCAGAGGGAAACTACATAGATCTCCTCCCGCATTTGATTCTCTTTGTTGGTATGATTACTACACTGACAGAATCATCGTGATTCATCCATTATCCTATGTGAAGTATTCCAGAGAGGAACTGTGGAAGGCCCCTCCCTCATTTAAGTCTCTTTGTTGGTATGACAACTACACTGACAGAATCATCGTATTTCATCCATTATCCTAGGTAAAGCATTTCAGAGAGCATTTGCAGAAAATTCCACCCTCATTTGAGTCTCTTTGTTGGTATGATTACTACACTGACAGAATCATCGTATTTCATCCATTAACCTATGTGAAGTATTCCAGAGAGCATCTGCTGAAAGCTCCTCCCTCATTTGAGACTCTTTGTTGGTATGATTACTGCACTGACAGAATCATCGCATTTCATCCATTATCCTATGTGAAGTATTCCAGAGACGAACTGCAGAAAGCTCCCCCCTCATTTTCGTCTGTTTGTTGGTATGATTACTGCACTGACAGAATCATTGCATTTCATCCATTATTATATATGAGGTATTTCAGAGAGAAACCGCAGAAGGCTCCTCCCTTATATGAGTATCTTTGTTGGTATGGTTAGTACAAAGACAGAATCATCGCATTTCATCCATTACCTTATGTAAAGTATTTCAGAGAGAAACTGCAGAACGGTCCTCCCTCATTTGAGTCTCTTTGTTAGTATGATTACTACACTGACAGATTTATCGCATTTCATCCCTTATCCTAAGTGAAGTATTTCTGAGAGGAGCTGCCGAATACTCCTTCCTCATTTGCGGTTCTTTGTGGTATGTTTACTACACAGACAGAATAATCACATTGCATCCACTATCTTATTTGATGTATTTCAGAGAGGAACTGTTGAAAGTTCCTCCTTCATTTGAGTCTCTTTTTTGGTATGATTACTACACTGACAGAATCATCGCATTTGATCCACCATCCTTTGTGAGGTATTACAGAGAGTAACTGCAGAAAGCTACCCCCTCATTTGTGTCTGTCTGTTGGTATGATTACTACACTGACAGAGTCGTCGCATTTCATCCATTATCCTAAGTAAAGTATTTCAGAGAGAAACTTCAGAAAGCACCTCCCTCATTTGAGTCTCTCTGTTGGAATGATTACTACACTGACAGAATCATCGCATTTCATCCATTATCCAACTGAAGTATTTCGGAGAGAAACTGCAGAAGGCTCCCTCCTCACTTGAGACTCTTTGTTGGTATGACTACTACACAGACAGAATCATAGCATTTCAGCCTTTTCCTAGGTAAAGTATTTCAGAGAGAAACTTCAGAAAGCTGCATCCTCATTTGAGTCTCTTTGTTGGTGTGATTACTACACCGACAGAAACATCGCATTTCATCCATTATGCTATGAGAAGTATTTCAGAGAGAAACTGCAGAAAGCTCCGATCTCATTTGAGTCTCTTTGTTGGTATGATTATTACACTGACAGAATCATCGAATTTCATCCATTATCCTATGTAAAAATTTCCAGAGAGAAACTACAGAAAGCTTGTCCCTAATTTGAGTCTCTGTTGGTATGATTACTACACTGACAGAATCATCGCATTTCATCCATTATCCTATGTGATGTATTTCAGACAGAAACCGTAGAAAGCTCCTCCCTCATATGAGTATCTTCGTTGGTATGGTTAGTAAAAACCCAGAATCATCACATTTCCTCCATTTTCCAAAGTGAAGGATCTCAGAGAGAAACTGCAGAAAGCTCCTCCCTCTTTTGCGTTTCTTCCTTGGTATGATTACTTCACTGACAGAATCATCGCATTTCATCCAATAACCTATATGGATAATGCCAGAGAGAAACTACATTGAGCTCCTCCCTCATTTGATTTTCTTTGTTGGTATGATTACTACACTGACAGAATCATTGCATTTCATCCTTTTCCTAGGTGAAGTATTTCAGAGAGAAACTTCAGAAAGCTCCTCCTTCATTTGAGTCCCTTTGTTGGTATGATTTCTACACTGACAGAATCATCGCATTTCATCCATTTTCCAATGTGAAGAATTTTCGAGAGAAAATGCAGAAAGCTCCTCCCTCATTTGAGTCTCTTTGTTGGTATGATTACTACACTGCCAGAATCATCACATTTCATACATTATCCTATTTGAAGTATTTCAGAGAGAAACTGCAGAAAGCTCCTCCCTCATTTGAGTCTCATTGTTGGTATGATTACTACACTGACAGAATCATCGCATTTCATCCATTATCCTATGTGTAGTATTCCCGAGAGGAAGTGCAGAAAGCGCCTCCCTCATTTGAGTCTCTTTGTTGGTATGATGACTACACTGACAGAGTCATCGCATTTCATCCATTATCCTATGTGATGTATTCCAGAGAGAAACTGCAGAAAACTACTCCCTCATTTGAACCTCTTTGTTGGTATGATTACTACACTGACAGAATCATCGCATTTCATCCATTATCCTATGTGAAGTATTCCAGATAGGAAGTGCAGAAAACTCCTCCCTCATTTGAGTCTCTTTCTTGGTATGATTACTACACTGCCAGAATCATCACATTTCATACATTATCCTATGTGAAGTATTTCAGAGAGAAACTGCAGAAAGCACCTGCCTCATTTGGGTCTCTTTGTTGGTATGATTACTACAGTGACAGAAACATCGCTTTTCATCCATTATACTATGTGAAGTTTTCCAGAGAGAAACTGCAGGAAGCTACTCCCTCATCTGAGTCTCTTTGTTCGTATGATTACTACACTGACAGAATAATCGCATTTCATCCATTATCCTGTGTGAATTATTTGTGAGGGAAACTGCAGAAAGCTACACACTCATTTGAGTCTCTTTGTTGGTATGATTACTACACTGACAGAATCATCGCATTTCATCCATTACCCTATGTGAAGTTTTCCAGAAAGAAACTGCAGAAAGCTCCTCACTCATTTGTGTCCCTATTTTGGTATGATTACTACACTGACAGAATCATCGCATTTCATCCATTATCCTATGTGAAGTATTTCAGATATAACTGCGGAAAGCTCCCCCCTCATTTGAGTCTCTTTGTTGGAATGACTACTACACTGACAGAATCATCGCATTTCATCCATTATCCTAGGTAAAGTATTTCAGAGAGTAACTTCAAAAAGCTCCTCCCTCATTTGAGTCTCTTTGTAGGTACGACAGAATCATCGCATTTCAACCATTTCCATATGTAAAGTATTTCAGAGTGAAACTACAAAAGGCACCCCCCTCATTTGAGACTCTTTGTTGGTATGATTACTACACTGACAGATCATCGAATTTCATCTATTATCCTTTGTAAGAAATTCCAGAGAGAAACTACAGAAAGCTCCTCTCTCATTTGAGTCTCTGTTGGTATGATTACTACACTGACAGAATCATCACATTTCATCCATTATCCGATGTGAAGTATTCCAGAGAGAGACTGCAGACAGCTCCCCCCTCATTTGAGTCTCTTTGTTGGTATGATTACTACACTGACAGAATCATCGCATTTCCTCCATTATCCTATGTAAAGTATATCTGAGAGGAGCTGCCGAAAGCTCCTCCCTCATTTGCGGTTCTTTGTGGTATGTTTACTACACAGACAGACTAATAACATTGCATCCATTATCCTATTTGCTGTATTTCAGAGAGGAACTTCTGAAAGCTCCTTCTTCATTAGAGTCTCTTTTTTGGTATGATTACTACACTGACAGATTCGTCGCATTTCATCCATTATCCTATTTGAAGTATTTCAGAGAGAAATTGCAGAAAGCTACTACCTCATTTGAGTCCATTTGTTGGTATGATTACTACACTGACAGAATCATCAGATTTCACCATTATCCTATGTGAAGTATTCTAAAGAGAAACTGGAGAATGCTCCTTCCTCATTAGAGTCTCTTTGTTGGTATGATTACTACACTGAAAGAATCTTCTGTTTTCATCCATTATCCTACGTGAAATATTTCAGAGAGAAACTGCAGACACCCTTGCCTCATTTGAGTCCCTTTGTTGGAATGAATACTACACTGACAGAATCATCGCATTTCATCCATTATCCTATGTGAAGTATTCCAAAGAGAAACTGCAGAAAGCTACTCCCTCATTTGAGTCTCTTTGTTGGTATGATTACTACACTGACAGAATCATCGCATTTCATCCGTTATCCTATGTGAATTACTTCAGAGAGAAACCGCAGAAAGCTCCTCCCTCATATGAGTATCATCGTTGGTATGGTTAGTACAAAGCCAGAATCATCACATTTCCTTCATACTCCTAAGTGAAGTTTCTCAGAGAGAATCAGCAGAAAGCTCCTCACTCTTTTGCGTTTCTTTGTTGGTATGATTACTTCACTGACAGAATCATCGCATTTCGTCCAATTTCCTATGTGGATAATGCCAGAGGGAAACTACATAGATCTCCTCCCGCATTTGATTCTCTTTGTTGGTATGATTACTACACTGACAGAATCATCGTGATTCATCCATTATCCTATGTGAAGTATTCCAGAGAGGAACTGTGGAAGGCCCCTCCCTCATTTAAGTCTCTTTGTTGGTATGACAACTACACTGACAGAATCATCGTATTTCATCCATTATCCTAGGTAAAGCATTTCAGAGAGCATTTGCAGAAAATTCCACCCTCATTTGAGTCTCTTTGTTGGTATGATTACTACACTGACAGAATCATCGTATTTCATCCATTAACCTATGTGAAGTATTCCAGAGAGCATCTGCTGAAAGCTCCTCCCTCATTTGAGACTCTTTGTTGGTATGATTACTGCACTGACAGAATCATCGCATTTCATCCATTATCCTATGTGAAGTATTCCAGAGACGAACTGCAGAAAGCTCCCCCCTCATTTTCGTCTGTTTGTTGGTATGATTACTGCACTGACAGAATCATTGCATTTCATCCATTATTATATATGAGGTATTTCAGAGAGAAACCGCAGAAGGCTCCTCCCTTATATGAGTATCTTTGTTGGTATGGTTAGTACAAAGACAGAATCATCGCATTTCATCCATTACCTTATGTAAAGTATTTCAGAGAGAAACTGCAGAACGGTCCTCCCTCATTTGAGTCTCTTTGTTAGTATGATTACTACACTGACAGATTTATCGCATTTCATCCCTTATCCTAAGTGAAGTATTTCTGAGAGGAGCTGCCGAATACTCCTTCCTCATTTGCGGTTCTTTGTGGTATGTTTACTACACAGACAGAATAATCACATTGCATCCACTATCTTATTTGATGTATTTCAGAGAGGAACTGTTGAAAGTTCCTCCTTCATTTGAGTCTCTTTTTTGGTATGATTACTACACTGACAGAATCATCGCATTTGATCCACCATCCTTTGTGAGGTATTACAGAGAGTAACTGCAGAAAGCTACCCCCTCATTTGTGTCTGTCTGTTGGTATGATTACTACACTGACAGAGTCGTCGCATTTCATCCATTATCCTAAGTAAAGTATTTCAGAGAGAAACTTCAGAAAGCACCTCCCTCATTTGAGTCTCTCTGTTGGAATGATTACTACACTGACAGAATCATCGCATTTCATCCATTATCCAACTGAAGTATTTCGGAGAGAAACTGCAGAAGGCTCCCTCCTCACTTGAGACTCTTTGTTGGTATGACTACTACACAGACAGAATCATAGCATTTCAGCCTTTTCCTAGGTAAAGTATTTCAGAGAGAAACTTCAGAAAGCTGCATCCTCATTTGAGTCTCTTTGTTGGTGTGATTACTACACCGACAGAAACATCGCATTTCATCCATTATGCTATGAGAAGTATTTCAGAGAGAAACTGCAGAAAGCTCCGATCTCATTTGAGTCTCTTTGTTGGTATGATTATTACACTGACAGAATCATCGAATTTCATCCATTATCCTATGTAAAAATTTCCAGAGAGAAACTACAGAAAGCTTGTCCCTAATTTGAGTCTCTGTTGGTATGATTACTACACTGACAGAATCATCGCATTTCATCCATTATCCTATGTGATGTATTTCAGACAGAAACCGTAGAAAGCTCCTCCCTCATATGAGTATCTTCGTTGGTATGGTTAGTAAAAACCCAGAATCATCACATTTCCTCCATTTTCCTAAGTGAAGGATCTCAGAGAGAAACTGCAGAAAGCTCCTCCCTCTTTTGCGTTTCTTCCTTGGTATGATTACTTCACTGACAGAATCATCGCATTTCATCCAATAACCTATATGGATAATGCCAGAGAGAAACTACATTGAGCTCCTCCCTCATTTGATTTTCTTTGTTGGTATGATTACTACACTGACAGAATCATTGCATTTCATCCTTTTCCTAGGTGAAGTATTTCAGAGAGAAACTTCAGAAAGCTCCTCCTTCATTTGAGTCCCTTTGTTGGTATGATTTCTACACTGACAGAATCATCGCATTTCATCCATTATCCTATGTGAAGTATTCCAGATAGGAAGTGCAGAAAACTCCTCCCTCATTTGAGTCTCTTTCTTGGTATGATTACTACACTGCCAGAATCATCACATTTCATACATTATCCTATTTGAAGTATTTCAGAGAGAAACTGCAGAAAGCTCCTCCCTCATTTGAGTCTCATTGTTGGTATGATTACTACACTGACAGAATCATCGCATTTCATCCATTATCCTATGTGTAGTATTCCCGAGAGGAAGTGCAGAAAGCGCCTCCCTCATTTGAGTCTCTTTGTTGGTATGATGACTACACTGACAGAATCATCGCATTTCATCCATTACCCTATGTGAAGTATTTCAGAGAGAAACTGCAGAAGGCTAATCCCTCAATTGATTTGCTTTGTTGGTATGATGACTACACTGACAGAGTCATCGCATTTCATCCATTATCCTATGTGAAGTATTCCAGAGAGAAACTGCAGAAAACTACTCCCTCATTTGAGTCTCTTTGTTGGTATGATTACTACACTGACAGAATCATCGCATTTCATCCATTATCCTATGTGAAGTATTCCAGATAGGAAGTGCAGAAAACTCCTCCCTCATTTGAGTCTCTTTGTTGGTATGATGACTACACTGACAGAATCATCACATTTCATCCATTTTCCTATGTGAAGTATTATAGATAGAAACAGCAGAAAGCTCCTCCCTCGTTTGAGTCTCTTTGTTGGTATGATTACTACACTGACAGAATCATTGCATTCCATTCATTATCCTATGTGAAGTATTTCAGAGAGAAGTTGCAGGAAGCTCTTCCATCATTTGAGGCTTTTTCTTGGTACAATTACTGCTCTGACAGAATCATCACATTTCATCCATTTTCCTATGGGAAGTATTTTAGATAGAATCTGCACAAAGCTCCTCCCTCGTTTGAGTCTCTTTTTTGGTATGATTACTACACTGACAGAATCATCACATTTCATCCATTATCCTATAGGAAGTATTCTAAAGAGAAACTGGAGAATGCTCCTTCCTCATTTGAGTCTCATTGTTGGTATGATTACTACACTGAAAGAATCTTCTCTTTTCATCCATTACCCTACGTGAAATATTTCAGAGAGAAACTGCAGAAACCCTTGCCTCATTTGAGTCCCTTTGTTGGCATGAATACTACACTGACAGAATCATCGCATTTCATCCATTATCCTATTTGAAAGGTTTCAGAGAGAAACAACTGCTGCAGAAAGCTCCTCCCTCATTTGAGTCTCTTTGTCATTACTACACTGACAGAATCGTCGCATTCCATCCATTATCCTATGTGAAGTATTCCAGGGAGAAACTGCATAAAGCTACTCCCTCATTTGAGTCTCTTTGTTGGTATGACTACTACACTGACAGAATCATTCGCATTTCATCCATTATCCTATGTGAAGTATTCCAAAGAGAAACTGCAGAAAGCTACTCCCTCATTTGAGTCTCTTTGTTGGTATGATTACAACACTGACAGAATCATTGCATTCCATTCATTATCCTATGTGCAGTATTTCAGAGAGAAGCCGCAGGAAGCTCTTCCATAATTTGAGTCTCTTCCTTGGTACGATTACTACACTGACAGATACATCGCATCTCATCCATTATCCTATGTGAAAAAATCGAGAGAGGAAATGCAGAGAGCTCCTCACTTATTGGAGTCTCTTTGTCGATATGATTACTTCAATGACAGAATCATCGCATTTCATCCATTATCCTATGTGAAGTGAATCAGAGAGAAACTGCAGAAAGCTCGTCCCTCATTTGAGTCTCATTGTTGGTATGATTACTACACTGACAGAAAAATCGCATTTCAGCCATTATCCCATGTGAAAAATTCCGGAGAGCAACTGCAGAGAGCTCCTCCCTTATTTGAGTCTCTTTGTTGATATGATTGCTACACTGACAGAAACATCGTATTTCATCCATTATCCCATGTGAAGTGTTTCAGAGAGAAATTGCAGAAAGCTCCTCCCTCATTTGAGTCTCTTTGTTGGTTTGATTACTACACTGACAGAATCATCGCGATTCATCCATTATCCTATCAGATGTATTAAAGAGAGAAACCGCAGAGAGCTCCTCTCTCATTTGAGTCTCTTTGTTGGTATGATTACTTCACTGACAGAATCATCGCATTTCATCCATTATCCTATGTGAAGTCTTCCAGAGATGAACGGTAGAAAGCCCCTCCCTCATTTGAGTCTCTATGTTGGTATGACGACTACACTGACAGAATCATCGTATTTAATCCATTATCCTAGGTAAAGTATTTCAGAGGGAATCTGCAGAAAGCTCCTCCCTTATTTGAGTCCCTTTGTTGATATGATTACTTCACTGACAGATGCATCGCATTTCATCCATTATCCTATGTGAAGTATTCCAGAGAGGAACTGTGGAAAGCCCCTCCTTCATTTGTGAATCTTTGTTGGTATGACAACTACACTGACAGAATCATCGTATTTTATCAATTATCCTAGGTAAAGCATTTCAGAGAGAATCTGCAGAAATCTCATCCCTCATTTGAGTATCTTTGTTGGTATGATTACTACACTGACAGAATCATCGTACTTCATTCGTTAACCCATGTGAAGTATTCCAGAGACTATCTGTTGAAAGCTCCTCCCTCATTTGAGTCTCTTTGTTGGTATGATTACTACACTGACAGAATCATCGCATTTCATCCATTATCCTATGTGAAGTATTCCAGAGAGAAATTGCAGAAATCTCCTTCCTCATTTGAGTCTCCTTGTCGGTATGATTACTACACTGACAGAATCATCGCATTTCATCCATTACTTTATGTAAAGTATTTCAGAGAGAAACTGCAGAAAGGTCCTCCCTCATTTGAGTCTCTTTGTTGGTATGATTACTATACTGACAGATTTATCGCATTTCATCCATTATCCTATGTGAAGTATTTCTGAGAGGAGCTGCCGAATGCTCCTTCCTCATTTGCGGTTCTTTGTGGTATGTTTACTACACAGACAGAATAATCACATTGCATCCAGTATCCTATTTGATGTATTTAAGAGTGGAACTGTTGAAAGCTCCTACTTCATTTGAGTCTCATTTTTGGTATGATTACTACACTGACAGAATCATCGCATTTGATCCACAATCCTATGTGAGGTATTACAGAGAGTAACTGCAGAAAGATACCCCCTCATTTGTGTCTGTCTGTTGGTATGATTACGACATTGACAGAATTGTCGCATTTCATCCATTATCCTAGGTAAAGTATTTCAGAGAGAAACTTCAGAAAGCTCCTCCCTCATATGAGTCCCTCTGCTGGTATGATTACCACACTGACAGAATCATCGCATTTCATCCATTATCCAACTGAAGTATTTCGAAGAGAAACTGCAGAAGGCTCCCCCCGCATTTCAGTCTCTCTGTTAAGATGATTACTACACTGACAGAATCATCGCATTTCATCCATTATCCTATGTGAAGTATTTCAGGGAGAAACTGCAGAAAGCTCCCCCCTCATTTGAGTTTCTTTGTAGGTATGATTACTACAGTGACACAATCATCACATTTCATCCATTATCCTATGTGAAAAAATCGAGAGAGGACCTGCAGAGAGCTCCACAGTCATTTGAGTCTCTTAGTTGACATGATTACTACACTGTCAGAATCATCGCATTTCATCCATTATCCTATGTGAAGTGTTTCAGGTAGAAACTGCAGAAAGCTTCCCCCTCATTTGAGTCTCTTTGTTGGTATGATTACTACACTGACAGAATCATCGCATTTCATCCATTATACTCCTGAAGTATTTTAGAGAGAAACTGCAGAAGGCTCCCCCTTCATATGAGTCTCTTTGTTTGAATGATAACTACACCGACAGAATCATCGCATTTCATTCATTATCCCGTGTGAAAAATGCCAGAGAGCAACTGCAGCGAGTTCCTCCCTCATTTGAGTCTCGTTGTTGGTATGATTACTACACTGACAGAATCATCACATTTCATCCATAATCCTATGTGAAAAAATCGAGAGAGGAACTGCAGAGAGCTCCACAGTCATTTGAGTCTCTTTGTTGACATGATTACTACACTGTCAGAATCACCGCATTTCACCCATTATCCTATCTGAAGTATTCCAGAGAGAAACTGCAGAAAGCCCCTCCCTCATTTGAGTCTCTTTGTTGGTATGATTACTTCACTGACAGAATCATCGCATTCTGTCCATTATCCTGTGGGAAGTATTCCAGAGAGGAACGGTAGAAAGCCCATCCCTCATTTCAGTCTCTTTATTGGTATGACGACTACACTGACAGAATCATCGTATTTCATCCATTATCCTAGGTAAAGTATTTCAGAGAGAATCTGCAGACAGCTCCTCCCTCATTTGAGTCTCTTTGTAAGTGTGATTACTACACTGACAGAATCATCGCATTTCATCCATTATCATATGTGAAGTATTCCAGAGAGAAAATGCAGAAAGCTCCTCTTCATTTGAGTCACTTTGTTGGTATCATTACTACACTGACAAATTCATCGCATTTCAACCATTATCCTATCTGAAGTTTTTCGGAGAGAAACTGCAGAAAGCTCCTCCCTCAGTTGAGTCTCTTTGTTGGTGTGATTACTACACTGACAGAATCATCGCATTTAATCCATTATCCTATGTGAAGTATTCCAGAGACGAACTGCAGAAAGCTCCCCCCTCATTGTCGTCTGTTTGTTGGTATGATTACTGCACTGACAGATTTATTGCATTTCATCCATTAATATATATGAGGTATTTCAGAGAGAAACCGCAGAAGGCTCCTCCCTTATATGAGTATCTTTGTTGGTATGGTTAGTACAAAGACAGAATCATCGCATTTCATCCATTACCTTATGTAAAGTATTTCAGAGAGAAACTGCAGAAAGGTCCCCCTCATTTGAGTCTCTTTGTTAGTATGATTACTACACTGACAGATTTATCGCATTTCATCCATTATCCTAAGTGAAGTATTTCTGAGAGGAGCTGCCGAATGCTCCTTCCTCATTTGCGGTTCTTTGTGGTATGTTTACTACACAGACAGAATAATCACATTGCATCCACTATCTTATTTGATGTATTTCAGAGAGGAACTGTTGAAAGTTCCTCCTTCATTTGAGTCTCTTTTTTGGTATGATTACTACACTGACAGAATCATCGCATTTGATCCACCATCCTATGTGAGGCATTACAGTTAGTAACTGCAGAAAGCTACCCCCTCATTTGTGTCTGTCTGTTGGTGTGATTACTACACTGACAGAATCGTCGCATTTCATCCATTATCCTAGGTAAAGTATTTCAGAGAGAAACTTCAGAAAACTCCTCCCTCATTTGAGTCTCTCTGTTGGAATGATTACTACACTGACAGAATCATGGCATTTCATCCATTATCCAACTGAAGTATTTCGGAGAGAAGCTGCAGAAGGCTCCCGCCTCATTTGAGACTCTTTGTTGGTATGATTACTACACTGACAGAATCATTGCATTTCATCCATTTTCCTAGGTAAAGTATTTCAGAGAGAAATTTCAGAAAGCTGCACCCTCATTTGAGTCTCTTTGTTGGTGTGATTACTACACTGACAGAAACATCGCATTTCATCCATTATGCTATGAGTAGTATTTCAGAGAGAAACTGCAGAAAGCTCCGCCCTCATTTGAGTCACTTTGTTGGTATGATTATTACACTGACAGAATCATCGAATTTCATCCATTATCCTATGTACAAATTTCCAGAGAGAAACTACAGAAAGCTTGACCCTAATTTGAGTCTCTGTTGGTATGATTACTACACTGACAGAATCATCGCATTTCATCCATTATCCTATGTGATGTATTTTAGACAGAAACCGCAGAAAGCTCCTCCCTCATATGAGTATCTTCGATAGTATGGTTAGTACAAACCCAGAATCATCACATTTCCTCCATTTTCCTAAGTGAAGGATCTCAGAGAGAAACTGCAGAAAGCTCCTCCCTCTTTTGCGTTTCTTTGTTGGTATGATTACTTCACTCTACAGAATCATCGCATTTCATCCAATATCCTATGTGGATAATGCCAGAGAGAAACTACATTGAGCTCCTCCCTCATTTGATTCTCTTTGTTGGTATGATTACTACACTAACAGAATCATCACATTTCATCCATTTTCCAATGTGAAGTATTTCAGAGAGAAACTTCAGGAAGCTCCTCCTTCATTTGAGTCCCTTTGTTGGTATGATTACTACACTGACAGAATCATCGCATTTCATCCATTTTCCAATGTGAAGAATTTTCGAGAGAAAATTCAGAAAGCTCCATCCTCATTTGAGACTCTTTGTTGGTGTGATTACTACACTTAAACAATCATCGTATTTCATCCATTATCCTATGTGAAGTATTCCAGAGAGACACTGCAGAAAGCTTCTCCCTCATTTGAGTCTCTTTGTTGGTATGATTACTACACTGGCAGAATCAACGCATTTCATCCATTATCCCATGTGAGGAATTCCAGAGAGAAACTGCCGAAAGCTCCTCCCTCATTTGAGTTTCTTTGTTGTATGATGACTACACTGACAGAATCATCGCATTTCATCCATTACCCTATGTGTAGTATTTCAGAGAAAAACTGCAGAAAGCTCCAAGCTCATTTGAGTCTCTTTGTTGGTATGATTACTACACTGACAGATTCATCGCATTTCATCCATTATCCTATGTGAAGTATTCCAGAGAGGAAGTGCAGAAAGCTCCTCCCTCATTTGAGTTTCTTTGTTGGTATGATGACTACACTGACAGAATCATCGCATTTCATCCATTACCCTATGTGTAGTATTTCAGAGAAAAACTGCAGAAGGCTCCTCCCTCAATTGATTTGCTTTGTTGGTATGATGACTACACTGACAGAGTCATCGCATTTCATCCATTATCCAATGTGAAGTATTTCAGAGAGATACTGCAGAATGCTCCTCCCTCATTTGAGTCTCTTTGTTGGTATGATTACTACACTGACAGAATCATCGCATTTCATCCATTATCGTAAGTGAAGTATTTCGGAGGGAAGCTGCAGAAAGCTCGTACCTCAATTGTATCTCTTTGTTGGTATGATTACTACACTGACAGATTCATTGCATTCCATTCATTATCCTATGTGAAGTATTTCAGAGAGAAGCTTCAGAAAGCTCCTACCTCATTTGTATCTCTTTGTTGGTATGATTACTACACTGACAGAATCATTGCATTCCATTCATTATCCTATGTGAAGTATTTCAGAGAGAAGTTGCAGGAAGCTCTTCCATCATTTGAGGCTCTTACTTGGTACAATTACTGCACTGACAGAATCATCACACTTCATCCATTTTCCTATGTGAAGTATTTTAGATAGAAACTGCAGAAAGCTCCTCCCTCGTTTGAGTCTCTTTGTTGGTATTGTTACTACACTGACAGAATCATCACATTTCATGCATTATCCTATGTGAAGTATTCCAGAGAGGAACTGCAGAATGCTCCTCCCTCATTTGAGACTCTTTGTTGGTATGATTCCTACACTGACAGAATCATCACATTTCATCCATTATCCTATGTAAATTATTTCCGAGAGAAACTGCAGAAAGCTCCTCCCTCATTTGAGTCTCTTTGTTGGTATGATTACTACGCTGTCAGAATCATCGCATCATATTCATTATCCTATGTGAAGTATTTCAGAGAGGAACTGCGGAAAGCTCCTCCCTCATTTGAGTCTCTTTGTTGGTACAATTACTACACTGACAGAATCATCGCATTTCATCCATTATTCTATGTGAAGTATTCCAGAGAGAAACTGCAGAAAACTACTCCCTCATTTGAGTCTCTTTGTAGGTATGATTACTACACTGACAGAATCATCGCATTTTGGATGGTTGGTTTAAGGGTTAAAGGGACCATAGTGCAGAGGTCATCGTTCCCTATTTCCCAAATACTGAGAATATCCACAGAGAATAAAAAATGTTCTACTGAATAGGTGACAGACGACACAGAAGAAAAGAGACATAGACATTGACCAGACAAAATGAAATAAAATCACACGGTGTGTGACGGTGGTGGGCCGACCATATGAACAAAAAAAAAGGGAAAAGCTAACCACCGAAAACAGATTAAAAACTTGGTTTAAAACCGTAGGCCAAAGGCCAGGATCTACACAAAACCATAAAATAAAACAGAAACACTCAGATTAAAGAATAGAAACTCCCTGCCCTAATAAAACGTAAAACTAAGCCAGCCATAACAGGGTCATCATATAAAAGGGCAGTGAGCGTATCAGGCAGCGCAAATGTCTGCCTGACCACAGCTAAAAGGAAGCAGGACAATAAAATGTGGGCCACTGTCAAAGTCGTCCCGCAGCGACGTACAGGAGGGTCCTCCCGGCGAAGTAAATAACTGTGTGTTAGCCGGGAGTGGCCAATGCGGAGCTGACAAAGGACGACGGAGTCCCTGCAGTTGGTTCGCATGGATGACCGCCACACAGTCGTCGTCTCCTTAATGGCACAGAGTTTATTGGGCGTGATCCGATCGCGCCATTCAGCGACCCAAAGCGCAAAAACTTTTCGGCGGAGGACTGTCCGCAAATTAGTCTCTGGGAGGCCAACATCCAGAGACGGTTGTCTCATGGCCTCTTTCGCCAGGTGGTCAAAATGTTCATTGCCCAGGATACCGACGGGACCAGGGGTCCACACAAAGACCACAGAGCGGCCGCATCGCGCAAGAGTATGCAGGGACTCATGGATAGCCATCACCAGATGAGAATGTGGAAAACACTGGTCGAGAGCTCGTAAACCGCTCAGGGAATCGCTACAGATAACGAAGGGCTCACCTGAGCAGGAGCGGATATACTCTAGGGCTCGAAAGATGGCGACTAGCTCAGCAGTGTAAATGCTGCAGCCAGCCCCCATGGACCACTGTTCGGAATGGTCCGCTAGCGTTAGCGCATACCCGACACGACCAGCAACCTTCGAACTGTCGGTGTAAACAATTCCAGAGCCCTGATACGTGGCCAGGATGGAATAAAAGCGGCGGCGGAACGCCTCTGGAGGGACCGAGTCCTTCGAGCACTGTGCCAAGTCGAGCCAAAGGCAAGGGCGAGAAACACACCATGGAGGTGTACGCAGACGCGCCCGGAAAACAGGTGGAACAGGGAAAAACCCAAGCCCGCAGAGAAGCTCCTTGACGCGTACGGCGATCGGACAACCCGACCGGGGCCGACGGACTGGCAGATGGACGACTGACTGTGGGAACAAGACACGGTAATTTGGATGCCCCGGCAAGCTAAAAACATGGGCAGCATAAGCAGCCAGTAATTGTTGGTGATGTAACCGCAGTGGAGGGCCACCTGCCTCAACAAGGATGCTGTCCACAGGGCTGGTGCGGAAGGCACCAGTGGCAAGTCGGATCCCGCTGTGTAGTATTGAGTCCAGCACCCGCAATGCAGAGGGGGATGCTGAGCCATAAGCCAGGCTCCCATAATCCAGACGGGACTGGATTAACGCCTAGTAGAGCCGCAACAGGGTAAATCGGTCGGCGCCCCAGCTGGTGTGGCTCAAGCATCTCAGAGCGTTTAGATGCCGCCAACACGCCTGTTTAAGCTGCCGGATATGAGGCAGCCAAGTCAACCGGGCATCGAAAACCACCCTCAAAAACTTGTGTGATTCCACCACTGAAAGAAGTTAGCCGGCAAGATAAAGCCGCGGCTCCGGGTGGACTGTGCGTCGCCGGCAGAACTGCATTACGCAGGTCTTGGCTGCCGAAAACTGGAACCCATGAGCTACAGTCCAAGACTGCGCCTTGCGGATAGCACCCTGTAGCCGACGTTCAACAGCTGCAATGCCAGTAGAGCTGTAATAAAGGCAGAAGTCGTCAGCATACAGGGAAGCAGAGACAGAATTTCCCACGGCCGCAGCGAGCCCGTTAATGGCTATTAAAAACAGGCAGACACTTAAAACAGAACCCTGTGGCACACCGTTCTCCTGGACGTGGGTGGAAGTATATAAGGCTGCGACTTGCACGTGGAAGGTACGATACGACAGAAAATTTCTGATAAAGATCGGCAGAGGGCCCCGAAGACCCCATCCATGAAGCGTAGAAAGGATGTGATGACGCCATGTCGTATCGTACGCCTTCCGCATGTCAAAAAAGACAGCGACCAGGTGCTGACGGCGGGCAAAGGCAGTACGGATGGCCGACTCCAGGCTCACCAGATTTTCGGCGGCGGAGTGGCCTTTACAGAACCCACCTTGAGATGGAGCCAGAAGGCCCCGAGACACCAATACCCAAGTCAAGCGCCGGCTCACCATCCGTTCAAGAAGCTTGCAAAGAACGTTGGTGAGGCTAATGGGGTGGTAGCTGTCCACCTCCAAAGGGTTCTTGCCTGGTTTCAGAATGGGGATAATGATACTTGCCCGCCACTGCAACAGAAACTCACCCTCGACCCAAATACGGTTGTAAAGGTCGAGGAACCGTCGCTGGCAGTCCACTGAGAGGTGTTTCAGCATCTGGCAGTGGATGCTATCTGGTCCAGGAGCGGTATCAGGACAAGCGGCAAGGGCACTGCGGAATTCCCACTCACTGAATGGAACATTGTACGATTCTGGATGGTGGGTGCGAAACGAAAGGCTCCGACGTTCCATCCGCTCTTTAATGGAACGGAAGGCCTGAGGGTAATTCGCAGAAGCGGAACTTATGGCAAAATGCTCTGCTAAGTGGTTTGCAATGACGTCGGAGTGAGTACAAACTGCTCCATTCAGTGAGAGCGCAGGGACGCTGACAGGTGGCCGATATCTATAGACGCGTCGAGTCTTGGCCCAGACCTGCAATGGAGTGACATGGAGGCCAATGGTGGACACGTACCGCTCCCAGCACTCCTGCTTGCTTTGGCGGATAAGGCGGCGGGCACCCGCGCAGACGTTTGATGGCGATCAGGTGTTAATGCAGGGATGTCGCTTGTGACGCTGTAGCGCCCGCCGGCGATCTGTAATCGCTGCAGCGATCTCAGGCGACCACCAAGACACATCGCATTTCATCCATTATCCTATGTGAAGTATTTCAGACAGAAGCTGCAGAAAGCTCCTCCCTCATTTGAGTGTCTTTGTTGGTATGGTTACTACAAAGCTAGAGTCATCGCGTTTCATCCATAACCCTATGTAAAGTGCATCTGAGAGAAGCTACAGAAAGCTTCACCTGCAATTGCATCCCTTTGTTGGTACGATTGCTACACAGTGATAATTAAGATAGGGTTGTAAGAAATGCAAAATTTCTGTTTAAGAGAAGCTGCAGAAATCTCCTCCCTGATTTGCATCTCTTTGTTGATATGGCAACTACAATGCCAGAACCATCGCATTTCAACCATTACCCTATGTGAAGTGTGCTGAAACAAGCGGCAGAAAGCTGCTTCTTCATTTGCATTTCTTTGTTTGTATGCGTACCACACAGACAGAATCATCGCATTTCATCTATTACCCTATGTGAAATATTTCTGATGGAAGCTGCTGAATGCTCCTCCCTCATTTACGTCTCTTTCTTGGTATGGTTACAACACTGACTGAACAATCGCATTCCATCCATTATCAATGTAAAGTATTTCAGGGAGAACCTGCAGAAAGCTCCTTCCTCATTTGCATTTCTTTGTTGGTATGGTTACTACACAAACAGAATTATCGCATTTCATCCATTATCCTATATGAAGTATTTCAGTAAGATCCTGCAGAAAGATCAGCCCTCATTACGGTCGGGTTATTGGTACAATTTCTACACTGACAGAATCATCGCATTTCATCCATTATCCTATGTGAAGTATTTCAGACAGGAGCTGCAGAAAGCTCCTCCCTCATTTGCTTTCTTTGGTGGTATGGTTACCACAAAGCCACAATCATTGCATTTCATCCATTATCTATGGGAAGAATTTCTGAGAGAAGCCGCAGAATGCTCCTCCCTCATTTGAGTCTCTGTGTTGGTATGATTACTACACAGACAGAACCATCGCATTTCATTCGATATCCTATTGGAAATATTTAAGAGAGAACCTGCAAAAAGCTCCCCCCTCATTTGAGTTTCTTTGTTGGTATGGTTACTACACTGACAGAATCATCGCATTTCATTCACCATCCAATGTGAAGTATTTCAGACAGGAGCTGCAGAAAGCTCCTCCCTCATTTGAGTCTCTTTGTTGGTATGATTACTACACAGACAGAATCATCGCATTTCATCAATTACCCTAAGTGGATTAATACTTAGAAGACCTGCAGAAACCTCTTCCCTCATTTCCATCTATTTGTTGGTATGATTACTACACAGACAGAATCATCACCTTTCATCCATTACCCTATGTGAAGTATTTCAGTGAGAAGCAGCATAAAGCTCCTCCCTCATTCGCATCTCTAATTTGATATGGTTACTAAAATTCCAGAATCATCACATTCCATCCATAACCATATGTCAAGTATTTCTGAGAGGACCTGCAGGTATCTGACCCCTCATTTGCTTATCTTTGTTTGTATGGTTACTATAAAACTAAATTAAATCATTCCATTAATTACCCTATGTGAAGTTTTTCTGAGAGAAGCTGCAGGAAGCGCCTCCCTCATTTGCATCTCTTTGTAGGTATGGTATCTAAATAGCCAAAATCACCACATTTTATCCATTACCCAATATGAAGTATTTCTGAGAGAAGCTGCAGGAAACTCCTCCCTCATTTGCTTTCTTTGGTGGTATGGTTACCACAAAGCCACAATCATTGCATTTCATCCGTTATCTATGGGAAGAATTTCTGAGAGAAGCCGCAGAATGCTCCTCCCTCATTTGAGTCTCTTTGTTGGTATGATTACTACACTGACAGAATCATCGCATTTCATCTATTACCCTAAGTGAAATATATCTGTTGGAAGCTGCTGAAAGCTCCTCCCTCATTTAAGTCTCTTTGTTGGTATGGTTCAACACTGACAGAATAATCGCATTACATCCATTATCCTATGTGAAGTATTTCAGTAAGACGCTGCAGAATGCTCCTCCCTCATTCTGTCTCTTTGTTGGTATGGTTCAACACTGACATAATAATCGCATTTCATCCATTGTCCTACATGAAGTATTTTAGTAAGATCCTGCAGAAAGATCCGCCCTCATTTCAGTCTCGTTTTTAGTACAATTTCTACACTGACAGAATCATCCCGTTTCATCCATTATCCTGTGTGAACTATTTCACAAAAGAGCAGCAGAAAGCTCCTCCCTCATTTGGGTATCTTTGTTGGTTTGGTTACTACACAGACCGAAACATCGCATTTCATCTATAACCCTATGTGAAATATTTCTGATGCAAGCTGCAGAAAGCTCCTCCCTCATTTGAGTCTCTATGTTGGTATGATTACCACACTGACAGAATCATCACATTTCATCCATTATCCTATTGGAAGTATCTAAGGGAGACGCTGCAGAAAGCTCCCACCACATTTGAGTCTCTATGTAGGTATGATTACTACACTGACAGAATCATCGCACTTCATCTATTACCGTATGTGAAATATTTCTGATGGAAGCTGCTGAAAGCTACTGCCTCATTTGCGTTTCTTTATTGTTATGATTTCTACACAGACACAAACATCACATTTCATCTATTAGCCTATGTGAAATATTGCTGATGGAAGCTGCAGCAAGCTCCTCCCTCATATGAGTCTCTTTGATGATATGTTACTACACAGACAGAATCATCGCATTTCATCCATTATCCGATGAGAAGTACTTCAGAGCGAAGCTGCAGAAAGCTCCTGCGCCATTTGAGTCTCTATGTTGGTATGATTACTACACTGACAGAAAACTTACATTTCATCCATAATCCTATTGGAAGTATTTATGGGAGATGCTGCAGAAAGCTCCTCCCTCATTTGAATCTCTATGTTGCTATGATTACTACACTGAGAGAATCATCGCATTTCATCCATTATCGTATTGGAAGTATTTAAGGGAGAAGCAGCACAAAGCTCATCCCTCATTTGAGCCTGCTTGTTGATATGGTTACTACACTGACAGAATCATGAAATTTCATTTATTATCCCATTGGAAGTATTTAAGAGTGATGCTGCAGAAAACTCCTTTCTCATTTGAGTCTCTATGTTGGTATTATTACTACACTGACAGAATCATCGCATTTCATCCATTATCCTATTGGAAGTATTTAAGATAGAAGCTGCCGAAAGTTCCTCCCTCATTTGAGTCTCTATGTTGGTATGATTACAACACTGACAGAATCATCGCATTTCATCCATTGTCTTATTCGAAGTATTTAAGACAGAAGCAGCAGGAAGCTCCTCCTTCATTTGAGTCTCTATGTTGGTATGATTACCAAACTGACAGAATCATCGCATTTCATCCATTTTCCTATTCGGGGTATTTAAGAGAAAAGCTGCAGAAAGCTGCTCCCTCATTTGAGTCTCTATGTTGGTATGATTACCACACTGACAGAATCGTGGCATTTCATCTATGACACTATGTGAAATATTTCTGATGGAAGCTGCAGAAAGCTCCTCCCTCATTTTCGTCCCTATGTTGGTATGATTACTACACTGACAGAATTATTGCTTTTCATGCATTATCCGATTATACGTATTAAGGAGAGAAGCTACAGAATGCTCCTTCCTCATTTGAGTTTCTATGTTTGTGTGGTTACTACACTGGCAGAATCAACGCATTTCATCCATTATCCTTTTGGAAGTATTTAGGAGAGAAACTGCAGAAAGCTCCTCCCTCATTTGTGTCTCTATATTGGTATGATTACCACACTGACAGAGTCAAGCATTTCATCCATTATCCTATTGGAAGTATTTAAGAGAGAAGCTGCAGAACGCTCCTCCGTCA
The DNA here is from genome assembly GCF_021461395.2 of Schistocerca americana. Classification (NCBI taxonomy): domain Eukaryota; kingdom Metazoa; phylum Arthropoda; class Insecta; order Orthoptera; family Acrididae; genus Schistocerca; species Schistocerca americana. Next base: position 76,433,186 of record NC_060121.1, on the reverse strand, counting down.
TTTAAGTCTCTATGTTGATATGATTACCACATTGACAGAATCATCACATTTCATCCATTCCCATATTGGAAGTATTTAAGAGAGAAGCTGCAGAAAGCTCCTCCCTCATTTGAGTCTCTATGTTGCTTTGATTACTACACTGACAGAATCATACCATTTCATCCATTATCCAATTTAAAGTATGTAAGGGAGAAGCTGCAGAAAGCTCCTCCCTCATTTGAGTCTCTATGTTGGTATGATTACCACACTGACAGAATCATCGCATTTCTTCCATTATCCTATTGGACGTATTTTAGAGGGAAGCTGCAGAAATCTCCTGCCTCATTTGCGTTTCTTTATTGGTGTGATTACAACACAGACACAAACATCGCATATCATCTATTAGCCTACGTGAAATATTTCTGATGGAAACTGCAGAAAGCTCGTCCCTCATTTGAGTCACTATGTTGGTATGATTACTACATTGACAGAATCATCGCATTTCATCCATTATCCTATTGGAAGTATTCAAGAGAGAAGCTGCAGAAAGCTCCTCCCTCATTTGAGTCCCTATGTTGGTATGATTACCACTCTGACAGAATCATCGCATTTAATCCATTATCCTATTGGAAGTATTTAAGAGAGAAGCTGCAGAAAGCTCCTACCCCATTTGAGTCTCTATGTTGGTATGATTACCACACTGACAGAATCATCACATTTCATCCATTATCCTATTGGTAGTATTTAAGAGAGAGGCTGCAGAAAGCTCCTCCCCCAATTGAGTTCTATGTTGGTATGATTACTATACTGACAGAATCCGTCCATTTCATCTATTATCCTTTTTTTTTGGGCGCACAACTTCAATGGTCATTAGCGCCCTGACTACATTAAGAATGCACCGCGAGGCACAAGTTTAAAACAACAACTAAAGGGGAAAACACGATAAAAGACAGACTGACGGGCATAGGTTTAAAAGCAGCATCATCAAATGTGCTTAGAGAGGTTTGTCAAATTGATAAAACGAAGAACACGAGCAGCTGCTCGTGGGTCATCCGCTAAAATGGCATCTAAAGTACATGGCAGTTTAAGATCTAGACGCAGTGTGTTAAAATCCGGACAGGACATTAAAATGTGGCGGACCGTCAGTAATTGCCCACATGGGCAGAACATCGCCGGAGCAGCCGTCAGCAGATGGCGATGGCTGAACTGGCAGTGTCCAATGCGTAACCGGGCCAAAACGACCTACTCCCGCCGAGAAGGGCGGGAGGAGGACGTCCAAGCCGCGGGAAGAGGTTTCAATGCCTGAAGCTTGTTGTCTGTAAGTGCAGCCCAATCGGCATGCCACAGCAATAAAATGCGTCGACAAATGACCCTGCTGCAGTCTGATGAAGGGACACAACAAGAAGCTGTCCGAGGCTGGAGGACCGCAGCCTTGGCCGCGGCATCTGCAGCTTCGTTCCCAGGGATACCAACATGGCCAGGGACCCACATAAAGCTAACCGGAGAACCGACGTCCACCAGCTGCTGAAGAGAGCGTTGGATCTGGTGCATGAAAGGGTGAACCGGATACGGATCACTGAGGCTCAGGATGGCGCTCAGGGAATCGGAGCAGATGACATAAGCAGAATGTCGGTGGCGGCAGATGTAAAGAACAGCCTGGTAGAGGGCAAAGAGCTCAGCTGTGAAGACCGAACAATGGCCATGGAGCCGGTATTTGAAACTTTGTGCCCCAACAATAAAAGAAAACCCGACCCCGTCATTGGTCTTTGAGCCATCTGTATAAATGAAGGTCAAATTGATGAACTTTGAACGAAGTTCAACAAAACGGGAGTGGTAGACCGAACCGGGGGTAACCTCTTTTTGGAGCAAGCTGAGGTCAAGGTGAACGCGGACCTGAGCCTGGAGCCAAGGTGGCGTGTGGCTCTCGCCCACTCGAAAGGTTGCAGGGAGTGAAAAATTAAGGTGTTGAAGGAGGCGACGAAAGCGAACTCCAGGGGGTAGCAGGGCAGAGACATACAACCCACACTGACGGTCGAGAGAGTCGTCAAAAAAGGAACGATAAGACGGGTGGTCGGGCATTGACAGTAGCCGACAGGCATACCGACAAAGCAGTATATCGCGCCGGTAGCTGAGTGGCAATTCGCCAGCGTCAGCATGAAGACACTCTATGGGACTAGTATAAAACGCTCCGATCGCAAGTCGTAAACCCTGATGTTGTATGGAGTTGAGGCGGCGTGAGATGGATGGCTGTGCAGAGTAGTATACGAAGCTCCCATAATCCAGCTTGGAGCGGACGATCGACCGATATAGACGAAGCAGGACGGTTCGATCCGCTCCCCACGACATACCACTGAGAACACGGAGGACATTTAAAGAACGGGTACAACGGGCAGCCAAATATGACACATGTGGAGACCAGCTAAGTTTCCTGTCAAATGTAAGACCTAAAAATTTTGTTGTCTCCACGATTGGGAGAGCAACGGGACCGAGTCGTAAGGACGGTGGGAGAAACTCTTTGTAGCGCCAGAAGTTAATACAGACCGTCTTCTCGGCAGAAAAACGGAAGCCATTGGCGACACTCCAGGAGTAAAGACGGTCACAAGAGAACGCTGAAGACAGCGCTCCAGGACACGTGTACACTGCGCGCTGCAATAGATGGTAAAATGGTCCACGAAAAGGGAGCCTGATACATCAGCTGGGAGACAATCCATTATTGGATTGATCGCGATGGCGAAGAGAGCGACGCTCAGAAATGAGCCCTGTGGCACCCCATTCTCCTGGCGAAAGGTGTCTGACAGGACAGAACCCACATGTACCCTGAACTGTCGATCCATTAAAAAAGAACGAATAAAAAGAGGGAGGCAACCGCGAAGGCCCCATGTATGCATGGTGCGGAGAATGCCCGCCCTCCAACAGGTGTCGTAAGCCTTCTCCAAATCAAAGAACACAGCCACGGTCGGGCGCTTCCGCAAGAAGTTATTCATAATGAAGGTCGACAAGGTAACCAGATGGTCAACAGCAGAGCGGCGCCTACGAAATCCACATTGTACATTGGTAAGTAGGCGTCGAGACTCGAGCAGCCAAACCAATCGAGAGTTAACCATTTGCTCCATCACTTTACAGACACAGCTGGTAAGCGAGATGGGTCGATAACTGGAAGGCAAGTGCTTGTCCTTCCCCGGCTTAGGAATCAGGACAACAATAGACTCGCGCCAGCATGCGGGAACATGTCCCTCAATCCAGATGCGATTGTAAGTACGAAGAAGAAAACCTTTACTCGCAGGAGAAAGGTTCTTCAGCATCCGAATATGAATAGAATCAGGCCCTGGAGCGGAGGACCGTGATCGGCCAAGTGCGTTTTCGAGTTCCCGCATGGTGAATGGGGCATTATAACTTTCACGATTCGAGGAGCGGAAGTTAGGTGGCCTAGCCTCCTCTGCCAGTTTGCGGGGGAGGAAGTCAGGGTGGTAATGAGCGGAGCTCGAAACCTCGGCGAAAAAGCGGCCGAAGGCATTGGAGACAACCTCAGGGGCCATAAGGACGTCATTCGCGACCGTCAAGCCAGAAACTGGTGAGTGGACCTTAGTGCCAGATAGCCGGCGCAGGCTACCCCAGACAACAGAAGAAGGAGTAAAACTGTTGAAGGTGCTTGTGAAAGCAGCCCAGCTGGCTTTCTTGCTTTCTTTAATAATACGACGACACTGAGCACGTAATCGTTTATAATTGATACAATTCGCCACTGTAGGGTGGCGTTTAAAGGTGCGTAAAGCACGTCGACGAGCACGTAAAGCATCTCTACATGCTGCAGTCCACCAGGGGACCGGTACGCGATGTGGAGAAGAAGTAGGGTGAGGGATGGAATATTCAGCAGCAGCGAGAATGACTTCCATGAGGTGTGCGACCTGACGATCGCAGCTTGTGAAGGTTTGATCCTGAAAGGTCGCCCTGGAAGAGAAGAGCCCCCAGTCTGCCTTGGAGATGGTCCAACTAGAGGAGCACGGAGAGGGGTTATGCTGCAGGAGATGGATAACACACGGGAAGTGGTCGCTCGAATATGTATCAGAAAGTGCATACCACTCAAACCGGCGTGCAAGTTGGGGAGTACATATAGAGAGGTCTAAATGGGAATAGGTGTGAGATGTGTCCGAAAGAAAAGTAGGGGCGCCAGTATTGAGGCAGACAAGATTGAGCTGGTTGAAAAGGTCTGCTAACAGGGAGCCCCTCGGGCAGGATGCTGGAGAGCCCCAAAGGGGATGGTGGGCATTGAAGTCTCCAGTTAACAAAAATGGTGCAGGTAGCTGAGCAATAAGTTGCATCATGTCTGCCCTGGTAACAGCAGATGACGATGGAGTGTAAACGGTACAAATGGAAAATGTAAAAGTGGGGAGAGTAATGCGGATGGCAATTGCCTGCAGGCCGGTGTGCAACGTGATGGGATCGTAGTAAATATCATCCCAGACCAGCAACATAACCCCTCCATAAGCCGGGATACCTACCACAGGGGGTAGGTCAAAACGCACAGAGGTGTAGTGTGCCAAGGCAATTTGATTGCATGGGCTTAGCTTCGCTTCCTGGAGGGCTACGACGAGCGGACGGTGCAAGCGGAGCAGCAACTTCAAGTCCTCTCGGTTGGAGCGAATGCTGCGAATATTCCAGTGAATAAGTGCCATCGTAAGAAGAAAAGGAAGATGAAAGAAGGGGTCACCTCGAAGGCCGCTGAGGGCCTGGCTTCGAGCGAGCACTGCCGCCGCTATCAGTAGGTGGACAGTCATCGTCCATTGGGTCTATAGGTTTATCGGCCATCTTGGGAAGATGGCCGGGAAAGGGAGCTTCCTCCGCTGGTGAACGGCCAGATGTTCGGCTACCAGCGGTGCGGCCAGGCCAAACGGATGACGGCCTGGGGCGGCAACCGCTGGGTGGCGCAGGAGAAGAAATGCGCCGTGGCGGAGAAGGAGAACTGTGCTTCCTATGAGCCTTCTTGGAAGGACGTCTGGTGGAAGTACCGGTCGAAGGCTGGGAGGTCGAGGTACATAGGAAGTCTGCACGGGACGGTTCCTTCTTGAAGGCCCGTGCATCTGACTTCTGGGTCTTCGTCTTGGCAGAAGCTGATGAAGGTGCTTGTGTCTGAGGGGTGGCGGAAGAAAGAGGAGACGTCGACTGGGCGATCTTAGCACTAGCCGAACGGACGACCGTGGTGCTGAAGGTCAGATCGCATGTCTGGGTTGCCACCTCCCTGGTAGTCCGAGGAGAGGCGAGGACAGTACTGTATTTCCCCGCTAGGAGCAGTGTGGGCTTCCTACTAGCCAATAGCTTGCGAGCAGCCGAGGTGGACACTTTCTCTTTGACCCGAATTTCTTGGATACAGCGTTCTTCCTTATAGACAGGACAGTTGCGGGAGGATGCGGCATGGTCACCCTGACAGTTCACACAACGAGGAGACGGAGGTGGACAGTCACCCTCATGGGCATCCCTGCCACAAGTGACACATTTAGCCGCATTGGAACAAGACTGTCGAGTGTGATTGAAACGCTGACACTGGTGGCAGCGCGTAGGTGTCGGGACATAGGGGCGAACAAAAATAACCTCGTAGCCCTTCTTGATGCGCGATGGCAGCTTAACACTATCGAAGGTCAAGAAAAGTGTCCGGGTCGGTACAAGGCCATTGTTGACCTTTTTCATGACCCTATGGACAGCCGTCACGCCCTGCTCAGCGAGGAATCATTGAATCTCCTCGTCAGTCAATCCGTCGAGGGAGCTAGTATAAACCACGCCACGAGACGAATTCAAAGGGAACGTGTACAGGAGTGTGGCCTGAAGCAGTTTTTGTGCCTGAGAGGCACTCTCAGTTTCTAGTAATAAGGTGCCGTTACGCAACCTGTCACAAGCTTTGTGAGATCCGGCTAGGCATCTACACCCTTCTGGATAACAAAAGGGTTGACAGAGGAAAAATCCTTTCCGTCCTACGATCGAGAAACGACGAGGAACTGTGGGTCAGGCGGTAGTACTTTTGTCACTGGTGGCTGGTCACGTTTCCGTTTTTGGGCAGAAGTCGGGACAGATGGAGTGAATTCCATTGCGGAGGAATCCCCCATGATTTCCAGCGTCTCCGATGCCGCGCTCCTTCCTTGTGGGGACCCTCTCAGAGGGCATTCCCGCATTAGGTGAATGTTTACACCTCAGGTCACACCTCCCGAGAAACAGACGGAGGGACCAATCTGCATGGTCAGAAGGTATCAGCTCAGGCAATCACCCCTCCCTGGGCCTGGCCTTTACCAGAGGGTACGTGCGTGCCTTACAAGTCTACCCAGGGCGGGGAATTACGCGTGACTCCGTCACCGGCTACGCGTGCGAACGCGTGGGTCGGCATTCAGGCACGCACAGGGAGGAAGGAAGAAGAGGAAAAAGAAGAGAGAGAGGGAGAGAGAGGACAGATTGTCTCAAACGCTGAGGCGGAGACCAGAGAAGGCAAGGAGAAGAAGGTAATGAGAAGGCAAGGAGAAGAAGGCAAAGAGAAGGCAAGGAGATGAAGACAAGGGAAAGAGTAAGGAAGACAGTGAGGTGGAAAAGAGCAAAGAAAGGAACCAATCAAAAGAAGGAAGAAACGAGAAGTGAAAAAGCAAAATAACAGCAAATAGAGGTCGTGGAACCGTCCGTCTCCGGACGCAGGCACTAACGACCCCCTTGAGGGGGTGAGACTCCTTTTAGTCTCCTCTTACGACAGGCAGGAATACCTCGGGCCTATTCTAATCCCCGGACCCGCAGGAGGGATTATCCTATTGGAAGTATATAAGGGAGAAACTGCAGAAAGCCCCTCCCTCATTTGAATCTCTATGTTGGTATGATTACTACACTGACAGAATCATCGCATTTCATCCATTATGCTATTGGAAGTATTTAAGAAAGAAGCTGCAGAAAGCTCCTCCCTGATTTGAGTCTCTTTGTTGGTATGATTACTACACTGACAGAATCATTGCATTTCATCCATTATCCTAGGTAAAGTATTTCAGAGAGAAACTGCTGAAAGCTTCCCCCTTATTTGAGTCTCTTTGCAGGTATGATTACTACACTGACAGAATCATCGCATTTCATCCATTATCCTATGTGAAGTATTTCAGAGAGAAACTGCAGAAAGCTCCCCCCTCATTTGAGTCTCTTTGTTGGTATGATTACTACACTGACAGAATCATCGCATTTCATCCATTATCCTATGTGAAAAATTCGAGAGAGGAACTGCAGAGAGGTCCTCCCTCATTTGAGTCTCTTTGTTGACATGATTACTACTCTGACAGAATCATCGCATTTCATCCATTATCCTATGTGAAGTGTTTAAGAGGGAAACTGCAGAAAGCTCCTCCCTCATTTGAGTCTCTTTGTTGGTATGATTACTTCACTCACAAAATCATCGCATTTCATCTATTATCCAATGTGAAGTATTCCAGAGAGGAACGGTAGAAAGCCCCTCCCTCATTTGAGTCTCTTTGTTGGTATGATGACTAAAGTGACAGAGTCATCATATTTCATCCATTATCCTATGTAAAGTATTTCAGAGAGAAACTGCAGAGAGGTCCTCCCTCATTTGAGTTTCTTTGTTGGTATGATTACTACACTGACAGAATCACCGCATTTCATCCATTAACCTATCTGAAGTATTGCAGAGACAAACAGCAGAAAGCTCCTCCCTCATTAGCGATTCTTTGTTGGTATGATAACTTCACTGACAGAAACATCGCATTTCATCCAATATCCTATGTGGAAAATGCCAGAGAGAAATTACAGAGAGCTCCTCCCTCATTTGAGTCTCTTTGTTGGTATGATTACTACACTGACAGAATCATCACAATTCATCCATTATCTTATGTGTGGTATTTCAGAGAGAAACTGCAGAAAGCTCCGCCCTCATTTGAGTCTCTTTGTTGGTATGATTACTACACTGACAGAATCATCGCATTTCATCCATTCTCCTATGTGCAGTATTTCAAACAGAAACTGCAGAAAGCTCCTCCTTCATTTGAGTCTCTTTGTTGGTATGAATACTACACTGACAGAATCATCGCATTTCATCCATTTTCGAATGTGAAGTACTATAGAGAGTAACTGCAGAAAGCTCCCCCCTCATTTGTGTCTGTTTGTTGGTTTGATTACTACACTGACAGAATCATTGCATTTCATCCATTATCTTATGTGAAGTATTTCAGAGAGAAACTGCAGAAAGCTCCTCCCTCATTTGAGTCTCTTTGTTGGTAAGATAACTACACTGACAGAATCATCGCATTTCATCCATATTCCTATGTGAAATAGTACAGAGAGTAACTGCAGAAAGCTCCTCCCACATTTGAGTCTGTTTGTTGGTATGATAACTACAGTGACAGAATCATCGCATTTCATCCATATTCCTATGTGAAGTATTGCAGAGAGTAACTGCAGAAAGCTCCCCACTCTTTTGTGTCTGTTTGTTGGTATGATTACTACACTGACAGAATCATCGCATTTCATCCATTATCCTATGTGAAGTATTCCAGAGAGAAACTGCAGAAAGCTCCTCCCTCATTTGAGTCTCTTTGTTGGTATGATTACTAAACTGTCAGAATCATCGCATTTCATCCATTACCCTACCAGAAGTTCTTCAGAGAGAAACTGCAGAAGGCGCCTCATTCAATTGAGTCGCTTTGTTGGTATGATTACTACACTGACAGAATCATTGATTCCATCCATTATCTTATGTGAAGTATTTCAGAGAGAAACTGCAGAGAGCTCCCCCCTCATTTGAGTCTCTTTGTTGGTATGATAACTACACTGACAGAATCATCGCATTTCATCCATATTCCTATGTGAAGTATTACAGATAGTAACTGCAGAAAGCTCCCCCCTCATTTGCGTCTGTTTGTTGGTATGATTACTACACTTACGGATTCATCGCACTTCATCCATTATCCTATGTGAAGTATTTCAGAGAGAAACTGAAGAAAGCTCCACCCTCATTTGAGTCTCTTTGTTGGTATGATTAGTACACTGGCGGAATCCTCGCATTTCATCCATTATCCTATGTGAAATATTTTCGAGCGAAACTGCAGAAAGCTCCTCCCTCTTTTAAGTCTCTTTGTTGGTGTGATTACTACTCTTAAACAATCATCGTATTTCATCCATTATCCTATGTGAAGTATTTCATAGAGAAACTGCAGAACGCTCCACCCTCATTTGAGTCTCTTTATTGGCATGTTTACTAGACTGACAGAATCATCGTATTCCATTAATTATCCTATGTGAAGTGTTTCATAGAGAAACTGCAGAAAGCCCCTCCCTCATTTGAGTCACTTTGTTGGTATGATTACTACACTGACAGAATCACCTCATTTCATCCATTATCCTATGTGAAGCATTCCAGAGAGACACTGCAGAAAGCTTCTCCCTCATTTGAGTCTCTTTGTTGGCATGATTACTACACTGACAGATTCATCGCATATCATCCATTATCCTATGTCAAGTTTTGCAGAGAAAAACTGCAGAAAGCTCCTCCCTCATTTGAGTTTCTTTATTGGTTTGATTACTACACTGACAGAATCATCGCATTTCATCCGTTATCCTATGTGAAGTATTTCAGAGAGAAACTGCATTAAGCTCCCCCCTCATTTCAGTCTCTTTCTTGGTATGATTACTACACTGCCAGAATCATCGCATTTCATACATTATCCTATGTGAAGTATTTCAGAGAGAAACTGCAGAAAGCTCCCCCCTCATATCAGTCTCTTTCTTGGTATGATTACTACACTGCCAGAATCTTCGCATTTCATACATTATCCTATGTGAGGTATTCCAGAGAGAAACTGCAGAAAGCTCCTTTCTCATTTGAGTCTCTTTGTTGGTATGATTACAACACTGACAGAATCATCGCATTTCATCCATTATCCAATGTGACGTATTCAAGAGGGAAACTCCAGAAAGCTCCACCCTCATTTGAGTCTCTTAGTTGCTATGAATACTAAACTAACTGAATCATCGCATTTCATCCATTACCAAATGTGAAGTATCCCAAAGAGATAATGCAGAATGATCCTCCCTCATTTGAGTCTCTTTGTTGGTTTGATTTTTACACTGACACAATAATCGCATTTCATCCATTATTCTATGTTAAGTATTTCAGACACAAACTGCAGAAAGCTCAACCCTTATTTGAGTTTCTTTGTTGGCATGATTACTACACTGACAGAATCATTGCATTTCGTCCATTATCTTATGTGTAGTGTTTCAGAGAGTAACTGCAGAAAGCTCCCCCCTCATTTGTGTCTGATTGTTGGTATGATTACTACACTGACGTATTCATCGCACTTCATCCATTATCCTATGTGAAGTATTTCAGAGAGAAACTGAAGAAAGCTCCTCCCTCATTTGAGTCTCTTTGTTGGTATGATTAGTACACTGGCAGAATCCTCGCACTTCATCCATTACCCTATGTGAAGTATTTCCGAGCGAAACTGCAGAAAGCTCCCCCCTCTTTTAAGTCTCTTTGTTGCTGTGATTACTGCTCTGAAAGAATCATCGTATTTCATCCATTATCCTATGTGAAGTATTTCATAGAGAAACTGCAGAAAGCTCCTCCCTCATTTGAGTCTCTTTATTGGTATGTTTACTAGACTGACAGAATCATCGTATTTCATCCATTATCCTAAGTGAAGTGTTTCAGAGAGAAACTGCAGAAAGCTCCTCCCTCATTAGAGTCTCCCTCAAAATAGGGCGGAGCTTTCAGCAGTTTAACTGTGGAAAGCTTCACATAGGATAATGGATGAAATGCGATGATTCTGTCAGTGTAGTAATTTTTGTGGCGGTGTTCGTAGCGACAAACTATTCGCTGTAGAAACGGCTTACGAAGTCACCGCCACACTTTTAATAGCGGGTCGACCGGTCCGCTGGAACAGTGAACAGAAAGATGAAAACCCAAACACTCGGATTAAATAAAATTCGGTATTTATCTCTATTAACTAAGATACAGAACACAGTAGTGAACGTGTCTACAGCGATCTGTCTAGTTCGAGTCGGAGCGGCTAGGTCAGCGTCGGCTGACGACAAACAACAACTCTGCTGCGCTGAACACACAACTGACTAGCAAGTACACAATTCGGTGGCGAGTATACAACTGAGCGGCGATTACAGAACTGTCCTAGCGCTCGCGACTCCAGCGCTTAAGAAACCAGAAGCCAGCGGTGGCGCGCGCAGACTTGCGGCGATTTCCTGTCTCGCTGGCGCTGCTTATGCGGACGGCGTCCGGACTTTGATGCTGCCAACATTTTGGCAGCGGGCTCAGGTGGCATTACTGGCTAGGATATAACAGTAATCATGCCAACAAACAAACTCATATGAGGGTTGAGCTTTCTGCAGTTTCTCTCTGAAATACTTCACATAGGATAATGGATGAAATGCGATTATTGTGTCAGTGTAGTAATCATAACAACAAAGAGACTCAAATGAGGGAGGAGCTTACTGCAGTATCTCTTTGGAATACTTCACATTGGGTAATGGATGAAATGCGATGATTCAGTTAGTTTAGTATTCATAGCAACTAAGAGACTCAAATGAGGGAGGAGCTTTCTGCAGTTTCCCTCTTGAATACGTCACATAGGGTAATGACATGAAATGCGATGATTCTGTCAGTGTAGTAATCATACCAACAAAGAGACTCAAATGAGGGAGGAGCTTTCTGCAGTTTCTCTCTGAAATACTTCACATAGGATAATAGATGTTATGCAATTATTCTGTCAGTAGGGTAATCATACGGACAAAGAGACTCAAATGAGGGAGGAGCTATCTGCAGTTTCGCTCTGAATTACTTCACATAGGATAATGGATGAAATGCGATGATTCTGTCAGTGTTGTGATCATACCAACAAAGAGACTCAGATGAGGGAGGAGCTTTCTGCAGTTTCTCTCTGGAATACCTCACATAGGATAATGTATGAAATGCGATGATTCTGGCAGTGTAGTAATCATACCAAGAAAGAGACTGAAATGAGGGGGGAGCTTTCTGCAGTTTCTCTCTGAAATACTTCACATAGGATAATGTACGAAATGCGATGATTCTGGCAGTGTAGTAATCATACCAAGAAAGAGACTGAAATGAGGGGGGAGCTTTCTGCAGTTTCTCTCTGAAATACTTCCCATCGGATAATGGATGAAATGCGATGATTCTGTCAGTGTAGTAATCAAAGCAATAAAGAAACTCAAATGAGGGAGGAGCTTTCTGCAGTTTTTCTCTGGAAAACTTCACATAGGATATGGATGAAATGCGATGAATCTGTCAGTGTAGTAATCATAGCAACTAAGAGACTCAAATGAGGGAGAAGCTTTCTGCAGTGTCTCTCTGGAATACTTCACATAGGATAATGGATGAAATGAGATGATTCTGTCAGTGTAGTAATCGTACCAAACAAGAGACTCAAATGAGCTAGAAGCTTTCTGCAGTTTCGCTCTGAAATGCTACACATTGGAAAATAGATGAAATGCGATGATTCTATCAGTGCAGTAATCATACCATCAAAGAGACTCAAATGAGGGAGGAGCTTTCTGAAGTTTCTCTTTGGAATACCTCACATAGGATAATGGATGAAATGCGATGATTCTGCCAGTGTAGTAATCATACCAACAAACAGACTCAAATGAGGGAGAAGCTTTCTGCAGTGTCTCTCTGGAATACTTCACATAGGATAATGTATGAAATGAGGTGATTCTGTCAGTGTAGTAATCATACCAACTAAGAAACCCAAATGAGGGAGGAGCTTCCTTCAGTTTCTCTCGGAAATACTTCACGTGGGAAAATGGATGAGATGCGAGGATCCTGTCAGTGTAGTAATCATTACTGGCTAGGATATAGCACTCCTCCCCCCCCCCCCAAATCGCCGCACCGTCGTGGAATAATGACGTGGCGAGCGTCGACGGCGGGGGAGGGGTCTGGCCGCAGGCGTAGCAGAAGAGACCGGGGCGGAGACTGTTGTTGGTGGCAGTCCCCGGTCCGCACCCCAGCATTGGCTGCGCGTGGCCTCGGGAAACACCGACTGAAAACTGAGGTCAGGGTGCACGCCTGTGACCACGGGCGCAGCTTCTGGTACTGGATGCGACGGGGCGTCAGGACCCACGAAGAGAGGCAGCGTCTCCTGACGCTGCGTCGACGGCTGCTGAGTGGGCGCCGGACAAGGCGCTGCGGTGTCAGACTCCTTGGGGGTGCCCAAGGAAAGCGGCTGCAGGACAGGCTGCACAGCCACCGCTTGGGAAGGCGGCCCGGCTGAGGGGTCGACGTCCATCAGCTCCGAAGGCGGTGGCGACTGAAGAGGGCCGCAGGCGCCGGAGCGACCACCTGGGGCGCTCCCGGATGAAGCTGCGCGGGAGGCATCAACGGGACGGGCTGTCGGCGTGGTAGCGGCGACGGCTGCTGCTGCTGCCCTGGGGGCGGCAGCGAAGTCGGAAGGCGCGGCTGGAACCCGCCGCGGACCAAATCTGTGGACAAAGAACGAGCGGCAGAATACGGGCGGCCAGCGCGGCGCAACTGGTTCTGATGCCTCCTGTGCACCCCAGTAGCACTTTGAACAGTATAAAAACCGCGACCCTGGACACTTATCACGGTACCACGTTCCCAACGACGGTGACCGTGATAAACTCAGAAAAAAACGGCGTCGTTGCGCTGAAAACGCGTGCGATGCTCAGAAGCGGCGGGTCGATCCGGGGGGTGCAACAACCGTAGTAGGGTGCGATGACGACGGCCGTGGAGAAGCTCCGCAGGCGAAGGGCCGTCGCGTGGCGTGGTCCGGTTCGAACGTGATGAGGGCCTGCTGACGAGAGTGCGTAGCACGAAGGCGGTCCATATGATCCTTGAATGTGCGTACAAAACGTTCCGCTGCACCATTCGATTGAGGGTGGAACGGCGGAGTAAGAACATGGCGAATGCCATTGGCAGAACAAAAACTTTCAAATTCAGCAGAGGCAAATTGTGGACCATTGTCAGACACTAAAACTTCTGGAAGACCCTCAATACAAAAAATTGAAGACAACGCCTGTATAGTTTGTGCAGACGTTGTAGACTGCATGGGCACAACAAACGGAAAATTACTAAATGCATCTATCACGATGAGCCAACGAGAATTCCAATATGGACCAGCGAAATCAATATGTACTCGCTGCCAGGGACCGGCAGGGCGTGCCGACTCAAAATAGCGTTGAGGCGGAGCAGCTTGGTGTTCGGCACACGTCGAACAATCTGTAGACATCTGCGTAATCTGCTTATCAATGCCGATCCATGTACAATGACGGCGGGCAAGCTGCTTGGTGCGGACCACTCCCCAAAGACCTTGATGCAACAAGTCGAGGACCTTGGATTGGAGCACTTGGGGAACCACTACACGAAGCTGGTCATTCTCGGTGCGTAACAGCAAAACTCCGTGCGAAACAGACAACAGATGACGTTGCGGATAATAGCGACGAACCACAGGATCCGATATGTCCTTTGCGTTGGACGGCCAACCACGTTGAACAAAACGTAATAGTAAACTCAGATGAGGATCCGTAGCTGTCTCACGTGTCACCTGACGATAATCAATCGGAAAATCCCGGAGGGATTGATGCTCATCGGCGTCAATCTGATGGCAAGAGTCGTCAGAGGAATCGAAGACATCATCCGCAGCAATCGGCAATCTAGAAAGCGCGTCAGCGTTTGCATGCTGAGCTGTAGGGCGATACAGTATCTCATACTGGTATTGTGATAACAAAAGAGCCCAACGTTGTAGTCTCTGAGCTGTCCGCTGAGGAACTGGTTTAGACGGATGAAACAGTGACGTCAGGGGCTTGTGATCTGTTACTAAATAGAATGGTCGACCATAGAGGTAGTGATGGAATTTTGTGACACCGAACACAATAGCCAACGCTTCCTTGTCCAGTTGGCTATAATTACATTGAGCTTTGTTTAGCAATTTAGATGCGAACGCAATAGGACGTTCGGTGTTACCGACTCGGTGAGACAACACAGCACCGAGGCCGAAAGAAGAGGCATCACAAGCTAATACCAGAGGCTTGTTAGGGTCGTAATGGACCAGACAACGATCATTCAATAAAGCCTCTTTAAGCTGCTGAAAGGCTGATTGGCAATCAGCTGACCACACAAACGGAACATTCTTACGGCGGAGACGATGCAACGGTGCAGCAATCTGTGATGCATTAGGTATAAACCTAATATAATACGTCAATTTGCCAAGAACTGCTTGCAATTCATGCAGATTGCGAGGGGCGGGCAAATCACGAATAGCTGCTAAATGTGACTGGGAGGGATGAATGCCTTGAGCATTAATAACATGTCCCAGATACTCCATCTCCGTAAGGAAAAATGAACATTTATCGATGTTGCAACGTAGGCCTGCCTGAGACAACACTTTAAACAAACACTCCAAATTACGGAAATGTTCAGCAGGCGTCCGACCGGACACAACAATATCGTCTAAATAGTTGCAACACGATGGCACATTAGCCAGAAGTTGTGACAAAAAACGCTGAAAAACAGCTGGAGCTGACGCACAACCAAAAGGCAAACGCAGAAAACGGAACAACCCCAGCGACGTGTTTATGACAAAATACTGTTGTGATTGCTCGTCGAGGGGCAATTGCAAATATGCTTCACGGAGATCAATTTTGGAAAAGAAACGAGCTTCCCCTAACTTATCCATCAGCTCGTCCGATCTAGGCAAAGGAAAAGAATCAATGACAGTCTGAGGATTAACTGTCGACTTAAAATCAGCACACAAACGTAACTTGCCAGACGGTTTCTTTATAATAACTAAGGGAGAAGCCCACTGGCTCGCTGAAACGGGTTGAATAACACCGTTGTTTTGCCAACGACGAAGTTCATCTTCTACAGGTGCCCGGAGGGCGTGAGGCACTGGACGAGCACGACAAAATCGAGGCTGAGCATTATCTTTTAACGTAATATGAGCGGCAAAGTTCGCAGCACAACCTAGTTCGTCTTTAAATATGTCACTGTATCGTTTACACAAATCGGTTATGCTGTCTTGAGGAACAACAGCAGAATTAATTTGCAACACATTGTCTTGGATAGACAGGCCAAACAAGTCAATACAGTCTAATCCGAAAATGTTTACACTGTCTGTAGCGCGGAGCACTGTGAAGGAAACTGTTTTTGTATTGCCACGGAATGTGGCTGGCACGCTACATACACCTAACACAGGAATTTGTTCTCCACTATAAGTAGCCAAAGAATGTTTTGCCGCTGAAAGTTTAGGGCGGCCGATAGCCGCATAAGTAGCACTATTTATGAGAGTCACAGACGCACCAGTGTCTAATTGAAAATTGAAGGTCTTATCCTGGATGCGTAGCTTCACAAATAGTTTATTACACTGTCTCTGGATCGGTGCAGTGGAGGCGGAAGACACAAAATCAGCGCGTTTAGCGCGTGTTCGCTGCTTACGACAACTCGTGGGTTGGGCGGGTGGAACAACAACTCCCGCTTCACTTGCAGTCTGTACATTACTTTTTACAGCGTTTGAATTACGCCTGGGTCGCATAGCAGAAGGATGGGTGGGTGGCTTATTGCGAACAAGTTAATTACCCACACGAACCGTGGAAGAGTCTTTAAACGCGACCTTCTGGGAGGGCTGGCTTTGAAGAACATGAATATCCATGGGCTGGGCTGCACTAGAATTGTTCTTGCGTTTACGCAAACAAACAGTCTGGATGTGTCCTTTTTCCTTTGACAAAAGTGACAAACCGCGTTTCTCAACGGGCAACGTTCACGAGGATGAACAAGAACACACTTAGGGCAAGACTTAACTCTATCATTTTGCACACGCGGCGGACGAATGTGTTTAACATGACGCGGCCGGCTAGTGTTTACAATCTGACTCTGCCGGTGGGGCCGCGGGCGTGACATAACTTGCTTAGCACAGGCAATTTGAGAAATACATGGCTGATCTAACTCACACTCAGCATAGTCAAAAGAATCTTGGGCTTCAATGATGTTCATCACAGTCTCTAATGACGGGTCAGGCAACTTTAAGATATCAGCACGAATACGAGAATCTGCAATGTTTTGAGTAATAGCGTCTCGTAACATGACATCACTGTAGGAAGCTCCACACACACAATTAAATCGGCACTGACGGGTGAGGCCCCGTAAATCTGTTAACCACTGTTTATTAGATTGATGTGGCAGTTTCTTTAATCTGAAGAACTTGAATCTGGCTGCTGCCACATGAACTCGCGACTCGAAATACTCAGCAAGCTTGTGAACAACAACGTCATAGTCTAAAGCTTCTGGCTGGGATTCCGGGAACAACTTATAAAGTAGTCGATAGACTTCCACGCCTGCAGTGGAAATTAAATACAGCTGCCGCTCAGTACCAGTGATTTTGTAGACTGTCATGTGCGCCTGCAACTGCGCGAAATATTCTCGCCATTCTTCTCGTGATGCATCAAAAGCACGGAAAGGTGGTGGTGCCTGTGCTTGTTCCTTTTGTGTTGGAGGATTAGCCGCTTGTTTGGCGATTGCTTCCACCAGACTTTGTATTTGCTGACTCTGTAACAAGATCAACTGTTGTAATTCGGCAGAAATAGTGAACACAAATTAAACCAGCCCCCAAAATTTTATCGCTATAATTAGTATGACCAGAAACAAGTTGAACCAGCCCTGCACACGAGTTCGGAAGTCCTCGTCGCCAGTTAAGTATTTCAGAGATAAACCTCAGAAAGCTCCCCCACATTTGAGTCTCTTTGTTGGTACGATTACTACACTGACAGATTCATCGCATTTCATTCACTATCCTGTGTGAAGTATTTCGCAGGGAAACTGCAGAAAGATCCTCCCTCATTTTAGTCTCTTTGTTGGTATGATTACTACACGGACAGAATCATCACATATCATCCATTATCCTATGTGAAGTATTCCAGAGAACAACTGCAGAAAGCTCCTCCCTCATTTGAGTCTCTTTGTTGGTATGATTACTACACTGACAGAATAATCACATTTCATCCATTTTCCTATGTGAAGTATTTCAGATGGTAACTGCAGAAAGCTAATCCCTCATTTGAGTCTCGTTGTTGATATGATTACTACACTGACAGAATAATCGCATTTCATCCATTATCCGGTGTGAAGTATTCCAGAGGGAAACTGCAGAAAGCTCCTCACTCATTTGAGTCTCTTAGTTGGAATGATTGCTACACTGACAGAATCATCTCATTTCATTCATTATCCTATGTGAAGTATTTCAGAGAGAAACTGCAGAAAGCTCCTCCCTCATTTGGGTCTACTTCTTGGTATGATTACTACAGTGACAGAATCATCGCATTTCATCCATTATATAATGTGGAGTTTTCCAGAGAGAAACTGCAGAAAGCTACTCCCGCATTTGAGTCTCTATGTTTGTATGATTACTACACTGACAGTATAATAGCATTTCATCCATTATCCTATGTGAAGTATTTCAGAGAGAAACTGCAGAAAGCTCCTCCCTCATTTGAGTTTCTTTGTTGGTATGATTACTACACTGACAGAATCATCGCATTTCATCCATTTTCCAATGTGATGTATTACAGAGAGAAAATGCAGAAAGCTCCTCCCTCATTTGGACTTCTTTGTTGGTATGATTACTACACTGACAGAATAATCGCATTTCATCCGTTATCGTATGTGAAGCTTTCCACAGAGAAACTGCAGAAAGCTCCTCCCTCATTTGAGTCTCTTTGTTGGTATGATTACTAGACTGACAGAATGATCGCATTTCATCCATTATGTGATGTGAAGTATTTCTGAGAGAAGGTACAGAAAGCTCCTTCCTCATTTGAGTTTCTTAGTTGGTATGTTTACTACACTGACAGAATCCTCGCATTTCGTCCATTATCCTATGTCAAGTATTTCAGAGAGAAACTGCAGAATGCTCCTCCCTCATTTGAGTCTCTTTGTTGGTATGATTACTACACTGACAGAGTCATCGCGTTTCATCCGTTATCCTATGTGAAGTATTCCAGAGAGAAACTGCAGAAAGCTTCTCCCACATTTCAGTCTCTTTGTTGGTATGATAACTACACTGACAGAATCATCGCATTTCATCCATCATCCAATGTGAATTAATCCAGAGAGAAACTGCAGAAAGCTCCTCCGTCATTTGAGTCACTTTGTTGGTATGATTACTACACTGACAGATTCATCGCATTTCATCCGCTATCCTTTGTGAATTAATCCAGAGAGAAACTGCAGACAGCTCCTTCCTCATTTGAGTCTCTTTGTTGGTATGATTACTACACTGAAAGAATCATCGCATTTCATACATTATACTCTGTGAAGTATTCCAGAGAGCAACTGCAGAGAGATCCTCCCTCATTATTAGTCTCTTTGTTGGTATGATTCTACACTCACAGAATCATCGCATTTCATCCATTATCCTATGTGAAGTATTCCAGAGAGCAACTGCAGAAAGCTCCTCCCTCATTTGAGTCTCTTTGTTGGTATGATTACTACACTAACAGAATCATCGCATTTCATCCATTATCCTATGTGAAGTATGCCAGCGATAAATGGCAGAAAGCTCCTCCCTGATTTGAGTCTCTTTGTTGGTATGATTTCTACACTGACAGAATCATCGCATTTCATCCATTATCCTGTGTCAAGTATTTCAGAGAGAAACTGCAGAATGCTCCTCCCTCATTTGAGTCTCTTTGTTGGTATGATTACTACACTGACAGAGTCATCGCGTTTCATCCGTTATCCTATGTGAAGTATTTCAGAGAGGTACTGCAGTAACCTCCTCCCTCATTTGAGCCTCTTTATTGGTATGACTACTACACTGACAGAATCATCACATTTCATCCACTGTGTTACATGAAGTATTTCAGAGAGAAGCTGCAGAAAGCTCTTCAGTCATTTGAGTCTCCTTGTTGGTATGGTTACTACACAGACAGAATCATCACATTTCATCCATTATCCTATGTGAAGTATTTCTGGGAGAAGCTGTAGAAAGTTCCTCCTTCATTTATATTTCTTTGTTGGTATGATTACTACACTGGCAAAATCATCGCAATTCATCCATTATCCAATGTGAAATATTTCTGAGAGAAGCTGCATAAAGCTCCCACCCCATTACAGTCCCTATGTTGGTATGATTACTACACAGACAGAACCATTGCATTTCAATCATTATCCGATTGGAAGTATTTAAGAGAGAACCTGCAAAAAGCTCCACCCTCATTTGAGTTTCTTTGTTGGTATGGTTACTACACTGACAGAATCATCGCATGTTATTCATCATCCAATGTGAAGTATTTCAGACAGGAGCTGCAGTAAGCTCCTCCCTCATTTGAGTCTCTTCGTTGGTATGATTACTACCTAGACAGAAACATCGCATTTCATCCACTACACTATGTGAAGAATTTCTGAAAGAAGCAGCAGGAAGCACCTCACTCGTCTGCGTCTTTTTGTTGGTATTGTTACTACAAAACCATTATCATCGCATTTGATCCATTATTTAATGTGAAGTATTTCTGAGAGAAGCTGCATAAAGCTCTTCCCTCATTTGGATCACTTTATTGGCGTGGTTTCTAAAATCCAAAATCATCCCATTTTATCCACTACCCTATGTGTGGTATTTCTGAAAGAAGCAGCAGGAAGCGCCTCCCTTATCTGCGTCTCTTTGGTGGTATGGTTACCACAAAGACACAATCATCGCATTTCATCCATTATCTATGGGAAGTATTTCTGAGAAAAGCTGCAGAATGCTCTTACCTCATTTGCATCTCTGTAGGTAAGGTTATTTAATAGCCATAATCATCAAATTTAATCCATGACCCTATGTGAAGGATTTCTGAAAGAAGCTGCAGAAAGCTCCTACCTCATTTGCATTCATTTGTTGGTATGATTACTACACAAACAGAATCATTGCATGACATCCATTACACGAGGTGAAGTATTTCTGAGAGAAACCGCAGAATGCTCCTCCCTCATTTGAGTCTCTTTGTTGGTATGCTTACTACACTGACAGAATCATCGCATTTCGTCCATTATCCTATGTGAAGTAATCCAGAGAAAAACTGCAGAAAGCTCCTCCCTCATTTGAGTCTTTATGTTGGTAGGATTACCACACTGACAGAATCATCTCGTTTCATCTATAACCCTATGTGAAATATTTCTGTTGGAATCTGCTGAAAGTTCCTCCCTTATTTGAGACTCTATGTTGGTATGATTACTACAATGACAGAATCATCGCATTTTTATCTATTACACTATGTGAAATATTTCTGATGGAAGCTGCTGAAAGGTCCTCCCTCATTTGAGTCTCTTTGTTGTTATGGTTACTACACTGACAGAAGCATCGCAATTCATCCGTTATCCCATGTGAAGTATTTCAGAGAGAAACTGCAGAAAGCTCCTCCCACATTTGAGTCTCTATGTTGGTATGATTACGACACAGACAGAATCATCGCATTTCATCCAATATCCTATTGGAGGTATTTAAGAGAGAAGCTGCGGAAAGCTCCTCCCTCATTTGTGTCTCTATGATGGTATGATTACTACATTGACAGAATAATTGCATTTCATCCACTATCCTATTGGAAGTATTTAAGAGAAAAACTACAGAAAGATCCTGAGTCATTTTAGTCTCTATGTTGGTGTGATTACCTCACAGACAGAATCATCACATTTCATCCAGTATCCTATGTGAAGTGATTCAGGGAGAAGCTGCAGAAAGCTCCTGCCTCAGTTGCATTTCTTTGTGGAATGATTACTACACTGGCAAAATTATCGCAATTCATCCATTATCCTATGTGAAGTATTTAAGAAAGGAGACGCAGAAAGCTCCTCCGTCATTTGCATTTCGTTGTTGCTATGATTACTACACTGGAAAAATTATCGCAATACATCCATTATCCTATGTGACGTATTTCATAGAGAAGCTGCAGAAAGCTCCTCCCTCATTTGACTCTCTTTGTTGGTATGATTACTACACAGACAGAATCATCACATTTCATCTATTACCCTATGTGAAATATTCGTGATGGAAGCTGCTGAAAGCTGCCCCTCATTTCAGTCTCTTTGTTGGTATGATTACCACACTGACAAAAACATCGCATTTCATCCATTATCCTATGTGAAGTATTTCAGAGGGAAGCTACAGAAAGCTCTTCCCTCATTTCAGTCTCTTTGTTCGTATGGTTATAACACTGACAGAATAATCGCATTTCATTCATTATGCTATTGCAAGTATTTCAGTAATAATCTGCAGAAAGCCCCCCCCCTCATTTCAGTCTCGTAGTCGGTATGACTCCTACACTGACAGAATCATCGTATTTCATTTATTACCATATGTGAAATATATCTGGTGGAAGCTGCAGAATGCTCCTCCCACATTTGTGTGTCTTTGTTGGTGTGGTTAGTGCAATGCCAGAATCATCGCTTTACCTCCATTTTCCCATGTGAAGTATTTGTGAGAGAAGCTGCAGAAAGCTCCCCCCTCATTTGCGTTTCTTTCTTGCTATGATTACTGCACAGACACAAACATCGCATTGCATCAATTACCCTATGTGAAATATAACTGATGGAAGCTGCAGAGACCTCCTCCCTCATTTGAGTCTCATTGTTGGTATGATTACTACATTAACAGAATCATTTCATTTCATCCATTATCCTATTGGAAGTATTTAAGAGAGAGCTGCAGAAAGCTCCTTCGTCATTTGAGTCTCTATGTTGGTATGATTACCTCACAGACAGAATCATCACATTTCATCCATTATCCTATTGGAAGTATTGAAGAGAGAAGCTACAGAATGCTCTTCCCTCATTTGAGTCTCTATGTTGGTATGATTACTACACTGACAGAATCATCGCAATTCATCCATCTAGCTATTGGAAGTATTTAAGAGAGGAGCTGCAGAAAGTTCCTCCCTCATTCGAGTCTCTATGTTGGTATGATTACTACACTGAGAGAATCATCGCATTTCATCCATTATCCCATTGGATGTATTTAAAAGTGAAGCTGCAGAAAGCTCCTCCCTCATTTGAGTCTCTATGTTGGTCTGATTACCACACTGACAGAATCATCGCATTTCATCCATTATCCTATTGGATGTATTTAAGAGAGAAGCTGCAGAAAGATCCTCCCTGATTTGAGTCTCTATGTTGGTATGATTACTACACTGACAGAATCATTACATTTCATCCATTATGTTATTGGAAGTATTTAAGAGAGAAGCTGCAGAAAGGTCCTCTCATTTGAGTCACTATGTTGGTATGATTACAGCACTGACAGAATCATCGTATTTCATCTATTACCCTTATGTGAAATATTCCTGATGGAAGCTGCAGATACCTCCTCCATCATTTGAATCTCTATGTTAGTATAATTTCCTCACTGACATAATCATCACATTTCATCCATTATCCTATTGGAAGTATTTGCGAGAGAAGATGCAGAAAGCTCCCCCCTCATTCGAGTCTCTATGTTCGTATGATTACCACACTGACACAATCATCGCATTTCATCCATTATCCTATTGGAAGTATTTAAGAGAGGAGCTGCAGAAAGCTCCTCCCTCATTTGAGTCCCAATGTTGGTATGATTACTACACTGACAAAATCATCGCATTTCATCCATTATCCTATGTGAAGTATTTCAGAGAGAAACTGCAGAAAGCTTCTCATTCATTTGGGTCTCTTTGTTGGTATGATTACTACAGTGACAGAATCATCGCATTTTATCCAATCTACAATGTGAAGTTTTCCAGTAAGAAACTGCAGAAAGCTACTCCCTCATTTGAGTCTCTTTGTTCGTATGATTACTACACTGACAGAAGAATCGCTTTTCATCCATTATCCTATGTGAATTATTTCAGAGAGAAACAGCAGAAAGCTCCCCCCTCATTCGAGTCTCTTTATTGGTATGATTACTACACTGACAGAATCATCGCAATTCATCCATCTAGCTATTGGAAGTGTTTAAGAGAGGATCTGCAGAAAGTTCCTCCCTCATTCGAGTCTCTATGTTGGTATGATTACTACACTGAGAGAATCATCGCATTTCATCCATTATCCCATTGGATGTATCTAAGAGTGAAGCTCCAGAAAGTTCCACCCTCATTTTAGTCTCTATGTTGGTGTGATTACCACTCTGATAGAATCATCGCATTTCATGCATTATCCTATTGGAAGTATTTAAGAGAGAAGCTGCAGAAAGCTCCTCCCTCATTTCAGTCTCTATGTTGGTACGATTACCAAACTGACAGAATCATCGCATTTCATCTATGACCCTATGTGAACTATTTCTGATGGAAGCTGCTAAAAGCTCCTCCCTCATTTGTGTCCCTATGTTGGTATGATTACTACACTGACAGTATCATCGCATATCATCTATTACTCTATGTGAAATATTTCTGATCGAAGCTTCTGAAAGCTCCTCCCTATTTGAGTCACCATGTTGGTATGATTACTACACTGACAGAATCATCGCATTTCATCCATTATCCTATTGGACGAATTTAAGAGAGAAGCTGCAGAAAGCTGCTCCCTCATTTGAGTCTCTATGTTTGTATGATTACCACACTGACAGAATCAACGCATTTCATCCATTATCCTATTACAAGTATTTAAGAGAGAATCTGCAGAAAGCTCCTTCCTCAGTTGAGTCTCTATGTTGGTATGACTACCACACTGACAGAATCATCGCATTTCATCAATTATCCTATTGGAAGTATTTAAGAGAGAAGCTGCAGAAAGCTCCTCCCTCATTTGAGTCTCTATGTTGGTATGATTACTACACTGACAGAATCATCGCATTTCATCCATTATCCTATTGGAAGTATTTAAGAGAGAAGCTCCAGAAAATTCCACCCTCATTTTAGTCTCTATGTTGGTGTGATTACCACTCTGATAGAATCATCGCATTTCATCCATTATCCTATTGGAAGTATTTAAGAGAGAAGCTGCAGAAAGCTCCTCCCTCATTTGAGTCTCTATGTTGGTATGATTACCACACTGACAGATTCATCGCATTTTGTCCATTATCCTATTGGAAGTATTTAAGTGAGAAGCTGCAGAAGGCTGCTCCCTCATTTGAGTCTCTTTGTTTGTATGATTACTACTCTGTCAGAATCAACGCATTTCATCCATTATCCTATTGGAAAGATTTAAGAGAGAAGCTGCAGAATGCTCCTCCCTCAGTGGAGTCCCTATGTTGGTGGGATTACCACACTGACTGAATCATCACATTTCATCCATTATCCTATTGGAAGTATATAGAGAGAAGCTGCAGAAAGCTCCTCGCTCATTTGAGTCTCTATGTTGGTATGATTACTACACTGACAGAATCATCGCATTTCGTCCATTATCCTATTGGAAATATTTAAGAGAGAAGCTGCAAAAAGCACTTCCCTCATTTGAGTCTCTATTTTGGTATTATTACTACACTGACAGAATCATCGCATTTCATCCACTATCCTATTCGAAGTATTTATGAGAGAAGCTGCAGAGAGCTCCTCCCTCATTTGAGTCTCTGTGTTGGTATTATTACTACACTGACAGATTCATCGCATTTCATCTATTACTCTATGTGAAATATTTCTGATAGAAGCTGCTGAAAGCTCCTCCCTCATTTCAGCCTGTATGTTGGTATGATTACCACACTGACAGAATCATCACATTTCATCCATTATCCTATTGGAAGTACTTAAGGGAGAAGCTGCAGAAAGCTCCTCCCTCATTTGAGTCCCTATGTTGGTATGATTACTACACTGAGAGAATCATCGCATAACATCCATTATCTTATTGGAAGTATTTATGAGAGAACCTGCAGAACGCTCCTCCCTCATTTGAGTCTCTATGTTGGTATGATTACCACACAGACAGAATCATTGCATTTCATCTATTACCTGATGTGTAGTAATTTTGAGAGAAGCTACGGAAAGCTCTTCCCTCATTTGTGTTTCTTAGTTGGTATCGTTGGTACAAAGTCAGAATCATCGCATTTCCTCCATTTTCTTATGTGAAGTATTTCTGAGATAAGCTGCAGAAAGCTCCTCCCTCATTTGCGGTTCTTTGTAGGTATAATTACTACACAGACAGAATAATCGCATTTCACCTATTACCGTATGTGAAATATTTCTGTTGGAAGCTGTAGAAAGCTCTTCCCTCATTTGAGTCTCTATGTTGGTATGGTTACTACACTAACAGAATCATCGCATTTGATCCATTACCCAATGTGAAGTATTTCTGAGACAATCTACAGAAAGCTGCTCCCGGATTTGCATTTCTTTGTTGGTGTGATTACTACACAAACAGAATCATTGCATTTCATCCATTACCCTATGTGAAGTATATCTGAGGGAGGCTACAGGAAGCTTCACCTGCAATTGCATCGCTTTGTGTTTACGATTGCTACACAGAAATAATTCACATAGGGTAATGAGTGAAATGCAAAATTTCTGTTTTGAGAGAAGCTGCAGAAAGCTCATCCCAGATTTGCGTCTCATTGTTGGTATGGTTACGACCAAGCAGGTGTCACTGTATTTCAACCATTACACTATGGCAAGCATTTCTAAGAGAAGCTGCAGAAAGCTCCTCCCTCATTTGCATCTCTTTGTTGATATGGTTATTCCAAAGCTAGAATCATCGCATTTCAACCATTACCGTATGTGAAGTATTTCTGAGAGAAGCTGGAAAAAGCTCCTCCCTCTTTAGTGTCTCTTCGTTGGTATGGTTACGACAAAGCAGAGATCACCAAATTTCATCCATTAACGTACGTCAAGTATTTCTGAGAGACGCTGCAGAAAGCTCCTCCCTCATTTGCGTCTTTTTGTTGGTTATCATTACTACAAAACCAGAATCATCACATTTGATCCATTAACCTTTGTGAATTATTTCTTAAAGCAGCTGCAGAAAGCTCTTCCCGCATCAGCGTCCTTTGGTCTTATGTTTAATACAAAACAAGAATCATCGCATTTCATCTATTACCCTATGTGAATTATTTCTGAAAGTAGCTGCAGAGAGCAACTCCTGCAACAGCGTCTCTTTGTTGGTTATCATTACTACAAAGCCAGAATCATCACATTTGATCCATTAACCTATGTGAATTATTTCTGAATGAATCTGCAGAGAGCTCCTTCCTTATCAGTGTTGTTTGGTCATATGTTTAAAAGAAAGCAAGAAGCATCGCATTGCATCCATTACCCTATGTTGATTATTTCTGAAAGAAGCTGCAGACAGCTCCTCCAACACTGGCACCTCTTTGTTGGTATGATTACTACAATGCCAGAATCATCGCATTTCATCAATTACCCTTTCTGAATTATTTTTGAAAGAAGCTGCAGAAAGTTCCTCTCGCGTCACCGTACTTTGGTCGTATGTTTAAAATAAAGCTAGAATCATCGCATTTCATCCAATACCCTAAGGTTCCTTTTTGAAGGCCCATGGATCTGACTTCTAGGTCTTCGTCTTGGCAGAAGCTGATGAAGGTGTTTGTGACTGAGGGGTGACGGGAGGAAGAGGAGATGTCGACCGTGCAATCTTAGCATTGGCCGAACGGACAACTGTAGTGCTGAATGTCAGATCGCATGTCTGCGTCGCCACCTCCCTGGTAGTCCAAGGAGAGGCGAGGACTGAATTTTTTTTTGTTGTTTTTTTTTTGTTTTTTTAGGGGGCAAAACTGCTATGGTCATTAGCGCCCGGTCAGTGACTTAGGAAACAGTAAAAACCGAAAATGGAAACCAGCGGCAATGGGAACGAAATTCAAAAAATTGGAGAAACTAAGAGCAGAAGGAAGGCTTAAAAGTCCACTACAGGAAGGGGTTGGTTGTCCCCAAACAAAGCTTCAAATGACTGACGTCTTCTCACTGGCACTAATGAACTCAAGAATGCGATCGGCCGAGCGCGTGTCATCTGCTAAAATTGATGATATAAAAGGCGACAGCTGTAGACGGGTGCGTAACGGATTAAAATAGGGGCACTCAATTATAAGGTGTCTTACTGTCCACAGCTGAGAGCAGTCAGGACAGAGTGGGGGAGGATCGCTGCTTAAAAGATGTCGATGGCTAAAAAGACAGAGCCCTATCCGGAGTCTAGCTAAAATTACCTCCTCCCGACGACGCGTTCGGGAGGAAGAGGTCCAAGCACAGGGAAGAGTTTTCATGTCCCGCAATTTATTATGTGGTAGTGTCGACCAATGTGCATGCCATAAAAGAACAACACGACGACATAAAACGCTCCGTAGATCGGTGAAGGGAATCGATTGAATAGCTGGCCGAAGAAGAGACACTGCAGCCTTGGCCGCTATATCGGTTGCCTCATTTCCACAGATACCAATATGTCCCGGGAGCCAGAGGAACGCCACCGAGACGCCCCCCAGGTGGAGCAAGTGCAGACAGTCCTGAATCCGATGGACTAGAGGGTGGACAGGGTAAAGAGCTTGCAGACTGTGGACAGAGCTGAGAGAATCTGAACACATAACACACTGTATCCACTGATGGCGGCGGATGTAGTGGACAGCCTGGAGAACAGCGTAAAGCTCCACAGTATAAACCGCACACTGGTCGGAAGCTGAAATTGATTTGGGGTGTCGCCAACAATATAGGCACTCCCTACACCAAACAATGTTTTTGAGCCATCAGTGTAAATAAATGTGGCTTCCTTCATTTGTGCACATAGAGCAGAAAATGCCCAACGATAAACAGATGAAGGGGTACCATCCTTGGGAAACTCACATAGGTCATGGAGCAGGCAGATCCAGGGACGGAGCCAAGGCGGTGTTGTACCCCAAGTTGTCAAGAAGGTTTTAAGAAAGCGGAAGGAAAGAGAATGGAGCAGTTGACGGAAGCAGACTCCCGGTGGCAGTAGGGAGGAAGGGCGGCCTGCATACCCTACATCAAAGGAGGCGTCGAAAATAATGTCATGGGCCAGATTAGCAGGCATGGAAGACAGATGGCTAGCATAACGACTCAGAAGGACAGCTCGCCGGTTGGACAGCGGAGATTCAGCAGTCTCAGCATAAAGGCTTTCCACAGGGCTGGAGTAAAAAGCTCCAGACACTAAACGTAATCCACGGTGGTGGATAGAGATGCCAAAGAATAGACGGCCGAGCAGAGGAGTAAACTATGCTTCCATAGTCCAATTTCGAGCGCACTAAGACGCGATGGAGGCGGAGAAGGACCACTCGGTCCACTCCCCAGGAGGTACCATTCAGGACGAGGAGAGTGTTGAGGGATCGCAGAAAGCGAGCCGAAAGATAGGAAACGTGGGAGGACCAGCACAGTTTTCTGTCAATGTAAGACCCAAGAATTTAGCGACGTCCGAAAACGGAAGGTTGACAGGTCCTAGATGTAAGGAGGGTGGAAGAAACTCCTTACATCGCCAAAAATTAACACAAACGGTCTTACTGGGAGAAAAACGGAAGCCGGTTTCGATGCTCCAAGAGTGGAGGCGCTCGAGACAGCCTTGAAGACGTCGTTCAAGAAGACTGGTCCATTGAGAGCTGTAGTGGAATACTAAATTGTCCACAAAGAGGGAGCCCGAGACATCAGGAAGGAGACAATCCATAATTGGATTTATGGCAATGGCAAACAGTACAACACTTAGCAAGGAGCCCTGGGGTACCCCGTTTTCTTGGGAGAAAGTATGGGAGAGAGTAGTGTTCACCCGAACTCTAAATGTGCGCTCTGCCATAAATTCGCGAAGAAAAAGGGGCAGCCGACCTCGAAAGCCCCAAGAGAACAGTGTGCGGAGGATGCCTGTCTTCCAACAGGTATCGTATGCTCTCTCCAGATCAAAAAATATTGCTACTGTTTGGCGTTTCCAGAGAAAATTGTTCATGATAGAAGTGGAGAGAGAAACAAGATGGTCAACTACAGATCGATGCTTTCGGAAACCGCATTGGGCAGGTGTTAAAAGACTGCGGGACTCCAGCCACCAAGCTAAACGGCAATTCACCATACGCTCCAAAACCTTACATACACTACTCGTGAGAGAAATGTGGCGATAGCTAGAGGGGAGATGTTTGTCCTTTCCAGATTTCAGAACAGGAACGACGATAGCTTCCCGCCATCGTCTGGGAAAGGTACTGTCGGTCCAAATTCGATTATAAATGCGAAGTAGGTAACGCAGACTATGGATTAGTAAATGCAGCAACATTTGGATGTGGATACCATCCGGTCCTGGGGCGGAGGAGCGAGAATAGTAGAGTGCATGTTGGAGTTCCAGCATGGAGAAAACAGTATTATAGCTTTCGCGAGTTTGAGAGAAGAAAGCAATAGGTTGCACTTCAGCTGCCCGTTTCTTCGGGAGAAACGTTGGCGGGTAATTTGAGGAGCTCAAAATCTCAGCAAAGTGTTGACCCAATGAGTTAGAAATTGCGACGGGGTCCACTAACGTATCATGCGCCAGAGACCGCTGAGAAACTAGGCGTGCCAGATAACAGTCGAATTCGACTCCAAACTTCCGAGGAGGGAGTGAAGTTGTTAAATGAGCTAATAAAGAATTTCCAGCTTGCCTTCTTGCTATCACGGATGACGCGACGGCATCGCTTACGGGACTGCTTATAACAGATACAGTTGGCCAAAGTAGGATCGTGGCGGAAAACGCGAAGAGCGCGTCGCCACTCACGTATTGCATCACGGCATGCCTCGTTCCACCAAGGAACTGGGGGGCTCCGGGGCAGTTCGGAGGTGCGTGGTATTGAACGTTCCGCAGTTGTAAGAATAACGTCGGTAAGATGTGTGACCTCATCGTCGGCGCTAGGAAAGTGACGGTCATCGAATGTCGCTAGATACGAAAAAAGTGTCCAGTCGACTTGGGCAAACTTCCAGCGTCGCGGGTGCATATACGGCAGTTGAGGCTGCAGTCTAAGGACACATGGAAAGTGGTCATTCGAGTGTGTATCATTAAGGGTGAACCATTCGAAGCGCCGAGCTAGCGGAACAGTACCGACCGAAGGGTCCAAATGAGAGAAATTTGTCGTCATGGAGGCAGACAAAAATGTAGGGGCCCCAGTGTTGAGGCAAACTAGATCCCTTTGGTGGAAGATATCTAGCAATAGTGAGCCACGCGGACAAGGATGTGGAGATCCCCAAAGCGGGTGGTGGGCTTTTAAGTCCCCAACCAGCAAATAGGGCGGTGGAAGCTGACCAAGAAGATGAAGGAGATCAGCCATTGGTGTGGACGATGGAATGTATACAGTAAAAAGAGGAAAGGTATATCCAGAAAGGGAAAGATGGACAGCAACAGCTTGGAAGGAAGTGTTCAAGGGGATTGGGTGATGGTGGAGAGTATCATGGAGAAGAATCATGAGTCCTCCATGAGCTGGAGTGCCTTCAACAGAGGGGAGATCAAATCGGACAGACTGAAAATGGGGGAGAACAAAGCGGTCATTGGGACGCTTCTTTGTTTCCTGAAGACAGAAGATGACCGGCAAGTAGGATCGTAAGAGGATCGACAATTCATCCCGATTGGCTCGAATGCCGCGGATATTCCAGTGGATAATGGACATAGGGTGAACAGAAAATGGAGGAATGTGACCAAGGTCGCTGTCAATTCAACGACTGCTCTGAGCTTGCGACCGGCAGTATGGAATGGCATTCAGCCGAAGGCAGAAGATCCCGATCGATAGGTTGTTCAGGAGCAGCACCTGCCACCAGCGATCGGCCGGTTGGTCGGCCGCCAGCAGTGCACCTCGGCGACACAGAACACGGCCGACGGCGATTTTCGCCAGGTGGTGCTGCAGATGGGACACGCCTTGGCGGAGAAGGAGATGAACTGGGTTTCTTAGTAGCCTTCTTGGAAGTATGATGTTTAGATGAAGGAGGAACCGATGGTTGTGAAGTTGGTGTACGTAAAAAATCTTCACGAGTATGGTCTTTTTTCGAAGTCTTGGTGTCTGACTTTTGGGCTCGAGATTCAGTAGAACCCAATGGAGGGTGAGCCATAGAGTGGGCAGACGAAAGTGGTGAGGTTGAACGGGCGATCATTGCGCTGGCCGATCTGACGACCGTGGCACTAAAGATGTGGTCGCAAGTGCGTGGCCGCCTCCTTTGTTGGCCCAGGAGAAGCAAGGACAGTGCTGTATTTTCCTGTCTGAGGCACGGCGGGCTGTCGACTGGCGAATAATTTTCGAGCAGCAAAGGTCGACACCTTTTCCTTCACTCTGATTTCCTGGATGAGTTTTTCATCTTTATAAATTGGGCAATCTCGAGAGGAAGCAGCGTGGTCACCCACACAGTTGATGCAGCGAGGGGATGGGGGTGGACAAGCACCCTCATGGGCATCCTTTCCACACTTAAAACATTTGGCCGTTTTGGAACAGGACTGGCTGGTGTGACTGAATCGCTAACACCGATAGCAACGCGTAGGGTTGGGGACGTGAGGGTGAACGGAGATTATCTCATAGCCTGCTTTGATTTTTGATGGGAGTTGAACTTTGTCAAATGTCAAGAAGACAGTGCAGGTTGGAATGATGTTAGTGTCAACCCTTTTCATAACTCTATGAACAGCCGTTACGCCCTGGTCAGAATTTCTTCATCAGAGAATCCATCGAGGGAGCGTGTATAAACGACTCCACACGAGGAATTTAAAGTGCGGTGCGCTTCAACCCGGACAGGGAAGGTGTGGAGCAGTGAAGTATGCAGCAATTTTTGTGCGTGGAGGGCACTGACTGATTCTAACAACGAGGTGCCATTCCGTAATCTGGATCAAGACTTTACATGACCTGCAATTGCGTCAACACATTTCTGAATAATGAAAGGGATGACCGTGGAGAAGTCGTGACCTTTGTCAGACCGAGAAACAACAAGGAACTGTGGCAACGGTGGAAGAACTGTCTGTGGATGAGACTCAGTGAAATTACGCTTGAGAGCAGACATAGTGGAAGGTGAGGAAACCATTGCGGAAGAATCCCCCATGATTACCGGCGTCTCCGATGGCGCGCTCCTCCCTTGTGGGTGCCCTCTCTGACGGCACTCCCACCTTAGGTGATTGTTCACACCTCAGGTCACACCTCCCGTCAAACGGATGGAGGGACCAATCGGCACTTTCGGAAGGTATCAGCTCGGGTAATCATTCCTCCCTGGGCCTGGCCGTTACCAGGGGGTACGTACATGTCCCACCTGTCTACACGGGGTGGGGAATTACGCATAACCCCATCACCGGCTACAAACAAAAATGCGTGGGTTGGCCTTCAGACACACACAGGGAGAAAGGAAGAAGAGGAAAAAGAAGGGAGAGTGGAAGAGAAAGGATAGACAGGCTGAAATGCAAAGGCGGAGACCAGAGAAGGCAACGAGTAGGAGGCAAGGGAAAAAGTAAGTAAGACAGTGTGATGGAGAAGAACAAAGAAAGGAACCAACCAACGGAAGGAAGAAACCAGAAGACGTGAAGAACCAAAATGACCACAAATATAGGTCGTGGAGCAGTCCGTCTCCGGACGGAGGTGCTAACTACCCCCTTAAGGGGGAAGGACTCCTTTTAGTCCCCTCTTACGACAGGCAGGAATACCTTGAGCCTATTCCAACCAGAAGGGTGGCCTTTGTTGGTATGATTACTACAAAGCCAACATCATCGCATTTCATCCATTACCCTATGAGAATTATTTCTGAAACAAGGTGTAGAAAGCTCCTCAGGCAGCAGCTTCTCTTTGTTGGTAAGATTACTACAAAGCCAGAATCTTTGCAATTCATCCATTACCTAATGTGAATTATTTCTGAAAGAAGCTACAGAAAGCTCCTCCCGCAGCAACTCTTTTTTGGTATGATTACTACAAAGCCAGAATCATTGAACATCATCTATTACACTACGTAAATTTTTTCTGGAAGATGGTGCAGAAAGCTCCTCCCACAGCAGATTCTCCTTGTTAGTATGATTACTACAAAGCCAGAATCATAGAATTTTTATCCATTGACCTATGTAAATAATTTCTGAAAAAAACTGCAGAAAGCAGGTCCCACAGCTGCGTCTCTTTGTTCCTATGATTACTATAAAGCCAGATTCATCACACTCCATTCATTAACCGAATGTGAATAACTTCTGAAAGAAGCTGCAGGGAAGCTCCACCCGCAGCAGTGTCTCTCTGTTGCTAAGATTACTACAAAGCCAGAACCATCGCATTTCATCCATCAACGTATGTGAATTATTTCTGAAAGAAGCTGCAGAAATCTCCTACCACAGCAGCCTCTTCTTGTTGGTGTGATTCCTACAAAGCCAGAAGCATCCCATTTAATCCATCAACCTATGTGAGTAATTTCTGAAAAAAGCTGAAGAAAGCTCCTCCAACAGCATAATCTCTTTGTTGGTATGATTACTACAAAGCCAGAATCATCCCATATCATCAACTAATCTATGTGAATTATTTCTGAAAGAAGCTGCTGAAAGCTCCTCCCACAGCAGCATCTCTATGTTCTTATGTTTACTACAAAGCCAGAATCATCGCATTTCATCCATTACACTATGTGAATTATTTCTGAATAAAGCTGCAGAAAGCCCCTACAGCAACACCTCTTTGTTGGTATGATTACTACAATACCAGAATCATCGCATTTCATCCATTACCCTATGTGAATTATTTCTGAAAGAAGTTGCAGAACGCTCCTCCAGCAACAGCATCTCTTTGGTCGTATCTTTTATACAAATCCAGAATCATCTCATCTCATCCAGTAACTAATGTGAATTGTTTCTGAAAGAAGCTTAAGAAAGTTACTCCAGCAGCAGCCTCTCCTTGTTGGTATGATTCCTACAAAGCCAGAATCATCCCGTTTCATCCATTGACCTATGTGAATAATTTCTGAAAGAAGCTGCAGAAAGCTCCTCCCACAGCAGCGTCTCTTTGTTGGTATGATTACTGCAAAGCCAGAATCATCATATTTCATCAATTAACCGATGTGAATTATTTCTGAAACAAACTGCAGAAAGCTTCTCCCACAGCAGCATCTCTTTATTGGTATGATTTCCATAACGCCAGAATCATCACCTTTCATCCATTAATATATGTGAATTATTTCTGAAAGAAGCTGCAGAAAACTCCTCCCACAGCAACTCTTTTTTGGTATGATTTCTATAAAGCCACAATCATCGGTTTTCATCCATTAATATATGTTAATTATTTCTGAAAGGAGCTGCAGAAAGGTCCTCCAGCAGCAGCCTCTCCTTTTTGGTATGACTACTACAAAGCCAGAATAATCCCATTTTTATCCATTGACCTAAGTGAATAATTTCTGAAAGAAGCAGCAGAAAGCTCCTCCCACAGCAGCGTCTCTTTGTTGCTATGATTACTATAAATCCAGGATCATCACATTCCATCCATTAACCTATGAGAATTATTTCTGAAAGAAGCAGCAGAAAGCTCCTCCCGCAGCAGCGTCTCTTTGTTGCTATGATTACTGCAAAGGCAGAACCATCGCATTTCATCCATCAACCTATGTGACTTATTTCTGAAACAAGCTGCAGTAATCTCCTCCCGCAGCAGCCTCTACTTGTTGGTATGATTCCTACAAAGCCAGAGTCATCCCATTTCAACTATTACCATATGTATAAAATTTCTGAAAAAACCTGCAGAAAGCTCCTCCCACAGCAGTGTCTCCTTTTTAGTATGATTACTACAATAACAGAATCATCGCATTTCATTCATTACCCTATGTGAATTATTTCTGAAAGAAGCTGCAGAAAGCTCCTCCAGCATCAGCGTCTCATTGGTCGTATCTTTAATACAAAGAATCATCCCATCTCATCCATTGACGTATGTGAATAATTTGTGAAAGAAGCTGCAGAAAGAACCTCCCGCTGCATTGTCTCTTTGTGGATATGATTACTACAACACCAGAACCATCCCATTTCATCCATTAACCTATGTCAATTATTTCTGGAAAAAGCTGCAGCAAGCTCCCCCTGCACCAGCATATTTTTCTTGGTATGATTACTACAAAGCTAGAATCATCGCATTTCATCCATTACACTATGTGCATTATTTCTGAAATGAGATCCATAAAGCTCTTGCTGCATCAGTTTGCCTTTGGTTGTATGTTTAATGCAAAGCCAGAATCAGCACATTTCATTCATTCCACAATGTGAATTATTTTAGAAAGGAGCTGCAGAAAGCTCCTCCCGCATCAGTATCTCTTTGTTCGTATTGTTACTACAAAGCCAAAATCATTGCGTTTCATTCATTACCCTATGTGCATTATTTCTCAACGGAGCTGCAAAAAAGCTCCTCCCATCATAGCGTGCCTATGTTGGGATGATTTCTACATAGCCAGAATCATCGCATATCTTCCATTGCCCAATGTGAAAATTTCTGAAAGAAGCTGCAGAAAACTCCTCCCACAGTAGAGTCTCTTTGTTGGTATGATTACTACAAAGGCAGAACCATCGCATTTCATCCATCAACCTATGTAAATTATTTCTGAATGAAGCTGCAGAAAGCTCCTCCAGCTTCAGCGTCTCTTTGGTCGTATCTTTAATACATATCCAGAATCATCGCATCTCATCCAGTAACCTATGTGAATAATCTCTGAAAGAAGCTGCAGTAGGCTCCTCCAGCAGCAACGTCTTTTTGTTGCTATGAATACTATAAAGCCAGAATCATCACCTTCCATCCATTAACCAATAAGAATTACTTCTGAATGAAGCTTCAGAAAACTCCTCCCGCAGCATTGTCACTTTGTTGGTATGATTACTACAAAGCCTGAATCATCCCATTTCATCCATTAACCTATGAGAATAATCTCTGAAAGAAGCTGCAGTAGGCTCCTCCAGCAGCAGCGTCTTTTTGTTGCTATGAATACTATAAAGCCAGAATCATCACCTTCCATCCATTAACCAATAAAAATTATTTCTGAATGAAGCTTCAGAAAACTCCTCCCTCAGCATTGTCACTTTGTTGGTATGATAACTACAAAGCCTGAATCATCCCATTTCATCCATTAACCTATGTGAACTATTTCTGAAAGATGCAGCAGGTAGCACCTCACTCAGCAGCATCTCTTTGTTGGTATGATTTCTACAAAGCCAGTTTCATCGCATTTCATCAATTACCCTATGTGAGTTATTTATGAAAGAAGCCCCAGAAAGCTCCTCCCACAGCATCATCTCTTTTTTGGTATGATTACTACAAAGCCAGAATTATCACATTTCATCCAATAGCCTATGTGAATTATTTCTGAAAGAAGCTGCAGAAAGCTCCTCCCACAGCAACTCTTTTTTGGTATGATTACTACAAAGCCAGAATCATGGCATTTCATCAATTC
Organism: Schistocerca americana; assembly: GCF_021461395.2. Lineage (NCBI taxonomy): Eukaryota > Metazoa > Arthropoda > Insecta > Orthoptera > Acrididae > Schistocerca > Schistocerca americana. Next base: position 76,395,971 of record NC_060121.1, on the reverse strand, counting down.
CGCTATGTGAAATATTTCTGAAAGAAGCTGCAGAAAGCATCTCCCACAGTAGCCTATTCTTGTTGGTATCATTACTACAAGGCCAGAATCATCCCATTTCATCCAGTGACCGATGTGAATAATTTCTGAAAGAACCTGCAGTAAGCTCCTCCCGCAGTAGCGTCTCTTTGTTGATATGATTACTATAAAGCCAGAATCATCACATTCCATCCATTAACCTATGTGAATTATATCTGAAAGAAGCTGCAGAAAGCTCCTCCCGCAACACCTCCTTGATGGTATGATTACTTCAAAGCCCGAATCATCGCATTTCATCAATTACACTATGTGAATTATTTCTGAAAGGACCTGCAGAAAACTCCTCCCGTTGCAGTGTGCCTATGTTGGTATAAATACTACAAGGCCAGAATCATCACATATCATCCATTACCCTATGTGAAATATTACTGAAAGGAGCTGAAGACAACTCCCCCCACAGCAGCGTGTCTTTGTTTGTATGATTACTACAAAGCCAGAATCATCGCAATATATCCATTACCCTATGTTAATTATTTCTAAGAGAAGCAGCAGCAAACTCCTCCCGCAGTAGCATCTCTCTGTTGGTATGATTATTACAAAGCATGAATCATCCCACTTCATCCAATAACCTATGTGAGTTATTTCTGAAAGAAGCTGCTGGAGGGTGCTAACTCAGGAGCGTCTCTTTGTTGGTATGATTACAACAAAGCATGAATCATCCCATTTCATCCATCAGCCTACGTGAGTTATTTCTAAAAGAAGCTTAGGAATTCTCCCCACTCAGCGGCATCTCTTTGTTGGTATGATTACTACAAAGCCTGAATCATCCCATTTCATCCAGTACACCATGTGAATTATTTCTGAATGGAGCTGCAGAAAGCTCCTGATGGAGGAGTGTCCCTTTCTTGGTGTGATTACCACAAGGACCGAATGATCGCATTTCTTCCATTACCCTCTGTGAACTATTTCTTAATGGAGCTGCTGAAAGGTCCTCCCGCAGCAGCGTCTCTTTTTGGGTATTATTACTGTAAACCCAGAATCATCATATTTCATCCATTACACAATGAAAATTATTTCCAAAAGGACCTGCAAAAAGCTCCTCCCGAAAAAGCGTCTCTCTGTTGGTATGATTACTAAAATCACAGAATAATCGCAATTCATCCATTACACTATGTGAATCATTTCTAAAAAAAGGTGCAGAAAGCACCTCACGCAGCAGCATCTTTTTATGGTATAATTAATAGAAAGCCTGAATCATCCAATTTCATCCATTAACCTATGTGAATTATTTCTGAAGAAGCTGCAGAATGCTCCTCCTGCAGCAGCGTCTTATTGTTGGTATGATTACTACAAATCCAGATTCATCCCATATCATCCACTAACCTATGTGAATTATTTCTGAATGGAGCTGCAGAAAGTTCCCCCCAATAGTGGCATCTCTTTGTTGGTAAGATTACTACAAAGCCAGAATCATTCCACTACATCCATTAAATTATGTGAATTTTTTCTGAAAGAAGCTGCAGGAAGCTCTTACCGTAGAAACGTCTCTTGGTTCGTATGATTACTATGAAGACAGAATCATCCCACGTCATCCATTAACAAATGTGAATTATTTCTGAAAGAAGCTGCTGAAAGCTCCTCACGCAGGAGCATCTCTTTGTTGGTATGATTACTACGAAGCCACAATTATCGCGACTCATACATTATCCGATGTGAAATATTTCCGAAACAAGGTGCAAAAATCACTTCCCGGAGGTGACTGTCTTTATTGGCATGCCAACTAATAAGCCAGAATCATTACATTTCGTCCATTACACTATGTGAAATATCTCTGGAGGGAGCTGCAGAGAGCTCCTACTGCAGCAGCGTCTCTTTGTTCATCTGATTACAACGAAGCCAGAATCATCGCACTCCATCCATTACCCAATGTGAATTATTTCTGAAATTAGGTGGTGAAAGCTCCTTCTGCAGCAGCGTTTATTTGTTGATATGATTACTGCAAAGCCAGAATCATCCCATTTCATCCATTTACCTATGATTATTATTTCTGAATGAAGCTGCAGAATGCTCTTCCTGCAGCAGCGTCTCTTTCTTCCTGTGATTACTACAAAGGCAGAAACATCCCAATTCATCCATTAGTCCTCGTGAATTATTTCTGAAAGTAGCGGCAGAAAGCTCCTAATGCAGCAGTGTCACTTCCTGGTATGATTATCACAATGCCAGAATATTTGCGTATCATCTATTTCCCTCTGTGAATTATTTCTGAATCGAGCTGCAGAATTCTACTCCCGAAGCTGCATCTCTTTGTGGGTATGATACTGCAAAGCCAGGGTCATCTTGTTTCATCCATTACCAAATGTGAATTATTTCCGAAAGAACCTGCAGAAAGCTCCTCCCGCAGCACCGTCTCTTTGTTGGTTTGATTACTACATAACCAGAATCATCTCATTTCATCCATAAGCCTGTGTGAAATATTTCTAAAAGAAGCTGGAGGAAGCTACTCCCTCAGCTGCATCTCTTTGTTGGTATGATTACTACAAAGTCAAAATCATGCCATTCATCCATTAACCTACGTGAATTATTTCTGAATGAAGCTGCTGATAACTACTAATGCAGAAGCAGCACTTTGTTGTTATGAGTAGTACAAAGCCAGGATCATCGAATTTCATCCATTACCCTATGTGAATTATTTCTAATAGGGGCTGCAGTAAGCTCCTCCTGCAGTTGCATCTCTTTGTTGTTATGATTACTACAAAGCCAGAAACATCACAATTCATCCACTACACTATGTGAATTATTACAGAAAGTAGCTGCAGATAGCTCCTCTCGCAGCAGCGTCTCTTTGTTTGTCTGATTACTACAAAGCCAGAATCATCTTATTTCTTCCAATACCCTATGTGAATTATTTCTTAAAGAACCTGCAGAAAGCTCCTCATGCTACTGCAACTCTCTGTTGGTATGATTACTAAAAGGCAAGAAACATCGCATTTCGTCCATTACCCTATGTGAATTATTTCTGAAAGAAGCTGCAGAAAGCTCCTCACGCAGCAGCATCTCTTTGTAGGTATGATTACTAAAAATCCAGAATCATCGCAGTTCAACCATTACACTATCTGCATTATTTCTGAAAGAAGCTGCAGAAAGCTTCTCCCGCAGCAGCATCTCTTTGTTGGTAAGATTACTACAAAGCCAGAATCATCCCACTACATCCATTAACCTATGTGAATTATTTCTGAAAGAAGCAGCAGGATGCTCGTCCCGCAGCATCGTCTCGATGTTCGTATGATTACCACGAAGCCAGAATCATCGCATCTCATCCATTAACCTATGTGAATTATTTCTGAATGAAGCTGCAGATTCCACCTCATGCAGGAGCATCTTTTTGTTGGTATGATTACCACAATGCCAGAATCATCGCATATCATCCATTACACTATGTGAAATATTTCTGAAAGGAGCTGCAGAAAGCTCCTCCCGTAGCAGCGTGTCTTTGTTCGCCTGATTACTAGAAAGCCAGAATCATTGCATTACATCCAATATCCTATGTGAACTATTTCTGAATGAAGCTGCAGAAAACTACTCTCGCTGCAGCGTCTCATTGTTGGTATGATTACTACAAAGCCAGAATCATCGCATTTCATCTATTATATTACCCTATGTGAATTATTTCTGAAAGAGGCTGCAGAAAGATCCTGCCACAACAGTGTCTCTTTGTTGGTGTGATTTCTACAAAGCCAGAATCATCGCATTTCATCCGTTACTCTATGTGAATTATTTCTGAAAGGAGCTGCAGTAAGCTCCTCCCGCAGCAGCGTGCCTATGTTGTTATGATTACTACAAAGCAAGAACCATTGCATTTCATCCATTACACTATGTGATTTATTTCTGAAAGTAGCTGCAGAAAGCTACTCCCGCAGCAGGCTGTCTTTGTAAGTATGACTTTTAGAAAGCCAGAATCATCGTATTGCATCAATTACCCTATATGAATTACTTCTGAATGAAGCTGCAGAAAGCTCCTCTCGCAGCAGCGTTTCTTTCTTGGTATGACTACCAAAAAGCCAGAATCATCGCATTTCATCCATTACCCTATGCGAATTATTTTAGAAAGGAGCTGCAGAAAGCTCCTCCTGCAGCAGCGTCTCTCTGTTCATCTGATTACTACAAAGGCAGAATGACCGTATTTCATCCATTAACCCGTATGAATTATTTCTGAGAGGAGCCACAGAAAGCTGCTTCCGCAACAGCGTCTCTTTTTTGGTAAGATTTCTACAAAGCCAGAATCATTACATTTCATCCTTTACCCTATGTGAATTATTTCTGAAAGAAGCTGCAGAAAGCTCCTCCCACATCTGCGTCACATTGCTGGAATGATTACTTCAAAGCCGGAATCATTACATTCCATTCATTATTATATGAGAATTATTTCTGAAAGAACCTGCAGAAAGCTCCTCCCACATTTGCATCACTTTGTTGGTATGATTACTACAAAGCCAGAATCATCACATTTCATCCATTAAATTTTGAAGAAACATTTCCTCAAGTATTATGTCCATTATCAACAGCAGGAAAAAGCAAGTGGGTCACAAAAGAATCAAAATATCATCTGAAACACTAAAGTACCTGAGTTTCATTAATCACAGCCAAATTAATCCTGCTTTCTCACTCTTTTATAAAAGATATAGGAAAACATATAGGAAAATATTGCTTGCAGCAAAGAGAGCTCGTAACTCCAAAATAGTGCACTCTGCTGAAAACAAAAATAAGGCAGTATGGAAGATTGTGAAGCAGGAAACTGGTACCAGGAAAATAAATCTGTCAAACTTGAAAATTAAGGAGGGAGGGACTCTAATAAAAGACCCAATATATTTGGCAAACTATATAAATGATTATTTTAGTAGTATAGGAATAAAATTACAGGAAAATTTTCTAACAGCCCCTCAGGTCAAAAAGCCAAATAATGGTGTGTCACTCTCAATGGTGTTATTCCCTACAACACAGGAAGAAGTCTATAAAGCAGTCAGCAAACTCAGAAACAAAAACTCAGCTGGTCTGGATGAAGTCCCCATTTTTATAATTAAGGACTGTATCAAGAGCCTACTTCCACCTTTAGTTGATATTATAAATCAATCTTTCAAGCAGGGCTACTTTCCAGACTATTTAAAATATGTGAAATTACTACCTATCTTCAAAAAATGTGATGGAGGAATAATTGAAAATTATAGGTCAATATCTCTACTATCATGCTTTGCAAAAATATTAGAAACTATTATTTAAGATAGGCTAATGAATTATTTAAATAAATACAACTTACTGTCTGTTGACCAGTTTGGATTTCGATCAGGGAAAAGCACAGAATCAGCAACAGCACACCTCACAAAACACATTCTAGAAGCATTAGATAATGGGAACTACACAACAGGTATATTTCTTGATCTAACTAAAGCGTTTGATACAGTAGACCACAACATATTGTTAAATAAGGTAGATGAACTTGGAATAAGGGGACTTGTGAACAAATGGTTCCTTCATATCTAAAAAATAGAAGACAGATAACTGAAATCTCACATATTTCAAGTTGCTCAAACTATATTGTAAAGTATACTTCAGACCCAAATTATGTAAATATAGGTGTCCCACAGGGTAGTGTCCTTGGCCCAGTACTATTCCTCATTTACATAAATGAATTCCCACAGAGCATCAAGCATGGACAAACAATATTGTTTGCAGATGACTCAAATGTTCTAATCAGTGACAAATCACCAGATGCACTAAAAGAAAAGGCCAAACAAACACTAAACAGCGTACGTGAGTGGGCATCCAATAATAAACTAACACTAAATCTTAAAAAAAAACAAATACTGTTAACTTCTATGTCTGCAAAAAACCACACTATAACAACTTTACGTTAAACAATGAAACTATAGAATGTGTAGACTACACAAAATTTCTTGGTATGCATGTTGTCAGTCAGTTAAAGTGGGAAGAACATATTAAACTACTTAGTAACAGAATCGCTACAGCATGCTATGCTCTGAGAATTCTGACTGCAGTTTGTGATACTACATGTGTCAGATCTGTATATTTTTCTGATATCCACTCTGTTATCACCTATGGAATAATATTTTGGGGAGTCAACAATAAAAATATTCAAATAGTTTTCAAATTACAGAAAAGAGCAATTCGTGTAATAACAAAGAGTGGCAGTAGGGCTCACTGCCTTGTACATTTCCAAAGGCTGGAAATTCTAACTGTCCCCTGTGAATACATTTTTCAAAGTGTTATGTATGTAAAAAAAAATATTGACTGCTATATGAAAAATTCTTTAGTACACAGCTATGAAACTATAAACCAATACAATCTGCATCTAGAGAGGAAAAATAAAGTTAAAACTCAGCAGAGCTTGTTGTACAATGCTGTTAAATTATATAATAAATTACCCCAAAAAATAAAAGGTATTGACACAATCGGACAGTTTAAAACAAAACTAAAATTTTTTTATTGAATAAAAGTTATTACGCAGTAATGGACTATCTGAAGTAAAACATGTAGTGTAATTACAGTAGCCTGCATTGTAATACATGAGGAAATAAAAATTGTACAGTACTATAAGAAAATTACAAATTACACAAGGATATAAAACTAATTTAAGATACCTCAAAAATGTGTGTAAATACGAATTTTATGTGTATAATTGTAGGTATATTATATTGTATATGATTTTGCTGACGAAATCCACACAATGTAAATTGTTACATGGATTAATAAAGAAATCAATAAAAAAAAAATTACCATATGTGAATTATTTCTGAAAGAAACTGCCAACAACTCCTCCCACAGCAGCGTCCCTTTGTTGGTACGATTACTAAAGCGCCAGAATCATCGCATTTCATCCATTACCCTATGTGAATTATTTTGGGAATGAGCTGCAGAAAGCTCCTGTCACAGCAGCATCTCTTTGTGCGTATGATTAATACAAAGCCAGAATCAACGCATTTCATCTTTTTCACTATGTGAATTATTTCTGAATGAAGTTGCAGAAAGCCTTTCCAGCGGCAGCCTCTATTTGTTCCTATGATTAATACAAAGCCAGAATCATCCTATTTCATCCATTACCCTACGTGGGTTATTTCTGAAAGAAGCTGCAGAAGGCTACTCCCACAGCAGCGTCTCTTCGTTCGTATGATTAATACAAAGCCAGAATCATCGCACTTCGTCTTTTTCAATATGTTAATTATATCTGAAAGAAGGTGCAGAAAGCTCCTCCCGCAGCAGTGTCCTTTTGTTGATATGATTATTACAACGACAGAATCATTGCACTTCATCTGTTACGCTATGTAAATTATTTCTGAAAGCAGCTGCAGAAAGATCCTCCCACATCTGCGTCACATTGGTGGCATGATTACTACAAAGCCAGAATCATTGCATTTCATTCCTAATTATATGTGAATTATTTCTGAAAGAAGCTGCAGAAAGCTGCTCCCACATTTGAGTCACTTTACTGGTATGATTACTAGAAAGCCAGAATCATCACATTTCACCCATTACCCTATGTGAATTATTTCTGAAAGGAGCTGCAGAATGCTCCTTCAACATTTGTGTCACTTTCTTGGTATGGTTACTACAAAGCCGGGATCATTGCATTTCATCCGTTACGCTATGGGAATTACTTCGGAAAGAAGGTGCAGATACCTCCTCCCAAATTTGCGGCACTTTGTTGATATGATTACTACAAAGACATTATCATGCCATTCCATTGATTAACCTATGTGAATTATGTCAGAATGAAGCTGCAGAAATTTCCTCCAACATTTGTGTCACTCTCTTGGTACGATTACTACAAAGCCAGAAACATCATATTTCACCCATTACCCTATATGAGTTATTTCTGAAAGGAGCTGCAGAAACTTGATCCAGCAGCAGCGTGTCTTTGTATGCATGACTTTTACAAAGCCAGAATAATCACATTTTATATATTAACTTATATGAATTGTTTTTGAAAGAATCTGCTGAAAGCTCCTCCCGCAGCAGCACCTCTTTGTTTGTATGATTACTACAAAGCCAGAATCATCGGATTTCATCCATTCCCCTATGTGCATTATTTCTGAAAGAAATTGCACAAAGCTCCTCAGGCAGCAGTACCTCTTTGTTCATATGATTAATACTGAGAGAGAATCATCACATTTCAATCATTTCCCAATGTGAATTATTTCTGAAAGCAGCTGCAGGAATCTCCTCCCACAGCAGGGTCTCTTTGTTGGTATGATAGCTACAAAGCGAGAATCATCACATTTCATCCAGTACACAATGTGAAATATTTCTGATAGGAGCTGCAGGAAGGTCCTCCAGCAGCAGCATCTCATTGTTCCTACGATTAATACAAAGCCAGAATCATCGCATTTCATCCATTACCCTATGTGAAATATTTCTGAAAGAACCTGCTGAAAGCTCCTCCAGCAGCAGCATCACGTTGTTCCTACAATTAATACAAAGCCAGAATCATTGCAATTCATCCATTACCCTATGTGACTTACTTCTGATAGAAGCTGCAGAAATCTCCTCCTGCAACAGCCTCTCTTTGATCGTATGATCTCTACAAAGCCAGAATCAACGCGTTTCATTCATTACCCCATGTGAGTTGCTTCTGCAAGGAGCTTTAGAGAGCACCTCCCACAGCAGTGACTCTTTGTTCGTAACATTACTACAAAGCCAGAATCAACCCATTTCAACCATTACCCTATGTGAATTATTTTTGAAAAAAACTGCAGAAAGCTCCTCCTGCAGCAACAACTTTTTGTTTGTGTGATTACTGCAAAGCCAGAATCATCGGATTTAAAAAATTTCCCTATGTGAATTATTTCTGAAAGAAGCTGCATAAAGCTTCTTCCACATATGCGGCACTTCTTGTTACGAATACCACAATACCAGGATCATTGGACTCTAACCATTAACCTATGTCAATTATTTCTGAAAGGAGCTGCATAAAGCTCTCCCCGCAGCAGCGTTTATTTGTCCGTATGATTACTACAAATACAATATCATAGCCTTTCATCCATTACCTTATGTCAACTATTTCTGAAAGCAGCTGCTGAAAGCTCCTCACACATTTGCGTCACTTTTTTGGTATGATTAAGACAAAGCCAGAATCAACGCATTTCATTCATTAAACTATGTGAATTATTTATGAAGGAACTTGCAGAGAACTCCTTCCACATTTGCAGCACTTGTTGATATGAATTCTACAAAGCCAGAATCATTGCTCTACAACCATTACCCTATGTGAATTATTTCTGAAAGGAGCTGCAGAAACCTCCTCCCGCAGCAGTGTCTCTTTGTTCGTAAGATAACTACAATGTCAGAATAATTGCATTTTATCCATTACCCAACGTGAATTATTAATGAATTAAACTGTAGAAGGATAGCCCAACATTTGCGTCACTTTGTTTGTATAATTACTGGGAAATCGGAATCATTGCATTTCATCCATTATCCTATGTGAATTATTTCTGAAAAAAGCTGCAGCAAGCTCATCATGCAGCAGCATCTCTTTGTTCCTATGATTATTACTAAGATAGGATAATTGCATATCATCCATTACCCAATGTGAATTACTTCTGAAAGAGGCTTCAGAATGGTCCTCCATCATTTGTGGCACTTTGTGCATATGATTACTCCAAAGCCAGAATCCTAGCTTTTCAGCCATTACCCCATGTGAATTATTTCTGAAACAAACTGCAAAAAGCTAATAGAACATTTACATGACTTTGAAGGTATGATTACTACAAAGCCAGAATCATCGTATTTCATCCATTACCCTATGCGAATTAATTCTGAATGAAGCTGCAAAAAGCTCCTCTCACATTTGAGGAATTTTGTTCATGTGATTACTACAAAGCGAGAATCTTCGCATTCCATCCATTACCCTATGTGAATTGTCTCTGAAAGAAGCTGCAGAAAGCTCCTCCCACAGCGCTATCACATTGTTGGTAAGAGTACTAGAAAGCCAGAATCATTGCACTTCATTAATACACTATGTGAAATATTTCCGAAAGAAGCAGCAGATAGCTCATCCCACATTTGCATCATATAGTTGGAATGATTATTACAAATCCAGAATCATCAAATTTCATCAATTATACTTTGTGAAATATTTCAGAAAGAAGTCGCAGAAAGATCCTCCTATAACAGCATCAAATTTTTTGTATGATTATTAAAAAGCCACGATCATCGCATTTCATCCATTACCCAATGTGAAATATTTATGAAAGAAGCAGCAGATAGCTCATCCCACATTTGCGTCACTTTGTTGGTATGATTACTACTATGCAGAGTCATCGCGTTTCATCCGTTACAGTATGTGTGTTATTTCTGAATGAAGCTGAAGAAAGCTCCAAACACAGCCCTGTCACTTTGTTGGTAAGATTACGACAAAGCCAGAAACATCGCATTTATTCATTACACTATGTAAGTTATTTCTGCAAGAAGCTAAAGAGAGCTCCTCCCACATCTGCGTCTCTTTGTTCGTGTGATTAATACAAAGCCAGAATCATCGCAATTCATCCATTACGCTATGTGAATTATTTCTGAAAGAAGCTGCCGAGAGCTCATCACACAGCAACAACACTTTTTTGGTATGATTACTACAAAGTCCGAATCATTGCATTTCATCCTCTAACCTATGTCAATTATTTCTGAAAGATGCTGCAGTGAGCTCACCACACAGCAACATCACGTTTTTGGTATGATTGCTACAAAGTGTGAATCATTGCATTTCATCCTTTAACCTGTGTGAATTATTTCTGAAAGAAGCTTCAGAAATCTCCTAACACTTTTTCATCAATTTGTTGGTATGATTACTACAAAGCCCGAATCATTGCATTTCATCCATTACCCTATGACTATTATTTCTGAAAGAGACTGCAGAAAGCTCCTACCGCAGCAGCGTCACTTCGATGATATGATTACTACAAAACCAGAATCATCGCATTTCATCCATTACACTATGGGAAATATTTCTGAAATAATTTGCAGAATGATCCTCACACAGCAGTGTCACTTTGTTGGTATGATTACTAGAAAGCTATAATCATCACATTTCATCCATTACCCTATGTGAATTATTTCTGAAAGAACCTGCAGAATGCTCCTGACGCAGCAGTATCATTTTGTTGGTATGATTACTACAAAGCCAGAATCATCGCATTTCAGCAATTACCCTATGTGAATTATTTCTGAAAGAGGCTGCAGATAGCTCCTTCTCAATTAGCGTCACTTTGACGGTATGATTACTACTAACCAAGAATCATCACCTTTCATCCACTACCCTATGTGAATTGTTTCCGGTAGAAGCTACAGAAAGTTCCTCCCGCAGCTGCGTCACTTTGTTTGTGTGATCACTACAGTGCCAAGTTTATCACAATTTTATCCATTACCCTATGTGATTTATTTCTGAAAGAATCTGCGGAAAACTCCTCCTACAACAGCGTCAAAGTGTTGGTATGATTATTACAAAGCAAGAATAATCACATTTCTTCCATTACCCCATGTGAATTATTTATGAAAGAAGCTGCAGAAACCTCCTCCCGCATTTGCGTCGCTTTGTTTGTATAATTAATACAATGCCAGATTCATTGCCTATTATCGATTATCCTATGTGAATTATTTATGAAAGAAGCTACAGAAGGCTCCTCCCACTATACTATCACATTGTTTGTACAGTTACAACAAAAGCAGAATCATCGGATTTCGTCCATTCCTCTACGTGAATAATTTCTGAAAGGAGCTACCGAAAGCTCCTCTCACACTACCATCACATGGATGGTACAGTTACTACAAAGCCAGAATCATCGCATTTCATATATTGCCCTATGATAATTATTTCTGAAGGAAGCTGAAGAAAGTTGCTCCCACAGCACTGCCACATTGTGGTATGAATACTACAAAGCCAGAATCATCACATTTCATCCATTACCCTATGAGAATTATTTCTGAATGGAACTGCTGGTAGCTCTTCTCACAGTACTGTCACATTGTTGGTATAGTTACTACAAAGCAACAATCTTCGCATTTCATCAATACCCCCGTGTGAGTTACTTCTGAAGGAAGCTGCAAAGTGCTCCCCTCACACTACTATCACTTTGTTGGTACAGTTTCTACAATGCCACAATCTTCACATTTCATCCATAACCCTGTGGAAATTATTTCTGAAAGAAGCTGCAGATAGATTCTCTCACATTACTATCACTTTGTTGGTACAGTTGTGATCTATTTCTGAAAGAAGCTGCAAAATGCACCTCTATCAGTACTGTCACTTTGTTCAATATTTTACACAAAGCAACACTACTACTACTACTACTACTACTACTACTCCTACGTGATCAGGCCCAGTAGACCTCACACATCTGCAAGTATCCTCCTCCACTCTATTCTGTCCATTGCTGCTATCTGCCATTTGTCCACATCTATTGACACTTGGTTTAAATCTTCATGGGATCCATCCCTCCAATGCTTCTTGGGTCTCCCTGGCAGTCTCTTTCCTGTAGGTGTGAAATCCAGGCGCTTCCGAGGCCATCTGTGATCCTCCATCCGGGCCACATGGCCGGCCCATTGCACTCGTTTGGCTTTGACAGTTCCTGCTATGTTGGGCTGTTGATATGGTTCCTCAAGCTCTTGGTTGTATCTTATCCTCCATTTCCCTGTATCTGCATCCAGAACTGTACCAAAAAATTTCCGAAGCATTTTTCTCTCAAAACAAGGAGGTTATGGAAGTCCTGTTTCCGGATACTCCATGTCTCACAGACATATAGAACAACAGGCTGGATCAGGGTTTTGTACAGTCAAACCTGGAAATGTCTGGAGAGAGATTTGGACCGAAGCAGTTGTGCTAGGCTATGGTAAGATTGATTTCCTGCTTGTATGCTGGAATTGATCTCTGCTTCACATGACGAGTTCACAGTGAAAAGTGCCCCTAGGTATGTTAATTCTTGCACTCTCTTGTAGGAAAGGTCCCCAACAAGCAACAAGCATTACATTTTATCGGTAACTCTATGAAGATTATTTCTGAAAGAAGCTGACAAAAGCTCCTCTCACATTACTATCCCTTTGTTGGTAAAGTTACTACAAAGCCAGAATCATCGCATTTCATTGATAACTCTACGAGAACTATTTCTGAAAGAAGCTGCAGAAGGTTGCTCTCTCAGTACGGTCACATTGTTAGTATAGGTTACATAAAGCAACAAGCAATGCATTTTACTATGAAATCTATGTGAATTTATAAACGAAAGATTCTGCAGAAAGCTCCCATCTCACTTCGAACACTTTGCTGATATATATACTACAAAGCCACAATCACTGCATTACATCCGCATCCCTAAATGAATTATTTCAGAAAGAAGCTGCAGAAAGCTCCTCTCACCCTACTCTCCCTTTGTTGGTATAGATACTAGAAAGACACAATCATCGCATTTCAGTCATAAACCTACGTGAATTATTTCTGAAAAGAAGCTGCAGAAAGCACCTCCCACATTTGCGTCAATTTGATGGTATGATTACTACAAAGCCAGAATCATTGCATTTCGTCCATTACCCTATGGGAAAAGTCTCTGAAATAAGCTGCAGAAAGCACCCCCCACAGCAGTGTAACATCGTCGGTATGATTCCTACACTGTCAGTATCATCGCATTTCATCCAATACGGTATGTGACTAATTTCTTGCTAGAAGCTGCAGAAAGCTCCACCCACAGAGGTGTCAATTTGATGGTATGTTTACTACAAAGCCACAATCATCGCATTTCTTCCATTACCCTATGGGAAATATTCTATAAGTAGGCTGCACAATGCTCCTACCACAGCAGCGTCACTCTGTTGGTATCATTACTACAACATTACATCCATAACCCCATGTGAATAATTTCTGATAGAAGCTGCAGAAAGCTCCTCCCACGTTTGCGTCACTTTGATGGTATGGTTACTACTAAACGAGAACTATCACATCTCATCCATTACCCTCTGTAAAATATTTCTGAATAAAGTTGCAAGTAGCACCTCCCACATTTGCATCACATTATTGGTATGATTACTACAAAGCCAGGATCATCACATTTCATCAATTACGTATGTGAATTATTTCTGAAAGAAGCTGCAGAAAGCTCCTACTACAGCTGCATCACTATGTTGTTATTTTTACTACAAACCCAGAATAATCATTTTTCATTCATTACGCTAAGTGAATTATTTTTGAAAGAAGCTGCAGGAAGCTCCTCCCACATTTAGCTCACTTTATAGGTATGATTGCTATAAAGCCACCACCATCGATTTCATCCATTGTTCTAGGTAAATTATTTCTGAAAGGAGCTGCAGAAAGCTCCTCCCACATTTGCATCACATTGTTGGTATGATTACTAGAATGCCAGAATCATCTCATATTATCCATTACACTATGTGAATGATTTCTGAAGGAAACTGCAGATATCGCCCCCACAACTGCGTCACTTTATGTGAAATATTTCTGAAAGAAACTGCAGATAGCTCCTCGCACATTTGTGTCACTTTGTTAGTATGATTACTACAAAGCCAGAATCATCACATTTCATCACTTTTACTACGCGAATTATTTCTGGAAGGAGCTGCATGAAGTTTTTCCGACATTTGTGTCACTTTGTTGATATGATTACCATAAAGACAGGGTCATCGCAATTTCATCCACTACCCTATGTGAATTACTTCTGAAAGAAGCTGCAGAATGCTCCTCCCACAGCATCGTCACTTTGTTGGTATGATTACTACAAAGCCAGAATCATCAGATTTCTTCCATTACCCTATGTGAAAGAAGCTGCAAAAAGCCTCCCTTCACAGTACTATCACCTTGTTGGTATAGTTACTACTACAAAGCCACAACCATCGCGTTTTATGCATAACCCTATGTGAATTATTTCTGAAAGAAACTGCAAAAAGCTTTCTGACCAATACTATGTGTTTTGGTACAGTTAATAAAAAACCACAATCATCACATTTCATTCATAATCCTATGTGAATTATTTCTGAAAGGAGCTTCAGAAAACTCCCCTCACAATACTATCACCCTGTTGGTATAGTTACAAAAACCCTATGTGAATTATTTCTGAAAGAAGCTCCAGCAAGCTCCTCTCACTCTATTACACTGTGTTGGTATGGTTACTACAAAGCAACAGTCATCCCATTTCATCCATAATCCTAAGTGCTTTATCGGAAAGAAGCTGCACAAAGCCCCCTCACAATACAATCACTTTTTTGGTTTCCAGAATGAGATTTTCACTCTGCAGCAGAGTGTGCATTGATGTGAAACTTCCTGGCAGATTAGAACTGTGTGCCCGACTCAGACTTGACCTTGGGAACTTTGCCTTTCGCGGGCAAGTGCTCTACCATCTGAGCTACTGAAGCATGACTCATGCCCGGTCCTCACAGCTTTACTTCTGCCAGTATCTCTTCTCCTACCTTGCAAACTTTACAGAAGCTCTCCTGCGGACCTTGCAGAATTAGCACTACTGAAAGAAAGGATACTGTAGAGACATGGATTAGCCAAAGCCTGGGGGATGTTTCCAGAATAAGATTTTCACTCTGCAGCGGAGTGTGCACTGATATGAAACTTCCTGGCAGATTAAAACTGTTCTGGAAACATCCCTTAGGCTGTGGCTAAGCCATGTATCTGCAGTATCCTTTCTTTCAGGAGTGCTAGTTCTGCAAGGTTCGCAGGAGAGCTTCTGTAAAGTTTGGAATGTAGGAGACGAGATACTGGCAGAAGTAAAGCTGTGAGGACCGGGCATGAGTCTTGCATTGTTAGCTCAGATGGTAGAGTACTTGCCCGCGAAAGGCAAAGTTCCCGAGTTCGAGTCTCGGTCGGGCACAGTGTTTCAATCTGCCAGGAAATTTCACTTTGTTGGTTTATTACTAAAAAGCCACAATCTTCACATTTCATTCTTAATGGTGTGAGAATCATTTCTGAAAGTGGCTGCAGAAAGCTACCTTAAAAATGCTTTCACCTTTTTGGTATAGTTACTACAAAGCCACAAACATTGCATCTCATTCCTAACACGATGTGAAATATTTCTGAAAGAAGCTGCATGAAGCTCCTCTCACTCTTTAATCAAATTGTTGGTATAGATACTACAAACCCACAATCATCTCATTTCATCCATAATCCAATGTGAATTATTTCTGAAAGAAGTTGTAGAAAGCTCCACTCACAATACTATCACTTTGCTCGTACAGTTACTACAAAGCCACAATCATTGCATTTTATCCACAACTATTTGTGATATATTTCCAAATGAAGCCACAGAAAGCTCCCATCACAATACTATCACTTTGTTGGTATAGTTTCTACAAAGCCACAATCATTGCATTTCATCCACAACACTATGTAAATCATTTCTGAAAGAAACAGCAGAATGCTCCTCTCACAAAACAATCAGTTTGTTGGTATAGTTACTACAAAGCCAAAACCATCACGTTTCATCGATAACCCTGCGAGAATTATGTCAGGAAGAAGCTGCTGAAAGCTCCTCTCACACTGCTATCACTTTCTTGGTATAGTTACTACAGAGTCACAATCATGGCATTTCATTCATACCCCCATGTGAATTATTTCTGAAAGAAGCTGCAGGAAGCTCCCCTCACAATATTACCACTTTGTTGGTATAGTTACTACAAAGCCACAATCATCTCATTTCATCCATAACACTACGATAATTATTTCTGGAAGAAGCTCCAGAAAGCTCCTCTCACACTACAATCACTTTCACGGTATAGTTACTACAAAGCCACAATCATCACATTTTATCCATAACTCTTTGTGATTTATTCCTGAAAGAAGCTGCAGAAAGCTTCCCTCACAACACTATCACTTTGTTGGTATAGTTACTATAATGCCACAATCATCGTATTTCATCCATAATGCTATGTGAATTATTTCTGAAATGAACTGCAGAAAGCTTCTCTCACTCTACTATCACTTTGTTGGTATCGTCAACAAAAAGCCACAATCATCGCATTTCATCTATAACCCAATGTGAAATAATTCTGATAGAAGCTGCAGAAAGATCCCTTCACAATACTATCACTTTGTTGGGATAGTTGCTACAAATCCACATCATCACATTTCATCCATAACCTTATGTGAGGTATTTCTAAAAGAACCTGCAGAAAGCTCCCCTCACAATTCTGTTAACTTGTTGGTATAGTTACTATATAGCCACAATCATCGCATTTCATCCATAATCCTATGTGAATTATTTCTGAAAGAAGCTACAGAAAGCTCATCTCGCACTACAATCTTTTTGTTGTTATAGTTACTACAAAGCCACAATCATTGCATTTCAGCCTTACCCCTTTGTGATTTATTTCTGACCGTAGCTGCAGAAAGTTCCCCTCACAATACTATCACTTTGTTGGTATAGTTAATACAAAGTCACAGTCATCGCATTTCATCCATAACACTATGTGATTTCTTTCTGAAAGAAGCCACAGAAAGCTCCTCTCTCAGTAATGTCACTTTGATCATATAGTTTACACAAAGCAACAATCATTGCATTTCATCCATGAAAGTATGTGAATTATTTCTGAAAGAAGCTGCAGTAAGCTCCTCTTGCAATACTATCACTTTGTTGGAATGGTTACTATCAAGCCACAATGATTGCATTTCATCCATAACTCTATGAGAATTATTTCTGAAAGAAGCTACAGAGAGCTCCCCTTCTTAGTACTGTCACTTTGTCCATATAGTTTACACAAAGCAACACTCATCACAGATCTTCCATAACCCTATGTCAATTATATCTGAAAGAACCTGCAGAATTCTCATCTCACACTCCTATCACTTTGTTGGTATAATTCCTACCAAGCAACAATCATCCCATTTTATCCATAACCCTATGTGAATTATTTTTGAAGGAAGCTGCAGAAAGCTCCTCTCTCACTTGTGGCACTCATTTTTACATCAGCAAATTTTTTGGCATTCATCTCAGTGTTAGTTCATTATCTCAATTCACAATTGCTAACTGCAGCAGAAGTCTAGTCTCTCAACACAGGAAAATATTCTTCTGATGAACATATCTCATACCATAATCTCACTACCACTAGCCTGCGGACACAACCCTTTGTTGTGAGCACCATCTCACTGTAATGATCACATACCTGCACACAGATATCAATCCAGTGTAATAAGTAACAATGTTGTCAGTTTGTGTAACAAGTTTACATCAATTTACAGCCTAATCTCTATGATCTCATACCCACTGCATGTCATAACCCACATGTCATCGGTTTGACACAGTAGCTTTTAGAGTTGGTCTGCAACAAATTGCCTCTCCTGACACTCTACACCAAACTGAGTGCTCTGAAAAACTCGTCTTTGTGCCAATGCTATACTCTGTCATCGTATCTGGTATGGCTTGCCACCTCTTTTTTTCAACACAATCTGAAAATATCTGACCTCCACATTTTGTGAAGATGCAAAGACATGCAACACTTCACCACCTACTCGAGGTCTCACAGTCCTTCTATCACTTTCTAAAGTCACTCACAACAGCAGCACACATACAGCTTGTGAGCTTCACTGTTTCTGAGAATTTGTCGCAAGGGCCGGCCATAATAAACTGCTCTCTTTCAAAGTCATTTTCACCAGAAAATTTCCCTCATTTGTGACCCCTATCACTGCCAGAATGATTCCCCATTCATCTCTGTCCTCCTTGTATACTTCCGTCACTGTATTATGTGCCAGCAACACCACCAGGCAACATTCAGTCTCATCCTGAACAGTGATAATTACGTTTTGGTTTATCTGTGCAGAGATACAGGTGGACTGACAATTCTTGTGTAACTAAAGTTTGATGATGCAGTACATTGTGCATAATAGAGATTGCTGCAGCTACTCACCATCTGTGTTAGCTGCTCTTACATGAGTTTGATCTGTACAGTCCTCTTCCAGATCAGCCCTCTTTCCTTGGGGTGCTCAGCTCTGATTTTCTGAGCTGCAGGGAGTCCACCAGCTCAGCCCAAGTAGTGGCCAGACCGCGCTCTGTGCTGGACAGCTAATGCTGTAATGAGACACATCTCACATGGTTATCTTGAGGCGTGTACTGAATGAAAATGTCAGTCTTTAAACTACTCTTATTGTATCCTCTGTGTACTGAACAGTCAAATATCAAAATTAATAATTAACTTAGAAATAGCAGCCCAACTAACATAATTCACCTGATTACTGCCACCTGCGAAAGTCATTTACCTAAATGGATTTCCCCATTGGCAGCCTGTAACTTCATTAGGGTGATCCCCATATGCGTCTGCTCCCCACTTACATACTGTTGTTAGAGTGTCGTATGCCTGTAACGCCATCAGGTGGCATCCGACATTACAGTGGGCAGTGGTCATAATGTTTCGGCTTATCTGTGTATAGGGGATCTATACAAGCAAGATATAACTAAGGGCAACATCATACAAATGGAAGAAGAGACAGGTGAAGATAACAAGGGAGATAGACTGTGAGAAGCATTTGACTGAGCACTGAAGACCTACACTGAAACAAGGAAACGAGTACCCAGGGGTATACAGCATTCTGTCAAAACTCCTGATAGCCTTGGGAGAGCCAGAAATGACAAAATTATTCCATTTTCTGTGCTAGATGTACGAAACAGGTGAAATACCCACAAATTTCTCAAAGAATGTAGTAATTTCAGTTCCAAAGAAATAAGGTGCTGAGAGGTGTGGATATTCCCAAACTGTCAGTTTAGGAATTTGTCGTTGCAGAATACAAACACAAATTCTTTATAAAAGGAACAAAAAAGCAGCAGAAACTGACTTCATAGAAGATAACTTTGGATTCTGGAGAAATGTAGGACCATGTGAGACAATACTGACCCTACAACTTATCTTAGAAAATGCATTAAGAAAAGGCAAACCTATGTTTCTACCATCTGTAGACTTAGAGTATTCCAGTCAACATTGTCAAAAGCTTTCTCTCTTTCAAATTATGAAGCAAGGATCAAATATAGTGAGTGAAACACTATTAACAATTTTTACAGAACCAGATGGCAGCTATAACAGTTGAGGGGCATGAAAGGAAAGCAGTGGTTGGGGAGCGAGTGACACAGGGTTGTAGCCTATCCCTGATGTTATTCAAACTGTATATTGGGCAACCAGTAAAGGAAACAAAAGAAAAGTTCAAAATAGGAATTAAAATACATGGAGAAGAAACAAAAACTATGATGTTTGCTGACAACACAGTAATTCTGTCAAAGACAGCAAAGGATCTGCAAGAGCAGTTGAATAGAATGGACAGTTCTTGAAAGGACAGTATGATATGAACATAAACAAAAGCAAAACAAGATAATGGAATGCAGTCAAATTAAATTAGGTGATGTGAGGGATTTAGATTAGTGAATAAGGCACTTAAGGTTGATGATTTTTGCTATTTGGGCAGCAAAATCACTAATAATGTTCGAGGTAGAGAAAAGTGTTTCTGAAGAAGAGAAATTTTGGAGCATTGAATATAAACTTAGGTTGTAGAGTAATTGCACCTTATGCAAGACACCTTTGTAGCCTTGTTTTCAGTGAGACATTTTTTAGCACTTTTTTTTTTTTGCTATCTTCAGATAGTACAGAAAATGCTGAAACAGGTTTGTGTGAAAACACAGCTATGAACATGCCCGAAAAAAAAGGGGAAATTTCTCTCTAATTTTCTTAGACACAGAAATAAAGAAAACTGCAATATTCACAAGATGTTTGCAGATTTAGGTGTTAAAGATTTTTCTGGAAACATTTGTATGGATTGTTGTCATATATGAAGAGAAACATGGATATCAAACAGCTTAGACAGGATGAGAATAGAAGCTTCTGAAATGTGGTGCTATAGATGTATGCTGAAGGTCAGATGGGTAAATGGACTTGGAGAGAAAAGAAATTTCCTACACAAGCTGACTAAAAGAAAGGATTAGTTGACAGGATACATTATAAGACGTTAAGGGATCAGTAGTTTAGCACTGGAGAGAAGCGTGGAGTGGTGGCACCACTCCCGTATTGTACATTAAGATACACATAAGCCTTTTGGTAACTTTATTTTCAAAATTCTGATGATGAAGTTCATACATTATGCAAAGTCTTATGAGTTAATAGGTATATTTTGAAGGAATGATCACTTTCAATTTAAAGGGTTATTTTGCCTCTTTTCAGTGAACTTAACTATCTTAACAGATATTGAATATAATAGAGGGAAACATTCCACATGGTAAAAATACACATAAAAAATAAAGATGCTGTGACTCACCAAACGATAAATTGCTGGTAGACAGACACAATAAAAAATACACAAATACACATACAAATTTCTAGCTTTCGCAACCCAAGATTGCTTCAACCTTGGGTTGCGAAAGCTTGAAATTTGTGTGTGTGTGTTTGTGTATTTTATATTGTGTCTATCTACCAGTGCTTTCTCATTTGGTAAGTCACAGCATATTTGTTTTTTATATACATTAACAGGTATTGATAATTTTAAGTTTAACTTTATCCAGATTTGTAATGACAGTAATGGACATATTACTGTGAATTTCCAGGATCTGTTGATACACTTTTGATCATCTGATTTTTCTAATTTCTATTGACACCAGTACTAATGAGCAAGAGTCCTGAATTAAAAATTACAGATTTTTCAATAACTACATTTTAATATGCAAGATGGGTCCCATAATAATAAGCCCTTGATTTCCAATGCATAGGCATCAATTAGAATTGAACTTTTGAATAGACGCTGCTCATGCGAAGTAACATACTGGTACAAACAAAATATAATGACAATATCCATAGCCAATAAAAATTAGCCTTCTGGCTCACAGGTTTTGCAAACAATAATAAATTAACACAGTTCATTAATACCATAGAACAAATCTGTTTACGGCCTACTTTCACTCCACTCGGTTCATTCTGCTGTTAATCTTCTTCAGGTATGGCTTCAGTTTAGCTAGGCTGCATTCTAGACCACTCTTGGGAACTATTTGTGTTGCCTCTCCATTCATTTAAGTCATGCAGAGAGAACTTATTTTACAATTATGAGCAATACATATCATTATGTGTGTGTTTCAGTTTTGTTTACTAATATTTGTGTTTACAACAACCATTCTTTGCCGTGTTTTACTTAACTGCATGTGAAACAACTTTTGATCAGTTCATCTGTATTGTGTGCACATTTACTTTCTGAAGAGATAATAAGTATTGTGCTCCACAGATGTCCATACTAAGTACCTGTCTGCATACATCATTAGAAACTGTAAGAGATCTGGTCATCCCCAATAGGATCTTAAAGACATGATTAAAGATCCGTGAGCTCATAATTTTGAACTTATAAAAGAAACTTCTGGCTATCCATTTTAAGGACAGAACTATCAACAGCAATTTCAGGTGCTGATTGTCTGAAACTGTAAGGCTTCTGAACGGCTTGTATCAAAACTATTGAAGTGACATAACACCTATGGTATATTTTCTATTGTCTTCTGCAATGAAGTTCCCATTCTATCCATTGCAGGGTTTAACCTTACTTGAACCATCATCCTGATGATGAACATCTCAATAATTCAGTGGGTTCTGAACCTGCAACATGAAATAGTATAGGACTGCAAATATGACAGTGGGAACTCATCTTCAGCGCCATTTGAATGATCATGCACAAAAATCCTTGTGGGATAGTATTGCTAACAACTATTGTTTTGTTATAGTGAGGTTCAGTGCTAGTAAACAGTCATTATTGCTCAATATATATTAAAACTGAAAAGAAGTAAATTTTTGGAAATCTGTAGAATCTGATGACAGATGAAACAAAATAGAAATAATCTTAAATATACGTTCTTGATTATTAGCATTATGTTCAGAGAGAGATAACAGAAATAAGTTTGAGACCCACATGTTTTAAATACTTCATAGCCAGAAGCTACTTCAAGGACGTGCACCCAATTGTAGATATTTTCTTTGACGGTAGAGCAAGGAAAACAAACACAAAAACACACAAGCTCTGGCACCCAAGACCAGACTGCAAGCAGCAGCACATGGTGGGAGAAGCAAACAGGTGGTGGAGGGGTAAGGAGGAGGCTGGGGCAGGGAGAGATAGCAGGGTAGGGGGACAGTTACGTGCTGCTTGTGGACGGTTACAGGGACAAAGTGGGGAGAGGGTACGGCAGCTAGTTGGAGTCGGGAGATTAGACAGATGTCGGCAGGGAGGTGGGAGGGCTATCAGAAAAGGAGGTAGCTATAAAAACTGTGGGTGCATTAGTGGAATTGAGTGCTGGAATGGGAACAAGGAATGGTATAGTTTGGTGGAAGACAGTGACTAATGAAGGTTGAGGTCAGGAGGGTTACTTAAATGTAGGCTATACTGTAGCGAGAGTTCCCCCTAGTGCAATTCAGAAAAGTTGGTGTTGGTGGGAAGGATCCAGAAGGCACAGGCTGTGAAGCAGTCACTGAAATGACAAATGTCATGCTGCACAGCATGCTCAGCAACTGATTGGTCCAACTGTTTCTTCATCACAGTTTTTTGGTTGTCATTCATGTGAACATACATTTTGTCAGTTGCCGTGTCGACATAAAATACAGCTCAGTGGTTGCAGCTTAGCTCTTTGATCACATGGCTGGTTTCACAGCTAGCATTGTCTTTGATTGGACAGGTGACAATTGTGACTGGACTGGAGTAGGTGGTGGCGGGAGGATGTATGGGACAAGCCTCGCATCTACGTCTACTACAGGGGCATGAGCCACAAGGTAAAGGGCAGCGAGCAGGGGTTGTGTAGTAGTGATGGACAATGATATTCTCTAGGTTCAGTGGTCAGTGGAATACTACTGTGGAAGGGACATAAAATATTGTGGTTAATACGTTCCTCATTCCAGGGTACTATGATATATATTTTTGCTTTGTAAATAAAGCTTCCTTTTCCTTCTGCTAGTTACTTTATTTATCCCATATGTGTTTTGCCTTCTCCTGTTCTAAGGCATCATCAGTGGGATATATAATTATACAATTTTGTTAGTTTTACATTATTAAACAGTTCACTTTCTAAAAAAAAATAATTACTTATGATTTGCTAATTTGCTTTTCCTCACATCTGGTCTGGAGGTCACACTACCACTTTTATCACTGCCATATAATCACATCTTTGTGTTCTCACCTTCCACACACTGTTCACAATGTTTCTCACTCTTTTTTGTGGTCGACTATTGTTCTTTTGTCACTCGGTGCAAATATTTTGTCGTACACTGTTTTTCTCAAAATAAATATTGCAACTCCATTATGTGTTTCATCTTTTATGGGAAGTTTACCTATTTGTTGCCAATGTAACGAAGTATATGTTCGAGACTGACTTCTATTTATGATGTTTATACTGTGTGTGTATGATTGAGAGAGATGGAGGGGGATAGAGCTGACGAGTTTTAATTTGGGGTGGGGGGGGGGGGTGACTGGCAGTGAAGGCGGGTATACAAGCTATTAGTGAGTGGTTGAAAACTTTGGTGACAGTGACAGCTGATTTGACTTTTCCTTTCAATATTATGTGGAGGGGTTCATGGATGAATGGGTGTAGAGATTTGGATTCTAATTATTATATTGGACTGCATTATTTTATTAATACTTTTTGCAGATGTTATTCTATTATTTTATCTATTATTGTAAATAATGAATTGCTTGGCATGTGTACTTGGTCATTCAACAGGATTTTCCCTTCTGCTTTGGTTTTATGTATGTGGAAATTTTCTTGCATCATTAGGAGGTGTTTTTTATTGTTGATTCTAATTATTTTATGTCACTGTCTCTAGTGGTTGGTTTGTGGCCATTTTCTCTTAGACATTCTGCAAGTGTGATGTGGTTTGTCCCATACTTCCAAATTCTCATGTGTTCTTCGTATCTGACATCAAATGTACTCCCTGTTTCCCCTATGTATCTGCCTTCACAAGTGTTACACTGTAGCTGATTTATACCTGCTTTCGGGTATATGTCTCTATTATTTGTCAATTTTGGGGTGCATTTTTGTATAGAACTGACTGTTGTGTCTGCTATGTTTATTCCCTGTCTTTTGAAAATGTTGGTGATTTGATGGGTGAGTTTGTGTTTGTATGTCATTGTGTACCATCTAGTGTTTCCTTTCAACTTTTTCTGAGTATCCTGTGCAGTTGTTATGGGACTGCATGTTTGTGTTTGGTTCTGTTGTGTTGTTGTCTGTGGTTTGGAGCTTTCTGCTTTTATTTTACTTTTAATTTTGTTGTTAGGCTTTGTTACCGTGTTATTGTTGGAACCATTATTTTGTGCCTCCTGCATCATTATGTCCAATTCTTTTTGGTAGCATTCTTTGGGGAGTGGTACTGTGTTGAGTCTATGGAGCATGTGTTGAAGTGATGCCTGCTTTTGTGCGTGTGGGTGGTTCAAGGATTGAGGAATCATATTGTCTGTTACTGTGGGTTTACAGTAAATTTCAAACATATGATTATGGTTCTGTTTTTTTATTGTTATATCCAGGAAGTTAATTTGGTTGTTCTGTTCTCTTTCAAGTGTGAATTTTATATTTTTATGCATCTTGCTGTTGTCAGTATGTAGTTTTTCAATTTTTCTTTGTGGTTCATCTATTAAGCAAAGGATGTCATCCATGTATCTGAACCAATATAATATGTTGTATTCTTTTGCTAACATTTTTGTGAAAATGATCTGTTAAATGTGGTTTACAAAAATATCTGCTAAGGCTTCTGAAACTGGGGACCCAATTGGTAATCCATCTTCTTTTAAATAAAATTCATTACCGAATTTGAAGTAATTTTGTTGTGTTATGAGATTTATGAGTGTGCATATTGTCTTAATCTGTTCATCAGAAGGATGACTATAAGTTTTCAGGTTCTTATCTATAATTTCTATTATTTCTGGTACTTCTGGCCGGTGTGGCCAAGCAGTTCTAGGTGCTTCAGTCAGGAACCGCATGTCCGCTACGGTCGCAGTTTCAAATCCTGCCTCGGGCATGGCTGTGTGTGATGTCCTTAGGTTAGTTAAGTTTAAGTAGTTCTAAGTTCTAAGGGACTGATGACTTCAGATGTTAAGTCCCATAGTGCTCAGAGTTTTCTATATCAAATGAAACGAGGGTTATATTTGTTGTATTTGCTGAGTGGTGTTTTTAATGGTTCTGTCTTCTTGTACTTTGAAATTTTCAGACAGTAATTTCAACATGTATCCTGCAAGCTTTTAAGTGGGGGATTTTCTGAAATCCAGTATTGGCCTCACAGAAGTTTCGGTTTGTGGATATTTGGTTGGCGTCGGAGGACTGGCGCAGTGGGACTGATCTATGACAACTTTCTTTTCTCTATGTTATCCAGTATGATGTCAATATTTTTCAGAGTGTTTTTTACTTTTGTCTTGAATCTGTTTGTAATGCTATTTTGTGAAATAAATTCTTGTGTTTTTTCAATGTATTGTTCTTTGTGTAACAGTAATACTGTGTTCCCCTTGTCTGCTTTTAAAATGATAACATTTTATTTTTGTAGCTTTCTCCTAATTTTTCCTAGTGTTGCAGATCCTGAGTTTGTTGTTGTCTTTGTGCTGCATTTTTATGCTGTTTATTATATTCTGGATTTCTTTTTTTACTAGTTCTCTAGTTAATCCAATGCTGACACTGCTATTTTCATTCCTATCATCCATTGTCAAAACACTTTCTGCTTCCATAATTAGATTTTCTAAGTAATCTTCATCTATTTCTGAATTTACATTGTATTTTCATCCTTTCTCCAACAGCTGTCTTTCTTTACTGTTTAACTGTGTGTCTGTAAGATTCACTAATCATGGGTAGAATTTGTATGTGTGTGTAAAGGTAATATGTTGTAATTGGAATTTTTTGAGTTGGTTGATCTTTCTTCTATGAACTGTTTCTATTCTTTGTACAGCAGTTTTTGTATGCTTTTTGACCCCGTTGACAAAATGGGAGAAAACTTTCGTATTATTTATGGTGTCTGCGAGTTGTAAATGTGTCTTATACAACTTGTAATTTAACTCTTGTTTTTTAGAGTATAGGGATTTGATCTTGTATTTTAACCATATTTTCTGAGCAGCATGCATTGCTTTTTGGGTGGTGGGGGTACTGTTTTTAATCTTTACATTGAATATTTGGGTACCAGATTGTTACATTTGCATATGTTGTTGAATTTTGTGTGTTGTATGGTTTTATGGATGTTCAGATGAATCTTCTGAATTTGTGGTATGGGCTACGTGGAAATGTCTGGCACGGCGTGAATAACAAGTCTGTTTGTGTGGCCATCCTCCGCAGCCAGCATATAAAAATCTGTTTTGTAAATAAAGCTGCCTTTTCCTGATTTATATTATTAAACAGTTCACTTAACTTTTTGTTTTAGTAAAAGAGTAACTACTTACGTTTTGTTGATTATCGTTTTCTCACATCTGCCTATCAGCAAGTTTGTGGCCGGGGATAATGACGTGTCCAGGGGTCCACCAAAAAACCACGGAATGACTGGCCAAACAGGCGACTCGGAGACTGCTTCTGGAGATAGGCATTCTCTGAAGCTGACCTACATTCTGTCTTACACCTTGGGGTTTTCTGGCTTTGGGAGATGGAATGGCATAACAGCACGCACAACAACCTGTGTGTCATTAAGGAGACTATGAATGTGTGGACGTCTTCCAGGCAGGCCTCTCCCAGGGAATCAGTCATCCTCTGCTGGCTCTGCATTGACTATATGAGGCTAATGCATGGTTACCTACTCTGTTGCGAGGAGCCACCTAAGTGTCGCTGTGGCTTCCAAATGACAGTCGTCCACCTCTTGCTGGACTGCTCACATTTAGCCGCTCTGTGGCAGACTTTCAACTTTCCCACCACCCTGCCTTCGGTGTTGGACACAATGCCTCCACAGCAGCTTTAGTTTTACTGAGACTGGGTTTTATATTTCTATGTAGGGTTTAGTGTGTGTTCTTTGACCCTCTGTGTCCTCCAGCCTAGTGCTTTAGGGTTGAGGTTTTAATGTGTTGCAGAGTCGCTGGCTTTCCATTTCTATTCTCATGGTTGCCAGCAACTGTAATCTGCTTTCATGTTTTACTATCTTCTGTTGTTTTCTTGTCCTCTTTTGTTCTATTTAGTGTTCATAGCGTTCCCTTCATTCTTATGGCATTTCCTTTTTTTCCGGTTTGTGTTACACGTTTCGTCCGTTTTATTCTCACACTTGTGGCATTGCTTTTTCGGAACGTTGGTGAGGCTGATGGGGCAATAGCTATCAAGATCAAGCGGGTTTTTACCGAATTTGAGCACAGGAATGATGGTGCTCTCCCGGCATTGCGATGGAAAGAAGCAATCACACCAGAGTCGGTTGAAGATGATGAGAATATGTCGCTTGTAGTCAGATGAGAGATGTTTAATCATCTGGCTGTGGATGCGATCAGGCCCAGGAGATGTGTCAGTGCAATGTGCAAGGGCACTGAAGGGCTCCCACTTTGTAAATGGGGTGTTATAGGATTCACCACAGCATGTAGTGAATTAGAGGACGTTTCCTTTCAGCCACCGTTCGAGTGTGCAAAACCCTGGGGGGTAATTATCCAATGCAGTGGCTAGAGCAAAGTGCTCGGCAAAGTGCTCGGCAAAGTGCTCGGCGAAGTGCTCGGCGAAGTGCTCGGCAAAGTGCTCGGCAAAGTGCTCGGCAAAGTGCTCGGCAATCGCATTTGCGTCGGTACATAACTCGCCATTTATGGTAACATCAGGGACAGCCGTTGAGGCCTGGTACCCAAAGAGGCATTTGATCTTTTCCCAGACCTGGGAAGGTGACGTGTGGCCCCCAATGATGGAGACTTATCTCTCCCAACACCACTCCTTCCGTTGTTCGATAAGGTAGCGAACACTGGCACGGAGCCATTTAAAGACTATGAGGTGCTCCAGGGAAAGGTGCCACTTACGCCGCTGTAAAGCTTGCAGACGCCCCTTAATTGCTTCAATGATTTCCGGCGACCACCAAGAGACTGCCTTACACCTTGGGCATCCTAAAGAACGAGGGATTGCGTTTTCTGTGACAGAAACAATTGTGCTAGTCATCTGCTCAACCATCACATCGATGTTACAATGTGGGGGATATTCACCGGTGACAGCAAAGGTGAAAGTTACTCAGTTGGCCATGTTCAAAGCCCATATGGGCAGGCATCTGTGTGCCTGATGCTGGGGCAGTGACAGGAAGATGGGGGAAGTGGTCACTACCACACAGGTAGTCATGTGCTCTCCAATGGATAGATGGGAGAAGTTCTGGGCTGCAGGTTGATACGTCAATGGCCGAGTAACTCCCATGAGCCACACTGAAATGTGTGGTGGCTCCAGTATTTAAGAGGCAGAGGTCAAATTGCGACAGCAAAGTTTCGACATCTCTTCCTCGCCCAGTAACTATGGTACCACTCCACAAGGGGTTATGGGCATTAAAATCTCCCGAAAGTAGGAAAGGTTTAGTCAGTTTATCAATCAGTGCAGCTAATACATTCAGGGGTACTGAACCATCTGGATGAAGATATACTTTGCAGACAGTTATTTCCTGCATCATCCTTATTGTGACACCCACAGCTTCAAGAGAGTTTTGAAGGGGCACATGTTCACTACAGACTGAGTTTAGAACATAAACGCAAACTACACCTGGCACTCGATTATAGTCAATGTGGTTCCTGTAATATGCCTTATAGCCACGGAGGGCAGGGGTCCACATTGCTGGGAACCAGGTTTCCTGGAGGGCACTGCAGATAACAGGTGTAAAACTTAACAGTTGCTGTAGCTCACCCATGCATTGGATAAAACCACCACAGTTGCACTGGACGATGACATCGTGAGACTGGGAAGGCACGGAACGTTCAATGAGGCAGTGTACGGTTCAGAGTCACCTGCTTCCACTGCTTTATTGCCTGAATGGTCTATATCCATCATGTGTGAGGGTCTGGCGAGATCTGGGTACTTAGCAGGCGCCCAAATCTCCACCCCACCTCAGCTACTTTGTAGGTAGCAGTGGTGTGGGTGCGACCGCCGTTTCCTTGGTCTTAGCAGTTTTTGTTTTGGATTTCTGTCACTGTTCCTTGGGTTTCCCTGGCTGGGAGGACTTCACTGGCTACGACTCCAGGAGTGAGGATGAGCGTGAAGTCCTACAACCAGCTGCTTTTGTGCTCTTTGGGCACTGGCAGGTGTCATGTTTCGCACTAGAAGATACCTGGGAATGGAGTGACCAAAGGAATCACTTCCTAGCGAGAGAAGCTGAAGAACACTTACACTTCTCCCGCTCAGAGGTGTGGATAGCTGTCCCTGATGGTTGGAGGGGTTGGGGGGTGGAGGAGGGGGGGGGGGGGTGTTTCTCCTCAATTAGGTGGTGCAGGAGCAACAGGGATGGAAATGCTCTCCAACATCAATGGGGCAGGTGTAGTCTACAGGATCTGATAGGTGACCTGGGTTGGCAGAGCTGATGGTGTCAGAATTGTTGTAGTGATGGTGTAAGACTATGTCATATGCACAGGATGCAGGTGTTCAAATTTTCTCTTAGCCTCAGTGTAGGTCAGTCGGTCCAGGGTCTTGTACTCCATGATTTTCCTCTCTTTCTGGAGAATCCAGCAGTCAGGTGAGCAAGGTGAATGGTTCTCTCCGCAGTTGACACAGGTTGAAGGCAGGGCACATGGAGTATTGGGATGTCATGGGCATCCACAATCTCGGCACGTGACACTGGAAGTAATGCGGGAAAACATATGGCTGAACTTCCAGCACTTAAAGCACAGAATTGGGGGACGGATACAGGGCTTTACATCACACCAGTAGACCATAACCTTGACCTTCTCAAACAATGTATCACCCTCAAAGGCCAAGATGAAGGCACCGCTGACAACCTCATTATCATTCAGACCCCGGAGGACATGCCGGATGAAATTTACACCTCGTCACTCTAAATTGGCATGCAGCTCAATTTCGGACTCCAAAAGAATGTCTCTGTGAAATGTGATACCCTGGACCACATTTAAGCTCTTATGGGGCATGATGGTTACAGAAACATCCCCGAGCTTGTGACAAGCGAGTAACCCTCATGACTGGGCAGAGGATGCTGTTTTGATCAAGACTGACCCAGATCTCATTTTGGACAAGCCCTCCACCACCCTGAAGTTGGCCTCTAAATCCTCAACAAAACCTGAGGCTTCATTGTCATGAAATATTCCCCATCAGCTCTCAAACATACAAGGTACTGGGGAAATAAGATCTGCTGCCATCCTTAGCTTAATGTCCATCCATGGTGTGGCCAGGGAGGGGAACGATTTGAGGGTTGTACTTCTGTGTGTTGAATTGAGCTTGTTAACGCTTAGAGACTGCTGGTGTTTCACCACCAGCAAAAGATGATGGACTGCACTTCATCGTTTATCATCCACCCTGATGCCACCCACTCCGACCATGGGTCCTCCCAATGTGTGCCACCCAGTTGCAGCAAAGGCCACCTGGCAGGATGGCCATTACTGGGAGTCCCGATGCCCTAGGGTGATGGGCATCTATCCCTTGGCATATGCGGGGAGTTAACAGTGGAGGCATCAGCAGCACGATCCCTGTGTGGTCTCGGGTCTAAAGATCTCAATTAGTGATGGACACGATGTACCTTTTAAGGCTCCTTTCTCCAGTTGGCTCATTCTTTGGGAAAAGTTTGAAGAATGGTGGTCAAACCCTACAGGGGACCATTACATAA
The DNA here is from genome assembly GCF_021461395.2 of Schistocerca americana. Classification (NCBI taxonomy): domain Eukaryota; kingdom Metazoa; phylum Arthropoda; class Insecta; order Orthoptera; family Acrididae; genus Schistocerca; species Schistocerca americana. Next base: position 76,364,240 of record NC_060121.1, on the reverse strand, counting down.
AGGCCGAAACATGTGAAACTCCTTTTAATCACCTTGTATAACAAGCAGGAATACCTCGGGCCTACTCTAACCCCCGGACCTGCATGGGAGAATGGAGAATATGATATGGTTGCTCCAGTCCTGATTGTGCTACTGTGTCATGAGTGGAATGCTGCTCTGTGGCTAGGCAGTGGGACCTTGCGAGGTGGTGGGTGACTGGAGAAATAAGGCACGGGGATCTGTTGTTGTACAAAGCTGGGAAGGTATTAACAGTCTGTGAAGGCCTCAGTGAGACCCTCAGCATATTTTGAGAGGAGCTGCTTATCACTACTGATGCAACATGTATGGATGGCTAGGCTGTATGGAAGGGACTTCTTGCTATAGAAAGGGTGGCAGCTGTCAAAGTGTTCTAGAAACAAGATCTGTGACCCAGACATTTTTATAAATAAGACTGAGGCACTACTGAACATCTTATGTGATGAGAAAAAGTCAATAATTGTATCTGGGGACTTTATAATGTCAATATGTAAGTACACAGAGGAATTAAAATTCAGTTCCTTAATTTTATATGTAGTTTCAACTTTTATTCTATACACACATCAAAAACGTTTTGCGTGACCTCATTCCCTAGAGTTAGAGAGTAGTGAACCTATACAGAAAACTGGAATAGAAATCTACATAAACAATATTTCCGCCCTTTATATTGCTCATAAAAACCACACACTGCATGTTGTACCACTATACAGCGATACCTTCACAGGTGGTGTTCCAGATTTCTGTATACACTGGTACCTCTAATACCCAATAGCACATCCACTTGCATTGATGCATGACTGTATTTGTCATGGCGTACCATCCACAAGTTCATCAAGGCACTGTTGGTCCAGATTGTCACAGTCATCAACGACGATTCGGCATATATCCCCAAGAGTGGTTGGCGGGTCATGTCATCCATAAACAGTCATTTTCCATCCATCCCAGACATGTTTGATGGGTTCTGCCTGGAAAACATGCTGGCCACTCTAATCGGATGATGTAATTATCCTGAAGGAAGTCATTCATGGGGGTGTGAATTCTCGTCCACAACGATTAATGCCTCACCAATATGCTGCCGATATCATTGCACTATTGGTTGGAGAATGGCATACACGTATCATGCAGCCATTATGATGCCTTCCATGACCATCAGCAACATACATCAGTACCACATAATGAATCTACGCCTGCTGGACAGTGTGTCTTAGGTGTTCAGCCTCACCGGGTTGCCTCTAAACACGTCTCCAACGATTGTGTGGTTGAAGGCATATACGATACACATTAGTGAAGAGAATGTGATGCCAATCCTGAGTGGTCCCTTCAGCACATTGTTGGACCCATCTGTAAGACACTGCATGATGTCCTGGTTGCAAAAATGTCAGGAGTGGAGTTGCCCATCATGCAGCCTGTTGTGCACAGTTTGAGTCATGACATGACATCCTGTGGCTGCAGAAAAAGCATTATTTTGGCATTGCTGTCAGGGTTCCTATGAGCCATAATCCATAGGTAGCAGTAATCCACTGCAGTAGGAGCCCTTGGGTGGCCTAAGCGAGGAATGTCATCAGTAGTTCCTGTCTCTCCGTATGTCCTCTATGTTTGAACATTATCACTTTGGCTCACTTCGAAATGCCTGGACACTTCCCCTGTTGAGAGCCCTTCGTAGCACAAAGTAACTAAGTGGACATGATTAAACCACAGCATTGACCATCTAGGCATGGCTGAACTTCAGACAACATGAGTTGTGTACCTCCTTCCAGGTGGAATGACTCGAACTTATTGGCTGTCGGAGCTCCTCCGTGTAATAGGTGCTGCTCATGCATGGTTGTTTATATCTTTGGGTGGGTTTAGTGACATCTCTTAACAGTCAAAGGGACTGTGTCTGTCATACAATATCCACAGTCAATGTCTATCCTCAGCAGTTCTCGGAACTGGGGTGATGGAAAACTTTTTCTGGCATGTGTATAAATGTCCCAGCATGGCTAACAAACTCTTCAAAAAGTTTCATAGACAATACATCTTCAAATATAGAAACCTCAGATATAGAAGTAATGAACATTGACCTAGGCTTATCTGACCACAATGCACTCATTACGGGTCTCACACTTCCCGTAAATACAAAAATAGTACATCATATGTACAAAAGAATTTTCTCCCCTGAAAACTGCCACCAGTTTACTGCCACACTGACTGACCAATCCTGGGCATAAGTATTGTCACAAACAAATACAAATGCCATGTTCTCTCTTTCCATGACAGATTTGGAAATTTGCTTTATAAAAAGATTCATGAAAGTCAACTCACATACACTTACACACACTTTAAGAAACCTCAACACTGAAGTGAAAATTTTTACTGACACTAACTAAAAAAAATAAAATTGTATGAAACTACAAATGTAACTGTATAAAAAGGATAATTAATGTAGCATACATATTACATAATTATAGATTGGTAAGGGAGTCAGACAATGAAAGAACGTGGTAAATTGTTAAAGAGAACTGGGAAAAAGCAGTACGGAACAGGAGACTGTACTTATATCTGGTGATAACATTAAACTAAAAAAGAAGCATTGCTCAATTACATTATTAACTACTTTCTAAGTGTACTTGAGAAACCAAGCAAGAACTTTAGCAAACAAAAGAAAATAACAGCACCAAAGTAGTCATCAATATGAGAATAAGTTCCACTAATGAATATGAAATGTGGAAGTTATTAATAGTCTGACACCAAAAATGTATGCAGAAATGGATAAAGTGCAAGTGTCACAAATAAAAAAGTTGCTTCACATACTGTCAATTTCTCATTCAGTGAAGGTGTGTTCGCACATAGGATGAAAATTTCTAAGGTTAGAACTCTGTTCAAAAATGGATATTCAATCTAGGTAGATAACTACTGATGTATGTCCCTCCTTCCATCTATTTCATAAATCTTTAGAAAGTTGATGAAAATCAGGATCATAAACTATCTCGACACCTCCAATCTTCTGAATTGTAATCAACACAGCTTTCGTACAGGTTACAACACAGGAGCCATACAAGTCTCGTGCAGGAGCCGGAAGGAATTTAGACCATAACAAAAGTGATGTAGGAATCAACCAAGATCTTATCAACACCTTTGATACAGTGAACCAGTAAATACTCCATGAGAAACTGGAGGCTACAGCATCAAAGAAATTGGCAAGGAGCTAACTTAATCCTATCTACAACATAGAACTCAGGTTGTGGAACTTACAGGGTCTCAAAACAGGCAAAATATGAAGTGGCTATCAGATGCTAAGAGGGTGGCAACAGGTGCCCCATAGGGTACTGTTCATGGCCCCCTATAATTTCTGATCTATATAATTGACATTAAAAGCCCAAACAGCTTGTCAAAAATGATGTTATTTGCAGACCATACAACCATAATTTGGTGATGATGGAAAATCCTTATCTATTACTGCTGAAAAGGTTGTGAAGTGCATGCTGCAGTGGTTTCTTCCTAATAAGTTAACATTTCATTTAAATAAAACAAATTACCTACAGCACAGTAAAGGAAATGAGAAGTACATCCTCCAGGTATTATTGAGTGACCATGAAATAGAGAAAGTAAAGTTTACAGAATTATTGGGCATGCACACTGACAATGACTTCAGCTGGAAAAGCCATTGCATTTACATATCCAAAAAACTCAATTCTGCACATTTTGCACTGAGCACAATTTCTGGAGTATGTTGCAAACAATGTACAAGGTTAGTGTATTTTGCTTATTTCCAGTTCACTGTATCTTATGGGAGAATGTTCTGGGGTGTTAAAAAAACCTCACTTGCAGATATTTTGAAATGACGGGTAAAAGTCTTTAAAATGATTAAATACAGCTCTCCACAAACACACTGCAAGCCCTTATTCATGCAGTTAATAATACTTACAGTACCATTGTTGTTCATATTCAAAAGTATGTCTGATAGAAGTACACACTCAAGTAGTTTACATATGAATTCAGATTTACAGAAGTACAACACACATCAGCAAGAATCTGCATGTAGAAAGAGCTATAAAAACAAAAACTCAAAACAGGTTGAGCCATTATGGAATAAAGCTGTCAATTTGGATCAAGGGAATTAAAGATGACAGAAAATTGAAGTCAGAGATAAAAACTTACATATTAAATTAATGTTTCTATATCATGGATGAGTATTTTGAATCCCTTGATGACTAATAACCTCTTGTTTTCTGTTCATTGTCATTCAAGCATGCTGTTCTCATTGTAAATTTTAAATATTGTTTGTATACTCTTGTTCGTTGAAGTGTACTGCTCGTACGGCAGAATTGTTATAGAGCACATCTAATACCAATCCATTAGTTCATTATGAAATTTTTTAAACACATTGTAAAATGTTAATTTCATATTAGTTATATTAACATCTAGAATTGTGCTGTATCTGAACACATTTTTTTTCTTTTTGTAAATAATAAAGAAAAAACACAAACTAGGAAATGATCAGAAAGTAATTATATGTACAAATTAACTTGGAATGTAAATGTAAAAAGACTTTTTCCACATCATTACAATCTATCATGCAAAATCGTCCATGAAATATGTAACTAACTAACTTTATAATGGGTCACTGATGAAGACTGAGTACTTTCCTCTTTTATTTCTTTGATTGCTGCAGCAATACGCTAATATTAACACACAAATGGGAAAAACATTAAGCAGTTTTCAAGATTTTTAGTGTTGTTGTTGTTGTTGTTGTTGTTGTGGTCTTCAGTCTTGAGACTGGTTTGATGCAACTCTCCATGCTACTCTATCCTGTGCAAGCTGCTTCATCTTCCAGTACATACTGTAGCCTACATCCTTCTGAATCTGCTTAGTGTATTAATCTCTAGGTCTCCCACTGTGATTTTTACCCTCCACACTGCCCTCCAATACTAAATTGTTGATCCCTTGATGCCTAAGAACATGTCTTACCAACCAATCCCTTCTTCTAGTCAAGCTGTGCCACGAACTCCTCTCCAATTCTATTCAGTACCTCCCCATTAGTTATGTGATCTACCCATCTAATCTTCAGCATTCTTCTGTAGCACCACATTTCGAAAGCTTCTATTCTCTTCTTGTCTAAACTATTTATCATCCATGTTTCACATGCATACATGGCTACACTCCATACAAATATTTTCAGAAACGACCCAGTATTCCAGCCAATATTGTCAAAAGCTTTTTCTAAGTCTACAAATGCTATAAACACAGGTTTGCCTTTTCTTAATCTAGCTTCTAAGATAAGTCGTAGGGTCAGTATTGCTGCACGTGTTCCAATATTTCCATGGAATCCAAACTGATCTTCCCCGAGGTCAGCTTCTGCAAGTTTTTCCATTCATCCGTAAAGAATTCCCGTTAGTATTTTTGCAGCTGTGACTTATTGAACTGATAGTTCGGTAATTTTCACATCTGTCAATACCTGCTATCTTGGGGATTGGAATTATTACATTCTTCTTGAAGTCTGATGGTATTTCGCCTGTCTCATACATTTTTCTCACCAGATGGTAGAGTTTTGTCAGGACTGGCTCTCCCGAGGCTGTCAGTAGTTCTAATGGAATTTTGTCTACTCCTGGGGCCTTGTTTCGACTTAGGTCTTTCAGTGCTCTGTCAAACTCTTTGCGCAGTATCATATCTCCCATTTCATCCCAGCATTTTAAGTGTTATATAGGGAGAAAACGGAAGAACGTGATGTCTTGGTTCAGTTACACACAATATTTTTTGAGTGTTTCATCTACCAATGGGAAAATGCTCCTATCCAAACACAAAAAAAGTGTATGTGCTCCTGTTTAAATAATTGACTGATAAATTTGATTCCAGCTGCCTCATCCTACTTTACTCAGCATCTTCCCTAAAATTTCCCAAAACTTTTGGTACACAAATATATTTGTTCTCTTCTCACTACTCTGTCACTCATACCCCTGCACCCCGGCTTGCCCAATCTCACTCACTCACTCACCCCTACTCTATTTGTCTCTCTAAATATCACCGTTACCTGTCAGAATTGCAGTCTCGTTTTCTCTGTACTACTACTACTACTACTAGTATTTCCTCTTGCTGTCACTGTCTCTGGCTTGCTCTATCTTACTGCTGCTATCTGTTTCACTCCTTCCTACTGCTGCTGTATCTTCTCACTGACACACTATCTCTCTTCTTTTTTGCCATTGTCACAGACTCTGTGTAGCATTATCATTGGTTCTCACCTACTTCCACTTCCCAATTTTGTTCATTCCTCTCCAACCGTCCCTATCTGCTAAACTCTTTTGCTTGCACTGTTTTGTATCCCGTTGTGACTGTGTCCCTCTCTTTCTCTAACACTGCCCCTGTCTCCTATGCTATTTTCATGCAACAACCACTGTCTGTTATATTTCAGTACTTACTACTTTCCCATCTCTTTCCCATTGCCACTATCTGCCTACCTCTCAGCATAAAAAAGCATGAATGTGTTTATACCAAAATTTTTTGTAAATTTTTTAAAGGTGTTGAGGAACATAGAATGAGGCAGCTGGAATGCCACCTTCCTGACAGAATCTTTTAAGAAGAAGCACAATTGCCGTTTTTAGTGCTACAGCTTGTTCTCTTCTTTTCCCTGCTACAGGCAGGAATGTGACTTTTGAAAGGACAGTAATATTTTGATTGTTTATTTATCTGAGACTGAAATAACTTAAATACTGGAGATGCTGAGTTGCAGACAGACACAAGAAAGACTCAAACAAGTAAGTTCTCAGCAAAAAGGCCTTCATCAGAATTCCAATGAAGGCCTTTTTGGCTGAAAGCTTACTTGTCTGACACTCTCTTGTTATCCCTATCTGCAGCTCAACATCTCCCCTACACGGTGAGTATTAATCTAACCTTTTCATAACACTGTCATTAGTCCATCATGGATATTCCATTGTTTGAAATAACTGAAAACTAATTTGGTCTCATACTGAAATTTACATGCAGAGAAATTCTGCATGTGCTTCAGTAACAGCACTCAGTTCCCAGAATCCTGACGATATGTAATGGAGAAACTTAACAGCATACTTATTGATGCTATGTCACATTATAAATTACAGTTTTGTCTCAAACGGGATATTACATGTCTATTTAACATTTTCTACTGTGGTATCTTTGAACTACTTTACCCCAGAATCTGATAAATACATACAAGAAATTTATATGGCTACTCAGCATAGGGATCTTAGGAATATGTTGTAAGAATTACAGCCATTTGCTGTGTATAGTCATCTTGGAAACCGTTCCTCAGTTCCAGTATCCAAAAATGATGTTTTAGAGTGATTTTTGAAAATGGTGAAATAGCAATTCTAGATAAACTCTTAGATAAGATACAGTTTAAATCCAAACAATTTGCTGCAGTTAGATTTTTAGTTTGCATTGCTGACAGCAAAAAATGTGAAAATGCTTTTTTCAGTTTTCTCGGGGACTACCCAAGAACTAAACGGCACCTCCATAAACCACTTAAGGTGCACCATACACAATATTGACTGCGAAAAAACCCACCATGTGGTTAATCAATGCAATACATAATGTTAACACTTTGCTAAAGGTAAACTGATGAACATAGACGTTAAGTCCCATAGTGCTCAGAGCTAAAAGTAACAACACTTTCTCTAAAGACTCTTCCCAGACAGCACATACAGGCTGAATACTTGATGCCCTTGGGGTTTCATTTTGTAGGAAAATAAATTCATGATTTTCTATAGTTTCATGTTCCTATTGAGACAAAACACCATGCAGCACTAAGTTCCTGCTATGGGGAAAAACTGACTTTTAGAATCACTTAAAACTTCATCAAAATTGTTTTGTCTACATGTACATCTACATCTACATCTACATCTACATGGATACTCTGCAAATCACATTCAAATGTCGGGCAGAGGGTTCATCGAACCACCTTCACAATTCACTACTATTCCAATCTCGTGTAGTACGCGGAAAGAATGAACACCTACATCTTTCTCTACCAGCTCTGATTTCCCTTATTTTATCATGGTGATCATTCCTCCCTATGTAGGCCAGTGTCAACAAAATATTTTCACACTCAGAGGAGAAAGTTGGTGATTGGAATTTCGTGAGAAGATTCTGTTGTAAAGAAAAATGCCTTTCTTTTAATGATTTTCAGCCCAAATCATGTATCATTTCTGTGACACTCTCTCCCATATTTCACAATAATACAAAATGTGTTGCCTGTCTTTGAACTTTTTCAATGTACTCTGTCAGTCCTATCTGGTAAGGATCCCCACTCTGTTCAGCAGAATTCTAAAAGAGGATGGACAAGCATAGTGTAGGCAGTTTACTTAGTAGGTCTGTTACATTTTCTAAGTATCATGCCAATAAAATGCAGTCTTTGGTTAGTCTGCCCCACAACATTTTCTATGTGTTCATTTGAATTCAAGTTGTTTGTAATTGTAATATCTAGGTATTTAGTTGAATTTGCAACTTTTAGATTAGACTGGTTTATCATGTGACTGAAGTTTAACAAGCTCCTTTTAGCACTCATGTGGGTGACCTCACACTTTTCATTATTTAGGGTCAACTGCCACTTTTCACACAATCAGATATCTTTTCTAAATCATTTGCAGTTTATTTTGATCTTCTGATGACTTTATTAGTCAACAGATGACAGCGTCATCTGCAAACAACCGAAGATGTCTGCTCAGATTGTCTCCCAAATCGTTTATATAGATAAGGACATGCAAAGGGCCTATAACACTACCTTGGGGAATGCCACAAACCACTTCTGTTTTCCTCAATGACTTTCCATCAGGTACTACGAACTGTGACCTCTCTGACAGGAAATCACAAATCCAGTCACGTAACAGAGATGATATTCCACAAGCACGCCATTTCACTATGAGCCGCTTGTGTGGTACAGTGTCAAAAGCCTTCTGGAAATCCAAACATTAAAGGATGATAATGTTCAGGAAATGAAGTTAGTGGACATTAATAATAACCCCCTTGATAAGGATGAATTAATAACAGAACTGCAATATGCTCTTAATTTACTACCAACCGTGAAAATAACAAACTCTGCAAAAATTTTGACCTCAGTTTTTAAAAATGGACTACAGGAAGCATATCCAAATGTGACAATGGCTCATTTGTAAAGGCTTTTTTGCAACAATCCCCATTTCAAACTTAGCAAATGAAAGGAGTTTTAGTAAATTGTATGGTGACTGTCAATAGCAGATAGACTATCTAGAATACAGGTTCCTAACCTTTCTTAGACCGTTACACCTGAGTGCAAACAGACATTAGCTACCATGGCCCCTGGCATCTTCTGACCCCATACCCCACCCCACATTATCACCAACTACAGCACCTTACTAAACTGTAAAATGAAAGACTTTCACTGGAACACTTATTTTCAAAATGATGAATAACATACGAATTCATGGTGCATCACAAGTGATATCCACAATTCCTTCTCAGATACGAAAACTAACTATCCACAGTGAGCATAGACACTGTTACAAGTCATACTTATCCTTTATTACTCCTCTCCATTGTGGCATTTGCTTGACCTGAGCACTGCTACTGCATTTAAAATCAAACAAATTCAGATGTGTGCACTATAATGGCTGTTTGTAAACCACTTGATTGCTGTGCCCCTTGCTTCTGAACTGGCAGATGCTGGACGACTTCAGGCTGTTAATGCTTTTTGTCCAACCACTTTAATGATAATGATAATAATAATAATAATAACAATAATAATAATGTTTACAGCACTATAGTACAGCTTATGTTGTTACTACTGTTTTGCTGTGTTGTGCTGCAAATTATTTCATTATCTGTTCTGAAGTGAGTAATGAAGCAATTTATGGGCTACTTAGATATTACCTACAACTTGAAGAAGAAGATTTCTTGAGATATTTAGCATTTGTTATGAATATGTCTTCACTTTTTTCGTAAGCCATGTAATCAACAAAGCACAGGGTATGTATGTAGTGGGTCGACTATGTGTGGAACCTGTAACCTCCACGGCATAAATGCCAGCAATTGAGAAAGAATAATTATTGGTATCTTATATAATAAATATTATGGTCTTACAACATTGTGATGATATTAATGATCTTTTGAAAATAACTCACATAGAAACACTTAAATTGCTTAGTTTTTACCTATCAGAAAATTTCATTTTAACGTACAGGGAGTAATTAACCCCAGGTTGAAAACCACTGATCTAGAAAGTACCTAAACTGCTGCAATGCTCAGTGGTATTGTCTTTAACTCTATTTGTTCTCACCACTGTGTCACTAGTGAATTTTAAATTAGTATCAGTGTATCTAATAAATATGTTTCATTACATAAATTGGCCATGTGTGATTATATTCACTAAGTATAGTGCCTTTTTCCCACAGCTGAATTTGATATCATCATCGACAATGTAGGAAAAGATAGATTGCTATTTACCATGAAGAGGACATGTCAACTTGCAGAAAGGCACAATTAAAAGACACTTATATAAAGCATGTGACGACAGCCTTTATCAGTAAGAGACACATTCACAGCACATACAAGCAAGCAAACCTCATGCACATTTGACAGCCAAGTGCAAAGTCTCAGGCTGGAATGCAACTATGATGTGGGATGCAACCATCAATCTGAGAGGGTGGGCAAGGGGAAGGGGTGGTAGTGTATGAGTGGGGAGAGTGATGAAACCTGTCTATTGAAGTGTGCATGGATTAGACTGCCAACAGGTGCAGTGTCAGGACGATGAGATAAAAAAAGGAGCAAAATAAGGAGAAGAGCAGGGAAAGACAGTTGCAAATAAACAGGATGGGAGATGAGAATGGGGAGGAGATGATGGGTAGAGGGGGTGAAAACTATTGCATGGAGGGTGTTGGTATGGTATGTTACCATTGGTTGAGGCTGGAATTATTACAGGAGCAGAGACTGTGTTGTAAGGATATAGCTCAGAAAAGCTGGTGATGGAGGGAATGATCCAGATGGCTGGGGTAGTGAAACAGCCATTGAAATTAGGTGTGTTATGTTCAGCTGCTTGTTGTGCCACTGGGTGCTCTACATCGGTCTCAGCCACAGTGTGGCATCTTGCTGGACAGCTGTTTGGTACTCTTTCCAATATAAAAATCTGTGCAATGGTTGCCACCCAGCTGCTAAATGATGAAGCTGCTCTCACAGGAGACCTGGTACTTGATGGGGAAGTATAAACCTGTGACAGGACTGGAATAGGATGTGCTGGGTGGGTGGATTGTGCAGGTTTTGCACCTGGGTCTTCCACAGCAATAAGATCCTTGTCGTAAGTGGTTGGGATAGGGGATTGCATAGGGATGGACGAGGGTATGGTGGAAGTTGGGTGGGTGGGTGATTAAACACTACTTTAGAAGGGGTTGGTATCTCAGGGAGGGTGTCCCTCATTTCAGGGCACAATGATAGGTAATCAGCATACAGAACAATGGAGGTTTTGTCACTACAGATAGGCAGTCCATGGATGGCCAGGGTGTACAGGAAGGATTTTTTGGTGTGAAAGGGATGACAGCCCTCAAAATGCAGGTACTGTTGGTGGTTGGTGACTTTAATGTGGACAGAGATGGAGCTGAAGCCATCAGAGATGAGGTGGTCCACATACAGGAAGGCGGTACACTGTGCTGAGGAGGACCACCTGAAGTGGATGGGAGAGAAGGTGTTGAAGTTGTGAAGGAACAAAGATAGGGTGTCTTGGGCCTGAGCCCAGATCATGAACACATGGGTTATGCCGGTTTGAGTTGAGCAGTGCAAAGGGGATAGTGGTAGTCATAGTAGAGCAGTGGATGGCCTTTATGGAAAGTTATGTGACAGCAAAGTCACAGAAAAATTATGGCCAGTTGCTTGCGGAGAAGTTTAATGGTATCAAAGTGCCAGTAAAGTGTGTCACGCAATGCTCAGTCTGAACATGGCATCACACATGACCTGTTTTGAACAAGTCAAAAAACATCCCAGAACATGCGCACACACCTGAAAACATTGCTCAGATCACCAGAAAATGCTTTAAGATCCTACCAAATCAATCCAGAGCCCATCACAAGAGACTGGCAGACCACACTGATCATGCAGAAAAATACTACACCTGGATCTGCACATGCATCCCTACCAAATGTCTGTTGTTCATTGATTACAACCATCAGATGCTTGTCAACACATCCAGTCTTGCAAGTGGCTGTTCACCGAGATAACAATGAATGACTTGGGCATGGATCTGTTCTTTATATCTAATGAAGCCTGGTTTCACTTGAGTGATTATATCAACCTGCAGGATAATAGGTTCTGGGCAGTATAGAATCTGCACAACTTCCGAGAAATATTATTGCATGATCAGAAGGTTGTCCCATCTTCTATCATGAGATGCTGACATTGGCATATAACACTGCCAACAGTTTTAAACCAATCTGTGACAGAATTAATGGAGGAGGGAAAGATCTATAGTTACTTCCAAAAGGTGGAGCAACTGCCCATATAGCCAGTCAAACCTTGGAGAACATTTACACAATCTTCACATCTGACAGGGTTGTTAGCAGGGGTCAGTCTGGCTGCAGTCCTAGCTGGTAACCCAGGTCACCTGATCTGTCACTGGGTAATCACTTTGCATGTGGAACCCTCAAGTCTAAAATGTATTGCCACAACATTCAGAGTCTTAACAAAACTGCAGCAGAACATATTAGATGGGATTCCAGAAGTCTAGCTTCAGTCTGCCTTCAGTGACTTGCTTCTCAGGGCCCAAAAGTGCCAAGAGACTTTCACTCTTTGCTACAGTTAGGTTAGAATTGTATTTCCTTTTCTCTATTGTTTTTCTCTTAACCCTCAAGCTCTGTTCTCAATGCCACTTTAATTTGCTCCACCATGTATTTGAAAATGGTAACTTTTTCATCTTTTGTTTATGCTTAGTAAGAAATTATTAACCTTTCAAATAATTTTCAGACTTTGAAGTCTAAGTTTTCCTTATGTTTTAAATATCATTGGCAATAAAAAACCAATTTCCATTATGCTCTAATGAGCTTTCCATCATACCATCTACAAGCATGAGAAATGGAAAATGTGCAAATTGATTTAAGCCGCTTGTAAAATATGTACACTTAGTTATTTTGTCTCAAGTTACACAAATGACGTTTATGAAATTTAAACAATAAAAAAATACCAGTTATTTAAAGGAAATTAGAGTGGTGTCCAGTTTGTTTGATGATAACTTTAGCCTTTCCATCCTGCCCCCTTTTCCCCTAACACTGACTATGTTTTAATGGCAATGGTCCCCCTTCTAGCAATCTAGAGTTCAATATAGTGGGAAACAGTAACCTAGAGTGTACTGGTCTGCACCACAATCAGAACAGAAAACTCATGCTGCCCTTGCATCACAAGACTGACATGGAACAGCAGAGCTAATGACATGCTGCTGGAAATAGATTTGTTTCATTGCAATATTGATCACGGAACCTCATAACGCAAAGTTAGAGTTATGATTTGTTATTGTTTTTTATGTGAAGAATGGCATTCCTGGAGTAAAAAAAATTAAATTCTCTCTCAGTGTGTCATCTTGCATGAGAAATGCATGGCATAAGGGAAATAAAGATTTTAAAAGGATGACATTTGGAAGTAAGTGCACTATTACGTAATTGCCAAACATTTGCAAAGGTATTGCGAATTCTTAGGTGGACTAAAGACAGCTACTTAGTAAAATGTTTATCAAGCAGATCTTATGTGGATGATCCTAGGGGACGTGCAAAAGCTTTTGCTTTTTAAGCTTTGTTAGCTCCTGATACTTCGTAACACTTACTGACGATGAAATACAGAAATTGCATCAGAATTAAATACAAAAGGCACAATGCCGACCTAAGTACAAGAAGACTGACTCTTCTTACTGTCTATGTTTTGAACCTAAACTGTGAGACCAGTTTTAGATTCCGATGCTTCACGTCCGGTTTACTGTATCCCTTGGGCCTTCTTATTGAAGATGAAACACAGAAATTGCATCGTAATTATATACATAAGGCACAATGCCGACTTAAGTACAAGAAGACTGACTCTTCTTACTGTCAATGCCTTGAACCTTTCCTGTGAGACCAGTTTTAGATTCCGATGCTTCACTTCAGGTTTTCTGTATCCCTTGGACCTTCTTGTTGCCGATGAAACACAGATATTGCAACGGAATTAAATACAAAAGGCACAATGACGACTTAAGTACAAGAGGACTGACTCTTCTTACTGTCTACGTTTTGAACCTTTCCTGTGAGACCAGTTTTAGATTCCGATGCTTCACTTCCGGTTACAGAATCCCTTGGACCTTCTTTTTGAGGATGAAACACAGAAATTGCATCCGAATTAAATACAAAAGGCACAATGCCGACTTAAGAACAAGAAGACTGACTCTTCTTACTGTCTATGGTTTGAACCTATCCTGTGAGACCAGTTTTAGATTCCGATGCTGCACTTCGGGTTTACTGTATCCCTTGGATCTTCCTATTGATGATGAAACTCAGAAATTGCATGGGAAATAAATACAAAGGCACAATGCCGACTTATGCACAAGAAGACTGACTCTTCTTAATCTCTATGTTTTGAACCTTTCCGGTGAGACCAGTTTTAGATTCTGATGCTTCACTTCAGGGTTACTGTATCCCTTGGATCTTCTTATTGACGATGAAATACAGATATTGCATCGGAATTATATACAAAACGCCCAATGCCGACTTAAGCAAAGAAGACTGACTCTTCTTACTGTCTATGTTTTGAACCTTTCCCGTGAGACCAGTTTTAGATTCCGATGCTTCACTTCAGGTTTTCTGTATCCCTTAGACCTTCTTGACTCCGATGAAACACAGAAATTGCATCGGAATTACATACAAAAGGCACAATGCCGACTTAAGTACAAGACGACTGACCCTTCTTACTGTCTATGTTTTGAACCTCTCCTGTAAAACCAGTTAGAGATTCCGATGCTTCACTTCCGGTTACAGTATCCCTTGGCCTTCTTTTTGACGATGAAACACAGAAATTGCATCGGAATTAAATACAAAAGGCAAAATGCCGACTTAAGTACAAGAAGACTGTCTCTTCTTACTGTCTATGCTTTCAACCTTTCCTGTGAGACCAGTTTTAGATTCCGATGCTTCACTTCAGGTGTACTGTATCCCTTGGACCTTGTTATTGACGATGAAACACAGAAATTGCCCGGAATTAAATACAATATGCACAGTACCGACTTGAGTACAAAATGACTTAATCTTCTTACTGTCTATGTTTTGAACCTTTCCTGTGTGACCAGATTTAGATTCCGATGCTTCACGTCCAGTTTACTGTATTCCTTGGACCATCTTATTGAAGATGAAACACAGAAATTTCATCGGACTTATATACAAAAGGCACAATGCCGATTTAAGTACAAGAACACTGACTCTTCTTACTGTATATGATTTGAACCTTTCGTGTGAGACCAGTTTTAGATTCCGATGCTTCACTTCAGGCTTACTGTATCCCTTGGATCTTCTTATTGACGATGAAACACAGCAATTGCATCGGAATTAAATACAATAAGCACAGTACCGACTTAAGTACAAGATGACTTAATCTTCTTACTGTCTATGTTTTGAACCTTTCCTGTGAGACCATATTTAGATTCCGATGCATCACGTCCGGTTTACTGTATTCCTTGGAACTTCTTATTGAAGATGAAACACAGAAATTGCATCGGACTTATATACAAAAGGCACAATGCCGATTTAAGTACAAGAAGACTGACTCTTCTTACTGTATATGATTTGAACCTTTCGTGTGAGACCAGTTTTAGATTCCGATGCTTCTCTTCAGGTTTACTGTATCCCTCGGACCTTCCTATTGATGATGAAACTCAGAAATTGCATGGGATATAAATACAAAGGCACAATGCCGACGTAAGTACAAGAAGACTGACTCTTCTAACTGTCTATGCTTTGCACCTAAACTGTGAGACCAGTTTTAGATTCCGATGCTTCACTTCAGGTTTACTGTATCCCTTGGACCTACTTACTGACGATGAAACACAGAAATTGCATCGGAATTAAATACAAAATGCCCAGTGCCAATGAAGTACAAGAAGACTGACTCATCTTACTGTCTATGTTTTGAACCTTTTCTGTGAGATCAGTTTGACATTACGATGCTTCACTTCAGGTTTAC
The DNA here is from genome assembly GCF_021461395.2 of Schistocerca americana. NCBI lineage: Eukaryota > Metazoa > Arthropoda > Insecta > Orthoptera > Acrididae > Schistocerca > Schistocerca americana. The sequence goes on along the minus strand of NC_060121.1, from coordinate 76,348,067 downwards.
TGTATCCCTTGGACCATCTTTTTGACGAAGAAACACAGAAATTACATCGGAATTAAATACAAAAGGCACAATGCAGACTTACGTACAAGAAGACAGACTCTTCTTACTGTCTATGATTTGAACCTTTCGTGTGAGACCAGTTTTAGATTCCGATGCTTCACTTCAGGTTTACTGTACAAATTGTACCTTCCAATTGACGATAAAACTCAGAAATTGCATCGGAAATAAGAACAAAAGGCACAATGCCGACTTAAGTACAAGAAAAGTGACTCCTCTTACTCTCTATGGTTTGAACCTTTCCTGTGAGACCAGTTTTCGATTCCAATGCTTCACTTCAGGCTTACTGTATCCCTTGGATCTTCTTATTGACGATGAAACACAGCAATTGCAGCGGAATTAAATACAAAAGGCCCAATGCCGACCTATGTACAAGAAGACTGACTCTCCTTACTGTCAATGTTTTGAAACTTTCCTGCAAGACCAGTTTGAGATTCCGATGCTTCACTTCCGGTTACAGTATCCCTTGGACTTCTTTTTGACGATGAAACACAGAAAATGGATCGGAATTAAATACAAGAGGCACAATGCCGACTTAAGTACAAGAAGACTGACTCTTCTTACTGTCTATGATTTGAACCTTTCCTGTGAGACCAGTTTTAAATTCCGATGCTTCACTGCTGGATTACTGTATCCCTTGGACCTCCTTATTGACGATGAAACACAGAAAGTGCATCGGAATTAAATACAAAAGGCACAATGCCGACTTAAGTACAAAAAGACTGACTCTTCTTACTGTCAATGATTTGAGCCTTTCCTGTGAGACCAGTTTTAAATTCCGATACTTCACTTCAGGTTTACTGTATCCCTTGGATCTTATTATTGACGATGAAACACAGCAATAGCTTCGGAATTTAATACAATATGCACAGTACCGACTTAATTACAAGAAGACTTAATCTTCTTGCTGTCTACGTTTTGAACCTTTCCTGTGGGACTAGTTTTAGATTCCGATGCTTCACGTCCGGTTTACTGTATCCCTTGGACCTTCTTATTGAAGATGAAACACAGAAATAGCATCGGACTTATATACAAAAGGCACAATGCCGACTTAAGTACAAGAAGACTGACACTTCTTACTGTCAATGCTTTGAAGCTTTCCTGTGAGACCAGATTTAGATTCCGATGCTCACTTCAGTATTTCTGTATCCCTTCGACCTTCTTGTTGCCGATGAAACACAGAAATAGCAACATAATTAAATACAAAAGGCACAATGCCGACTTAAGTACAAGAAGACTTACTCTTCTTACCTCCTCTATTTTGAACCTTTCCTTTGAGACCAGTTTGAGATTCCGATGCTTCACTTTCGGTTACAGTATCCCTTGGACCTTCTTGTTGGCGATGGAACAAAGAAATTGCATTGGAGTTAAAAACAAAAGACACAATGCCGACTTAAGTACAAGAAGACTGACTCTTCTTACTGTCTATGGTTTGAACCTATCCTGTGAGACCAGTTTTAGATTCCGATGCTTCTCTTCAGGGTTACTGTATCCCTCGGACCTTCCTACTGATGATGAAACTCAGAATTTGCATGGGATATAAATACAAAGGCACAATGCCGACTTAAGTACAACAAGACTGACTCTTCTTACTATGTTTTGAATCTTTCCTGTGAGACCAGTCTTTGATTCCGATGCTTCACTTCAGGTATACTATATCCCTTGGACCTTGTTATTGACGATGAAACACAGAAATTGCATCGGAATTAAATGCAAATGCACAATGCCAATTAAGTACAAGAAGACTGACTCATCTTAATGTCTATGATTTGAACCTTTCGTGTGACACCAGTTTTAGATTCCGATGCTTCACTTCAGGTATACTGTATGAGTTGGACCTTCTTATTGACGATGAAAGACAATATTGCATTGTAATTAAATACAAAATGTACAATGCCGACTTAAGTACAATAAAACTGACTCTTCTTACTCTCTATGTTTGAACCAATCCTGTGTGACCAGTTTTAGATTCCGATGCTTCACTTCAGGTTTACTGTATGAGTTGGACCTTCCAATTGACGATGAAACTCAGAAATTGCATCATAAATAAATACAAAACTCACAATGCCGACTTAAGTACAAGAAGAGTGACTCTTCTCACTCTCTATGATTTGAAACTTTCCTGTAAGACCAGTTTTAATTCCGATGCTTCGCACCAGGTTTACTGTATCCCTTGGACCTTGTTATTGACGAAGAAACACAGAAATTGCATTGTAATTAAATACAGAAGAACAATGCTGACTTAAGCACAAAAGGATTGTCTCTCCTTACTGTCTATGATGTGAACCTTTCCTGTGAGACCAGTTTTAGATTCCGATGCTTCACTTCAGGTGTACTGCATTCCTTGGACCTTCATATTGACGATGAAACACAGAAATTGCATCGGAAATAAATTGAAAAGGCACAATGCCGACTTAAGTACAAGAAGACTGACTCTTCTTACTGTCAATGCTTTGAACCTTTCCTGTGAGACCAGCTGTAGATTCCGATGCTCACTTCAGTATTTCTGTATCCCTTGGACCTTCTTGTTGCCGATGAAACACAGAAATTGCAACGGAATTAAATACAAAAGGCACAATGCTGACTTAAGTACAAGAAGACTGCCACTTCTTACTGTCTATGTTTTGAACCTTTCCTGTAAGACCAGTTTGAGTTTCCGATGCCTCACTTCCAGTTACAGTTTCCATTGGCCCTCTTTTTGACTATGAAACACAGATATTGCATCGGAAGTAAATACAATACGCACAACGCCGACTTAAGTACAAGAAGACTAACTCTTATTACTGTCTATGAATTGAACCTTTCGTGTGATACCAGTTTTAGATTCCGATGCTTCACTTCAGGTATACTGTGTCCCTTGGACCTTCTTATTGACGAAGAAACACAGAAATTGCATCGTAATAAAATACAAAAGGCACAATGCTGACTTAAGTACAAAAGGATTGTCTCTCCTAACTGTCTATGATTTGTACCTTTCCTGAGAGACCGGTTTTAGATTCCGATGCTTCACTTCAGGTTTACTGTATTCCTTGGACCTTCATATTGAAAATGAAACACAGAAATTGCATCGGAATTAAATACAAATTGCACAGTACCGACTTAAGTACAAGAAGACTTAATCTTCTAACTGTCTATTTTTTGAACCTTTCCTGTGAGACCAGTTTTAGATTCCGATGCATCACGTACGGTTTACTGTATCCCTTGGACCTTCTTATTGAAGATGAAACACAGAAATTGCATTGGACATATATACAAAAGGCACAATGCCGACTTAAGTACAAGAAGACTGACTCTTCTTACTGTCAATGCTTTGAACCTTTCCTGTGAGACCAGTTTTAGATTCTGATGCTCATTTCAGTATTTCTGTATCCCTTGGACCTTCTTGTTGCCGATGAAACACAGAAATTTCAACGGCATTAAATACAAAAGGCACAATGCCGACTTAAGTACAAGAAGACTGACTCCACTTACCTCCTTTATTTTGAACCTCTCCTTTGAGACCAGTTTGTGATTCCGATGCTTCACTTCCGGTTGTAGCATCCCTTGGACCTTCTTTTTGACGATGAAACACAGAAATTGCAGCGGAATTAAATACAAAAGGCACAATGCCGACTTAATTACAAGAAGACCGACTCTTCTTACTGTCTATGGTTTGAACCTATTATGTGAGACCAGTTTTAGATTCCGATGCTTCACTTCAGGCTTACTGAATCCCTTGGATCTTCTTATTGACGATGAAACACAGCAATTGCATCGGAATTAAATACAAAAGGCACAATGATGACCTAAGTACATGAAGACTGACTCTCCTTACTGTCTATGTTTTGAAACTTTCCTGTAAGACCAGTTTGAGATTCCGATGCTTCACTTCCGGTTACAGTATCCCTTGGACTTCTTTTTGACGATGAAACACAGAAATTGCATCGGAATGAAATACAAAAGGCACAATGCCGGCATAAGTACAAGAAGACTGACTCTTCTTACTGTCTATGATTTGAACCTTTCCTGTGAGACCAGTTTTAAATTCCGATGCTTCACTGCTGGATTACTGTATCCCTTGGACCTCCTTATTGACGATGAAACACAGAAAGTGCATCGGAATTAAATACAAAAGGCACAATGCCGGCTTAAGTACAAAAAGACTGACTCTTCTGACTGTCTATGATTTGAGTCTTTCCTGTGAGACCAGTTTTAATTCCAATGCTTCGCACCAGGTTTACTGTATCCCTTGGACCTTGTTATTGACGAAGAAACACAGAAATTGCATTGTAATTAAATACAAAAGAACAATGCTGACTTAAGCACAAAAGAATTGTCTCTCCTTACTGTCTGTGATTTGAACCTTTCCTGTGAGACCAGTTTTTGATTCCGATGCTTCACTTCAGGTGTACTGCATTCCTTGGACCTTCATATTGACGATGAAACACAGAAATTGCATCGGAAATAAATTGAAAAGGCACAATGCCGACTTAAGTACAAGAAGACTGACTCTTCTTACTGTCAATGCTTTGAACCTTTCCTGTGAGACCAGTTGTAGATTCCGATGCTCACTTCAGTATTTCTGTATCCCTTGGACCTTCTTGTTGCCGATGAAACACAGAAATTGCAACGGAATTAAATACAAAAAGCACAATGCTGACTTAAGTACAAGAAGACTGCCACTTCTTACTGTCTATGTTTTGAACATTTCCTGTAAGACCAGTTTGAGTTTCCGATGCTTCACTTCCGGTTACTGTTTCCATTGGTCCTCTTTTTGACTATGAAACACAGATATTGCATCGGAACTAAATACATTACGCACAACGCCGACTTAAGTACAAGAAGACTAACTCTTATTACTGTCTATGAATTGAACCTTTCGTGTGATACCAGTTTTAGATTCCGATGCTTCACTTCAGGTATACTGTGTCCCTTGGACCTTCTTATTGACGAAGAAACACAGAAATTGCATCGTAATAAAATACAAAAGGCACAATGCTGACTTAAGTACAAAAGGATTGTCTCTCCTAACTGTCTATGATTTGTACCTTTCCTGAGAGACCGGTTTTAGATTCCGATGCTTCACTTCAGGTTTACTGTATTCCTTTGACCTTCATATTGAAAATGAAACACAGAAATTGCATCGGAATTAAATACAAATTGCACAGTACCGACTTAAGTACAAGAAGACTTAATCTTCTTACTGTCTATGTTTTGAAACTTTCCTGTGAGACCAGTTTTAGATTCCGATCCATCACGTACGGTTTACTGTATCCCTTGGACCTTCTTATTGAAGATGAAACACAGAAATTGCATTGGACATATATACAAAAGGCACAATGCCGACTTAAGTACAAGAAGACTGACTCTTCTTACTGTCAATGCTTTGAACCTTTCCTGTGAGACCAGTTTTAGATTCCGATGCTCATTTCAGTATTTCTGTATCCCTTGGACCTTCTTGTTGCCGATGAAACACAGAAATTTCAACGGCATTAAATACAAAAGGCACAATGCCGACTTAAGTACAAGAAGACTGACTCCACTTACCTCCTTTATTTTGAACCTCTCCTTTGAGACCAGTTTGTGATTCCGATGCTTCACTTCCGGTTGTAGTATCCCTTGGACCTTCTTTTTGACGATGAAACACAGAAGTTGCAGCGGAATTAAATACAAAAGGCACAATGCCGACTTAATTACAAGAAGACCGACTCTTCTTACTGTCTATGGTTTGAACCTATTATGTGAGACCAGTTTTAGATTCCGATGCTTCACTTCAGGCTTACTGTATCCCTTGGATCTTCTTATTGACGATGAAACACAGCAATTGCATCGGAATTAAATACAAAAGGCACAATGATGACCTAAGTACATGAAGACTGACTCTCCTTACTGTCTATGTTTTGAAACTTTCCTGTAAGACCAGTTTGAGATTCCGATGCTTCACTTCCGGTTACAGTATCCCTTGGACTTCTTTTTGACGATGAAACACAGAAATTGCATCGGAATGAAATACAAAAGGCACAATGACGGCATAAGTACAAGAAGACTGACTCTTCTTACTGTCTATGATTTGAACCTTTCCTGTGAGACCAGTTTTAAATTCCGATGCTTCACTGCTGGATTACTGTATCCCTTGGACCTCCTTATTGACGATGAAACACAGAAAGTGCATCGGAATTAAATACAAAAGGCACAATGCCGGCTTAAGTACAAAAAGACTGACTCTTCTTACTGTCAATGATTTGAGCCTTTCCAGTGAGACCAGTTTTAAATTCCGATGTTTCACTTCAGGTTTACTGTATCCCTTTGACGTTCTTATTGACGAAGAACCACAGAAATTGCATCGTAATTAAATACAAAAGACACAATGCTGACTTAAGTACAGAAGGATTGTCTCTCCTTATTGTCTATGATTTGAACCTTTCCTGTGAGACCAGTTTTAGAATCCGAAGCTTCACTTCAGGTTTACTGTATTCCTTGGACCTTTATATTGACGATGAAACACAGATATTGCATCGGAAATAAATACCAAAGGCACAATGCCGACTTAAGTACAAGAAGAGTGACTCTTCCTACTCTCTCTGCTTTGAACCTTTCCTGTGAGACTAGTTTTAAATTCCGATGCTTCACTTCAGGCTTACTGCATCCCTTGGATCTTCTTATTGACGATGAAACACAGCAATTGCATCGGAATTAAATACAATATGCACAGTACCGACTTAAGTACAAGAAAACTTAATCTTCTTACTGTCTATGTCTTGAACCTTTCCTGTGAGACTAGTTTTAGATTCCGATGCTTCACGTCCAGTTTAAAGTATCCCTTGGACCTTCTTATTCAAGATGAAACACAGAAATAGCATAGGACTTATATACAAAAGGCACAATGCCGACTTAAGTACAAGAAGTCTGACACTTCTTACTGTCAATGCTTTGAACCTTTCCTGTGAGACCAGATTTAGATTCCGATGCTCACTTCAGTATTTCTGTATCCCTTCGACCTTCTTGTTGCCGATGAAACACAGAAATTGCAACATAATTAAATACAAAAGGCACAATTCCGACTTAAGTACAAGAAGACTGACTCTTCTTACCGCCTGTATTTTGAACCTTTCCTTTGAGACCAGTTTGAGATTCCGATGCTTCACTTCCGGTTACAGTATCCCTTGGACCCTCTTGTTGGCGATGAAACACAGAAATTGCATTGGAGATAAATACAAAAGGCACAATGCCGACTTAAGTGCACGAAGACTGACTCTTCTTACTGTCTATGGTTTGAACCTATTATGTGAGACCAGTTTTAGATTCCGATGCTTCTCTTCAGAGTTACTGTGTCCACCGGACCTTCCTACTGATGATGAAACTCAGAAATTGCATGGTATATAAATACAAAGGCAGAATGCCGACTTAAGTACAAGAAGAGTGACTCTTCTCACTATGTTTTGAATCTTTCCTGTGAGACCAGTCCTAAATTCCGATGCTTCACTTCAGGTATACTATATCCCTTGGACCTTGTTATTGACGATGAGACACAGAAATTGCATCGGAATTAAATGCAAAAGGCACAATGCCAATTAAGTACAAGAAGACTGACTCTTCTTACTGTCTATGTTTTGAACCATTCCTGTGAGATCAGTTTGAGATTCCGATGCTTCACTTCCGCTTTTACTGTATCCCTTAGACCTTCTTATTGACGACGAAACACAGAAATTGCATCGGAAATAAATACGAAAGGCACAATGCCGACTTAAGTACAAGGAGACTGACTCTTCTTAATGTGTATGATTTGAACCTTTCGTGTGACACCAGTTTTAGATTCCGATGCTTCACTTCAGGTATACTGTACCCCTTGGACCTTCTTATTGACGATGAAACACAGAAATTGCATCGGAATTAAATACAAAGGCACAATGCCGACTTAAGTGCAAGAAGAGTGACTCTTCTTGCTCTCTATGATTTGAACCTTTCCTGTCCGACCAGTTTTAGATTCCGATGCTTCACTTCAGGCTTACTGTATCCCTTGGATCCTCTTATTGACGATGAAACACAGCAATAGCATCGGAATTAAATACAAATGGCTCAATGCCAACCAAAGTTCAAGAAGACTGACTCTCCTTACTGTCTACGTTTTGAACCTTTCCTGTAGGACCAGTTTGAGATTCCGATGCTTCACTTCCGGTTACAGTATCCCTTGGTCTTCTTTTTGACGATCATACACAGAAATTGCATCGGAATCAAATACAAAAGGCACAATGCCGACTAAAGTACAAGAACACTGACTCTTCTTACTGTCTATGATTTGAACCTTTCCTGAGAGACCAGTTTTAAATTCCGATGCTTCACTGCTGGATTACTGTATCCCTTGGACCTCCTTATTGAGGATGAAACACAGAAAGTGCATCGGAATGAAATACAAAAGGAAAAATGCCGACTTAAGTACAAAAAGACTGACACTTCTGACTGTCTATGATTTGAGCCTTTCCTGTGAGACGAGTTTTAATTCCGATGCTTCACACCAGGTTTACTGTATCCCTTGGACCTTGTTATTGACGAAGAATCACAGAAATTGCGTTCTAATTAAATACAAAAGGAACAATGCTGACTTAAGCACAAAAGGATTGTCTCTCCCTACTGTCTATGATTTGAACTTTTCCTGTGAGACCAGTTTTAGATTTCGATGCTTCACTTCAGGTTTACTGCATTCCTTGGACCTTCATATTGACGATGAAACACAGAAATTAAATCGGAAATAAATACAAAAGGCACAATGCCGACTTAAGTACAAGAAGACTGACTCTTCTTACTGTCAATGCTTTGAACCTTTCCTGTGAGACCAGATCTAGATTCCGATGCTCACTTCAGTATTTCTGTATCCCTTGGACCTTCTTGTTGCCGATGAAACACAGAAATTTCATCGTAATAAAATACAAAAGGCACAATGCTGACTTAAGTACTAAAGGATTGTCTCTCCTTACTGTCTATGATTTGTACCTTTCCTGAGATACCGGTTTTAGATTCCGATGCTTCACTTCAGGTTTACTGTATTCCTTGGACCTTCATATTGACGATGAAACACAGAAATTGCATCGGAATTAAATGCAAAAGGCACAATGCCAATTAAGTACAAGAAGACTGACTCTTCATACTGTCTATGATTTGAACCTTTCCTGTGAGACCAGTTTGAGATTCCGATGCTTCACTTCCGGTTTTACTGTATCCCTTGGACCTTCTTTTTGACGATGAAACACAGAAATTGCATCGGATCAAATACATAAGGCACAATGCCGACTCACGAAGAAGAAGACTGACTCTTCTTACTGTCTATGCTTTGAACCTTTCCTGAGAGACCAGTTTTAGATTCCGATGCTTCACTTCAGGTTTACTGTATCGCTTGGACCTTCTTATTGAAGATGAAACACAGAAATTGCAATGGAATTATATACAAAATGCCCATTGTCGACAGAAGTACAAGAAGACTGACACTTGTTACTGACTATGTTTTGAACCTTTCCTGTGAGACCAGTTTCAGATTCCGATGCTTCACTTCAGGTTTTCTGTATCCCTTGGACCTTCTTGTTGCTGATGAAGCACAGAAATTGCATCGGAATTAAATACAAAAGGCACAATGCTGACTTAAGTACAAGAAGACTGACTCTTCTTACTGTCTATGTTTTGAACCATTCCAGTAAGACCAGTCTGAGATTCCGATGCTTCACTTCCGGTTACAGTATCCCTTGGCCCTCTTTTTGACGATGAAACACAGAATTTGCATCGGAATCAAATACAAAAGGCAAAATGCCTACTTAAGTACAAGAAGACTCACTCTTCTTACTGTCTATGTTTTGAACCTTTCCTGTGAGACCCGTTTTTGTTTCCAATCCTTCACTTCGGGTTTACTGTTTCCCTTGAACCTTCTTATTGACGATGAAACACAGAAATTGCATCGGAATTATATACAAAAGGCACAATGCCGACTTAATTACAAGAAGACTGACTCTTCTTACTGTCTATGCTTTCAACCTTTCCTGTGAGACCAGTTTCAGATTCCGATGCTTCACTTCCGGTTTACTGTATCACGTGGACCATGTTATTGACGATGAAACACAGAAATTGCATCGGAACTAAGTACAAAAGGCACAATGCCGACTTAAGTACAAGAAGACTGACTCTTCTTACTGTCTATGTTTTGATCCTTTCCTGTAAGTCCAGTTTGAGATTCCGATGCTTCTCTTCCGGTTACAGTTTCCCTTGGCTCTCTTTTTGACGATGAAACACAGAAATTGCATCGGAATTAAATACAAAAGGCACATTGCCGACTTAAGTACAAGAAGACAGACTCTTCTAACTGACTATGTTTTGACCCTTTCCTGTGAGACCAGTTTTAGATTCCGATGCTTCACTACAGTTTTACTGTATCCCTTGGACCTTAATATTGACGATGAAACTCAGAAACTGCATGGGAAATAAATACAAAAGGCACAATGCCAACTTAAGTACAAGAAGACTGACTCTTCTTAATCTCCATGCTTTGAACCTTTCCTGTGAGACCAGTTTTAGATTCCGATGCTTCACTTCAGCTTTTCTGTATCCCTTGGATCTTCTTATTGACGATGAAACACAGAAATTGCATCGGAATTAAATACAAAATGCACAATGCCGACTTAAGTACAAGAAGACTGACTCATCTTCCTGTCTATGTTTTGAATCTTTCCTGTAAGACAAGTTTGAGGTTCCGATGCTTCACTTCCGGTTACAGTATCCCTTGGCCTCCTTTTTGACGATGAAACACAGAAATTGCATCGGAATTAAATACAAAAGGCACAATGCCGACTTAAGTACAAGAAGACTGACTCTTCTTACAGTCTATGAATTGAGCCTAGCCTGTGAGACCAGTTTTAGATTCCGATGCTTCACTTCAGGTTTACTGTGTCGCTCGGACCTTCCTATTGATGATGAAACTCAGAAAGTGCATGGGAAATAAATACAAAGGCAAAATGCCGACTCAAGGACAAGATGACTGACCCGTCTTAAGCTCTATGTTTTGAACCTTTCCTGTGAGACCAGTTTTAGATTCCGATGCTTCACTTCAGGGTTACTGTATCCCTTGGATCTTCTTATTGACGATGAAATACAGAAAATGCATCAGAATTAAATACAAAATGCACAATGCCGACGTAAGTACAAGAAGACTGACTCTTCTTACAATCTTTGTTTTGCACATAAACTGTGAGACCAGTTTTAGATTCCGATGCTTCACTTCAGGTTTACTGTATCCCTTGGACCTTCTTATTGACGATTGAACACAGAAATTGCATCGGAATTAAATACAAAAGGCACAATGCCGACTGAAGTACAAGAAGACTGACTCTTCTTACTATCCATTTTTGAACTACTCCTGTGAGACCAGTTTAGATTTCGATGCTTCACTTCTGGGTAACTGTATTCCTTGGACCTTCTTATTGACCTTGAAACACAAAAATTGCATGGAAATTAAATACAAAGGCACAATGCCGACTTAAGTACAAGAAGACTGACACTTCTTACTGTCTATGTTTTGAATCTTTCCTGTGAGACCAGTCTTCGATTCCGATGGTTCACTTCAGGTTTACTGTATCCCTTGGATCTACTTATTGACGATGAAACATAGAAATTGCATCGGAATTAAATACAAAAGGCACAATGCCGACTTAAGTACAAGAAGACTGACTCTTCTTACTGTCTATGATTTCTAAATTTCTTGTGAGACCAGTTTTAAATTCCGATGCTTCACTTCAGGTTTACTGTATCCCTTGGACCCTCTTATTGACGATGAAACACAGAAATGGCATCGGAATTAAATACAAAAGGCACAACGCCAGCTCAAGTGCAAGAAGACTGACTCTTCTTACTGTCAATGTTATGAACCTTTCCTGTGAGACCAGCTTTAGATTCCGATGCTTCACTACAGTTTTACTGTATCCCTTGGACCTTAATATTGACTATGAAACTCAGAAACTGCATGGAAAATAAATACAAAAGGCACAATGCCAACTTAAGTACAAGAAGACTGTCTCTTCTTAATCCCCATGTTTTGAATATTTCATGTGAGACCAGTTTTAGATTCGGATGCTTCAGATCAGCTTTTCTGTATCCCTTGGATCTTCTTATTGACGATGAAACACAGAAATTGCATCGGAATTAAATACAAAAGGCACAATGCCGATTTAAGTACAAGAAGACTGACTCTTCTTACTGTCTATGTTTTGAAACTTTCCTGTAAGACCTGTATGAGATTCCGATGCTTCACTTCCGGTTACTGTATCCCTTGGCCTTTATTTTGACGATGAAACACAGATATTACATCGGAATTAAATACAAAAGGCACAATGCCGACTTAAGTACAAGAAGACTGACTCTTCTAACTGACTATGATTTGAACCTTTCCTGTGAGTCCATTTTTAGATTCCGATGCTCACTTCAGTATTTCTGTATTTCTTGGACCTTCTTGTTGCCGATGAAACACAGAAATTTCAACGGAATTAAATACAAAAGGCACAATGCCGACTTAGGTACAAGAAGACTGACTCTTCTTACTCCCTCTACTTTGAATCTTTCCTTTGAGACCAGTTTGAGATTCCGAAGCTTCACTTCCGGTTACAGTATCCCTTGGACCTTATTTTTCACGATGAAACACAGAAATTGCATCGGTATTAAATACAAAAGGCACATTTCCGACTTAAGTACAAGAAGACTGACTCTTCTTACAGTCTATGAATTGAGCCTATCCTGTGAGACAAGTTTTCGATTCCGATGCTTCACTTCAGGTTTACTGTATCGCTCCGACCTTCCTATTGATGATTGAACACAGAAATTGCATCGGAATTAAATACAAAAGGCACAAAGCCAACTGAAGTACAAGAAGACTGACTCTTCTTACTATCCATATTTGAACCACTCCTGTGAGACCAGATTAGATTTCGATGCTTCACTTCTCGTTAACTGTATTCCTTGGACCTTCTTATTGAAGATGTAGCACAGAAATTGCAATTGAATTATATACAAAATGCCCAATTTCGACTTAAGTACAAGAAGACTGACTCTTCTTACTGTCCATGATTTGAACCTTTCCTGTGAGACCAGTATTAGATTCCGATGCTTCACTTCAGGTTTACTGTATCAATTGGACTTTCCTATTGACGATGAAGCTCAGAAATTGCATCGGAAATAAATACAAATGGCACAATGCCGACTTATGTACATGAAGACTGACTCTTCTAACTGTCTATGGTTTGAACCTTTCCTGTGAGACCAGTTTTAGATTCCGATGCTTCACTACAGTTTTACTGTATCCCTTGGACCTTAATATTGACGATGAAACTCAGATATTGCATCGGAAATAAAAACAAAAGGCACAATGTCAACTTAAGTACAAGAATACTGACTCTTCTTACTGTCCTTGTTTGAAACTTTCCTGTGAGACAGGTTTTAGATTCCGATGCTTCACTTCAGCTTTCCTGTATCCCTTGGATCTTCTTATTGACGATGAAACACAAAAATTGCATCGGAATTAAATACAAAATGCACAATGCCGACTTATGTACAAGAAGACTGACTCTTCTTACAATCTATCTTTTGCACCTAAACTGTGAGACCAGTTTTAGATTCCGATGCTTCACATCAGGTTTACTGTATCCCTTGGACCTTCTTATTGACGATTGAACACAGAAATTGCAACGGAATTAAATAAAAAACTCACAATGCCGACTGAGGTACAAGAAGACTGACTCTTCTTACTATCCATTTTTGAACCACTCCTGTGAGACCAGTTTAGATTTCGATGCTTCACTTCTGGTTAACTGTATTCGTTGGACCTTCTTATTGACCTTGAAACACAAAAATTGCATCGAAATTAAATACAAAGGCACAATGCCGACTTAAGTACAAGAAGACTGACTCTTCTTACTGTCTATGTTTTGAATCTTTCCTGTGAGCCCAGTCCCAGATTCCGATGCTTCACTTCAGGTTTACTGTATCCCTTGGATCTACTTATTGACGATGAAACATAGAAATTGCATCGTTATTAAATACAAAAGGCACAATGCCGACTTAAGTACAAGAAGGCTGACTCTTCTTACTGGCTATGATTCGAGCCTTTCCTGTGAGAACAGTTTTAGATTCAAATGCTTCACTTTAGGTTTACTGTATCCCTTGGACATTCTTATTGACGATGAAACACAGAAATTAAATCGGAATTAATACAAAAGGCACAATGCCGACTTAAGTACAAGAAGACTGACTCTTCTTACTGTCTATGATTTCTAAATTTCTTGTGAGACCAGTTTTAAATTCCGATGCTTCACTTCAGGTTTACTGTATGCCTGGACCTTCCTATTGTCGATGAAACACAGAAATTGCATCGGAATTAAATACAAAAGGCACAATGCCGTTTTAAATACAAGAAGACTGACTCTTCTTACGGTCTATGTTTTGAACCTTTCCTGTGAGACCAGTTTTAGATTCCGATGCATCACTTCAGGTGTACTGTATCCCTTGGACCTTGTTATTGACGATGAAACACAGAAATTGCATCGGAATTAAATACAAAAGGCACAATGCCGACTTAAGTACAAGAAGACTGACTCTTCTTACTCTCTATGTTTGAAGCAATCCTGTGAGACCAGTTTTAGTTTCCGATGCTTCACTTCAGGTTTACTGTATCACTTGGACTTTCTTATTGAAGATGAAACACAGAAATTGCAATGGAATTATATACAAAATGCCCAATGCCGACTTACGTACAACAAGACTGACTCTTCTTACTGTCTATGTTTTGAACCTTTCCTGTGAGACCAGTTTTAGATTCCGATGCTTCATTTCAGCTTTTCTGTATCCCTTGGACCTTCTTGTTGCTGATGAAGCACAGAAATTGCATCGGAATTAAATACAAAAAGCAAAATGCCGAATTAAGTACAAGAAGACTGACTCTTCTTACTGTCTATGTTTTGAACCTTTCCTGTAAGACCAGTTTGAGATTCCGATGCTTCACTTCCGCTTACAGTATCCCTTGGCCCTCTTTTTGACGATGAAACACAGAATTTGCATCGGAATTAAATACAAATGGCAAAATCCCTACTTAAGTACAAAAAGACTGACTCTTCTTACTGTCTATCTTTTGAACCTTTCCTGTGAGACCAGTTTTTGTTTCCGATGCTTCACTTCTTGTTTACTGTTTCCCTTGAACCTTCTTATTGACGATGAAACACAGAAATTGCATCGAAATTATATACAAAAGGCACAATGCCGACTTAAGTACAAGAAGACTGACTCTTCCTACTGTCTATGCTTTCAACCTTTCCTGTGAGACCAGATTTAGATTCAGATGTTTCACTTCAGGTATACTGTATCCCTTGGACGTTGTTATTGACGATGAAACACAGAAATTGCATCGGAATTAAATACAAAAGGCACAATGCCAATTAAGTACAAGAAGACAGACTCTTCTTACTGTCTATGATGTGACCCTTTCCTGTGAGACCAGTTTGAGATTCCGAACCTTCACTTCAGGTATACTGTATCCCTTGGACCTTCTTATTGACGATGAAAGACAGAAATTGCATCGGAATTAAATACAAAATGTACAATGCCGACTTAAGAACAAGAAGACTGACTCTTCTTACACCCTATGTTTGAACCAATCCTGTGAGACCAGTTTTAGTTTCCGATGCTTCACTTCAGGTTTACTGTATCCCTTGGACCTTCTTATTGAAGATGAAGCACAGAAATTGCAATTGAATTATATGCAAAATGCCCAATGCCGACTTCAGTACAAGAAGACTGATTCTTCTTACTGTCTATGATTTGAACCTTTCCTGTGAGACCAGTATCCGATTCCGATGCTTCACTTCAGGTTTACTGTATCAATTGGACATTCCTATTGACGATGAATCTCAGAAATTGCATCGGAAATAAATACAAATGGCACAATGCCGACTTAAGTACATGAAGACTGACTCTTCTTACTGTCTATGTTTTGAAACTTTCCTGTGAGACCAGTTTTAGATTCCGATGCTTCACTTCAGCTTTTCTGTATCCCTTGGATCTTCTTATTGACGATGAAACACAGAAATTGCATCGGAATTAAATACAAAAGGCACAATGCCGACTTAAGTACAAGAAGACCGACCCTTCTTACTGTCTATGATTTGAACCTTTCCTGTGAGACCAGTTTTAAATTCCGATGCTTCACTTCAGGTTTACTGCATCCCTGGGACAATCTTATTGACGATTAAACACAGAAATTGCATCGGAATCAAACACAAAAGGCACAGTGCCGACTTAAGTACATGAAGAATGACTCTTCTTACTGTCTATGATGTGAGCCCTTCCTGTGAGACCAGTTTGAGAATCCGAAGCTTCACTTCAGGTATACTGTATCCCTTGGATCTTCTTATTGACGATGAAAGACAGAAATTGCATCGGAATTAAATACAAAATGTGCAATGCCGACTTAAGTACAAGAAGACTGACTCTTCTTACTCTCTATGTTCGAACCAATCCAGTGAGACCAGTTTTTGTTTCCGATGCTTCACTTTAGGTTTACTGTATCCCTTGGACCTTCTTATTAAAGATGAAACACAGAAATCGCTAGGGAATTATATACAACATGCCCAATTCCGACTTAAGTACAAGAGGACTGACTCTTCTTACTGTCTATGTTTTGAACCTTTCCTGTGAGACCAGTTTTAGATTCCGATGCTTCACTTCAGCTTCACTGTATCAATTGGACCTTCCTATTGACGATGAAACTCAGAAATGGCATCGGAAATAAATACAAATGGCACAATGCCGACTTAAGTACATGAAGACTGACTCTTCTTACTGTCTATGTTTTGGACGTTTCCTGTAAGACCAGTTTGAGATTCCGATGCTTCACTTCCGGTTACAGTATCCCTTGGCCTTCTTTTTGACGGTGATACACAGAAATTGCATCGGAATTAAATACAAAAGGCACTATGCCGACTTAAGTAAAAGAAGACTGACTCTTCTTACTGTCTATGATTTGAACCTTTCCTGTGAGACCAGTTTTAGATTCTGATGCTTCACTACAGGTTTACTGTATCCCTTGGACGTTAATATTGACGATGAAACTCAGAAATTTCTTGGGAAATAAATACAAAAGGCACAATGCCAACTGAAGTACAAGAAGACTAACTCTTCTTACTCTCTATGTTTTGAACCTTTCCTGTGAGACCAGTTTTAGATTCCGATGCTTCACTTCAGCTTTTCTGTATCCCTTGGATCTTCTTATTCACGATGAAACACGGAAATTGCATCGGAATTAAATACAAAATGCACAATGCCGACTTAAGTACAAGAAGACTGACTCTTCTTACTGTCTATGTTTTGAACCTAAACTGTGAGACCAGTTTTAGATTCTGATGCTTCTCTTCAGGTTTACTGTATCCCTTGGACCTACTTATTGACGATGAAACATAAAAATTGCATCGGAATTCAATACAAAAGGCACAATGCCGACTTAAGTACAGGAAGACTGATTCTTCTTACTGTCTATGTTTTGAACCTAAACTGTGAGAACAGTTTTAGATTCTGATGCTTCTCTTCAGGTTTACTGTATCCCTTGGACCTTCTTATTGACGATGAAACATAAAAATTGCATCGGATATAAATACAAAAGGCACAATGCCGACATAAGTACAAGAAGACTGACCCTTCTTACTATCCATTTTTTGAACCGTTCCTGTGAGACCAGTTTTAGATTTCGATTTTTCACTTCAGGTTTACTGTATTCCTTGGACCTTCTTATTGAACATGAAAAACAAAAACTGCATCAGAATTAAATACAAAGGCACAGTGCCGACTTAAGTACAAGAAGACCGACCATTCTTCTGTCTATGATTTGAACCTTTCCTGTGAGACCAATTTTAAATTCCGATGCTTCACTTCAGGTTTACTACATCCCTTGAACCTTCGTATTGACGATTAAACACAGAAATTCCTTCGGAATCAAATACAAAACGCACAGTGCCAACGTAAGTACAAGAAGACTGACTCTTCTTACTGTTTATGATGTGAGCCTTTCCTGTGAGAACAGATTTAGATTCCGATGACTCACTTCAATTTTTCTGTATCCCTTGGACCTTCTTATTGACGATGAAACACAGAAATTGAATCAGAATTATATACAAAATGCATAATGCCGACTTAAGTGTAAAAAGACCACCCTTCCAACTGTCTATGATGTGAGCCTTTCCAGTGAGACCAGTTTTAAATTCCGATGCACCACTTCAGGTTTACTGTATGCCTTGGACCTTCTTATTGTCAATGAAACACAGAAATTGCATCGGAATTAAATACATAAGGCACAATGCCGACTTAAGTACTCTTCTTACTGTCTATGTTTAAACCTTTCCTGTGAGACCAGTTTTGGATTCCGATGCTTCACTTCAGGTTTACTGCATCCCTTGGACCTTCTTAGTGACGATGAAACACAGAAATTGCATCGAAATTAAATACAAAAGGCACAATGTCGACTTAAGTACAAGATGACTGACTCTTCTTACTGTCTATGCTTTGAACCTTTCCTGTGAGTCGAGTTTTAGATTCCGAAGCTTCACTTCATGTTTGCTGTATCCCTTGGACTTTCTTATTGACGATGAGACACAGAAATTGCATCGGAAATAAATACGAAAGGTACCATGCCTACTTAAGTATAAGAAGACTGATTCTTCTTACTATCTATGTTTTGAACCAATCCTGTGAGACCAATTTTAGATTTCGTTGCTTCACTTCCGGTTTATTGTATTCCTTGGACCTTCTTATTGACGATGAAACACAGAAATTGCATCGGAATTAAATACAATAGGCTCAATGCCGACTTAAGTTCAAAAGACTGACTCTTCTTACTGTCCATTTTTTGAACCTTTCCTGTGAGACCACTTTTAGATTTTGATGCTTCACTTCAGGTTTACTGTATCACTTGGACCTTCTTATTGACAATGAAACACAGAAATAGCATCGGAATTAAATACAAAAGGTACAATGCCGACTTAAGTACAAAAAGACTGACTCTTCTCACTGTCTATGCTTTGAACCTATCCTGTGAGACCAGTTTAAGATTCCGATGCTTCACTTCAGGTTTACTGTATCTCTTGGACCTACGTAGTGCCGATGAAACACAGAAATTGCATCGGAATTAAAAACAAAAGGCAAAATGCCGAATTAAGTACAAGATAAATGTCTCTTCTTACTCTTTATGTTTTGGACCTTTCCTGTGAGACCAGTTTTTAATTTCCGATGCCTCACTTCAATTTTACTGTATGCCTTGGACCTTCTTATTGACGATGAAACACAGAAATTGCGTCGGAATTAAATACAAAAGGCACAATGCCGACTTAAGTACAACAAGAATGACTCTTCTTACTGTATATTATTTGAACCTTTCCTGTGAGACCAGTTTTAGATTAAGATGCATCACTTCAGGTTTTCTGTATCCCTTGGACCTTCTTATTGACGAAGAAACACAGAAATTGCATCGGAATTAAAAACAAAATGCAGAGTGCCGACTTAAGTACATGTAGACTGACTCTTCTTACATGCTCTGATTTGAACCTTTTCTGTGAGAACAGATTTAGATTCCGATGCTTCACTTCAGGATAATTGTATCCCTTGGACCTTCTAATTGACGATGAAACACAGAAATTACATCGGAGTTAAATACAAAAGGCACAATGCCGACTTAAGTACAGCAAGATTTACTCTTCTTACTGTATATTATTTGAACCTTTCCTGTGAGACCAGTTTTAGATTCCGATGCTTCACTTCAGGTTTACTGTACCTCTTGGACCTTCTTATTGACGATGACACACAGAAATTGCATTGGAATTAATACTAAAGTCACAATGCCGAATTAAGTACAAGAGGAATGTCTCTTCTTACTGTTTATGTTTGAAACTTTCCTGAGAGACCAGTTTTAGAATCCGATGCCTCACTTCAGGTTTACTGTATCTCTTGGACCTACGTATTGCCGATGAAACACAGAAATTGCATCGGAATTAAAAACAAAAGGCAAAATGCCGAATTAAGTACAAGATAAATGTCTCTTCTTACTGTTTATGTTTTGGACCTTCCCTGTGAGACCAGTTTTTAATTTCCTATGCTTCACTTCATGTTAACTGTATCCCTTGGACCTTATTATTGAAGATGAGACACAGAAATTGCATCGGTATTAAATACAAAAGGCACAATGCGAATTAAGTACAAGAAGACTGACTCTTCTTACTGTCTATGTTTTGAACCTTTCCTGTGAGACCAGTTTGAGATTACGATGCTTCACTTCCGGTTTACTGTAGCCCTTGGACCTTCATTTTGACGATGAAAAACAGAAATTCCATCGGAATTAAATACAATAGGCACAATGATGACTTAAGTGGAAGAGGAATGACTCTTCTTACTGGCTATGATTCGGACCTTCCCTGTGAGAACAGTTTTAGATTCCGATGCAGGAATTCAACTTTATTCTATCCCTTGGACCTTCCTATTGAAGATGAAATTGAGAAATTACATCGTAAGTAAATACAAAATGCAAAATGCCGACTTAAGTACAAGGTGACTGACTCTTCTTACTGTCTATGTTTTTAAACTTTCCTGTGAGACCAGTTTTAGATTCCGATGCTTCACTTCAGCTTTTCTGTATCCCTTGGATCTTCTTATTGACGATGAAACACAGAAATTGCATCGGAATTAAATACAAAATGCACAATGCCGACTTAAGTACAAGAAGACTGACTCATCTTCC
This sequence comes from Schistocerca americana, assembly GCF_021461395.2. Taxonomy (NCBI): domain Eukaryota; kingdom Metazoa; phylum Arthropoda; class Insecta; order Orthoptera; family Acrididae; genus Schistocerca; species Schistocerca americana. Next base: position 76,327,240 of record NC_060121.1, on the reverse strand, counting down.
TGTCTATGTTTTGAATCTTTCCTGTAAGACAAGTTTGAGGTTCCGATGCTTCACTTCCGGTTACAGTATCCCTTGGCCTCTTTTTTGACGATGAAACACAGAAATTGCATCGGAATTAAATACAAAAGGCACAATGCCGACTTAAGTACAAGAAGACTGACTCTTCTTACAGTCTATGAATTGAGCCTATCCTGTGAGACCAGTTTTAGATTCCGATGCTTCACTTCAGGTTTACTGTATCGCTCGGACCTTCCTATTGATGATGAAACTCAGAAAGTGCATGGGAAATAAATACAAAGGCAAAATGCCGACTTAAGGACAAGATGACTGACCCGTCTTAATCTCTATGTTTTGAACCTTTCCTGTGAGACCAGTTTTAGATTCCGATGCTTCACTTCAGGGTTACTGTATCCCTTGGATCTTCTTATTGACGATGAAATACAGAAATTGCATCAGAATTAAATACAAAATGCACAATGCCGACTTAAGTACAAGAGGACTGACTCTTCTTACAATCTTTGATTTGCACCTAAACTGTGAGACCAGTTTTAGATTCCGATGCTTCACTTCAGGTTTACTGCATCCCTTGGACCTTCTTATTGACGATTGAACACAGAAATTGCTTCGGAATTAAATACAAAAGGCACAATGCCGACTGAAGTACAAGAAGACTGACTCTTCCTACTATCCATTTTTGAACTACTCCTGTGAGACCAGTTTAGATTTCGATGCTTCACTTCTGGGTAACTGTATTCCTTGGACCTTCTTATTGACCTTGAAACACAAAAATTGCATGGAAATTAAATACAAAGGCACAATGCCGACTTAAGTACAAGAAGACTGACACTTCTTACTGTCTATGTTTTGAATCTTTCCTGTGAGACCAGTCTTCGATTCCGATGGTTCACTTCAGGTTTACTGTATCCCTTGGATCTACTTATTGACGATGAAACATAGAAATTGCATCGGAATTAAATACAAAAGGCACAATGCCGACTTAAGTACAAGAAGACTGACTCTTCTTACTGTCTATGATTTCTAAATTTCTTGTGAGACCAGTTTTAAATTCCGATGCTTCACTTCAGGTTTACTGTATCCCTTGGACCCTCTTATTGACGATGAAACACAGAAATGGCATCGGAATTAAATACAAAAGGCACAACGCCAGCTCAAGTGCAAGATGACTGACTCTTCTTACTGTCAATGTTTTGAACCTTTCCTGTGAGACCAGTTTTAGATTCCGATGCTTCACTACAGTTTTAGTGTATCCCTTGGACCTTAATATTGACTATGAAACTCAGAATCTGCATGGAAAATAAATACAAAAGGCACAATGCCAACTTAAGTACAAGAAGACTGTCTCTTCTTAATCTCCATGTTTTGAATATTTCATGTGAGACCAGTTTTAGATTCGGATGCTTCAGATCAGCTTTTCTGTATCCCTTGGATCTTCTTATTGACGATGAAACACAGAAATTGCATCGGAATTAAATACAAAAGGCACAATGCCGATTTAAGTACAAGAAGACTGACTCTTCTTATTGTCTATGTTTTGAAACTTTCCTGTAAGACCTGTATGAGATTCCGATGCTTCACTTCCGGTTACTGTATCCCTTGGCCTTTATTTTGACGATGAAACACAGATATTACATCGGAATTAAATACAAAAGGCACAATGACGACTTAAGTACAAGAAGACTGACTCTTCTAACTGACTATGATTTGAACCTTTCCTGTGAGACCATTTTTAGATTCCGATGCTCACTTCAGTATTTCTGTATTTCTTGGACCTTCTTGTGGCCGATGAAACACAGAAATTTCAACGGAATTAAATACAAAAGGCACAATGCCGACTTAGGTACAAGAAGACTGACTCTTCTTACTCCCTCTACTTTGAATCTTTCCTTTGAGACCAGTTTGAGATTCCGAAGCTTCACTTCCGGTTACAGTATCCCTTGGACCTTATTTTTCACGATGAAACACAGAAATTGCATCGGTATTAAATACAAAAGGCACAATTCCGACTTAAGTACAAGAAGACTGAGTCTTCTTACAGTCTATGAATTGAGCCTATCCTGTGAGACAAGTTTTAGATTCCGATGCTTCACTTCAGGTTTACTGTATCGCTCCGACCTTCGTATTGATGATTGAACACAGAAATTGCATCGGAATTAAATACAAAAGGCACAAAGCCAACTGAAGTACAAGAAGACTGACTCTTCTTACTATCCATATTTGAACCACTCCTGTGAGACCAGATTAGATTTCGATGCTTCACTTCTCGTTAACTGTATTCCTTGGACCTTCTTATTGAAGATGTAGCACAGAAATTGCAATTGAATTATATACAAAATGCCCAATGCCGACTTAAGTACAAGAAGTCTGACTCTGCTTACTGTCCATGATTTGAACCTTTCCTGTGAGACCAGTATTAGATTCCGATTCTTCACTTTAGGTTTACTGTATCAATTGGACTTTCCTATTGACGATGAAGCTCAGAAATTGCATCGGAAATAAATACAAATGGCACAATGCCGACTTATGTACATGAAGACTGACTCTTCTAACTGTCTATGGTTTGAACCTTTCCTGTGAGACCAGTTTTAGATTCCGATGCTTCACTACAGTTTTACTGTATCCCTTGGACCTTAATATTGACGATGAAACTCAGATATTGCATCAGAAATAAAAACAAAAGGCACAATGTCAACTTAAGTACAAGAATACTGACTCATCTTACTGTCCTTCTTTGAAACTTTCCTGTGAGACAGGTTTTAGATTCCGATGCTTCACTTCAGCTTTCCTGTATCCCTTGGATCTTCTTATTGACGATGAAATACAAAAATTGCATCGGAATTAAATACAAAATGCACAATGCCGACTTATTTACAAGAAGATTGACTCTTCTTACAATCTATCTTTTGCACCTAAACTGTGAGACCAGTTTTAGATTCCGATGCTTCACTTCAGGTTTACTGTATCCCTTGGACCTTCTTATTGACGATTGAACACAGAAATTGCAACGGAATTAAATAAAAAACTCACAATGCCGACTGAAGTACAAGAAGACTGACTCTTCTTACTATCCATTTTTGAACCACTCCTGTAAGACCAGTTTAGATTTCGATGCTTCACTTCTGGTTAACTGTATTCCTTGGACCTTCTTATTGACCTTGAAACACAAAAATTGCATCGAAATTAAATACAAAGGCACAATGCCGACTTAAGTACAAGAAGACTGACTCTTCTTACTGTCTATGTTTTGAATCTTTCCTGTGAGCCCAGTCCCAGATTCCGATGCTTCACTTCAGGTTTACTGTATCCCTTGGATCTACTTATTGACGATGAAACATAGAAATTGCATCGTTATTAAATACAAAAGGCACAATGCCGACTTAAGTACAAGAAGGCTGACTCTTCTTACTGGCTATGATTCGAGCCTTTCCTGTGAGAACAGGTTTAGATTCAAATGCTTCACTTTAGGTTTACTGTATCCCTTGGACATTCTTATTGACGATGAAACACAGAAATTGAATCGGAATTAATACAAAAGGCACAATGCCGACTTAAGTACAAGAAGACTGACTCTTCTTACTGTCTATGATTTCTAAATTTCTTGTGAGACCAGTTTTAAATTCCGATGCTTCACTTCAGGTTTACTGTATGCCTGGACCTTCCTATTGTCGATGAAACACAGAAATTGCATCGGAATTAAATACAAAAGGCACAATGCCGTTTTAAATACAAGAAGACTGACTCTTCTTACGGTCTATGTTTTGAACCTTTCCTGTGAGACCAGTTTTAGATTCCGATGCATCACTTCAAGTGTACTGTATCCCTTGGACCTTGTTATTGACGATGAAACACAGAAATTGCATCGGAATTAAATACAAAAGGCACAATGCCAATTAAGTACAAGAAGACTGACTCTTCATACTGTCTATGATTTGAACCTTTGCTGTGAGACCAGTTTGAGATTCCGATGCTTCACTTCAGGTTTACTGTATCCCCTGGGCCTTCTTTTTGACGATGAAACACAGAAATTGCATCGGAATGAAATACAAAAGGCACAATGCCGACTTAAGTACATTAAGACTGACTCTTCTTAATGTCTATGATTTGAAACATTCGTGTGACACTAGTTTTAGATTCCGATGCTTCACTTCAGGTATACTGTATCCCTTCGACATTCTTATTGACGATGAAAGACAGAAATTGCATCGGAATTAAATACAAAATGTACAATGCCGACTTAAGTACAAGAAGACTGACTCTTCTTACTCTCTATGTTTGAAGCAATCCTGTGAGACCAGTTTTAGTTCCCGATGCTTCACTTCAGGTTTACTGTATCACTTGGACTTTCTTATTGAAGATGAAACACAGAAATTGCAATGGAATTATATACAAAATGCCCAATGCCGACTTAAGTACAACAAGACTGACTCTTCTTACTGTCTATGTTTTGAACCTTTCCTGTGAGACCAGTTTTAGATTCCGATGCTTCATTTCAGCTTTTCTGTATCCCTTGGACCTTCTTGTTGCTGATGAAGCACAGAAATTGCATCGGAATTAAATACAAAAAGCAAAATGCCGACTTAAGTACAAGAAGACTGACTCTCCTTACTGTCTATGTTTTGAACCTTTCCTGTAAGACCAGTTTGAGATTCCAATGCTTCACTTCCGCTTACAGTATCCCTTGGCCCTCTTTTTGACGATGAAACACAGAATTTGCATCGGAATTAAATACAAATGGCAAAATCCCTACTTAAGTACAAAAAGACTGACTCTTCTTACTGTCTATCTTTTGAACCTTTCCTGTGAGACCAGTTTTTGTTTCCGATGCTTCACTTCTTGTTTACTGTTTCCCTTGAACCTTCTTATTGACGATGAAACACAGAAATTGCATCGAAATTATATACAAAAGGCACAATGCCGACTTAAGTACAAGAAGACTGACTCTTCCTACTGTCTACGCTTTCAACCTTTCCTGTGAGACCAGATTTAGATTCCGATGTTTCACTTCAGGTATACTGTATCCCTTGGACGTTGTTATTGACGATGAAACACAGAAATTGCATCGGAATTAAATACAAAAGGCACAATGCCAATTAAGTACAAGAAGACAGACTCTTCTTACTGTCTATGATGTGACCCTTTCCTGTGAGACCAGTTTGAGATTCCGAACCTTCACTTCAGGTATACTGTATCCCTTGGACTTTCTTATTGACGATGAAAGACAGAAATTGCATCGGAATTAAATACAAAATGTACAATGCCGACTTAAGAACAAGAAGACTGACTCTTCTTACACCCTATGTTTGAACCAATCCTGTGAGACCAGTTTTAGTTTCCGATGCTTCACTTCAGGTTTACTGTATCCCTTGGACCTTCTTATTGAAGATGAAGCACAGAAATTGCAATTGAATTATATGCAAAATGCATAATGCCGACTTAAGTACAAGAAGACTGATTCTTCTTACTGTCTATGATTTGAACCTTTCCTGTGAGACCAGTATTCGATTCCGATGCTTCACGTCAGGTTTACTGTATCAATTGGACATTCCTATTGACGATGAATCTCAGAAATTGCATCGGAAATAAATACAAATGGCACAATGCCGACTTAAGTACGTGAAGACTGACTCTTCTTACTGTCTATGTTTTGAAACTTTCCTGTGAGACCAGTTTTAGTTTCCGATGCTTCACTTCAGGTTTACTGTATCCCTTGGACCTTCTTATTAAAGATGAAACACAGAAATCGCTAGGGAATTATATACAACATGCCCAATTCCGACTTAAGTACAAGAGGACTGACTCTTCTTACTGTCTATGTTTTGAACCTTTCCTGTGAGACCAGTTTTAGATTCCGACGCTTCACTTCAGCATTACTGTATCAATTGGACCTTCCTATTGACGATGAAACTCAGAAATTGCATCGGAAATAAATACAAATGGCACAATGCCGACTTAAGTACATGAATACTGACTCTTCTTACTGTCTATGTTTTGGACGTTTCCTGTAAGACCAGTTTGAGATTCCGATGCTTCACTTCCGGTTACAGTATTCCTTGGCCTTCTTTTTGACGGTGATACACAGAAATTGCATCGGAATTAAATACAAAAGGCACAATGCCGACTTAAGTAAAAGAAGACTGACTCTTCTTACTGTCTATGATTTGAACCTTTCCTGTGAGACCAGTTTTAGATTCTGATGCTTCACTACAGGTTTACTGTATCCCTTGGACGTTAATATTGACGATGAAACTCAGAAATTTCTTGGGAAATAAATACAAAAGGCACAATGCCAACTGAAGTACAAGAAGACTAACTCTTCTTACTCTCTATGTTTTGAACCTTTCCTGTGAGACCAGTTTTAGATTCCGATGCTTCACTTCAGCTTTTCTGTATCCCTTGGATCTTCTTATTGACGATGAAACACGGAAATTGCATCGGAATTAAATACAAAATGCACAATGCCGACTTAAGTACAAGAAGACTGACGCTTCTTACTGTCTATGCTTTGAACCTAAACTGTGAGACCAGTTTTAGATTCTGATGCTTCTCTTCAGGTTTACTGTATCCCTTGGACCTACTTATTGACGATGAAACATAAAAATTGCATCGGAATTCAATACAAAAGGCACAGTGCCGACTTAAGTACAGGAAGACTGATTCTTCTTACTGTCTATGTTTTGAACCTAAACTGTGAGAACAGTTTTAGATTCTGATGCTTCTCTTCAGGTTTACTGTATCCCTTGGACCTTCTTATTGACGATGAAACATAAAAATTGCATCGGATATAAATACAGAAGGCACAATGCCGACATATGTACAAGAAGACTGACCCTTCTTACTATCCATTTTTTGAACCGTTCCTGTGAGACCAGATTTAGATTTCGATTCTTCACTTCAGGTTTACTGTATTCCTTGGAACTTCTTATTGAACATGAAAAACAAAAACTGCATCGGAATTAAATACAAAGGCACAATGCCGACTTAAGTACAAGAAGACCGACCATTCTTCTGTCTATGATTTGAACCTTTCCTGTGAGACCAATTTTAAATTCCGATGCTTCACTTCAGGTTTACTACATCCCTTGGACCTTCTTAGTGTCAATGAAACACAGAAATTGCATCGGAATTAAATACATAAGGCACAATGCCGACTTAAGTACTCTTCTTACTGTCTATGTTTAAACCTTTCCTGTGAGACCAGTTTTGGATTCCGATGCTTCACTTCAGGTTTACTGCATCCCTTGGATCTTCTTAGTGACGATGAAACACAGAAATTGCATCGAAATTAAATACAAAAGGCACAATGTCGACTTAAGTACAAGATGACTGACTCTTCTTACTGTCTATGCTTTGAACCTTTCCTGTGAGTCGAGTTTTAGATTCCGAAGCTTCACTTCATGTTTGCTGTATCCCTTGGACTTTCTTATTGACGATGAGACACAGAAATTGCATCGGAAATAAATACGAAAGGTACCATGCCTACTTAAGTATAAGAAGACTGATTCTTCTTACTATCTATGTTTTGAACCAATCCTGTGAGACCAATTTTAGATTTCGTTGCTTCACTTCCAGTTTATTGTATTCCTTGGACCTTCTTATTGACGATGAAACACAGAAATTGCATCGGAATTAAATACAATAGGCTCAATGCCGACTTAAGTTCAAAAGACTGACTCTTCTTACTGTCCATTTTTTGAACCTTTCCTGTGAGACCACTTTTAGATTTTGATGCTTCACTTCAGGTTTACTGTATCACTTGGACCTTCTTATTGACAATGAAACACAGAAATAGCATCGGAATTAAATACAAAAGGTACAATGCCGACTTAAGTACAAAAAGACTGACTCTTCTCACTGTCTATTCTTTGAACCTATCCTGTGAGACCAGTTTAAGATTCCGATGCTTCACTTCAGGTTTACTGTATCTCTTGGACCTACGTAGTGCCGATGAAACACAGAAATTGCATCGGAATTAAAAACAAAAGGCAAAATGCCGAATTAAGTACAAGATAAATGTCTCTTCTTACTCTTTATGTTTTGGACCTTTCCTGTAAGACCAGTTTTTAATTTCCGATGCCTCACTTCAATTTTACTGTATACCTTGGACCTTCTTATTGACGATGAAACACAGAAATTGCGTCGGAATTAAATACAAAAGGCACAATGCCGACTTAAGTACAACAAGACTGACTCTTCTTACTGTATATTATTTGAACCTTTCCTGTGAGACCAGTTTTAGATTAAGATGCTTCACTTCAGGTTTACTGTATCCCTTGGACCTTCTTATTGACGAAGAAACACAGAAATTGCATCGGAATTAAATACAAAATGCAGAATGCCGACTTATGTACATGTAGACTGACTCTTCTTACATGCTCTGATTTGAACCTTTCCTGTGAGAACAGATTTAGATTCCGATGCTTCACTTCAGGATAATTGTATCCCTTGGACCTTCTAATTGACGATGAAACACAGAAATTACATCGGAGTTAAATACAAAAGGCACAATGCCGACTTAAGTACAGCAAGACTGACTCTTCTTACTGTATATTATTTGAACCTTTCCTGTGAGACCAGTTTTAGATTCCGATGCTTCACTTCAGGTTTACTGTACCTCTTGGACCTTCTTATTGACGATGAAACACAGAAATTGCATCGGAATTAAATTCAAACGCACAATGTCGACTTAAGTACAAGAGGAATGGCTCTTCTTACTGTCTCTGCTTTGAACCTTTCCTGTGAGACCAGTTTTGGATTCCGATGCTTCACTTCAGGTATACTGTATCCCTGGGAACTTCTTTTTGACGATGAAACACAGAAAATGCATGTGAAATTAATACAAAAGGCACAATGCCGACTTAAGTACAAGATAACTGACTCATCATACTGTCTATGATATGAGCCTTTCCTGTGAGACCAGCCTTAGATTCCGATGCTTCACTTCAGGTTTCCTGTATCCCTTGGACATTCTCATTAACGATGACACACAGAAATTGCATAGGAATTAATACTAAAGTCACAATGCCGAATTAAGTACAAGAGGAATGTCTCTTCTTACTGTTTATGTTTGAAACTTTCCTGAGAGACCAGTTTTAGAATCCGATGCCTCACTTCAGGTTTACTGTATCTCTTGGACCTACGTATTGCCGATGAAACACAGAAATTGCATCGGAATTAAAAACAAAAGGCAAAATGCCGAATTAAGTACAAGATAAATGTCTCTTCTTACTGTTTATGTTTTGGACCTTCCCTGTGAGACCAGTTTTTAATTTCCTATGCTTCACTTCATGTTAACTGTATCCCTTGGACCTTATTATTGAAGATGAGACACAGAAATTGCAACGGTATTAAATACAAAAGGCACAATGCGAATTAAGTACAAGAAGACTGACTCTTCTTACTGTCTATGTTTTGAACCATTCCTGTGACACCAGTTTGAGATTACGATGCTTCACTTCCGGTTTACTGTAGCCCTTGGACCTTCATTTTGACGATGAAAAACAGAAATTCCATCGGAATTAAATACAATAGGCACAATGATGACTTAAGTGGAAGAGGAATGACTCTTCTTACTGGCTATGATTCGGACCTTCCCTGTGAGAACAGTTTTAGATTCCGATGCAGGAATTCAACTTTATTCTATCCCTTGGACCTTCCTATTGAAGATGAAATTGAGAAATTACATCGTAAGTAAATACAAAATGCAAAATGCCGACTTAAGTACAAGGAGACTGACTCTTCTTACTGTCTAAGTTTTTAAACTTTCCTGTGAGACCAGTTTTAGATTCCGATGCTTCACTTCAATTTTACTGTATGCCTTGGACCTTCTTATTGACGATGAAACACAAAAATTGCATCGGAATCAAATTCAAGAGGCACAATGCCGACTTAAGTACAAGAAGACTGACTCTTCTTACTGTCTATGTTTGAGCCCTTTCTGCGAGGCCAGTTTCAGATTCTGATGCTTCACTTCAGGTTTACTGTATCCTTGGGCTCTTCTTATTGGCGATAATACACAGACATCGCATCGGTATTAAATACAAAAGGCACAACGCCGACTTAAGTACAAGAAGACTGACTCTTCTTACGGTCTATGTTTTGAACCATTCCTGTGAGACCAGTTTGAGATTCCGATGCTTCACTTCAGGTTTACTGTATTACTTGGACCTTCTTATTGGCGAAGAAACACAGAAATTGCATCGGAATTAAATAGAAAATGCAGAATGCCGACATAAGTACATGAAGACTGACTCTTCTTACATGCTATGATTGGAACCTTTCCTGTGAGACCAGATTTAGATTCCGATGCTTCACTTCAGGATAATTGTATCCCTTGGACCTTCTAATTGACGATGAAACACAGAAATTGCATGGGAATTAAATACAATAGGCACAATGCCGACTTAAGTATAAGAAGACTGACCCTTCTTACTTTCTATGACTTGAGCCGCTCTAGTGATTCCAGTTTTAGATTCCGATGCTTCCACTTCAGGTTTACTGTACCTCTTTGACCTTCTTATTGACGATGAAACACAGAAATTGCATCGGACTTAAATTCAAACGCACAATGTCGACTTAAGTACAAGAGGAATGGCTCTTCTTACTGTCTCTGCTTTGAACCTTTCCTGTGAGACCAGTTTTTGGATTCCGATGCTTCACTTCAGGTTTACTGTATCCGTTGGAACTTCTTTTTGACGATGAAACACAGAAAATGCACGTGAAATTAATACAAAAGGCACAATGCAGTCTTAAGTACAAGACGACAGACTCTTCTTACCGTCTATGATTTGAGCCTTTCCTGTGAGACCAGTTTGAGATTCCGATGCTTCATATCAGGTTTACTGTATCCCTTGGACCTTCTTATTGGCGATAAAACACAGATTTCGCATTGGTATTAAATACAAAAGGCACAATGCCGACTTAAGTACAAGAAGACTGACTCTTCTTGCAGTCTATGTTTCGAACTTGGCCTGTGAGACCAGTTTTAGATTCCGATGCTTCACTTCAGGTTTACCGTATCCCTTAGACCTTCTTATTGACGATGAAACACCGAAATTCCTTCGGAAATAAATACAAAAGGCACAATGCCGACTTAAGTACAAGATAACTGACTGATCTTACTGTCTATGATTTGAGCCTTTCCTGTGGGACCAGCCTTAGATTCCGATGATTCATTTCAGGTTTACTGTATCCCGTGGACCTTCCTATTGACGAAGATATTCAGAAATTGGATCGGAATAAAATCAAAGGGCACAATACCGACACAAGTACAAGAAAACAGACTCTTCTTACTGTTTATGTTTTGAACCTATCCTGTGAGACCAGTATTAGATTACTATGCTTCACTTCAGGTTTACTGTATCCCGTGGACCTTCGTATTGACGATAAACCACAGAAATTGCGTCGGAATGAAATACAAAAGGCACAATGCCGACTTAAGTACAAGAGGTCTGACTCTTCTTACATTCTATGATTTGAACCTTTCCTGTGAGACCAGTTATTGTTTCCGTTGTTCACTTCAGGTTTACTGTATCCCTTGGACCTTCGTATTGACGAAGAAACACAGAAATTGCATCGGAATTAAATACAAAAGGCACAATGCCGACTTAAGTACGTGTAGACTGACTCTTCTTACATGGTATGATTTGAACCTTTCCTGTGAGACCAGATTTATTTTCCGATGCTTCACTTCAGGGTTATTGTATTTCTTTGACCTTCTTATTGACGATGAAACACAGAAATTGCATCGGAATTAAATACAATAGGCACAATGCCGACTTAAGTATAAGAAGACAGACCCTTCTTACTATCTATGACTTGAGCCGTTCCTGTGAGGCCAGTTTTAGATTCCAATGCTTCCACTTCAGGTTTACTGTATCCCTTGGACTTTATCATTGACGATGACACACAGAAATCGCATCGGAATTAATACAAAAGTCACAATGTCGAATTAAGTACAAGAGGAATGTCTCTTCTTACTGTTTATGTTTGAAACTTTCCCGAGAGACCAGTTTTGGATTCCGATGCTTCACTTCGCGCATACTGAATCCCTTGGAACTTCTTTTTGACGATGATACACAGAAATTGCATGGGAATTATATACTAAGGCACAATGCCGACTTAAGTACAAGAAGACAGGCTCTTCTTACCGTCTATGATTTGAGCCTTTCCTGTGAGACCAGTTTTAGATTCCGATGCTTCATATCAGGTTTACTATATCCCTTGGACCTTCTTATTTTCGATGAAACACAGAAATTCCATCGGAACTAAATACAAAAGCCACAATGCCGACTTAAGTACAAGAAAACTGACTCTTCTTGCTGTCTATGATTTGAGCCCTTCCTGTGAGACCAGCCTTAGAGTCCGATGCTTCACTTCAGGTTTACTGTATCCCTTGGACTTTATCATTGACGATGACACACAGAAATTGCATCGGAATTAATACAAAAGTCACAATGTCGAATTAAGTACAAGAGGAATGTCTCTTCTTACTGCTTATGTTTGAAACTTTCCCGAGAGACCAAATTTAGATTCCGATGCCTCACATCACGTTTACTGTATCCCTTGGACCTTCCTATTGAGGATGAAACTCATAAATTGCATGGGAATTAAATACAAAAGGTACAATGCCGACTGAAGTACAAGAAGACAGACTCTTGTTACTGTCTATGCTTTGAACCTTTCCTGTGAGAAGAGTTTTAGATTCCGATGCTTCACTTCAGGTTGACAGAATCCCTTGGACCTTCTTACAGACGATGAAACACAGAAATTGCATCGGAATTAAATACAAAAGGAACAAAGCCGACTTAAGTACAAGAAGCATGAGTCTTCTTACAGTCTATGTTTTGAAGCTTTCCTGTGAGACCAGTCTGAGATTCCGATGATTCACTTCAGGTTTACTGTATCCCGTGGACTTCGTATTGACGATGAAACACAGAAAATGCGTCGGAATTAAATACAAAAGGCACAATGCCGACTTAAGTACAAGAGGACTGACTCTTCTTACATTCTATGATTTGAATCTTTCCTGTGAGACCAGTTTTAGATTCCGTTGCTTCACATCTAATTTACTGTATCCCTTGGACCTCCTTATTGACGATGAGACACAGAAATAGCATCGGAATTAAATAAAAAAGAAACAATGCCGACCTAAGGACAAGAAGACAGACTCTTCTTACTGTCTCAGTTTTGAACCTTTCCTGTGAGACCAGTTTCAGTTAGCGATGCTTCTCGTTAGGTTTAATGTATCCCTTGGACCTTCTTAATGACGATGAAACACAGAAATTGAATCGGAATGAAATACAAAACGCACAATGCCGACTTATGTACAAGTGGACTGACTCCTCTTACAATTTATGACTTGAGCCTTTCCTGTGAGGCCAGGTTTAGATATCGATGCTTCACTTCAGGTTTACTGTATCCCTTGGACCTTCTTATTGACGATGAAACCCAGAAATTGCACCGGAATTAAATACAAAAGGCACAATGCCGACTTATGTATAAGAAGACTGACTCTTCTTGCATTCTATGATTTGAACCTTTCCTGTAAGACCAGTTTTAGATTCCGATGCTTCACTTCAAGTTTACTGTATCCCTTGGACCTTCTTATTGACGATAAGACACAGAAATTGCATCGGATTTAAATACAAAAGACACAATGCCGACTTAAGTACAAGTAGATTGACTCTTCGTACTGTCTATAAATTGAACCATTCCTGTGAGACCAGTTTTAGATTCCGATGCTTCACTTCAGGTTAATGTATCCATGGCACCTTCCTATTGACGATGAAACACACAAATAGCTGGGAATCAAATACAAAAGGCAGAATGCCGACTTAAGTGCAAGAAGACTGAGTCTTCTTACTGTCTATAATTTGAACCTTTCCTGTGAGACCAGTTCTAGATTCCGATGTTTCACTTCAGGGTAACTGTATCCCTTTGACCTTTTTATTGACGATGAATCACAGATATCGCATCGGAATTAAATACAAAAGGCACAATGCCGACTCAAGTACAAGAGGTCTGACCCTTCTTATTGTCTGTGTCATGAGCCTTTCCTGTGAGACCAGTTTTAGATACCGATTCTTCACTTCAGGTTTACTGTATCCCTTGGACCTTCTTATTCACGATGAAACACAGAAATTGCATCGGAATTAAACACAAAAGGCACAATGCCGACTTAAGTACGAGAAGAGTGACTCTTCTTACTATGTTTGAACATTTCCTCTGAGACCAGTTTGAGACCCCGAAGCTTCACTTCAGGTTTACTGTATCCCGTGGACCTTCTTATTGACGATGAAACACAAAAATTGCATCGGAATTAAATTCAAAAGGCACAATGACAACTTAAGAACAAGAGGACTGACTCTTTTTACATTATATGATTTGAACCTTTCCTGTGAGGACAGTTTTAGACTCCGATGCTTCACTTCAAGTTTACTGTATACCGTGGACCTTCGTATTGACGATGAAGCACAGAAACTGCATCGGAGTTAAATACAAAATGCACAATGCCGACTTACGTACAAGAAGACTGACTCTTCTTACTGTCTATGTTTTGAACCTTTTCTGTCAGACTAATTTTAGATTCCGATGCTTCACTATAGGATTACTGTATCCCTTGGACCTTTTTATTGCTGATGAATCACAGAAATTGCATTGGAAGTAAATACAAGAGGCACAATGCCGACTTAAGTACAAGAAGGCTGACTCTTCTTACATACTATAATTTGAGCCTTTCCTGTGGGATCATTTTTAGATTCCGGTGCTTCACTTCAGGTTTACTGTATCCCTTGGACCTTCTCATTGACGATGAAATACAGAAATTGCATAGGAATTAAATACAAAAAGCACAATGCCGACTTAAGTACAAGAAGACTGACTCTTCTTACTGTCAATGCTTTGAGCCTTTCCTGTGAGGCCAGTTTTTGATTCCGATGCTTCCACTTCAGGTTTACTGTATCCCTTGGACCCCCTTATTGACGATGTAACACAGATATTGCATCGGATTTAAATACAAAAAGCACAATGCCGACTTAAGTGCAAGAAGACTGACTCTTGTCACTGGCTATGTTTTGAACATTTCCTGTGAGACCAGTTTGAGATTCCGATGCTACACTTCAGGTATACTGTATACCTTGGACCATCCTAATGACGATGAAACAGAGATATTGCATCGGAGTTAAATACAAAAGGCACAATGCCGACCTTAGTACAAGAAGACTGACTCTTCATGCTGTCAATCATTTGAGCCTTTCCTGTGAGACCAGTTTTAGATTCCGATGCTACATTTCAGGTTTACTGTATCCCATGGAACTTCTTATAGTCGATGAAACAATGAAATTGTATCGGAATTAAATACAAAAGGCACAGAGCCGACTTAACCACTAGAAGACTGACACTTCTTACTGAATATGATTTGAGCCTTTCCTGTTAGACCAGCTTTAGATCCGATGCTTCACCTCAGGTTTACTGTATCTCATGGACCTTCTTATTGACGATGAAACACAGAAATTCCATCGGAATGTAATACATAAGGCACAATGCGGACTTAAGTACAAGTGGACTGTTTCCTCTTACATTCTATGATTTGAGCCTTTCCTGTGAGACCAGGTTTAGATATCGATGCTTCACTTCAAGTTTACTGTATCCCTTGTACCTTCTTATTGACGATGAAACCCAGAAATTGCATCGGAATTAAGTACAAAAGGCACAATGCCGACTTATGTACAAGAAGACTGACTCTTCTTACATTCTATGATTTGAGCCATTCCTGTGAGACCAGTTTCTGATTCCGATGCTTCACTTCCGGTTTACTGTATCCCTTGGACAATCTTATTGACGATGAAACACAGATATTGCATCGGAATTAAATACAAAAGGCACAATGCCAGCTTAAGTAAAAGAAGACTGACTCTTCTTACTGTCTATGTTTTGAACCTTTCCTGTGAGACCAGTTTTAGATTCCGATGCTTCACTTCAAGTTTACTGTATCCCTAGGACCTATTTATTGATGATGTAACACAGAAATTGCATCGGAATTAATTACTATAGGCACAATGCTGACTTAAGTACAAGAAGGCTGACTCTTCTTACTGTCTATGTTTTGAACCTTTCCTGTGAGACCAGTTTTAGATTACGATGCTTCACTTCATGTTTACTGTATCCCTTGGACCTTCTTATTGACGATAAAACACAGAAATTGCATCGGAATTAAATACAAATGGGACAATGTCGACTCAAGTACAAGTAGACTGACTCATCTTACTGTCTACGTTTGAACCTTTCCTGTGAGACCAGTTTTAGATTCCGATGCTTCACGTTAGGTTCACTGTACTCCTTGGACCTTCTTATTGACGATAAAACACAGATATTACATCGTAATTAAATACAAAAGGCACAATGCGCCGTCTTAAGAACAACAAGACTGACTCTTCTTACTGTCTATGATTTGAGCCTTTCCTGTGAGACCAGTTTTAGATTCCGATGTTTCACTTCAGGTTTACTGTATCCCTTGCACACTCTTACTGTCGATGACACACAGAAAATGAATCGGAATTAAATACAAAAGGCACAATGCCGACCTAAGTACGAGAAGAGTGACTCTCCTTACTATGTTTGAACATTTCCTGTGAGACCAGTTTGAGACTCCGATGCTTCACTTCAGGTTTACTGTATCCCTTGGACATTCTTATTGACGATGAAACACAGAACTTACATTGGAATTAAACACAAAAGGCACTATGCCGACTTTAGTACAATAAGACGGACTCATCTTACTGTCTATGTTTTGAGAATTTCCTGTGAGACTAGTTTTAGATTCCGATGTTTCATTTCAGGTTTACTGTATCCCTTGGAGCTTCTTATTGACGATGAAACACAGAAATTGCATTTGAATTAAATACAAAATGCACTATGCCTACTTTAGTACAAGAAGTCTGACTCTTCTTACTGTCTAAGATTTGAGCCTTTCCTGTGAGACTAGTTTTAGATTCCGATGCTTTATTACAGGTTTACTGTATCCCTTGGACCTTCTTATTGACGATGAAACACAGAAATTGCAACGGAATTAAGTACGAGAGGCACAATGCCGACTTAAGTACGAGAAGAGTTACTCTTCTTACTATGTTTTGAACATTTCCAGTGAGACCAGTTTGAGATTCCGGTGCTTCACTTCAGGTTTACTGTATCCCGTGGACCTTCTTATTGACGATGAAACACAGAATCAGCATCGGAATGAAATACAAAAGGCACAATCCCAACTTAAGTACAAGAAGACTGACTCCTCTTACTGTCTATAATTTGCACTTTTCCTGTGAGACCAGTTTCAGATTCCGATGCTTCACTTCAGGTTTACTGTATCCCTTGGACCTTCTTACTGACGATGAAACACAGGAATTGCATCGGAATTACATACAAATGGCACAATGCCGACTTATGTACAAGGAGACTGACTCCTCTTACAGTTTATGTTTTGAATATTTCCTGTGAGACCAGTTTGAGATTCCGATGCTTCACTTCAGATTTACTGTATCCCTTGGACCTTCTTATTGACGATGAAACACAGTTATCGCATCGGAGTAAAATACAAAAGGCACAATGCCGACTCAAGTACAAGAGGTCTGACACATCTTACTGTCTACTCTTTGAACCTTTCCTGTGAGACCAGTTTTATATTCCGATTCTTCACTTCCGGTTTACTGTATACCTTGGACCTTCTTATTGACGATAAAACACTGAAATTGAATCGGAATTAAATAAAGAGGCACAATGCCGTCTTAAGTACAAGAAGACTGACTCTTCTTACTGTCTATAAATTGAGCCTTTCCTGTGAGACCAGTTTTAGATTCCGATGCTTCACTTCAGGTTTACTGAATCCCTTGGACCTTATTATTGACGATGAAACACAGAAATTGCACGGGATTTAGTACAAAAGGCACAATGACGACTTAAGTAAAAGAAGACTAACTCTTCTTACTGTCTATGTTTGAACCTTTCCTGTGAGAGCAGTTTTAGATTCCAATGCTTCACGTCAGGTTTACTGTATCCCTTGGACCTTCTTATTGACGATGAAACACAGAAATTGCGTTGGAAGTATATACAAATGGCACAATGCCGACTTAAGTACAAGAAGGCTGACTCTTCTTACTGTCTATGATTTGAGCCTTTCCTGTGCGACCAGTTTTAGATTCCGATGCTTCACTTCAGGTTTACTGTATCCCTTGGACAATCTTATTGTCAATGACACACAGAAATTGCATCGGAATTAAATACAAAAGGGACAATGCCGACTTAGGTACGAGAAGAGTGACTTTTCGTACTATGTTTTGAACATTTCCTGTGAGACCAGTTTGAGATTCCGATGCCTCACTTCAGGTTTACTGTATCCCTTGGACCTTCTTATTGACGATGAAGCACAGAAATTACATTGGATTTAATACAAAAGGCACTATGCCGACTTTAGTGCAAGAAGACTGACTCATCTTACTGTCTATGTTTTGAGAATTTCCTGTGAGACTTGTTTTAGATTCCGATGTTTCATTTCAAGTTTAGTGTATCCCTTGGACGTTCTTATTGACGATAAAACACAGATATTGAATCGGAATTAAATACAAATGGCACAATGCCGACTTAAGTACAAGAAGGCTGACTCTTCTTACTGTATATGATTTGAGCCTTTCCTGTTAGACCAGCTATAAATCCGATGCTTCACCTCAGGTTCACTGTATCTCATGGACCTTCTTATTGACGATGAAACACAGAAATTCCATCGGAATGTAATACAAAAGATACAATGCCGACTTAAGTACAAGTGGACTGTTTCCTCTTACATTCTATGATTTGAGCCTTTCCTGTGAGTAAAGGTTTAGATATCGATGCTTCACTTCAGGTTTACTGTATCCCTTGTACCTTCTTATTGACGATGAAACCCATAAATTGCATCGGAATTAAATACAAAAGGCACAATGCCGACTTATGTACAAGAAGACTGACTCTTCTTACATTCTATGATTTGAGCCTTTCCTGTGAGACCAGTTTCTGATTCCGATGCTTCACTTCCGGTTTACTGTATCCCTTGGACCATCTTATTGACGATGAAACGCAGAAATGGCATCGGAATTAAATACAAAAGGCACAATGCCAGCTTAAGTACAAGAAGACTGACTCTTCTTACTGTCTATGTTTTGAACCATTCCTGTGAGACCAGTTTTAGATTCCGATGCTTCACTTCAGGTTTACTGTAACCCTAGGACCTATTTATTGATGATGAAACACAGAAATTGCATCGGAACTAATTACTATAGGCACAATGCTGACTTAAGTACAAGAAGGCTGACTCTTCTTACTGTCTATGTTTTGAACCTTTCCTGTGAGACCACTGTTAGATTCCGATGCTTCACTTCAAGTTTACTGTATCCCTTGGACCTTCTTATTGACGATAAAACACAGAAATTGCATCGGAATTAAATAAAAAGGCACAATGCCGTCTTAAGTACAAGACGACTGACTCTTCTTACTGTCTATGAATTGAGCCTTTCCTGTGAGACCAGTTTCAGATTCCGATGCTTCACTTCAGGTTTACTGTATCCCTTGGACCTTCTTACTGACGATGAAACACAGGAATTGCATCGGAATTACATACAAAAGGCACAATGCCGACTTATGTACAAGGAGACTGACTCCTCTTACAGTTTATGTTTTGAATATTTCCTGTGAGACCAGTTTGAGATTCCGATGCTTCACTTCAGATTTACTGTATCCCTTGGACCTTCTTATTGACGATGAAACACAGTTATCGCATCGGAGTAAAATACAAAAGGCACAATGCCGACTCAAGTACAAGAGGTCTGACACATCTTACTGTCTACTCTTTGAACCTTTCCTGTGAGACCAGTTTTATATTCCGATTCTTCACTTCCGGTTTACTGTATACCTTGGACCTTCTTATTGACGATAAAACACTGAAATTGAATCGGAATTAAATAAAGAGGCACAATGCCGTCTTAAGTACAAGAAGACTGACTCTTCTTACTGTCTATAAATTGAGCCTTTCCTGTGAGACCAGTTTTAGATTCCGATGCTTCACTTCAGGTTTACTGAATCCCTTGGACCTTATTATTGACGATGAAACACAGAAATTGCACGGGATTTAGTACAAAAGGCACAATGACGACTTAAGTAAAAGAAGACTAACTCTTCTTACTGTCTATGTTTGAACCTTTCCTGTGAGAGCAGTTTTAGATTCCAATGCTTCACGTCAGGTTTACTGTATCCCTTGGACCTTCTTATTGACGATGAAACACAGAAATTGCGTTGGAAGTATATACAAATGGCACAATGCCGACTTAAGTACAAGAAGGCTGACTCTTCTTACTGTCTATGATTTGAGCCTTTCCTGTGCGACCAGTTTTAGATTCCGATGCTTCACTTCAGGTTTACTGTATCCCTTGGACAATCTTATTGTCAATGACACACAGAAATTGCATCGGAATTAAATACAAAAGGGACAATGCCGACTTAGGTACGAGAAGAGTGACTTTTCGTACTATGTTTTGAACATTTCCTGTGAGACCAGTTTGAGATTCCGATGCCTCACTTCAGGTTTACTGTATCCCTTGGACCTTCTTATTGACGATGAAGCACAGAAATTACATTGGATTTAATACAAAAGGCACTATGCCGACTTTAGTGCAAGAAGACTGACTCATCTTACTGTCTATGTTTTGAGAATTTCCTGTGAGACTTGTTTTAGATTCCGATGTTTCATTTCAAGTTTAGTGTATCCCTTGGACGTTCTTATTGACGATAAAACACAGATATTGAATCGGAATTAAATACAAATGGCACAATGCCGACTTAAGTACAAGAAGGCTGACTCTTCTTACTGTATATGATTTGAGCCTTTCCTGTTAGACCAGCTATAAATCCGATGCTTCACCTCAGGTTCACTGTATCTCATGGACCTTCTTATTGACGATGAAACACAGAAATTCCATCGGAATGTAATACAAAAGGCACAATGCCGACTTAAGTACAAGTGGACTGTTTCCTCTTACATTCTATGATTTGAGCCTTTCCTGTGAGTAAAGGTTTAGATATCGATGCTTCACTTCAGGTTTACTGTATCCCTTGTACCTTCTTATTGACGATGAAACCCATAAATTGCATCGGAATTAAATACAAAAGGCACAATGCCGACTTATGTACAAGAAGACTGACTCTTCTTACATTCTATGATTTGAGCCTTTCCTGTGAGACCAGTTTCTGATTCCGATGCTTCACTTCCGGTTTACTGTATCCCTTGGACCATCTTATTGACGATGAAACGCAGAAATGGCATCGGAATTAAATACAAAAGGCACAATGCCAGCTTAAGTACAAGAAGACTGACTCTTCTTACTGTCTATGTTTTGAACCATTCCTGTGAGACCAGTTTTAGATTCCGATGCTTCACTTCAGGTTTACTGTAACCCTAGGACCTATTTATTGATGATGAAACACAGAAATTGCATCGGAACTAATTACTATAGGCACAATGCTGACTTAAGTACAAGAAGGCTGACTCTTCTTACTGTCTATGTTTTGAACCTTTCCTGTGAGACCACTGTTAGATTCCGATGCTTCACTTCAAGTTTACTGTATCCCTTGGACCTTCTTATTGACGATAAAACACAGAAATTGCATCGGAATTAAATAAAAAGGCACAATGCCGTCTTAAGTACAAGACGACTGACTCTTCTTACTGTCTATGAATTGAGCCTTTCCTGTGAGACCAGTTTTAGATTCCGATGCTTCACTTCAGGTTTACTGAATCCCTTGGACCTTATTATTGACGATGAAACACAGAAATTGCAAGGGATTAAATACAAAAGGCACAATGACGACTTAAGTAAAAGAAGACTAACTCTTCTTACTGTCTATGTTTGAACCTTTCCTGTGAGACCAGTTTTAGACTCCAATGCTTCACGTCAGGTTTACTGTATCCCTTGCACAATCTTATTGTCGATGACACACAGAAATTGAATCGGAATTAAATACAAAAGGCACAATGCCGACCTAAGTACGAGAAGAGTGACTTTTCGTACTATGATTTGAACATTTCCTGTGAGACCACTTTGAGATTCCGATGTCTCACTTCAGGTTTACTGTATCCCTTGGACGTTCTTATTGACGATGAAACACAGAAATTACATTGGAATTAAATACAAAAGGTACTATGCCGACATTAGTGCAAGAAGACTGACTCATCTTACTGTCTATGTTTTGAGAATTTCCTGTGAGACTTGTTTTAGATTCCGATGTTTCATTTCAAGTTTACTGTATCTCTTGGACCTTCTTATTGACGATAAAACACAGATATTGAATCGGAATTAAATACAAAAGGCACAATGCCGACTTAAATACAAGAGGACTGACTCTTCTTACTGTCTATGATTTGACCCTTTCCTGTGAGACCGGTTTTAGATTCCGATGCCTCACTTCAGGTTTACTGTATCCCTTGGACGTTCTTATTGACGATGAAATACAGAAATTACATTGGAATTAAATACAAAAGGCACTATGCCGACTTTAGTACAAGAAGACTGACTCATCTTACCGTCTGTGTTTTGAGAATTTCCTGTGAGACTAGTTTTAGATTCCGATGTTTCATTTCAGGTTTACTGTATCCCTTGGACCTTCTTATTGACGATGAAACACAGAAATTGCATTTGAATTAAATGCAAAAGGCACTATGCCTACTTTAGTACAAGAAGTCTGAGTCTTCTTACTGTCTAAGATTTGAGCCTTTCCTGTGAGACTAGTTTTAGATTCCGATGCTTCATTACAGGTTTACTGTATCCCTTGGACCTTCTTATTGACGATGAAACACAGAAATTGCAACGTAATTAAGTACAAGAGGCACAATGCCGACTTAAGTACGAGAAGAGTTACTCTTCTTACTATGTTATGAACATTTCCAGTGAGACCAGTTTGAGATTCCGGTGCTTCACTTCAGGTTTACTGTATCCCGTGGACCATCTTATTGACGATTTAATACAAAAATTGCATCGGAATTAAATTCAAAAGGCACAATGCCAACTTAAGAACAAGATCATTGACTCTTCTTACATTCTGTGATTTGAACCTTTCCTGTGAGGACAGTTTTAGACTCCGATGCTTCACTTCAAGTTTACTGTATACCTTTGACTTTCTTATTGACGATGAACAACTAAAATCGCTTCGGATTTAAATACAAAAAGCTCAATGCCAACTTAAGTACAAATGGACTCTCTCTTCTAATTGTGTATGTTTTAAACCTTTCCTGTAAGACCAGTTTTAGACTCCGATGCTTCACGTCTGGTTTACTGTATCCCTTGGACCTTCGTATTGACGATGAAATACAGAAACTGCATCGGAGTTAAATACAAAATGCACAATGCCGACTCACGTACAAGAAGACTGACTCTTCATACTGTCTATGTTTTGAACCTTTTCTGTCAGACTAATTTTAGATTCCGATGCTTCACTTTAGGATTACTGTATCCCTTGGACCTTCTTATTGACGATGAAACACAGAAATTGCATCGGAATTATGTACAATAGGCACAATACCGACTTAAGTACCAGAAGACTGACTCTTGTTACTGTCTATGTTTTGACCTTTCCTGTGATACCAGTTTAAGATTCCGATGCTGCACTTCAGGTTGACTGTATCCCTTGGAGCTTCTTAATGACGATGAAACACAGAAATTGCATCGGAATAAAATACAAAAGCCTCAATGCTGACTTAAGTACAAGATGACTGACTCTTCTTACATTCTATGATTCGAGCCTTTCCTGTGAGACTAGTTTCAGATTCCGATGCTTCACTTCAGGTTTACTGTATCCCTTCGACCTTCTTATTGGCGATGAAACACAAAAATTGCATCCGAATTAAATAAAAAAGGCTCAATGTCGACTTAAGTACAAGAAGACTGACTCCTCTTACTGTCTATAATTTGAACCTTTCCTGTGAGACAAGTTTCAGATTCCGATGCTTCACTTCAGGTTTACTGTATCCCTTGGACCTTCTTATTGACGATGAAACACAGTTATCGCATCGGAGTAAAATACAAAAGGCATAATGCCGACTCAAGTACAAGAGGTCTGACTCATCTTACTGTCTATTCTTTGAACCTTTCCTGTGAGACCAGCTTTATATTCCGATTCCTCACTTCCGGCTTACTGTATACCTTGGACCTTCTTATTGACAATAAAACACTGAAATTGAATCGGACTTAAATACAAAGGCACAATGCCGTCTTAAGTGCAAGAGGACTGACTCTCCTTACTGTCTTTGAATTGAGCCTTTCCTGTGAGACCAGTTTTAGATTCCGATGCTTCACTTCAGGTATACTGTATCCCTTGGACCTTCTTATTGACGATGAAACACAGAAATTGCATCGGATTGAAATACAAAAAGCTCAATGCCGACATAAGAACACAAGGAATGTCTCTTCTTACTGTCTATGTTTTGATCCTTTAATGTGAGACCACTTTTAGATTCCGATGCTTCACTCCAGGTTTACTGTATGTCTTGGACCTTCTCATTGACGATGAAACACAGAAATTGCATCGGAATTAAATTCAAAAAGCACAATGTCGACTTAAGTACAAGAAGACTGACTCTTCTTCCCGTCAATGTTTTGAACATTTCCTGTGAGACCAGTTTAAGATTCCGAAGCTGAACTTCAGGTTGACTGCATCCCTTGGACCTTCGTATTGACGACGAAACACAGAAACAGCATCGGAATTTAAAACTAAAGGCACAATCCCGACTGAAGTACAAGAAGACAGACTCTTCTTACTGCCTATAATTTGAACCTTTCCTGTGAGACCAGTTTCAGATTCCGATGCTTCACCTCAGGTTTACTGTATCCCTTGGACTTCGAATTGACGATGAAACACCGATATCGCATCGGAGTAAAATACAAAAGGCACAATGCCGACTCAAGTACAAGAGGTCTGATTCTTCTTACTGTCTATTTTTTGAACCTTTCCTGTGAGACCAGTTTTAGTTTCCGATTCATCACTTCCGGTTTACTGTATCCCTTGGACCTCAAAATTGACGATAAAACACTGAAATTGCATCGGACTTAAATACAAAGGCACAATGCCGTCTTAGGTACAGGAAGACTGACTCTTCTTACTGTCTATGAATTGAGCCTTTCCTGTGAGATCATTTTTAATTTCCGATGCTTCACTTCAGGTTTACTGTATCCCGTGGACCTTCTTATTGACGATGAAACGCAGCAATTGCATCGGATTCTAAAAAAAAGCACTATGCAGACTTTAGTACAAGAAGACTGACTCTTCTTACATTCCATAATTTGAGCCTTTCCTGTGAGACCAGTTTCAGATTCCGATGCTTCACTTCAGGTTTACTGTATCCCTTGGACGTTCTTATTGACGATGAAACACAGAAATTACATTGGAATTAAATACAAAAGGTACTATGCCGACATTAGTGCAAGAAGACTGACTCATCTTACTGTCTATGTTTTGAGAATTTCCTGTGAGACTTGTTTTAGATTCCGATGTTTCATTTCAAGTTTACTGTATCTCTTGGACCTTCTTATTGACGATAAAACACAGATATTGAATCGGAATTAAATACAAAAAGCACAATGCCGACTTAAGTACAAGAGGACTGACTCTTCTTACTGTCAATGTTTTGAACCTTTCCTGTGAGACCAGTTTAAGCATCCGATGCTGCTCTTCAGGTTGACTGCATCCCTTGGACCTTCGTATTGACGATGAAACACAGAAACAGCATCGGAATGAAATACAAAAGGCACAATCCCGACTTAAGTACAAGAAGCCTGACTCCTCTTACTGTCTATAATTTGAACCTTTCCTGTGCGACCAGTTTTAGATTCCGATGCTTCACTTCAGGTTTACTGTATCCCTTGGACAATCTTATTGTCGATGTCACACAGTTACCGCATCGGAGTAAAATACAAAAGGCATAATGCCGACTCAAGTACAAGAGGTCTGACTCATCTTACTGTCTATTCTTTGAACCTTTCCTGTGAGACCAGTTTTATATTCCGATTCTTCACTTCCGGTTTACTGTATACCTTGGCCCTTCTTATTGACGATAAAACACTGTAATTGAATCGGACTTAAATACAAAGGCACAATGCCGTCTTAAGTACAAGAGGACTGACTCTTCTTACTGTCTTTGAATTGAGGATTTCGTGTGAGACCAGATTTAGATTCCGATGCTTCACTTAAGGTTTACTGAATCCCTTGGACCTTATTATTGACGATGAAACACAGAAATTGCACGGAATAAAATACAAAAGGCACAATGACGACTTAAGTAAAAGAAGACTAACTCTTCTTACTGTCTATGTTTGAACCTTTCCTGTGAGACCAGTTTTAGATTCAAATGCTTCACGTCAGGTTTACTGTATCCCTTGGACCTTCTTATTGACGATGAAAGACAGAAATTGCGTTGGAAGTAAATACAAATGGCACAATGCCGACTTAAGTACAAGAAGGCTGACTCTTTTTACTGTCTATGATTTGAGCCTTTCCTGTGCGAGCAGTTTTAGATTCCGATGCTTCACTTCAGGTTTACTGTATCCCTTGGACAATCTTATTGTCGATGACACACAGAAATTGCATCGGAATTAAATACAAAAGGCACAATGCCGACTTAAGTACGAGAAGAGTGACTTTTCGTACTATGCTTTGAACATTTCCTGTGAGACCAGTTTGAGATTCCGATGCCTCACTTCAGATTTACTGTATCCCTTGGACCTTCTTATTGACGATGAAACACAGAAATTACATTGGAATTAAATACAAAAGGCACTATGCCGACTTTAGTGCAAGAAGACTGACTGATCTTACTGTCTATGTTTTGAGAATTTCCTGTGAGACTTGTTTTAGATTCCGATGTTTCATTTCAAGTTTACTGTATCTCTTGGACCTTCTTATTGACGATAAAACACAGATATTGAATTTGAATTAAATACAAATGGCACAATGCCGACTTAAGTACAAGAAGACTGACTCTTCTTACTGTCTATTATTTGAGCCTTTCCTGTGAGACCAGTTTTAGATTCCGATGCTTCACTTCAGGTTTACTGTATCCCTTGCACAATCTTATTGTCGATGACACACAGAAATTGAATCGGAATTAAATACAAAAGGCACAATGCCGACCTAAGTGCGAGAAGAGTGACTCTTTTTACTATGTTTGAACATTTCCTGTGAGAGCAGTTTGAGACTCCGATGCTTCACTTCAGGTATACTGTATCCCTTGGAAATTCTTATTGACGATGAAACACAGAAATTACATTGGAAATAAACACAAAAGTCACTATGTCGACTTTAGTACAAGAAGACTGACTCATCTTACTGTCTATGTTTAGAGAATTTCCTGTGAGACTAGTTTTAGATTCCGACGTTTCATTTCAGGTTTACTGTATCCCTTGGACCATCTTATTGACGATGAAACACAGAAATTGCAACGGAATTAAGTACAAGAGGCACAGTGCCGACTTATGTACGAGAAGAGTTACTCTTCTTACTATGTTATGAACATTTCCAGTGAGACCAGTTTGAGATTCCGGTGCTTCACTTCAGGTTTACTGTATCCCGTGGACCATCTTATTGACGATGAAATACAAAAATTGCATCGGAATTAAATTCAAAAGGCACAATGCCAACTTAAGAACAAGATCACTGACTCTTCTTACATTCTATGATTTGAACCTTTCCTGTGAGGACAGTTTTAGACTCCGATGCTTCACTTCAGGTTTACTGTATACCTTGGACCTTCTTATTGACGATGAACAACTGAAATCGCTTCGGATTTAAATACAAAAAGCTCAATGCCGACTTAAGTACAAAAGGACTCTCTCTTCTCATTGTGTATGTTTTGAACCTTTCCTGTGAGACCAGTTTTAGACTCCGATGCTTCACGTCTGGTTTACTGTATCCCTTGGACCTCCTTATTGACCATAAAACACAGAAATTGCATTGGAAGTAAATACGAAAGGCACAATGCCGACTTAAGTACAAGAAGGCTGACTCTTCAAACATTCTACAATTTGAGCCTTTCCTGTGAGACCATTTTCAGATTGCGATGCTTCACTTCAGGTTTACTGTATCCCTTGGACCTTCGTATTGACGATGAAATACAGAAACTGCATCGGAGTTAAATACAAAATCCACAATGCCGACTCATGTACAAGAAGACTGACTCTTCTTACTGTCTATGTTTTGAACCTTTTCTGTCAGACTAATTTTAGATTCCGATGCTTCACTTTAGGAGTACTGTATCCCTTGGACCTTCTTATTGACGATGAAACACAGAAATTGCATCGGAATTATGTACAATAGGCACAATACCGACTTAAGTACCAGAAGACTGACTCTTGTTACTGTCTGTGTTTTGACCTTTCCTTTGATACCAGTTTAAGATTCCGATGCTGCACTTCAGGTTGACTGTATCAATTGGAGCTTCTTATTGACGATGAAACACAGAAATTGCATCGGAATTAAATACAAAAGGCTCAATGCTGACTTAAGTACAAGAAGACTGACTCTTCTTACATTCTATGATTTGAGCATATCCTGTGAGACCAGTTTTAGATAACAATGCTTCACTTTACGTTCACTGTGTCCCTTTGACCTTCTTATTGACGATGAAACACAGAAATTGCATCGGAATTAAATACAAAAGGCACAATGTCGACTTAAGTATAAGAAGACTGACTCTTCTTACATTCAATGATTTGGGCCTTTCCTGTGAGACCAGTATCTGATTCCGATGCTTCACTTCAGGTTTACTGTATCCCTCGGACTTTCTTATTGACGATGAAACACAGAAATTGCATCGGATTGAAATACAAAAAGCTCATTGCCGACATAAGAACACAAGGAATATCTCTTCTTACTGTCTATGTTTTGATCCTTTCCTGTGAGATTAGTTTTAGATTCCGATGCTTCACTCCAGGTATACTGTATCTCTTGGACCTTCTCATTGACGATGCAACACAGAAATTGCATCGGAATTAAATTCAAAAAGCACAATGTCGACTTAAGTACAAGAAGACTGACTCTTCTTCCCGTCAATGTTTTGAACGTTTCCTGTGAGACCAGTTTAAGATTCCGAAGCTGAACTTCAGGTTGACTGCATCCCTTGGACCTTCGTATTGACGATGAAACACAGAAACAGCATTGGAATTAAAAACTAAAGGCACAATCCCGACTTAAGTACAAGAAGACAGACTCTTCTCACTGCCTATAATTTGAGCCTTTCCTGTGAGACCA
Source organism: Schistocerca americana (assembly GCF_021461395.2). Classification (NCBI taxonomy): domain Eukaryota; kingdom Metazoa; phylum Arthropoda; class Insecta; order Orthoptera; family Acrididae; genus Schistocerca; species Schistocerca americana. The sequence continues at coordinate 76,297,915 of NC_060121.1, read as the reverse complement.
GTTTCAGATTCCGATGCTTCACTTCAGGTTTACTGTATCCCTTGGACCTTCTTACTGACGATGAAACACAGAAATTGCATCGGAATTAAATACAAAAGGCACAACGCCGACTTATGTAAAAGGAGACTGACTCTTCTTACAGTCTATGTTTTGAACATTTCCTGTGAGACCAGTTTGAGATTCCAATGCTTCACTTCAGGTTTACTGTATATCTTGGACCTTCGTATTGACGATGAAACACAGATATCGCATCGGAGTAAAATACAAAAGGCACAATGCCGACTCAAGTACAAGAGGTCTGATTCTTCTTACTGTCTATTCTTTGAACCTTTCCTGTGAGACCAGTTTTAGTTTCCGATTCATCACTTCCGGTTTACTGTATCCCTTGGAACTCAAAATTGACGATAAAACGCTGAAATTGCATCGGACTTAAATCAAATTCACAACGCCGTCTTAAGTACAAGAAGACTGACTCTTCTTACTGTCTATGAATTGAGCCTTTCCAGTGAGACCATTTTTAATTTCCGATGCTTCACTTCAGGTTTACTGTATCCCTTGGACCGTCTTATTGACGATGACACACTGAAAGTGAATCGGAATAAAATACAAGACGCACAATGCCGACTTAAGTACGAGAAGACTGACTCTTCTTACAGTCTATGTTTTGACCATATCCTGTGAGACCAGTTTGAGATTCCGATGCTGCACTTCAGGTTTACTGTATCCCTTGGACCTTCTTATTGACGATGAAACGCAGCAAATGCATCGGATTCTAAAGAAAAAGCACTATGCAGACTTTAGTACAAGAAGACTGACTCTTCTTACATTCCATAATTTGAGCCTTTCCTGTGAGACCAGTTTCAGATTCCGATGCTTCACTTCAGGTTTACTGTATCCCTTGGACCTTCTCATTGACGATGAAACACAGAAATTGCATCGGAATTAAATACAAAAAGCACAATGCCGACTTAAGTACAAGAAGACTGACTCTTCTTACTGTAAATGTTTTGAACCTTTCCTGTGAGACCAGTTTAAGAATCCGATGCTGCTCTTCAGGTTGACTGCATCCCTTGGACCTTCGTATTGACGATGAAACACAGAAAGAGCATCGGAATTAAATACAAAAGGCACAATCCCGACTTAAGTACAAGAAGACTGACTCCTCTTACTGTCTATAATTTGAACCTCTCCTCTGAGACCAGTTTCAGATTCCGATGCTTCACTTCAGGTTTACTGTATCCCTCGGACCTTCTTATTGACGATGAAACACAGAAATTGCGTTGGAAGTAAATACAATTGGCACAATGCCGACTTAAATACAAGAAGGCTGACTCTTCTTACTGTCTATGATTTCAGCCTTTCCTGTGAGACCAGTCTTAGATTCCGATGCTTCACTTCAGGTTTACTGTATCCCTGGGACAATCTTATTGACGATGAAACACAGAAATTGCGTTGGAAGTAAATACAATTGGCACAATGCCGACTAAAATACAAGAAGGCTGACTGTTCTTACTGTCTATGATTTGAGCTTTTCCTGTGAGACCAGTTTTAGATTCCGATGCTTCACTTCAGGTTTACTGTATCCCTGGGACAATCTTATTGTCTATGACACACAGAAATTGCATCGGAACTAAATACAAAAGGCACAATGCCGACTTAAGTACGAGAAGAGTGACTCCTCTTACTGTCTATAATTTGAACATTTCCTGTGAGACCAGTTTGAGATTCCGATGCCTCACTTCAGGTTTACTGTATCCCTTGGACCTTCTTATTGACGATGAAACACAGAAATTGCATTTGAATTAAATACAAAAGGCACTATGCCGACGTTAGTACAAGAAGTGTGAGTCTTCTTACTGTCTAAGTTTTGATCCTTGCCTGTGAGACTAGTTCTAGATTCCGATGCTTCATTTCAGGATTACTGTATCAATTGGAGCTTCTTATTGACGATGAAACACAGAAATTGCATCGGAATTAAATACAAAAGGCTCAATGCTGACTTAAGTACAAGAAGACTGACTCTTCTTACATTCTATGATTTGAGCATATCCTGTGAGACCAGTTTTAGATAACAATGCTTCACTTTACGTTCACTGTGTCCCTTTGACCTTCTTATTGACGATGAAACACAGAAATTGCATCGGAATAAAATACAAAAGGCACAATGCCGAATTAAGTGCAAGAAGACTGACTTTTCTTACTGTCTACGTTTTGAACCCTTCCTGTGAGACCAGTTTTGGATTCCAGTGCTTCACTTCAGGTGTACTGTATCCCTTGGACTTTCTTATTGACGATGAATCACAGAAATTGCATCGGAATTCAATGCCGATTTAAGTTCAAGAGGACTGACTCTTCCTACTGTCTATGATTGGAGCTTTTCGTGTGAGACCAGTTTTTGATATCGATGCTTCACTTCAGGTTTGCTGTATCCCTCGGACCTCCTTATTGACGATGAAACACAGAAATTGCATCAGAATTAAATACAAAAGGCACAATACCGACTTAAATACAAGAAGACAGACTCTTCTTACTGTCTATGTTTTGAACCTTTCATGTGAGACCAGTTTTAGATTCCGATGCTTGACTTCAGGTGTACTGTATCCCTTGGACCTCCATATTGGCGATGAAACACAGAAATTGCATCGGAATTAAATGCTAAAGGCACAATGCTGACATAAGTACAAGATGACTGACTCTTCAGACTGTCAATGATTTGAACCTTTCCTGTGAGACCAGTTTTAGATTCCAATGCTTCACTTCAGGTTTACTGTCTCCCCCGGACCTACTTATTGACGATGAAACACAGAAATTGCATCGGAATTAAATACAAAATGCACAATGCAACTTTAGTACAACAAGACTGACTCTTCTTACTGTCTATGGTTTGAACCCTTCCTGTGAGACCAGTTTTAGATTGCGATGCTTCATTTCAGGTTTACTGTATCCAATGGATCTTCTTATTGACGATGAAACACAGAAATTGGATCGGAATTAAGTACAAAAGGCACAATGCCGACTTAAGTACTAGAAGAGTGACTCTTCTTACTATCTGTCTTTTCAACCTTTCCTGTGAGACCAGCTTTAGATTCCGATGCTTCACTTCAGGTTAACTGTATCCGTGGACGTCCTTATTGACTATGAAACACAGAAATTGCACAGAATTAAATACAAAATGCACAATGCGACTTTAGTACAGCAAGACTGACTCTTCTTACTGTCTATGGTTTGAAACTTTCCTGTGAGACCAGTTTTAGTTTGCGATGCTTCATTTCAGGTTTACTGTATCCAATGGATCTTCTTATTGACGATGAGACACAGAATTTGCATCGGAATTAAGTACAAAAGGCACAATGCCGACTTAAGTACTAGAAGAGTGACTCTTCTTACTGTCTATCTTTTCAACCTTTCCTGTGAGACTAGCTCTAGATTCCGATGCTTCACTTCAATTTATTTGTATCCGTTGGACGTCCTTATTGACTATGAAACACAGAAATTGCATCAGAATTTAATACAAAATGCACAATGCGACTTTAGTACAACAAAACTGACTCTTCTTACTGTCTATGCTTTGAACCTTCCCTGTGAGTCCAGTTTTACATTCCGATGCTTCACTTCAGGTGTACTGTATCCCTTGGACTTTTTATTGACGATGAAACACAGAAACTGCATCGGAATTAAATACAAAAAGCACAATGCTGTCTTAAGTACAAGAGGCCTGACTTTTCTTACATTCTCAGATTTGAGCCTTTCCCGTGAGACGAGCTTTAGATATTGATGCTTCACTGAAGGTTTGCTGTATCCCTTGGACCTCCTTATTCACGATGAAACACAGAAATTGCATCAGAATTAAATTCAAAAGGCACAATGCCGTCTTAAGTACAAGAAGACTGACTCTTCTTACTGTCTGTGATTTGAACCTTTTCTGTGAGACCAGTTATAAATTCCGATGCTTCACTTCAGGTTTACTGTATCACTTGGAACTTGATATTGACGATGAAACACAAAAATTGCATCGGAATTAAATGTAAAAGGCACAATGCCGACTTAAGTACAAGAGGACTGACTCTTCTTACTGTCTACGTTTTGAACCTTTCATGTGAGACCAGTTATAGATTCCGATGCTTCACTTCAAGTTTACTGTATCCCTTGGACCTTTCCTATTGACGATGAAACACAGAAATCGCATCGGAATTAAATGGAAAAGCCGCAATGCCGACTTAAGCAGAAGAAGACTGACTCATCTTACTGTCTATGTGTTGAACCTTTCCAGTGAGACCAGATTTAGTTTCCGATGAATTGCTTCAGATTTACTGTATCCCTTGGACCCTCTTATTGACGATGAAACACAGATATTGCATCGTAATTAAATGGAAATGGCACAATACCGACTTAGTACAAGAAGACTGAGTCTTCTTACATTCTGTGATTTGAACCTTTTCTGTGTGACCAGTTATAAATTCCGATGCTTCACTTCAGATTACTGTATCCCTAGGGACTTCTTATTGACGATGAAACACAGAAATTGCATCGGAATTATATACAAAAGGCACAATGCCGAGTTAAGTACAATAAGACTGACTGTTCTTACTGCCTATGTTTTGAACGTTTCCTGTGAGACCAGTTTTAGATTCCGATGCTTCATTTTAGTTTTACAGTAACCCTTGGAACTTGTTATTGACGATGAAACACAGAAATCGCATCGGAATTAAATACAAAAGGCGCAATGCAGACTTAAGTACAAGAAGACTTAGTCTTCTTACTGTCTATGTTTTGAACCTTTCCTGAGAGAGCAGTTTCAGATTCCAATTCTTCACTTCAGGTTAACTGTATCCCTTGGACCTTCTTATTGACGATGAAACACGGAAATTGCATCGGAATGAAATACAAAAGGCACAATTCCATCTTAAGTACAAGAAGACTGACTCTTCTTACTGTCTATGTTTTGCACCTTTCCTGTGAGGCCAGTTTTAGATTCCGATGCTTCACTTCAGGTGTACTGTATCCCTCGGACCTTCTTATAGACGATGAAACACAGAAATCGCATTGGAATTAAATACAAAAGGCACATTGCCAACTTAAGTACAAGAAGACCGACTCTTCTTACTGTGTATGCTTTGATCCTTTCCTGTGAGACCAGTTTTAGATTCCGATGCTTCGCTTCTCGATTAGTGTATACCGTGGACCTTCTTATTAACGATGAAACTCAGAGATTGCATCGGAATTCAATACAAAAAGCACAATGTTGACTTAAGTAGAAGAGGACTGACTCTTCTTACATTCTAAGATTTGAACCGTTCCTGTGAGACCAGTTTTAGATATCGATGCTTCACTGCAGGTTTTCTGTATCCCTTGGACCTCCTTATTGACGATGAGTCACATAAATTGCATCAGAATGAAATACAAAAGGCTCAATGCCGACTTACGTTCAAGAAGACTGACACTTCTTACTGTCTATGTTTTGAACCTTTCCTGTGAGGCAAGTTTTAGATTCCGATGCTTAACATCAGGTGTACAGTATCCCTTGGACCTTCTTATAGACGATGAAACACAGAAATCGCATTGGAATTAAATACAAAAGGCACAATGCCGACTTAAGTACAAGAAGACCGATTCTTCTTACTGTCTATGCTTTGAACCTTTCCTGTGAGACAAGTTTTAGATTCCGATGCTTCGCTTCTGGAATACTGTATATCTTGGACCTTCTTATTGACGATGAAACTCAGAGATTGAATCGGAATTCAATACAAAAAGCACAAGGTTGACTTAAGTAGAAGAGGACTGACTCTTCTTACATTCTATGATTTGAGCCTTTCCTGTGAGACCAGTTTTAGATATCGATGCTTCACTTCAGGTTTGCTGTATCCCTTTGACCTCCTTATTGACGAAGAAACACAGAAATTGCATCAGAATTAAATACAAAAGGCTCAATGCCGACTTAAAAACAAGAAGACTGACTCTTCACACTGTCTATGTTTTGAACCTTTCATGTGAGTCCAGTTTTAGATTCCGATGCTTCACTTCAGGTGTACTGTATCCCTTGGACCTACTTAGTGACGATGAAACACAGAAATCGCATTGGAATTAAATACAAAAGAAACAATGCCGACTTAAGTACAAGAGGACTGACTCTTCTTACTGTCTATGCTTTGAACCTTTCCTGTGAGACCAGTTTTAGATTCCGATGCTTTACTTCTGGTGTACTGTATCCCTTGGACCTTCTTATAGACGATGAGACACAGAAATCGCATTGGAATTAAATTCAAAAGGCACAAAGCCGACTTAAGTACATAAAGACCGACTCCTCTTACTGTCTATGCTTTGAACCTTTCCTGTGAGACCAGTTTTAGATTCCGATGCTTCTCTTCTGGATTACTGTATACCTTGGACCTTCTTATTGACGGTGAAACTCAGAAATTGCAACGGAATTAAAAGCAAAGGCTCAATGCCGACATAAGTACAAGAAGACTGACTCTTCTTACTGTTAATGATTGAACATTTTTTAAGAGACCAGTTATAATTTCCGATATTTTACTTTGGGTTTACTGTATCCCTTGGGCCTTCTTATTGACGATGAAACACAGAAATTGCATCGGAATGAAATACAAAAGGCACAGTGCCGACATAAGTACAAGAAAACTGACTTTTCTTACTGTCTATGTTTTGAAACCTTCCTGTGAGACCAGATATAGATTCCGATGTTTCACTTCAGATTTACAGTATCCCTCGGACTTTCTTATTGACGATGAAACACAGAAATTGCATCGGAATAAAATACAAAAGGCACAATGCCGAATTAAGTGCAAGAAGACTGACTTTTCTTACTGTCTACGTTTTGAACCCTTCCTGTGAGACCAGTTTTGGATTCCAGTGCTTCACTTCAGGTGTACTGTATCCCTTGGACTTTCTTATTGACGATGAATCACAGAAATTGCATCGGAATTCAATGCCGATTTAAGTTCAAGAGGACTGACTCTTCCTACTGTCTATGATTGGAGCTTTTCGTGTGAGACCAGTTTTTGATATCGATGCTTCACTTCAGGTTTGCTGTATCCCTCGGACCTCCTTATTGACGATGAAACACAGAAATTGCATCAGAATTAAATACAAAAGGCACAATACCGACTTAAATACAAGAAGACAGACTCTTCTTACTGTCTATGTTTTGAACCTTTCATGTGAGACCAGTTTTAGATTCCGATGCTTGACTTCAGGTGTACTGTATCCCTTGGACCTCCATATTGGCGATGAAACACAGAAATTGCATCGGAATTAAATGCTAAAGGCACAATGCTGACATAAGTACAAGATGACTGACTCTTCTGACTGTCAATGATTTGAACCTTTCCTGTGAGACCAGTTTTAGATTCCGATGCTTCACTTCAGGTTTACTGTCTCCCCTGGACCTACTTATTGACGATGAAACACAGAAATTGCATCGGAATTAAATACAAAATGCACAATGCCGACTTAAGTACTAGAAGAGTGACTCTTCTTACTGTCTATCTTTCCAACCTTTCCTGTGAGACTAGCTTTAGATTCCGATGCTTCACTTCAATTTATTTGTATCCGTTGGACGTCCTTATTGACTATGAAACACAGAAATTGCATCAGAATTTAATACAAAATGCACAATGCGACTTTAGTACAACAAGACTGACTCTTCTTACTGTCTATGCTTTGAACCTTCCCTGGTAGTCCAGTTTTACATTCCGATGCTTCACTTCAGGTGTACTGTATCCCTTGGACTTTTTATTGACGATGAAACACAGAAACTGCATCGGAATTAAATACAAAAGGCACAATGCTGTCTTAAGTACAAGAGGCCTGACTCTTCTTACATTCTCAGATTTGAGCCTTTCCCGTGAGACCAGTTTTAGATATTGATGCTTCACTGAAGGTTTGCTGTATCCCTTGGACCTCCTTATTCACGATGAAACACAGAAATTGCATCAGAATTAAATTCAAAAGGCACAATGCCATCTTAAGTACAAGAAGACTGACTCTTCTTACTGTCTGTGATTTGAACCTTTTCTGTGAGACCAGTTATAAATTCCGATGCTTCACTTCAGGTTTACTGTAACACTTGGAACTTGATATTGACGATGAAACACAAAAATTGCATCGGAATTAAATGTAAAAGGCACAATGCCGACTTAAGTACAAGAGGACTGACTCTTCTTACTGTCTACGTTTTGAACCTTTCATGTGAGACCAGTTATAGATTCCGATGCTTCACTTCAAGTTTACTGTATCCCTTGGACCTTTCCTATTGACGATGAAACACAGAAATCGCATCGGAATTAAATGGAAAAGGCGCAATGCCGACTTAAGCAGAAGAAGACTGACTCATCTTACTGTCTATGTGTTGAACCTTTCCAGTGAGACCAGTTTTAGTTTCCGATGAATTGCTTCAGATTTACTGTATCCCTTGGACCCTCTTATTGACGATGAAACACAGAAAATGCATCATAATTAAATGGAAATGGCACAATACCGACTTAGTACAAGAAGACTGAGTCTTCTTACATTCTGTGATTTGAACCTTTTCTGTGTGACCAGTTATAAATTCCGATGCTTCACTTCAGATTACTGTATCCCTTGGGACTTCTTATTGACGATGAAACACAGAAATTGCATCGGAATTATATACAAAAGGCACAATGCCGAGTTAAGTACAATAAGACTGACTGTTCTTACTGCCTATGTTTTGAACGTTTCCTGTGAGACCAGTTTTAGATTCCGATGCTTCATTTTAGTTTTACAGTAACCTTTGGAACTTGTTATTGACGATGAAACACAGAAATCGCATCGGAATTAAATACAAAAGGCGCAATGCAGACTTAAGTACAAGAAGACTTAGTCTTCTTACTGTCTATGTTTTGAACCTTTCCTGAGAGAGCAGTTTTAGATTCCAATTCTTCACTTCAGGTTAACTGTATCCCTTGGACCTTCTTATTGACGATGAAACACGGAAATTGCATCGGAATGAAATACAAAAGGCACAATTCCATCTTAAGTACAAGAAGACTGACTCTTCTTACTGTCTATGCTTTGAACCTTTTCTGTGAGACTAGTTTTAGATTCCGATGCTTCACTTCAGGTTTACTGTATCCCTTGGACCTCCTTATTGACGATGAAACACAAAAATTGCATCAGAATTAAATACAAAAGGCACAATGCCGACTTTAGTACAACAAGACTGACCCTTCTTACTGTCTATGTTTTGTGTGGTGTCACCGCCAGACACCACACTTGCTAGGTGGTACCTTAAATCGGCCGCGGTCTATTTAGTACAAGTCGGACCCGCGTGTCGCCACTGTGTGATCGCAGACCGAGCGCCACCACAAGGCAGGTCTCGAGATACGATATAGCTCTCGACCCCAGTTGTACGACGACTTTGGTAGCGACTACACTGACGAAGCCTTTCTGTCATTGGCCAGAGACAGTTAGAATAGCCTTCAGCTAAGTCCATGGCTACCACCTAGCAAGGCGCCATTAACCGTATCTGAAGATAGTCTTATTTGTATTATCAAGAGCGATGTACCACAATTATAGAATAAAGTTAAGTATTCGAGGAGCTGCATACTTTTCTTATTAGAATTCACTGCTTATCCTGTTCGAGAATTCACGCCCGTCTGCGTTAGATTTCGGCCTCCTCTATCTACAAGGTGTTGGCACATTTACCAACACATCATTGGCGCCGAGTATTGGTGACGCGCCAACGTTGCAGTCATTTTGATAGTAACTTGCTCCGATTTATTTGTGTCATGGCTTCGCCACAATCTCCAGATGTACTGTCCGAATTTTATCGCCTGCAGAATCAGCAGACCCAGGCGTTATTGGATGCCCTTGGACAGCTCGTCCAGGGTCAACGTGCCATTCAAACCGATGCGGCAGCCGCCGCTTCGCCGCTACCGCAGCTACAACATGCAGTTGCACCGCAGTTTCGCAATTTTGATGCACAGCGCGAGACCTGGACTGAGTGGTCCCTCCAGTTTGGATTTCATCTCGCCGCCTACAGAATTCAAGGTAACGAGCGGCAGCCTCATTTATTGTCGTGTGTAGGGGTGCAAACGTACCGTGTGATAGTGAAATTGTTTCCCCGACGCGACGTAGCAACTCTGTCCTACGAAGAAATTTTGTCGGCATTGGACGCCTATTTCAAAGGAACAGTTAATGTAGTTGCAAAAAGGTATACTTTCTTTTGTGCAAGACGTACGGCCGGTCAAACTAATAGGGAGTGGGTTGCAACTTTGCAAGGCCTTTGTAGGGATTGTACGTTAGAATGTGACTGTGGCCTTCCTTATTCGGATACTATGGTGCGTGATGCAATTGCACAGAACGTTTCTGATGTTTGCATACGGGAACAGATATTGAAACGGTGTGCTACTAGACATTCGCGTGAACATTGCCCGTCACGCCAAGCTATTTGCTTTTTTCGTAATAAGAAAGGACATGTTGAAAGTGTTTGCTAGAAAAAGCTCAGATCAGACAATCACGATCATTCCCAGCCTTTTGCTTCGCGCCGGAATCGAACCACGGACACTCAGACTCGTAAACCTTCGCCCATGGACATTCATGTAGTTAATTCCACTCCTCCCAGTGCCACTCTTTCTAACAGTGAAAGTGTTCGTCCCACAAAAAGTGTGCGTCGACGTCGCCGGAAATCACGTCAATTAGCAAGTGATGCTGTGCCTGTATCAGTTCAAATTGCACGAGACGTCGCTCTTGTCATCAGCAGGACAATAAACTTTTTGTAGATTTGGACTTTAATGGCAAGGTCATACCATTCCAGCTCGATACCGGAGCTGCAGTTTCATTGCTCAATCACGACACGTACAAACAACTGGGCAAACCTCCGTTGCGTGCCGCAACTGTTCAGTTAAAAAGTTATTCAGGACAGCAGATCCCTGTGTTAGGACAGTGCACTCTTCTTGCAACATACAAGGGACAAACAAAACTTGTGTCATTTTACGTTCTTCGTTCTCCTACTGCAGTGAACTTGTTTGGTTTAGATTTATTTCAATTGTTTAACATGTCTCTAGTAAATCAGGTCCTATCAGTGAATCAGACTGTGCCTTCGACAGTGTTTCTCGGCTGTGCGAAGAATTTGCAGACATTTTTGCACCGGGCTTAGGTTGCGCTAAAAACTATGAAGCACATTTGGAACTGAAAGTAAACGCGCAACCGAAATTTTTCCGAGCGCGCAATGTTCCCCACGCATTGCGTGATGAGGTCGCAAGAACATTAAACGATTTAGGATCACAAGGTGTGAGTGAATGTGCGCAATGCCTCTTCCATTTCAGCTCCGCTTCATCGCGTACGCCGTACAGGTGTTCCGTTTCTCTGGACGGCGGAATGCGAACGCGCTGTTCGCCAATTGAAATCGGCGTTGCTTTCAAATACTCGCCTTACGCCATTCGATCCCCAGAAACCCCTTTTTTTGATGGTAGATGCATCGGATTTCGGGATCGGTACTGTGCTTGCGCACAAAGTTGGCTCCCATGATCGCCCTATTGCCTTTGCGACAAAATTGCTCTGGTCTGCGCAAAGAAATTATTCACAGATAGAGAAAGAAGCGTTGGCTCTCGTATTTGGTGTTACTAAGTTCCATGATTTCTTGTATGGTCGTCACTTTACCATCATAACAGACCACAAACCTTTGACGTCGCTTTTTCATCCGAACAAGCCTGTACCTCCGCGTACAGCGCAGAAATTCATTCGCTGGTCTATTTTCCTCTCGCAGTACCGCTACGATATCTTGTATCGGTCCACTGCTAAGCACGGAAACGCCGATGCGTTGTCCCGTTTGCCTGTTGCTGAGGATAAAGCATTCGATTCTTCCGACTTGTTTGGATGTTCATTGATTCGGAAACCGATGAAGTGGTCGAATCGTTTCCGATTGATTTTCGTCGTGTAGCTACAGCCACAGCTGCTGACCCGGTCCTTGCTACCGTTTTGCGTTTTGTTGCTACGCAATGGCCTTTGTCAAAGTCTCGGATCGAGGATCCGTTGGTTCGCCGATTTTTTGCTCACAAGGAGAGACTTTTTGTTCGACGTGGTGTTTTGTTGTTGCGTTCTGATAATGATCAGTCCAGAGTCGTGGTCCCACGTTCGTTACAGTCCTCTGTTTTACGGCTTCTTCACCAAGGACATTGGGGTATAGTGCGAACGAAACAACTTGCTCGTCAGCACTGTACTTGGTTCTGAATCGATGCTGCGATTACGAAAATGTGTTCTTCTTGCATGGCGTGTGCCGAACAAAAATCAGCACCGCCGTGGAAAGTCTTTGCATGGCCAAAAGCCACTTCCCCTTGGCAACGCTTGCACATTGATTTTGCTGGTCCATTCTGGAATGCTCGATGGTTGCTTCTCGTGGATGCCTTCAGTAATTTTCCTTTTGTTGTCCGGATGTCTTCCACGACGTATTCCGCCACCGTCCACGCGTTGTCTGCTATCTTTTGCATTGAAGGTCTTCCGCAGACTATTGTTTCCGACAATGGCCCACAATTTCAGTCATTCTGCAAGGCCAATGGTATTCAACATCTGACATCCGCGCCGTTTTCGCCTCGGTCAAACGGTGCCGCTGAACGATTGGTCCGGACTTTCAAGTCACAGATGTTAGAGTTGAAAGAGTCGCATTCTCGGGAGGACGCGTTGTTGCTCTTTTTGTCTTCGTATCGCTCTCAGCCCCGAGACGGTCGCTCGCCGGCTGAGTTGCTCCACGGTCGTCCTCATCGAACCTTGATGTCTTTGCTTCATCCGCCACATCAGGTTCCAGTGCAGCGGCAGACTTCTGCTTTTGCTCCAGGCGACGTTGCATTCTATCGCAACTATCGAGGTTCACGGCGTTGGCTCGCAGGGCGCATTCGTCGCTGCCTCGGCCGCGCGATGTATTTGGTTTTGGGGGCCTCTGGTGAGGTGCGTCGGCATCTCCCTCAGCTGCGCCTCTGTCGTCGCACGGGTTCTGCCCTCCCCGTCTGCTTTCAGCGACGGTGCCGTCCGGTCAGCGCCCTGGGGACCCATCTACTGGCTCGCCTCATCCCCAGGTGTTACCGACGATGCCTTCCATTTTGCCCATGGCGACTCGCCGCCGCAGCCGCCGCCGCCGCCTGTTCTCCCGCCGGCTCCGCCCGCATTCGACGCTTCGCTGCAGCCGCCAAGCGCCTCCCTGGGTCACGCGCCGCCGATCGCTTCCCGTGACCAGCTGTCCTCCGCCATGGAACTCTTGCCCGCTCCGGACCACACGGCGTCTTCGCGCGTCGGGTACCCCGACGCAATGGAGGTCGACCCTTCGGCCCCTCCTGTCTCATTACGGGCTACACCGCATGTTGACGTGCACCCTGGACTAGGTTTTCAGGCGTTTCCTAGCTCCACTCGGACCGAATGGCCGGGTGCGGGTGGCACAGCCTCGCCACCTCATCGCATACGTCAACATGGGGTCCTCCCCACGGCGGGCGGACGATTTATAACACGACCGTTCGCCGATTTGCGGGGGAGGAATGTGGTGTCACCGCCAGACACCTCGCTTGCTAGGTGGTAGTTTAAATCGGCCGCGGTCTAAATAGTACATGTCGGACCCGCGTGTCGCCACTGTGTGATCGCAGACCGAGCGCCACCACTACACAAGGCAGGTCTCGAGAGACGATATAGCACTCGACCCCAGTTGTACGACGACTTTGCTAGCGACTACACTGACGAAGCCTTTCTCTCATTTGCCGAGAGACAGTTAGAATAGCCTTCAGCTAAGTCCATGGCTACTACCTAGCAAGGCGCCTTTAACCATATCTGAAGATAGTCTTATTTGTATTATCAAGAACGATGTACCACAAGGATAGAATAAAGTTAAGTATTAGAGGAGCTGCATACTTTTCTTATTAGAATTCACTACTTATCCTGTTCCAGAATTCACGCCCGTCTGCGTTAGACTTCGGCCTCCCCTATCTACAAGGTGTTGGCACGTTTACCAACACATCATTTTGAACCTTTCCTGTGAGACCAGTTTAAGATTCCGATGCTTCAATTCAGGTTTACTGTATCCCTTGGACTTCTTATTGACGATGAAACACAGAAATTGCATCGGAATTAGATACAAAAGGCACAATGCCGACTTAAGTACAAGAGTACTGACTCTTCTTACATTCTAAGATATGAGCCTTTCCTGTGAGACCAGTTTTAGATATCGACGCTTCACTTCAGGTTTGCTGTATCCCTTGGACCTCCTTATTGACGATGAAACACAGACATTGCATCAGAATTAAATACAAAGGGCACAATGCCGGCATAAGTACTAGAAGACTGACTCTTCTTACGGCCGATGTTTTGAACCTTTCTTGTGAGACCAGTTTTAGATTCCGACGCTTCGCTTGAGGTTTACTCTATCCCTTGGAACTTCTTATTGACGATAAGACACAGAAATTGCAACGGAATTGAATACAAAGGCACAATGCAGACTTAAGTACAAGTAGATTGACTCTTCTTACTGTCTATGATTGAACCTTTTCTATGATACCAGTTATAAATTCCCATGTTTTACTTCAGGTTTACTGTATCCCTTGGGCCTTCTTATAGACGATGAAACACAGAAGTTGCAACGGAATGAAATACAAAAGGCACAATGCCGACTTAATAAAAGAAAACTGCCTCTTCTTACAGTCTATGAATTGAACCTTTCCTGTGAGACCAGTTTTTGATTCCGATGCTTCACTTCTGGTTTATTGTATACCTTGGGACTTCTTATTGACGATGAAACACAGAAATAGCATCGGAATTAAATACAAAAGGCACAATGCCGACCTAAGTACAAGAAGACTGACTCTTATTACTGTCTATGTTTTGAGCCTTTCCTGTGAGACCAGTTTTACATTCCCAAGCTTCACGTCGTGCTTACTGAATCCCTTGGACCTTCTTATTGACGATGAAACACAGAAATTGCATCGGAATAAAATACAAAAAGCACAATGCCGACTTCAGTACAAGAAGACTGACTCTACTTACTGTCTACGTTTTGAACCTTTCCTGTGAGACCAGTTTTAGATTCCGATGCTTCACTTCAGGTTTACTGTATCCCTCGGACCTCCAAATTGTCCATGAAACACAGAAATGGCGTCGGAATCAAATACAAAAGGCACAATGTCGACTTCAGTACAAGAAGACTAACTCTTATTACTGCCTATGATATGAACCATTCCTGTGAGACCAGTTTTAGATTCCGATGCTTCACTTCAGGTTTACTGTATCCCTTGGACTTTCTTATTGACGATGACAGACAGAAATTGCATCGGAATTAAATACAAAATTCACAATGTCGACATAAGTACAAGAAGACTGACTCTTCTTACTGTCTATATTTTGAACCTCTCCTGTGAGACCAGTTTTGGATATCGATGCTTCACTTTAGGTTTACTGTATCCCTTGGACCTTCTTATTGACGATGAAACACAGAAATTGCATCGGAATTCCATATGAAAGACACAATGCCGACTTAAGTACAAGAAGACTGCCTCTCCTTACTGTCCATGTATTTAACCCTTCCTGTAAGACCAGTTTCAGATATCGATGCTTCACTTCAAGTTTACTGTATCTCTTTTACCTTCTTATTGACGATGTAACATAGAAATTGCATAGGAATTAAATACAAAATGCACAATGCCGATGTAACTACAAGAGGACTTACTCTTCTTACATTCTATTATTATATCCTTTCCTGTGAGACCAGTTTTAGATATCGATGCTTCACTACAGGTTTACTGTATCCCTTGGACCTTCTTATTGACGATAAAACACAGAGATTGTATCGGAATTTAATACAAAAGGCACAATGCCGACTCAAGTAAAAGAAGACTGACTCTTCTTACTGTCTATGATTGAACCTTTTCTATGATACCAGTTATAAATTCCCATGTTTTACTTCAGGTTTACTGTATCCCTTGGGCCTTCTTATTGACGATGAAACACAGAAGTTACAACGGAATGAAATACAAAAGGCACAATGCCGACTTAATAAAAGAAAACTGATTCTTCTTACAGTCTATGAATTGTACCTTTCCTGTGAGACCAGTTTTTGATTCCGATGCTTCACTTCTGGTTTATTGTATACCTTGGGACTTCTTATTGACGATGAAACACAGAAATTGCATCGGAATTCCATACGAAAGACATAATGCCGACTTAAGTACAAGAAGACTGCCTCTCCTTACTGTCCATGTATTTAACCCCTCCTGTGAGACCAGTTTCAGATATCGATGCTTCACTTCAAGTTTACTGTATCTCTTTTACCTTCTTATTGACGATATAACATAGAAATTGCATAGGAATTAAATACAAAATGCACAATGCCGAAGTAACTACAAGAGGACTGACTCTTCTTACATTCTATTATTTGAGCCTTTCCTGTGAGACCAGTTTTAGATACCGATGCTTCACTACAGGTTTACTGTATCCCTTGGACCTTCTTATTGACGATAAAACACAGAGATTGTATCGGAATTTAATACAAAAAAGGCACAATGCCGACTCAAGTACACGAAGACTGACTCTTCTTACAGTCTAAGACTTGTGCCTTTCCTGTGAGACCAGTTTTAGATTCCGAAGCTTCACTTCAGGTTTCCTGTATCCCTTGGTCCTTCCTATTGGCGATGACACACAGATATTGCATCGGAACTAAATGCAAAAGGCACAATGCCGACATAAGTACAAGAAGACTAACCCTTCTAACTGTCTATGTTTTGAACCTTTCCTGTGAGACCTGTTTTAGATTCCGATGCTTCACTACAAGTTTACTGTATCCCTTGGACCATCTTATTGACGACGAGACACAGATATTGCATCGGAATTAAATACAAAAGGCACAATGCCGAGTTCAGTACAAGAGAGCTGACTCCTCCTACAATCTACGATTTGAGCAATTACTGTGAGAACAGTTTTAGATATCGATGCTTCACTTCAGGTTTGCTGTATCCTTTGGACCTTCTTATTGACTATGAAACACAGAAATTGCATCGGAAGTAAATACAAAAGGCACAATGCCGACTTATGTACAAGGAGACTGACTTTTCTCACTGTCTATGCTTTGAGCCTATCCTGTGATACCAGTTTTAGATTCCGCTGCTTCACTTCAGGTTTAATGTATCCCTTGGACCTTCATATTGTCGACGAAACACAGAAATAGCATCGGAATTAAATACAAAGGGCACAATGCCGACTTAAGTACAATAGGACTGATTCTTATTACATTCTATGAATCGAGCCCTTCCTGTGAGACCAGTTTTAGATTCCGATGCTTCACTTCAGGTTTGCTGTATAGCTTAGACCTTCTTATTGACGATGAAACACAGACATGGTATCGGAATTAAATACAAAAGGCACAATGCCGACTTAAGTACAAGAAAACTGACTCTTATTATTGTCTATGTATTGAACCATTCCTGTGTGACCAGTTTTAGATTCCGATGCTTCACTTCAGGTTTATTGTATCCCGTGGACCTTCTTATTGGCGATGAAACACAGAAACTGTATCGGAATTAAATACAAAAGGCACAATCCCGATATAAGTACAAAAAGACTGACTCTTCTTACTGTCTATGTTTTGAACCTTTCCTGAGAGACCAGTTTTAGATTCCTATGGTTCACTTCAGGTTTATTGTATCCCTTGGACCTTCTTATTGACGATGAAACACAGAAATTGCATCGGAATTAAATACAAAAGGCACCATGCCGACGTAAGTACAAGAGGACCGACTCTTCTTACTTTCGATGATTTGAGCCTATCCTGTAAGACCAGTCTTAGATTTCTATGCTTCACTTCAAGTTTACTGTTTCCCCTGGACCTTCTTATTGACGATGAAACACAGAAATTGCATCGGAATAAAGTACAAAATGCACAATGCCGACTTAAGTACAAGAAGACAGACTCTTCTTACTGTCTATGATTTGAACCTTTCCTGTGAGACCAGTTTTAGATTCCGATGCTTCACTGCAGGTTTTCTGTTTCCCTTGGACTTTCTTATTGACTATGAAACACAGCAATTGCATCGGAAGTAAATACAAAAGTCACAATGCCGACTTAAGTACAAGAAGACTGACTCTTCTTACTGTCTATGCTTTGAGCCTACCCTGTGATACCAATTTTAGATTCTGCTGCTTCACTTCAGGTTTAATGTATCCCTGGGACCTTCATATTGACGACGAAACACAGAAATAGTATCGGAATTAAATATAAAAGGCACAATTCCGACTTAGGTACAAGTGGACTGACTCCTCTTACATTCTATGATTTGAGCATTGCCTATAAGACTAGTCTTAGATATCGATGCTTCACTTTATATTTACTGTATTCCTTGAACCTTCTTATTGACGACGAAACACAGAAATTGCATCGGAATAAAATACAAATGCCACAATGCCGACTTAAGTACAATAGGACTGATTCTTATTACATTCTATGATTCGAGGGTTTCCTGTGAGACCAGTTTTAGATTCCGATGCTTCACTCCAGGTTTACTATATCGCTTAGACCTTCTTATTGACGATGAAACACAGATATGGCATCGGCATTAAATACAACAGGCACAATGCCGACTTAAGTACAAGAAGACTGACTCTTATTACTGTCTATGTATTGAACCTTTCCTGTGAGACCTGTTTTAGATTCCGATGCTTCACTTCTGGTATACTGTATCCCCCGGACCTCCAAATTGTCCATGAAACACAGAAATTGTGTAGGAATCAAATACAAAAGGCACAATGCCGACTTCAGTACAAGAAGACTAACTCTTATTACTGCCTATGATATGAACCTTTCCTGTTAGACCAGTTTTAGATTCCGATGCTTCACTTCAGGTTTACTGTATCCCTTGGACCTTCTTATTGACGATGATACACAGAAATTACATCGGAATTAAATACAAAAGCCACAATGCCGACATAAGTACAAGAAGACTGTCTCTTCTTACTGTCTATGTATTTAACCCCTCCTGTGAGACCAGTTTCAGATATCGATGCTTCACTTCAGGTGTACTGTATCCCTTTTACCTTCTTATTGACGATATAACATAGAAATTGCATAGGAATTAAATACAAAATGCACAATGCCGATGTAACTACAAGAGGACAGACTCTTCTTACATTCTATTATTTGAGCCCTTCCTGTAAGACCAGTTTTAGATATTTATGCTTCACTTCAGCTGTACTGTATCCCTTGGACCTTCTTATTGCCTGTGAAACGAAGAAATTGCATCGGAAGAAAATACAAAACGCACAATATCGACTTAAGTACAAGAAGGCTAACTCTTCTTACTGACTATGGTTTGAACCTTTCCTGTGAGACCAGTTTTAGATTCCGATGCTTCACTTCAGGATTGCTGTATCCCTTGGACCTTCTAACTGACGATGAAGCACAGAAATTGCATCGGAATTAAATACAAAAGGCACAATACCGAATTAAGTACAAGAAGACAGACTCTTCTTACTGTCTATGCTTTGAGCGTATCCCGTGATAACAGTTTTAGATTCCGATGCTTCACTTCAGGTTTACTGTATCCCTTGGACCTTCATGTTGCCGATGAAACACAGAAATTGCATCGGAATTAAATACAAAGGGCACAATTCCGACTTAAGTACATGTGGACTGACTCTTCTTACATTCTATGATCTGATCATTTCCTGTAAGACCAGTTTTAGATATCAATCTTATACTTTAGGTTTCCTGTATTCCTTGGACCTTCTTATTGACGATGGACACAGAAATTGCATCAGAATTAAATACAAAAGGCACAATGCCGACTTATAAACAAGAGGACTGACTCTTCTTACTTTCGATGATTTGAGCCATTCCTGTGATGCCAGTTTTAGATATCGATGCTTCTCTTCAGGTGTACTGTATCCCTTGGAACTTTTTAATGAAGGTGAAACTCAGAAACTGTGTGCGAATTAAATACAAAAGGCACAATGCAGACTTAAGTACAAGAATACTGCCCCTTCTTACAGTCTATGTTTTTAACCTTTCCTGTGAGACCAGTTTTAGATTCCGATGCTTCACCTCAGGTTTACTGTATCTCTTGGACGTTCTTATAGACGATGAAACACAGAAATTGCATCGGAATTAGGTACAAAAGGCACAATGCCGACTTCAGTACAAGAAGATTGACTCATCTTACTGTCTATGCTTTGAAACTTTCATGCGTGACCAGTTTTAGATTCCGATGCTTCACTTCAGGTTTATTGTATCCCTAGGACCTTCATATTGACGATGAAACACAGAAATTGCATCGGAATTAAATACAAAATGCAGAATTCCGACTTAAGTACAAGTGGACTGACTCTTCTTACATTCTATGATTTGAGCCTTTCCTGTGAGACCAGTTTTAGATATCGATGCTTCACTTCAGGTTTACTGTATCGCTTGGACCTTTTTAATAAAGGTGAAACACAGAAATTGCATCGGAATTAAACACAAATGGCACAATGCCGACCTAAGTACAAGAAGACTGACACTTCTTACTGTCTATGTTTTGAACCTTTCCTGAGAGACCAGTTTTAGATTCCTATGCTTCACTTCAGGTTTATTGTATCCCTTGGACCTTATTATTGACGATGAAACACAGAAATTGCGTCGGAATTAAATACAAAAGGCACAATGCCGACATAAGTACAAGAGGACTGACTCTTCTTACTTTCGATGATTTGAGCCTATCCTGTAAGACCAGTTTTAGATTTCGATGCTTCACTTCAAGTTTACTGTTTCCCTTGGACCTTTTTATTGCCGATGAAACACAGAAATTGCATCGGAATAAAATACAAAAGCCTGAATGCCGACATTAGTACAATAATACTGAGTCATCTTACTGTCTATGTTTTGATCCTTTCCTGTGAGACTAGTTTTAGATTCCGATGCTTCACTTCAGCTTTACTGTATCCCTTCGACCATCTTATTGACGAAGAAACACAGAAATTGCATCGGAATTCCATACGAAAGACACAATGCCGACTTAAGTACAAGAAGACTGCCTCTCCTTACTGTCTATGTATTTAACCCCTCCTGTGAGAACAGGTTCAGATATCGATGCTTCACTTCAGGTTTACCGTATCCCTTTTACCTTCTTATTGACGATATAACATAGAAATTGCATCGGAATTAAATACAAAATGCACAATGCCGATGTAACTACAAGAGGACTGACTCTTCTTACATTCTATTATTTGAGCCTTTCCTGTGAGACCAGTGTTAGATATTTATGCTTCACTTCAGGTGTACTGGATCCCTTGGACCTTCTTATAGACGATGAAACACAGAAATTGCATCGGAATTAGGTACAAAAGGCACAATGCCGACTTCAGTACAAGAAGACTGACTCATCTTACTGTCTATGCTTTGAAACATTCATGCGTGACCAGTTTTAGATTTAGATGCTTCACTCCAGGTTTATTGTATCCCTTGGACCTTCTAATTGACGATGAAACACAGTAATTGCATCGGAATTAAATACAAAAGGCACAATGCCGATTTAAGTACAAGAAGACAGACTCTTCTTACTGTCTATGCTTTGAGCCTATGCTGTGAGACCAGTATTGGATTCCGATGTTTCACTTCATGATTACTGTATCCCTTGGACCTTCTTATTGACGATGAAACACAGAAATAGCATCGGACTGAAATACAAAAGCCACAATACCGACTTAAGTACAAGAAGACGGACTCTTCTAACATTCTATGATTTGAGCCCTTCCTGTGAGATTAGTTTTAGATTCCGATGCTTCACTTCAGGTTTCCTGTATCCCTTGGACCTTCTTATTGACGATGAAACACAGATATTGCATCGGAATTAAATGCAAATGGTACAAAGCCGACTTAAGTGTAAGAAGACTGACTCTTCTTAGAGTCTATGATTTGAACCACTCCTGTGAGACCAATTTTAGATTCCGATGCTTCACCACAGGTTTACTGTACCCCTTGGACCTTCTTATTGACGACGAAACACTGAATTTGGATCGGAATTAAAAACAAACTGCACAATGCCGATTTCAGTACAAGAGGACTGACTCTTCCTACATTCTATGATTTGAGCATTGCCTATAAGACTAGTCTTAGATATCGATGCTTCACTTTATGTTAACTGTATTCCTTGAACCTGCTTATTGACGACGAAACACATAAATTGCATCGTAATAAAATACAAAAGGTACAGGGCCGACTTAAGTACAATAGGACTGATTCTTATTACATTCTATGATTCGAGAGTTTCCTGTGAGACCAGTTTTAGATTCCGATGCTGCACTTCTGGTTTACTATATCGCTTGGACCTTCTTATTGACGATGAAACACATATATGGCATCGGAATTAAATACAAAAGGCACAATGCCGACTTAAGTACAAGAAGACTGACTCTTATTACTGTCTATGTATTGACCCTTTCCTGTGAGACCAGTTTTGGATTCAGATGCTTCACTTCAGGTATACTGTATCCCTCGGACCTCCAAATTGTCCATGAATCACAGAAACTGCGTCGGAATCAAATACAAAAGGCACAATGCCGACATCAGTACAAGAAGACTAACTCTTATTACTGCCTATGATATGAACCTTTCCTGTGAGACCAGTTTTAGATTCCGATGCTTCACTTCAGGTTTACTGTATCCCTTGGACCTTCTTATTGACGATGGTACACAGAAATTGCATCGGAATTAAATACAATAGTCACAATGCCGACATAAGTACAAGAAGACCGACTCTTCTTACTGTCTATGTTTTGAACCATTCCTGTGAGACCAGTTTTGGATATCGATGCTTCACTTCAGGTTTAGTGTATCCCTTGGACCTTTTTATTGACGATGAAAAACAGAAAATGCATCCGAATTAAAAACATAAGGCACAATGCCGTCTTAAGTACAAGAAGACGGAGTCATCTTACTGTCTATGATTTGAACCTTTCCTGTGAGACCAGTTTTATATTCCGATGCTTCACTTCTGCTTTACTGTATCCCTTCGACCTTCTTATTGACGATGAAACACAGAATTGCATCGGAATTACATACGAAAGACACAATGCCGACTTAAGTACAAGAAGACTGTCTCTCCTTACTGTCTATGTACTTAACACCTCCTGTGAGACCAGTTTCAGATATCGATGCTTCACTTCAGGTTTGCTGTATCCCTTTTACCTTCTTATTGACGATATAACATAGAAATTGCATAGGAATTAAATACAAAATGCACAATGCCGATGTAACTACAAGAGGACTGACTCTTCTTACATTCTATTATTTGAGCCTTTCCTGTGAGACCAGTTTTAGATATTTATGCTTCACTTCAGGTGTACTGTATCCCCTGGACCTTCTTATTGCCTATGAAACAAAGAAATTGCATCGGAAGTAAATACAAAACGCACAATATCGACTTAAGTACTAGAAGGCTAACTCCTCTTACTGACTATGGTTTGAACCTTTCCTGTGAGACCAGTTTTAGATTCCGATGCTTCACTTCAGGTTTACTGTATCCCTTGGACCTTCATGTTGCCGACGAAACACAGAAATTGCATCGGAATTAAATAAAAAGCGCTTAATTCCGACTTAAGTACATGTGGACTGACTCTTCTTACATTCTATGATCTGATCATTTCCTGTGAGACCAGTTTTAGATATCAATCTTTCACTTTAGGTTTCCTGTATTCCTTGGACCTTCTTATTGACGATGGACACATAAATTGCATCGGAATTAAATACAAAATGCACAATGCCGACTTAAGTACAGTAGGACTGACTCTTATTGCATTCTATGATTCGAGCCTTTCCTGTGAAACCAGTTTTCGATTCCGATGCTTCACATCAGGTTTGCTGTATCCTTTGGACCATCTTATTGACGATGAAACACAGAAATTGCATCGGAATTAAATACAAAAGGCACAATGCCGACTTAAAAACAAGATGACTGACTCTTCTTACTATCGATGATTTGAGCCATTCCTGTGATACCAGTTTTAGATATCGATGCTTCTCTTCAGGAGTACTGTATCCCTTGGAACTTTTTAATGAAAGTGAAACTCAGAAACTGCGTGCGAATTAAATACAAAAGGCACAATGCAGACTTAAGTACGAGAATACTGCCTCTTCTTACTGTCTATGTTTTTAACCTTTCCTGTGAGACCAGTTTTAGATTCCGATGCTTCACCTCAGGTTTACTGTATCTCTTGGACCTTCTTATTGACGATGAAACACAGAAATTGCATCGGAATTAAGTACAGAAGGCACAATGCCGATTTAAGTACAAGAAGACAGACTCTTCTTACTGTCTATGCTTTGAGCCTATGCTGTGAGAACAGTTCTAGATTCCGATGCTTCACTTCAGGTTTACTGTATCCCTTGGACCTTGATATTGAACATGAAACACAGAAATTGCATCGGAATTAAATACAAAAGGCACAATGCCGATTTAAGTACAAGAAGACAGACTCTTCTTACTGTCTATGATTTGAGCCTATGCTGTGAGAACAGTTCTAGATTCCGATGCTTCACTTCAGGTTTACTGTATCCCTTGGACCTTGATATTGAACATGAAACACAGAAATTGCATCGGAATTAAAAACAAACTGCACAATGCCGATTTCAGTACAAGAGGACTGACTCTTCCTACATTCTATGATTTGAGCATTGCCTATAAGACTAGTCTTAGATATCGATGCTTCACTTTATGTTAACTGTATTCCTTGAACCTGCTTATTGACGACGAAACACATAAATTGCATCGTAATAAAATACAAAAGGTACAGGGCCGACTTAAGTACAATAGGACTGATTCTTATTACATTCTATGATTCGAGAGTTTCCTGTGAGACCAGTTTTAGATTCCGATGCTGCACTTCTGGTTTACTATATCGCTTAGACCTTCTTATTGACGATGAAACACATATATGGCATCGGAATTAAATACAAAAGGCACAATGCCGACTTAAGTACAAGAAGACTGACTCTTATTACTGTCTATGTATTGACCCTTTCCTGTGAGACCAGTTTTGGATTCAGATGCTTCACTTCAGGTATACTGTATCCCTCGGACCTCCAAATTGTCCATGAATCACAGAAACTGCGTCGGAATCAAATACAAAAGGCACAATGCCGACATCAGTACAAGAAGACTAACTCTTATTACTGCCTATGATATGAACCTTTCCTGTGAGACCAGTTTTAGATTCCGATGCTTCACTTCAGGTTTACTGTATCCCTTGGACCTTCTTATTGACGATGGTACACAGAAATTGCATCGGAATTAAATACAATAGTCACAATGCCGACATAAGTACAAGAAGACCGACTCTTCTTACTGTCTATGTTTTGAACCATTCCTGTGAGACCAGTTTTGGATATCGATGCTTCACTTCAGGTTTAGTGTATCCCTTGGACCTTTTTATTGACGATGAAACACAGAAAATGCATCCGAATTAAAAACATAAGGCACATTGCCGTCTTAAGTACAAGAAGACGGAGTCATCTTACTGTCTATGTTTTGAACCTTTCCTGTGAGACCAGTTTTATATTCCGATGCTTCACTTCAGCTTTACTGTATCCCTTCGACCTTCTTATTGACGATGAAACACAGAATTGCATCGGAATTACATACGAAAGACACAATGCCGACTTAAGTACAAGAAGACTGTCTCTCCTTACTGTCTATGTACTTAACACCTCCTGTGAGACCAGTTTCAGATATCGATGCTTCACTTCAGGTTTGCTGTATCCCTTTTACCTTCTTATTGACGATATAACATAGAAATTGCATAGGAATTAAATACAAAATGCACAATGCCGATGTAACTACAAGAGGACTGACTCTTCTTACATTCTATTATTTGAGCCTTTCCTGTGAGACCAGTTTTAGATATTTATGCTTCACTTCAGGTGTACTGTATCCCGTGGACCTTCTTATTGCCTATGAAACAAAGAAATTGCATCGGAAGTAAATACAAAACGCACAATATCGACTTAAGTACTAGAAGGCTAACTCCTCTTACTGACTATGGTTTGAACCTTTCCTGTGAGACCAGTTTTAGATTCCGATGCTTCACTTCAGGTTTACTGTATCCCTTGGACCTTCATGTTGCCGACGAAACACAGAAATTGCATCGGAATTAAATAAAAAGCGCTTAATTCCGACTTAAGTACATGTGGACTGACTCTTCTTACATTCTATGATCTGATCATTTCCTGTGAGACCAGTTTTAGATATCAATCTTTCACTTTAGGTTTCCTGTATTCCTTGGACCTTCTTATTGACGATGGACACATAAATTGCATCGGAATTAAATACAAAATGCACAATGCCGACTTAAGTACAGTAGGACTGACTCTTATTGCATTCTATGATTCGAGCCTTTCCTGTGAAACCAGTTTTCGATTCCGATGCTTCACATCAGGTTTGCTGTATCCTTTGGACCATCTTATTGACGATGAAACACAGAAATTGCATCGGAATTAAATACAAAAGGCACAATGCCGACTTAAAAACAAGATGACTGACTCTTCTTACTATCGATGATTTGAGCCATTCCTGTGATACCAGTTTTAGATATCGATGCTTCTCTTCAGGAGTACTGTATCCCTTGGAACTTTTTAATGAAAGTGAAACTCAGAAACTGCGTGCGAATTAAATACAAAAGGCACAATGCAGACTTAAGTACGAGAATACTGCCTCTTCTTACTGTCTATGTTTTTAACCTTTCCTGTGAGACCAGTTTTAGATTCCGATGCTTCACCTCAGGTTTACTGTATCTCTTGGACCTTCTTATTGACGATGAAACACAGAAATTGCATCGGAATTAAGTACAGAAGGCACAATGCCGATTTAAGTACAAGAAGACAGACTCTTCTTACTGTCTATGCTTTGAGCCTATGCTGTGAGAACAGTTCTAGATTCCGATGCTTCACTTCAGGTTTACTGTATCCCTTGGACCTTGATATTGAACATGAAACACAGAAATTGCATCGGAATTAAATACAAAAGGCACAATGCCGATTTAAGTACAAGAAGACAGACTCTTCTTACTGTCTATGATTTGAGCCTATGCTGTGAGAAAAGTTCTAGATTCCGATGCTTCACTTCAGGTTTACTGTATCCCTTGGACCTTGATATTGAACATGAAACACAGAAATTGCATCGGAATTAAATACAAAGGGCACAATTATGGCTTAAGTACAAGTGGACTGACTCTTCTTACATTCTATGATTTGAGCATTTCCTGTGAGACCAGTTTTAGATATCGATCCTTCACTTTAGGTTTACTGTATTCCTTGGGCCTTCTTATTGACGATGACACACAGAAATTGCATCGGAATTAAATACAAAATGCACAATGGCGACTTAAGTACAGTAGGACTGACTCTTATTACATTCTAGGATTCGAGCCTTTCCTGTGAGACAAGTTTCCGGTTCCGATGCTTCACTTCAGGTTTACTGTATCCTTTGGACCGTCTTATTGACGATGAAACACAGAAATAGCATCGGAATTAAATACAAAAGGCACAATGCCGACGTAAGCACAAGAAGACTGACTCTTCTAACTCTCTATGCTTTCAACATTTCCTGCGTGACCAGTTTTAGATGCCGATGTTTCACTTCAGGTTTACTGTATCCCTTGCTCCTTCTAATTGACGATGAAGCACAGAAATTGCATCGGAATTAAATACAAAAGGCACAATACCGAATTAAGTACAAGAAGACAGACTCGTCTTACTGTCTATGCTTTCAGCGTATCCTGTGATAACAGTTTTAGATTCCGATGCTTCACATCAGGTTTACTGTATCCCTTGGACCTTCATGTTGCCGATGAAACACAGAAATTGCATCGGAATTAAATACAAAGGGCACAATTCCGACTTAAGTACATGTGGACTGACTCTTCTTACATTCTATGATCTGATCATTTCCTGTGAGACCAGTTTTAGATATCAGTCTTTCACTTTAGGTTTGCTGTATTCCTTGGACCTTCTTATTGACGATGGACACAGAAATTGCATCGGAATTAAATACAAAATGCGTAATGCCGACTTAAGTACAGTAGGACTGACTCTTATTACATTCTATGATTCGAGCCTTTCCTGTGAGACCAGTTTTCGATTCCGATGCTTCACATCAGGTTTGCTGTATCCTTTGGACCATCTTATTGACGATGAAACACAGAAATTGCATCGGAATTAAATACAAAAGGCACAATGGCGACTTAAAAACTAGAGGACTGACTCTTCTTACTATCGATGATTTGAGCCATTCCTGGGATACCAGTTTTAGATATCGATGCTTCTCTTCAGGTGTACTGTATCCCTTGGAACTTTTTAATGAAAGTGAAACTCAGAAACTGCGTGCGAATTAAATACAAAAGGCACAATGCAGACTTAAGTACAAGAAGACTGACTCATCTTACTGTCTATGCTTTGAAACTTTCATGCGTGACCAGTTTTAGATTCCGATGCTTCACTTCAGGTTTACTGTATCCCTTCGACCTTCTTATTGACGATGACACACAGAAATTGCATCGGAATTAAGTACAGAAGGCACAATGCCGACTTAAGTACAAGAAGACTGACTCATCTTACTGTCTATGCTTTGAAACTTTCATGCGTGACCAGTTTTAGATTCCGATGCTTCACTTCAGGTTTACTGTATCCCTTGGACCTTCTAATAGACGATGAAACACAGAAATTGCATCGGAATTAAATACAAAAGGCACAATACCGACATAAGTACAAGAAGACTGACTCATCTTACTTACTATGCTTTGAACCTTTCTTGTAAGACCAGTTTTAGATTCCGATACTATACTTCAGGTTAACTGTATCCCTTGGATCTTCTTATTGACGATGAAACACAGAAATTTCATCGGTATTAAATTCAATCGGCACAATGCCGAAGTTAGTACAAGAAGACTGACTCTCTTTACTGTCTATGATTGGACCTTTCCTGTGAGACCAGTTTTAGATTCCAATGCTTCACTTCAGGTATACTGTATCCCTTGGACCTTCTTATTGACGATGATACAGAGACATTGCATCTGAATTAAATACAAAAGGCACAATGCCGACTTAAGTACAAGAAGACCGACTCTTCTTACTGTCTATGTTTTGAACCTTTCCTGTGAGACCAGTTTTAGATATCGATGCTTCACTTCAAGTTTACTGTATCCCTTGGAGCTTCTTATTGGTGATGAGAAACAGAAATAGCAGCGAAATTAAATACAAAATACACAATGTAGACATTAGTACAAGAAGACTGACTCTTCTTACTGTCTATAATTTGAGCCTTTCCCGTGAGACCAGTTTTAGATTCCGATGCTTCACTTCAGGTTTACTGGACCCCTTGGACCTTCTTATTGACGATGAAACACAGTAATTGCATCGAAATTAAATAGAAAATGCACAATGTTGACTTTTGGACAAGAAGACTGTCTCTTCTTACTGACTATGATTTGAATCTTTCCTGTGAGACCAGTTTTTGATTCCGATGCTTCACTTCAGGTTTACTGAATCCCTTGGACCTTCTTATTGACGATGAAACACAGAAATTGCATCGAAATTAAATACAAAAGGCACAAAGCCGACTTAAGTACAAGAAGAGTGACTCTTCTTACTGTCTATGATTTGAACCTTTCCTGTGAGACCAGTTTTAGATTCGGATGCTTCACTTCAGGTTTACTGTATCCCTTGTACCTTCTTATTGACGATGAAACATAGAAATTGCATCGGATTTGAATACAAAAGGCCTAATGCCGACTTAAGTACAAGAAGAGTGACTCATCTTACATTCTATGTTTTGAGCCTTTCCTGTGAGACCAGTTTTAGATATCGATGCTTCACTTCAAGTTTACTGTATCCCTTGGAGCTTCTTATTGACGATGAAACACAGAAATTGCATCGGAATTAAATTGAAAAAGCACAATGCCGACTTAAGTGCAAGAAGACTGACTCTTCTTAGTGTCTATGGTTTGAACCATTCCTGTGATACCAGTTTTAGATTCCGATGCTTCACTTCAGGTTTACTGTATCCTTTGCACCTTCTTATTGACGATGAAACACATAAATTGCATCGGAATGAAATACAAAAGGCACAATGCCGATTTAAGTACAAAAAGACTGACTCTTCTTACTTTCTATGCTATGAACCTTTCCTGTGAGACCAGTTTTAGATTCCGGTGCCTCACGTCAGGTTTACTGTATCCCTTGGACCATCTAATAGACGATGAAACACAGAAATTGCATCGGAATTTAATACAAAAGGCACAATGCCGATTTTAGTACAAGAAGACTGACTCTTCTTACTCTCTATGCTATGAACCTTTCCTGTGAGACCAGTTTTAGATTCCAATGCTTCACTTCAGGTATACTGTATCCCTTGGACCTTCTTATTGACGATGATACAGAGACATTGCATCTGAAATAAATACAAAAGGCACAATGCCGACTTAAGTACAAGAAGCCTGACTCTTCTTTCTATCTATGTTTGATCCTTTCCTGTGAGACCAATTTTAAATTCCGATGCCTCAGTTCAGGTTTACTGTATCCCATGGACATTCTTATTGACGATGAAACACAGAAATAGCATCGGAATTTTTTACAAAAGGCACAATGCCGATTTAAGTACAAGAAGAGTGCCTCTTCTTACTGTCTATGTTTTGAACCATTCCTGTGAGACCAGTTTTCGATTCCGATGCTTCACATCAGGTTTGCTGCATCCTTTGGACCATCTTATTGACGATGAAACACAGAAATTGCATCGGAATTAAATACAAAAGGCACAATGGCGACTTAAAAACAAGAGGACTGACTCCTCTTACTATCGATGATTTGAGCCATTCCTGTGATACCAGTTTTAGATATCGATGCTTCTCTTCAGGTGTACTGTATCCCTTGGAACTTTTTAATGAAAGTGAAACTCAGAAACTGCGTGCGAATTAAATACAAAAGGCACAATGCAGACTTAAGTACAAGAAGACTGACTCATCTTACTGTCTATGCTTTGAAACTTTCATGCGTGACCAGTTTTAGATTCCGATGCTTCACTTCAGGTTTACTGTATCCCTTGGACCTTCTAATTGACGATGAAACACAGAAATTGCATCGGAATTAAATACAAAAGGCACAATGCCGATTTAAGTACAAGAAGACAGACTCTTCTTACTGTCTATGCTTTGAGCGTATCCTGTGATAACAGTTTTAGATTCCGATGCTTCAATTCAGGTTTACTGTATCCCTAGGAAGATCATATTGACGATGAAACACAGAAATTGCGTCGGAATTAAATACAAAGGGCAGAATTCCGACTTAAGTACAAGTGGACTGACTCTTCTTACATTCTATGATTAGAGCCTTTCCTGTGAGACCAGTTTTAGATATCGATGCTTCACTTCAGATTTACTGTATCCCTTGGACCTTTTTAATAAAGGTGAAACACAGATATTGGGTGCGAATTAAATACAAAAGTCACAATGCCGACTTAAGTACAAGAATACTGACTCTTCTTACTGTCTATGTTTTGAACCTTTCCTGTGAGACCAGTTTTAGATTCCGATGCTTCACTTCATGTCAACTGTATCGCTTGGACCTTCTTATTGTCGATGAAACACAGAAATTGCATCGCAATTAAATACAAAAGGCACAATGCCGACTTAAGTACATGAGGACTGACTCTTCTTACTTTCGATGATTTGAGCCTTTCCTGTGTGACCAGTTTTAGATATCGATGCTTCACTTCAAGTTTACTGTATCCCTTGGACCTTCTTATTGACGATGTTACATAGAAATTGCATCGGAATTAAATACAAAAATTACAATGCCTACGTAAGTAAAAGGAGACTGACTCTACTTACTGTCTATGCTTTAACCTCTCCTGTGAGACCAGTTTTAGATATCGATTCTTCACTTCAGGTGTACTGTGTCCCGTGGACCATTTTATTGACGATGAAACACAGAAATTGCATCCGAATGAAATACAAAAGGCACAATACCGACATAAGTACAAGAAGACTGACTCATCTTACTTACTATGCTTTGAACCTTCCTTGTAAGTCCAGTTTTAGATTCCGATGTTATACTTCAGGTTAACTGTATCCCTTGGACCTTCTTATTGACGATGAAACACAGAAATTTAATCGGTATTAAATTCAATCGGCACAATGCCGAAGTTAGTACAAGAAGACTGACTCTCTTTACTGTCTATGATTGGACCTTTCCTGTGAGACCAGTTTTAGATTCCAATGCTTCACTTCAGGTATACTGTATCCCCTGGACCTTCTTATTGACGATGATACAGAGACATTGCATCTGAATTAAATACAAAAGGCACAATGCCGACTTAAGTACAAGAAGACCGACTCTTCTTACTGTCTATGTTTTGAACCTTTTCTGTGAGACCAGTTTTAGATTCCGATGCTTCACATCAGGTGTACTGTATCCCTTGGACCTTCTTATTGACGACGAAACAAAGAAATTGCATCGGAATTAAATACAAAAGACACAATGCCGACTTAAGTACAAGAAGACTGACTCCTCGTATTGTCTATGTTTTGAACATTCCCTGTGAGACCAGTTTTAGATTCTGATGCTTCACTTCAGGTTTACTGTATCCCTTGGACCTTCTTATTGACGACGAAACAAAGAAATTGCATCGGAATTAAATACAAAAGGCACAATGCCGACTTAAGTACACGAACACTGACTCTTCATACTGTCTATGTTTTGGACCTTTCCCGTGAGGCAAGTTCTAGATATCGATGCTTCACTTCAGGTTTACTGGATCCCTTGGACCTTCTTATTGACGATGAAACACAGAAATTGCATCAGAATTAAATACAAAAGGCACAATGCCGAATTTAGTACAAGAAGACTGACTCTTCTTACTGTTTATACTTCGAACCTCAACTGTGAGACCAGTTCTAGATTCCCATGCTTCACTTCAAGTTTACAGAATCCCTTGGACCTTCTTATTGATGATGAGAAACAGAAATAGCAGCGAAATTAAATACAAAATACACAATGTAGACATTAGTACAAGAAGACTGACTCTTCTTACTGTCTATAATTTGAGCCTTTCCCGTGAGACCAGTTTTAGATTCCGATGCTTCACTTCAGGTTTACTGGACCCCTTGGACCTTCTTATTGACGATGAAACACAGTAATTGCATCGAAATTAAATAGAAAATGCACAATGTTGACTTTTGGACAAGAAGACTGTCTCTTCTTACTGACTATGATTTGAATCTTTCCTGTGAGACCAGTTTTTGATTCCGATGCTTCACTTCAGGTTTACTGAATCCCTTGGACCTTCTTATTGACGATGAAACACAGAAATTGCATCGAAATTAAATACAAAAGGCACAAAGCCGACTTAAGTACAAGAAGAGTGACTCTTCTTACTGTCTATGATTTGAACCTTTCCTGTGAGACCAGTTTTAGATTCGGATGCTTCACTTCAGGTTTACTGTATCCCTTGTACCTTCTTATTGACGATGAAACATAGAAATTGCATCGGATTTGAATACAAAAGGCCTAATGCCGACTTAAGTACAAGAAGACTGACTCATCTTACATTCTATGGTTTCAGCCTTTCCTGTGAGACCAGTTTTAGATATCGATGCTTCACTTCAAGTTTACTGTATCCCTTGGACCTTCTTATTGACGATGAAACACAGAAATTGCATCGGAATTAAATTGAAAAAGCACAATGCCGACTTAAGTGCAAGAAGACCGACTCTTCTTAGTGTCTATGGTTTGAACCATTCCTGTGATACCAGTTTTAGATTCCGATGCTTCACTTCAGGTTTACTGTATCCTTTGCACCTTCTTATTGACGATGAAACACATAAATTGCATCGGAATGAAATACAAAAGGCACAATGCCGATTTAAGTACAAAAAGACTGACTCTTCTTACTTTCTATGCTATGAACCTTTCCTGCGAGACCAGTTTTAGATTCCGGTGCCTCACGTCAGGTTTACTGTATCCCTTGGACCATCTAATAGACGATGAAACACAGAAATTGAATCGGAATTTAATACAAAAGGCACAATGCCGATTTTAGTACAAGAAGACTGACTCTTCTTACTCTCTATGCTATGAACCTTTCCTGTGAGACCAGTTTTAGATTCCAATGCTTCACTTCAGGTATACTGTATCCCTTGGACCTTCTTATTGACGATGATACAGAGACATTGCATCTGAAATAAATACAAAAGGCACAATGCCGACTTAAGTACAAGAAGCCTGACTCTTCTTTCTATCTATGTTTGATCCTTTCCTGTGAGACCAGCTTTAAATTCCGATGCCTCAGTTCAGGTTTACTGTATCCCATGGACATTCTTATTGACGATGAAACACAGAAATAGCATCGGAATTTTTTACAAAAGGCACAATGCCGATTTAAGTACAAGAAGAGTGCCTCTTCTTACTGTCTATGTTTTGAACCATTCCTGTGAGACCAGTTTTCGATTCCGATGCTTCACATCAGGTTTGCTGTATCCTTTGGACCATCTTATTGACGATGAAACACAGAAATTGCATCGGAATTAAATACAAAAGGCACAATGGCGACTTAAAAACAAGAGGACTGACTCTTCTTACTATCGATGATTTGAGCCATTCCTGTGATACCAGTTTTAGATATCGATGCCTCTCTTCAGGTGTACTGTATTCCTTGGAACTTTTTAATGAAAGTGAAACTCAGAAACTGCGTGCGAATTAAATACAAAAGGCACAATGCAGACTTAAGTACAAGAAGACTGACTCATCTTACTGTCTATGCTTTGAAACTTTCATGCGTGACCAGTTTTAGATTCCGATGCTTCACTTCAGGTTTACTGTATCCCTTCGACCTCCTTATTGACGATGACACACAGAAATTGCATCGGAATTAAGTACAGAAGGCACAATGCCGACTTAAGTACAAGAAGACTGACTCATCTTACTGTCTATGCTTTGAAACTTTCATGCGTGACCAGTTTTAGATTCCGATGCTTCACTTCAGGTTTACTGTATCCCTTGGACCTTCTAATTGACGATGAAACACAGAAATTGCATCGGAATTAAATACAAAAGGCACAATGCCGATTTAAGTACAAGAAGACAGACTCTTCTTACTGTCTATGCTTTGAGCGTATCCTGTGATAACAGTTTTAGATTCCGATGCTTCACTTCAGGTTTACTGTATCCCTAGGACCTTCATATTGACGATGAAACACAGAAATTGCATCGGAATTAAATACAAAGGGCAGAATTCCGACTTAAGTACAAGTGGACTGACTCTTCTTACATTCTATGATTAGAGCCTTTCCTGTGAGACCAGTTTTAGATATCGATGCTTCACCTCAGGTTTACTGTATACCTTGGACCTTTTTAATAAAGGTGAAACACAGATATAGGGTGCGAATTAAATACAAAAGTCACAATGCCGACTTAAGTACAAGAATACTGACTCTTCTTACTGTCTATGTTTTGAACCTTTCCGGTGAGACCAGTTTTAGATTCCGATGCTTCGCTTCATGTCAACTGTATCCCTTGGACCTTCTTATTGTCGATGAAACACAGAAATTGCATCGCAATTAAATACAAAAGGCACAATGCCGACTTAAGTACATGAGGACTGACTCTTCTTACTTTCGATGATTTGAGCCTTTCCTGTGTGACCAGTTTTAGATATCGATGCTTCACTTCAAGTTTACTGTATCCCTTGGACCTTCTTATTGACGATGTTACATAGAAATTGCATCGGAATTAAATACAGAAATTACAATGCCTACGTAAGTAAAAGGAGACTGACTCTACTTGCTGTCTATGCTTTAACCTCTCCTGTGAGACCAGTTTTAGATATCGATTCTTCACTTCAGGTGTACTGTGTCCCTTGGACCATTTTATTGACGATGAAACACAGAAATTGCATCCGAATGAAATACAAAAGGCACAATGCTGACTTAAGTACAAGAAGACTGTCTCTTCTTACTCTCTATGCTATGAACCTTTCCTGTGAGACCAGTTTTAGATTCCAATGCTTCACTTCATGTATAGTGTATCCCTTATACCTTCTTATCGACGATGATACAGAGACATTGCATCTGAAATAAATTCAAAAGGCACAATGCCGACTTAAGTACAAGAAGCCTGACTCTTCTTTCTATCTATGTTTGATCCTTTCCTGTGAGACCAGTTTTAAATTTCGATGCCTCAGTTCAGGTTTACTGTATCCCATGGACATTCTTATTGACGATGAAACACAGAAATAGCATCGGAATTTTTTACCAAAGGCACATTGCCGATTTAAGTACAAGAAGAGTGCCTCTTCTTACTGTCTATGTTTTGAACCATTCCTTTGAGACCTGTTTTACATTCCGATGCTTCACGTCAGGTTCACTGTATCCCTTGGACCTTCTTTTTGACGATGGAACACAGATAATGCATCGGAATTAAATACAAAAGGCACAATGCAGACCTAAGTACAAGAAGACTGACTCTTCTTACTGTCTATGTTTTGAACCTTTCCTGTGTGACAAGTTTTAGATTGCAATGCTTCACATCAAGTTTACTGTATCCCGTGGACCTTCTTATTGACGATGATACACAGAAATTGCATCGAAATTTAATACAAAATGCACAATGTAGACTTAAGTACAAGAAGACTGTCTCATGTTACTGTCTATGTTTTGAACCATTCCTGTGAGACCAGTTTTTGATTCCGATGCTTCACTTCAGGTTCACTGTATCCCTTGGACCTTCTTATTGACGATGAAACACAGAAATTGCATCGGAGTTGAATACAAAATGCACAATGCCGACATAAGTACAAGAACACTGACTCTTCATACAGTCTATGTTTTGAACCTTTCCTGTGAGACCTGTTTTAGATATCGATGCTTCACTTCAGGTTTACTGTATCCCTAGGAACTTCTTATTGACGATGAAGCAGAGAAATTGCATCCGAAATAAATACAAAAGGCACAATGCTGACTTAAGTACAAGAAGACTGTCTCTTCTTACTGACTATGATTTGAATCTTTCCTGTGAGACCAGTTTTAGATTCCGATGATTCACTTCAGGTTTACTGTATCCCTTGGACCTTCTTATTGACGATGAAACACAGAAATTGCATCGGAATTATATGCAAATGGCACAATGCCGACATAAGTACAAGAAGACTCACTCTTCTCCCTGTCTATGTTTTGAACCTATCCTGTGAGACCAGTTTTAGATTCCGATGCTTCACTTCAGCTTTACTGTATCCCTTGGACCTTTTTATTGACGATGGAACACAGAAATTGGTTCCGAATTAAATACAAAAGGCACAATACCGACTTAAGTACAACAAGACTTACTCTTCTTACTGTCTATGCTTTGAACCTTTCCTGTGAGCCCAGTTTTAGATTCCGATGCTTCTCTTAAGGTATACTGTATCCCTTGGACCTTCTTATTGACGATGAAACACAGAAATTGCATCGAAATTTAATACAAAATGCACAATGTAGACAAGAAGACTGTCTCTTGTTACTGTCTATATTTTGAACCATTCCTGTGAGACCAGTTTTTGATTCCGATGCTTCACTTTAGGTTCACTGTATCCCTTGGACCTTCTTATTGACGATGAAACACAGAAATTGCTTCGGAATTGAATACAAAAGGCACAATGCCGACGTAAGTACAAGAACACTGACTCTTTATACTGTCTATGCTTTGAACGTTTCCTGTGAGACCAGTTTTAGATTCCGATGCGTAACTTCAGGTATACTGTATCCCTCGGACCTTCTTATTGACGATGAAACACTGAAATTGCATCCGAATTAAATACGAAAGGCACAATGTAGACTTAAGTACAAGAAGACTGACCCTTCCTTCTGTCTATGTGTTGAACCTTCACTGTGAGACCAGTTTTAGATTCCGATGCTTCACTTCAGCTTTACTGTATCCCTTGGACCTTCTTATTGACGATGAAACATAGAAATTGCATCGGAATTACATACGACAGGCACAATGCCGACAAAAGTGCGTGAAGACTGTCTCTTCTTACTGTCTTTTTTTTTGAACACCTCCTGTGAGACCAGTTTCAGTTATCGATGCTTCACTTTAGCTTTACTGTATCCCTTTTACCTTCTTATTGACGATGATACACAGATATTGCATCGGAATTAAATACAAAAGGCACAATGCCGACTTAAGTACAGGAAGACTGACTCTTCTTACTGTCTATGTATTGAACCTTTCCTGTGAGACCAGTAGTGGATTCCGATGTTTCACATTATGTTTACTGTATCCCTTGGACCTTCTTATTGACGATGAAACATAGAAATTGCATCGGATTTAAATACAAAACGCCTAATGCCGACTTCAGTACAAGAAGACTGACTCTTCTGACATTCTATGGTTTGAGACTTTCCTGTGAGACCAGTTTTAGATATCGATGTTTCACTTCAGGTTTACTGTATCCCTTGGACCTTTTTAATGAAGGTGAAACACAGAAATTGCGTGCGAATTAAATACAAAAGGCACAATGCCGACTTATGTACAAGAATACTGACTCTTCTTACTGTCTATGTTTTAAACCTTTCCTTTGGGAGACCAGTTTTAGATTCCGATGCTTCACTTAAGGAAAACTCTATCCCTCGGACCTTCTTATTGACGATTAGACACAGAAATTGTATCGGAATTAAATACAAAAGGCACAATGCAGACTTAAGTACAAGAAGACTGACACTTCTTACTTACTATGCCATGAACCTTTCCTGTGAGACCAGTTTTAGATTCCGTTGCTTTACTTCAGGTTTACTGTAT
Source organism: Schistocerca americana (assembly GCF_021461395.2). Taxonomy (NCBI): domain Eukaryota; kingdom Metazoa; phylum Arthropoda; class Insecta; order Orthoptera; family Acrididae; genus Schistocerca; species Schistocerca americana. The sequence continues at coordinate 76,259,130 of NC_060121.1, read as the reverse complement.
CCCTTGCACATTCTTATTGAAGATGACACACAGAAATTGCATCGTTATTAAATTCAAACGGCACAATGCCGAATTTAGTACAAGAAGACTGACTCTCTCTACTGTCTATGATTGTACCTTTCCTGTGAGACCAGTTTTAGATTCCAATGCTTCACTTCGGGTATACTGTATCCCTTGGAACTTCTTATTGACGATGATACAGACACATTGCATCTGAATTAAATACAAAAGGCACAATGCCGACTTAAGTACAAGAAGACTGACTCCTCGTACTGTCTATGTTTTGAACATTTCCTGTGAGACCAGTTTTCGATTCTGATGCTTCACTTCAGGCTTACTGTATCCCTTGGACCTTCTTATTGACGACGAAACAAAGAAATTGCATCGGAATTAAACACAAAAGGCACAATACCGACCTAAGTACGAGAACACTGACTCTTCATACAGTCCATGATTTGAACCTTACCTGTGAGGCCAGTTTTAGATATCGATGCTTCACTTCAGGTTTACTGCACCCTTGGACCTTCTCATTGACGATGAAACACAGAAATTGCATCCGAATTACATACAAAAGGCACAATGCTGACTTTAGTACAAGAGGACTGACTCTTCTTACCGTTTACACTTCGAACCTCTCGTGTGAGACCAGTTGTAGATTCCGATGCGTCACTTCAGGTTTACTGTATCCCTTGGACCTTCTTCTTGACGATGAAACACAGAAATTGCATCGGATCAAATACATAAGGCACAATGCCGACTCACGAAGAAGAAGACTGACTCTTCTTACTGTCTATGCTTTGAACCTTTCCTGAGAGACCAGTTTTAGATATCGATGCTTCACTTCAGGTTTACTGTATCCCTTGGACCTTTTTAATGAAGGTGAAACACAGAAATTGCGTGCGAATTAAATACAAAAGGCAGAATGCCGACTTATGTACAAGACTACTGACTCTTCTTACTGTCTATGTTTTGAATCTTTCCTGTGAGACCAGTTTTAGATTCCGATGCTTCACTTCAGGTATACTCTATCCCTCGGACCTTCTTATTGACGATTAGACACAGAGATATATCGGCATTAAATACAAAAGGCACAATGCAGACTTAAGTACAGGAAGACTGACTCTTCTTACTGTCTATGTTTTGTACCTTTCTTGTGAGACCAGTTTTTGATATCATTGCTTCACCTCAGGTTTACTGTATCCCTTGGACCTTTTTAATGACGGTGAAACACAGAAATTGCGTGCGAATTAAATACAAAAGGCACAATGTCGACTTAAGTACAAGAATACTGACTCTTCTTACTGTCTATGATTTGAACCTTTCCTGTGAGACCAGTTTTAGATCCCGATGCTTCGCTTCAGGTTTACTGTATCCCTTGGACCTTCTTATTGACGATGAAACACAGAAATTGCATCGGAATTAAATACAAATGGCACTATGCCGACTTAAGTACATGAGGACTGACTCTTCATACTTTCGATGATTTGAGCCTTTCCTGTGAGACCAGTTCTAGATATCGATGCTACACTTCAAGTTTACTGTATCGCTTGGACCTTCTTATTGACAATGATACACAGAAAATGCATCGGAATTAAATACAAAAGGCACAATGCCGACACAAGTACAAGAAGACTGAAACTTCCTACTTACTATGCTATGAACCTTTCCTGTGAGACCAGTTTTAGATTCTGATGCTTTACTTCAGGTTTACTGTATCCCTTGCACCTTCTTATTGACGATGAAACACAGAAATTGCATCGGTATTAAATTCAAACGGCACAATGCCGACTCACGAAGAAGAAGACTGACTCTTCTTACTGTCTATGCTTTGAACCATTCCTGTGAGACAAGTTTTAGATTCCGATGCTTCACTTCAGGTTTACTGTATCCCTTGGACCATGTAATTGACGATGAAACACAGAAATTGCATCGGAATTAAATGCAAAATGCACAAAGCCGATTTAAGTACAAGAAGACTGACTCTTCTTACTGTCTATATTATGAACCTTTCCTGTGAGACCAGTTTTAGATTCCGATGCTTCACCTCAGGTTTACTGTATCCCTTGGACCTTCTTTTTGACGATGAAACACAGAAATTGCATCTGATCAAATAAATAAGGCACAATGCCGACTCACGAAGAAGAAGACTGACTCTTCTTAATGGCTATGCTTTGAACCTTTCCTGAGAGACCAGTTTTAGATATCGATGCTTCACTTCAGGTTTACTGTATCCCTTGGACCTTTTTAATGAAGGTGAAACACAGAAATTGCGTGCGAATTAAATACAAAAGGCACAATGCCGACTTATGTACAAGACTACTGACATTTCTTACTGTCTATGTTTTGAACCTTTCCTGTGAGACCAGTTTTAGATTCCGATGCTTCACTTCAGGTATACTCTATCCCTCGGACCCTCTTACTGACGATTAGACACAGAGATTGTATCGGAATTAAATACAAAAGGCACAATGCAGGCTTAAGTACAAGAAGACTGACTCTTCTTACTGTCTATGTTATGTACCTTATTTGTGAGACCAGTTTTAGATATCATTGCTTCACCTCAGGTTTTCTGTATCCCTTGGACATTTTTAATGACGGTGAAACACAGAAATTGCGTGCGAATTAAATACAAAAGGCACAATGCCGACTTAAGTACAAGAATACTGACTCTTCTTACTGTCTATGTTTTGAACCTTTCCTGTGAGACCAGTTTTAGATTCCGATGCTTCGCTTAAGGTTTACTGTATCCCTTGGACCTTCTTATTGACGATGAAACACAAAAATTGCATCGGAATTAAATACGTAAGGCACTATGCCGACTTAAGTACATGAGGACTGTCTCTTCATACTTTCGATGATTTGAGCCTTTCCTGTGCGACCAGTTTTAGATATCGATGCTTCACTTCAAGTTTACTGTATCGCTTGGACCTTCTTATTGACGATGATACACAGAAAATGCATCGGAATTAAATACAAAAATTACAATGAGTACTTAAGTAAAAGGAGACTGACTCTACTTACTGTCTATGTTTTAACTTTCCTGTGAGACCAGTTTTAGATATCGATGCTTCACTTCAGGTTTACTGTATCCCTTGGACCTTTTTATTGACGCCGAAACACAGACATTGCATCCGAATTAAATACACAAGGCACAATGCCGACTTTAGTACAAGAACACTGACTCTTCTAACTTACTATGCTATGAACCTTTCCTGTGAGACCAGTTTTAGATTCAGATGCTTTACTTCAGGTTTACTGTATCCCTTGCACCTTCTTATTGACGATGAAACACAGAAATTGCATCGGTATTAAATTCAAACGGCACAATGCCGAATGTAGAACAAGAAGCCTGACTCTCTTTACTGTCTATGATTGTACCTTTCGTGTGAGACCAGTTTTAGATTCCAATGCTTCGCTTCAGGTATACTGTATCCCTTGGACCTTCTTATTGACGATGATACAGAGACATTGCATCTGAATTAAATACAAAAGGCACAATGCCGACTTCAGTACAAGAAGTCTAACTCTTCTTACTATCTATGTTTGAACCTTTCCTTTGAGACCAGTTTTAGATTCCGTTGCTTCAGTACAGGTTTACTGTATCCCTTGGACCTTCTTATTGACGATGATACAGAGACATTGCATCTGAATTAAATACAAAATGCACAATGTAGGCTTTAGTACAAGAAGACTTACTCTTCTTAATGTCTAAGTTTTGAATCTTTCCTGTGAGACTTGGTTTAGATTCCGATGCTTCACTTCAGGTATACTGTATCCTTTGGACCTTCTTATTAACGATGAAACACTGAAATTGATTCGGAATTTAATACAAAAGGCACAATGCCGACTTAGGTACAAGAAGACTGACTCTTCTTAGTGTCTAAGCTTTGAACTTTTTCTGTGAGGCCAGTTTTAAATATCGATGCTTCACTTGAGATTTACTGTATCCCTTGGAACTCCTTATTGACGATGAAGCACAAAAATTGCATCGAAATTAAATACAAAAGGCACAATGCCGACTTAAGTACAAGAAGACTGACTACTCTTTCTGTCTATGTGTTGAAAGTTTACTGTGAGACCAGTTTTAGATGCCGACGCTTAACTTCAGGTATACTGTATCCCTCGGACCCTCTTATTGGCGATGAAACACCGAAATTGCATTCGAATTAAATACAAAAGGCACAATGCCGATTTAAGTACAAGAAGACTGACTCTTCTTTCTGTCTATGTGTTGAAAGTTTACTGTGAGACCAGTTTTAGATTCCGACGCTTGACTTCAGGTATACTGTATCCCTCGGACCCTCTTATTGACGATGAAACACTGAAATTGCATCCGAATTAAAAACAAAAGGCACAATGCCAGCATAAGTACAAGGGGACTGACTCTTCTTACATTCTATGATTTGAGCCTTTCCTGTGAGACCAGTTTTAGATATCGATGCATCACTTCAGGATTACTGTATGCCTTGGACCTTCTTATTGACGATGAAACATAGAAATTGCATCGGATTTAAATACAAAATGGCCTAATGCCGACTTAAGTAGAAGAAGACTGTCTCTTCTTACTTTCTATGATTGAGCCTTTCCTGTGAGACCAGTTTTAGATATCGATGCTTCACTTCATGTTTACTGTATCCCTTGGACCTTCTCATTGACGATGAACCACAGAAAGTGCATCGGAATTAAATTGAAATAGCACAATGCCAACTTAAGTGCAAGATGACTGACTCTTCTTAATGTCTATGGTTTTAACCGTTCCTGTGATACCAGTTTTAGATTCCGATGCTTCACTTCAGGTTTACTGTATCCCTTGGACCATCTAATTGACGATGAAACACAGAAATTGCATCGGAATTAAATACAAAAGGCACAATGCCGACATAAGTACAAGAAGACCGACTCTTCTTACCTTCTACGCTATGAACCTTTCCTGTGAGACCAGTTTTAGATTCCGATGCATTACTTCAGGTTTATTGTATCCCTTGCACCTTCTTATTGACGATGAAACACAGAAAATGCATCAGTATTAAATTCAAACGGCACAATGCCGAATTTAGTTTAAGAAGACTCTCTTTACTGTCTATGATTGTACCTTTCCTGTGAGACCAGTTTTAGATTCCAATGCTTCACTTCACGTATACTGTATCACTTGGACCTTCTAATTGACGATGATACAGAGACATTGAATCTGAACTAAATACAAAAGGCACAACGCTGACTTAAGTACAAGAAGTCTGACTCTTCTTTCTCTCTATGTTTAAACCTTACCTGTGAGACCAGTTTTAGATTCTTATGCTTAAGTTCAGGTTTACTGTATCCCTTGGACATTCTTATTGACGATGAAACATAGAAATTGCATTGGAATTTTTTTACAAAAGGCACAATGCCAACATAAGTACAAGAAGTGTGACTCTTCTTACTGTCTATGTTTTGAACCTTTCCTGTGAGACCAGTTTTAGATATCGATGCTTCACTTCAGGATTACTGTATCCCTTGGACCTTCTTATTGACGATGAAACACAGAAATTACATCGGAATTAAATACAAAAGGCACAATGCAGACTTAAGTAACAGAAGACTGACTCTTCTTACTGTCTATGCTTTGATCCTTTCCTGTGAGACCAGTTTTTGATTCCGAAGCCTCACTTCAGCTTTACTGTATCCCTTGGACCTTCTTATTGACGATGAAACAAAGAAATTGCATCGGAATTACATATGAAAGGCACAATGCCGACATAAGTACAAGAAGACTGCCTCTTCTTACTGTCTTTTCTTTGAACCCCTCCTGTTAGACCAGTTTCAGTTATCGATGCTTCACTTCAGTTTTACTGTATCCCTTTTACCATCTTATTGACGATGATACACAGATATTGCATCGGAATTAAATACAAAAATCACAATGCCTACTTAAGTACAAGAAGACTGACACTACTTACTGTCTTTATTTTGAACCTTTCCTGTGAGACCAGTTTTAGATATCGATGCATCACTTCAGGATTACTGTATGCCTTGGACCTTCTTATTGACGATGAAACATAGAAATTGCATCGGATTTAAATACAAAATGGCCTAATGCCGACTTAAGTAGAAGAAGACTGTCTCTTCTTACTTTCTATGATTGAGCCTTTCCTGTGAGACCAGTTTTAGATATCGATGCATCACTTCAGGTTTACAATATCCCTTGGACCTTCTTATTGACGATGAAACACAGAAATTGCATCGGAATTAAATTGAAAAAGCACAATGCCGACTTAAGTGCAAGAAGACTGACTCTTCTTAGTGTCTATGTTTTCAACCTCTCCTATGAGACCAACTTTAGATTCCGATGCTTCGCCACAGGTGTACTGTACCCCTTGGACCTTCTTATTGACGATGAAACACAGATATTGCATCAAAATTAAATACAAAATGCACAATGTAGACTTAAGTTCAAGAAGACTGATTCTTGGTACTGTCTACGTTTTGAACCTATCCTGTGAGACCAGCTTTAGATTCTGATGCGTCACTGCAGTTTTACTGTATCCCTTGGACCTCCTTATTGACGATGAAACACAGAAATTGCATCGGAATTAAATACAAAAGGCATAATGCCGACTTAAGTAAAAGAACACTGACTCTTTATACTGTCTATGATTTGAACCTATCCTGTGTGACCAGTTTTAGATAACGATGCTTCACTTCAGTTTTACTGCATCCCTTGGACCTTCTTATTGACGATGAAACCCAGAAATTGAATACGAATTATATGAAAAAGTCACAATGCCGAATTTAGTACAAGAAGACTGACACTTTTGAGTGTCTATATTTTGAACCTTCCATGTGAGACCAGTTTTAGATTCCGATGCTTCACCTCAGGTTTACTGTATCCCTTGGACCTTCTTATTGACGATTAAACACAGAAATTGCATCGAAATCAATTACAAAATGCACAATGTTGACTTAAGTACAAGAAGATTAACTCCTCTCACTGTCTATGTTCTGAACCTTTCCTGTGAGCCCAGTTTTAGATTCTGATGCTTCACCTCAGGTTTACTGTATCGCTTGCACATTCTTATTGACGATGAAACACAGAAATTGCTACGAATTAAATACAAAAGACATAATGCCGACTTAAGTACAAGAAGACAGACTCTTCTGACTTTCTATGCTATGAACCTTTCCTGTGAGACCAGTTTTATATTCCGATGCTTCACTTCAGGTTTACTGTTTCCCTTGCACATTCTTATTGACGATGAAACACAGAAATTGCATCGGTATTAAAGTCAAACGGCACAATGCCGACTTAAGGTCAAGAAGACTGACTCTTCTTACTGTCCATGTTTTGAACCTTTCCTGTGAGATCAATTTTAGATTGCAATGCTTTGCAGTAGGTTTACTGTATCCCTTGGACCTTCTTCTTGACGATGAAACACAGAAATTGCAATGAAATTAAATACAAAATGCACAATGTAGACTTAAGTACAAGAGACTGACTACTTTTATTGCCTAACATTTGAACCTTTCCTGTGACAATAGTTTTGGATTCCGATGCTTCACTTCAGGTTTACTGTATCCCATGGACTTTCTTATTGACGATGATACACAGAATTTGCATCGGAATTAAATACAAAAATCACAATCCCTACTTAAGTACAAGAAGACTGACTCTACTTACTGTCTATGTCTTGACCTTTCCTGTGAGACCAGTTTTAAATTGCGATGCTTCGCTTCAGGTTTACTGTATCCCTTGGACTTTCTTATTGACGATTAAACACAGAAATTGCATCGAAACAATTACAAAATGCACAATGTAGACTTAAGTACAAGAAGACTGACTCCTCTTACTGTCTATGTTCTGAACCTTTTCTGTGAGTCCAGTTTTAGATTCTGATGCTACACCTCAGGTTTACTGTATCGCATGGCCCTTCTTATTGATGATGAAACACAGAAATTGCATCGGAATTAAATACAAATGGCACAATGCCGACTTAAGTACAAGATGACTGACTCTTCTTGCTGTCTATGTCTTGAACCGTTCCTGAGAGACCAGTTTTAGATGCCGATGCTTCACTTCACTTTTACTGTATCCCTTGGACCTTCGTATTGACGATGAAACACAGAAATTGCAACGAAATTAAATACAAAATGCACAATGTAGACTTAAGTATAAGAAGAGTGACCCTTCTTATTGCCTATGTTTTGAACCTTTCCTGTGACAATAGTTTTGGATTCCGATGTTTCACATCAGGTTTACTGTATCCCATGGACCTTCTAATTGACGATGATACACAGAGTTTGCATCGGAATTAAATACAAAAATCACAATCCCTACTTAAGTACAAGAAGACTGACTCTACTTACTGTCTATGTCTTGAACCTTTCCTGTGAGACCAGTTTTAGATTCCGATGCTTTACTTCACGTTTACTGTATCCCTTGGACCTTCTTATTCACGGTTAAACACAGAAATTGCATCGAAATCAATTACAAAATGCACAATGTAGACTTAAGTACAAGAAGACTGACTCCTCTTACTGTCTATGTTCTGAACCTTTTCTGTGAGACCAGTTTTATATTCTGATGCTTCACCTCAGGTTTACTGTATCGCTTGGACCTTCTTATTGACGATGAAACACAGAAATTGCATCGGAATTAAGTACAAAAAGCACAATTCCGACTTAAGTACAAGAAGACTGACTTTTCTTACTTTCTATGCTATGAACCTCTCCTGTGAGAACAGTTTTAGATTCCGATGCTTCACTTCAGGTTTACTGCATCCCTTGGACCTTCTTATTGATGATGAAACACAGAAATTGCATCCGAATTAAATAGAAAAGGCACAATGCCGTCTTTAGTACAAGAAGACTGACATTTCTTACTGTCTATATTTTGAACCTTTTCTGTGAGACCAGTTTTATATCCCGATGCTTCACCTCAGAATTACAGAATCCCTCGGACCTTCTTCTTGACAATGAAACACAGAAATTGCATTGAAAATAATTACAAAATGCACAATGTAGACTTTAGTACAAGAAGACTAACTCCTCTTACTGTCTATGTTATGAACCTTTCCTGTGAGACCAGTTTTAGATTCCGACGCTTAACCTCTGGATTACTGTATCCCTTCGACCTTCTTATTGACGATTAAACACAGAAATTGGATCTGAGTCAAATACATAAGGCACAATGCCGACTTACGTACAAGAAGACTGACTCATCTTACTGTCTATGCTTTGAACCTTTCCTGTGAGTCCAGTTTTAGATTCCGATGCTTCACTTCAGGTTTACTGTATCCCTTGGACCTTCTTATTGACGATTAAACACAGAAATTGCATCGAAATCAATTACAAAATGCACAAAGCTGACTTAAGTACAAGAAGATTGACCCCTCTCACAGTCTATGTTCTGAACCTTTCCTGTGAGACCAGTTTTAGATTTTGATGCTTCACCTCAGGTTTACTGTATCGCTTGGACCTTCATATTGACGATGAAACACAGAAATTGCATCGGAATTAAGTACAAAAAGCACAATGCCGACTTAAGTACAAGAAGACTGACTCTTCTTACTTTCTATGCTATGAACCATTCCTGTGAGACCAGTTTTGGATTCCGATGCTTCACTTCAGGTTTACTGTATCCTTTGCACCATCTTATTGACGATGAAACACGGAAATTGCATCGGTATTAAAATCAAACGGCACAATGCCGACTTAAGTTCAAGAAGACTGACTCTTCTTACTGTCCATGTTTTGAACCATTGCTGTGAGACCAATTTTAGATTGCAATGCTTTGCAGTAGGTTGTCTGTATCCCTTGGACCTTCTTATTGACGATGAAACACAGATATTGCAACGAAATTAAATACAAAATGCACAATGTAGACTTAAGTACAAGAAGTCTGACTCCTCTTACTGTCTATGTTAAGAATCTTTCCTGTGAGACCATTTTTAGATTCCGATGCTTCACCTCTGGTTTACTGTATCCCTTGGACCTTCTTATTGACGATGAAACACAGAAATTGCATCGAAATCAATTACAAAATGCACAAAGTTGACTTAAGTACAAGAAGATTGACTCCTCTCACAGTCTATGATCTGAACCTTTCCTGTGAGACCAGTTTTAGATTTTGATGCTTCACCTCTGGTTTACTGTATCCCTTGGACCTTCTTATTGACGATGAAACACAGAAATTGCATCGACATCAATTACAAAATGCACAAAGTTGACTTAAGTACAAGAAGATTGACTCCTCTCACAGTCTATGTCTTGAACCTTTCCTCTGAGACCAGTTTTAGATTCCGATGCTTCACTTCAGGTTTACTGTATCCCTTGGACCTTCTTATTGACGATTAAACACAGAAATAGCATCGAAATCAATTACAAAATGCACAAAGTTGACTTAAGTACAAGAAGATTGACTCCTCTCACAGTCTATGTTCTGAACCTTTCCTGTGAGACCAGTTTTAGATTTTGATGCTTCACCTCAGGTTTACTGTATCGCTTGGACCTTCATATTGAGGATGAATCACAGAAAGTGCATCGGAATTAAGTACAAAAAACACAATGCCGACTTAAGTACAAGAAGACTGACTCTTCTTACTTTCTATGCCACGAACCATTCCTGTGAGACCGGTTTTGGATTCCGATGCTTCACTTCAGGTTTACTGTATCCTTTGCACCTTCTTATTGACGATGAAACACGGAAATTGCATCGGTATTAAAATCAAACGGCACAATGCCAACTTAAGTTCAAGAAGACTGACTCTTCTTACTGTCCATGTTTTGAACCTTTGCTGTGAGACCAATTTTAGATTGCAATACTTTGCAGTAGGTTTTCTGTATCCCTTGGACCTTGTTATTGACGATAAAACACAGATATTGCAACGAAATTAAATACAAAATGCACAATGTAGACTTAAGTACAAGAAGACTGAAACCTCTTACGGTCTATGTTATGAACCTTTCCTGTGAGACCAGTTTTAGATTCCGATACTTCACCTCTGGTTTACTGTATCCCTTGGACCTTCTTATTGACGATGAAACACAGAAATTGGATCGGAATCAAATACATAAGGCACAATGCCGGCTTACGTACATGAAGACTGACTCTTCTTACAGTATATGCTATGAACCTTTGCTGTGAGACCAGTTTTAGATTCCGATGCTTCACCTCAGGTTTACAGAATCCCTTGGACCTTCTTATTGACGATGAAACACAGAAATTGCATCGAAATTAAATACAAAATGCACTATGTAGTCTTAAGTACAAGAAGACTGGCTCTTGTTACTGCCTATGTTTTGAACCATTCCTTTGAGTCCAGTTTTAGATTCCGATGCTTCACATTAGGTACCCGGAACCCCACTGGCCCTTCATATTGACGATGAAACACAGAAATTGCATAGGAATTGAATAAAAAAGGCACAATGCCGACTTAAGTACAAGAAGACTGGCTCTTCTTACATTCTATGTTTTGAACCTTTCCTGTGGCACCAGGTTTAGATTCCGATGCTCCACTTCAGGTTTACTGTATCCCTTGGGCCTTCTTATTGACAACGAAACACAGAGATTGCATCGGAATTGAACACAAATGACACAAGTAGACTGACTCCTCTTACTGTCTATGTTTTGAACCTTTCCTGTGAGACCAGTTTTAAATTCCGATTCTTCACTTCAGGTTTAGTGTATCCCTTGGACCTTCTTATTGACGATGAAACACAGAAATTGCATCGGAATTCATTAAAAGACGCACAATGCCGACTTAAGTACAAGAAGACTGACTCTTCTTACTGTCTATGCTTTGAACCACTTCTGTGAGTATAGGTTTTGGATTCCGATGCTTCACTTCAGGTTTACTGTATCACTTGGACCTTCTCATTGACGATGAAACACAGAATTGCTTCGGAATTAAATACAAAATGCACAATGCCGACTTAAGTACAAGAGGACTGACTCTTCTTACATTCTATTAGTTGAACCTTTCCTGTGAAACCAGTTTTATATTCTGATGCTTCACCTCAGGTTTACTGTATCGCTTGGACCTTCTTATTGACGATGAAACACAGAAATTGCATCGGAATTAAGTACAAAAAGCACAATTCCGACTTAAGTACAAGAAGACTGACACTTCTTACTTTCTATGCTATGACCTATCCTGTGAGACCAGTTTTAGATTCCGATGCTTCACTCCAGGTTTACTGCATCCCTTGAACCTTCTTATTGATGATGAAACACAGATATTGTATCCGAATTAAATAGAAAAGGCACAATGCCGTCATTAGTACAAGAAGACAGACATATCTTACTGTCTATATTTCGAACCTTTCCTATGGGACCAGTTTTATATCCCGATGCTTCACCTCAGGATTACAGAATCCTTTGGACCTTCTTATTGACAATGAAACACAGAAATTGCATTGAACATAATTACAAAATGCACAATGTAGACTTTAGCACATGAAGACTGACTCTTCTTACTGTCTATGTTTTGAATCATTCCTGTGAGACCTGTTTTAGATTCCGGTGCTTAACTTCAGGTTTACTGTATCCCTTGGACCTTCTTATTGACGATGAGACACAGAAAATAATTCAGAATTTAATACAACAGGCACAATGCCGACTTAAGTACTATACCACTGACTCTCCACACTGTCTGTGTTTTGAACCTTTCCTGTGAGACCAGTTTTAGATATCGATGGTTCACTTCAGGTTTACTGTATCCCTTGGACCTTCTTATTGACGATTAAACACAGAAATCGCATCGGAATTATATACAAAAGCCACAATGCCGACATAAGTACAAGATGACAGACTCTTCTTGCTGTCTATGTTTTGGACCGTTCCTGAGAGACCAGTCTTAGATACCGATGCTTCACTTCAGGTTTACTGTATCGCTTGGACCTTCTTATTGACGATGAAACACAGAAACTGCAACGAAATTAAATACAAAATGCACAATGTAGACTTAAGTACAAGAATACTGACACCTCTTATTGCCTATTTTTTTAAATTTCCAGTGACAATAGTTTTGGATTCCGATGCTTCACTTCAGGTTTACTGTATCCCATGGACCTTCTTATTGACGATGATACACAGAATTTGCATCGGAATAAAATACAAAAATCACAATCCCTACTTAAGTACAACAAGGCTGACTCTACGTACTGTCTATGACTTGAACCTTTCCTGTGAGACCAGTTTTAGATTCCGATGCTTCACCTCAGGTTTACAGAATCCCTTGGACCTTCTTATTGACGATGAAACACAGAAATTGCATCGAAAAAAAATACAAAATGCACTATGTAGACTTAAGTACAAGAAGACTGGCTCTTGTTACTGCCTATGTTTTGAACCATTCCTTTGAGTCCAGTTTTAGATTCCGATGCTTCACATTAGGTACACTGTATTCCTTGGACCTTCTTATTGACGATGAAACACAGAAATTGCATAGGAATTGAATAAAAAAGGCACAATGCCGACTTAAGTACAAGAAGACTGGCTCTTCTTACATTCTATGATTTGAACCTTTCCTGTGGCACCAGGTTTAGATTCCGATGCTCCACTTCAGGTTTACTGTATCCCTTGGGCCTTCTTATTGATAACAAAACACAGAGATTGCATCGGAATTGAACACAAATAACACAAGTAGACTGACTCCTCTTACTGTCTATGTTTTGAACCTTTCCTGTGAGACCAGTTTTAGATTCCGATTCTTCACTTCAAGTTTAGTGTATCCCTTGGAGCTTCTTCTTGACGATGAAACTGAGAAATTGAACGGAATTAAATACAAAATTCACAGTGCCGACTTAAGATGAAGTAGACTGACTCTTCTTACTGTCTATAATTTGAAACTTTCCTGTGAGACTAGTTTTGGATTCCGATGCTTCACATTACGTTTACTGTATCCCTTGGACCTTCTTATTGACGATGAAACACTGAAATTGCATCGGAATTAAATAAAAAAGGCTCAATGCCGACTTAAGAACAAGAAGACTGACTCTTCTTACTGTCTATGTTTTGAACCTTTCCTGTGAGTCCAGTTTTAGAATCCGATGCTCCACTTCTGGTTTACAGTATTACTTGGACCTTCTCATTGACGATGAAACACAGAAATTGCATCGGAATTAAATACAAAAAGCGCAATGCCGACTTAAGTACAAGAAGGCTGACTCTTCTTACTGTCTATGATTTGAACCTCTCCTGTGAGACCAGTTTTAGATTCAAAGTTTCACTTCAGGTTTACTGTATCCCTTGGAGCTTCTTATTGACGATGAAGCACAGAATTTGCATCGGAATTAAACACAAAAGGCACAATGCTGACTTAAGTACAAGTACACTGACTCTTCTACATGTTTATGATTTGAACCTTTCCTGTGAGACCAGTTTTAGATTCCGATGCTTCACTTCAGTTTTACTGTATCCCTTGGACCTTCTTGTTGACGATGAAACACAGAAATTGCATCGGGATTAAATACAAAAGGCACAATGCTGACTTAAGTACAAGTACACTGACTCTTCTACATGTTTATGATTTGAACCTTTCCTGTGAGACCAGTTTTAGATTCCGATGCTTCACTTCAGTTATACTGTATCCCTTGGACCTTCTTGTTGACGATGAAACACAGAAATTGCATTGGAGTTAAATACAAAGGGCACAATGCCGACTTAAATTCAAGAAGACTGACTCCTCTAACCGTCTATGATTTGAACCTTTCCTGTGAGACCAGTTTTAGATTCCAAACCTCCACCTCAGGTTTACTGTAAACCTGGGAGCTTCTTATTGACGATGAAGCACAGATATTGCATCGGAATTAAATACAAAAGGCACAATGCCGACTTAAGTACAAGAAAACTGACTCTTCTTACTGTCTATGCTTTGAACCACTTCTGTGAGTATAGGTTTTGGATTCCGATGCTTCACTTCAGGTTTACTGTATCACTTGGACCTTCTCATTGACGATGAAACACAGAATTGCTTCGGAATTAAATACAAAATGCACAATGCCGACTTAAGTACAAGAGGAATGACTCTTCTTACATTCTATTAGTTGAACCTTTCCTGTGAAACCAGTTTTATATTCTGATGCTTCACCTCAGGTTTACTGTATCGCTTGGACCTTCTTATTGACGATGAAACACAGAAATTGCATCGGAATTAAGTACAAAAAGCACAATTCCGACTTAAGTACAAGAAGACTGACACTTCTTACTTTCTATGCTATGACCTATCCTGTGAGACCAGTTTTAGATTCCGATGCTTCACTTCAGGTTTACTGCATCCCTTGGACCTTCTTATTGATGATGAAACACAGAAATTGCATCCGAATTAAATAGAAAAGGCACAATGCCGTCTTTAGTACAAGAAGACTGACATTTCTTACTGTCTATATTTTGAACCTTTTCTGTGAGACCAGTTTTATATCCCGATGCTTCACCTCAGAATTACAGAATCCCTCGGACCTTCTTCTTGACAATGAAACACAGAAATTGCATTGAAAATAATTACAAAATGCACAATGTAGACTTTAGTACAAGAAGACTAACTCCTCTTACTGTCTATGTTATGAACCTTTCCTGTGAGACCAGTTTTAGATTCCGATGCTTCACTTCAGGTTTACTGTATCCCTTGGACCTTCTTATTGACGATTAAACACAGAAATTGCATCGAAATCAATTACAAAATGCACAAAGCTGACTTAAGTACAAGAAGATTGACCCCTCTCACAGTCTATGTTCTGAACCTTTCCTGTGAGACCAGTTTTAGATTTTGATGCTTCACCTCAGGTTTACTGTATCGCTTGGACCTTCATATTGACGATGAAACACAGAAATTGCATCGGAATTAAGTACAAAAAGCACAATGCCGACTTAAGTACAAGAAGACTGACTCTTCTTACTTTCTATGCTATGAACCATTCCTGTGAGACCAGTTTTGGATTCCGATGCTTCACTTCAGGTTTACTGTATCCTTTGCACCTTCTTATTGACGATGAAACACGGAAATTGCATCGGTATGAAAATCAAACGGCACAATGCCGACTTAAGTTCAAGAAGACTGACTCTTCTTACTGTCCATGTTTTGAACCATTGCTGTGAGACCAATTTTAGATTGCAATGCTTTGCAGTAGGTTGTCTGTATCCCTTGGACCTTCTTATTGACGATGAACACAGATATTGCAACGAAATTAAATACAAAATGCACAATGTAGACTTAAGTACAAGAAGTTTGACTCCTCTTACTGTCTATGTTAAGAATCTTTCCTGTGAGACCATTTTTAGATTCCGATGCTTCACCTCTGGTTTACTGTATCCCTTGGACCTTCTTATTGACGATGAAACACAGAAATTGCATCGAAATCAATTACAAAATGCACAAAGTTGACTTAAGTACAAGAAGATTGACTCCTCTCACAGTCTATGATCTGAACCTTTCCTGTGAGACCAGTTTTAGATTTTGATGCTTCACCTCTGGTTTACTGTATCCCTTGGACCTTCTTATTGACGATGAAACTCGGAAATTGCATCGACATCAATTACAAAATGCACAAAGTTGACTTAAGTACAAGAAGATTGACTCCTCTCACAGTCTATGTCTTGAACCTTTCCTCTGAGACCAGTTTTAGATTCCGATGCTTCACTTCAGGTTTACTGTATCCCTTGGACCTTCTTATTGACGATTAAACACAGAAATAGCATCGAAATCAATTACAAAATGCACAAAGTTGACTTAAGTACAAGAAGATTGACTCCTCTCACAGTCTATGTTCTGAACCTTTCCTGTGAGACCAGTTTTAGATTTTGATGCTTCACCTCAGGTTTACTGTATCGCTTGGACCTTCATATTGAGGATGAATCACAGAAAGTGCATCGGAATTAAGTACAAAAAACACAATGCCGACTTAAGTACAAGAAGACTGACTCTTCTTACTTTCTATGCCATGAACCATTCCTGTGAGACCGGTTTTGGATTCCGATGCTTCACTTCAGGTTTACTGTATCCTTTGCACCTTCTTATTGACGATGAAACACGGAAATTGCATCGGTATTAAAATCAAACGGCACAATGCCAACTTAAGTTCAAGAAGACTGACTCTTCTTACTGTCCATGTTTTGAACCTTTGCTGTGAGACCAATTTTAGATTGCAATACTTTGCAGTAGGTTTTCTGTATCCCTTGGACCTTGTTATTGACGATAAAACACAGATATTGCAACGAAATTAAATACAAAAAGCACAATGTAGACTTAAGTACAAGAAGACTGACTCCTCTTACTGTCTATGTTATGAACCTTTCCTGTGAGACCAGTTTTAGATTCCGATACTTCACCTCTGGTTTACTGTATCCCTTGGACCTTCTTATTGACGATGAAACACAGAAATTGGATCGGAATCAAATACATAAGGCACAATGCCGGCTTACGTACATGAAGACTGACTCTTCTTACAGTATATGCTATGAACCTTTCCTGTGAGACCAGTTTTAGATTCCGATGCTTCACCTCAGGTTTACAGAATCCCTTGGACCTTCTTATTGACGATGAAACACAGAAATTGCATCGAAATTAAATACAAAATGCACTATGTAGTCTTAAGTACAAGAAGACTGGCTCTTGTTACTGCCTATGTTTTGAACCATTCCTTTGAGTCCAGTTTTAGATTCCGATGCTTCACATTAGGTACCCGGAACCCCACTGGCCCTTCATATTGACGATGAAACACAGAAATTGCATAGGAATTGAATAAAAAAGGCACAATGCCGACTTAAGTACAAGAAGACTGGCTCTTCTTACATTCTATGTTTTGAACCTTTCCTGTGGCACCAGGTTTAGATTCCGATGCTCCACTTCAGGTTTACTGTATCCCTTGGGCCTTCTTATTGACAACGAAACACAGAGATTGCATCGGAATTGAACACAAATGACACAAGTAGACTGACTCCTCTTACTGTCTATGTTTTGAACCTTTCCTGTGAGACCAGTTTTAAATTCCGATTCTTCACTTCAGGTTTAGTGTATCCCTTGGACCTTCTTATTGACGATGAAACACAGAAATTGCATCGGAATTAATTAAAAGAGGCACAATGCCGACTTAAGTACAAGAAGACTGACTCTTCTTACTGTCTATGCTTTGAACCACTTCTGTGAGTATAGGTTTTGGATTCCGATGCTTCACTTCAGGTTTACTGTATCACTTGGACCTTCTCATTGACGATGAAACACAGAATTGCTTCGGAATTAAATACAAAATGCACATTGCCGACTTAAGTACAAGAGGACTGACTCTTCTTACATTCTATTAGTTGAACCTTTCCTGTGAAACCAGTTTTATATTCTGATGCTTCACCTCAGGTTTACTGTATCGCTTGGACCTTCTTATTGACGATGAAACACAGAAATTGCATCGGAATTAAGTACAAAAAGCACAATTCCGACTTAAGTACAAGAAGACTGACACTTCTTACTTTCTATGCTATGACCTATCCTGTGAGACCAGTTTTATATCCCGATGCTTCACCTCAGGATTACAGAATCCTTTGGACCTTCTTATTGACAATGAAACACAGAAATTGCATTGAAAATAATTACAAAATGCACAATGTAGACTTTAGCACATGAAGACTGACTCTTCTTACTGTCTATGTTTTGAATCATTCCTGTGAGACCTGTTTTAGATTCCGGTGCTTAACTTCAGGTTTACTGTATCCCTTGGACCTTCTTATTGACGATGAGACACAGAAAATAATTCAGAATTTAATACAACAGGCACAATGCCGACTTAAGTACTATACCACTGACTCTCCACACTGTCTGTGTTTTGAACCTTTCCTGTGAGACCAGTTTTAGATATCGATGGTTCACTTCAGGTTTACTGTATCCCTTGGACCATCTTATTGACGATTAAACACAGAAATCGCATCGGAATTATATACAAAAGCCACAATGCCGACATAAGTACAAGATGACAGACTCTTCTTGCTGTCTATGTTTTGGACCGTTCCTGAGAGTCCAGTTTTAGATACCGATGCTTCACTTCAGGTTTACTGTATCGCTTGGACCTTCTTATTGACGATGAAACACAGAAATTGCAACGAAATTAAATACAAAATGCACAATGTAGACTTAAGTACAAGAATACTGACACCTCTTATTGCCTATGTTTTTAAATTTCCAGTGACAATAGTTTTGGATTCCGATGCTTCACTTCAGGTTTACTGTATCCCATGGACCTTCTTATTGACGATGATACACAGAATTTGCATCGGAATAAAATACAAAAATCACAATCCCTACTTAAGTACAACAAGGCTGACTCTACTTACTGTCTATGACTTGAACCTTTCCTGTGAGACCAGTTTTAGATTCCGATGCTTCACCTCAGGTTTACAGAATCCCTTGGACCTTCTTATTGACGATGAAACACAGAAATTGCATCGAAAAAAAATACAAAATGCACTATGTAGACTTAAGTACAAGAATACTGACACCTCTTATTGCCTATGTTTTTAAATTTCCAGTGACAATAGTTTTGGATTCCGATGCTTCACTTCAGGTTTACTGTATCTCATGGACCTTCTTATTGACGATTAAACACAGAAATCGCATCGGAATTATATACAAAAGGCACAATGCCGACTTAAGTACAAGAAAACTGACTATTCTTACTGTCTATGTTTTGAAACTTTCCCGTGAGACCAGTTTTAAATTCTGATGCTTCATTTCAGGTTTACTGTGTCCCTTGGATTTTCTTATTGCAGATGAAACTCAAAAATTGCACTGGAATTAAATAGAAAAGGCACAATGCCGACTTAAGGACAAGAAAACTTACTATTCTTTCTGTCTATGCTTTGAACCTTTCCTGTGGGACCAGATTTAGATTTCGATTTTTCACTTTAGGTTTACTGTATCCCTTGGAACTTCTTATTGAGGATGAAACACAGATAATGCATCGGAATTAAATTCAAAAGGCACAATGCCGACTTACGTACTAGAAGACTGACTCATCTTACTGTGTATGATTTAAACATTACCTGTGTGACCAGTTTTCGAATCCGATGATTCACTTCAGGTTTACTGTATCCCTTGGACCTTCTTATTGACGATGAAACACAGAAATTGCGTCGGAATTAAATACAAAAGCCACAATGCCCTCTTAAGTACAAGAGGACTGACTCTTCTTACATTCTATGATTTGAGACTTTCCTATGAGACCAGTTTTTGATATCGATGCTTCACTTCAGGTTTACTGTATCCCTCGGATTTTCTTATTGAGGATGGAAGACAGAAATTGCATCGGAATTAAATGCAAAAGACACAATGCCGACCTAAGAACAAGAGGACTGACTCTTCTTACATTCTATGATTTGAGCCTTTCCTGTGAGACCAGTTTTAGATTCCGATGCTTCACTTCTGGTTTACTGTATCCCTTGGACCCTCTTATTGACGATGAAACACAGTAATTGCATCGGAATTAAATACAATAGGAACAATGCTGACTTAAGTACAAGAAGACTGACTCTTCTTACTTCCTATGATTTGAACCCATCCTGTGAGACCAGTTTTAGATTCCAAAGCTTCACTTCAGGTTTACTGTATCCCTTGGATCTTCTTATTGACGATGAAGCACAGAAATTGCATCGGAATTAAATACATAAGGCGCAATGCCGACTTAAGTACAAGAAAACTGACTATTCTTACTGTTTATGTTTTGAAAGATTCCAATGACACCAGTCTTAGATTCCGATGCTTCATTTCAGGTTTACTGTATCTCTTGGATCTTCTTATTGACGATGAAACACGAAATTGCATCGGAATTACATGCAAAATGCAAATTCCGACTTAAGTAGAAGAAGGCTGACTCCTCTTACTGTCTATGTTTGAACCTTTCCTGTGAGAACAGTTGTAGATTCTGATGCTTCTCTTCAGGTTTTCTGTATCCCTTGGCTCCGCTTATTGACGATGAAACAAAGACATTGCATCGGAATTAAATAAAGAGGCACAATGCCGACTTAAGTATAAGAAGACTGTTTCTTCTTACTGTCTATGCTTTGAACATTTCCTGTGAACCCAGTTTTAGATTCCGATGCTTCACTTCAGGTTTACTGTATCCCTTGGACCTTCGTATTGACGATGAAACACAGAAATTGCATCGGAATTAAATACAATAGTCACAATGACGACTTAAGTACAAGTGCACTGACTCTTCTTACTGTCTAAGGTTTGAACCGTTTTTGTGAAACCAGCTTTAGATTCCGATGCTTCACTTCAGGTTTACTGTATCCCTTAAACCTTCTTATTGACGATGTAACACATAAATTGCATCTGAATTAATTACGAAAGGCACAATGCCGACTTATGTACAAGAGGACTGACTCTTCTGATATTCTATGATTTGAGCCTTTCCTGTGGCCCCAGTTTTAGATTCCGATGCTTCACTTCAGGTTTACTGTATACCTTGGACCTTCTTATTGACGATGAAACACAGTAATTGCATCGGAATTAAATAAAAAAGGCACAATGACGACTTGAGTACAGGTGGACTGACTCTTCTTAATATCTAAGTTTTGAACCTTTCCTGTGAGACCAGTTTTAGATTCAGATGCTTCATTTCAGGTTTACTGTACCCCTTGGACCTTCTAATTGACGATGAAACACATAAATTGCATCTGAATTAAATAGGAAAGGCACAAAGCCCACCTAAGTACAAGAGGACTGACTCTTCTGACATTCTATGATTTGACCCCGTCCTGTGGCACCAGTTTTAGATTCCGATGCTTCACTTCAGGTTTACTGTATACCTTGGACCTTCTTATTGACGATGAAACACAGTAATTGCATCGGAATTAAATAAAAAAGGCACAATGACGACTTGAGTACAGGTGGACTGACTCTTCTTAATATCTAAGTTTTGAACCTTTCCTGTGAGACCAGTTTTAGATTCAGATGCTTCATTTCAGGTTTACTGTACCCCTTGGACCTTCTAATTGACGATGAAACACATAAATTGCATCTGAATTAAATAGGAAAGGCACAAAGCCCACCTAAGTACAAGAGGACTGACTCTTCTGACATTCTATGATTTGACCCCGTCCTGTGGCACCAGTTTTAGATTCCGATGCTTCACTTCAGGATTATTGTGTCACTTGTACCTTCATATTGATGATGAAACACAGAAATTGCCTCGGAATTAAATACAAAAAACACAGTGCCGACTTAAGTACAAGAAAACTTACTATTCTTACTGTCTATGTTTTGAACCTTTCCTGTGAGACCAGTTTTAGATTTAGATGGTTCACTATAGGTTTACTGTATCCCTTGGAACTTCTTATTGAGGATGAAACACAGATAATGCATCGGAATTAAATTCAAAGGGCACAATGCCGACTTACGTACTAGAAGACTGACTCATCTTACTGTGTATGATTTAAACATTACCTGTGAGACCAGTTTTGAATCCGATGATTCACTTCAGGTTTACTGTATCCCTTGGACCTTCGTATTGACGATGAAACACAGAAATTACATCAGAATTAAATACAAAAGGCACAATGAACATTTAAGTACAAGAGGACTGACTCTTCTTACATTCTATGAATTGAGACTTTCCTAAGAGACCAGTTTTGGATATCGATGCTTCACTTCAGGTTTTCTGTATCCCTTGGATTTTCTTATTGAGGATGGAAGAATGAAATTGCATCGGAATTAAATGCAAAAGACACAATGCCGACCTAAGAACAAGAGGACTGACTCTTCTTACATTCTATGATTTGACCCTTTCCTGTGAGACCAGTTTTAGATTCCGATGCTCCACTTCAGATTTACTGTATCTCTTGGAACTTCTTATAGGCGATGAAACACAGATATTGCATCGGAATTAAATTCAAAATCCACAATGCCGACTTACGTTCTAGAAGACTGACTCTTCTTACTGTGTATGATTGAAACATTTCCTGTGAGACCAGTTTAAGATTCCTATGCTTCACTTCAGGTTTACTTTATCCCTTGGAACCTCTTATTGACGTTGAAACACAATAATTGCATCGGAATTAATTACAAAAGGCACAATGCTGACTAAAGTACAAGAAGACTGACTCTTCTTACTTCCTATGATTTGAAACTTTCCTGTGAGACCAGTTTTAGATTCCTAAGCTTCACTTCAGGTTTACTGTATCCCTTGGATCTTCTTATTGACGATGAAGCACAGAAATTGCATCGGAATTAAATACATAAGGCACAATGCCGACTTAAGTACAAGAAAACTGATTATTCTTACTGTCTATGTATTGAAACATTCCAATGAGACCAGTTTTAGATTCCGATGCTTCATTTCAGGTTTACTGTATCTCTTGGATCTTCTTATTGACGATGGAACACAGAAATTGCATTGGAATTAAATAGAAAAGGCACAATGCCCTCTTAAGTACAAGAGGACTGACTCTTCTTACATTCTATGATTTGAGACTTTCCTATGAGACCAGTTTTAGATTCCAAAGCTTCACTTCAGGTTTACTGTATCCCTTGGATCTTCTTGTTGACAATGAAGCACAGAAATTGCATCGGAATTAAATACATAAGGCACAATGCCGACTTAAGTACAAGAAAACTGACTATTCTTACTGTCTATGTTTTGAAACATTCCAATGAGACCAGTTTTAGATTCCGATGCTTCATTTCAGGTTTACTGTATCTCTTGGATCTTCTTATTGACGATGAAACACAGAAATTGCATCGGAATTAAATGCAAAATGCACAATGCCGATTAACGTACATGAGGACTGACACTTCTTACATTCTATGATTTGAGCCTTTCCTGTGGGACCAGTATTAGATTCCGATGGTTCACTTGATGTTTACTGTATCCCCTGGACCTTCTTATTGACGATGAAAAACAGAAATTGCATCGGAATTAAATAAAAAATGCAAATTCTGACTTAAGTACAAGAAGACTGACTCCTCTTACTGTCTATGTTTGACCCTATCCTGTGAGAACAGTTGTAGATTCTGATGCTTCTCTTTAGGTTTTCTGTATCCCTTGGCTCCGCTTATTGACGATGAAACAAAGACATTGCATCGGAATTAAATAAAAAGGCACAATGCCGACTTAAGTATAAGAAGACTGTTTCTTCTTACTGTCTATGCTTTGAACATTTCCTGTGAGCCCAGTTTTAGATTCCGACGCTTCACTTCAGGTTTACTGTATTACTTGGAGCTTCTTATTCACGACGAAGCACAGGTATTGCATTGGAATTTAATGGAAAAGGCACAATGCTGACTTAAGTACAAGAGGACTGACTCGTCTTACATTCTATGATTTGAGATTTTCAAGTGAGACCAGTTTTGGATTCCGATACTTCACTTCAGATTTACTGGGTCCCTTTGACGATCTTATTGACGATGAATCACAGAAATTGCATCAGAATTAAATACAAAAGTCACAATGCCGACTTAAGTACAAGAAGACTGACTCTTCTCACTGTGTATGATTTGAACATTTCCTGTGAGAACAGCTTTAAATTCCGATGCTTCACTTCAGGTTTACTGTATCCCTTGGACCTCCTTATTGCCGATGAATCACAGAAATTGCATCGGAATTAAATACAAACGGCACAATGCTGACATAAGTACAAGCAGACTGATTCTTCCTACTGTCTATTTTTTGAACCTTTACTGTGAGACCAGTTTTAGATTCCGATGCTTCACTTCAGGTTTACTGTATCCCTTGGACGTTATTGTTGACGATGAAACACAGAAAATGCATCGGAATTAAATACAAAAGGCACTATGCCGACCTAAATACAAGAAGACTGACACTTCTTACTGTGTAAGCTTTGAACCTTTCCTGTGAGAAAAGTTTTTGATTCCGATGCTTCACTTCAGGTTTACTATATCCGTTGGAGCTTCTTGTTGACGATGAAGCACAGAAATTGCATCGGAATTTAATACAATAGGCACAATGCCGACTTAACTGCAAGAGGACTGACTCTTCTTACATTCTATGATTTGAGCCTTTCCTTTGAGACCAGTTTTGATTCCGTGGCATCACTTCAGGTTCACTCTATCCCTTGGACATTCTTATTGACGAAGAAACAAAAAAATTGCATCGGAATTAAATAAAAAAGGCACAATGCCAACTTAAGTACAAGAAGACTGACTCTTCTTACTGTCTACGTTTTGAACCTTTCCTGTGAGACCAGTTTTAGATACCGATGCTCTACTTCAGATTTACTGTATCCCTTGGAACTTCTTATAGGCGATGAAACACAGATATTGCATCTGAATTAAATACAAAATGCAAATTCCGACTTAAGTAGAAGAAGACTGACTCCTCTTACGGTCTATGTTTGAACCTTTCCTGTGAGACCGGTTTTAGATACCGATGCTTCACTTCAGGTATACTGTATTACTTGGAGCTTCTTATTCACGACGAAGCACAGGTATTGCATTGGAATTTGATGGAAAAGGCGCAATGCTGACTTAAGTACAAGAGGACTGACTCTTCTTACATTCTATGATTTGAGATTTTCAAGTGAGACCAGTTTTGGATTCCGATGCTTCACTTCAGATTTACTGTGTCCCTTTGACGATCTTATTTTACGATGAAACACAGAAATTGCATCAGAATTAAATACAAAAGGCACAATGCCGACTGAAGTACAAGAAGATTATCTCTTCTTACTGTCTATGCTTTGAGCCTTTCCTCTGGGACCAGCTTTAGATATCGATTCTTCGCATCGGGTTTACTGTATCCCTTGGACGTTCTTATTGACGGTGAAACACAGAAATTGCATCGGAATTAAATACATAAGTCACAATGCCGACTTAAGTACAAGAAGACTGACTCTTCTTACTGTCTATGTTTTGAACCTTTCCTGTGAGACCAGTTTTAGATACCGATGCTTCACTTCAGGTTTACTGTATCCCTTGGACCTTCGTATTGACGATGTAACTCATAAATTGCATCGGAATTTAATATAAAAGGCACACTGCTGACTTAAGTAAAAGTACAATGACTCTTCTTATTGTCTATGTTTTGAACCTTTCATGTGAGACCAGTTTTAGATTCAGATGCTTCATTTCAGGTTTACTGTATCCCTTGGACCTTCTAATTGACGATGAAACACATGAATTGCATCGGAATTAAATAGGTAAGGCACAATGCCCACCTAAGTACAAGAGGACTGACTCTTCTGACATTCTATGATTTGACACATTCCTGTGGCACCAGTTTTAGATTCCGATGCTTCACCTCAGGGTTACTGTGTCACTTGTACCTTCATATTGATGGTGAAACACAGAAATTGCCTCGGAATTAAATACAAAAAACACAGTGCCGACTTAAGTGCAAGTAGACTGACTCTTCTTGCTGTCTATGTTTGAACCTTTCCTGTGAGAACAATTGTAGATTCCGGTGCTTCACTTCAGGTTTACTCTATCCCTTAGACCTTCTTATTGACGATGAAACACAGAAATTGCATCGGAATTTAATATAAAAGGCACACTGCTGACTTAAGTAAAAGTACAATGACTCTTCTTATTGTCTATGTTTTGAACCTTTCATGTGAGACCAGTTTTAGATTACGATGCTTCACTTCAGTTTTACTGTATCCCTTGTACTTTCTTATTGACGATTAATCACAGAAATTGCATTGGAGTTTAATACAATAGGCACAATGCCGACTTAAGTACAAGAAGACTGACTCTTCTTACTGTCTGTGATTTGAACCTCTCCTGTGAGACCAGTTTTAGATTACAAAGCTTCACTTCAGGTTTACTGAATCCCTTGGAACTTCTTATCGACGATGAAGCACAGAATTTGCATCGGAATTAAATACAAAAGTCACAATGCCGACTTAAGTACAAGAAGACTGACTCTTCTTACTGTCTATGTTTTGAACCTTTCCTGTGAGACCAGTTTTAGATACCGATGCTTCACTTCAGGTTTACTGTATCCCTTGGACCTTCGTATTGACGATGTAACACATAAATTGCATCTGAATTAAATGCGAAAGGCACAATGCCCACCTAAGTACAAGAGGACTGACTCTTCTGACATTCTATGATTTGAGCCTTTAGCTGTGGCATCAGTTTTAGATTCCGATGCTTCACTTCATGGTTACTGTGTCACTTGAACCTTCATATTGACGATGAAACACAGAAATTGCCTCGGAATTAAATACAAAAGGCACAATGCCGACTGAAGTGCAAGTAGACTGACTCTTCTTACTGTCTATGTTTCAACCTTTCCTGTGAGAACAGTTGTAGATTCCGGTGCTTCACTTCAGGTTTGCTCTACCCCTTGGACCTTCTTATTGACGATGAATCACAGAAATTGCATTGGAGTTAAATACAAAAGGCACAATGCAGACTTAAGTACAAGAAGACTGACTCTTCTTACTGTCTATGGTTTGAACCTCTCCTGTGAGACCAGTTTTAGATTACAAAGCTTCACTTCAGGTTTACTGAATCCCTTGGAGCTTCTTATCGACGATGAAGCACAGAATTTGCGTCGGAATTAAATACAAAAGGCTCAATGCCGACTTAAGTACAACAAAACTGACTATTCTTTCTGTCTATGTTTTGAAACTTTCCTGTGAAACCAGTTTTAGATACCGATGCTTCACTGCAGGTTTACTGTATCCATTGGACCTTCTTATTGACGATGAAACACAGTAATTGCATCGGAATTAAATAAAAAATGCACAATGACGACTTGAGTACAGGTGGACGGACTCTTCTTATTATCTAAGATTTGAACTTTTCCTGTGAGACCAGATTTAGATTCAGATGCTTCATTTCAGGTTTACTGTATCCCTTGGACCTTCTAATTGACGATGAAACACATGAATTGCATCTGAATTAAATAGGTAAGGCACAATGCCCACCTAAGTACAAGAGGACTGACTCTTCTGACATTTTATGATTTGACCCATTCCTGTGGCACCAGTTTTAGATTCCGATGCTTCACTTCAGGGTTACTGTGTCACTTGTACCTTCATATTGATGGTGAAACACAGAAATTGCCTCGGAATTAAATACAAAAAACACAGTGCCGACTTAAGTGCAAGTAGACTGACTCTTCTTACTGTCTATGTTTGAACCTTTCCTGTGAGAACAATTGTAGATTCCGGTGCTTGACTTCAGGTTTACTCTATCCCTTAGACCTTCTTATTGACGATGAAACACAGAAATTGCATCGGAATTTAATACAAAAGGCACACTGCTGACTTAAGTAAAAGTACAATGACTCTTCTTATTGTCTATGTTTTGAACCTTTCATGTGAGACCAGTTTTAGATTACGATGCTTCACTTCAGTTTTACTGTATCCCTTGTACTTTCTTATTGACGATTAATCACAGAAATTGCATTGGAGTTTAATACAATAGGCACAATGCCGACTTAAGTACAAGAAGACTGACTCTTCTTACTGTCTGTGATTTGAACCTCTCCTGTGAGACCAGTTTTAGATTACAAAGCTTCACTTCAGGTTTACTGAATCCCTTGGAACTTCTTATCGACGATGAAGCACAGAATCTGCATCGGAATTAAATACAAAAGTCACAATGCCGACTTAAGTACAAGAAGACTGACTCTTCTTACTGTCTATGTTTTGAACCTTTCCTGTGAGACCAGTTTTAGATACCGATGCTTCACTTCAGGTTTACTGTATCCCTTGGACCTTCGTATTGACGATGTAACACATAAATTGCATCTGAATTAAATGCGAAAGGCACAATGCCCACCTAAGTACAAGAGGACTGACTCTTCTGACATTCTATGATTTGAGCCTTTAGCTGTGGCATCAGTTTTAGATTCCGATGCTTCACTTCAGGGTTACTGTGTCACTTGAACCTTCATATTGACGATGAAACACAGAAATTGCCTCGGAATTAAATACAAAAGGCACAATGCCGACTGAAGAGCAAGTAGACTGACTCTTCTTACTGTCTATGTTTCAACCTTTCCTGTGAGAACAGTTGTAGATTCCGGTGCTTCACTTCAGGTTTGCTCTACCCCTTGGACCTTCTTATTGACGATGAATCACAGAAATTGCATTGGAGTTAAATACAAAAGGCACAATGCAGACTTAAGTACAAGAAGACTGACTCTTCTTACTGTCTATGGTTTGAACCTCTCCTGTGAGACCAGTTTTAGATTACAAAGCTTCACTTCAGGTTTACTGAATCCCTTGGAGCTTCTTATCGACGATGAAGCACAGAATTTGCGTCGGAATTAAATACAAAAGGCTCAATGCCGACTTAAGTACAACAAAACTGACTATTCTTTCTGTCTATGTTTTGAAACTTTCCTGTGAAACCAGTTTTAGATACCGATGCTTCACTGCAGGTTTACTGTATCCCTTGGACCTTCTTATTGACGATGAAACACAGAAATTGCATCGGAATTTAATATAAAAGGCACACTGCTGACTTAAGTAAAAGTACAATGACTCTTCTTATTGTCTATGTTTTGAACCTTTCATGTGAGACCAGTTTTAGATTACGATGCTTCACTTCAGTTTTACTGTATCCCTTGTACTTTCTTATTGACGATTAATCACAGAAATTGCATTGGAGTTTAATACAATAGGC
Organism: Schistocerca americana; assembly: GCF_021461395.2. Taxonomy (NCBI): domain Eukaryota; kingdom Metazoa; phylum Arthropoda; class Insecta; order Orthoptera; family Acrididae; genus Schistocerca; species Schistocerca americana. Next base: position 76,229,572 of record NC_060121.1, on the reverse strand, counting down.
ACAATGCCGACTTAAGTACAAGAAGACTGACTCTTCTTACTGTCTGTGATTTGAACCTCTCCTGTGAGACCAGTTTTAGATTACAAAGCTTCACTTCAGGTTTACTGAATCCCTTGGAACTTCTTATCGACGATGAAGCACAGAATTTGCATCGGAATTAAATACAAAAGTCACAATGCCGACTTAAGTACAAGAAGACTGACTCTTCTTACTGTCTATGTTTTGAACCTTTCCTGTGAGACCAGTTTTAGATACCGATGCTTCACTTCAGGTTTACTGTATCCCTTGGACCTTCGTATTGACGATGTAACACATAAATTGCATCTGAATTAAAAGCGAAAGGCACAATGCCCACCTAAGTACAAGAGGACTGACTCTTCTGACATTCTATGATTTGAGCCTTTAGCTGTGGCATCAGTTTTAGATTCCGATGCTTCACTTCAGGGTTACTGTGTCACTTGAACCTTCATATTGACGATGAAACACAGAAATTGCCTCGGAATTAAATACAAAAGGCACAATGCCGACTGAAGTGCAAGTAGACTGACTCTTCTTACTGTCTATGTTTCAACCTTTCGTGTGAGAACAGTTGTAGATTCCGGTGCTTCACTTCAGGTTTGCTCTACCCCTTGGACCTTCTTATTGACGATGAATCACAGAAATTGCATTGGAGTTAAATACAAAAGGCACAATGCAGACTTAAGTACAAGAAGACTGACTCTTCTTACTGTCTATGGTTTGAACCTCTCCTGTGAGACCAGTTTTAGATTACAAAGCTTCACTTCAGGTTTACTGAATCCCTTGGAGCTTCTTATCGACGATGAAGCACAGAATTTGCGTCGGAATTAAATACAAAAGGCTCAATGCCGACTTAAGTACAACAAAACTGACTATTCTTTCTGTCTATGTTTTGAACCTTTCATGTGAGACCAGTTTTAGATTCAGATGCTTCATTTCAGGTTTACTGTATCCCTTGGACCTTCTAATTGACGATGAAACACATGAATTGCATCTGAATTAAATAGGTAAGGCACAATGCCCACCTAAGTACAAGAGGACTGACTCTTCTGACATTCTATGATTTGACCCATTCCTGTGGCACCAGTTTTAGATTCCGATGCTTCACTTCAGGGTTACTGTGTCACTTGTACCTTCATATTGATGGTGAAACACAGAAATTGCCTCGGAATTAAATACAAAAAACACAGTGCCGACTTAAGTGCAAGTAGACTGACTCTTCTTGCTGTCTATGTTTGAACCTTTCCTGTGAGAACAATTGTAGATTCCGGTGCTTCACTTCAGGTTTACTCTATCCCTTAGACCTTCTTATTGACGATGAAACACAGAAATTGCATCGGAATTTAATATAAAAGGCACACTGCTGACTTAAGTAAAAGTACAATGACTCTTCTTATTGTCTATGTTTTGAACCTTTCATGTGAGACCAGTTTTAGATTACGATGCTTCACTTCAGTTTTACTGTATCCCTTGTACTTTCTTATTGACGATTAATCACAGAAATTGCATTGGAGTTTAATACAATAGGCACAATGCCGACTTAAGTACAAGAAGACTGACTCTTCTTACTGTCTGTGATTTGAACCTCTCCTGTGAGACCAGTTTTAGATTACAAAGGTTCACTTCAGGTTTACTGAATCCCTTGGAACTTCTTATCGACGATGAAGCACAGAATTTGCATCGGAATTGAATAAAAAAGGCACAATGCCGACTTAAGTACAAGAAGACTGGCTCTTCTTACATTCTATGTTTTGAACCTTTCCTGTGGCACCAGGTTTAGATTCCGATGCTCCACTTCAGGTTTACTGTATCCCTTGGGCCTTCTTATTGACAACGAAACACAGAGATTGCATCGGAATTGAACACAAATGACACAAGTAGACTGACTCCTCTTACTGTCTATGTTTTGAACCTGTCCTGTGAGACCAGTTTTAAATTCCGATTCTTCACTTCAGGTTTAGTGTATCCCTTGGACCTTCTTATTGACGATGAAACACAGAAATTGCATCGGAATTAATTAAAAGAGGCACAATGCCGACTTAAGTACAAGAAGACTGACTCTTCTTACTGTCTATGCTTTGAACCACTTCTGTGAGTATAGGTTTTGGATTCCGATGCTTCACTTCAGGTTTACTGTATCACTTGGACCTTCTCATTGACGATGAAACACAGAATTGCTTCGGAATTAAATACAAAATGCACATTGCCGACTTAAGTACAAGAGGACTGACTCTTCTTACATTCTATTAGTTGAACCTTTCCTGTGAAACCAGTTTTATATTCTGATGCTTCACCTCAGGTTTACTGTATCGCTTGGACCTTCTTATTGACGATGAAACACAGAAATTGCATCGGAATTAAGTACAAAAAGCACAATTCCGACTTAAGTACAAGAAGACTGACACTTCTTACTTTCTATGCTATGACCTATCCTGTGAGACCAGTTTTATATCCCGATGCTTCACCTCAGGATTACAGAATCCTTTGGACCTTCTTATTGACAATGAAACACAGAAATTGCATTGAAAATAATTACAAAATGCACAATGTAGACTTTAGCACATGAAGACTGACTCTTCTTACTGTCTATGTTTTGAATCATTCCTGTGAGACCTGTTTTAGATTCCGGTGCTTAACTTCAGGTTTACTGTATCCCTTGGACCTTCTTATTGACGATGAGACACAGAAAATAATTCAGAATTTAATACAACAGGCACAATGCCGACTTAAGTACTATACCACTGACTCTCCACACTGTCTGTGTTTTGAACCTTTCCTGTGAGACCAGTTTTAGATATCGATGGTTCACTTCAGGTTTACTGTATCCCTTGGACCATCTTATTGACGATTAAACACAGAAATCGCATCGGAATTATATACAAAAGCCACAATGCCGACATAAGTACAAGATGACAGACTCTTCTTGCTGTCTATGTTTTGGACCGTTCCTGAGAGACCAGTTTTAGATACCGATGCTTCACTTCAGGTTTACTGTATCGCTTGGACCTTCTTATTAACGATGAAACACAGAAATTGCAACGAAATTAAATACAAAATGCACAATGTAGACTTAAGTACAAGAATACTGACACCTCTTATTGCCTATGTTTTTAAATTTCCAGTGACAATAGTTTTGGATTCCGATGCTTCACTTCAGGTTTACTGTATCCCATGGACCTTCTTATTGACGATGATACACAGAATTTGCATCGGAATAAAATACAAAAATCACAATCCCTACTTAAGTACAACAAGGCTGACTCTACTTACTGTCTATGACTTGAACCTTTCCTGTGAGACCAGTTTTAGATTCCGATGCTTCACCTCAGGTTTACAGAATCCCTTGGACCTTCTTATTGACGATGAAACACAGAAATTGCATCGAAAAAAAATACAAAATGCACTATGTAGACTTAAGTACAAGAATACTGACACCTCTTATTGCCTATGTTTTTAAATTTCCAGTGACAATAGTTTTGGATTCCGATGCTTCACTTCAGGTTTACTGTATCTCATGGACCTTCTTATTGACGATTAAACACAGAAATCGCATCGGAATTATATACAAAAGGCACAATGCCGACTTAAGTACAAGAGAACTGACTATTCTTACTGTCTATGTTTTGAAACTTTCCCGTGAGACCAGTTTTAAATTCTGATGCTTCATTTCAGGTTTACTGTGTCCCTTGGATTTTCTTATTGCAGATGAAACTCAAAAATTGCACTGGAATTAAATAGAAAAGGCACAATGCCGACTTAAGGACAAGAAAACTTACTATTCTTTCTGTCTATGCTTTGAACCTTTCCTGTGGGACCAGATTTAGATTTCGATGGTTCACTTTAGGTTTACTGTATCCCTTGGAACTTCTTATTGAGGATGAAACACAGATAATGCATCGGAATTAAATTCAAAAGGCACAATGCCGACTTACGTACTAGAAGACTGACTCATCTTACTGTGTATGATTTAAACATTACCTGTGTGACCAGTTTTCGAATCCGATGATTCACTTCAGGTTTACTGTATCCCTTGGACCTTCTTATTGACGATGAAACACAGAAATTGCGTCGGAATTAAATACAAAAGCCACAATGCCCTCTTAAGTACAAGAGGACTGACTCTTCTTACATTCTATGATTTGAGACTTTCCTATGAGACCAGTTTTTGATATCGATGCTTCACTTCAGGTTTACTGTATCCCTCGGATTTTCTTATTGAGGATGGAAGACAGAAATTGCATCGGAATTAAATGCAAAAGACACAATGCCGACCTAAGAACAAGAGGACTGACTCTTCTTACATTCTATGATTTGAGCCTTTCCTGTGAGACCAGTTTTAGATTCCGATGCTTCACTTCTGGTTTACTGTATCCCTTGGACCCTCTTATTGACGATGAAACACAGTAATTGCATCGGAATTAAATACAATAGGAACAATGCTGACTTAAGTACAAGAAGACTGACTCTTCTTACTTCCTATGATTTGAACCCATCCTGTGAGACCAGTTTTAGATTCCAAAGCTTCACTTCAGGTTTACTGTATCCCTTGGATCTTCTTATTGACGATGAAGCACAGAAATTGCATCGGAATTAAATACATAAGGCGCAATGCCGACTTAAGTACAAGAAAACTGACTATTCTTACTGTTTATGTTTTGAAAGATTCCAATGACACCAGTCTTAGATTCCGATGCTTCATTTCAGGTTTACTGTATCTCTTGGATCTTCTTATTGACGATGAAACACGAAATTGCATCGGAATTACATGCAAAATGCAAATTCCGACTTAAGTAGAAGAAGGCTGACTCCTCTTACTGTCTATGTTTGAACCTTTCCTGTGAGAACAGTTGTAGATTCTGATGCTTCCCTTCAGGTTTTCTGTATCCCTTGGCTCCGCTTATTGACGATGAAACAAAGACATTGCATCGGAATTAAATAAAGAGGCACAATGCCGACTTAAGTATAAGAAGACTGTTTCTTCTTACTGTCTATGCTTTGAACATTTCCTGTGAACCCAGTTTTAGATTCCGATGCTTCACTTCAGGTTTACTGTATCCCTTGGACCTTCGTATTGACGATGAAACACAGAAATTGCATCGGAATTAAATACAATAGTCACAATGACGACTTAAGTACAAGTGCACTGACTCTTCTTACTGTCTAAGGTTTGAACCGTTTTTGTGAAACCAGCTTTAGATTCCGATGCTTCACTTCAGGTTTACTGTATCCCTTAAACCTTCTTATTGACGATGTAACACATAAATTGCATCTGAATTAATTACGAAAGGCACAATGCCGACTTATGTACAAGAGGACTGACTCTTCTGATATTCTATGATTTGAGCCTTTCCTGTGGCCCCAGTTTTAGATTCCGATGCTTCACTTCAGGTTTACTGTATACCTTGGACCTTCTTATTGACGATGAAACACAGTAATTGCATCGGAATTAAATAAAAAAGGCACAATGACGACTTGAGTACAGGTGGACTGACTCTTCTTAATATCTAAGTTTTGAACCTTTCCTGTGAGACCAGTTTTAGATTCAGATGCTTCATTTCAGGTTTACTGTACCCCTTGGACCTTCTAATTGACGATGAAACACATAAATTGCATCTGAATTAAATAGGAAAGGCACAAAGCCCACCTAAGTACAAGAGGACTGACTCTTCTGACATTCTATGATTTGACCCCGTCCTGTGGCACCAGTTTTAGATTCCGATGCTTCACTTCAGGATTATTGTGTCACTTGTACCTTCATATTGATGATGAAACACAGAAATTGCCTCGGAATTAAATACAAAAAACACAGTGCCGACTTAAGTACAAGAAAACTTACTATTCTTACTGTCTATGTTTTGAACCTTTCCTGTGAGACCAGTTTTAGATTTAGATGGTTCACTATAGGTTTACTGTATCCCTTGGAACTTCTTATTGAGGATGAAACACAGATAATGCATCGGAATTAAATTCAAAGGGCACAATGCCGACTTACGTACTAGAAGACTGACTCATCTTACTGTGTATGATTTAAACATTACCTGTGAGACCAGTTTTGAATCCGATGATTCACTTCAGGTTTACTGTATCCCTTGGACCTTCGTATTGACGATGAAACACAGAAATTACATCAGAATTAAATACAAAAGGCACAATGAACATTTAAGTACAAGAGGACTGACTCTTCTTACATTCTATGAATTGAGACTTTCCTAAGAGACCAGTTTTGGATATCGATGCTTCACTTCAGGTTTTCTGTATCCCTTGGATTTTCTTATTGAGGATGGAAGAATGAAATTGCATCGGAATTAAATGCAAAAGACACAATGCCGACCTAAGAACAAGAGGACTGACTCTTCTTACATTCTATGATTTGACCCTTTCCTGTGAGACCAGTTTTAGATTCCGATGCTCCACTTCAGATTTACTGTATCTCTTGGAACTTCTTATAGGCGATGAAACACAGATATTGCATCGGAATTAAATTCAAAATCCACAATGCCGACTTACGTTCTAGAAGACTGACTCTTCTTACTGTGTATGATTGAAACATTTCCTGTGAGACCAGTTTAAGATTCCTATGCTTCACTTCAGGTTTACTTTATCCCTTGGAACCTCTTATTGACGTTGAAACACAATAATTGCATCGGAATTAATTACAAAAGGCACAATGCTGACTAAAGTACAAGAAGACTGACTCTTCTTACTTCCTATGATTTGAAACTTTCCTGTGAGACCAGTTTTAGATTCCTAAGCTTCACTTCAGGTTTACTGTATCCCTTGGATCTTCTTATTGACGATGAAGCACAGAAATTGCATCGGAATTAAATACATAAGGCACAATGCCGACTTAAGTACAAGAAAACTGATTATTCTTACTGTCTATGTATTGAAACATTCCAATGAGACCAGTTTTAGATTCCGATGCTTCATTTCAGGTTTACTGTATCTCTTGGATCTTCTTATTGACGATGGAACACAGAAATTGCATTGGAATTAAATAGAAAAGGCACAATGCCCTCTTAAGTACAAGAGGACTGACTCTTCTTACATTCTATGATTTGAGACTTTCCTATGAGACCAGTTTTAGATTCCAAAGCTTCACTTCAGGTTTACTGTATCCCTTGGATCTTCTTGTTGACAATGAAGCACAGAAATTGCATCGGAATTAAATACATAAGGCACAATGCCGACTTAAGTACAAGAAAACTGACTATTCTTACTGTCTATGTTTTGAAACATTCCAATGAGACCAGTTTTAGATTCCGATGCTTCATTTCAGGTTTACTGTATCTCTTGGATCTTCTTATTGACGATGAAACACAGAAATTGCATCGGAATTAAATGCAAAATGCACAATGCCGATTAACGTACATGAGGACTGACACTTCTTACATTCTATGATTTGAGCCTTTCCTGTGGGACCAGTATTAGATTCCGATGGTTCACTTGATGTTTACTGTATCCCCTGGACCTTCTTATTGACGATGAAAAACAGAAATTGCATCGGAATTAAATAAAAAATGCAAATTCTGACTTAAGTACAAGAAGACTGACTCCTCTTACTGTCTATGTTTGACCCTATCCTGTGAGAACAGTTGTAGATTCTGATGCTTCTCTTTAGGTTTTCTGTATCCCTTGGCTCCGCTTATTGACGATGAAACAAAGACATTGCATCGGAATTAAATAAAAAGGCACAATGCCGACTTAAGTATAAGAAGACTGTTTCTTCTTACTGTCTATGCTTTGAACATTTCCTGTGAGCCCAGTTTTAGATTCCGACGCTTCACTTCAGGTTTACTGTATTACTTGGAGCTTCTTATTCACGACGAAGCACAGGTATTGCATTGGAATTTAATGGAAAAGGCACAATGCTGACTTAAGTACAAGAGGACTGACTCGTCTTACATTCTATGATTTGAGATTTTCAAGTGAGACCAGTTTTGGATTCCGATACTTCACTTCAGATTTACTGGGTCCCTTTGACGATCTTATTGACGATGAATCACAGAAATTGCATCAGAATTAAATACAAAAGGCACAATGCCGACTTAAGTACAAGAAGATTATCCCTTCTTACTGTCTATGCTTTGAGCCTTTCCAGTGGGACCAGCTTTAGATATCAATTCTTCACTTCGGGTTTACTGTATCCCTTGGACGTTCTTATTGATGGTGAAACAAAGAAATTCAATCGGAATTAAATACAAAAGTCACAATGCCGACTTAAGTACAAGAAGACTGACTCTTCTCACTGTGTATGATTTGAACATTTCCTGTGAGAACAGCTTTAAATTCCGATGCTTCACTTCAGGTTTACTGTATCCCTTGGACCTCCTTATTGCCGATGAATCACAGAAATTGCATCGGAATTAAATACAAACGGCACAATGCTGACATAAGTACAAGCAGACTGATTCTTCCTACTGTCTATTTTTTGAACCTTTACTGTGAGACCAGTTTTAGATTCCGATGCTTCACTTCAGGTTTACTGTATCCCTTGGACGTTATTGTTGACGATGAAACACAGAAAATGCATCGGAATTAAATACAAAAGGCACTATGCCGACCTAAATACAAGAAGACTGACACTTCTTACTGTGTAAGCTTTGAACCTTTCCTGTGAGAAAAGTTTTTGATTCCGATGCTTCACTTCAGGTTTACTATATCCGTTGGAGCTTCTTGTTGACGATGAAGCACAGAAATTGCATCGGAATTTAATACAATAGGCACAATGCCGACTTAACTGCAAGAGGACTGACTCTTCTTACATTCTATGATTTGAGCCTTTCCTTTGAGACCAGTTTTGATTCCGTGGCATCACTTCAGGTTCACTCTATCCCTTGGACATTCTTATTGACGAAGAAACAAAAAAATTGCATCGGAATTAAATAAAAAAGGCACAATGCCAACTTAAGTACAAGAAGACTGACTCTTCTTACTGTCTACGTTTTGAACCTTTCCTGTGAGACCAGTTTTAGATACCGATGCTCTACTTCAGATTTACTGTATCCCTTGGAACTTCTTATAGGCGATGAAACACAGATATTGCATCTGAATTAAATACAAAATGCAAATTCCGACTTAAGTAGAAGAAGACTGACTCCTCTTACGGTCTATGTTTGAACCTTTCCTGTGAGACCGGTTTTAGATACCGATGCTTCACTTCAGGTATACTGTATTACTTGGAGCTTCTTATTCACGACGAAGCACAGGTATTGCATTGGAATTTGATGGAAAAGGCGCAATGCTGACTTAAGTACAAGAGGACTGACTCTTCTTACATTCTATGATTTGAGATTTTCAAGTGAGACCAGTTTTGGATTCCGATGCTTCACTTCAGATTTACTGTGTCCCTTTGACGATCTTATTTTACGATGAAACACAGAAACTGCATCAGAATTAAATACAAAAGGCACAATGCCGACTGAAGTACAAGAAGATTATCTCTTCTTACTGTCTATGCTTTGAGCCTTTCCTCTGGGACCAGCTTTAGATATCGATTCTTCACATCGGGTTTACTGTATCCCTTGGACGTTCTTATTGACGGTGAAACACAGAAATTGCATCGGAATTAAATACATAAGTCACAATGCCGACTTAAGTACAAGAAGACTGACTCTTCTTACTGTCTATGTTTTGAACCTTTCCTGTGAGACCAGTTTTAGATACCGATGCTTCACTTCAGGTTTACTGTATCCCTTGGACCTTCGTATTGACGATGTAACTCATAAATTGCATCGGAATTTAATATAAAAGGCACACTGCTGACTTAAGTAAAAGTACAATGACTCTTCTTATTGTCTATGTTTTGAACCTTTCATGTTAGACCAGTTTTAGATTCAGATGCTTCATTTCAGGTTTACTGTATCCCTTGGACCTTCTAATTGACGATGAAACACATGAATTGCATCGGAATTAAATAGGTAAGGCACAATGCCCACCTAAGTACAAGAGGACTGACTCTTCTGACATTCTATGATTTGACACATTCCTGTGGCACCAGTTTTAGATTCCGATGCTTCACCTCAGGGTTACTGTGTCACTTGTACCTTCATATTGATGGTGAAACACAGAAATTGCCTCGGAATTAAATACAAAAAACACAGTGCCGACTTAAGTGCAAGTAGACTGACTCTTCTTGCTGTCTATGTTTGAACCTTTCCTGTGAGAACAATTGTAGATTCCGGTGCTTCACTTCAGGTTTACTCTATCCCTTAGACCTTCTTATTGACGATGAAACACAGAAATTGCATCGGAATTTAATATAAAAGGCACACTGCTGACTTAAGTAAAAGTACAATGACTCTTCTTATTGTCTATGTTTTGAACCTTTCATGTGAGACCAGTTTTAGATTACGATGCTTCACTTCAGTTTTACTGTATCCCTTGTACTTTCTTATTGACGATTAATCACAGAAATTGCATTGGAGTTTAATACAATAGGCACAATGCCGACTTAAGTACAAGAAGACTGACTCTTCTTACTGTCTGTGATTTGAACCTCTCCTGTGAGACCAGTTTTAGATTACAAAGCTTCACTTCAGGTTTACTGAATCCCTTGGAACTTCTTATCGACGATGAAGCACAGAATTTGCATCGGAATTAAATACAAAAGTCACAATGCCGACTTAAGTACAAGAAGACTGACTCTTCTTACTGTCTATGTTTTGAACCTTTCCTGTGAGACCAGTTTTAGATACCGATGCTTCACTTCAGGTTTACTGTATCCCTTGGACCTTCGTATTGACGATGTAACACATAAATTGCATCTGAATTAAATGCGAAAGGCACAATGCCCACCTAAGTACAAGAGGACTGACTCTTCTGACATTCTATGATTTGAGCCTTTAGCTGTGGCATCAGTTTTAGATTCCGATGCTTCACTTCATGGTTACTGTGTCACTTGAACCTTCATATTGACGATGAAACACAGAAATTGCCTCGGAATTAAATACAAAAGGCACAATGCCGACTGAAGTGCAAGTAGACTGACTCTTCTTACTGTCTATGTTTCAACCTTTCCTGTGAGAACAGTTGTAGATTCCGGTGCTTCACTTCAGGTTTGCTCTACCCCTTGGACCTTCTTATTGACGATGAATCACAGAAATTGCATTGGAGTTAAATACAAAAGGCACAATGCAGACTTAAGTACAAGAAGACTGACTCTTCTTACTGTCTATGGTTTGAACCTCTCCTGTGAGACCAGTTTTAGATTACAAAGCTTCACTTCAGGTTTACTGAATCCCTTGGAGCTTCTTATCGACGATGAAGCACAGAATTTGCGTCGGAATTAAATACAAAAGGCTCAATGCCGACTTAAGTACAACAAAACTGACTATTCTTTCTGTCTATGTTTTGAAACTTTCCTGTGAAACCAGTTTTAGATACCGATGCTTCACTGCAGGTTTACTGTATCCCTTGGACCTTCTTATTGACGATGAAACACAGTAATTGCATCGGAATTAAATAAAAAATGCACAATGACGACTTGAGTACAGGTGGACGGACTCTTCTTATTATCTAAGATTTGAACTTTTCCTGTGAGACCAGATTTAGATTCAGATGCTTCATTTCAGGTTTACTGTATCCCTTGGACCTTCTAATTGACGATGAAACACATGAATTGCATCTGAATTAAATAGGTAAGGCACAATGCCCACCTAAGTACAAGAGGACTGACTCTTCTGACATTTTATGATTTGACCCATTCCTGTGGCACCAGTTTTAGATTCCGATGCTTCACTTCAGGGTTACTGTGTCACTTGTACCTTCATATTGATGGTGAAACACAGAAATTGCCTCGGAATTAAATACAAAAAACACAGTGCCGACTTAAGTGCAAGTAGACTGACTCTTCTTACTGTCTATGTTTGAACCTTTCCTGTGAGAACAATTGTAGATTCCGGTGCTTGACTTCAGGTTTACTCTATCCCTTAGACCTTCTTATTGACGATGAAACACAGAAATTGCATCGGAATTTAATACAAAAGGCACACTGCTGACTTAAGTAAAAGTACAATGACTCTTCTTATTGTCTATGTTTTGAACCTTTCATGTGAGACCAGTTTTAGATTACGATGCTTCACTTCAGTTTTACTGTATCCCTTGTACTTTCTTATTGACGATTAATCACAGAAATTGCATTGGAGTTTAATACAATAGGCACAATGCCGACTTAAGTACAAGAAGACTGACTCTTCTTACTGTCTGTGATTTGAACCTCTCCTGTGAGACCAGTTTTAGATTACAAAGCTTCACTTCAGGTTTACTGAATCCCTTGGAACTTCTTATCGACGATGAAGCACAGAATCTGCATCGGAATTAAATACAAAAGTCACAATGCCGACTTAAGTACAAGAAGACTGACTCTTCTTACTGTCTATGTTTTGAACCTTTCCTGTGAGACCAGTTTTAGATACCGATGCTTCACTTCAGGTTTACTGTATCCCTTGGACCTTCGTATTGACGATGTAACACATAAATTGCATCTGAATTAAATGCGAAAGGCACAATGCCCACCTAAGTACAAGAGGACTGACTCTTCTGACATTCTATGATTTGAGCCTTTAGCTGTGGCATCAGTTTTAGATTCCGATGCTTCACTTCAGGGTTACTGTGTCACTTGAACCTTCATATTGACGATGAAACACAGAAATTGCCTCGGAATTAAATACAAAAGGCACAATGCCGACTGAAGTGCAAGTAGACTGACTCTTCTTACTGTCTATGTTTCAACCTTTCCTGTGAGAACAGTTGTAGATTCCGGTGCTTCACTTCAGGTTTGCTCTACCCCTTGGACCTTCTTATTGACGATGAATCACAGAAATTGCATTGGAGTTAAATACAAAAGGCACAATGCAGACTTAAGTACAAGAAGACTGACTCTTCTTACTGTCTATGGTTTGAACCTCTCCTGTGAGACCAGTTTTAGATTACAAAGCTTCACTTCAGGTTTACTGAATCCCTTGGAGCTTCTTATCGACGATGAAGCACAGAATTTGCGTCGGAATTAAATACAAAAGGCTCAATGCCGACTTAAGTACAACAAAACTGACTATTCTTTCTGTCTATGTTTTGAAACTTTCCTGTGAAACCAGTTTTAGATACCGATGCTTCACTGCAGGTTTACTGTATCCCTTGGACCTTCTTATTGACGATGAAACACAGAAATTGCATCGGAATTTAATATAAAAGGCACACTGCTGACTTAAGTAAAAGTACAATGACTCTTCTTATTGTCTATGTTTTGAACCTTTCATGTGAGACCAGTTTTAGATTACGATGCTTCACTTCAGTTTTACTGTATCCCTTGTACTTTCTTATTGACGATTAATCACAGAAATTGCATTGGAGTTTAATACAATAGGCACAATGCCGACTTAAGTACAAGAAGACTGACTCTTCTTACTGTCTGTGATTTGAACCTCTCCTGTGAGACCAGTTTTAGATTACAAAGCTTCACTTCAGGTTTACTGACTCCCTTGGAACTTCTTATCGACGATGAAGCACAGAATCTGCATCGGAATTAAATACAAAAGTCACAATGCCGACTTAAGTACAAGAAGACTGACTCTTCTTACTGTCTATGTTTTGAACCTTTCCTGTGAGACCAGTTTTAGATACCGATGCTTCACTTCAGGTTTACTGTATCCCTTGGACCTTCGTATTGACGATGTAACACATAAATTGCATCTGAATTAAATGCGAAAGGCACAATGCCCACCTAAGTACAAGAGGACTGACTCTTCTGACATTCTATGATTTGAGCCTTTAGCTGTGGCATCAGTTTTAGATTCCGATGCTTCACTTCAGGGTTACTGTGTCACTTGAACCTTCATATTGACGATGAAACACAGAAATTGCCTCGGAATTAAATACAAAAGGCACAATGCCGACTGAAGTGCAAGTAGACTGACTCTTCTTACTGTCTATGTTTCAACCTTTCGTGTGAGAACAGTTGTAGATTCCGGTGCTTCACTTCAGGTTTGCTCTACCCCTTGGACCTTCTTATTGACGATGAATCACAGAAATTGCATTGGAGTTAAATACAAAAGGCACAATGCAGACTTAAGTACAAGAAGACTGACTCTTCTTACTGTCTATGGTTTGAACCTCTCCTGTGAGACCAGTTTTAGATTACAAAGCTTCACTTCAGGTTTACTGAATCCCTTGGAGCTTCTTATCGACGATGAAGCACAGAATTTGCGTCGGAATTAAATACAAAAGGCTCAATGCCGACTTAAGTACAACAAAACTGACTATTCTTTCTGTCTATGTTTTGAACCTTTCATGTGAGACCAGTTTTAGATTCAGATGCTTCATTTCAGGTTTACTGTATCCCTTGGACCTTCTAATTGACGATGAAACACATGAATTGCATCTGAATTAAATAGGTAAGGCACAATGCCCACCTAAGTACAAGAGGACTGACTCTTCTGACATTCTATGATTTGACCCATTCCTGTGGCACCAGTTTTAGATTCCGATGCTTCACTTCAGGGTTACTGTGTCACTTGTACCTTCATATTGATGGTGAAACACAGAAATTGCCTCGGAATTAAATACAAAAAACACAGTGCCGACTTAAGTGCAAGTAGACTGACTCTTCTTGCTGTCTATGTTTGAACCTTTCCTGTGAGAACAATTGTAGATTCCGGTGCTTCACTTCAGGTTTACTCTATCCCTTAGACCTTCTTATTGACGATGAAACACAGAAATTGCATCGGAATTAAATATAAAAGGCACACTGCTGACTTAAGTAAAAGTACAATGACTCTTCTTATTGTCTATGTTTTGAACCTTTCATGTGAGACCAGTTTTAGATTACGATGCTTCACTTCAGTTTTACTGTATCCCTTGTACTTTCTTATTGACGATTAATCACAGAAATTGCATTGGAGTTTAATACAATAGGCACAATGCCGACTTAAGTACAAGAAGACTGACTCTTCTTACTGTCTGTGATTTGAACCTCTCCTGTGAGACCAGTTTTAGATTACAAAGCTTCACTTCAGGTTTACTGAATCCCTTGGAACTTCTTATCGACGATGAAGCACAGAATTTGCATCGGAATTAAATACAAAAGTCACAATGCCGACTTAAGTACAAGAAGACTGACTCTTCTTACTGTCTATGTTTTGAACCTTTCCTGTGAGACCAGTTTTAGATACCGATGCTTCACTTCAGGTTTACTGTATCCCTTGGACCTTCGTATTGCCGATGTAACACATAAATTGCATCTGAATTAAATGCGAAAGGCACAATGCCCACCTAAGTACAAGAGGACTGACTCTTCTGACATTCTATGATTTGAGCCTTTAGCTGTGGCATCAGTTTTAGGTTCCGATGCTTCACTTCAGGGTTACTGTGTCACTTGAACCTTCATATTGACGATGAAACACAGAAATTGCCTCGGAATTAAATACAAAAGGCACAATGCCGACTGAAGTGCAATTAGACTGACTCTTCTTACTGTCTATGTTTGAACCTTTCCTGTGAGAACAGTTGTAGATTCCGGTGCTTCACTTCAGGTTTGCTCTACCCCTTGGACCTTCTTATTGACGATGAATCACAGAAATTGCATTGGAGTTAAATACAAAAGGCACAATGCAGACTTAAGTACAAGAAGACTGACTCTTCTTACTGTCTATGGTTTGAACCTCTCCTGTGAGACCAGTTTTAGATTACAAAGCTTCACTTCAGGTTTACTGAATCCCTTGGAGCTTCTTATCGACGATGAAGCACAGAATTTGCGTCGGAATTAAATACAAAAGGCTCAATGCCGACTTAAGTACAACAAAACTGACTATTCTTTCTGTCTATGTTTTGAAACTTTCCTGTGAAACCAGTTTTAGATACCGATGCTTCACTGCAGGTTTACTGTATCCCTTGGACCTTCTTATTGACGATGAAACACAGTAATTGCATCGGAATTAAATAAAAAATGCACAATGACGACTTGAGTACAGGTGGACTGACTCTTCTTATTATCTAAGTTTTGAACTTTTCCTGTGAGACCAGATTTAGATTCAGATGCTTCATTTCAGGTTTACTGTATCCCTTGGACCTTCTAATTGACGATGAAACACATGAATTGCATCTGAATTAAATAGGTAAGGCACAATGCCCACCTAAGTACAAGAGGACTGACTCTTCTGACATTCTATGATTTGACCCATTCCTGTGGCACCAGTTTTAGATTCCGATGCTTCACTTCAGGGTTACTGTGTCACTTGTACCTTCATATTGATGGTGAAACACAGAAATTGCCTCGGAATTAAATACAAAAAACACAGTGCCGACTTAAGTGCAAGTAGACTGACTCTTCTTACTGTCTATGTTTGAACCTTTCCTGTGAGAACAATTGTAGATTCCGGTGCTTCACTTCAGGTTTACTCTATCCCTTAGACCTTCTTATTGACGATGAAACACAGAAATTGCATCGGAATTTAATACAAAAGGCACACTGCTGACTTAAGTAAAAGTACAATGACTCTTCTTATTGTCTATGTTTTGAACCTTTCATGTGAGACCAGTTTTAGATTACGATGCTTCACTTCAGTTTTACTGTATCCCTTGTACTTTCTTATTGACGATTAATCACAGAAATTGCATTGGAGTTTAATACAATAGGCACAATGCCGACTTAAGTACAAGAAGACTGACTCTTCTTACTGTCTGTGATTTGAACCTCTCCTGTGAGACCAGTTTTAGATTACAAAGCTTCACTTCAGGTTTACTGAATCCCTTGGAACTTCTTATCGACGATGAAGCACAGAATTTGCATCGGAATTAAATACAAAAGGCACAATGCCGACTTCAGTACAAGAAAACTTACTATTCTTACTGTCTACGTTTTGAACCTTTCCTGTGAGACCAGTTTTAGATTTAGATGGTTCACTTTAGGTTTACTGTATTACCTTGGAACTTCTTATTGAGGATGAAACACAGATAATGCATCGGAATTAAATTCAAAAGGCACAATGCCGACTTACGTACTAGAAGACTGACTCATCTTACTGTGTATGATTTAAACATTACCTGTGAGACCAGTTTTCGAATCCGATGATTCACTTCAGGTTTACTGTATCCCTTGGACCTTCGTATTGACGATGAAACACAGAAATTACATCGGAATTAAATACAAAAGGCACAATGCCCTCTTAAGTACAAGAGGACTGACTCTTCTTACATTCTATGAATTGAGACTTTCCTAAGAGACCAGTTTTGGATATCGATGCTTCACTTCAGGTTTTCTGTATCCCTTGGATTTTCTTATTGAGGATGGAAGACAGAAATTGCATCGGAATTAAATGCAAAAGACACAATGCCGACCTAAGGACAAGAGGACTGACTCTTCTTACATTCTATGATTTGAGCCTTTCCGGTGAGACCAGTTTTAGATTCCGATGCTCCACTTCAGATTTACTGTATCCCTTGGAACTTCTTATAGGCGATGAAACACAGATATTGCATCCGAATTAAATTCAAAAAGCACAATGCGGACTTACGTTCTAGAAGACTGACTCTTCTTACTGTGTATGATCGAAACATTTCCTGTGAGACCAGTTTCAGATTCCTATGCTTCACTTCAGATTTACTTTATCCCTTGGAACCTCTTATTGACGATGAAGCACAGAAATTGCATCGGAATTAAATACATAAGGCACAATGCCGACTTAAGTACAAGAAAACTGACTATTCTTACTGTCTATGTTTTGAAACATTCCAATGAGACCAGTTTTAGATTCCGATGCTTCATTTCAGGTTTACTGTATCTCTTGGATCTTCTTATTGACGATGGAACACAGATATTGCATTGGAATTAAATAGAAAAGGCACAATGCCCTCTTAAGTACAAGATGACTGACTCTTCTTACATTCTATGATTTGAGACTTTCCTATGAGTCCAGTTTTAGATTCCAAAGCTTCACTTCAGGTTTACTGTATCCCTTGGATCTTCTTATTGACAATGAAGCACAGAAATTGCATCGGAATTAAATACATAAGGCACAATGCCGAATTAAGTACAAGAAAACTGACTATTCTTACTGTCTATGTTTTGAAACATTCCAATGAGACCAGTTTTAGATTCCGATGCTTCATTTCAGGTTTACTGTATCTCTTGGATCTTCTTATTGACGATGAAACACAGAAATTGCATCGGAATTAAATGCAAAATGCACAATGCCGATTAACGTACATGAGGACTGACACTTCTTACATTCTATGATTTGAGCCTTTCCTGTGGGACCAGTAGTAGATTCCGATGGTTCACTTGATGTTTGCTGTATCCCTTGGACCTTCTTATTGACGATGAAACACAGAAATTGCATCGGAATTAAATAAAAAATGCAAATTCTGACTTAAGTACCAGAAGACTGACTCCTCTTACTGTCTATGTTTGAACCTTTCCTGTGAGAACAGTTGTAGATTCTGATGCTTCTCTTTAGGTTTTCTGTATCCCTTGGCTCCGCTTATTGACGATGAAACAAAGACATTGCATCGGAATTAAATAAAAAGGCACAATGCCGACTTAAGTATAAGAAGACTGTTTCTTCTTACTGTCTATGCTTTGAACATTTCCTGTGAGCCCAGTTTTAGATTCCGATGCTTCACTACAGGTTTACTGTATTACTTGGAGCTTCTTATTCACGACGAAGCACAGGTATTGCATTGGAATTTAATGGAAAAGGCACAATGCTGACTTAAGTACAAGAGGACTGACTCTTCTTACATTATATGATTTGAGATTTTCAAGTGAGACCAGTTTTGGATTCCGATGCTTCACTTCAGATTTACTGTGTCCCTTTGACGATCTTATTGACGATGAAACACAGAAATTGCATCAGAATTAAATACAAAGGCACAATGCCGACTTAAGTACAAGAAGATTATCCCTTCTTACTGTCTATGCTTTGATCTTTTCCAGTGGGACCAGCTTTAGATATCAATTCTTCACTTCGGGTTTACTGTATCCCTTGGACGTTCTTATTGACGGTGAAACAAAGAAATTGCATCGGAATTAAATACAAAAGTCACAATGCCGACTTAAGGACAAGAAGACTGGCTCTTCTCACTGTGTATGATTTGAACATTTCCTGTGAGAACAGCTTTAAATTCCGATGCTTCACTTCAGGTTTACTGTATCCCTTGGACCTCCTTATTGCCGATGAATCACAGAAATTGCATCGGAATCAAATACAAACGGCACAATGCTGACATAAGTACAAGCAGACTGACTCTTCTTACTGACTATTTTTTGAACCTTTACTGTGAGACCAGTTTTAGATTCCGATGCTTCACTTCAGGTTTACTGTATCCCTTGGACGTTATTGTTGACGATGAAACACAGAAAATGCATCGGAATTAAATACAAAAGGCACTATGCCGACCTAAATACAAGAAGACTGACACTTCTTACTGTGTAAGTTTTGAACCTTTCCTGTGAGAAAAGTTTTTGATTCCGATGCTTCACTTCAGGTTTACTATATCCGTTGGAGCTTCTTGTGACGATGAAGCACAGAAATCGCATCGGAATTTAATACAATAGGCACAATGCCGACTTAACTGCACGAGGACTGACTCTTCTTACATTCTATGATTTGAGCCTTTCCTTTGAGACCAGTTTTAGATTCCGTGGCATCACTTCAGGTTCACTCTATCCCTTGGACCTTCTTGTTGACGAAGAAACAAAAAAATTGCATCGGAATTAAATAAAAAAGGCACAATGCCAACTTAAGTACAAGAAGACTGGCTCTTCTTACTGTCTACGTTTTGAACCTTTCCTTTGAGACCAGTTTTAGATACAGATGCTCCACTTCAGATTTACTGTATCCCTTGGAACTTCTTATAGGCGATGAAACACAGATATTGCATCTGAATTAAATACAAAATGCAAATTCCGACTTAAGTAGAAGAAGACTGACTCCTCTTACTGTCTATGTTTGAACCTTTCCTGTGAGACCAGTTTTAGATACCGATGCTTCACTTCAGGTATACTGTATTACTTGGAGCTTCTTATTCACGACGAATCACAGGTATTGCATTGGAATTTGATGGAAAAGGCACAATGCTGACTTAAGTACAAGAAGACTGACTCTTCTTACATTCTATGATTTGAGATTTTCAAGTGAGACCAGTTTTGGATTCCGATGCTTCACTTCAGATTTACTGTGTCCCTTTGACGATCTTATTTTACGATGAAACACAGAAATTGCATCAGAATTAAATACAAAAGGCACAATGCCGACTTAAGTACAAGAAGATTATCTCTTCTTACTGTCTATGCTTTGAGCCTTTCCTGTGGGACCAGCTTTAGATATCGATTCTTCACATCGGGTTTACTGTATCCCTTGGACGTTCTTATTGACGGTGAAACACAGAAATTGCATCGGAATTAAATACAAAAGTCACAATGCCGACCTAAATACAAGAAGACTGACACTTCTTACTGTGTAAGTTTTGAATCTTTCCTGTGAGAAAAGTTTTTGATTCCGATGCTTCACTTCAGGTTTACTATATCCGTTGGAGCTTCTTGTTGACGATGAATCACAGAAATTGCATCGGAATTTAATACAATAGGCACAATGACGACTTAACTACAAGAGGACTGACTCTTCTTACTGTCTATGTTTTGAACCTGTCCTGTGAGACCAGTTTTAGATACCGATGCTTCACTTCAGGTTTACTGTATCCCTTGGACCTTCGTATTGACGATGAAACACATAAATTGCATCTGAATTAATTACGAAAGGCACAATGCCTACTTATGTACAAGAGGACTGACTCTTCTGATATTCTATGATTTGAGCCTTTCCTGTGGCCCCAGTTTTAGATTCCGAAGCTTCACTTCAGGTTTACTGTATCGCTTGGACTTTCTTGTTGACGATGTAACACAGAAATTGCATCTGAAATAAATACGAAAGGCACAATGTCGACTTAAGTACAAGAGGGCTGACTCTTCTGACATCCTATGCTTTGAACCTTTCCTGCGAGACCAGTTTTAGATACCGATGCTTCACTTAAGGTTTACTGTGTCACTTGTACCTTCATGTTGACGATGAAGCACAGAAATTACATCGGACTTAAATACAAAAGGCAAAATGCTGACTTAAGTAGAAGTACAATGACACTTCTTATTGTCTATGTTTTGAATCTTTCCTGTGAGAGCAGTTTTAGATTCCGATGCTTCACTTCAGGTTTACTGTATCCCTTGGACCTTCTTATTGACGATGTAAAACATAAATTGCATCTGAATTAAATGCGAAAGGCACAATGCCCACCTATGTACTAGAGGACTGACTCTTCTGGCATTCTATGATTTGAGCCTTTAGCTGTGGCACCAGTTTTAGATTCCGATGCTTCACTTCAGGGTTACAGTGTCACTTGAACCTTCATATTGACGATGAAACACAGAAATTACCTCGGAATTAAATACAAAAGGCACAATGCCGACTTAAGTACAAGAAAACTGACTATTCTTACAGTCTATGTTTTGAACCTTTCCTGCGAGACCAGTTTTAGATACCGATGCTTCACTTAAGGTTTACTGTGTCACTTGTACCTTCATGTTGACGATGAAGCACAGAAATTGCATCGGACTTAAATACAAAAGGCACAATGCTGACTTAAGTAAAAGTACAATGACACTTCTTATTGTCTATGTTTTGAATCTTTCCTGTGAGAGCAGTTTTAGATACCGATGCTTCACTCCAGGTTTACTGTATCCCTTGAAACTTCTTATTGAGGATGAAACACAGTTAATGCATCGGAATTAAATTCAAAAGGCACAATGCCGACTTACGTACTAGAAGACTGACTCATCTTACTGTGTATGATTTAAACACTTCCTGTGAGACCAGTTTTCGAATCTGATGATTCACTTCAGGTTTACTGTATCCCTTGGACCTTCTTATTGACGATGAAACACAGATATTGCATTGGAATTAAATAGAAAAGGCACAATGCTGACTTAAGTACAAGAGGACTGACTCTTCTTACATTGTATGATTTGAGGCGTTCATGTGTGACCAGTTTCGGATATCGATGCTTCACTTCAAGTTTACTGTATCCCTTGAATTTTCTTTTTGACGTTAAAACACAGAACTTGCATCGGAATTAATTACAAAAGGCACAATGCCGGCTTAAGTACAAGAGCATTGACTTTTCTTACATTCTATGTTTTGAGCCTTTCCTGTATGACCAGTTTAGGATCCGATGATTTTCTTGAGTTTTAATGGATCCCTTGGACCTTCTTATTGGCGATGAAACACAGAAATTGCTTGGAAATAAATACAAAAGGAAAAATACTGACTTAAGTACAAGAAGACTGACTCTTCTTACTGCCTATTTTTTAACACTTTCCTGTGAGACCAGTTTTAGATTCCGACGCTTCACTACAGGTTTTCCGTATCCCTTGGACCTTCTTATTGACGATGAAACACAGAAATTGCATCGGCATTAAATACAAAAGGCACAATGCCGATTCAAGTACAAGAAGACTGACTGATCTTACTGTCTATGTTTTGAATCTTTCCTGTGAGACCAGTTTTAGATACCGATGCTTCACTTCAGGTTTACTGTATGCCTTACACCTTCATATTGACGATGAAACACAAATTGCATCTGAATTAAATACAAGAGGCAGAATGCCGACTTAAGTAAAAGAGGACTGACTCTTCTTACATTCAGTGATTTGAACCTTTCCTGTGAGATCAGTTTTAGATTCCGATGCTTCACTTCAGGTTTACTGTATCCCTTGGACCTTCATATTGACAATGAGACCAGTAATTGCATCGGAATTAAACACAAATGGTACAATGCCAACGTAAGTACAAGTAGACTGACTCTTCTTACTGTCTATGTTTTGAACCCTTCCTGTGAGACCACTTTTAGAAACCAATGCTTCACTGCAGGTTTACTGTATCATTTGGACCTTATTCTTGATGATGAAATACAGAAATTGCCTCGGAATTAAATACAAAAGGCACAGTGCCGACTTAAGTGCAATTGGACTGACTCTTCTTACTGTCTATGTTTTGAACCTTTCCTGTGAGACCAGTTTTAGATTCCGAAGCTTCACTTCAAGTTTACTGTATCCCTAGGACCTTCTTATTGACGATGAAACACAGAAATTGCATCGGAATTAAATAAAAAGGCCACAATGCCGACTTAAGTACAAGAAGACTGACTCTTCTTGCTGTCTATGCTTTGAACCTTTCCCATGAGTCCAGTTTTAGAATCCGATGCTTCACTTCAGGTTTACTGTATCACTTGGACCTTCTCATTGACGATGAAAAACAGAGATTGCATCGGAATTAAATACAAAAAGCGCAATGCCGACTTAAGTACAAGAGGACTGACCCTTCTTACATTCTATGAGTTGAGCCTTTCCTGTGAGACCAGTTTTAGATTCCAATACTTCCTTTAGGTTAACTGTATAACTTGGACCGTCTTATTGATGATGAAACACGGATATTGCATCGGAATAAATACAAAAGACACAATGCCGACTTAAGTACAAGATGACTGACTCTTCTTTATGTGTATGAATTGAACATTTCCTGTGAGACCAGTTTTAAATTCCGATGCTTCACTTCAGGTTTACTGTATCCCTTGGACCTCCTTATTGACGATGAATCACAGAAATTGCGTCGGAAATAAATACAAATACACAATGCGGATTTAAGTACAACTAGACTGACTCTTCTTACTGTATATGTTTTGAACCATTCCCGTGAGACCACTTTTAGATTCCGATGCTTCACTTCAGGTTTACTGTATCCCTTGGACCTTCTTATTGACGATGAAGCACAGAAATTGCATCGGAATTAAATACAAAAGGCACAATGCCGACTTAAGTACAACAGGACCGACTCTTCTTACATTCTATGATTTGAGCCTTTCCTTTGAGACCAGTTTTAGATTCCGATGCTTCACTTCAAGTTGACTGTATCACTTGGACCCTCTTATTGTTGATGAAACACAGAAATTGCATCGGAATTATATACAGAAAGCACAATGCCGACTCAAGTACAAGAAGACTGACTCTTCTTACTGTCTATGTTTTGAACCTTTCCTTTGAGACCAGTTTTAGATACTTATGCTACACTTCAGGTTTACTGTATCCCTTGGACCTTCTTATTGACGATGAAACACAGAAATGACATCGGAATTGAATACGAAAGACACAATGCCGACTTAAGTACAAGAGAACTGACTCTTCTGACATTCTATAATTTGAGCCTTTCCTGTGACATCAGTTTTAGATTCCGATGCTTCACTTCAGGTTTACTGTATCCCTTGGAGCTTCTTATTGACGATGAAGCACCGAAATTGCATCGGAATTAAATACAAAAGGCAGAATGCCGACTTAAGTTCTAGAAGACTGACTCTTCTTACATTCTATGCTTTGAACCTTTCCTGTGAGATCAGTTTAAGATTCCGGTGCTTCACTTCAGGTTTACTGTATCCCTTGGACCTTCATATTGACAATGAGACACAGAAATTGCATCGGAATTAAACACAAATGGTACAATGCCAACGTAAGTACAAGTAGACTGACTCTTCTTACTGTCTATGTTTTGAACCCTTCCTGTGTACCACTTTTAGATACCGATGCTTCACTGCGGGTTTACTGTATCATTTGGACCTTATTCTTGATGATGAAATACAGAAATTGCCTCGGAATAAAATTCAAAAGGCACAGTGCCGGCTTAAGTGCAATTAAACTGACTCTTCTTACTGTCTATGCTCTGAACCTTTCCTGTGAGACCAGTTTTAGATTCCGATGCTTCACTTCAAGTTTACTGTATCCCTTGGACCTTCGTATTGACGATGGAACACAGGAATTGCATCGGAATTAAATAAAAAAGCGCAATGCCGACTTAAGTACAAGAGGACTGACCCTTCATACATTCTACGAGTTGAGCCATTTCTGTGAGACCAGTTTTAGATTCCTATACTTCCTTCAGGTTAACTGTATAACTTGGACCGTCTTATTGATGATGAAACATGGATATTGCATCGGAGTAAATACAAAAGGCACAATGCCGACTTAAGTACAAGAGGACCGACTCTTCTTACATTCTATGATTTGAGCCTTTCCTTTGAGACCAGTTTTGGATTCCGATGCTTCACTTCAGGTTGACTGTATCACTTGGACCCTCTTACTGTTGATGAAACACAGAAATTGCATCGGAATTATATACAGAAGGCAGAATGCCGATTTGAGTACAAGAAGACTGACTCTTCTCACTGTCTATGTTTTGAACCTTTCCTTTGAGACCAGTTTTTGATACCTATGCTGCACTTCAGGTTTACTGTATCCCTTGGACCTTCTTATTGACGATGAAACACAGAAATTACATTGCAATTGAATACGAAAGACACAATGCCGACTTAAGTACAAGAGAACTGACTCTTCTGACATTCTATAATTTGAGCCTCTCCTGTGGCACCAGTTTTAGATTCCGATGCTTCACTTCAGGTTTACTGCATCCCTTGGGCCTTCTTGTTGACGATGAAGCACCGAAATTGCATCGGAATTAAATACAAAAGGCAGAATACCGTCTTAAGTACTAGAAGACTGACTCTTCTTACTGTCTATGCTTTGAACCTTTCCTGTGATATCTGTTTTAGATTCCGATGCTTCACTACAGGTTTACACTATCCCTTGGAACCTCTTATTGACGATGAAACACAGATATTGCATCGGAATTAAATACAAAAGGCACAATGCCGACTTAAGTACAAGAAAACTGACTAATCTTACTGTCTATGTTTTGAAACTTTCCTGTGAAACCAGTTTTAGATACCGATGCTTCACTGCAGGTTTACTGTATCCCATGAAACTTCTTATTGAGGATGAAACACAGTTAATGCATCGGAATTAAATTCAAAAGGCACAATGCCGACTTACGTACTAGAAGACTGACTCATCTTACTGTGTATGATTTAAACATTTCCTGTGAGACCAGTTTTCGAATCTGATGATTCACTTCAGGTTTACTGTATCCCTTGGACCTTCATATTGACAATGAGACACAGAAATTGCATCGGAATTAAACACAAATGGTACAATGCCAACGTAAGTACAAGTAGACTGACTCTTCTTACTGTCTATGTTTTGAACCCTTCCTGTGAGACCACTTTTAGATACCGATGCTTCACTGGAGGTTTACTGTATCATTTGGACCTTATTCTTGATGATGAAATACAAAAATTGCCTCGGAATTAAATACAAATGGCACAGTGCCGACTTAAGTGCAATTGGACTGACTCTTCTTACTGTCTATGTTTTGAACCTTTCCTGTGAGACCAGTTTTAGATTCCGAAGCTTCACTTCAAGTTTACTGTATCCCTTGGACCTTCTTATTGACGATGAAACACAGAAATTGCATCGGAATTAAATAAAAAAGCCACAATGCCGACTTAAGTACAAGAAGACTGACTCTTCTTGCTGTCTATGCTTTGAACCTTACCTATGAGTCCAGTTTTAGAATCCGATGCTTCACTTCAGGTTTACTGTATCACTTGGACCTTCTCATTGACGATGAAACACAGAGATTGCATCGGAATGAAATACAAAATGCGCAATGCCGACTTAAGTACAAGAGGACTGACCCTTCTTACATTCTATGAGTTGAGCCTTTCCTGTGAGACCAGTTTTAGATTCCAATACTTCCTTCAGGTTAACTGTATAACTTGGACCGTCTTATTGATGATGAAACACGGATATTGCATCGGAATAAATACAAAAGACACAATGCCGACTTAAGTACAAGATGACTGACTCTTCTTACTGTGTATGAATTGAACATTTCCTGTGAGACCAGTTTTAAATTCCGATGCTTCACTTCAGGTTAACTGTATCCCTTGGACCTCCTTATTGACGATGAATCACAGAAATTGCATCAGAATTAAATACAAATACACAATGCTGACTTAAGTACAACTAGACTGACTCTTCCTACTGTATATGTTTTGAACCAATCCCGTGAGACCACTTTTAGATTCCGATGCTTCACTTCAGGTTTACTGTATCCCTTGGACCTTCTTATTGACGATGAAGCACAGAAATTGCATCGGAATTAAATACAAAAGGCACAATGCCGACTTCAGTACAAGAGAACGGACTCTTCTTACATTCTATGATTTGAGCCTTTCCTTTGAGACCAGTTTTAGATTCCGATGCTTCACTTCAAGTTGACTGTATCACTTGGACCCTCTTATTGTTGATGAAACACAGATATTGCATCGGAATTATATACAGAAGGCACAATGCCGACTTAAGTACAAGAAGACTGACTCTTCTTACTGTCTATGTTTTGAACCTTTCCTTTGAGACCAGTTTTAGATACTTATGCTACACTTCAGGTTTACTGTATCCCTTGGACCTTCTTATTGACGATGAAACACAGAAATGACATCGGAATTGAATACGAAAGACACAATGCCGACTTAAGTACAAGAGAACTGACTCTTCTGACATTCTATAATTTGAGCCTTTTCTGTGACATCAGTTTTAGATTCCGATGCTTCACTTCAGGTTTACTGTATCCCTTGGAGCTTCTTATTGACGATGAAGCACCGAAATTGCATCGGAATTAAATACAAAAGGCAGAATGCCGACTTAAGTACTAGAAGACTGACTCTTCTTACATTCCATTCTTTGAACCTTTCCTGTGAGATCAGTTTAAGATTGCTTCACTTCAGGTTTACTGTATCCCCTTGGACCTTCATATTGACAATGAGACACAGAAATTGCATCGGAATTAAACACAAATGGTACAATGCCAACGTAAGTACAAGTAGACTGACTCTTCTTACTGTCTATGTTTTGAACCCTTCCCGTGAGACCACTTTTAGATACCGATGCTTCACTGGAGGTTTACTGTATCATTTGGACCTTATTCTTGATGATGAAATACAGAAATTGCATCGGAATTAAATACAAAAGGCACAATGCCGATTCAAGTACAAGAAGACTGACTCTTTTTACTGTCTACGTTATGAAGCTTTCCTGCGAGACCAGTTTTAGATTCCGATGCTTCACTTCAGGTTTACTGTATCCCTTTGACCTTCTTATTGACGATGAAACACAGAAATTGCATCGGGATTAAAAAGAATAGGCACAATGCCGACTTAAGTACAAGAAGACTGACTCTTCTTACTGTCTATGTTTTGAACCTTTCCTGTGAGACCAGTTTTAGATTCCGATGCTTCACTTCAGGTTTACTGTATCCCTTGGACCTTATTATTGACGATCAAACACATAAATTGCATCGGAAGTAAATACTAATAGCACAATGCCGACTTAAGTACAAGAAGACTGACACTTCTTACTGTCTAAGATTTGAACCTTTCCTGTGAGACCAGTTTTAGATTCCGATGCTTCACTTCAGGTTTACTGTATCCCTTGGACCATCTTAATGACGATGAAACACCGAAATTGCATCGGAATTAAATACAAAAGGCACAATGCCGACTTATGGACAAAAGAACGGACTCTTCTTACATTATTTGATTTTAGTCTTTCCTGTGAGACCAGTTATCGATATCTATGCATCACTTCAGGTTTACTGTATCCCTTGGACCATCTTATTGACGATATAACACAGAAATTGTATCGGAAATAAATACAAAAGGCACAATGCCGACTTAAGGACATGAGGAATGACTCTTTTTACATTATATGATTTGAGCCTTTAATGTGAGTCCAGTTTTTGATTCTGTTGCTTCACTTCAGGTTTAGTGTATCCATTGGACCTTCTTATTGACGATGAAACACAGAAATTGTATCGGAATTAAGTACAAAAGGCACAATGCCGACTTAAGTACAAGATGTCTGAGTCTTCTTACTGACTAAGTTTTGAACCTTTCCTGTGTGACCAGTTTTAGATTCTGATGCTTCACTTCACTTTTACTGTATCCCTTGGACCTTCTTATTGACGATTAAACACTGAAATAGCATTGGAATTAAATTAAAAGTCAAAATGCCGACTTAAGTACAAGAAGACTGACTCTTCTTATCTCTATGTTTTGAACCCTTCCTGTGAACCCAGTTTTATATTCCTATGCTTCACTTCAGGTTTACTGTATCCCTTGGACCTTCTTATTGACGATGAAACATAGAAATTGCTCCGGAATTAAATACAAAAGGCACAACGCCGACTTAAGTACAAGAGGATGTACTCTTCTATCATTCTATGATTTGAGCCTTTCCGTGTTACCAGTTTTGGATTCTGATGCTTCACTTCAGGTTTACTGTATCCCTTGGACCTTCTTATTGACGATGAAACACAGAAATTGCATCGGAATTAAATACAAAAGGCACAATGCCGACTTAAGTACAAGAAGAGTGACTCTTCTTACTGTCTTCATAATGAACCTTTCCTGTGAGATCAGTTTTAGATTCCGATGCTTCACTTCAGGTTTACTGTATCCCTTGGACCTTCATATTGACGATGAAACACAGAAATATCATCGGAATTAAGTTCCAAAGGCACAGTACCGACATAAGTACAAGGAGACTGACACTTCTTACAGTCTATGTTTTGAACCTTTCCTGTGAGAGCAGTTAAGATTCCGATGCCTCACTTTAAATATACTGTATCCCATGGACCTTCTTATTGACGATGAAACACGGAAATTGCATTCGAATTAAATAAAAAGGCAAATTGCAGACTTAAGTACAAGAAGACATACTCTTCTTACTCTCTATGTTTTGAACTCTTCCAGTGAGCCCAGTTTTAGATTCCGATGCTTCACTTCAGGTTTACTGTATCCCTTGGACCTTCTTATTGACGATGAAACGCAGAAATTGCTTCGGAATTAAATACAAAAGGCACAATGCCGACTTAAGTACAAGAAGAGTGACTCTCTTTACTGTCTACGTTATGAACATTTCCTGTGCGACCAGTTTTAAATTCCGATGCTTCTCTTCAGCTTTACTGTATCCCTTGGACCTTCTTATTGACGATGAAACACAGAAATTGCCTCGGAATTAAAAAATAAATGCACATTGCCGACTTAAGTACAAGATGACTGACTCTTCTTACACTCCAAGCTTTGAACCCTTCCTGTGAGACCAGTTTTAGATTCAGATGCTTCACTTCAGGTTTACTGTATCCCTTGGACCTTCTTACTGATGATGAAACACAGA
Source organism: Schistocerca americana (assembly GCF_021461395.2). Taxonomy (NCBI): domain Eukaryota; kingdom Metazoa; phylum Arthropoda; class Insecta; order Orthoptera; family Acrididae; genus Schistocerca; species Schistocerca americana. The sequence continues at coordinate 76,199,391 of NC_060121.1, read as the reverse complement.
AATTGCATCAGAATTAAATACAAATAGCACATTGCAGATTTAAGTACGAGAAGACGATCTCTTCTTACTGTCTGTGCTTTGACCCTTTCCTGCGTGACCAGTTTTAGATATCGATTCATCACTTCAGGTTTACTCTATCCCTTGGACCTTGTTATTGACGATGAAACACAGAAATTGCATCGGAATTAAATACAAAAGGCACGATGCCTTCCTAAGTACAGGAGGATTGACTCTTCTTACATTCTATGATTTGAGACATTCCTGCGGGACCAGTTTTAGATTCCGATGGTTCAATTGAGGTTTACTGTATCCCTTGGACCTTCTTATTGACGGTGAAACACAGAAATTGCATCGGAATTAAATAAAAAAGGCAAAATTCCGACTCAAGTACAAGAAAACTGACTATTTTTACTGTCTATGATTTGAACCTTTCTTGCGAGGCCAGTTATAGATACCAATGCTTCACTTTAGGATTACTGTATCCCATGGACCATCGTATTGACAATGAAATACAGAAATTGCATCGAAATCAAACACAAATTTCACAATGCCAACGTAAGTACAAGTAGACTGACTCTTCTTACTGTCTATGTTTTGATCCTTTCCTGTGAGACCAGTTTTAGATACCGATGCTACACTGCAGGTTTACTGTATCACTTGGACCCTCTTCTTGACGATGAAATACAGAAATAGCCTCGGAGTTAAATACAAAAGGCACAGTGCCAGCTTAAGTGCAAATAGACTGACTCTTCTTACTGTCGTTGTTTTGAACCATTCCTGTTAGAACAGTTTTAGATTCCGATGCATCACTTCAATTGTACTATATCCCTTGGACGTTCTTATTGACGATGAAACACAGAAATTGCATCGGAATTAAATAAAAAAGCCACAATGCCGCTTTAAGTACAAGAAGACTGACTCTTCTTGCTGTCTATGCTTTGAAACTTTCCTGTGAGATCTGTTTTAGATTCCGATGGTTCACTTCAGGTTTACTGTATCCCTTGGAACCTCTTATTGACGATGAAACACAGAAATTGCCCGGAATTAAATACAATCGGCACAATGCCGCTTAAGTACAAGAGGACTGACTCTTCTTACATTCTATGATTCGAGCCCTTCCTGTGCGACCAGTTTTAGATTCCGATGCTTCACTTCAGATTAACTGTGCCCCTTGGACCTTCTTATTGACGATGAAACAGAAATTGCATCGGAATTAAATACAAAAGGCACAATGCCGACTTAAGTACAAGAAGAGTGGCTCTTCTTACTGTCTACGTTATGAACCTTTCCTGCGAGACCAGTTTTAGATTCCGATGCTTCACTTCAGGTTTACTGTATCCCTTTGACCTTCTTATTGACGATGAATCACAGAAATTGCATCGGGATTGAAAAGAATAGGCACAATGCCGACTTAAGTACAAGAGAACTGACTCTTCTGACATTCTATAATTTGAGCCTCTCCTGTGGCACCAGTTTTAGATTCCGATGCTTCACTTCAGGTTTACTGCATCCCTTGGGCCTTCTTGTTGACGATGAAGCACCGAAATTGCATCGGAATTAAATACAAAAGGCAGAATACCGTCTTAAGTACTAGAAGACTGACTCTTCTTACTGTCTATGCTTTGAACCTTTCCTGTGATATCTGTTTTAGATTCCGATGCTTCACTACAGGTTTACACTATCCCTTGGAACCTCTTATTGACGATGAAACACAGATATTGCATCGGAATTAAATACAAAAGGCACAATGCCGACTTAAGTACAAGAAAACTGACTAATCTTACTGTCTATGTTTTGAAACTTTCCTGTGAAACCAGTTTTAGATACCGATGCTTCACTGCAGGTTTACTGTATCCCATGAAACTTCTTATTGAGGATGAAACACAGTTAATGCATCGGAATTAAATTCAAAAGGCACAATGCCGACTTACGTACTAGAAGACTGACTCATCTTACTGTGTATGATTTAAACATTTCCTGTGAGACCAGTTTTCGAATCTGATGATTCACTTCAGGTTTACTGTATCCCTTGGACCTTCATATTGACAATGAGACACAGAAATTGCATCGGAATTAAACACAAATGGTACAATGCCAACGTAAGTACAAGTAGACTGACTCTTCTTACTGTCTATGTTTTGAACCCTTCCTGTGAGACCACTTTTAGATACCGATGCTTCACTGGAGGTTTACTGTATCATTTGGACCTTATTCTTGATGATGAAATACAAAAATTGCCTCGGAATTAAATACAAATGGCACAGTGCCGACTTAAGTGCAATTGGACTGACTCTTCTTACTGTCTATGTTTTGAACCTTTCCTGTGAGACCAGTTTTAGATTCCAAAGCTTCACTTCAAGTTTACTGTATCCCTTGGACCTTCTTATTGACGATGAAACACAGAAATTGCATCGGAATTAAATAAAAAAGCCACAATGCCGACTTAAGTACAAGAAGACTGACTCTTCTTGCTGTCTATGCTTTGAACCTTACCTATGAGTCCAGTTTTAGAATCCGATGCTTCACTTCAGGTTTACTGTATCACTTGGACCTTCTCATTGACGATGAAACACAGAGATTGCATCGGAATGAAATACAAAATGCGCAATGCCGACTTAAGTACAAGAGGACTGACCCTTCTTACATTCTATGAGTTGAGCCTTTCCTGTGAGACCAGTTTTAGATTCCAATACTTCCTTCAGGTTAACTGTATAACTTGGACCGTCTTATTGATGATGAAACACGGATATTGCATCGGAATAAATACAAAAGACACAATGCCGACTTAAGTACAAGATGACTGACTCTTCTTACTGTGTATGAATTGAACATTTCCTGTGAGACCAGTTTTAAATTCCGATGCTTCACTTCAGGTTAACTGTATCCCTTGGACCTCCTTATTGACGATGAATCACAGAAATTGCATCAGAATTAAATACAAATACACAATGCTGACTTAAGTACAACTAGACTGACTCTTCCTACTGTATATGTTTTGAACCAATCCCGTGAGACCACTTTTAGATTCCGATGCTTCACTTCAGGTTTACTGTATCCCTTGGACCTTCTTATTGACGATGAAGCACAGAAATTGCATCGGAATTAAATACAAAAGGCACAATGCCGACTTCAGTACAAGAGAACGGACTCTTCTTACATTCTATGATTTGAGCCTTTCCTTTGAGACCAGTTTTAGATTCCGATGCTTCACTTCAAGTTGACTGTATCACTTGGACCCTCTTATTGTTGATGAAACACAGATATTGCATCGGAATTATATACAGAAGGCACAATGCCGACTTAAGTACAAGAAGACTGACTCTTCTTACTGTCTATGTTTTGAACCTTTCCTTTGAGACCAGTTTTAGATACTTATGCTACACTTCAGGTTTACTGTATCCCTTGGACCTTCTTATTGACGATGAAACACAGAAATGACATCGGAATTGAATACGAAAGACACAATGCCGACTTAAGTACAAGAGAACTGACTCTTCTGACATTCTATAATTTGAGCCTTTTCTGTGACATCAGTTTTAGATTCCGATGCTTCACTTCAGGTTTACTGTATCCCTTGGAGCTTCTTATTGACGATGAAGCACCGAAATTGCATCGGAATTAAATACAAAAGGCAGAATGCCGACTTAAGTACTAGAAGACTGACTCTTCTTACATTCCATTCTTTGAACCTTTCCTGTGAGATCAGTTTAAGATTGCTTCACTTCAGGTTTACTGTATCCCCTTGGACCTTCATATTGACAATGAGACACAGAAATTGCATCGGAATTAAACACAAATGGTACAATGCCAACGTAAGTACAAGTAGACTGACTCTTCTTACTGTCTATGTTTTGAACCCTTCCCGTGAGACCACTTTTAGATACCGATGCTTCACTGGAGGTTTACTGTATCATTTGGACCTTATTCTTGATGATGAAATACAGAAATTGCATCGGAATTAAATACAAAAGGCACAATGCCGATTCAAGTACAAGAAGACTGACTCTTTTTACTGTCTACGTTATGAAGCTTTCCTGCGAGACCAGTTTTAGATTCCGATGCTTCACTTCAGGTTTACTGTATCCCTTTGACCTTCTTATTGACGATGAAACACAGAAATTGCATCGGGATTAAAAAGAATAGGCACAATGCCGACTTAAGTACAAGAAGACTGACTCTTCTTACTGTCTATGTTTTGAACCTTTCCTGTGAGACCAGTTTTAGATTCCGATGCTTCACTTCAGGTTTACTGTATCCCTTGGACCTTATTATTGACGATCAAACACATAAATTGCATCGGAAGTAAATACTAATAGCACAATGCCGACTTAAGTACAAGAAGACTGACACTTCTTACTGTCTAAGATTTGAACCTTTCCTGTGAGACCAGTTTTAGATTCCGATGCTTCACTTCAGGTTTACTGTATCCCTTGGACCATCTTAATGACGATGAAACACCGAAATTGCATCGGAATTAAATACAAAAGGCACAATGCCGACTTATGGACAAAAGAACGGACTCTTCTTACATTATTTGATTTTAGTCTTTCCTGTGAGACCAGTTATCGATATCTATGCATCACTTCAGGTTTACTGTATCCCTTGGACCATCTTATTGACGATATAACACAGAAATTGTATCGGAAATAAATACAAAAGGCACAATGCCGACTTAAGGACATGAGGAATGACTCTTTTTACATTATATGATTTGAGCCTTTAATGTGAGTCCAGTTTTTGATTCTGTTGCTTCACTTCAGGTTTAGTGTATCCATTGGACCTTCTTATTGACGATGAAACACAGAAATTGTATCGGAATTAAGTACAAAAGGCACAATGCCGACTTAAGTACAAGATGTCTGAGTCTTCTTACTGACTAAGTTTTGAACCTTTCCTGTGTGACCAGTTTTAGATTCTGATGCTTCACTTCACTTTTACTGTATCCCTTGGACCTTCTTATTGACGATTAAACACTGAAATAGCATTGGAATTAAATTAAAAGTCAAAATGCCGACTTAAGTACAAGAAGACTGACTCTTCTTATCTCTATGTTTTGAACCCTTCCTGTGAACCCAGTTTTATATTCCTATGCTTCACTTCAGGTTTACTGTATCCCTTGGACCTTCTTATTGACGATGAAACATAGAAATTGCTCCGGAATTAAATACAAAAGGCACAACGCCGACTTAAGTACAAGAGGATGTACTCTTCTATCATTCTATGATTTGAGCCTTTCCGTGTTACCAGTTTTGGATTCTGATGCTTCACTTCAGGTTTACTGTATCCCTTGGACCTTCTTATTGACGATGAAACACAGAAATTGCATCGGAATTAAATACAAAAGGCACAATGCCGACTTAAGTACAAGAAGAGTGACTCTTCTTACTGTCTTCATAATGAACCTTTCCTGTGAGATCAGTTTTAGATTCCGATGCTTCACTTCAGGTTTACTGTATCCCTTGGACCTTCATATTGACGATGAAACACAGAAATATCATCGGAATTAAGTTCCAAAGGCACAGTACCGACATAAGTACAAGGAGACTGACACTTCTTACAGTCTATGTTTTGAACCTTTCCTGTGAGAGCAGTTAAGATTCCGATGCCTCACTTTAAATATACTGTATCCCATGGACCTTCTTATTGACGATGAAACACGGAAATTGCATTCGAATTAAATAAAAAGGCAAATTGCAGACTTAAGTACAAGAAGACATACTCTTCTTACTCTCTATGTTTTGAACTCTTCCAGTGAGCCCAGTTTTAGATTCCGATGCTTCACTTCAGGTTTACTGTATCCCTTGGACCTTCTTATTGACGATGAAACGCAGAAATTGCTTCGGAATTAAATACAAAAGGCACAATGCCGACTTAAGTACAAGAAGAGTGACTCTCTTTACTGTCTACGTTATGAACATTTCCTGTGCGACCAGTTTTAAATTCCGATGCTTCTCTTCAGCTTTACTGTATCCCTTGGACCTTCTTATTGACGATGAAACACAGAAATTGCCTCGGAATTAAAAAATAAATGCACATTGCCGACTTAAGTACAAGATGACTGACTCTTCTTACACTCCAAGCTTTGAACCCTTCCTGTCAGACCAGTTTTAGATTCAGATGCTTCACTTCAGGTTTACTGTATCCCTTGGACCTTCTTACTGATGATGAAACACAGAAATTGCATCAGAATTAAATACAAATAGCACATTGCAGATTTAAGTACGAGAAGACGATCTCTTCTTACTGTCTGTGCTTTGACCCTTTCCTGCGTGACCAGTTTTAGATATCGATTCATCACTTCAGGTTTACTCTATCCCTTGGACCTTGTTATTGACGATGAAACACAGAAATTGCATCGGAATTAAATACAAAAGGCACGATGCCTTCCTAAGTACAGGAGGATTGACTCTTCTTACATTCTATGATTTGAGACATTCCTGCGGGACCAGTTTTAGATTCCGATGGTTCAATTGAGGTTTACTGTATCCCTTGGACCTTCTTATTGACGGTGAAACACAGAAATTGCATCGGAATTAAATAAAAAAGGCAAAATTCCGACTCAAGTACAAGAAAACTGACTATTTTTACTGTCTATGATTTGAACCTTTCTTGCGAGGCCAGTTATAGATACCAATGCTTCACTTTAGGATTACTGTATCCCATGGACCATCGTATTGACAATGAAATACAGAAATTGCATCGAAATCAAACACAAATTTCACAATGCCAACGTAAGTACAAGTAGACTGACTCTTCTTACTGTCTATGTTTTGATCCTTTCCTGTGAGACCAGTTTTAGATACCGATGCTACACTGCAGGTTTACTGTATCACTTGGACCCTCTTCTTGACGATGAAATACAGAAATAGCCTCGGAGTTAAATACAAAAGGCACAGTGCCAGCTTAAGTGCAAATAGACTGACTCTTCTTACTGTCGTTGTTTTGAACCATTCCTGTTAGAACAGTTTTAGATTCCGATGCATCACTTCAATTGTACTATATCCCTTGGACGTTCTTATTGACGATGAAACACAGAAATTGCATCGGAATTAAATAAAAAAGCCACAATGCCGCTTTAAGTACAAGAAGACTGACTCTTCTTGCTGTCTATGCTTTGAAACTTTCCTGTGAGATCTGTTTTAGATTCCGATGGTTCACTTCAGGTTTACTGTATCCCTTGGAACCTCTTATTGACGATGAAACACAGAAATTGCCCGGAATTAAATACAATCGGCACAATGCCGCTTAAGTACAAGAGGACTGACTCTTCTTACATTCTATGATTCGAGCCCTTCCTGTGCGACCAGTTTTAGATTCCGATGCTTCACTTCAGATTAACTGTGCCCCTTGGACCTTCTTATTGACGATGAAACAGAAATTGCATCGGAATTAAATACAAAAGGCACAATGCCGACTTAAGTACAAGAAGAGTGGCTCTTCTTACTGTCTACGTTATGAACCTTTCCTGCGAGACCAGTTTTAGATTCCGATGCTTCACTTCAGGTTTACTGTATCCCTTTGACCTTCTTATTGACGATGAATCACAGAAATTGCATCGGGATTAAAAAGAATAGGCACAATGCCGACTTAAGTACAAGAAGACTGACTCTTCTTACTGTCTATGATTTGAACCTTTCCTGTGAGACCAGTTTTAGATTCCGATGCTTCACTTCAGGTTTACTGTATACCTTGGACCTTCTTATTGACGATCAAACACATAAATTGCATCGGAAGTAAATACTAATAGCACAATGACAACTTAAGTACAAGAAGACTGACTCTTCTTACTGTCTATGATTTGAACCTTTCCTGTGAGACCAGTTTTAGATTCCGATGCTTCACTTCAGGTTTACTGTATCCCTTTGACCTTCTTATTGACGATGAATCACAGAAATTGCATCGGGATTGAAAAGAATAGGCACAATGCCGACTTAAGTACAAGAAGACTGACTCTTCTTACTCTCTATGCTTTGAACCCTTCCTGTGAGCCCAGTTTTAGATTCCTATGCTTCACTTCAGGTTTACTGTATCCCTTTGACCTTCTTATTGACGATGAATCACAGAAATTGCATCGGGATTGAAAAGAATAGGCACAATGCCGACTTAAGTACAAGAAGACTGACTCTTCTTACTGTCTATGATTTGAACCTTTCCTGTGAGACCAGTTTTAGATTCCGATGCTTCACTTCAGGGTTTCTGCATCCCTTGGACCTTCTTATTGACGATGAAACACAGAAATTGCATCGGAATTAAATACAAAACACTACGTCGACTTAAGTGCAAGAAAACTGACTCTTATTACTTTCTATGATTTGAGACCTTCCTGTGAGACCAGTTTTAGATATCGATGCTTCACTTCAGGTTTACTGTATCCCTTGGACCATCTTAATGACGATGAAACACCGAAATTGCATCGGAATTAAATACAAAAGGCACAATGCCGACTTATGGACAAAAGAACGGACTCTTCTTACATTATTTGATTTTAGCCTTTCCTGTGAGACCAGTTATCGATATCTATGCATCACTTCAGATTTACTGTATCCCTTGGACCATCTTATTGACGATATAACACAGAAATTGTATCGGAAATAAATACAAAAGGCACAATGCCGACTTAAGGACATGAGGAATGACTCTTTTTACATTATATGATTTGAGCCTTTAATGTGAGACCAGTTTTGGATTCGGATGCTTCACTTCAGGTTTAGTGTATCCATTGGACCTTCTTATTGACGATTAAACACTGAAATTGCATTGGAATTAAATTAAAAGTCAAAATGCCGACTTACGTACAAGAAGACTGACTCTTCTTACTCTCTATGCTTTGAACCCTTCCTGTGAGCCCAGTTTTAGATTCCTATGCTTCACTTCAGGTTTACTGTATCCCTTGGACCTTCTTATTGACGATGAAACATAGAAATTGCTCCGGAATTAAATACAAAAGGCACAACGCCGACTTAAGTACAAGAGGATGTACTCTTCTAGCATTCTATGATTTGAGCCTTTCCGTGTTACCAGTTTTGGATTCTGATGCTTCACTTCAAGTTTACTGTATCCCTTGGACCTTCTTATTGACGATGTAACACAGAAATTGCATCGGAATTAAATACAAAAGGCACAATGCCGACTTAAGTACAAGAGGAGTGACTCTTCTTACTGTCTTCATTATGAACCTTTCCTGTGAGATCAGTTTTAGATTCCGATGCTTCACTTCAGGTTTACTGTATCCCTTGGACCTTCATATTGACGATGAAACACAGAAATATCATCGGAATTAAGTTCCAAAGGCACAGTACCGACATAAGTACAAGGAGACTGACACTTCTTACAGTCTATGTTTTGAACCTTTCCTGTGAGACCAGTTAAGATTCCGATGCCTCACTTTAAATACATTGTATCCCATGGACCTTCTTATTGACGATGAAACACGGAAATTGCATTCGAATTAAATAAAAAGGCAAATTGCATACTTAAGTACAAGAAGACAGACTCTTCTTACTCTCTATGTTTTGAACTCTTCCAGTGAGCCCAGTTTTAGATTCCGATGCTTCACTTCAGGTTTACTGTATCCCTTGGACCTTCTTATTGACGATGAAACGCAGAAATTGCTTCGGAATTAAATACAAAAGGCACAATGCCGACTTAAGTACAAGAAGAGCGACTCTCTTTACTGTCTACGTTTTGAACATTTCCTGTGCGACCAGTTTTAAATTCCGATGCTTCTCTTCAGGTTTACTGTATCCCTTGGACCTTCTTATTGACGATGAAACACAGAAATTGCCTCGGAATTAAAAAATAAAAGCACATTGCCGACTTAAGTACAAGATGACTGACTCTTCTTACACTACAAGTTTTGAACCTTTCCTGTGAGACCAGTTTTAGATTCAGATGCTTCACTTCAGGTTTACTGTATCCCTTGGACCTTCTTATTGACGATGAAACACAGAAATTGCATCGGAATTCAATTCAAGAGGCACAATGCTGACTTAAGTACAAGAGTACTGGCTCTCCTCACATTCTTTGATGTGAGCCTTTCCTGTGAGACTAGGTTTAGATATCGATGCTTTACTTCAGGTTTACTATTTCCCTTGGACCTTCTTATTGACGATGAAACACAGAAATTGCATCTGAATTAAATACAAAAGGCAAAATGCCGACTTAAGTACAAGAGGACTGACTCTTCTCACATTCTATGATTTGAGCCTTTCCTGTCAGACCAGTTTTAGATATCGATGCTTCACTTCAGGTTTACTGTATCCCTTGGAACTTCTTGTTGACGATGAAACACAGAAATTGATTCGGAATTAAATACAAAAGGCACAATGGCGAATTAAGTACAAGAGGATTGACTCATCTTATAATCTTTGATTTTAGCCTTTCCTGTGAAACCAGTTATCGATATCTATGCATCACTTCAGGTTTACTGTATCCCTTGGACCATCTTATGGACGATATATCACAGAAGTTGTATCGGAATTAAAGACATAAGGCACAATGCCGACTTAAGGACATGAGGACTGACTCTTTTTACGTTATATGATTTGAGCCTTTCCTGTGAGACCAGTTTTTGATTCCGATGCTTCACTTCAGGTTTACTGTATCCCTCGGACCATCTTAATGACGATGAAACACAGAAATTGCATCGGAATTAAGTACAAAAGGGACAATGCCGACTTAAGTACAAGATGTCTGAATCTTCTTACTGACTAAGTTTTGAACCTTTCCTGTGAGACCAGTTTTAGATTCTGATGCTTCACTTCACTTTTACTGTATCCCTTGGACCTTCTTATTGACGATTAAACTCTGAAATTACATTGGAATTAAATAAAATGGCAAATTGCCGACTTAAGTACTTGAAGACTGACTCTTCTTACTCTCTATTCCTAGAACGCTTCCTGTGAGCCCAGTTTTAGATTCCGATGCTTCAGTTCAGGTTTACTGTATCCCTTGGACCTTCTTATTGACGATGAAACACAGAAATTGCTCCGGGATTAAATACAAAAGGCACAATGCCGACTTAAGTACAAGAAGACTGTCTCTTCTTAGTGTCTATGTTTTGAACATCTCCTGTGAGACCAGTATTAGATATCGATGATTCACATCAGCCCTACTGTATCCCTTGGACCTTCGTATTGACGATTAAACACAGAAATTGCATCGGATTTAAATACAAAAGGCACAATGTCGACTTAAGCACAAGAGGACTGACTCTTCTTACATTCTATGATTTGAGACTTTCCTGCGAGACCAGTTTCAGATATTGATGCTTCACTTCAGGTTTACTGGATCCCTTGGACCTTTTTATTGATGATAAAACACAGATATTGTATCGGAAAAAAATACAAATAGCACAATGCCGGCTTAAGTACAAGAAGACTGACTCTTCTTACATTTTATGATTTTAGCCTTTCCTGTGAGACCAGTTTTAGATATCGATGCATCACTTCAGGTTTACTGAATCCCTTGGAACTTTGTATTGACGATTAAACACAGAAATTGCATCGGAATTAAGTACAAAAGGCACAATCCCGATTTAAGGACAAGAGGACTGACTCTTCTTACATTCTGTGATTTGAGCCTTTCCTGTGAGACCAGTTTTAGATTCCGATGCTTCACTTCATGTTTACTATATCCCCTGGACCTTCTTATTGACGATGAAACTCAGAAATTTCATCGGAATTAAATACAAAAGGCACAATCCTGACTTAAGTACAAGAGGACTGACTCTACTTACATTCAATGATCTTAGCCTTTCCTGTGAGACCAGTTTTAGATATCGATGCATCACTTCAGGTTTACTGTATCCCTTGGACTTTCTTATTGACGATGAATCACAGAAATTACATCGAAATTAGATAGAAAATGCACAATGTCGTCTTACGTACAAGAGGACTGACTTGTCTTACATTCTATGATCTGAGCCTTTCCTGTGAGACCAGTTTTAGATTCCGATGTTTCACTTCATATTTACTGTATCACTTGGACCTACTTATTGACGATTCAACACAGAAATTGCATCGGAAGAAGATACTAAAGGCGCAATGGCAACTTAAGTACAAGAAGACTGACTCTTCTTACTGTCTGTGATTGGAACCTTTCCTGTGAGACCAGTTTTAGATTCCGACGTATAACTTCAGGATTACTGTATCCCTTGGACCTTCTTATTGACGGTGAAACACAGAGATTGCATCGGAATTAAATGCAAAAGGCACAATGGCGTCATAAGTGCAAGAGGACTGACTCTTCTTACATTCATTTATTTGAGCCTTTCCTGTGAAACAAGTTTTAGATTCCGTTGCATCACTTCCGGTTTAGTGTATCCCTTGGACTTTCTCATTGACAATGAAACACAGAAATGGCAGCGGAATTAAATGCAAAATGCACAATGCCGACTTGAGTACAGAAGACTGACTCTTCTTACTGTCAATGCTTTGAGCCTTTCCTGTGAGACCAGTTTGAGATATCGATGCTTCACTTCAGGTTCACTGTTTCCCTTGGACCTTCATTTTGACGATGAAACGCAGAAATTGCATCGGAAGTAAATACAAAATGCACAATGCCGACTTAAGTACAGAAGACTGACTCTTCTTACTGTCTATGCTTTGAGCCTTTCCTGCTAGACCAGTTTTGGATATCGGTGCTTCTCTTCAGGTTTACTGTATCCCTTGGACCTTCTTATTGACGATGAAACACTGAAATTGCATCGGAATTAAATACAAATGGCACAATGCCGACTGAAGTACAAGTAGTCTGACTCTTCTTACATTCTATGAATTGAATCCATCCTCTCAGACCAGTTTTAGACTCCGAAGCTTCTCTTCAGGATTACTGTAACCCTTGGACCATCTTATTGACGATGAAACACAGAAACTTTATCCGAGTTAGGTACAAAAGGCACAACGCCAACTTAAGTACAAGAAGACTGACTCTTCTTACTATCTATGTTTTCAATCTTTCCTGTGAGACCGGTTTTAGAATCTGATGCTTCACTTCAGGTTTACAGTATCCCTTTTACCATCTTATAGACGATGAAACACAGTAATTGCAGCGGAATTAAATACTAAAGGCACAATGACAACCTAAGTACAAGAAGACTGACTCTTCTTACTGTTTGTGATTTGAACCCTTCCTGTGAGACCAGTTTTAGATTCCGATGTTTCACTTCAGACTTACTGTATCCCTTGGACCTTCTTATTGACGACTAAACACAGAAATTGCATCGGAAGTAAATACTAATGGCACAGTGACAACATAAGTACAAGAAGACTGACTCTATGTTTTGAACCTTTCCTGTAAGGCCAGTTTTGATATCGATGCTTCACTCCAGGTTTACTATATATCTTGGACTTTCTCATTGACGATGAAACACAGAAATTGCATCGGAATTAAATACAAAAGTCACAAAGTCGACTTAAGTACAAGAGGACTGACTCCTCTTACATTCTATGATTTGGGACTTTCCTTCGAGACTAGTTTTAGATATCGATGCATCACTTCAGATTTACTGTATCCCTTGGACCGTCGTATTGACGATGAAACACAGAAATTGCATCGGAATTAAATACAAATGGCAAAATGCCGACTTTAGTACAAGAAGACTGACTCTTCTTACATTCTATGATTTGAACCTTTCCTGTGAGACACGTTTTAGATTCCGATGCTTCGCTTCAGGTTTACTGTGTCCCTTGGACCCTATTATTGATGATTAAACACAGAAATTGCATCGGATGTAAATACTAAAGTCACAATGACAACTTACGTACAAGAAGACCGACTCTTCTTACTGTCTGTGAATTGAAACTCTCCTGTGGGACCAGTTTTAGATCCCGATGCTTAACTGCTGGTTTACTGTATCCCTTGGACCTTCTTACTGACGATGAAGCACAGAAACTTTATCTTAATTAAGTACAAAGGGCACAACGCCAACTTAAGTACAAGAAGACTGCCTCCTCTCAGTGTCTATGTATTGAACCTTTCCTGTGAGACCAGTTTTAGATATCAATGTTTCACTTCAGGTTTGCTGTATCCCTTGGACCTTCTTATTGACGATGAAACACAGAAATTGCATCGGAATTAAATACAAAAGGTGCAATGCGGTCTAATGTACAAGAATACTGACTTTTCTTACATTCTATGATTTTTGGCTTCCCTGTGAGACCAGTTTTAGATATCGATGCGTCACTTCAGGTTTACTGTATCCCTTTGACCTTCTTATTGAAGATGAAACACAGAAATTGCATCGGAATTAAATACAAAAGGCACAATGCCGACTTAAGGACAAGAGGACTGTCTTTTCTTACATTCTATGATTTGAGCCTTTCCTGTGAGACCAGTTTTAGATTCCGATGTTTCACTTCATATTTACTGTATCCCTTGGACATTCTTATTGACGATTAAACACAGACGTTGCATCGGAAGTCAATACTAAAGGCACAATGGCAACTTAAGTACAAGAAGACTGACTCTTCTTACTGTCTGTGATTTGAACCTTTCCTGTGAGACCAGTATTAGATTCCGACGCATAACTTCTGGATTACTGTATCCCTTGGACCTTCTTATTGACGGTTAAACACAGAGATTGCATCGGAACTAAATGCAAAAGGCACAATGGCGTCTTAAGGGCAAGAGGACTGACTCTTCTTACATTCAATTATTAGAGCCTTTCCTGTGAAGCAAGTTTTAGATTCCGATGCATCACTTCCGGTTTAGTGTATCCCTTGGACTTTCTTAATGACAATGAAGCACATAAATTGCATCGGAATTAAATGCAAAATGAACAATGCCGACTTGAGTACAGAAGACTGACTCTTCTTTCTGTCAATGTTTTGAGCCTTTCCTGTGAGACCAGTTTGAGATATCGATGCTTCACTTGAGGTTCACTGTATCCCTTGGACCTTCATATTGACGATGAAACACAAATTGCATCTGAGTTAAATACAAAAGCACAATGCCTACTTTAGTAAAAGAGGTCTGACTCTTCTTACATTCTATGATTTGAGCCTTTCCTGTGAGACCAGTTTTAGATATCGATGCATCACTTCAGATTTACTGTATCCCTTGGACCTTCGTATTGACGATGAAACACAGAAATGGCATCGGAATTAAATACAAATGCCACAATGCCGACTTAAGTACATGAGAACCGACTCTTCTTACATTCTATGACTTGAGGCTCTCCTGTGAGACCAGTTTTAGATATCGATGCTTCACTCCAGGTTTACAGTATCTCTTGGACCTTCTTATTGACGATGAAACACAGAATTTGCGTCGGAATGAAATACAAAAGGCACAATGCCGACTTAAGTACAAGTAGACTGACACTTCTTACATTCTATGATTTGAACCCTTCCTGTGAGACCAGTTTTAGATTCTGATGCGCCACTCCAGGTTTACTGCATCCCTTGGACCTTCTTATTGACGATTAAACACAGAAACCTTATCGGAATTAAGTACAGAAGGCACAACGCCGACTTAAGTACAAGAAGACTGACTCCTCTTACTGTCTATGATTTAAACCTTTCCTGTGAAACCGGTTTTAGATTCCGATGTTTCACTTAAGGGTTACTGTATAGCTAGGATCTTCTTATTGACGATGAAACAAAGAAATTGAATCGGAATTAAATACATAAGAGCCCCTTGCCGCCTTAAGTACAAGAAGACTGACTCATCCTAGTGTCTATGATTTGAACTTTTCCTGTGAGACCAGTTTTAGATATCGATGCTTTACATCAGGTTTACTGTATCCCTCGGACCTTCTTATCGACGATGAAACACAGAAATTGTATCGGAATTAAATACAAAAGGCACAATGACGAGTTAAGTACAAGGGGACTGACTCTTCTTACATTCTATGATTTGAGACTTTGCTGTGAGACCAGTTTTTGATATCGATGCTTCACTTCAGGTTTACTGTATCCCTTGGACCTTCTTATTGACGATGAAACACAGAAATAGCATCGGAATTAAATGCAATAGGCACAATACCGGCTTATGTGCAAGAAGACTGACCCTTCTTACATTCTATGATCTTAGCCTTTCCTGTGAGACCAGTTTTATATATCGATGCATCACTTCAGGTTCACTGTATCACTTGGACCTTGTTATTGACGATGAATCACAGAAATTGCATCGGAATTATATAGAAAAGGCTCAATGACGACATAAGGACAAGAGGACTGAATCTTCTTACATTCTATTATTTGAGACTTTCCTGTGAGACCAGTTTTAAATTCCGATGCTACACTACAGGTTTACTGTATCCCTTGGACCTTCTTATTGAAGATGAAACAGAAATTGCATCGGAAGTAAATACAAAAGGCACAATGCCGACCTAAGTACAAGAGGACTGACTCTTCTTACAATCTATGATTTGAGCATTTCCTGTGAGACCAGTTTTAAATTCCGATGATACTCCTCAGGATTACTGTATCCCTTGTACCGTCTTATTGACGATGAGACATAGAATTGCATCGGAATTAAATACAAAAGGCACAATGCCGACTTATGTACGAGAGGATTGACTCTTCTGACATTCTATGATATCAGCCCTTCCTGTGAGACCAGTTTTAGATGTCGATGCTTCACTTCAGGTTCACTGTATCCCTTGGACCTTCATATTGACGATAAAACACAAATTGCATCAGAATTAAATACAAATCGCACATTGCCAACTTAAGTACAAGAGGACTGACTCTTCTTACATTCTATGATTAGAGCCCTTCCTGTGAGACCAGTTTTAGATATCGATGCTTCACTTCAGGTTGACTGTATCCCTTGGGCCTTCTTATTGACGATGAAACACAGATATTGCATCGCAATTAAATAAAAAATGCACAATGCAGACTTAAGTACTAGTAGAATGTCCCTTCTTAAATTCTGTGAATTGAACCTATCCTGTCAGACCAGTTTATGATTCCGATGCTTCACTTCAGGTTTACTGTATGCCTTCGACCTTCTTATTGACATTGAAACACAGTAATTGCATCGGAATTAAATACTAAAGGCACAATGACAACTTAAGAACAAGAAGACTGACTCTTCTTACAGTCTATGATTTGAACCTTTCCTGTGAGACCAGTTTTAGATTCCGATGCTTAACTTAGGTTTACTGTATCCCTTGGACTTTCTTATTGTCGATGAAACCCAGAGATTGCATCGGAATTAAATACAAACGGCACAATGGCGTCTTAAGGGCAAGAGGACTGATTCTTCTTACATTCAATCATTTGAGCCTTTCCCCTGAGACCAGTTTTAGATTCCGATGCTTGACGTCAGGTATACTGTATCCCTTGGACCATCTTATTGACGATGAAACACAGAAATTAGATCTGAAATAAATACAAAATGCACAATGCCGACTTAAGTACAAGAAGACTGACTCTTCTTACATTCTATGATTTGAGCCATTCCTGTGAAAGAAGTTTTAGATTCCGTTGCTTCACTTTCGGTTTAGAGTATCCCTTGGACCTTCTTGTTGACGATGAGACACAGAAATTGCATCGGAATTAAATGCAAAATACACAATGCCGACGTAAGTACAGAAGACTGACTCTTGTTACTGTCAATGCTTTGAGCCTTTCCTGTAAAATCAGTTTGAGTTATCGATGCTTCACTTCAGGTTCACGGTATCCCATGGACCGTCATCTTGACGATGAAACACAAATTGCATCTGAGTGAAATACAAAAGGCACAATGCCGACTTTGGTACAAGACGACTGACTCTTCTTACATTCTATGATTTGAACCTTTCCTGTGAGACCAGTTTTAGATTCCGATGTTTCACTTCAGGTTTACTGAATCCCTTGGACCTTCTTATTGACGATGAAACACAGAAATTGCATCGGAAATAAATACAAATGGCACAATGTGGACTTAAGTACATGAGGACCTACTCTTCTTACATTCTATGACTTGAGCCTCTCCTGAGAGACCAGTTTTAGATATCGATGCTTCACTCCAGGTTTACAGTATCCCTTGGACCTTCTTATTGACGATGAAACACAGAAATTGCATCGGAATGAAATACAAAAGGCACAGTGCCGTCGTAAGTACAAGAAGACTGGCTCTCCTTACATTCAATGATTTGAACCTTTCCTGTGAGACCAGTTTTAGATTCCGATGCTTCACTCCATGTTTACTACATGCCTTGGACCTTCTTATTGACGATCAAACACAGATATTGCTTCGGAAGTAAATACTAAAGGCACAATAACTACTTAAGTACAAGAAGACTGACTCCTCTTACTGTTTATGATTTGAACCTTTCCTGTGAAACCAGTTTTAGATTCCGATGTTTCACTTCAGGTTTACTGTATCCCTTGGATCTTCTTATTGCCGATGAAATACAGAAATTGAATCGGAATTAAATACATAAGAGCCCCTTGCCGACTTAAGTACAAGAAGACTGACTCTTCTTAGTGTCTGTGATTTGAACCTTTCCTGTGAGACCAGTTTTAGATATGGATGCTTTACATCAGGTTTACTGTATCCCTTGAACCTTCTTATTGACGATGATACACAGATATAGCATCGGAATTAAATACAATAGGCACAATGCCGGCTTATGTACAAGAAGAGTGTCCCCTCTTACATTCTATGAATGTAGCCTTTCCTGTGAGACCAGTTTTAGATATCGATGATACTCCTCAGGTTTACTGTATCCCTTGGACCGTCTTATTGACGATGAGACATAGAAATTTCATCGGAATTAATACAAAAGTCACTATGCCGACTTATGTACGAGAGGATTGACTCTTCTGACATACTATGATTTTAGCCTTTTCTGTGAGACCAGTTTTAGATATCGCTGCATCACTTCAGGTTTACTGTATCCCTTGGACCTTCTTATTGACGATGAAACACAGAAATTGCATCGGAATTAAATACAAAAGGCACAATGCCGACTTAAGTACATGAGGACTGACTCTTCTTACATTCTATGACTTGAGCCTTTCCTGTGATACCAGTTTTAGATATCGATGCTTCACTCCAGGCTTACTGTATCACTTGGACCTTCTTATTGACGATGAAACACAGAAATTGCATCGGAATGAAATACAAAAGGCACAATGCCGACTTAAGGACAAGAAGACTGACTCTTCTTACATTCTATGATTTGAACCTTTCCTGTGAGACTAGTTTTAGATTCCGATGCTTCACTCTAGGTTTACTACATCTTTTGGACCTTCTTATTGACGACTAAACACATAAATTAATTCGGAATTAAATACAAAAGGCACAATGCCGACTTAAGGACAAGAGGACTGACACTTCTTACATTCTATGATTGGGGCCTTTCATGTGAGACCAGTTTTGGATTACGGTGCTTCACTTCCGGTTTACTGAATCCCTTGGATCTTCTTCTTGGCGATGAAACACAGAAATTGAATTGGATTTAAATACAAAAGAGCCCCTTGCCGACTTAAGTACAAGAAGACTGACTCTTCCTAGTGTCTATGATTATAACCTTTCCTGTGAGACCAGTTTTAGATATCGATGCTTCACATCAGGTTTACTGTATCCCTTGGACCTTCTTATTGACGATGAAACACAGAAATTGTATCGGAATTAAATACAAAAGGCACAATGACGAGTTAAGTAAAAGAGGACTGACTCTTCTTACATTCTATGATTTGAGACTTTCCTGTGAGACCAGTATTAGATATCGATGCTTCACTTCAGGTTTACTGTATCCCTCGAACCTTCTTATTGACGATGAAACACAGAAATTGCATCGGAATTAAATGCAATAGGCACAATGCCGGCTTATGTACAAGAAGACTGACTCTTCTTACACTCTATGATTTCAGCCTTTCCTGTGAGACCAGTTTTATATATCGATGCATCACCTCAGGTTTACTGTATCCCTTGGACCTTCTTATTGACGATGAAACACAGAAATTACATCGGAATTAAATAGAAAAGGCACAATGCCGACTTAAGGACAAGAGGACTGACTCTTCTTACATTCTATTATTTGAACCTTTCCTGTGAGACTAGTTTTAAATTCCGATGCTACACTTCGGGTTTACTGTATCCTTTGGACCTTCTTATTAAAGATGAAACAGAAATTGCATCGGAAGTAAATACAAAAGGCACAATGCCGACTTAAGTACAAGAGGACTGACTCTTCTTACTTTCTATGATTGGAGCAGTTCCTGTGAGATCAGTTTTGGATTCCGATGATTCACTTCAGGTTAACTGTATCCCTTGGACCTTCTTATTGACGATGAGACACAGAAATTGCATCGGAATTAAATAGAAAAGGCACAATGCCGACTTAAGGACAAGGGGACTGGCTCTTCTTACTTTCTATGATTTGGGCCTTTCCAGTGAGACCAGTTTTAGATTCCGGTGAATCACTTCCGCTTTACTGTATCCCTTGCACCTTCTTACTGACGATGAAACACAGAAATTGCATCGCAATTAAATACAAAAGGCACAATGCCCACTTAATTACAAGAGGACTTACTCTTTTTACATTCTAAGATTTGAGCCTTTCCTGTGAGACCAGATTTAGATATCGATGCTTCACTTCAGGTTTACTGTATCAATTGGACCTTCTTATTGACGATAAAACACATGAATTGCATCGGAATTAAATTCAAAAGGCAGAATGCCGTCCTATGTACAGGAAGACTGACTCTTCTTACTGTCTATGATTTGAACCTCTCCTGTGAGACCAGTTTTAGAACTCGATGCTTCACTTCAGGTATACTATATCCCTTGCACTAATTATTTTCGATGAAACACAGAAATTGCATCGATATTATATACAAAGGCACAATGCCCCCTTAAGGACAAGAGGACTGACTATTCTTACTTTCTGTGAGTTGAGCCTTTCCTGTGAGACCAGTTTTAGATTCCGATGCTTAACTTCAGGTTTACAGTATCCCTTCGACCTTCTTATTGACGATGAAACACAGAGATTGCATCAGACTTAAATACAAAACGCAAAATGCCGTCTTAAGTACAAGAAGACTGACTCTTCTTATTATCTATGCTTTGAACCTCTCCTATGGGACCAGTTTTAGAAATCGATGCTTCACTTCTGGTTTACTGAATCCCTTGGTCCTTCTTATTGACGATGAAACACAGAATATGCATGATAATTAAATACAAAGGGCACAATGTCAACTTAACTGCAAGTTGATTGATTCTTCTTACATTCTATGATTTTAGCCTTTCCTGTGAGACCAGTTTTTGATATCGATGCATCACTTCAGGTTTACTGAATCCCTTGGACCATCTAATTGACGATGAAACACAGAAATTGCATCGGAATTAAATACAAAAGGCACAATGCCGACTTAAGTACAAGAGGACTGACACTTCTTACATTGTATGATTTGTGCCTTGCTTGTGAGACCAGTTTTAGATTCCGATGCGTCCCTTTCGGTTTACTGTATCATTTGGACCTTCTTATTGACAACAAAACACAGAAATTGCATCGGAATTGAATACAAAACCACAATGCCGACTTAAGTACAGAAGACTGTCTCACCCTACTGTCTTTGCTTTGAGCCTCTCCTGTGAGACAAGTTTTACATCTCGATGCTTCACTTCAGGTTTACAGTATCCCTTCGACCTTCTTATTGACGATGAAACACAAATTGGATCTGAGTTAAATACAAAAGCACAATGCCGACTTAAGTACATGAGGACTGACTCTTCATACATTTTAAGATTTCAGCCTTTCCTGTGAGACCAGTTTTAGATATCGCTGCATCACTTCAGGTTTACCGTATCCATTGGACCTTCTTATTGACGATGAAACACAGAAACTTTATCGGAATTAAGTACAGAAGGCACAACGCCGACTTAAGTACAAGAAGACTGACTCTTCTCAGTGTCCATGTTTTCAACCTTTCCTGTGAGACCAGTTTTGGTTTCCAACGCTTCAATTCAAGTTTACTGTATCCCTTGGACCTTCTCATGGAATATGAAACACAGAATGTGGATCGGAATTAAATACAAAAGGCACAATGCCGACTTAAGCGCAAGAGGACTGACTCTTCTTGCATTCAATTATTTGAGCCTTTCCAGTGAGACCAGTTTTAGATTCCGATGCTTCACGTCAGGTTTACTGTATCCCTTGGACCATCTTATTGACGAAGAAACACAGAAATTGCATCGGAAATAAATACAAAATGCACAATGCCGTCTTAAGTACAAGAAGACTGACTCTTCTTACATTCTATGATTTGAGCCTTTCCGGTGAAACAAGTTTTAGATTCTGTTGCTTCACTTCCGGTTTAGTGAATTCCTTGGACCATCTTGTTGACGATGAAACACGGAAATTGCATCGGATTAAATGCAAAATGCACAATGCCGACGTAAATACAGAAGACTGACTC
Source organism: Schistocerca americana (assembly GCF_021461395.2). NCBI lineage: Eukaryota > Metazoa > Arthropoda > Insecta > Orthoptera > Acrididae > Schistocerca > Schistocerca americana. The sequence continues at coordinate 76,177,033 of NC_060121.1, read as the reverse complement.
TTGTTACTGTCAATGCTTTGAGCCTTTTTTGTGTGACCAGTTTGAGTTATCGATGCTTCACTTCAGGTTCACGGTATCCCTTGGACCTTCATATTGACGATGAAACACAAATTTCATCTGAGTTAAATACAAAAGGCACAATGCCGACTTAAATACAAGCAGACTGACTCTTCGTACATTCTATTATTTGAGCCTTTCCTGTGAGACCAGTTTTAAATTCCGATGCTACACTTCGGGTTTACTGTATCTCTTTGACCTTCCTATTGAAGATGAAACAGAAATTGCATCGGAAGTAAATACGAAAGGCACAATGCCGACTTAAGTACAAGAGGACTGACACATCTTGCATTCTATGATTAGAGCAGTTCCTGTGAGATCAGTTTTGGATTCCAATGATTCACTTCAGGTTTACTGTATCCCTTGGACCTTCTTATTGATGATGAGATACAGAAATTGCATCGGAATTAAATACAAAAGGCACAATTCCGACTTAAGGACAAGAGGACTGACTCTTCTTACATTTTATGATTTGGGCCTTTCCTGTGAGACCAGTTTTAGATTCCGGTGCTTCACTTCCGGTTTACTGCATCCCTTGCACCTTCTTATAGACGATGAAACACAGAAATTGCATCGCAATTAAATACAAAATGCACAATGCCGACTTAAGTACAGAAGACTGACACGTCCTACTGTCTATGCTTTGAGCCCGTCCTGTGAGACAGTTTTAGATATCGATGCTTTTCTTCAGTATTACTGTATCCTTTGGACATTTATATTGACGATGAAACACAAATTGCATTTGAATTAAATACAAAAGGCACAATGCTGACATAAGTACAAGAGGACTGACACTTCTTACATTCTATGATTTGAGCCTTTCCTGTGAGACCAGTTTTAGATTTCGATGCTTCACTTAAGGTTTACTGTATTCCTATGACCTTATTTTTGATGAAACACAGAAATTGCATCGGAATTAAATACAAAAGTCACAATGCCGACATAAGTACAAGATGAATGACTCTTCTTACATTCTATGATTTGAACCTTACTGTCAGACCAGTTTTAGATCCCGATGCTACACTTCAGGATTACTGTATCCCTTGGACCTTCTTATTGACGATGAAACACAGAAATTTCATCGGAATTTTGTACAAATGCACAACGCCGACTTAAGTACAAGAAGACTGCCTCTTCTTACTGCCTATGTTTTGAACTTTTCCTGTGAGACCAGTTTTAGATTCCGATGCTTAACTTCAGGTTTACTATATCCCTTGGACCTTCTTATTGACTATGAAACACAGAGATTGCATCGGAATTAAATACAAAAGGCACAATGCCGTCTTATGTACGAGAAAACTGACTCTTCTTCCTGTCCATTTTTTCAACTTTTCCTGTGGAACCAGTTTTAGATTCCAGCGCTTCACTTCAGGTTTACTGTATCCCTTGGACCTTCTTATTGACGAGGAATTACAGAAATTCCATCGGAATTAAATACAAAAGGCACAATGCCGACTTAAGTACAAGAGGACTGACTCTTCTTACATTCTAAGATTTGAGCATATCCTGTGAGAGCAGTTTTAGATATCGATGCATCACTTCAGGTTTACTGTATCCCTTGGACCTTCTTATTGACGATGAAACACAGAAATTGCATCGGAATTAGATACAAAAGGCACAATGCCCACTTAGGTACAAGAGGACTGACTCTTTATACATTCTAAGATTTGAGCCTTTCCTGTGAGAACAGTTTTAGATGTCGATGCATCACTTCAGGTTTACTGTATCTCATGGACCCTCTTATTGACGATGAAACACAGAAATAGCATCGGAATTAAATACAAAGGGCACAATGCCGACATAAATACAGAAGACTGGCTCTTCTAACTGTCTATGCTGTAAGCCATTCCTGTGAGACCAGTTTTAGATATCGATGCTTCACTTCAGGTTCACTGTATCCCTTGGACCTTCATATTGACGATGAAACACAAACTGCATCTGAGTAAAATACTAAATGCACAATGCCGACTTATGTTCATCAGGACTGACTCTTCTTACATTCTATGATTTGAGCCTTTCCTGTGAGACCAATTTTAGATTACGATGCTTCGCTTCAGGTTAACAGTATTCCTCGGAAATTCTTATTGACGTCGAAGCACAGAAATTGCATCGGAAGTAAGTACAAAAGGGACAATGCCGACTGCAGTACAAGAAGACTGACTCTTCTTACATTCTATGATTTGAACCTTTCCTGCGAGACCGGTTTTAGATTCCGATGCTTCACTTCAGGTTTACTGTATCAATTGGACCTTCTTTTTGACAATATAACTCAGAAATTGCATCAGACCTAAGAAATAAAGGCACAATGCCGACTTAAGTACAAGAAGACTGATACTTCTTACTGTCCATGGTTTGAACCATTCCAGTGAGACCAGTTTTAGATTCCGATGCTTAACTTCAGCTTTACTCTGTCCCTTTGCCTTTCTTATTGACGATAAAACACAGAGTTTGCATCGGAATTAAATACAAAACGCACAATGCCGACTTAAATACAAGAAGACTGACCCTTCTTAATGTCTATGATTTGAACCTCTATTGTGGGACCAGTTTTAGATATCGATGCATCACTTCAGGTTTACTGTATCAATTGGACCTTCTTGTTGACGATAAAACACATGAATTCCATCGGAATTAAATTCAAAAGGCAGAATGCCGTCTTATGTACAGGATGACTGACTCTTCTTACTGTCTATGTTTTGAACCTCTCCTGTGAGACCAGTTTCAGAATTAGATGCTTCACTTCAGGTATACTATATCCCTTGGACTAATTATTGTCGATGAAACACAGAAATTGCATCGGTATGATATACAAAGGCACAATGCCGCCTTAAGGACAAGAGGACTGACTCTTTTTACTTTCTGTGAGTTGAGCCTTTCCTGTGAGACCAGTTTTAAATTCCGATGCTTAACTTCAGGTTTACTGTATCCCTTCGACCTTCTTATTGACGATGCAACACAGAGATTGCATCAGAAGTAAATACAAAACGCAAAATGCCGACTTAAGTACAAGAAGACAGACTCTTCTTAATATCTATGCTTAGAACCTCTCCTATGAGACCAGTTTTAGATTCCGATGCTTCTCTTTCGGTTTACTGTATCCCTTGGATCTTCTTATTGACGACGAAACACAGAAGTTGCATCAGAATTGAATACAAAACCACAATGCCGACACAAGGACAGAAGACTGTCTCTCCTTACTGTCTTTGCTTTGAGCCTCTCCAGTGAGACCAGTTTTACATCTCGATGCTTCACTTCAGGTTTACAGTATCCCTTGGACCATCTTATTGACGAAGAAGTACAGAAATTGCATCGGAAATAAATACAAAATGCACAATGCCGACTTAAGTACATGAAGACTGACTCTTCTTACATTCTATGATTTGAGTCTTTCCTGTGAAACAAGTTTTAGATTCCGTTGCTTCACTTCCGGTTTAGCGTATCCCTCGGACCATCTTGTTAACGATGAAACACAGAAATTGCATCGGATTAAATGCAAAATGCACAATGCCGACGTAAATACAGAAGACTGACTCTTGTTACTGTCAATGCTTTGAGCCTTTTTTGTGAGACCAGTTTCAGTTATATGTGCTTCACTTCAGGTTCACGGTATCCCTTTTACCTTCATATTGACGATGAAACACAAATTTCATCTGAGTTAATTACAAAAGGCACAATGCCGATTTAAGTACAAGAAGACTGACTCTTCGTACATTCTATGAATTGAACCTCTCCTGTGAGGCCAGTAATAGATCCCAATGCTTCACTTTCGGTTTAGTGTATCCTTTGGACCTCCTTATTGACGATGAAACACAGAAATTGCATCGGAATCAAATGCAAAATGCACAATGCCGACTTAAGTACAGAAGACCGACTTTTCCTACTGTCAATGCTTTGAGCCTTCCCTGTGAGACCAGTTTTAGATATCGATGCTTCACTTAAGGTTTACTGTATTCCTATGAGTATATTTATGATGAAACACAGAAATTGCATCGAAATTAAATACAAAAGGCACAATGCCGACTACGGTACAAGATGAATGACACATCTTACATTCTATGATTTCAACCTTGACTGTCAGACCAGTTTTAGATTCCGATGCTACACTTCAGGATTACTGTAGCCCTTGGACCTTCTTATTGACGATGAAACTCAGAAATTTCATCGGAATTAAGAACAAAATGCACAACGCCGACTTAAGTACAAGAAGACTGACTCTTCTTACTGCCTATGTTTTGAACCTTTCCTGTGAGACCAGTTTTAGATTAAGATGCTTCACTTCAGGTTTTCTGTATAACTTGGACCTTCTTATTGACGTTGAAACACAGAAATTGCATCGGAATTAAATACTAAAGTCACAATGACAACTTAAGTACAAGAACACTGTCTCTTGTTACAGTCTATGATTCGAACTTTTCCTGTGAGACCAGTTTTAGATTCCGATGCTTCACTTCAGGTATACTATATCCCTTGGACTAATTATTGACGATGAAACACAGATATTGCATCGGTATGATATACAAAGGCACAATGCCGCCTTAAGGACAAGAGGACTGACTCTTCTTACATTCTATGATTTGAACCTTTTCTGTCAGACCAGCGTTAGATTCCGATGCTTCACTTCAGGTTTACCGTATCCCTTGGACCTTCTTACTGACGATGAAACACAGAAATTGCATCGCAATTACATGCAAAAGGCACAATGCCGACTTAAGTACAAGAGGATTGACTCTTCTTACAATCTATGATTTTAGTCTTTCCTGAGGGACCAGTTTTAGATATCGAAGCATCACTTCAGGTTTACTGTATCCCTTGGACCTTCTTATTGACAATGAAACACATAAATTGCGTCGGAATTAAATACAAAAGGCACAAAGCCGACTTAGGTACAAGAGGACTGACTCTTTTTACATTCTAAGATTTGAGCCTTTCCTGTGAGACCAGTTTTACATTCCGATCCTTCACTTCCGGTTTACTGTATCCCTTGGACCCTCTTATTGACGATGAAACACAGAAATTGCATCGGAAGTAAATACAAAAGGCACATTGCCGACATAAATATAGAAGATTGGCTCTTCTTACTGTCTATGCTTTAAGCCTTTCCTGTGAGACCAGTTTTAGATATCGATGCTTCACTTCAGGGTAACTGTATCCCTTATACCTTCATATTGACGATGAAACAAAAATTGCATCTGAGTCAAATACTAAATGCACAATGCCGACTTATGTTCATGAGGACTGACTCTTCTTACATTCTGCGATTTGAGCCTTTCCTGTGAGACCAATTTTAGATTTCGATGCTTCGCTTCAGGTTTACAGTATCCCTTGGACCTTCTTATAGACGTCGAATCACAGAAATTGCATCGGAAGTAAGAACAAAAGGCACAATGCCGACTGAAGTACAAGAAGACTGACACTTCTTACATTCTATGATTTGAACCTTTCCTGTGAGACCGGTTTTAGATTCCGATGCTTGACTTCAGGATTACTGTATTAATTGGACCTTCTTATTGACAATGAAACTCAGAATTTGCATCAGAATTAGGAAATAAAGGCACAATGCCGACTAAAGTACAAGAAGACTGATCCTTCTTACTGTCTATGGTTTGAACCATTCCAATGAGACCAGTTTTGGATTCTGATGCTTAACTTCAGCTTTACTCTGTCCCTTTGCCTTTCTTATTGACGACAAAACACAGAGATTGCATCGGAATTAAATACAAAACGCACAATGCCGACTTAAGTACAAGAAGACTGACCCTTCTTAATGTCTATGATTTGAACCTCTCCTGTGGGACCAGTTTTAGATATCGATGCTTCACTTCAGGTTTACTGTTTCAATTGGACCTTCTAATTGACGATAAAACACATGAATTGCATCGAAATTAAATTCAAAAGGCAGAATGCCGTCTTATGTACAGGAAGACTGACTCTTCTTACTGTCTATGTTTTGAACCTCTCCTGTAAGACCAGTTTTAGAAATCGATGCTTCACTTCAGGTATACTATATCCCTTCGACTAATTATTGACGATGAAACACAGAAATTGCATCAGTATTATATACAAAGGCACAATGCCGCCATAAGGACAAGAGGACTGACTCTTCTTACTTTCTGTGAGTTGAGCCTTTCCTGTGGGACCAGTTTTATATTCCGATGCTTATCTTCAGGTTTCCTGTATCCCTTCGACCTTCTTATTGACGATGAAACACAGAGATTGCATCAGAATTAAATACAAAACGCACAATGCCGACTTAAGTACAAGAAGACTGACTCTTCTTAATATCTATGCTTTGAACCTCTCCTGTGAGACCAGTTTTAGAAATCGATGCTTCACTTCTGGTTTACTGTATCCCTTGGCCCTTCTTATTGATGATGAAACACAGATTATGCATGATAATTAAATACAAAAGGCACAATGTCAACTTAAGTGCAAGTTTATTGACTCTTCTTACATTCTATGATTTTAGCCTTTCCTGTGAGATCAGTTTTTGATATCGATGCATCAATTCAGGGTTACTGTATCCCTTGGACCTTCTTATTGACGATGAAACACATTGAAACTGCATCGGAATTAAATACAAAAGCACAATGCCCACTTAAGGACAAGAGGAATAACTCTACTTACATTCTATTATTTTAACCTTTTCTGTGAGACGAGTTTTAGATTCCGATGGTTTGCTTCTGGTTTACTGAATCCCTTGGACCATCTAATTGACGATGAAACACAGAAATTGCATCGGAATTAAATACAAAATTCACAATGCCGACCTAGGTACAAGAGGACTGACTCATCTTATATTCTATGATTTGAGCCTTGCCTGTGAGTCCAGTTTTAGATTCCGATGCTTCACAGACGGTTTACTGTATTCCTTGGACTTTCTTATTGACGACGAAACACAGAAATTGCATCGGAATTAAATACAAAAGGCACAATGCCAACTTAAGTTTGAAGGGACTGACTCTTCTCACATTCTATGATTTGAACCTTTCCTGTGAGATCAGTATTAGAATCCGATGCTTCACTTCAGGTTTACTGTATCCCTTGGGCCTTCTTATTGACGATGAAACACAGAAATTGCATCGGAATTAAGTACAAAAGGCACAACGCCAACTTAAGTACAAGAAGACTGATCCTTCTTACTGTCTATGCTTTGAACCTTTCCTGTGAGACCAGGTTTAGATTATGATGCTTCACTTCAGGTATACTGTATCCCTTGGACCTTCTCATTGACGATGAAAAGCAGAAATTGCATCGGAATTAAATACAAAATGCACAATGCCGACTTAGGTACAGAAGACTGCACTTCTTACTGTCTATGTTTTGAGCCTTGTCTGTGAGACCAGTTTTAGATTCCGATGCTTCAGTTTCGGTTTACTGTATCCCTTGGACCTTCTTAGTGACGACGAAACACAGAAATTGCATGGGAATTGAATACAAAAGCACAATGCCGACTTAAGTACAGAAGATTGTCACTCCCTACTGTCTTTGCTTTGAACCTCTCCTGTGAGACCAGTTTTAGATCTCGATGCTTCACCTCAGGTTTACAGTATCCCTTCGACGATCTTATTGACGATGAAACACAGAAATTGCATCGGAATTAATTACAAAAGGCACAATGCCGACATAAGTACGGAAGACTGGCTCTTCTTACTGTCTATCATTAGAGCCTTTCCTGTGAGACCAGTTTTACATAGCGATGAATCACTTCAGGTTTACTGTATCTCTTGGACCTTCATATTGACGATGGAACTCAAATTGCATCTGAGTTAAATACTAAAGGCACAATGCCGACTTATGTTCATGAGGACTGCCTCTTCTTACATTCTATGATTTGAACCTTTCCTGTGAGACCAGTTTTAGATTCCGATGGTTCACCTCAGGTTTACTGTATCCCTTGGACCTTCTTATTGACGATCAAACACAGAAATTGCATCGGAATTATGTACAAAAGGCGCAATGCCGACTTAACTACAAGAAGACTGATACTTCTTACTGTCTACGTTTTGAACCATTCCAGTGAGACCAGTTTTAGATTCCGATGCTTAACTTCAGGTTTACTGTTTCCCTTGGACCTTCCTATTGACGATGAAACACAGAGATTGCATCGGAATTAAATACAACACGCACAATGCCGACTTAAGTACAAAAAGACTGACTCTTCTTAGTATCTATGTCTTGAACCTCTCCTGTGAGACCAGTTTTAGAAATCGATGTTTCACTTCTGGTTTACTGTATCCCTTGGTCCTTCTTATTGACGATGAAACACAGAATAAGCATGATAATGATATACAAAAGGCACAATGACGACTGAAGTGCAAGAGGATTGACTCTTCTTACATTCTATGATTTTACCCTTTCCCGTGAGACCAGTTTTTGATATCGATGCATCACTTCAGGTTTACTGTATCCCTTGGACCTACATATTGACGATGAAACACAGAAACTGCATCGGAATTAAGTACAAAAGGCACAAAGCCAACTTATGTACATGAGGACTGACTCTTCCTACATTCTATGATTTGATCTTTTCCTGTGAGACCAGTTTTATATTTCGATGCTTCACTTCAGGTTTACAGTATCACTTCGACCTTCTGATTGACGATGAAACACAGAAATTGCATCGGAAATAAGTACAAAAGGCACAACGTTGGCTTAAGTACAGGAAGACTGATTCTTCTTACTGTCTATGTTTTGAACCATTCCTGTGAGACCAGTTTTGGATTATGATGCTTTACTTCTGGTTTACTGTATCCCTTGGACCTTCTTATTGACGATGAATCACAGAAAGTGCATCGGTATTAAATTCAAAAGGCACAATGCAGACTTAAGTACCAGGAGACTGAGTGTCCTTACATTCTATGATTTGAACTTTTCCTGTGAGACCAGTTTTAGATTCCGATGCTTCACTTCAGTTTTACTGCATCCCTTGGACCCTCTTATTGACGATGAAGCACAGATATTGCATCGGAAGTAAGTTCAAAAGGGACAATGCCGACATTAGTACAAGATGACTGACTCCGCTTACTGTCTATGTTTTGGACCTTTCGTGTGAGACCAGTTTTAGATTCCGATACTTCAGTTCAGGTTTACTGTATCCCTTGGACCTTCTTATTGACAATTAAACACAAAAATTGCTTCGGAATTAAATACAAAAGTCACAATGGCGTCTTAAGAGCAAGAGGACTGACTCTTCTTACATTCAATTATTTGAGATTTACTTGTGAAACAAGTTTTAGATTCCGATGCATCACTTCCGGTTTAGTTTATCCCTTGGACTTTCTTATTGACTATGAAACACAGAAATTGCATCGGAATTAAATGCAAAATGCACAATGCCGACTTTCGTACAGAAGACTGACTCTTCTTACTGTCAATGCTTTGAGCCTTTCCTGTGAGACCAGTTTGAGATATCGATGCTTCACTTCAGGTTCACTGTATCCCTTGGACCTTCATCTTGAGGATGAAACACAAATTGCATCTGAGTTAAATACAAAAGCACAATGCCGACTTTATTAAAAGAGGTCTGACTCTTCTTACATTCAATGAATTGAGCCTTTCCTGTGAGACCAGTTTTAGATTCCGATGCTTAACTTCAGGTTCACTGTTTCCCTTATACCTTCTTATTGACGATGAAACACCGAAATTGCATCGGAATTAAATACAAAATGCACAATGCCGACTTAAGTACAGAAGACTGCACTTCTTATTGTCTATGCTTTGAGCCTTGCCTGTGAGACCAGTTTTAGATTCCGATGCTTCAGTTTCGGTTTGCTGTATCCCTTGGACCTTCTTATTGACGACGAAACACAGAAATTGCATCGGAATTGAATACAAAAGCACAATGCCGACTTAAGTACGGAAGACTGTCTCTCCCTACTGTCTTTGATTTGAACCTCTCCTGTGAGACCAGTTTTAGATCTCGATGCTTCCCTTCAGGTTTACAGTATCCCTTCTACCTTTTATTGACGATGAAACACAGAAATTGCATCGAAATTAATTACAAAAGGCACAATGCCGACATAAGTTCGGAAGAATGACAATTCTTACTGTCTATCATTAGAGACTTTCCTGTGAGACCAGTTTTAGATAGCGATGATTCACTTCAGGTTTACTGTATCCCTTGGACCTTCATATTGACGATGAAACTCAAATTGCATCTGAGTTAAATACTAAAGGCACAATGCCGACTTATGTTCATGAGGACTGACACTTCTTACATTCTATGATTTGAACCTTTCCTGTGAGACCAGTTTTAGATTCTGATGCTTCACTTTAGGTCCACTGTATCCCTTGGACCTTCTTATTGACGATGAAACACAGAAATTGCATCGAAATTAAGTACAAAAGGCGCAATGCCGACTTAAGTACAAGAAGGCTGATACTTGTTACTGTCAATGTTTTGAACCATTCCAGTGAAACCAGTTTTAGATTCCGATGCTTAACTTCAGGTTTACTCTGTCCCTTTCCCCTTCCTATTGACGATGAAACACAGAGATTGCATCGGAATTAAATACAAAACGCACAATGCCGACTTAAGTACAAGAAAACTGACGCTTCTTAGTGTCTATGCTTTTAAGCTCTCCTGTGAGACCAGTTTTAGATTCCGATGCTTAACTTCAGGTTTACTGTTTCCCTTGGAGCTTCTTATTGACGATGAAACACAGAGATTGCATCGGAATTAAAAACAAAACGCACAATGCCGACTTAATTACAAGAAGACTGACTCTTCTTAGTATCTATGTCTTGAACCACTCCTGTGAGACCAGTTTTAGAAATCGATGCTTCACTTCCGGTTTACTGTATCCCTTGGTCCTTCTTATTGACGATGAAGCACAGAATATGCATGACAATTAAATACAGAAGGCACAATGACGACTTAAGTGCAAGAGGATTGACTCTTCTTACATTCTATGATTTTAGCCTTTCCCGTGAGACCAGTTTTTGATATTGATGCATCACTTCTGGTATACTGTATCCCTTGGACCTTCTTATTGACGATGAAACACAGAAATTGCATCGGAATTAAATACAAAAGGCACAATTAAGTCTTAAGAGCAAGAGGACTGAGTCTTCTTACATTCAATTATTTGAGATTTACTTGTGAAACAAGTTTTAGATTCCGATGCATCACTCCCGGTTTAGTTTATCCCTTGGACTTTCCTATTGACTATGAAACACAGAAATTGCATCGGAGTTAAATGCAAAATGCACAATGCCGACTTGAGTACAGAAGACTGCACTTCTTACTGTCTATGCTTTGAGCCTTACCTGTGAGACCAGTTTTAGATTCCGATGCTTCAGTTTCGGTTTACTGTATCCCTTGGACCTTCTTATTGACGACGAAACACAGAAATTGCATCGGAATTGAATACATAAGGCACAATGCCGACATAAGTACGGATGACTGACTCTTGTTACTGTCTATCGTTAGAGCCTCTCCTGTGAGACCAGTTTTAGATAGCGATGATTCACTTCAGGTTTACTGTATCCCTTGGACCTTCATATTGACGATGAAACTCAAATTGCATCTGAGTTAAATACTAAAGGCACAATGCCGACTTATGTTCATGAGGACTGACTCTTCCTATATTCTATGATTTGAACCTTTCCTGTGAGACCAGTTTTAGATTCCGATGCTTAACTTCAGGTTTACTGTTTCCCTTGGACCTTCTTATTGACAATGAAACACCGAAATTGCATCGTAATTAAATACAACATGCACAATGCCGACTTAAGTACAGAAGACTGCACTTCTTGTTGTCTATGCTTTGAGCCTTGCCTGTGAGACCAGTTTTAGATTCCGATGCTTCAGTTTCGGTTTACTGTATCCCTTGGACCTTCTTATTGACGACGAAACACAGAAATTGCATCGGAATTGAATACAAAAGCACAATGCCGAGTTAAGTACAGAAGACTGTCTCTCCCTACTGTCTTTGATTTGAACCTCTCCTGTGAGACCAGTTTTAGATCTCGATGCTACCCTTCAGGTTTACAGTATCCCTTCGACCTTTTATTGACGATGAAACACAGAAATTGCATCGAAATTAATTACAAAAGGCACAATGCCGACATAAGTACGGAAGAAAGACACTTCTTACTGTCTATCATTAGAGACTTTCCTGTGAGACCAGTTTTAGATAGCGATGATTCACTTCAGGTTTACTGTATCCCTTGGACCTTCATATTGACGATGAAACTCAAATTGCATCTGAGTTAAATACTAAAGGCACAATGCCGACTTATGTTCATGAGGACTGACACTTCTTACATTCTATGATTTGCACCTTTCCTGTGAGACCAGTTTTAGATTCTGATGCTTCACTGTAGGTCCACTGTATCCCTTGGACCTTCTTATTGACGATGAAACACAGAAATTGCATCGAAATTAAGTACAAAAGGCGCAATGCCGACTTAAGTACAAGAAGGCTGATACTTGTTACTGTCTATGTTTTGAACCATTCCAGTGAAACCAGTTTTAGATTCCGACGCTTAACTTCAGGTTTACTCTGTCCCTTTCCCCTTCCTATTGACGATGAAACACAGAGATTGCATCGGAATTAATTACAAAAGGCACAATGCCGACATAAGTACGGATGACTGACTCTTGTTACTGTCTATCGTTAGAGCCTCTCCTGTGAGACCAGTTTTAGATAGCGATGATTCACTTCAGGTTTACTGTATCCCTTGGACCTTCATATTGACGATGAAACTCAAATTGCATCTGAGTTAAATACTAAAGGCACAATGCCGACTTATGTTCATGAGGACTGACTCTTCCTACATTCTATGATTTGAACCTTTCCTGTGAGACCAGTTTTAGATTCCGATGCTTAACTTCAGGTTTACTGTTTCCCTTGGACCTTCTTATTGACAATGAAACACCGAAATTGCATCGTAATTAAATACAACATGCACAATGCCGACTTAAGTACAGAAGACTGCACTTCTTGTTGTCTATGCTTTGAGCCTTGCCTGTGAGACCAGTTTTAGATTCCGATGCTTCAGTTTCGGTTTACTGTATCCCTTGGACCTTCTTATTGACGACGAAACACAGAAATTGCATCGGAATTGAATACAAAAGCACAATGCCGAGTTAAGTACAGAAGACTGTCTCTCCCTACTGTCTTTGATTTGAACCTCTCCTGTGAGACCAGTTTTAGATCTCGATGCTACCCTTCAGGTTTACAGTATCCCTTCGACCTTTTATTGACGATGAAACACAGAAATTGCATCGAAATTAATTACAAAAGGCACAATGCCGACATAAGTACGGAAGAAAGACACTTCTTACTGTCTATCATTAGAGACTTTCCTGTGAGACCAGTTTTAGATAGCGATGATTCACTTCAGGTTTACTGTATCCCTTGGACCTTCATATTGACGATGAAACTCAAATTGCATCTGAGTTAAATACTAAAGGCACAATGCCGACTTATGTTCATGAGGACTGACACTTCTTACATTCTATGATTTGCACCTTTCCTGTGAGACCAGTTTTAGATTCTGATGCTTCACTGTAGGTCCACTGTATCCCTTGGACCTTCTTATTGACGATGAAACACAGAAATTGCATCGAAATTAAGTACAAAAGGCGCAATGCCGACTTAAGTACAAGAAGGCTGATACTTGTTACTGTCTATGTTTTGAACCATTCCAGTGAAACCAGTTTTAGATTCCGACGCTTAACTTCAGGTTTACTCTGTCCCTTTCCCCTTCCTATTGACGATGAAACACAGAGATTGCATCGGAATTAAATACAAAGCGCACAATGCCGACTTAATTACAAGAAGACTGACTCTTCTTAGTATCTATGTCTTGAACCTCTCCTGTGAGACCAGTTTTAGAAATCGATGCTTCACTTCCGGTTTACTGTATCCCTTGGTCCTTCTTATTGACGATGAAGCACAGAATATGCATGATAATTAAATACAGAAGGCACAATGACGACTTAAGTGCAAGAGGATTGACTCTTCTTTTATTCTATGATTTTAGCCTTTCCCGTGAGACCAGTCTTTGATATTGATGCATCACTTCTGGTTTACTGTAACCCTTGGACCTTCTTATTGACGATGAAACACAGAAACTGCATCGGAATTAAATACAAACGGCACAATGCCGACTTAAGGACAAGAGGACTAACTCTTCTTACATTCTATTTTTTAGCCTTTTCTGTGAGACCAGTTCTAGATTCCGATGCTTTACTTCTGGTTTACTGTATGCCTTGGACCATCTAATTGACGATGAAACACAGAAATTGCATCGGAATTAAATACAAAAGGCACAATGCCGACTTAGGTACAAGAGGACTGACTCTTCATACAATCTATGATTTGAGCCTTGCCTGTGAGACCAGTTTTAGATTCCGATGCTTCACTTCAGGTTTACTGTATCGCTTGGACCTTCTTATTGACGATGAAACACAGAAATTGCATCGGAATTAAATACAAAAGGCACAATTAAGTCTTAAGAGCAAGAGGACTGAGTCTTCTTACATTCAATTATTTGAGATTTACTTGTGAAACAAGTTTTAGATTCCGATGCATCACTCCCGGTTTAGTTTATCCCTTGGACTTTCCTATTGACTATGAAACACAGAAATTGCATCGGAGTTAAATGCAAAATGCACAATGCCGACTTGAGTACAGAAGACTGCACTTCTTACTGTCTATGCTTTGAGCCTTACCTGTGAGACCAGTTTTAGATTCCGATGCTTCAGTTTCGGTTTACTGTATCCCTTGGACCTTCTTATTGACGACGAAACACAGAAATTGCATCGGAATTGAATACAAAAGCACAATGCCGACTTAAGTACAGAAGTCTGCCTCTCCCCACTGTCTTTGCTTTGAGCCTCTCCTGTGAGACCAGTTTTAGATCTCGATGCTTCACTTCGGGTTTACAGTATCCCTTCGACCTTTTATTGACGATGAAACACAGAAATTGCATCGGAATTAATTACAAAAGGCACAATGCCGACATAAGTACGGATGACTGACTCTTGTTACTGTCTATCGTTAGAGCCTTTCCTGTGAGACCAGTTTTAGATAGCGATGATTCACTTCAGGTTTACTGTATCCCTTGGACCTTCATATTGACGATGAAACTCAAATTGCATCTGAGTTAAATACTAAAGGCACAATGCCGACTTATGTTCATGAGGACTGACTCTTCCTACATTCTATGATTTGAACCTTTCCTGTGAGACCAGTTTTAGATTCCGATGCTTCACTTTAGGTCCACTGTATCCCTTGGACCTTCTTATTGACGATGAAACACAGAAATTGCATCGGAATTAAGTACAAAAGGCGCATTGCCGACATAAGTACAAGAAGGCTGATACTTCTTACTGTCTATGTTTTGAACAATTCCAGTGAGACCAGTTTTAGATTCCGATGCTTAACTTCAGGTTTACTCTGGCCCTTTCCCCTTCCTATTGACGATGAAACACAGAGATTGCATCGGAATTAAATACAAAACGCAGAATGCCGACTTAAGTACAAGAAAACTGACTCTTCTTAGTGTGTATGTTTTTAAGCTCTCCTGTGAGACCAGTTTTAGATATCGATGCTTCACTTCAGGTTTACTGTATCCCTTGGACCTTCTTATTGACGATAAAACACATAAATTGCATCGGAATTAAATACAAAAGGCACAATGCCGTCTTATGTACAAGAAGACAGCCTCTTCTTACTGTCTATGTTTTGAACCTCTCCTGTGAGAGCAGTTTTAGAAATCGATGTTTCACTTCAGGTATACTGTATCCCTTGGACCTTCTTATTGACAATGAAAGGCAGAAATTGCATCGGAATTTAATACAAAAGGCACAATGCCGCCTTAAGGACAAGAGGACAGACTCTTCTTAATTCCTATGAGTTGAGCCTTTCCTGTGAGACCAGTTTTAGATATCGATGCTTCACTTCAGGTTTACTGTTTCCCTTGGACCATCATATTGACGATGAAACTCAAATTGCATCTGAGTTAAATACTAAAGGCACAATGCCGACTTATGTTCATGTGGACTGCCTCTTCTTACATTCTATGATTTGAACCTTTCCTGTGAGACCAGTTTTAGATTCCGATGCTTCACTTTAGATCCACTGTATCCCTTGGACCTTCTTATTTACGATCAAACACAAAAATTGCATCGGAATTAAGTTCAAAATGCGCAATGCCGACTTAAGTACAAGAAGGCTGATACTTCTTACTGTCTATGTTTTGAACCATTCCAGTGAGACCAGGTTTAGATTCCGATGCTTAACTTCAGGTTTACTGTGGCCCTTTCCCCTTCCTATTGACTATGAAACACAGAGATTGAATCGGAATTAAATACAAAACGCACAATGCCGACTTAAGTACAAGACAACTGACTCTTATTAGTGTCTATGTTTTTAATCTCTCCTGTGAAAACAGTTTTAGATATCGATGCTTCACTTCAGGATTAATGTATCCCTTAGACCTTCGTATTGATGATAAAACACATAAATTGCATCGGAATCAAATACAAAAGGCACAATGCCGTCTTATGTACAAGAAGACTGCCTCTTCTTACTGTCTATGTCTTGAACCTCTCCTGTGTGACCAGTTCTAGAAATCGATGCATCACTTCAGGTTTACTGAATCCCTTGGACCTTCTTATTGACGATGAAACACAGAAACTGCATCGGAATTAAATACAAACGGCACAATGCCGACTTAAGGACAAGAGGACTAACTCCTCTTACATTTTATTATTTTAGCCTTTTCTGTGAGACCAGTTCTAGATTCCGATGCTTTACTTCTGGTTTACTGTATGCCTTGGTCCATCTAATTGACGATGAAACACAGAAGTTGCATAGGAATTAAATACAAAAGGCACAATGCCGACTTAGGTACAAGAGGACTGACTCTTCATACAATCTATGATTTTAGCCTTGCCTGTGAGACCAGTTTTAGATTCCGATGCTTCACATCCGGTTTACTGTATCCCTTGGACCTTCTTATTGACGATGAAAGACAGAAATTGCATCGGAATTAAATACATAAGGCACTATGCCGACATAAGTACAAAAAGACTGACACTTCTCACATTCTATGATTTGAACCTTACCTGTGACACCAGTTTTAGATTCCGATGCTTCACATCAGGTTTACTGTATCCCTTGGACCTTCTTACTGACGATGAAACACAGAAATTGGGGACTGATGACCATAGATGTTAAGTCCCATGGTGCTCAGAGCCAGCCAAACGCAGAAATTGCATCGGAATTAAGTACAAAAGGCACAACGTTGGCTTAAGTACAAGAAGACTGATTCATCTTACTGTCTATGTTTTGAACCATTCCTGTGAGACCACTTTAGATTATGATGCTTAACTTCAGGTTTACTGTATGCCTTGGACCTTCTTATTGACTATGAAACACAGAAAGTGCATCGGTATTAAAATCAAAAGCCACAATGCAGACTTAAGTACAACGAGAGTGACTGTTCTTACATTCTATGATTTGAACCTTTCCTGTGAGACCAGTTTTAGATTCCGATGCTTCAGGTCAGGTTTACAGTATCCCTTGGACCATCTTATTGACGAAGAAGCACAGAAATTGCATCAGAATTAAATACAAAATGCACAATGCCGACTTAAGTACAAGAAGACTGACTCTTCTTACATTCTATGATTTGAGCCTTTCCTGTGAGACCAGTTTTAGAAATCGATGCTTCACTTCAGGTTTACAGTATCCCTTGGACCTTTTTATTGACGATGAAGCACAGAAATTGCATCGGAATTAAATACAAAATGCACAATGCCGACTTAAGTAGAAGAAGACTGACTCTTCTTACTGTCTATGAGTTGAAACTTTCCTGTGAGACCAGTTTTAGATTCCGACGCTTAACTTCAGGATTACTGTATCCCTTGGACCTGCTTATTGACGATGAAACACAGAGATTGCATCGGAATTAAATACAAATGGCACAATGGCGTCTTAAGAGCAAGAGGACTGACTCTTCTTACATTCAATTATTTGAGATTTACTTGTGAAACAAGCTTTAGATTCCGATGCATCAATTCCGGTTTAGTGTATCCCTTGGACTTTCTTGTTGACAATGAAACACGGAAATTACATCGGAATTAAATGCAAAATGCACAATGCCGACTTGAGTACAGGAGACTGACTCTTCTTACTGTCAATGCTTTGAGCCTTTCCTGTGAGACCAGTTTGAGATATCGATGCTTCACTTCAGGTTCACTGTATCCCTTGGACCTTCATATTGAGGATGAAACACAAATTGCATCTGAGTTAATTACAAAAGCACAATGCGGACTTTAGAAAAAGAGGTCTGACTCTTCTTACATTCTATGATTTGAGCCTTTCCTGTGAGACCAGTTTTAGATATCGATGCAACACTTCAGGTTTACTGTATCCCTTGGACCTTCTTATTGACGATGAAACACAGATATTGCATCGGAATTAAATACAAATGGCACAATGCCGACTTTAGTAAAAGAGGACTGACCCTTCTTACATTCCATGATTTGAGTCTTTCCTGTGAGACCAGTTTTAGATATCGATGATTCTCTTCAGGTTTACTGTATCCCTTGGACCTTCTTATTGATGATGAAACACAGATATTGCATCGGAATTAAATACAAAAGGCACAATGCCGACTTTAGTAAAAGAGGTCTGACCCTTCTTACATTTCATGATTTGAGTCTTTCCTGTGAGACCAGTTTTAGATATCGATGATTCTCTTCAGGTTTACTGTATCCCTTAGACCTTCTTGTTGACGATGAAACACAGATATTGCATCGGAATTATATACAAAAGGCACAATGCCGACTTTAGTAAAAGAGGTCTGACCCTTCTTACATTCCATGATTTGAATCTTTCCTGTGAGACCAGTTTTAGATATCGATGACTCTCTTCAGGTTTACTGTATCTCTTGGACCTTCTTATTGACGATGAAACACAGAAACTGTATCGGAATTAAGTACAGAAGGCACAACGCCGACTTAAGTACAAGAAGAATGACTATTCTTAGTGTCTATGTTTTGAACCTATCCTGTGAGACCAGTTTTAGATATCGATGCTTCACTTCGGGTTTACTGTATCCCTTGGACCTTCTTATTGACGATGAAACACAAATTGCATCTGAGTTAAATACAAAAGCACAATGCGGACTTTAGAAAAAGAGGTCTGACTCTTCATACATTCTATGATTTGAGCCTCTCCTGTGAGACCAGTTTTAGATATCGATGCATCACTTCAAGTTTACTGTACCCCTTGGACCTTCTTATTGACGATGAAACACAGATATTGCATCGGAATTAGATACAAAAGGCACAATGCCGACTTTAGTAAAAGAGGTCTGACCCTTCTTACATTCCTTGTTTTGAGTCTTTCCTGTGAGACCAGTTTTAGATATCGATGATTCTCTTAAGTTTTACTGTATCTCTTGGACCTTCTTATTGACGATGAAACACAGAAACTGTATCGGAATTAAGTACAGAAGGCACAACGCCGTCTTAAGTACAAGAAGACTGGGTATTCTTACTGTCTATGTTTTGAACCTATCCTGTGAGACCAGTTTTAGATATCTATGCTTCACTTCGGGTTTACTGTATCCCTTGGACATTTCCATTATCGATAAAACACACGAACATGCACCATAATTAAATACAAAAGGCACTATGTCGACTTAAGAACCAGAGGACTGACTCTTCTTACATTCTATGATTTGTGACTTTCCTGTGAGACCAGTTTTAGATATCGATGATTCACTTCAGGTTTACTATATCCCTTGGAGTCTCTTACTGACGATGAAACACAGAAATTGCATTTGAATTAAATAAAAAAGGCACAATGCCGACTTATGTACAAGAAGACTGACTCTTCTTAGTGTCTATGTATTCAACCTTTCCTGTAAGACCAGTTTTAGATTCCAACGCTTCACTTCAAGTTTACTGTATCTCTTCTACCTTCTCATGGATGATGAAACACAGAATGTGCATCGGAATGAAATACAAAAGGCACAATGCCGACTTAAGGGCAAGAGGACTGACTCTTCTTACATTCTATTATTTGAGCCTTTCCTGTGAGACCAGTTCTAGATTCCGATGCTCAGGTCAGGTTTACTGTATCCCTTGGACCATCTTATTGACGAAGAAACACAGAAATTGCATCAGAAATAAATACAAAATGCACAATGCCGACTTAAGTACAAGAAGACTGACTTTTCTTACATTCTATGTTTTGAACCTTTCCTGTGAAACAGGTTTTAGATTCCGATGTTTCACTTCAGGTTTACTGTATCCCTTGGACCTTCTTATTGACGATGAAACACAAAATTGTATCGGAATTAAATACAAAAGGCACAATGACGAGTCAAGTACAAGCGGACTGACTCTTCTTACATTCTATGATTTGAGACTTTCCTGTGAGACCAGTTTTAGATATCGATGCTTCACTGCAGGTTTACTGTATCCCTTGGACCTTCTTATTGACGATGAAACACAGAAATTGCATCGGAATTAAATAGAAAATGCACAATGCCGACTTAAGTACAAGAAGACTGACTCTTCTTACTGTCTATGAGTTGAACCTTTCCTGTGAGACCAGTTTTAGATTCCGACGCTTAACTTCAGGTTTACTGTATCCCTTGGAACTTCTTATTGACGATGAAACACAAAGATTGCATCGGAATTAAATACAACAGGCACAATGGCGTTTTAAGAGCAAGAGGACTGACTCTTCTTACATTCAATTATTTGAGATTTACTTGTGAAACAAGTTTTAAATTCCGATGCTTCACTTCCGGATTAGTGTATCCCTTGAACTTTCTTATTGACAATGAAACACAGAAATTGCATCGGAATTAAATGCAAAATGCACAATGCCGACTTGAGTACAGAGGACTGACTCCTCTTACTGTCAATGCTTTGAGCCTTTCCTGTGAGACCAGTTTGAGATATCGATGCTTCACTTCAGGTTCACTGTATCCCTTAGACCTTCATATTGACGATGAAACACAAATTGCATCTGAGTTAAATACAAAAGCACAATGCCGACTTTAGTAAAAGAGGTCTGACTCTTCTTACATTCTATGATTTGAGTCTTTCCTCTGAGACCAGTTTTAGATATCGATGCATCACTTCAGGTTTACTGTATCCCTTGGACCTTCTTATTGCCGATGAAACACAGAAATTGCATCGGAATTAAATACAAAAGGCACAATGCCGACCTTAGTAAGAGAGGTCTGACCCTTCTTACATTACATGATTTGAGTCATTAATGTGAGACCAGTTTTAGATACCGATGATTCTCTTCAGGTTTACTGTATCTCTTGGACCATTTTATTGTCAGTGAAACACAGAAATTGCATAGAAAATAAAAATACAAAAGGCACAATGCCGACTTTAGTACAAGATGACTAACTCTTCTTACATTCTATGGTTTGAACCTTTCCTGTGAGACCAGTTTTAGATATCGATGCTTCACTTCAGGTTTACTGTATCCCTTGGACCTTCTTATTGACGATGAAACACAGAAATTGCATCGGAATTAAATAGAAAATGCACAATGCCGACTTAAGTACAAGGAGACTGACTCTTCTTACTGCCTATGAGTTGAACCTTTCGTGTGAGACCAGTTATAGATTCCGACGCTTAACTTCAGGATAACTGTATCCCTTGGACCTTCTTATTGACGATGAAACACAAAGATTGCATCGGAATTACAACAGGCACAATGGCGTCTTAAGAGCAAGAGGACTGACTCTTCTTACATTCAATTATTTGAGATTTACTTGTGGAACAAGTTTTAGATTCCGATGCTTCACTTACGGTTTAGTGTATCCCTTGAACTTTCTTATTGACAATGAAACACAGAAATTGCATCGGAATTAAATGCAAAATGCACAATGCCGACTTGAGTACAGAAGACTGACTCTTCTTACTGTCAATGCTTTGAGCCTTTCCTGTGAGACCAGTTTGAGATATCGATGCTTCACTTCAGGTTCACTGTATCCCTTGGACCTTCATATTGACGATGAAACACAAATTTCATCTGAGATAAATACAAAAGCACAATGCCGACTTTAGTAAAAGAGGTCTGACTCTTCTTACATTCTATGATTTGAGTCTTTCCTCTGAGACCAGTTTTAGATATCGATGCATCACTTAAGGTTTACTGTATCCCTTGGACGTTCTTATTGACGATGAAACACAGAAAATGCATCGGAATTAAATACAAAACTCACAATGCCGACCTTAGTAAAAGAGGTCTGACCCTTCTTACATTACATGATTTGAGTCTTTAATGTGAGACCAGTTTTAGATATCGATGCTTCACTTCAGGTTTACTATATCTCTTGGACCTTCTTACCGACGATGAAACACAGAAATTTGATCGGAATTAAATATAAAAGGTTCAATGCCGACTTTAGTACAAGAAGACTGACTGTTCTTACATTCTATGATTTGTACCTTTCCTGTGAGACCACTTTTAGATTCCGATGCTTCACTTCAGGTTTACTGTATCCCTTGGACCTTCTTATTGACGATGAAACACAGAAACCTTATCGGAATTAAGTACAGAAGGCACAACGCCGACTTAAGTACAAGAAGACTGACTCCTCTTACTGTCTATGATTTGAACCTTTCCTGTGAGACCTGTTTTAGAGATCGATGCCTTACATCATGTTTACTGTATCCCTTGGACCTTCTTATTGACGATGAAACACAAAAATTGTATCGGAATTAAATACAAAAGGCACAATGACGAGTTAAGTACAAGAGGACTGACTCTTCTTACATTCTATGATATGAGACTTTCCTGTGAGACCAGTTTTAGATATCGATGCATCACTTCTGGTTCACTGTATCCCTTGGACCTTCATGTTGACGATGAAACACAGAGATTGCATCTTAATAAAACACAAAAGGCACAATGGCGTCTTAAGGGCAAGAGGACTGACTGTTCTTACATTCAATTATTTGAGCCTCTCCTGGAGACGTGTTTTAGATTCCGATCCTTCACTTCATGTATACTGTATCCCTTGGACCATCTTGTTGACGGAGAAACACATAAATTGTATCGGAATTAAATACAAATTGCACATTGCCGACTTAAGAACAAGAAGACTGCCTCTTCTTACATTCTATGATCTGAGCCTTTCCTGTGAAACAAGTTTTAGATTCCGATGCATCACTTCCGGTTTAGTGTATCCCTGGGACTTTCTTATTGACAATGAAACACAGAAATTGCATCGGAATTAAATGCAAAATGCACGATGCCGACTTAAGATCAGAAGACTGACTCTTCTTACTGTCAATGCTTTGAGCCTTTCCTGTGAGACCAGTTTGAGATATCGATGCTTCACTTCAGGTTCACCGTATCCCTTGGACCTTCATATTGACGATGAAACACAAATTGCATCTGAGTTAAATAGAAAAGCACAATGCTGACTTTAGTACAAGAAGACTGACTGTTCTTACATTCTATGATTTGAACCTTTCCTGTGAGACCACTTTTAGATTCCGATGCTTCACTTCAGGTTTACTGTATCCCTTGGACCTTCTTATTGACGATGAAACACAGAAACTTTATCGGAATTAAGTACAGAAGGCACAACGCCGACTTAAGTACAAGAAGACTGACTATTCTTAGTGTCTATGTTTTGAACCTATCCTGCCAGACCAAATTTAGATATCGATTCTTCACTTCTTGTTTACTGTATCCCTTGGACCTTCTTATTATCGATAAAACACAGAATATGCATCATAATTAAATACAAAAGGCACAATGTCGACTTAAGAATCAGAGGACTGACTCTTCTAACATTCTATGATTTGAGACATTCCTGTGAGACCAGTTTTAGATATCGATGCTTCACTTCAGGTTTACTATATCCCTTGGACCTTCTTACTGACGATGAAAAACGGAAATAGCATCGGAATTAAATAAAAAAGGCACAATGTCGGCTTATGTACAAAATGACTGACTCTTCTTCTTATTCTATGATTTTAGCCTCTCCTGTGAGACCAGGTTTAGATATCGATGCATGACTTCAGGTTTACTGTAACCCTTGGACCTTCTTATTGACGATGAAACACAGAAATTGCATCGGAATTAAATAGTAAAGGCACAATGCCGACTTAAGGACAAGAGGACTGACACTTCTTACATTCTATTATTTGAGCCTTTCCTGTGAGACCAGTTTTAAATTCCGATGCTACACTTCGGGTTTACTGTATCCCTTGGACCATCGTATTGAAGATGAAATAGAAATTGCATCGGAAGTAAATACCAAAGGCACAATGCCGACCTAAGTACAAGAGGACTGACTCTTCTTACAACCTATGATTTGAGCCTTTCCTGTGATGCCAGTTTTGGATTCCGATGCTACACTTCAGGTTTACTGTATCCCTTGGACCTTCTTATTTACGATTAGACTCAGAAATTGCATCGGAATTAAATACAAAAGGCACAATGCCGACTTAAGTACAAGAGGACTGACTCCTCTTACATTCTGTGATTTGGGTCTTTCCTGTGAGACCAGTTTTAGATTCCGGTGCTTCACTTCCGGTTTACTGTACCCCTTGGACGTTCTTATTTACGATGAAACACAGAAATTGCATCACAATTAAATACAAAATGCACAATGCTGACTTAAGTACAGAAGACTGACATGTCTTACTGTCTATGCTTTGAGCCTTTCCTGTGAGACAGTTATAGATATCGATGCTTCACTTCAGTATTACTGTATCCCTTGGACATTGATATTGACGATGAATCACAAATTGCATTTGAATTAAATACAAAAGGCACAATGCTGAGATAAGTACAAGAGGACTGACACCTCTTACATTCTATGATTTGAGCCTTTCCTGTGAGACCACTTTTAGATTTCGATGCTTCACTTAAGGTTTACTGTATTCCTATGACCTTATTTATGATGAAACACAGAAATTGCATCGGAATTAATTAAAAAAGGCACAATGCCGACTTAAGTACAAGAAGAATGACTCTTCTTACTACCTATGTTTTGAACCTTTCCTGTGAGGCCAGCTTTAGATTAAGATGCTTCACTTCAGGTTTCCGTATCCCTTGGACCTTCTTATTGACGATGTAACACAGAAATTGCATCGGAATTAAATACTAAAGTCACAATGACAACTTAAGTACAAGAACACTGACTCTTCTTACAGTCTGTGGTTTGAACTCTTCCTGTCAGACCAGTTTTAGATTACGATGCTTACCTTCATGTTTACTATATCCCTTGGACCTTCTTATTGACAATGAAACACAGAAATTGCATCGGAATTAAGTACAAAAGGCACAATGCCGACTTAAGTACAAGAAGATTGATACTTCCTACTGTATATGGTTTGAACCATTCCTGTGAGACCAGTTTGAGATTCCGATGCTTAACTTCAGCTTTACTCTGTCCCTTTGCCTTTCTTATTGACGATGAAACACAGACATTGCTTCGGAATTAAATACTAAACGCACAATCCCGACTGAAGTACAAGAAGACTGACCCTTCTTAATGTATATGTTTGGAACCTCTCCTGTGAGACCAGTTTAAGATATCGATGCTTCACTTCAGGTATACTATATCCCTTGGACCTTCTTATTGACGATGAAACACTGAAATTGCTTCGGCATTATATACAAAAGGCCCAATGCCGCCTTAAGGACAAGAGGACTGACTCTTCTTACTTTCTATGAGTTGAGCCTTTCCTGTGAGACCAGCTTTTGATATCGATGCATCACTTGAGGTTTACTGTATCCCTTGGACCTTCTTATTGACGATGAAACACCGAAACTGCATCGGAATTAAATACAAAAGGCACAATGCCGACTTAAGGACAAGAGGACTAACTCTTCTTACATTCTATTATTTTAGGTTTATCTGTGAGACAAGTTATAGATTCCGATGCTTTACGTCTGGTTTACTAAATCCCTTGGACTATCTAATAGATGATGAAACACAGAAATTGCATCGGAATTAAATACAAAAGGCACAATGCCGACTTAGGTACAAGAGGACTGACACTTCTTACATTCTATGATTTGAGCCTTGCCTGTGAGACCAGTTTTAGAATCCGATGCTTCACTTTCGGTATACTGTATCCCTTGGACCTTCTTATTGACGACGAAACATAGGAATTGCACCGGAATTGAATACAAAAGCACAATGCCGACTTAAGCACAGAAGACTGACTCTTCCTACAGTCTTTGCTTTGAGCCTCTCCTGTGAGACCAGTTTTAGATCTCGATGCTCCACTTCAGGTTTACAGTATCCCTTCGATCTACTTATTGACGATGAAACACAGAAATTGCATCGGTATTAAATACAAAGGGCACAATGCCAACTTAAGTTTGAGAAGACTGACTCTTCTCACATTCTATGATTTGAACCTTACTTGTGAGACCAGTTTTCGATTCCGATGCTTCACTTCAGGTTTACTGTAACCCTTGGACCTTCTTATTGACGATGAAACACAGAAATTGCATCGGAATTAAGTACAAAAGGCACAATGCCGACTTAAGTACAATAAGACTGATTCTTCTTACTGTCTATGTTTTGAACCTTAACTGTGAGACCAGTTTTAGATTATGATGCTTCACATCAGGTTTACTGTATCTCTTGGACCTTCTTATTGAGTATGAAACACAGAAATTGCATCGGAATTAAATACTTAAGTCACAATGACAACTTAAATGCAAGAACATTGACTCTTCTTACAGTCTATGATTTGAACTTTTCCTGTGTGACCAGTTTTAGATTCCGATGCTTAACTTCAGGTTTACCATATCCCTTGGACCCTCTTATTGACGATGAAACACAGAAATTGCATCGCAATTAAATACAAAAGGCACAATGCCGACATGAGTACGGAAGACTGACTCTTCTTACTGTCTATGATTTGATCCTTTCCTGTGAGATCAGTTTTAGATATCGATGATTCACTTCAGGTTTAATGTATCCCTTGGACCTTTATATTGACGATGAAACACAAATTGCATCCGAGTTAAATACTAAAGGCACAATGACGACTTATGTTCATGAGGACTGACTCTTCTTACATTCTATGATTTGAACCATTCCTGTGAGACCAGTTTTAGATTCCGATGCTTCACCTCAGGTTTACTGTATCCCTTGAACCCTCTTATTGACAATGAAACAGAGATATTGCATCGCAATTAAATACAAAAGGCACAATGCCGACTTAAGTACAAGAGGATTGACTCTTCTTACATTCTATAATTATAGCCATTCGTGTGAGAGCAGTTTTTGATTCCGATGCTTCACTTCCGGTTTAATGTATCTCTTGGACCCTCTTATTGACGATGAAACACAAAAATTGCATCGGAAGTAAATACAAAAGGCACAATGCCGACTTAAGAACAAGAAGACTGACTCTTCTTACATTCAATGATTTAAACCATTCCTGTGAGACCAGTTTTAGATTCCGATGCTTCACTTCAGGTTTACTGTATCAATAGGACCATCATATTGACGATGAAACACAGAAATTGCATCGGAATTAAGTACAAAAGGCGCAATGCCGACTTAAGAACAAGAAGACTGATACTTCTTACTGTCTATGTTTTGAACCATTCCAGTGAGGCCAGTTTTAGATTACGATGCTTAACTTCAGGTTTGTTCTGTCCCTTTGCCCTTCTTATTGTCGATAAAACACAAAGATTGCATCGGAATTAAATACAAAACGCACAATGACGACTTAAGTATATAAAGACTGACTCTTCTTAGTGTCTATGTTTTTAAGCTCTCCTGTGAGACCAGTTTTAGATATCGATGCTTCACTTCAGGTTTACTGTATCCCTTGGACCTTCTTATTGACGATAAAACACATAAATTGCATCGGAATTAGATACAAAAGGCACAAAGCCGTCTTATGTACAAGAAGACTGACTCTTCTTACTGTCTATGATTTGAACCTCTCCTGTGAGAGGTGTTTTTGAAATCGATGCTTCACTTCAGGTATACTGTATCCCTTGGACCTTCTTATTGACGATGAAACACTGAAATTGCATCGGAATTAAATACAAAAGGCACAATGCCGATGTAAGTACAAGAAGACTGTCTCTTCTTAGTATCTATGTTTTGAACCTCTCCTGTGAGACCAGTTTTAGAAATCGAGGCTTCACTTCTGGTTTACTGTATCCCTTGGTCCTTCTTATTGACGATGAAACACAGAAACTGCATCGGAATTAAATACCAAAGGCACAATGCCGACTGAAGGACAAGAGGAATAACTCTTCTTACATTCTATTATTTTAGCCTTTTCTGTGAGACCAGTTCTACATTCTGATGCTTTACTTCTGGTTTACTGTATACCTTGGACCATCTAATTGGCGATGAAACACAGAAATTGCATCGGAATTAAATACAATAGGCACAATGCCGACTTAGGTACAAGAAGACTGACTCTTCTTAGTGTCAATTTTTTTAACCTTTCCTGTGAGACCAGTTTTAGATATCAATGCTTCACTTCAGGTTTACTCTATCCCTTGGACCTTCTTATTGACGGTGAAACACAGAAAATTCATCGGAGTAAATACAATAGGCACAATGTCGTTTTAAGTACAAGAGGACTGAGACTTCTTACATTCTATGATTTGAGACTCTCCTGAGAGTCCAGTTTTAGCTATTGATGCATCACTACAGGTTTACTGTATCACTTGGACCTACTTATTGACGATCAAACACAGAAATTGCATAGGAATTAAATACAAAAGGCACAATATCGACTGAAGTACAAGGACACTGACTCTTCTTACTGTCTATGTTTTGAACCTTTCCTGTGAGACCGGTTTTAGAGTCCGATGCTTCACTTCAGGTTTACTGTATCCCTTGGACCTTCTTATTGACGATGAAACACAGAAATTGCATCGGAACTAAATACGAATGGCACAATGCTGACTTAAGTACAAGAAGATTGACTCTTCTTACTATGTATGAACCTTTCCTGTGAGACCAGTTTTAGATTCCGATGCTTCACTTCAGGTTTACTGTATCCCTTGGACCTTCTTATTGACGATGAAACACAGATATTGCATCGGAAATAAATACAAAAGGCACAATGCCGACTTAAGTACAAGAAGACTGACTCTTCATACTGCCAATGCTTTGAACCTTTCCTCTGAGGCCTGTTTTATATATTCCGATGCTTCACTTTAGGTTTACTGTATCCCTTGGACCTTCTTATTGACGATGAAACACAGAAATTGCATCGGAATTAAATACAAATGGCATAATGTTGACTTAGGTACAAGAAGACTGACCCTTCTAACTGTCTGTGTTTGGAACCTTTCCTGTGAGACCAGTTTTAGATTCCAATGCTTAACTTCACTTTCACTGTATCCCTTGGACGATGTTATTGACGATGAAACACAGAAATTGCATCGGATTTAAACAGAAGGGCACAATGCAGACTTTAGGACAAGAAGACTGACTCTTCTTACTGTCTATGTTTTGAACCTTTCCTGTGAGACCGGTTTTAGTGTCCAATGCTTCACTTCAGGTTTACTGTATCCCTTGGACTTTCTTATTGACGATGAAACACAGAAATTGCATCGGATTTGAATAAAAAGGCACAATGCCGACTTAAGTCCAAGAAGACTGACTCTTCTTACTGTCAATGTCTGGAGCATTTCCTGTGAGACCAGTGTCGGAAGTTCCATGCGGCTTTTCGCGGATGATGCTGTAGTATACAGAGAAGTTGCTGCATTAGAAAATTGTAGCGAAATACAGGAAGATCTGCAGCGGATAGGCACTTGGTGCAGTGAGTGGCAACTGACCCTTAACATAGACAAATGTAATGTATTGCGAATACATAGAAAGAAGGATCCTTTATTGTATGATTATATGATAGCGGAACAAACACTGGTAGCAGTTACTTCTGTAAAATATCTGGGAGTATGCGTACGGAACGATTTGAAGTGGAATGATCATATAAAACTAATTGTTGGTAAGGCGGGTACCAGGTTGAGATTCATTGGGAGAGTGCTTAGAAAATGTAGTCCATCAACAAAGGAGGTGGCTTACAAAACACTCGTTCGACCTATACTTGAGTATTGCTCATCAGTGTGGGATCCGTACCAGGTCGGGTTGACGGAGGAGATAGAGAAGATCCAAAGAAGAGCGGCGCGTTTCGTCACTGGGTTATTTGGTAACCGTGATAGCGTTACGGAGATGTTTAATAAACTCAAGTGGCAGACTCTGCAAGAGAGGCGCTCTGCATCGCGGTGTAGCTTGCTCGCCAGGTTTCGAGAGGGTGCGTTTCTGGATGAGGTATCGAATATATTGCTTCCCCCTACTTATACTTCCCGAGGAGATCACGAATGTAAAATTAGAGAGATTAGAGCGCGCACGGAGGCTTTCAGACAGTCGTTCTTCCCGCGAACCATACGCGACTGGAACAGGAAAGGGAGGTAACGACAGTGGCACGTTAAGTGCCCTCCGCCACACACCGTTAGGTGGCTTGCGGAGTATCAATGTAGATGTAGATGTAGATGTATAGATTCCGATGTTTTACTTCAGGTTTACTGCATCCCTTGGACCTTCTTATTGACGATGAAATACAGAAATTGCATCCGAATTAAATACAAAAGACACAATGCCGACTTAAGTACAAGAAGACTGACCCTTCTTACTGTCAATGTTTTGAACCATTCTTGTGAGACCAATTTTAGATTCCGATATTTCAATTCAGGTTTAACGTATCCCTTGGACCTTCGTATTGACTATGGAACACAGAAATTGCATCGGAATTAAATACAAAAGGCACAATGCCGAATTAAGTACAAGGCGACTGACTCTTCTTACATTTTATGATTTGAGCCCTTCCCGTGAGACCACCTATTGATATCGTTGCTTCACTTCAAGTTTACTTTATCCCTTTGTCCTTCTTATTGACGATGAATCACAGAAATTGCATCGTAGTTTAATAAAAAAGGCACAATGCCGACTTAGGTACAAGTGGACTGACTCTTCGTACATTCTATGATTGGAGCCTTGCCTGTGAGGCCAGTTTTAGATTCCGATGCTTCACTTCTGGTTTACTGTATCCCTTGGTACTTCTTGGAATTAAATACAAATGGCACAATGTCGACGTAAGTACAAGAAGACTGACACTTCTCACATTCTATAATTTGAACCTTTCCTGTGACACGAGTTTTCGATTCCGATGCTTCACTTAAGGTTTACTGTATCCCTTGGACCTCCTTATTGACGTTGAAACACAGAAATTGCATCGGAAATAAGTACAAAAGGCACAACGTTGGCTTAAGTACAAGAAGACTTAGTCTTCTTACTGTCTATGCTATGAAAAATTCCTGTGAGACCAGTTTTAGATTATGATGCTTCACTTCAGGTTTACTGTATCCCTTGGACCTTCTTACTGATGATTAAACACAGAAATTGCTTCGGAATCAAATGCTAATGGCACAATGACAACTTAAGTACAAGAAGACTGACTCCTCTTACTGTGCATGATTTGAACCTTTCCTGTGAGACCTGGTTTAGACTCCGATGCTTCACTTCAGGTTTACTGTATCCCTTGGATCTTCTTATTGACGATGAAACACAGAAAGTGCATCGGTATTAAATACAAAAGGAACAATGACGACTTAAGTACTAGAAGACTGACTCTTTTTACTGTCTATGTTTTGAACCTTTCCTGAGAGACCAGTTTTAGATTCCAAAGCTTCACTTCAGGTTTACTGTTTCCCTTGGACCCTCCTAATGACGATGAAGCACAGAAATTGCATCGGAAGTAAGTACAAAAGGGACAATGCCGACTTCAGTACAAGATGACTGACTCTGCTTACTATCTATGTTTTGAACCTTCGCGTGAGACCAGTTATAGATTCCGATACTTCACTTCAGGTTTACTGGATCCCTGGGACCATCTTATTGACGATGAAACACTGAATTTGCATCGGAATTAAATACAAAGGGCACAATGAAGACTTAAGTACAAGATGACTGACTCTGCTTACTGTCTATGTTTTGAACCTTTCGCGTGAGACCAGTTTTAGATTCCGATACTTCACTTCAGGTTTACTGTATCCCTTGGACATTCTTATTGACGAGGAATTACTGAAATTGCATCGGAATTAAATACAAAAGGCACAATGCCGACTTAAGTACAAGAGGATTGACTCTTCTTACATTCTATGATTTTTGCTATTCGTGTGAGACCAGTTATAGATTCCAATGCTTCACTTCCGGTTTAATGTATCTCTTGGACCCTCTTATTGACGATGAAAGACATAAATTGCATCGGAAGTAAATACAAAAGGCACAATGCCGACTTAAGTACAAGAACACTGACTCTTCTTACATTCTATGATTTGAACCTTTCCTGTGAGACCAGTTTTAGATTCCGATGCTTCACTTTAGGTTTACTGTATAGTAGGACCATCATATTGACGATGAAACACAGAAACGGCATCGGAATTAAGTACAAAAGGCACAACGTTGGCTTAAGTACAAGAAGACTTAGTCTTCTTACTGTCTATGCTATGAACCATTCCTGTGAGACCAGTTTTAGATTATGATGCTTCACTTCAGGTTTACTGTATCCCTTGGACCCACTTACTGATGATTAAACACAGAAATTGCTTCGGAATCAAATGCTAATGACACAATGACAACTTAAGTACAAGAAGACTGACTCCTCTTACTGTGCATGATTTGAACCTTTCCTGTGAGACCTGGTTTAGACTCCGATGCTTCACTTCAGGTTTACTGTATCCCTTGGATCTTCTTATTGACGATGAAACACAGAAAGTGCATCGGTATTAAATACAAAAGGCACAATGACGACTTAAGTACTAGAAGACTGACTCTTCTTACTGTCTATGTTTTGAACCTTTCCTGAGAGACCAGTTTTAGATTCCAAAGCTTCACTTCAGGTTTACTGTTTCCCTTGGACCCTCTTAATGACGATGAAGCACAGAAATTGCATCGGAAGTAAGTACAAAAGGGACAATGCCGACTTCAGTACAAGATGACTGACTCTGCTTACTGTCTATGTTTTGAACCTTTCGCGTGAGACCAGTTATAGATTCCGATACTTCACTTCAGGTTTACTGTATCCCTGGGACCATCTTATTGACGATGAAACACTGAATTTGCATCGGAATTAAATACAAAGGGCACAATGAAGACTTAAGTACAAGATGACTGACTCTGCTTACTGTCTATGTTTTGAACCTTTCGCGTGAGACCAGTTTTAGATTCCGATACTTCACTTCAGGTTTACTGTATCCCTTGGACATTCTTATTGACGAGGAATTACTGAAATTACATCGGAATTAAATACAAAAGGCACAA
Source organism: Schistocerca americana (assembly GCF_021461395.2). Taxonomy (NCBI): domain Eukaryota; kingdom Metazoa; phylum Arthropoda; class Insecta; order Orthoptera; family Acrididae; genus Schistocerca; species Schistocerca americana. Next base: position 76,143,634 of record NC_060121.1, on the reverse strand, counting down.
TGCCGACTTAAGTACAAGAGGATTGACTCTTCTTACATTCTATGATTTTTGCCATTCGTGTGAGACCAGTTATAGATTCCAATGCTTCACTTCCGGTTTAATGTATCTCTTGGACCCTCTTATTGGCGATGAAACGCATAAATTGCATCGGAAGTAAATACAAAATGCACAATGCCGACTTAAGTACAAGAAGACTGACTCTTCTTACATTCTATGATTTGAACCTTTCCTGTGAGACCAGTTTTAGATTCCGATGCTTCACTTTAGGTTTACTGTATCAGTAGGACCATCATATTGACGATGAAACACAGAAACTGCATCGGAATTAAGTATAAAAGGCGCAATGCCGACTTAAGAACAAGAAGACTGATACTTCTTACTGTCTATGTTTTGAACCATTCCAGTGAGACCAGTTTTAGAGTCCGATGCTTAACTTCAGGTTTACTCTGTCCCTTTGCCCTTCTTATTGTCGATGAAACACAGAGATTGCATCGGAATTAAATACAAAACGCACAATGCCGACTTAAGTACAAGAAGACTGTTTCCTCTTACTGTCTATGTTTGAACCTCTCCTGTGAGAGCAGTTTTACAAATCGATGTTTCACTTCAGGTATACTATATCCCTTGGACCTTCTTATTGACGATGAAACACAGAAATTGCATAGGAATCAAATACAAAAGGCACAATGCCGCCTTAAGGACAAGAGGACTGACTATTCTTACTTTCGATGAGTTGAGCCTTTCCTGTGAGACCAGTTTTAGATTCCGATGCTTAACATCAGGTTTACTGTTTCCCTTGGACCTTCTTAATGACGATGAAACACAGATATTGCATCAGAATTAAATACAAAACGCACAATGCCGACGTAAGTACAAGAAGACTGACTCTTCTTAGTATCTATGATTTAAACCTCTCCTGTGAGACCAGTTTTAGAAATCGATGCCTCACTTCTGGTTTACTGTATCCCTTGGTCCTTCTTATTGACGATGAAACACAGCATATGCATGATAATTAAATACAAAATTCACAAGTACGACTTAAGTGCAAGAGGATTGACTCTTCTTACATTATATGATTTTAGCCTTTCCCGTGAGACCAGTTTTTGATATCGATGCATCACTTCAGGTTTACTGTATCCCTTGGACCTTCTTATTGACGATGAAACACAGAAACTGCATCGGAACTAAATACAAAAGGCACAATGCCGACTTAAGGACAAGAGGAATAACTCTTCTTACATTCTATTATTTTAGCCTTTTCTGTGAGACCAGGTTCTAGATTCTGATGCTTTACTTCTGGTTTACTGTATACCTTGGACCATCTAATTGACGATGAAACACAGAAATTGCATCGGAATTAAATACATTAGGCACAATGCCGGCTTAGGTACAAGAGGACTGACTCTTCATACATTCTATGATTGGAGCCATGCCTGTGAGACCAGTTTTAGATTCCGATGCTTCTCTTCCGCTTTACTGTATCCCTTGGAACTTCTTATTGACGATGAAACACAGAAATTGCATCGTAATTAAATACAAAAGGCACAATGCCGACTTAAGTAGTTGAGGACTGACTCTTCCTACATTCTATGATTTGAACCTTTCCTGTGACACCAGTTTTAGATTCCGATGCATCACTTCAGGTTTACTGTATCCCTTGGTCCTTCTTATTGACGTTGAAACACAGAAATTGCATCGGAAATAAGTACAAAAGGCACAACGTTGGCTCAAGTACGAGAAGACTGATTCTTCTTACTGTCTATGCTTTGAACCATTTATGTGAGACCAGTTTTAGATTATGATGCTTCACTTCAGGTTTACTGTATCCCTTGGACCTTCTTACTGATGATTAAACACAGAAATTGCTTCGGAATCAAATACTAATGGCACAATGACAAATTAAGTACAAGAAGACTGACTCTCCTTACTGTCTATGATTTGAACCTTTCCTGTGAGACCAGTTTTAGATTCCGATGCTTCACTTCAGGTTTACTGTATCCCTTGGATCTTCTTATTGACGATGAAACACAGAAAGTGCATCGGTATTAATTACAAAAGGCACAATGACGACTTAAGTACTAGAAGACTGACTCTTCTAACTGTCTATGTTTTGAACCTCTCCTGAGAGACCGGTTTTAGATTCCAAAGCTTCACTTCAGGTTTACTGTTTCCCTTGGACCCTCTTATTGACGATGAAGTACAGAAATTGCATCGGAAGTAAGTACAAAAGGGACAATGCCGACTTCAGTACAAGATGACTATCTCTGCTTACTGTCTATGTTTTGAACCTTTCGTGTGAGACCAGTTTTAGATTCCGATGCTTCACCTCAGGTTTACTGTATCCCTTGGACCTTCTTATTGACGATGAAACACAGAAATTGCATCGCAATTAAATACAAAAGGCACAATGCCGACTTAAGTATAAGAGCATTGACTCTTCTTACATTCTATGATTTTAGCCTTTCCTGTGAGTTCAGTTTTAGATTCCGATGCTTCACTTCCGGTTTAATGTATCCCTTGGACCTTCTTGTTGACGATGAAACACAGAAACTGCATCGGAATTAAATACCAAAGGCACAATGCCGACTTAAGGACAAGACGAATAACTCTTCTTACGTTCTATTATTTTAGCCTTTTCTGTGAGACCAGTTCTAGATTCTGATGCTTTACTTCTGGTTTACTGTATACCTTGGACCATCTAATTGACTATGAAACACAGAAATTGCATCGGAATTAAATACAATAGGCACAATGCCGACTTAGGTACAAGAAGACTGACTCTTCTTAGTGTCAATTTTTTTAACCTTTCCTGTGAGACCAGTTTTAGATATCAATGCTTCACTTCAGGTTTACTCTATCACTTGGACCTTCTTATTGACGGTGAAACACAGAAAATGCATCGGAGTAAATACAAAAGGCACAATGTCGACTTAAGTACAATAGGACTGAGACTTCTTACATTCTATGATTTGAGACTCTCCTGAGAGTCCAGTTTTAGCTATTGATGCATCACTACAGGTTTACTGTATCCCTTGGACCTACTTATTGACGATCAAACACAGAAATTGCATAGGAATTAAATACAAAAGGCACAATGTCGACTGAAGTACAAGGACACTGACTCTTCTTACTGTCTATGTTTTGAACCTTTCCTGTGAGACCGGTTTTAGAGTACGATGCTTCACTTCAGGTTTACTGTATCCCTTGGACCTTCTTATTGACGATGAAACACAGAAACTGCATCGGAACTAAATACGAAAGGCACAATGCTGACTTAAGTACAAGAAGATTGACTCTTCTTACTGTCTATGTATGAACCTTTCCTGTGAGACCAGTTTTAGATTCCGATGCTTCACTTCAGGTTTACTGTGTCCCTTGGACCTTCTTATTGACGATGAAAAACAGATATTGCATCGGAAATAAGTACAAAAGGCACAATGCCGACTTAAGTACAAGAAGACTGACTCTTCATACTGCCAATGCTTTGAACCTTTCCTCTGAATCCTGTTTTATATTCCGATGCTTCACTTTAGGTTTACTGTATCCCTTGGACCTTCTTATTGACGATGAAACACAGAAATTGCATCGGAATTAAATACAAATGGCAGAATGTTGACTTAGGTACAAGAAGACTGACCCTTCTAACTGTCTGTGTTTGGAACCTTTCCTGTGAGACCAGTTTTAGATTCCAATGCTTCACTTCACTTCACTGCATCCCTTGGACGTTGTTATTGACGATGAAACACAGAAATTGCATCGGATTTAAACAGAAGGGCACAATGCAGACTTGAGGACAAGAAGACTGACTCTTCTTACTGTCTATGTTTTGAACCTTTCCTGTGAGACCGGTTTTAGTGTCCAATGCTTCACTTCAGGTTTACTGTATCCCTTGGACTTTCTTATTGACGATGAAACACAGAAAGTTCATCGGATTTGAATAAAAAGGCACAATGCCGACTTAAGTCCAAGAAGACTGACTCTTCTTACTGTCTTTGTCTGGAGCATTTCCTGTGAGACCAGTTATAGATTCCGATGTTTTACTTCAGGTTTACTGCATCCCTTGGACCTTCTTATTGACGATGAAATACAGAAATTGCATCCGAATTAAATACAAAAGACACAATGCCGACTTAAGTACAAGAAGACTGACCCCTCTTACTGTCAATGTTTTGAACCATTCTTGTGAGACCAATTTTAGATTCCGATGCTTCAATTCAGGTTTACCGTATCCCTTGGACCTTCGTATTGACTATGGAACACAGAAATTGCATCGGAATTAAATACAAAAGGCACAATGCCGAATTAAGTACAAGAGGACTGACTCTTCTTACATTTTATGATTTGAGCCCTTCCCGTGAGACCACCTATTGATATCGATGCTTCACTTCAAGTTTACTTTATCCCTTGGTCCTTCTTATTGACGATGAATCACAGAAATTGCATCGTAGTTTAATAAAAAAGGCACAATGAAGACTTAAGTGGAAGAGGACTGACCCTTCTTACAATCTATGATTTGAGCCTTTCCTGTGAGACCAGTTTTAGATTCCGATGCTTCACTTCAGGTTTACCGTATCCCTTGGAGATTCCTATTGACGATGAAACACAGAAATTGCTTCGGCATTAAATACAAAATGCACAATGCCATTTTCAGTACAAGATGACTGACTCTACTTATTGTCTATTTTTTGAACCTTTACTGTCAGACCAGTTTTAGATTCCGATGCTTCACTTTAGGTTTACTGTATCCCTCAGACCTTCATATAGACGATGAAACACAATTTGCATCGGAATTAAATACAAAAGGCACAATGCAAACATATGTAATAGAGTACTGACTCTTCTTACATTCTATGATTTGAGGCTTTCCTGTGAGTCCAGTTCTAGATATCGATGCATCACTTCAGGTTTACAATATCCCTTGGACCTTCTTATTGACGCAGAAACACAGAAATTGCATCGTAATTAAATACAAAAGGCACAAATCCGACATAAGTACAAGAGGACTGACTCTGCTTACTTTCTATGATTTGCGACTTGCTGTGAGACCAGTTTTAGATATCGATGCTTGACTTCAGGTTTACTGTATCCCTTGGACCCTCTTATTGACGGTGAAACACAGAAATTTCATCGGCATTAAATACAAAAGGCACAATGCCGACTTAAGTGCAAGAGGATTGACTCTTCATACATTATATGATTTTAGCCTTTCCCGTGAGACCAGTTTTTGATATCGATGCATCACTTCAGGTTTACTGTATCCCTTGGACCTTCTTATTGACGATGAAACACAGAAACTGCATCGGAACTAAATACAAAAGGCACAATGCCGACTTAAGGACAAGAGGAATAACTCTTCCTACATTCTATTGTTTTAGCCTTTTCTGTGAGACCAGGTTCTAGATTCTGATGCTTTACTTCTGGTTTACTGTATACCTTGGACCATCTAATTGACGATGAAACACAGAAATTGCATCGGAATTAAATACATTAGGCACAATGCCGACTTAGGTACAAGAGGACTGACTCTTTATACATTCTATGATTGGAGCCATGCCTGTGAGACCAGTTTTAGATTCCGATGCTTCTCTTCCGCTTTACTGTATCCCTTGGAACTTCTTATTGACGATGAAACACAGAAATTGCATCGTAATTAAATACAAAAGGCACAATGCCGACTTAAGTACATGAGGACTGACTCTTCCTACATTCTATGATTTGAACCTTTCCTGTGACACCAGTTTTAGATTCCGATGCTTCACTTCAGGTTTACTGTATCCCTTGGTCCTTCTTCTTGACGTTGAAACACAGAAATTGCATCGCAAATAAGTACAAAAGGCACAACGTTGGCTTAAGTACGAGAAGACTGATTCTTCTTACTGTCTACGCTTTGAACCATTTATGTGAGACCAGTTTTAGATTATGATGCTTCACTTCAGGTTTACTGTATCCCTTGGACCTTCTTACTGATGATTAAACACAGAAATTGCTTCGGAATCAAATACTAATGGCACAATGACAAATTAAGTACAAGAAGACTGACTCTCCTTACTGTCTATGATTTGAACCTTTCCTGTGAGACCAGTTTTAGATTCCGATGCTTCACTTCAGGTTTACTGTATCCCTTGGATCTTCTTATTGACGATGAAACACAGAAAGTGCATCGGTATTAATTACAAAAGGCACAATGACGACTTAAGTACTAGAAGACTGACTCTTCTAACTGTCTATGTTTTGAACCTCTCCTGAGAGACCGGTTTTAGATTCCAAAGCTTCACTTCAGGTTTACTGTTTCCCTTGGACCCTCTTTTTGACGATGAAGTACAGAAATTGCATCGGAAGTAAGTACAAAAGGGACAATGCCGACTTCAGTACAAGATGACTATCTCTGCTTACTGTCTATGTTTTGAACCTTTCGTGTGAGACCAGTTTTAGATTCCGATGCTTCACCTCAGGTTTACTGTATCCCTTGGACCTTCTTATTGACGATGAAACACAGAAATTGCATCGCAATTAAATACAAAAGGCACAATGCCGACTTAAGTATAAGAGCATTGACTCTTCTTACATTCTATGATTTTAGCCTTTCCTGTGACTTCAGTTTTAGATTCCGATGCTTCACTTCCGGTTTAATGTATCCCTTGGACCTTCTTGTTGACGATGAAACACAGAAACTGCATCGGAATTAAATACCAAAGGCACAATGCCGACTTAGGGACAAGACGAATAACTCTTCTTACATTCTATTATTTTAGCCTTTTCTGTGAGACCAGTTCTAGATTCTGATGCTTTACTTCTGGTTTACTGTATACCTTGGACCATCTAATTGACTATGAAACACAGAAATTGCATCGGAATTAAATACAATAGGCACAATGCCGACTTAGGTACAAGAAGACTGACTCTTCTTAGTGTCAATTTTTTTAACCTTTCCTGTGAGACCAGTTTTAGATATCAATGCTTCACTTCAGGTTTACTCTATCCCTTGGACCTTCTTATTGACGGTGAAACACAGAAAATGCATCGGAGTAAATACAAAAGGCACAATGTCGACTTAAGTACAAGAGGACTGAGACTTCTTACATTCTATGATTTGAGACTCTCCTGAGAGTCCAGTTTTAGCTATTGATGCATCACTACAGGTTTACTGTATCCCTTGGACCTACTTATTGACGATCAAACACAGAAATTGCATAGGAATTAAATACAAAAGGCACAATGTCGACTGAAGTACAACGACACTGACTCTTCTTACTGTCTATGTTTTGAACCTTTCCTGTGAGACCGGTTTTAGAGTACGATGCTTCACTTCAGGTTTACTGTATCCCTTGGACCTTCTTATTGACGATGAAACACAGAAATTGCATCGGAACTAAATACGAAAGGCACAATGCTGACTTAAGTACAAGAAGATTGACTCTTCTTACTGTCTATGTATGAACCTTTCCTGTGAGACCAGTTTTAGATTCCGATGCTTCACTTCAGGTTTACTGTATCCCTTGGACCTTCTTATTGACGATGAAAAACAGATATTGCATCGGAAATAAATACAAAAGGCACAATGCCGACTTAAGTACAAGAAGACTGACTCTTCATACTGCCAATGCTTTGAACCTTTCCTCTGAATCCTGTTTTATATTCCGATGCTTCACTTTAGGTTTACTGTATCCCTTGGACTTTCTTATTGACGATGAAACACAGAAATTGCATCGGAATTAAATACAAATGGCAGAATGTTGACTTAGGTACAAGAAGACTGACCCTTCTAACTGTCTGTGTTTGGAACCTTTCCTGTGAGACCAGTTTTAGATTCCAATGCTTCACTTCACTTCACTGCATCCCTTGGACGTTGTTATTGACGATGAAACACAGAAATTGCATCGGATTTAAACAGAAGGGCACAATGCAGACTTGAGGACAAGAAGACTGACTCTTCTTACTGTCTATGTTTTGAACCTTTCCTGTGAGACCGGTTTTAGTGTCCAATGCTTCACTTCAGGTTTACTGTATCCCTTGGACTTTCTTATTGACGATGAAACACAGAAATTGCATCGGATTTGAATAAAAAGGCACAATGCCGACTTAAGTCCAAGAAGACTGACTCTTCTTACTGTCTTTGTCTGGAGCATTTCCTGTGAGACCAGTTATAGATTCCGATGTTTTACTTCAGGTTTACTGCATCCCTTGGACCTTCTTATTGACGATGAAATACAGAAATTGCATCCGAATTAAATACAAAAGACACAATGCCGACTTAAGTACAAGAAGACTGACCCTTCTTACTGTCAATGTTTTGAACCATTCTTGTGAGACCAATTTTAGATTCCGATGCTTCAATTCAGGTTTACCGTATCCCTTGGACCTTCGTATTGGCTATGGAACACAGAAATTGCATCGGAATTAAATACAAAAGGCACAATGCCGAATTAAGTACAAGAGGACTGACTCTTCTTACATTTTATGATTTGAGCCCTTCCCGTGAGACCACCTATTGATATCGATGCTTCACTTCAAGTTTACTTTATCCCTTGGTCCTTCTTATTGACGATGAATCACAGAAATTGCATCGTAGTTTAATAAAAAAGGCACAATGAAGACTTAAGTGGAAGAGGACTGACCCTTCTTACAATCTATGATTTGAGCCTTTCCTGTGAGACCAGTTTTAGATTCCGATGCTTCACTTCAGGTTTACTGTATCCCTTGGAGATTCCTATTGACGATGAAACACAGAAATTGCATCGGCATTAAATACAAAATGCACAATGCCATTTTCAGTACAAGATGACTGACTCTACTTATTGTCTATTTTTTGAACCTTTACTGTCAGACCAGTTTTAGATTCCGATGCTTCACTTTAGGTTTACTGTATCCCTCAGACCTTCATATAGACGATGAAACACAATTTGCATCGGAATTAAATACAAAAGGCACAATGCAAACATATGTAATAGAGTACTGACTCTTCTTACATTCTATGATTTGAGGCTTTCCTGTGAGTCCAGTTCTAGATATCGATGCATCACTTCAGGTTTACAATATCCCTTGGACCTTCTTATTGACGCAGAAACACAGAAATTGCATCGTAATTAAATACAAAAGGCACAAATCCGACATAAGTACAAGAGGACTGACTCTGCTTACTTTCTATGATTTGCGCCTTGCTGTGAGACCAGTTTTAGATATCGATGCTTGACTTCAGGTTTACTGTATCCCTTGGACCCTCTTATTGACGGTGAAACACAGAAATTTCATCGGCATTAAATACAAAAGGCACAATGCCGACTGAAGTACAAGAGGACTGACTCTTCTTACTTTCTATGATTTGAGACTTTCCTTTGAGACCAGTTTTAGATATCGATGCTTCACTTCAGGTTTACTGTATCCCTTGGACCTTCTTATTCACGATGAAGCACAGAAATTATATCGGATTTATATACAAAATGCACAATGCCGACTTAAGTACAAGAGGACTGACTCTTCAGAATGTCTATGTTTTGAACCTTTCCTGTGAGACCAGTCTTAGATTCCAATCCCTCACTTCAGGTTTACTGTATCCCTTTTACTCTCATATTGACGATGAAGCACAGAAATTGCATCGGAATGTAATACAAAATTCACAATGCCGACTTATGTACAAGAAGACTGACATTTCTTAATGTCTATGTGTTGAGCCTTTACTATGAGGCCAATTTTAGATATCGATGCTTCACTCTAGATTTACTGTATGCCTTGGACCTTGTTATTGACGATGAAAACCAGAAATTGCATCGGAATTAAATACAAAATGCACAATGCCGACTTAAGTACAAGAAGACTGACTCTACTTACTGTCCATTCATTGAACCTTTCCTGTGAGACCAGTTTTAGATTTCGATGCTTCACTTCAGGTTTACCGTATCCCTCAGACCGACATATTGACGATGAAACACAATTTGCATCGGAATTAATTACAAATCTCACAATGCCGACATATGTAATAGAGTACTGATTCTTCTTACATTCTATGATTTGAGGCTTTCCTGTGAGTCCAGTTTTAGATATCGATGCATCACTTCAGGTTCACAGTATCCCTTGGACCATCTTATTGACAATAAAACTCGGAAATTGCATCGTAATTATATACAAATGGCACAATGCCGACTTAAGTACAAGAAGACTGACTCTTCTTACTGGCTATGATCTGAACCTTTTCTGTGAGATCAGTTTTAGATTCCGATGCATCACTTCATGTTTACTGTATCCCTCGGACATTCCTATTGACGATGAAACACAGAAATTGCATAGGAATTAAATAGAAAAGGAACATTGCCGAATTAAGTACAAGAAGACTGACCCTTCTTATTGTTTATGATTTGAACCTTTCCTGTTAGACCAGTTTTAGATATCGATGCATCACTTCAGGTTTACTGTATCCCTTGGACTGTCTCATTCACGTTGAAACTCAGAAATTTCATCGGCTTTAAATACAAAAGGCACAATGCCGACATAAGTACAAGAGGACTGACTCTTCTTACATTCTATGATTTGAGACTTTCCTGAGAAACCAGTTTTAGATGTCGTTGCTTCACTTCAGGTTTACTGTATCCCTTGGACCTTCGTTTTGACGATGAAACACAGAAATTACGTCGGAGATATATACAGAAGGCATAATGCCGACTTAAGTAGAAGAAGACTGACTCTTCATACTGTCTATGCTTTGAACCATTCCTGTGAGACCAGTTGTAGGTTGAGATGCTTCACTTCAGGTTTACTGTATCCCTTGGACCTTCTTATTGACGGTGAAACACAGAAATTGCATCGGAATTAAATACAAAAGGCACAATGCCGACTTAATTACAAGAAGACTCACTCTTCTTACTTTCTATGATTAGAGCCTTTCCGTGAGACCAGTTTTTAATTCTGATGCTTCACTTCATGTTTACTGTGTCCCTTGGACCTTCTTATTGACGATGAAACACAGAAATTGCATCGTAATTAAATACAAAACACACAATCCGGACTTAAGTACAAGAAGACAGAATCTTCTTACTGTCTATGTTTGAATCTTTCCTGTGAGACCAGTGTTAGATTCCGATGCCTCACTTCAGGTCTACTGCATACCTGGGACCTTCTTATTGACGATGAAATACAGAAATTGCATCGGAACTAAATACTAATGGCTCAATGCCGACTGAAGTACAAGAAGACTGATTCTTCTTAGTGTCTATGTTTTATCCTTCCCTGTGAGACCAGTTTAAGATATCGATGCTTCACTTCAGGTTTACTGTGTCTCTTGGACCTTCTTATTGACGATGAAACACAGAAATTGTATCGGAATTAATACAAAAGGCACAATGTCGACTGATGTACAAGAAAACTGACTCTTCTTAATGTCTATGTTTTGAACCTTTCCTGTGAGTCCAGTTATATATTCAGATGCCTCTCTTCAGGTTTACTGTATTCCTTGGACCTTCTTATTGACGATGAAACACAGAAATTTCATCGGTATTAAATACAGAAGGCACAATGCCGACTTAAGTACAAGATGATCGACTCTAATTTCTGTCTACGCTATTAAGCCTTTCCTGTAGGACCAGTTTTAGATTCCTATGCTTCACTTCAGGTTTACAGTATTCCTTGGACCATCTTATTGACGATGAAACACAGAAATTACATCGGAATTAAATACAAAAGGCACAATGCCAATTTAAGTATAAGAAGACTGACTCTTCTTACTGTCTATGTATTGAGCCTTTCCTGTGCTACCAGTTATAGATACCGATGCTTCCTTTCGGGTTTACTGTATCCCTTGGACCTTCTTATTGAAGATGAAACACAGAAAATGTATAGGTATTAAATACAAAAGGCACAATGCCGACTTAAGTACAAGAAGACTGACCCTTCTTCCCGTCTATACTTTGAACCTTTCCTGTGGAACCAGTTTTAGAAGCGGATGCTTCACTTCAGATTCACGGTATCCCTTTGACATTCTTATTGATGATGAAACACAGAAATAGCATCGGAACTAAACACGAAAGGCACAATACCGACCTAAGTAAAAGAAGACAGACTCTTCTTACTGTCTATGTATTTAACCTTTCCTTTGAGACCAGTTTTAGATTCCAATCCTTCATTTCAGGTTTACTGTATCCCTTGGACTTTCTTATTGACGATGAAGCACAGAAATGGCATCGGAATTAAATACAAATGGCACAATGCCGACTTATGTACAAGATGACTGACATTTCTTACTGTCTATGCTTTGAGCCTTTCCTAAGAGGCCAATTTTAGATATCGATGCTTCACTTCAGGTTTACTGTATCCCTTGGACCTTCTTATTGACGATGGAAAACAGAAATTGCATCGGAATTAAATACAAAAGGCACAATGCCGACTTAAGTGCAAGAAGACTGACTCTTCTCATTGTCTATGCGCTGAGTCTTTCCTGTGAGACCAGTTCTAGATATCGATGCTTCACTTCAGGTTTACTGTAGCCCTTGGACCTTCGTATTGACGAAGAAACATAGAAATTGCATCGGAATTAAATACAGAAGGCCCAATGCCGACTTTAGTACAAGAGTACTGACTCTTCTTACATTCTCTGATTTGAGCCTTTCCAGTGAGACCACTTTTAGAAATCGATTCTTCACTCCAAGTTTACTGTATCCCTTGGACATTCTTATTGACGATAAAACACAGAAACTGCATCGGAATTAAATAAAAAAGGCACAAAGCCGACTTAAGTACAAGAGGTCTGACTCATCTAGCATTCTGTGATATGAGACTTTCCTATGAGACCAGTTTTAGAATCCGATGCTTTACTTCACGTTTACCGTAGCCCTTGGTTCATCGTATTGACGATGAAACACAGATATTGCACCGGATTAAACACAAAAGGCACAATGCCGACTTAAGTACAAGAAGACTGACTCTTCTCATTGTCTATGCGTTTAGCAATTCCTGTGAGACCAGTTCTAGATATCGATGCTTCACTTCAGATATACTGTATCCCTTGGACCTTCGTATTGACGAAGAAACATAGAAATTGCATCGGAATTAAATACAGAAGGCCCAATGCCGACTTTAGTACAAGAGTGCTGACTCTTCTTACATTCTCTGATTTAAGCCTTTCCTGTGTGACCACTTTTAGATATCGATGCTTCACTTCATACTTACTGTATACCTTATACATTCTTATTGACGATGAAACACAGAAACTGCATCGGAATTAAATACAAAAGGTACAATGACGACTTAAAAACAAAAGGACTGACTCTTCTTACATGCTATGATTTGAGGCTTCACTGTGAGACCAGTTTTAGATATCGATGTCTCACTTCAGATTTACTGTCTCCCTTGGACATTCGTATTGACGATGAAACACAGAAATTGCATAGTTATTAAATACAAAAGGCACAGTGCCGACTTAAGTACAAGAAGACTGACTCTTCTTACTGTCTATGCTTTGAGCCTTTCCTGTGAGACCAGTTCCAGATATCGATGCTCTTCTTCAGGTTTACTGCATCCCTTGGCCCTTCTTATTGACGATGAAACACAGAAATTGCATCGGAGTTAAATACAAAAGGCACAATGCCGACATAAGTACAAGAGGACTGACTCTTCTTTCATTCTATGATTTGATTCTCCCCAGTGAGACTAGTTTTAGATTCCGATGCATCACTTCAGGTTTACTTTATCCCTTGGACCATCTTGTTGACGATGAAACTCAGAAATTGCATCGTAAATTAATACAAAAGGCAAAATGCCGAATTTAGTACATGAAGACTGACTCTTCTTACTGTCTATGTTTTGAACCTTTCCTGAGAGACCAGTCTTAGATTCCGATGCTTCATTTCAGGTTTACTGTATCCCTTGGACCTTCTTATTGACGATGAAACTCAGAAATAGCATCGGAATAAAATGCAAAAGGCTCAATGGCGACTTAAGTGCAAGAGGACTGGCTCCTCTTACATTCAATGATTTGAGCCTTTCCCGTGAGACCAGTTCTAGATATCGATGCTTCACTTCAGGTTTACAGTATTCCTTTGACATTCTTATTCACAATGAAACACTGAAATTGCATCGGAAATAATTACAAAAGGCAAAATGCCGACTTAAGTACAAGAAGTCTGGCTCTTCTCACTGTCTATGTTTTGAACTGTTCCTGTGAGGCCAGTTTAAGATTCCGATGCTTCACTTCAGGTTTACTGTATCCCTTGGACCTTCTTATTGTCGATGAAACACAGAAATTGCTTCGGAATTAAATACAAAAGGCACAATGCCGACAAAAGTACAAGAGGACTGACTCTTTTGACATTTTATGATCTAAGACTATCCTGTGAGACAAGTTTTGTTAACGCTGCATCACTTCAGGTTTACTGTATCCCTTGGACCTTCTTATTGACGATGAAACACAGAAATTGCATCGGAATTATATACCATTCACAATGCCGACTTAAGTGCATGAAGACTGACTCTTCTTATTGTCTATGCATTGAGACTTTCCTGTGAGACCAGTTTTGGGTATCGATGCATCACTTCAGGTTTACTGTATCCCTTGGACCATCTTATTGACGATAAAACACAGAAATTGCATCGGAATTTAATACAAAATGCACAATGCCGACTTAAGTACAAGAGTACTGACTTTTCTTACTGTCTATGTTTTGAACCTTTCCTATGAGACCAGTCTTTGATTCCGATGCTTCACTTCACGTTTACTGTATCTCTTGGACCATCGTATTGACGATGAAACACAGAAATTGCATCGGATTAAATACAAAAGGCACAGTGCCGACTTAAGTACAAGAAGACTGGCTCTTCTTACATTCTATGATTTGAGCTTTTCCTGTGAGACCAGTTTTAGATATCGAAGCTTCACTTCAGGATTACTGTATCCCTTGGACCTTCTTATTCTCAATGAAACACAGAAATTGCATCGGAATTAATTACAAAAGGCAAAATGTCGACTTAACTACCAGAAGACTGACTCTTCTTACTGTCTCTGTTTTGAACCTTTCCTGTGAGACCAGTTTTAGATTCCGCTGCTTCACTTCAGGTTTACTGTATCCCTTGGAACTTCTTAATGACGATGGAACACCGAAATTGCATCGGCATTAAATACAAATCGCACATTGGGGAACTGATACTTCTTACTGACTATGTTTTGAACCTTCCCTGTGAGACCAGTTTAAGATTCCGATGCTTCACTTCAGGTTCACTGAAACCCTCAGACCTTCATATTGACGATGAAAGACAATTTGCATCGGAATTAAATACAGAAGGCACAATGACGACTTAAGTACAAGAAGACTGACTCTTCTTACTTTTGTTGATTTGAGCTTTTCCTGTGAGACCAGTTACAGATATCGATGTTTCACTTCAGGTTTCCTGTATCCCTTGGACCCTCTTATTAACGATGAAACACAGAAATGGCATCGGAATTAAATACAAAAGGCACAATACCGACTTATGTACAAGAAGACTGACATTCCTTACTGTCTATGCTTTGAGCCAATCCAATGAGGCCAATTTTAGATATCGATGCTTCACTTCAGGTTTACTGTATCTCTTGCACCTTATTATTGACGATGAAAAACAGAAATTGCATCGCAATTAAATACAAAAGGCACAATCCCGACTTAAGTACAAAAAGACCGACTCTTCTCATTGTCTATGCATTGAGCCTTTCCTATGAGACCAGTTCTAGATATCGATGCTTCACTTCAGGTTTACTGTATCCCTTGGACTTTCGTATTGACGAAGAAACACAGAAATTGCATCGGAATTAAACAGAAAAGGCCCAATGCCGACTTAAGTACAAGAGGACTGACTCTTCTTACATTCTCTGATTTGAGCCTTTCCTGTGAGACCACTTTTAGATATCGATGCTTCACATCACGTTTACTGTATCCCTTGGACATTCTTATTGACGATGAAACACAGATATTGCATCGGATTAAATACAAAGGCACAATGCCGACTTAAGTAGAAGAAGACTGACTCTTCTCATCGTCTATGCGTTGAGCCTTTCCTGTGATACCAGTTCTAGATATCGATGCTTCACTTCAGGTTTACTGTATCCCTTGTATCTTCGTATTGACGATGAAACACAGGAATTGCATCGGAATTAATTACAAAAGACCCAATGCCGACATTAGTACAGGAGGACTGAGTATTCTTACATTCTCTGATTTGAGCCTTTCCTGTTAGACCACTTTTAGATAACGATGCTTCACTTTAAGTTTACTGTATCCCTTGGACATTCTTACTGACGATGAAACACAGAAACTGCATCGGAATTAAATACAAAAGGCACAATGCCGACTTAAGTGCAAGAGGACTGGCTCTTCTTCCATTCTATGGTTTGAGCCTTTCCTGTGAGACCAGTTTTAGATATCGATGCTTCACTTCAGGTTTACTGTATCCCTTGGGCCTTCTTATTCACAATGAAACACAGAAAATGCAAGGAATTAATTACAAAAGGCTAAATGTCGACTTAAGTACAAGAAGACTGACTCTTCTAACTGTCTATGTTTTGGACATTTCCTGTGAGACCAGTTTTAGATTCCGATGCTTCAATTAAGTTTTACTGTATCCCTTGGACCTTCTTACTGTCGATGATGCGCAGAAATTGCATCGAAATTAAATACAAAAGGCACAATGCCGACATAAGTACAAGAGGACTGAGTCTTCTTACATTCTATGATTTCAGTCTTTCCTGTGAGACCAGTTTTAGATTCCGATGCTTCACTTGAGGTTTACTGTATCCCTTGGACCTTCTTATTGACGATGAAACACAAAAGTTGCATCGGAATTGTATACAAAAAGCAAAATGGCGACTTAAGTACATGAAGACTGACTCCTCTTACTGTCTGTGTTTTGAACCTCTCCTGTGAGACCAGTTTTAGATTCCGATGCTTCACTTCAGGGTTACTGTATCACTTGGAACTTCTTAATGACGATAAAACACCGAAATTGCATCGGCATTAAAGACAAATGGCCCAATGCGGACTTAAGTACAAGAAGACTGACACTTCTTACTGTCTATGTTTTGAACCTTTCCTGTGAGACCAGTTTGAGATTCCGATGCTTCTCTTCAGGTTTACTGAATCCCTTGGACCTTCTTATTGACGACGAAACACAGAAAATGCATCGGCATTATATACAAAAGGCACAATGCGGACTTAAATACAAGGAGACTGACACCTCTGACTGTCTATGTTTTGAACCTTCCCTGTGAGATCAGTTTTAGATTCCGATGCTTCACTTCAGGTTTACTGAATCAATCAGACCTTCATATTGACGATGAAACACATTTTGCATCGGAATTAATTACAAAAGGCATAATGCCGACTTAAGTACAAGAGGAATGACTCTTCTTACTGTTGATGATTTGAGCATTTCCTGTGAGACCAGTTTTAGATATCGATGTTTCACTTCAGGTTTCCTGTATACCTTGGACCTTCATATTAACGATGAAACACAGAAATTGCACCGGAATTAAATACAAAAGGAACAATGCCGACTTAAGTACAATAAGACTGACTGTTCTTACTGTCTAAGATTTTAACATTTCCTGTGAGACCAGTTTTTGATATCGATGCATCACTTCAGGTTTACAGTATCCCTTGGACCATCTTACTGACGAAGAAGCATACAAAATGCATCGGTAGTGAATACAAAAGGAAAAATGCCGATTTAAGGACTAGAAGACTGACTCTACTTACTGTCTATGTTTTGAACCTTTCCCGTCGGACCAGTTTTAGATTCCGATGCTTCACTTTAGGTTTACTGTGTACCTTGGACCCTCTTACTGAAAATGAAACACAGAAATTGCATCGGAATTAAATACAAAGGGCACAATGCCGACATAAGTACAGGTGGACTGACTCTACTTACATTCTAAGATTTGAGCCTATCCTGTGAGACCAGTTTTAGATATCGATGTTTCACTTCAGGTTTACTGTGTCCCTTGGACCCTCTTACTGACGATGAAACACAGAAATTGCATCGGAATTAAATAAAAAAGGCACAATGCAGACTTAAGTACATGAGGACTGACTCTTCTTACATTCTATGATTTCAGGATTTTCCTGAGAGACCAGTTTTAGATATCGATGCTCCACTTTACGCTTACTGTATTCCTTGGACCTTCGTATTGACAATGAAACACATAAATTGCATCGGAATTAAATACAAAAGGCACAATGCCGACTAAAGTACATAAAGACTGGGTATTCTTACCTTCTATGTTTTGTACTTTTCCAGTGAGACCAGTTTTAGATTCCGATGCTTCACTTTAATTTCACTATATCCCCTGGACCTTCTTATAGACGGAGGAACACAGAAAT
This sequence comes from Schistocerca americana, assembly GCF_021461395.2. NCBI lineage: Eukaryota > Metazoa > Arthropoda > Insecta > Orthoptera > Acrididae > Schistocerca > Schistocerca americana. The sequence continues at coordinate 76,125,305 of NC_060121.1, read as the reverse complement.
TGCATCGAAATTAAATGCAAAGGCACAAAGCCGACTTAAGTAAAAGATGACTGTCTCTTCTTACTGTCTATGCCTTGAGCCTTTCCAGTGAGACCAGTTTTAGATATCGATGCTTCGCTTCAGGTTTACTTTATCCCTTGTCCTTCTAATTGACGATGAAACACAGAAATAGCATTGGAATTAAATACAAAAAGATCAATGCCGACTTAAGAACAAGAAGACTGACTCTTCTTACCGTCCATGTTTTGAACCTTTTCTGTGAGACCAGATTTAGATTCCAAAGCTTCACTTCAGGTTTACTGTATCCCTTGGACCTTCTTATAGACGATGAAACACAGAAATTGCATCGTAATTAAATACAAAATGCACAATGTCGGCTTAAGTACAAGAGGACTGACACTTCTTACATTCTATGATTTGAGGATTTTTCTGAGGGCCCAGTTTTATATATCAAAGCTTCACTTCAGATTTACTGTATCCCTTGGACTTTGTTATTGACGATGAAACACAGAAATTGCATCGTAATTAAATACAAAAGGCTCAATGCCGACTTATGTACAAGAAGACTGACTCTTCTTACCGTCTATGCTTTTGTGCCTTTCCTGTGAGACCAGTTTTAGATATCGATGCTTCACTTTAGGTCTACTGTATCCCTTGGACCTTCTTATTGACGATGAAACACAGCAATTGCATCGGAATTAAATACAAAAGGCACAATGCCGACTTAAGTACAAGAGGACTGATTCCTCTTACTTTCTATGATTTGAGACTTTCCAGTGAGACCAGTTTTAGATATTGATGCTTCACTTAAGGCTTACTGTATCGCTTGGACCTTCTTATGGACGATGAAACACAGATATTGCATCGGAATGAAATACAAAAGCCCCAATGCCGACTTAAGTACAAGAAGACTGACACTTCTTACTGCCTATGTATTGAACCTTTCTTGTGAAAACAGTTTTAGATTCCGATGCTTCACTTCGGGTTTACTGTATCCCTTGGACCTTCTTATAGACGATGAAACACAGAAATTATATCGGAATTAAATACAATTGCACAATGCCGACTTAGGTAAAAGAAGACTGACGCTTCTTACTGTCTATGCTTTGTGCCTTTCCTGTGAGACCAGTTTTAGGTATCGATGCTTCACTTCAGGTTTACTGTATCCCTTGGTCCTTCTTATTGGCGATGAAACACAGAAATTGCATCGGGATTAAATACAAAAAGCACAATGCCGACTTAAGTACAAAAAGACTGACACATCTTACTGCCTACGTATTGAACCTTTCCTGAGAGACCAGTTTAAATTCCGAATCTTTACTTCAGGTTTTGTGTATCCTTTGGACCTTCGTTTTGACGATGAAACAGAGAAATTGCATCGGAATTAAATATAAAAGGCACAATGCCGACTTAGGTACAAGAGTACTGACTCTTCTTACATTCTATGTTCTGACGCTTTCCTGTGAGACCTGTTTTACATTCCGATGCTTCACTTCAGGTTCACTGTATCCCTTGGACCTTCTTATTGACTATGAAACACGGAAATTACATCGGAATTAAATACAAAATGCACAATGTCGACTTAAGTACAAGAAGACTGACTTTTCTTACATTCTATGATTTGAACCTTTCCTGTGAGACAGGTTTTAGGGTCCGATGCTTTACCTTTGGTTTACTGTATCCCTTGGACCTTCTTATTGACGATGCAACACAGAAATTGCATCGGAATTAAGTACAAAAGATACAATGCCGACTTAACTGCTAGAAGACTGACTCTTCTTACTGTCTATGCTTTGAACCTTTCCTGTGAGACCAATTTTAGATTCCGATGCTTCACTTCAGGTTTACTGCATCCCTTGGACCTTTTTATTGACGATGAAACACAGAAATTGCATCAGAATTAAATTCAAAAGGCACAATACCGACTTAAGAACAAGAAGACTGCCTCTTCTTACTGTCAATGTTTGAGCCTTTCCTGTGAGACCAGTTTTAGATATCGATGCTTCACTTCAGGTTTACTGTATCTCTTGGACCTTCTTATTGACGACGAAACGCAGAAATTGCATCGGAATTAAATACAAAATGCACAGTGCCGACTTAAGTACAAGACGACTGACTCCACTTACATCCTATGATTTGAGCCTTTCCTGTGAGACAGGTTTTAGATTCCGATTCTTCATTTCATCTTTACTGTATAGCTTGGACCTTCTTATTGACGGTGAATCACAGAAATTGCATCGGAATTAAATACAAAAGGCACAATGCTGACTTAATTTCAAGAGGAGTGACTCTTCTTACATTCTATGATTTGAGCCTTTCCTGAGAGTTCAGTTTTAGATATCGATGCTTCACTTCAGGTTTACTGTATCTCTTGGACCATCTTATTGACGATGAAACGCAGAATTTACATCGGAATTAAATTCAAAAGGCTCAATGATGACATAAGTAGAAGAAGACTGACTCTTCATACATTCTATGATTCGAACCCTTCCTGTGAGGCCAGTTTTAGATTCCGATGCTTCACTTCAGGTTTACTGTAACCCTTGGAGCATCGTATTGACGAGAAAACATAGAAATTGAATCGGAATGAAGTACAAAATGTACAATGAAGACTTAAGTACTAGAATACTGACTCTTCTTACTGTCTATGATTTGAAACTTTCCTGTGAGACCAGTTTTAGATTCCGATGCTTCACTTCAGGTTTACTGTATTCCTTGGACCTTCTTATTGACAATGAAACACAGAAATTGCATCAGAATTAAATACAAAAGGCAGAATGCCGACTTAAGCACAAGAAGACTGCCTCTTCTTACTGTCAATGCTTTGCGCCTTTCCTGTGGGACCAGTTTTAGATATCGATGCTTCGCTTCAGGTTTACTGTATCCCTTGCACCTTCTTGTTGACGATGACACATAGAAATTGCATCGGAATTAAATGCAAAAGGCACAATGCCGACTTATGTACTAGAAGACCGACTCTTCTTACTGTCTATGTATTGAACCTTTCCTGTGAGACCATATTTACATTTCGATGCGACACTTAAGGTTTACTGTACCCCTTGGACCTTCTAATTGACGATGAAACACAGAAATTGTATCGGAATTATGCAAAAGGCACAATGCCGAAATAAATTCGAGAAGACTGACTCTTCTTACTTTCTATGATTTGAACCTTTCCAGTGAGACCAGTTTTAGATTCCGATGCTTCACTTCAGGTTTACTATATTCCTTGGACGTTCTAATTGGCGATGAAACACAGAAATTGCATCGGAATTAATTACAAAAAGCACAATGCCGTCCTAAGTACAAGAGGACTGACTCTTCTCACATTCTATGATTTGAACCTTTCCTGTGAGGCCAGTTTTACATTACGATGCTTGACGTCAGGTTTACTGTATCCCTAGGACCTTCTTACTGACGATGAAACACAGAAATTGAATCGGAATTAAATACAAAAGACACAATGCCGACTTACGTACTAGAAGACTGACTCATCTTACATTATATGACTTGAATCTGTCGTGTGAGACCAGTTTTAGAGACCGAGCGAGGTGGCGCAGTGGTTAGACACTGGACTCGCATTCGGGAGGACGACGGTTCAATCCCGCGTCCGGCCATCCTGATTTAGGTTTTCCGTGATTTCCCTAAATCACTCCAGGCAAATGCCGGGATGGTTCCTCTGAAAAGGGCACGGCCGACTTCCTTCCCCATCCTTCCCTAATCCGATGAGACCGATGACCACGCTGTCTGGTCTCCTTCCCCAAACCAACCAACCAACCAACCAACCAGTTTTAGATTCCGATGCTTCACTTCAGGTTTATTGCATCCCTTGGACCTTCTTATTGACGATGAAACATAGAAATTGAATCTGAATTAAATACACTATTCAGAATGCCAACTTAAGTACAAGAGGACTGACTCTTCTTACATTTTATGATTTGAGCGTTGCCTGTGAGACTAGTTTTACATATCGATGCTTCACTTCAGGTTTACTGTATCCCTTGGAGCATCTTATTGACGATGAAACAGAAATATTACATCGGAATTAAATACAAATCGCACAATGCCGACTTAGGTACAAGCGGACTGACTCCTCATACTGTCTATGTTTTGAACCATTCCTGTGATACCTATTTTAGATTCCGATGTTTCACTTCAGGTTTACTGTATCCCTTGGACCATCTTATTGACGATGAAACACAGACATTGCATCGCAAATAAATACAAAAGGCACAATACCGACTTTAGTACTAGAAGACTGACCCTTTTTACATTCTATGATTTGAGCCTTTTAACTGAGAGCAGTTTTAGATATCGATGCTTCACTTCAGGTGTACTGTATCCCTTGGACCTTCTTATTGACTATGAAACGCCGAAATTACATCGGAATTAAATACAAAATGCACAATGTCGACTTAATTACAAGAAGACTGACTTTTCTTACATTCTATGATTTGAACCTTTCCTGTGAGACAGGTTTTAGGGTCCGATGCTTTACCTTTGGTTTACTGTATCCCTTGGACCTTCTTATTGACGATGAAACACAGAAATTGCATCGGAATTAAGTACAAAAAACACAATGCCAACTTAACTGCTAGAAGACTGACACTTCTTACTGTCTATGTTTTGAACCTTTCCTGTGAGACCAATTTTAGATTCCGATGCTTCAATTCCGGTTTACTGCATCCCTTGGACCTTCTTATTGACGATGAAACACAGAAATTGCATCAGAATTAAATACAAAAGGCACAATACCGACTTAAGCACAAGAAGACTGCCTCTTCCTACTGTCAATGTTTGAGCCTTTCCTGTGAGACCAGTTTTAGATATCGATGCTTCACTTCAGGTTTACTGTATCCCTGGGACCTTCTTATTGACTATGAAACGCAGAAATTGCATCGGAATTAAATACAAAATGCACAGTGCCGACTTAAGTACAAGACGACTGACTCCACTTACATCCTATGATTTGAGCCTTTCCTGTGAGACAGGTTTTAGTTTCCGATTCTTCAATTCATCTTTACTGTATAGCTTGGACCTTCTTATTGACGGTGAATCACAGAAATTGCATCGGAATTAGATACAAAAGGCACAAAGCCGTCTTATGTACAAGAAGACTGACTCTTCTTACTGTCTATGATTTGAACCTCTCCTGTGAGAGGTGTTTTAGAAATCGATGCTTCACTTCAGGTATACTGTATCCCTTGGACCTTCTTATTGACGATGAAACACTGAAATTGCATCGGAATTAAATACAAAAGGCACAATGCCGATGTAAGTACAAGAAGACTGTCTCTTCTTAGTATCTATGTTTTGAACCTCTCCTGTGAGACCAGTTTTAGAAATCGCGGCTTCACTTCTGGTTTACTGTATCCCTTGGACCTTCTTATTGACGTTGAAACACAGAAATTGCATCGGAAATAAGTACAAAAGGCACAACGTTGGCTTAAGTACAAGAAGACTTATTCTTCTTACTGTCTATGCTTTGAACCATTCCTGTGAGACCAGTTTTAGATTATGATGCTTCACTTCAGGTTTACTGTATCCCTTGGACCTTCTTACTGATGATTAAACATAGAAATTGCTTCGGAATCAAATACTAATGGCACAATGACAAATTAAGTACAAGAAGACTGACTCTCCTTACTGTCTATGATTTGAACCTTTCCTGTGAGACCAGTTTTGGATTCCGATGCTTCACTTCAGGTTTACTGTATCCCTTGGATCTTCTTATTGACGATGAAACACAGAAAGTGCATCGGTATTAATTACAAAAGGCACAATGACGACTTAAGTACTAGAAGACTGACTCTTCTAACTGTCTATGTTTTGAACCTTTCCTGAGAGACCGGTTTTAGATTCCAAAGCTTCACTTCAGGTTTACTGTATCCCTTGGACCCTCTTATTGACGATGAAGTACAGAAATTGCATCGGAAGTAAGTACAAAAGGGACAATGCCGACTTCAGTACAAGATGACTATCTCTGCTTACTGTCTATGTTTTGAACTTTTCGTGTGAGACCAGTTTTAGATTCCGATGCTTCACCTCAGGTTTACTGTATCCCTTGGACCTTCTTAGTGACGATGAAACACAGAAATTGCATCGCAATTAAATACAAAAGGCACAATGCCGACTTAAGTATAAGAGCATTGACTCTTCTTACATTCTATGATTTTAGCCTTTCCTGTGAGTTCAGTTTTAGATTCCGATGCTTCACTTCCGGTTTAATATATCCCTTGGACCATCAAATTGACGATGAAACACAGAAATTGCATCGGAATTAAATACAATAGGCACAATGCCGTCTTAGGTACAAGAAGTCTGAATCTTCTTAGTGTCAATTTTTTTAACCTATCCTGTGAGACCAGTTTTAGATATCAATGCTTCACTTCAGGTTTACTCTATCCCTTGGACCTTCTTATTGACGGTGAAACACAGAAAATGCATCGGAGTACATACAAAAGGCACAATGTCGACTTAAGTACAAGAGGACTGAGACTTCTTACATTCTATGATTTCAGACTCTCCTGAGAGTCCAGTTTTAGCTATTGATGCATCACTACAGGTTTGCTGTATCCCTTGGACCTACTTATTGACGATCAAACACAGAAATTGCATAGGAATTACATACAAAAGGCACAATGTCGACTGAAGTACAAGGACACTGACTCTTCTTACTGTCTATGTTTTGAACCTTTCCTGTGAGACCGGTTTTAGAGTGCGATGCTTCACTTCAGGTTTACTGTATCCCTTGGACCTTCTTATTGACGATGAAACACAGAAATTGCATCGGAACTAAATACGAAAGGCACAATGCTGACTTAAGTACAAGAAGATTGACTCTTCTTACTGTCTATGTGTGAACCTTTCCTGTGAGACCAGTTTTAGATTCCGATGCTTCACTTCAGGTTTACTGTATCCCTTGGACCTTCTTATTGACGATGAAACACAGAAATTGCATCGGAATTAAATACAAATGGCAGAATGTTGACTTAGGTACAAGAATACTGACCCTTATAACTGTCTGTGTTTGGAACCTTCCTGTGAGACCAGTTTTAGATTCCAATGCTTCACTTCACTTTCACTGCATCCCTTGGACGTTGTTATTGACGATGAAACACAGAAATTGCATCGGATTTAAACAGAAAGGCACAATGCAGACTTAAGGACAAGAAGACTGACTCTTCTTACTGTCTATGTTTTGAACCTTTCCTGTGAGACCGGTTTTAGTGTCCAATGCTTCACTTCAGGTTTACTGTATCCTTTGGACTTTCTTATTGACGATGAAACACAGAAATTGCATCGGATTTCAATAAAAAGGCACAATGCCGACTTAAGTCCAAGAAGACTGACTCTTCTTACTGTCAATGTCTGGAGCATTTCCTGTGAGACCAGTTATAGATTCCGATGTTTTACTTCAGGTTTACTGCATCCCTTGGACCTTCTTATTGACGATGAAATACAGAAATTGCATCCGAATTAAATACAAAAGACACAATGCCGACTTAAGTACAAGAAGACTGACCCTTCTTACTGTCAATGTTTTGAACCATTCTTGTGAGACCAATTTTAGATTCCGATGCTTCAATTCAGGTTTACCGGATCCCTTGGACCTTCGTATTGACTATGGAACACAGAAATTGCATCGGAATTAAATACAAAAGGCACAATGCCGAATTAAGTACAAGAGGACTGACTCTTCTTACATTTTATGATTTGAGCCCTTCCCGTGAGACCACCTATTGATGTCGATGCTTCACTTCAAGTTTACTTTATCCCTTGGTCCTTCTTATTGACGATGAATCACAGAAATTGCATCGTAGTTTAATAAAAAAGGCACAATGATGACTTAAGTGGAAGAGGACTGACCCTTCTTACAATCTATGATTTGAGCCTTTCCTGTGAGACCAGTTTTACATTCCGGTGCATCACTTCAGGTTTACTGTATCCCTTGGACTTTCTTATTGACGATGAAGCACAGAAATGGCATCGGAATTAAATACAAATGGCACAATGCCGACTTATGTACAAGAAGACTGACATTTCTTACTGTCTATGCTTTGAGCCTTTCCTAAGAGGCCAATTTTAGATATCGATGCTTAACTTCAGGTTTACTGTATCCCTTGGACCTTCTTATTGACGATGAAAAACAGAAATTGCATCGGAATTAAATACAAAAGGCACAATGCCGACTTAAGTGCAAGAAGACTGACTCTTCTCATTGTCTATGCGCTGAGTCTTTCCTGTGAGACCAGTTCTAGATATCGATGCTTCACTTCAGGTTTACTGTAGCCCTTGGACCTTCGTATTGACGAAGAAACATAGAAATTGCATCGGAATTAAATACAGAAGGCCCAATGCCGACTTTAGTACATGAGTACTGACTCTTATTACATTCTCTGATTTGAGCCTTTCCAGTGAGACCACTTTTAGAAATCGATTCTTCACTCCAAGTTTACTGTATCCCTTGGACTTTCTTATTGACGATAAAACACAGAAACTGCATCGGAATTAAATAAAAAAGGCACAAAGCCGACTTAAGTACAAGAGGTCTGACTCATCTTGCATTCTGTGATATGAGACTTTCCTATGAGACCAGTTTTAGAATCCGATGCTTTACTTCACGTTTACCGTAGCCCTTGGTTCATCGTATTGACGATGAAACACAGATATTGCACCGGATTAAACACAAAAGGCACAATGCCGACTTAAGTACAAGAAGACTGACTCTTCTCATTGTCTATGCGTTTAGCCATTCCTGTGAGACCAGTTCTAGATATCGATGCTTCACTTCAGGTATACTGTATCCCTTGGACCTTCGTACTGACGAAGAAACATAGAAATTGCATCGGAATTAAATACAGAAGGCCCAATGCCGACTTTAGTACAAGAGTGCTGACTCTTCTTACATTCTCTGATTTAAGCCTTTCCTGTGTGACCACTTTTAGATATCGATGCTTCACTTCAAACTTACTGTATACCTTATACATTCTTATTGACGATGAAACACAGAAACTGCATCGGAATTAAATACAAAAGGTACAATGCCGACTAAAGAACAAAAGGACTGACTCTTCTCACATGCTATGATTTGAGGCTTCACTGCGAGACCAGTTCTAGATATCGATGTCTCACTTCAGATTTACTGTCTCCCTTGGACATTCTTATTGACGATGAAACACAGAAATTGCATCGTAATTAAATACAAAAGGCACGGTGCCGACTTAAGTACAAGAAGACTGACTCTTCTTACTGTCTATGCTTTGAGCCTTTCCTGTGAGACCAGTTCCAGATATCGATGCTCTTCTTCAGGTTTACTGCATCCCTTGGCCCTTCTTATTGACGATGAAACACAGAAATTGCATCGGAGTTAAATACAAAAGGCACAATGCCGACATAAGTACAAGAGGACTGACTCTTCTTTCATTCTATGATTTGATTCTCCCCAGTGAGACTAGTTTTAGATTCCGATGCATCACTTCAGGTTTACTTTATCCCTTGGACCATCTTGTTGACGATGAAACTCAGAAATTGCATCGTAAATTAATACAAAAGGCAAAATGCCGAATTTAGTACATGAAGACTGACTCTTCTTACTGTCTATGTTTTGAACCTTTCCTGAGAGACCAGTCTTAGATTCCGATGCTTCATTTCAGGTTTACTGTATCCCTTGGACCTTCTTATTGACGATGAAACTCAGAAATAGCATCGGAATAAAATACAAAAGGCTCAATGGCGACTTAACTGCAAGAGGACTGGCTCCTCTTACATTCAATGATTTGAGCCTTTCCCGTGAGACCAGTTCTAGATATCGATGCTTCACTTCAGGTTTACTGTATTCCTTTGACATTCTTATTCACAATGAAACACTGAAATTGCATCGGAAATAATTCCAAAAGGCAAAATGCCGACTTAAGTACAAGAAGTCTGGCTCTTCTCACTGTCTATGTTTTGAACTGTTCCTGTGAGGCCAGTTTAAGATTCCGATGCTTCACTTCAGGTTTACTGTATCCCTTGGACCTTCTTATTGTCGATGAAACACAGAAATTGCTTCGGAATTAATTACAAAAGGCACAATGCCGACAAAAGTACAAGAGGACTGACTCTTTTGACATTTTATGATTTGAGACTATCCTGTGAGACAAGTTTTGTTAACGATGCATCACTTCAGGTTTACTGTATCCCTTGGACCATCTTATTGACGATGAAACACAGAAATTGCATCGGAATTATATACCATTCACAATGCCGACTTAAGTGCATGAAGACTGACTCTTCTTATTGTCTATGCTTTGAGACTTTCCTGTGAGATCAGTTTTGGGTATCGATGCATCACTTCAGGTTTACTGTATCCCTTGGACCATCTTATTGACGATAAAACACAGAAATTGCATCGGAATTTAATACAAAATGCACAATGCCGACTTAAGTACAAGAGTACTGACTCTTCTTACTGTCTATGTTTTGAACCTTTCCTATGAGACCAGTCTTTGATTCCGATGCTTCACTTCACGTTTACTGTATCTCTTGGACCATCGTATTGACGATGAAACACAGAAATTGCATCGGATTAAATACAAAAGGCACAGTGCCGACTTAAGTACAAGAAGACTGACACTTCATACTGTCTATGACTTGAGCCTGTCCTGTGAGACCAGATCTAGATATCGATGCTTTTCTACAGGTTTACTGTATCCCTTGGACCTTCTTATTGACGATGAAACACAGAAATTGCATCGGAGTTAAATACAAAAAGCACAATGCCGACTTAAGTGCAAGAGGACTGGCTCTTCTTACATTCTATGATTTGAGCTTTTCCTGTGAGACAAGTTTTAGATATCGAAGCTTCACTTCAGGATTACTGTATCCCTTGGACCTTCTTATTCTCAATGAAACACAGAAATTGCATCAGAATTAATTACAAAAGGCAAAATGTCGACTTAACTACTAGTAGACTGACTCTTCTTACTGTCTCTGTTTTGAACCTTTCCTGTGAGACCAGTTTTAGATTCCGCTGCTTCACTTCAGGTTTACTGTATCAGTTGGAACTTCTTAATGACGATGGAACACCGAAATTGCATCGGCATTAAGTACAAATCGCACATTGGGGAATTAAGTACAAGAAAACTGATACTTCTTACTGACTATGTTTTGAACCTTCCCTGTGAGACCAGTTTAAGATTCTGATGCTTCACTTCAGGTTCACTGAAACCCTCAGACCTTCATATTGACGATGAAAGACAATTTGCATCGGAATTAAATACAGAAGGCACAATGACGACTTAAGTACAAGAAGACTGACTCTTCTTACTTTTGTTGATTTGAGCTTTTCCTGTGAGACCAGTTATAGATATCGATGTTTCACTTCAGGTTTCCTGTATCCCTTGGACCCTCTTATTAACGATGAAACACAGAAATGGCATCGGAATTAAATACCAAAGGCACAATACCGACTTATGTACAAGAAGACTGACATTCCTTACTGTCTATGCTTTGAGCCAATCCTATGAGGCCAATTTTAGATATCGATGCTTCACTTCAGGTTTACTGTATCTCTTGCACCTTATTATTGACGATGAAAAACAGAAATTGCATCGCAATTAAATACAAAAGGCACAATCCCGACTTAAGTACAAGAAGACCGACTCTTCTCATTGTCTATGCATTGAGCCCTTCCTGTGAGACCAGTTCTAGATATCGATGCTTCACTTCAGGTTTACTGTATCCCTTGGACTTTCGTATTGACGAAGAAACACAGAAATTGCATCGGAATTAAACAGAAAAGGCCCAATGCCGACTTAAGTACAAGAGGACTGACTCTTCTTACATTCTCTGATTTGAGCCTTTCCTGTGAGACCACTTTTAGATATCGATGCTTCACATCACGTTTACTGTATCCCTTGGACATTCTTATTGACGATGAAACACAGATATTGCATCGGATTAAATACAAAGGCACAATGCCGACTTAAGTAGAAGAAGACTGACTCTTCTCATCGTCTATGCGTTGAGCCTTTCCTGTGAGACCAGTTCTAGATATCGATGCTTCACTTCAGGTTTACTGTATCCCTTGTATCTTCGTATTGACGATGAAACACAGGAATTGCATCGGAATTAATTACAAAAGGCCCAATGCCGATATTAGTACAAGAGGACTGAGTATTCTTACATTCTCTGATTTGAGCCTTTCCTGTGAGACCACTTTTAGATAACGATGCTTCACTTCAAGTTTACTGTATCCCTTGGACATTCTTACTGACGATGAAACACAGAAACTGCATCGGAATTAAATACAAAAGGCACAATGCCGACTTAAGTGCAAGAGGACTGGCTCTTCTTCCATTCTATGGTTTGAGCCTTTCCTGTGAGACCAGTTTTAGATATCGATGCTTCACTTCAGGTTTACTGTATCCCATGGGCCTCCTTATTCACAATGAAACACAGAAAATGCAAGGAATTAATTACAAAAGGCTAAATGTCGACTTAAGTACAAGAAGACTGACTCTTCTTACTGTCTATGTTTTGGACATTTCCTGTGAGACCAGTTTTAGATTCCGCTGCTTCACTTAAGTTTTACTGTATCCCTTGGACCTTCTTACTGTCGATGATGCACAGAAATTGCATCGAAATTAAATACAAAAGGCACAATGCCGACATAAGTACAAGAGGACTGACTCTTCCTACATTCTATGATTTCAGGCTTTCCTGTGAGACCAGTTTTAGATTCCGATGCTTCACTTGAGGTTTACTGTATCCCTTGGACCTTCTTATTGACGATGAAACACAAAAGTTGCATCGGAATTGTATACAAAAAGCAAAATGGCGACTTAAGTACATGAAGACTGACTCCTCTTACTGTCTGTGTTTTGAACCTCTCCTGTGAGACCAGTTTTAGATTCCGATGCTTCACTTCAGGGTTACTGTATCACTTGGAACTTCTTAATGACGATAAAACACCGAAATTGCATCGGCATTAAATACAAATGGCCCAATGCGGACTTCAGTACAAGAAGACTGACACTTCTTACTGTCTATGTTTTGAACCTTTCCTGTGAGACCAGTTTTAGATTCCGATGCTTCTCTTCAGGTTTACTGAATCCCTTGGACCTTCTTATTGACGACGAAACACAGAAAATGCATCGGCATTATATACAAAAGGCACAATGCGGACTTAAATACAAGGAGACTGACACCTCTGACTGTCTATGTTTTGAACCTTCCCTGTGAGATCAGTTTTAGATTCCGATGCTTCACTTCAGGTTTACTGAATTAATCAGACCTTCATATTGACGATGAAACACATTTTGCATCGGAATTAATTACAAAAGGCATAATGCCGACTTAAGTACAAGAGGAATGACTCTTCTTACTTTTGATGATTTGAGCATTTCCTGTGAGACCAGTTTTAGATATCGATGTTTCACTTCAGGTTTCCTGTATACCTTGGACCTTCATATTAACGATGAAACACAGAAATTGCACCAGAATTAAATACAAAAGGAACAATGCCGACTTAAATACAATAAGACTGACTGTTCTTACTGTCTAAGATTTTAACATTTCCTGTGAGACCAGTTTTCGATATCGATGCATCACTTCAGGTTTACAGTATCCCTTGGACCATCTTACTGACGAAGAAGCATACAAAATGGATCGGAAGTGAATACAAAAGGAAAAATGCCGATTTAAGGACTAGAAGACTGACTCTACTTACTGTCTATGTTTTGAACTTTTCCTGTGAGACCAGTTTTAGATTACGATGCTTCACTCTAGGTTTACTGTATCCCTTGGACTTTCTTATCGACGATGAAACACAGAAATTGCGTCGGAATTAAATACAAGAGGCAAAATGCCGACTTAAGTACAAGAAGGCTGATTCTTCTTACTGTCTGTGCCATGAGCCTTTCCTGTAAGACCAGGTCTAGATATAGATGCTTCACTTCAGGTTTACTGTATCCCTTGGACCTTCTTATTGACGATGAAACACAGAAATTGCATTGGAATTAAATACAAAAGTCACAATGCCGACTTAAGTACAGGAAGACTAACGCTTGTAACTGTCTATGTTATGAACCTTACCTGGGAGACCAGTTATAGATTCCGATGCTTTACTTCAGATTTACTGTATCCCTTGGACCTTCCTATTGACGATGAAACACAGAAATTGCATCGGTATTAAATACAAAAGGCAAAATTCCGACTTAAGTACAAGAAGACTGACTCTTCTTACTGTCTACGTCTTGAACCTTTCATGTGAGACCAGTTTTAGGTTCCGATGTTTCACTTCTGGTTTACTGCAGCCCTTGGACATTGTTATTAACGATAAAACACAGAAATTGCATCGGAATAAAATACAAAAGGCACAAAGCCGTCTTAAGTACACGAAGACTGACTCTTCTTACTGTCTATGTTTTGAACCTTCCCTGTGAGACCAGTTTTAGATTCCGATGCTTTACTTCAGGTTTACTGAATCCCTTGGACCTTCTTATTGACGATGAAACACAGAAATTGCATCGTAATTAAATACAAAAGGCCCAATGTCGACATAAGTACATGAGAACTGACGCTTCCTACATTCTATGATTTGAGGCTATCCTGTGAGACCAGCTTTCGATATTGATGCTTCACTTCAGGTTTACTGTATCCCTTGGACCTTCTTATTGTCGATGAAACACTGATATTGCATCGGCATAAAATACAAATGACACAATGCCGACTTAAATTCCAGAGGACTGACTCTCCTCACTGTCAATGCCTTGTGCCTTTCCTGTGACACCAGGTCTAGATATCGATGCTTCACTTCAGGTTTACTGTATGCCTTGGACGTTCTTATGGACGACGAAACACAGAAATTGCATCGGAATTAAATACAAAACAATAAATGCCGACTTAAGTACAAGAAGACTAACGCTTGTTACTGTCTATGTTTTGAACCCTACCTGGGAGACCAGTTATAGATTCCGATGCTTTACTTCAGATTTACTGTATCCCTTGGACCTTCTTATTGTCGATGAAACACAGATATTGCATCGGTATTAAATACAAAAGGCATAATTCCGACTTAAGTACAAGAAGACTGACTCTTCTTACTGTCTATTTCTTGAACCTTTCCTGTGAGACCAGTTTTAGATTCCGATGTATCACTTCAGGTTTACTGCAGCCCTTGGACATTGTTATTAACGATAATACACAGAAATTGCAACGAAATTAAATACAAAAGGCACAAAGCCGGCTTAAGTACACGAAGACGGACACTACTTACTGTCTATGTTTTGAACCTGCCCTGTGAGACCAGTTTTAGATTCCGATGCTTCACTTGAGGTGTACTGTATCCCTTGGAAATTCTTAATGACGATGAAACACAGAAATTGCTTCGGAATTAAATACAAAAGGCACAATGCCGACATAAGTACAAGAAGACTGACTCTTCTTACTGTCTATTTTTTGAAGCCTTCCTGTGAGACCAGTTTTAGATATCAATGCTTCACTTCAGGTTTACTGTATCCCTTGGACCTTCTTATTGACGATGAAACACAGAAATTGCATCGGAATTAAATACAAGAGGCACAATGCCGACTTAAGTACAAGAGGACTGACTTTTCTTACATTCTATGAATTGAGACTTTCCTCTGAGACCACTTTTAGATATCGATGCTTCATTTCAGGCTTACTGTATCCCTTGGACTTATTTATTGACCATGAAACACAGAAATTGCATCGGAATCAAATACAAATGACACAATGCCGACTTAAGTACAAGAAGACTGACTCTTCTTACTGTCTATGTTTTGAACCTTTCCCGTCAGACCAGTTTTAGATTCCGATGCTTCACTTTAGGTTTACTGTGTACCTTGGACCCTCTTACTGACAATGAAACACAGAAATTGCATCGGAATTAAATACAAAGGGCACAATGCCGACATAAGTACAGGTGGACTGACTCTACTTACATTCTAAGATTTGAGCCTATCCTGTGAGACCAGTTTTAGATATCGATGTTTCACTTCAGGTTTACTGTGTCCCTTGGACCCTCTTACTGACGATGAAACACAGAAATTGCATCGGAATTAAATAAAAAAGGCACAATGCAGACTTAAGTACATGAGGACTGACTCTTCTTACATTCTATGATTTCAGGATTTTCCTGAGAGACCAGTTTTAGATATCGATGCTCCACTTTACGCTTACTGTATTCCTTGGACCTTCGTATTGACAATGAAACACATAAATTGCATCGGAATTAAATACAAAAGGCACAATGCCGACTAAAGTACATAAAGACTGGGTATTCTTACCGTCTATGTTTTGTACTTTTCCAGTGAGACCAGTTTTAGATTCCGATGCTTCACTTTAATTTTACTATATCCCCTGGACCTTCTTATAGACGGAGGAACACAGAAATTGCATCGAAATTAAATGCAAAGGCACAAAGCCGACTTAAGTAAAAGATGACTGTCTCTTCTTACTGTCTCTGCTTTGAGCCTTTCCAGTGAGACCAGTTTTAGATATCGATGCTTCGCTTCAGGTCTACTTTATCCCTTGTCCTTCTAATTGACGATGAAACACAGAAATTGCATTGGAATTAAATACAAAAAGATCAATGCCGACTTAAGAACAAGAAGACTGACTCTTCTTACCGTCTATGTTTTGAACCTTTCCTGTGAGACCAGATTTAGATTCCAAAGCTACACTTCAGGTTTACTGTATCCCTTGGACCTTCTTATAGACGATGAAACACAGAAATTGCATCGGAATTAAATACAAAATGCACAATGTCGGCTTAAGTACAAGAGGACTGACATTCTTACATTCTATGATTTGAGGATTTTCCTGAGGGCCCAGTTTTATATATCAAATCTTCACTTAAGATTTACTGTATCCCTTGGACTTTCTTATTGACGATGAAACACAGAAATTGCATCGTAATTAAATACAAAAGGCTCAATGCCGACTTATGTACAAGAAGACTGACTCTTCTTACCGTCTATGCTTTTGTGCCTTTCCTGTGAGACCAGTTTTAGATATCGATGCTTCACTTCAGGTTTACTGTATTTCTTGGACCTTCTTATTGACGATGAAACACAGAAATTGCATCGGAATTAAATGCAAAAGGCACAATGCCGACTTAAGTACAAGAGGACTGACTCCTCTTACTTTCTATGATTTGAGACTTTCCAGTGAGACCAGTTTTAGATATCGATGCTTCACTTAAGGCTTACTGTATCCCTTGGACCTTCTTATGGACGATGAAACACAGATATTGCATCGGAATGAAATACAAAAGCCCCAATGCCGACTTAAGTACAAGAAGACTGACACTTCTTACTGCCTATGTATTGAACCTTTCCTGTGAAAACAGTTTTAGATTCCGATGCTTCACTTCGGGTTTACTGTATCCCTTGGACCTTCTTATAGACGATGAAACACAGAAATTGCATCGGAATTAAATACAATTGCACAATGCCGACTTAGGTAAAAGAAGACTGACGCTTCTTACTGTCTATGCTTTGTGCCTTTCCTGTGAGACCAGTTTTTGGTATCGATGCTTCACTTCAGGTTTACTGTATCCCTTGGTCCTTCTTATTGACGATGAAACACAGAAATTGCATCGGGATTAAATACAAAAAGCACAATGCCGCCGTAAGTACAAGAGGACTGACTCTTCTTACATTCTATGGTTTGAGCAGTTCCAGTGAGACCAATTTTAGATTCCGATGCTTCATTTCAGGTTTACTGAATTCCTTGGACCTTCTTATTGACGATGAAACACTGAAAGTGCATCCAATTTATTACAAAAGGCACATTGCCGACTTAATTACAAGAGGACTGTCTCTACATATATTCTATGATTTGAGCCTTTCCTGTGGGACAGGTTTTACTTTCCGTTTCTTCACTTCACCTTTACACCATCCCTTGAACCTTCTGATTGACGATGAAACACAGAAATTGCATCGGAATTAAATACAAAAGGCACAATGCCGTCTTAAGTACAAAAAGACTGACACATCTTACTGCCTATGTATTGAACCTTTCCTGAGAGACCAGTTTAAATTCCGAAGCTTCACTTCAGGTTTAGTGTATCCTTTGGACCTTCTTTTTGACGATGAAACAGAGAAATTGCATCGGAATTAAATATAAAAGGCACAATGCAAGACTTTAGTACAAGAGGACTGACTCTTCTTACATTCTATGTTCTGACGCTTTCCTGTGAGACCTGTTTTAGATTCCGATGCTTCACTTCAGGTTCACTATATCCCTTGGACCTTCTTATTGACTATGAAACACGGAAATTACATCGGAATTAAATACAAAATGCACAATGTCGACTTAAGTACAAGAAGACTGACTTTTCTTACATTCTATGATTTGAACCTTTCCTGTGAGACAGGTTTTAGGGTCCGATGCTTTACCTTTGGTTTACTGTATCCCTTGGACCTTCTTATTGACGATGAAACACAGAAATTGCATCGGAATTAAGTACAAAAGGTACAATGCCGACTTAACTGCTAGAGGACTGACTCTTCTTACTGTCTATGTTTTGAACCTTTCCTGAGAGACCAATTTTAGATTCCGATGATTCACTTCAGGTTTACTGCATCCCTTGGACCTTCTTATTGACGATGAAACACAGAAATTGCATCAGAATTAAATACAAAAGGCACAATACCGACTTAAGCACAAGAAGACTGCCTCTTCTTACTGTCAATGTTTGAGCCTTTCCTGTGAGACCAGTTTTAGATATCGATGCTTCACTTCAGGTTTACTGTATCTCTTGGACCTTCTTATTGACGATGAAACGCAGAAATTGCATCGGAATTAAATACAAAATGCACAGTGCCGACTTAAGTACAAGACGACTGACTCCACTTACATCCTATGATTTGAGCCTTTCCTGTGAGGCAGGTTTTAGATTCCGATTCTTCATTTCATCTTTACTGTATAGCTTGGACCTTCTAATTGACGGTGAATCACAGAAATTGCATCGGAATTAAATACAAAAGGCACAATGCTGACTTAATTTCAAGAAGAGTGACTCTTCTTACATTCTATGATTTGAGCCTTTCCTGAGAGTTCAGTTTTAGATATCGATGCTTCACTTCAGGTTTACTGTATCTCTTGGACCATCTTAGTGACGATGAAACGCAGAATTTACATCGGAATTAAATTCAAAAGGCTCAATGATGACATAAGTAGAAGAAGACTGACTCTTCATACATTCTATGATTCGAACCCTTCCTGTGAGGCCAGTTTTAGATTCCGATGCTTTACTTCAGGTTTACTGTATCCCTTGGAGCATCGTATTGACGAGGAAACATAGAAATTGAATCGGAATGAAGTACAAAATGTACAATGAAGACTTAAGTACTAGAATACTGCCTCTTCTTACTGTCAATGCTTTGCGCCTTTCCTGTGGGACCAGTTTTAGATATCGATGCTTCGCTTCAGGTTTACTGTATCCCTTGCACCTTCTTGTTGACGATGACACATAGAAATTGCATCGGAATTAAATGCAAAAGGCACAATCCCGACTTATGTACAAGAAGACCGACTCTTCTTACTGTCTATGTATTGAACCTTTCCTGTGAGACCATATTTACATTCCGATGCGTCACTTAAGGTTTACTGTACCCCTTGGACCTTCTAATTGACGATGAAACACAGAAATTGTATCGGAATTATGCAAAAGGCACAATGCCGAAATAAATTCGAGAAGACTGACTCTTCTTACTTTCTGTGATTTGAACCTTTCCAGTGAGACCAGTTTTAGATTCCGATGCTTCACTTCAGGTTTACTATATTCCTTGGACGTTCTAATTGGCGATGAAACACAGAAATTGCATCGGAATTAATTACAAAAAGCACAATGCCGTCCTAAGTACAACAGGACTGACTCTTCTCACATTCTATGATTTGAACCTTTCCTGTGAGGCCAGTTATACATTACGATGCTTGACGTCAGGTTTACTGTATCCCTAGGACCTTCTTACTGACGATGAAACACAGAAATTGAATCGTAATTAAATACAAAAGACACAATGCCGACTTACGTACTAGAAGACTGACTCATCTTACATTATATGATTTGAATCTGTCGTGTGAGACCAGTTTTAGATTCCGATGCTTCACTTCAGGTTTATTGCATCCCTTGGACCTTCTTATTGACGATGAAACACAGAAATTGAATCTGAATTAAATACACTATTCAGAATGCCAACTTTAGTACAAGAGGACGTACTCTTCTTACATTCTATGATTTGAACCTTTCCTGTGAGACCAGTTTTGAATTCCGATGCTGCACTTCAAGTTTACTGTATCCCTAGGACCTTTTTACTGACGATGGAACACAGAAATTGAATCGGAATTAAATACAGAAGGCACAATGTAGACTTAAGAACAAGCATACTGACTCCTCTTACTGTCTATGATTTGAACCATTCCTGTGATACCTATTTTAGATTCCGATGTTTCACTTCAGGTTTACTGTATCCCTTGGACCATCTTATTGACGATGAAACACAGACATTGCATCGCAAATAAATACAAAAGGCACCATACCGACTTTAGTACTAGAAGACTGACTCTTCTTACATTCTATGATTTGAGCCTTTTAACTGAGAGCAGTTTTAGATATCGATGCTTCACTTCAGGTGTACTGTATCCCTTGGACCTTCTTATTGACTATGAAACGCGGAAATTACATCGGAATTAAATACAAAATGCACAATGTCGACTTAATTACAAGAAGACTGACTTTTCTTACATTCTATGATTTGGACCTTTCCTGTGAGACAGGTTTTAGGGTCCGATGCTTTACCTTTGGTTTACTGTATCCCTTGGACCTTCTTATTGACGATGAAACACAGAAATTGCATCGGAATTAAGTACAAAAAACACAATGCCGACTTAACTGCTAGAAGACTGACACTTCTTACTGTCTATGGTTTGAACCTTTCCTGTGGGACCAATTTTAGATTCCGATGCTTCAATTACGGTTTACTGCATCCCTTGGACCTTCTTATTGACGATGAAACACAGAAATTGCATCAGATTTAAATACAAAAGGCACAATACCGACTTAAGCACAAGAAGACTGCCTCTTCCTACTGTCAATGTTTGAGCCTTTCCTGTGAGACCAGTTTTAGATATCGATGCTTCACTTCAGGTTTACTGTATCCCTGGGACCATCTTATTGACGATGAAAGGCAGAAATTGCATCGGAATTAAATACAAAATGCACAGTGCCGACTTAAGTACAAGACGACTGACTCCACTTACATCCTATGATTTGAGCCTTGCCTGTGAGACAGGTTTTAGTTTCCGATTCTTCAATTCATCTTTACTGTATAGCTTGGACCTTCTTATTGACGGTGAATCACAGAAATTGCATCGGAATTAAATACAAAAGGCACAATGCCGACTTAAGTAAAAGAAGACTGACTCTTCTTACTGTCTATGCTTTAACCTTTCCTGTGAGACCAGTCTTAGATATCGATGCTTAACTTCAGTTTTACTGTATCCCTTGGACCTTGTTATTGACGATGAGACACAGAAGTTTCATCGGAATTAAATACAAAAGGCACAATGCCGACTTAAGTACAAGAGGACAGACTCCTCTCACATTCTATGATTTTAACTTTTCCTATGAGGCCAGTTTTACATTACGATGCTTCACTTCAGGTTTACTAGATCCCTTGGACCTTCTTATTGACGATGAAACACAGAAACTACATCAGAATTAAATACAAAAGGCAGAATGCCGACTTAAGCACAAGAAGACTGCCTCTTCTTACTGTCAATGCTTTGCGCCTTTCCTGTGGGACCAGTTTTAGATATCGATGCTTCGCTTCAGGTTTACTCTATCCCTTGCACCTTCTTATTGACGATGACACATAGAAATTGCATCGGAATTAAATGCAACATCCACAATGCCGACTTTTGTACAAGAAGACCGACTCTTCTTACTGTCTATGTATTGAACCTTTCATGTGAGACCAGATTTACATTCCGATGCGTCACTTAAGGTTTACTGTACCCCTTGGACCTTCTAATTGACGATGAAACACAGAAATTGTATCGGAATTATTCAAAAGGCACAATGCCGACTTAAATTCGAGAAGACTGACTCTTCTTACTTTCTACGATTTGAACCTTTCCTGTGAGACCAGTTTTAGATTCCGATGCTTCACTTCGGGTTTACTATATTCCATGAACGTTCTAATTGGCGATGATACACAGAAATTGCATCGGAATTAATTACAAAAAGCACAATGCCGACCTAAGTACATGAGGACTGACTCTTCTCACATTCTATGATTTGAACCTTTCCTGTGAGGCCAGATTTACATTACGACGCTTCACTTCAGGTTTACTGTTTCCCTAGGACCTTTTTACTGACGATGAAACACAGAAATTGAATCGGAATTAAATACAAAAGACACAATGCCGACTTAAGTACAAGAAGACTGACTCATCTTACATTATATGATTTGAATTTGTCGTGTGAGACCAGTTTTAGATTCCGATGCTTCACTTCGGGTTTATTGCATCCCTTGGACCTTCTTATTGACGATGAAACACAGAAATTGAATCTGAATTAAATACACTAGGCACAATGCCAACTTAAGTACAAGAGGACGGACTCTTCTTACATTCTATGATTTGAGCCTTTCAAGTGAGGCCAGTTTTAGATATCGATTCTTCACTTCAGGTGTACTGTATCCCTTGGCCCTTCTTATTGACTATGAAACACAGAAATTACATCGGAATTAAATACAAATAGCACAATGCCGACTTAAGTACAAGATGACAGACTCTTCTTACATTCTATGATTTGAAACTTTCCTGTAAGACAGGTGTTAGGGTCTGATGCTTCACTTCAGGTTTACTGTATCCCTTGGAGCTTCTAATTGACGAAGAAACACAGAAATTGCATCGGAATTAAGTACAAAAGGCACAATGCCGACCTAAGTACACGAAGAATGACTCTTCTTACTATCTATGTTTGGAACCTTTCCTGTGAGACCAGTTTTAGATTCCGATAATTCACTTCCGTTTTACTGTATCCCTTGGACCATCTTATCGACGATGAATAACATAAATTGCATCGGAATTAAATACAAAAGGCACAATGCTGACTTAAGTACAAGAAGACTGACTCTTCTTACTGTCTATGCTTTGTGCCTTTAATGTGAAGCCAGTTGTAGATATCGATGCTTCACTTCAGGTTTACTGTATCCCTTGGACCTTCGTATTCACGATGAAACACATATATTGAATCGGAATACAATACAGATGGCACAATGCCGACTTAAGTACAAGTAGACTGACTCATCTTACATTCAATGATTTGAGCCTTTCCTGTAAGACCAGTTTTTGATTCCGATGCTTCACTTCAGGTTTACTGTATACCTTGGACCTTCGTATTGACGATGAAACACAGAAATTGCATCCAAATCTAATACAAAATGCACAATGCCGACTTAAGTACAAGAGGACTGACACTCTAACTTTCTATGGTTTGAACCTCTCCTGTGAGTCCAGTTTTAGATTCCGATGCTTCACTTCAGGTTTACTGTATACCTTGGACCTTCGTATTGACGATGAAACACAGAAATTGCATCCAAATCTAATACAAAATGCACAATGCCGACTTAAGTACAAGAGGACTGACTTTCTAACTTTCTATGATTTGAACCTCTCCTGTGAGTCCAGTTTTAGATTCTGATGCTTCACTTCAGATTTACTGTATACCTTGGTCCTTTTTATTGACGGTGATATACAGAAATTGCATCCGAATTTAATACAAAAGGCACAATACCGACTTAAGTACAAGACGACTGACACTCTAACTTTCTATGATTTGATCCTCTCCTGTGAGTGCAGTTTTAGATTCCGAAGCTTCACTTCAGGTGTTTACTGTATACCTTGGACCTTCTTATTGGCGATGAAGCACAGAAATTGCATCGGAATTAAATTCGAAAGGCACAATGCCGACTTAAGTACAAGAGGACTGACACTCTAACTTTCTATGATTTGAACCTCTCCTGTGAGTACAGTATTAGATTCCGATGCTTCACTTCAGGTTTACCGTATCCCTTGGACCTTCTTATTGACGATGAAACACAGAAATTGCATCCAAATTAAATACAAAAGGCACAATGATGACTTAGTACAAGAGGCCTGACACTCTAACTTTCTATGACTTGAACCTCTTCTGTGAGTCCATTTTTAGATTCTGATGCTACACTTCAGGTTTACTGTATACCTTGGACCTTCTTATTGACGATGAAACACAGAAATTGCATCCAAATTTTATACAAAAGGCACAATGGCGACTTAAGTACAAGAGGACTGACACTCTAACTTTCTATGATTTTAACCTCTCCTGTGAGTCCAGTTTTGGATTCCGATGCTTCACTTCAGGTTTACTGTATACCTTGGACCTTCGTATTGACGATGAAACACAGAAATTGCATCCAAATCTAATACAAAATGCACAATGCCGACTTAAGTACAAGAGGACTGACACTCTAACTTTCTATCATTTGAACCTCTCCTGTGAGTCCAGTTTTAGATTCTGATGCTTCACTTCAGATTTACTGTATACCTTGGTCCTTTTTATTGACGGTGAAATACAGAAATTGCATCCGAATTTAATACAAAAGGCACAATACCGACTTAAGTACAAGACGACTGACACTCTAACTTTCTATGATTTGAACCTCTCCTGTGAGTGCAGTTTTAGATTCCGAAGCTTCACTTCAAGTTTTTACTGTATACCTTGGACCTACTTATTGACGATGAAGCACAGAAATTGCATCGGAATTAAATTCGAAAGGCACAATGCCGACTTAAGTACAAGAGGACTGAAACTCTAACTTTCTATGATTTGAACCACTCCTGTGAGTCCAGTTTTAGATTCCGATGCTTCACTTCAAGTTTACTGTATACCTTGGACCTTCTTAATCACGATGAAACACAGAACCTGCATCCTAATTTAATACAAAAGGCACAATGATGACTTAAGTTCAAGAGGACTGACACTCTAACTTTCTATGAATTTAATCTCTCCTGTGAGTCCGGTTTTTGATTCCGATGCTTTACTTCAGGTTTACTGTATACCTTGGACCTTCTTATTGACGATGAAACACAGAAATTTCATCCTAATTGAATACAAAAAGCACAATGCCGACTTAAGTACACGAGGACTGACACTCTAACTTTCTATGGTTTCAACCTCTCCTGTGAGTCCAGTTTTAGATTACGATGCTTCACTTCAGGTTTACTGTATACCTTGGACCTTCTTACTGACGATGAAACACAGAAATTACATCCTAATTTAATACAAAGTGCACAATGCCGACTTAAGTACAAGAGGACTGACACTCTAACTTTCTATGATTTGAACCTCTCCTGTGAGTACAGTATTAGATTCCGATGCTTCACTTCAGGTTTACCGTATCCCTTGGACCTTCTTATTGACGATGAAACACAGAAATTGCATCCAAATTAAATACAAAAGCACAATGACGACTTTAGTACAAGAGGGCTGACACTCTAACTTTCTATGACTTGAACCTCTTCTGTGAGTCCATTTTTAGATTCCGATGCTACACCTCAGGTTTACTGTATACCTTGGATCTTCTTATTGACGATGAAACACAGAAATTGCATCCAAATTTTATACAAAAGGCACAATGCCGACGTAAGTACAAGAGGACTGACACTCTAACTACCTATGATTTGAACCTCTCCTGTGAGTCCAGTTTTAGATTCCGATGATTCACTTCAGGTTTACTGTATCCCTTGGACCTTCTTATTGACGATGAAACATAGAAATTGCATCCTAATTTAATACAAAAGGCACAATGCCGACTTAAGGACGAGAGGACTGACACTCTAACTTTCAAAGATTTGAACCTCTTCTGTTAGTCCAATTTTAGATTCCGATGCTTCAAATCAGGTTTACTGTATACCTTGGACCTTCTTATTGACGATGAAACACAGAAATTGCATTTTGATTTAATAAAAAGGCACAATGCCGATTTAAGTACAAGAGGACTGACACTCTAATTTTCTACGATTTTAATCTTTCCTGTGAGTCCAGTTTTAGATTCCGATGCTTCACTTCAAGTTTACTGTATACCTTG
The DNA here is from genome assembly GCF_021461395.2 of Schistocerca americana. Classification (NCBI taxonomy): domain Eukaryota; kingdom Metazoa; phylum Arthropoda; class Insecta; order Orthoptera; family Acrididae; genus Schistocerca; species Schistocerca americana. The sequence continues at coordinate 76,099,155 of NC_060121.1, read as the reverse complement.
GACCTTCTTATTGACGATGAAACACAGAAATTTCATCCTAATTGAATACGAAATGCACACTGCCGACTTAAGTACAAGGTGACTGACACTCTAACTTTCTATGATTTGAACATTTCCGGTGAGTCCAGTTTTAGATTCCGATGCTTCACTTCATGTTTACTGTATACCTTGGACCTTCTTATTGACGAAGAAACACAGAAATTGAATCCGATTTTAATACAAAAGGCACAATTCCGACTTAAGTACAAGAGGACTGACACTCTAACTTTCTATGATATGAACTTCTCCTGTGAGCCCAGTTTTAGAATCCGAAGCTTCACTTCATTTTTACTGTACACCTAGGACTTTCTTATTGACGATGAAGCACAGAAATTGCATCGGAATTAAATTCAAAAGGCACAATGCCGACTTACGTACAAGAGGACTGTCACTCCAACTTTCTATGATTTGAACCTGTCCTGTGAGCCCAGTTTCAGATTCTCATGCTTCACTTCAGGTTTACTGTATACCTTGGACAGTCTTATTGACGATGGAACACAGAAATTGCATCCGAATTTTATAAAAAAGGCACAATGCCGTCTTAAGTACAAGAGGACTGACACTCTAACTTCCTATGATTTGAACCTCTCCTGTGAGTCCTGTTTTAGATTCCGATGCTTCACTTCAGGTTTACTGTATACCTTGGACCTTCTTATTGACGATGAAACACAGAAATTGCATCCGAATTTAATACAAAAGGCACGATGCCGACTTAAGTACAAGAGAATTGACACTCTAACTTTCTATGATTTGAACCTCTCCTGTGAGTCCAGTTTTAGATTCCGATGCTTCACTTCAGATTTACTGTATACCGTGGACCTTCTTATTGACGATGAAGCACATAAATTGCATCGGAATGAAGTTCAAAAGGCACATTGCCGACTTCAGTACAAGAGGACTGACACTCCAAATTTCTATGATTTGAACCTCTCCTGTGAGTCCAGTTGTAGATTCCGATCCTTCACTTCAGGTTTACTGTATACCTTGTACCTTCTTATTGACGATTAAACACAGAAATTGCATCCGAATTTAATACAAAATCCTCAATGTCGACTTAAGTACAAAAGGACTGACACTCTAATTTTCGAAGATTTGAACTTCTCCTGTGAGTCCAGTTTTAGATTCCGATGCTTCACTTCAGGTTTAGCGTATACCTTGGACCTTCTTATTGACGATGAAGCACAGAAATTGCATTGGAATTAAAATCTACAAGCACAATGCCGACTTAAGTAAAAGAGGAGTGACACTCAAACTATCTATGATTTGAACCTCTCCTGTGAGTCCACTTTTAGATTCCGATGCTTCACTTCAGGTTTACTGTATACCTTGGACATTCTTATTGACGATGAAACACAGAAATTGCATCCGAATTTAATACAAAAGGCACAATGCCGACTTAAGTAGAAGAGGATAGACACTCTAACTTTCTATGATTTGAACCTCTCCTGTGAGTCCAGTATTATATTCCGATGCTTCACTTCAGGTTTACTGTATACCTTGGACAGTCTTATTGACGATGAAACACAGAAATTGCATCCGAATTTAATACAAAAGGCACAATTCCGTCTTAAGTACAAGAGGACTGACACTCTAAATTTCTATGATTTGAACCTCTCCTGTGAGTCCAGATTTAGATTCCGATGCTTCACTTCAGGTTTACTGTATACCTTGGACCTTCTTATTGACGATGAAACACAGAAATCCCATCCGAATTTAATACAAAAGGCACAATGCCGACTTAAGTACAAGAGGACTGACACTCTAACTTTCTGTGATTTGAATCCCTCCTGTGAGTCCAGTTTTAAATTCCGATGCTTTACTTCAGGTTTACTGTATACCTCGGCACTTCTTATTGACGATGAAGCACAGAAATTGCATCGGAATTAAATTCAAAAGGCATAATGCCGACTAAAGTACAAGAGGAGAGACACTCTAACTTTCTATGATTTGAACCTGTCCTATAAGTCCAGTTTTAGATTCCGATGCTTCACTTCAGGTTTACTGTATACCTTGGACCTTCTTATTGACGATGAAGCTCAGAAATTGCATCGGAATTAAATTCAATAGGCACAATGCCGACTTAAGTACAAGAGGACTGACACTCTAACTTTCCATGATTTGAATCTCTCATGTGAGCCCAGGTTAAGATTCCGATGATTCACTTCAGGTATACTGTACACCTTGGACCTTCTTATTGACGATGAAGCACAGAAATTACTTCGGAATTAAATTCAAAAGGCACAATGCCGACTTAAGTACTAGTGGACTGACACTCTAACTTTCTATTTTTTTAACCTCTCCTGTGAGTCCAGTTTTAGATTCCGATGCTTCACTTCAGGTTTACTGTATACCTTGGACGGTCTTATTGACGATGGAACACAGAAATTGCATCCGAATTTAATACAAAAGGCACAAAGTCGGCTTAAGTACAAGAGGACTGACACTCTAACTTTCTATGATTTGAACCTCTCCCGTGAGCCCAGTTTTAGATTCCGATGCTTCACTTCAGGTTTACAGTATACCTTGGACCTTCTTATTGACGATGAAACACAGAAATTGCATCCGAATTTAATACAAAAGGCACAATGCCGACTTAAGTACAAGAGGACTGACACTCTAACTTTCTATGATATGAACCTCTCCTGTAGGCCCAGTTTTAGATTCCGAAGCTTCACTTCACGTTTACTGTATACCGTGGACCTTCTTATTGACGTTGAAGCACAGAAATTGTATCGGAATTAAATTCAAAAGGCACAATGCCGACTTAAGTACAAGAGGACTGACACTCTAACTTTCTATGATTTGAACCTCTCCTGTGAGTCCAGTTTTAGATTCCGATGCTTCACTTCAGGTTTACTGTATACCTTGGACAGTCTTATTGACGATGGAACACAGAAATTGCATCCTAATTTAATACAAAAGTCACAATGCCGACTTAAGTACAAGAGGACAGACTCTCTAACATTCTATGATTTTAACCTCTCCTGTGAGTCCAGTTTTAGATTCCGATGCTTCATTTCAGGTTTAATGTATCCCTTGGACCTTCTTGTTGACGACGAAACACAGAAATTGCATCCTAATTTTATACAAAATGCACAATGCCGAATTAAGTGCAGGAGGACTGAAACTCTACCTTTCTATGATTTGAACCTCTCTGTGAGTCCACTATTAGTTTCCGATGCTTCACTTCAGGTTTACCGTATCCCTTGGACCTTTCTATTGACGATGAAACACAGAAAATTCATCCCAATTTTATACAAAAGGCACAATGCCGACTTAAGTACAAGAGGACTGACACACTAACTTTCTTTGATTTGACCTGTCCTGTGAGTCCAGTTTTAGATTCCGATGCTTCACTTCAGGTTTGCTGTATCCTTGGACCTTCTTAATGACGATGAAACACAGATATTGCATCCTAATTTAATACAAAGGGCACAATGCCGTCTTAAGTACAAGAGGACTGACACTCTAACTTTCAATGATTTAAACCTCTCCTGTGTGTCCAGTTTTAGAATCCGATGCTTCACTTTAGGTTTACAATATACCTCGGACCTTCTTATTGACGTTGAAACACAGAAATTGAATCCGATTTTAATACAAAAGGCACAATTCCGACTTAAGTACAAGAGGACTGACACTCTAACTTTCTATGATGTGAACTTCTCCTGTGAGCCCAGTTTTAGATTCCGAAGCTTCACTTCAATTTTACTGTATACCTAGGACTTTCTTATTGACGATGAATCACAGGAATTGCATCGGAATTAAGTACAAAAGGCACAATGCCGACTTAATTACAAGAGGACTGTCACTCTAACTTTCTATAATTTGAACCACTCCTGTGAGCCCAGTTTTAGATTCTGATGCTTCACTTCAGGTTTACTGTATACCTTGGACAGTCTTATTGAAGATGGAGCACAGAAATTGCATCCGAATTTTATAAAAAAGGCACAATGCCGTCATAAGTAAAAGAGGACTGACACTCTAACTTCCAATGATTTGAACCTCTCCTGTGAGTCCTGCTTTAGATTTCGATGCTTCACTTCAGATTTACTGTATACCGTGGACCTTCTTCTTGACGATGAAGCACATAAATTGCATCGGAATGAAGTTCAAAAGGCACATTGCCGACTTAAGTACAAGAGGACTGACACTCTAAATTTATATGATTTGAACCTCTCCTGTGAGTCCAGTTGTAGATTCCGATGCTTCACTTCATGTTTACTGTATACCTTGGACCTTCTTAATGACGATGAAACACAGAAATTGCATCCGAATTTAATACAAAATCCACATTGTTGACTTAAGTACAAGAGGACTGACACTCTAACTTTTTATGATTTGAACTTCTCCTGTGAGTCCAGTTTTAGATTCCGATGCTTCACTTCAAGTTTACTGTATACCTTGGACCTTCTTAATCACGATGAAACACAGAACCTGCATCCTAATTTAATACAAAAGGCACAATGATGACTTAAGTTCAAGAGGACTGACACTCTAACTTTCTATGAATTTAATCTCTCCTGTGAGTCCGGTTTTTGATTCCGATGCTTTACTTCAGGTTTACTGTATACCTTGGACCTTCTTATTGACGATGAAACACAGAAATTTCATCCTAATTGAATACAAAAAGCACAATGCCGACTTAAGTACACGAGGACTGACACTCTAACTTTCTATGGTTTCAACCTCTCCTGTGAGTCCAGTTTTAGATTACGATGCTTCACTTCAGGTTTACTGTATACCTTGGACCTTCTTACTGACGATGAAACACAGAAATTACATCCTAATTTAATACAAAGTGCACAATGCCGACTTAAGTACAAGAGGACTGACACTCTAACTTTCTATGATTTGAACCTCTCCTGTGAGTACAGTATTAGATTCCGATGCTTCACTTCAGGTTTACCGTATCCCTTGGACCTTCTTATTGACGATGAAACACAGAAATTGCATCCAAATTAAATACAAAAGCACAATGACGACTTTAGTACAAGAGGGCTGACACTCTAACTTTCTATGACTTGAACCTCTTCTGTGAGTCCATTTTTAGATTCCGATGCTACACCTCAGGTTTACTGTATACCTTGGATCTTCTTATTGACGATGAAACACAGAAATTGCATCCAAATTTTATACAAAAGGCACAATGCCGACGTAAGTACAAGAGGACTGACACTCTAACTACCTATGATTTGAACCTCTCCTGTGAGTCCAGTTTTAGATTCCGATGATTCACTTCAGGTTTACTGTATCCCTTGGACCTTCTTATTGACGATGAAACATAGAAATTGCATCCTAATTTAATACAAAAGGCACAATGCCGACTTAAGGACGAGAGGACTGACACTCTAACTTTCAAAGATTTGAACCTCTTCTGTTAGTCCAATTTTAGATTCCGATGCTTCAAATCAGGTTTACTGTATACCTTGGACCTTCTTATTGACGATGAAACACAGAAATTGCATTTTGATTTAATAAAAAGGCACAATGCCGATTTAAGTACAAGAGGACTGACACTCTAATTTTCTACGATTTTAATCTTTCCTGTGAGTCCAGTTTTAGATTCCGATGCTTCACTTCAAGTTTACTGTATACCTTGGACCTTCTTATTGACGATGAAACACAGAAATTTCATCCTAATTGAATACGAAATGCACACTGCCGACTTAAGTACAAGGTGACTGACACTCTAACTTTCTATGATTTGAACATTTCCGGTGAGTCCAGTTTTAGATTCCGATGCTTCACTTCATGTTTACTGTATACCTTGGACCTTCTTATTGACGAAGAAACACAGAAATTGAATCCGATTTTAATACAAAAGGCACAATTCCGACTTAAGTACAAGAGGACTGACACTCTAACTTTCTATGATATGAACTTCTCCTGTGAGCCCAGTTTTAGAATCCGAAGCTTCACTTCATTTTTACTGTACACCTAGGACTTTCTTATTGACGATGAAGCACAGAAATTGCATCGGAATTAAATTCAAAAGGCACAATGCCGACTTACGTACAAGAGGACTGTCACTCCAACTTTCTATGATTTGAACCTGTCCTGTGAGCCCAGTTTCAGATTCTCATGCTTCACTTCAGGTTTACTGTATACCTTGGACAGTCTTATTGACGATGGAACACAGAAATTGCATCCGAATTTTATAAAAAAGGCACAATGCCGTCTTAAGTACAAGAGGACTGACACTCTAACTTCCTATGATTTGAACCTCTCCTGTGAGTCCTGTTTTAGATTCCGATGCTTCACTTCAGGTTTACTGTATACCTTGGACCTTCTTATTGACGATGAAACACAGAAATTGCATCCGAATTTAATACAAAAGGCACGATGCCGACTTAAGTACAAGAGAATTGACACTCTAACTTTCTATGATTTGAACCTCTCCTGTGAGTCCAGTTTTAGATTCCGATGCTTCACTTCAGATTTACTGTATACCGTGGACCTTCTTATTGACGATGAAGCACATAAATTGCATCGGAATGAAGTTCAAAAGGCACATTGCCGACTTCAGTACAAGAGGACTGACACTCCAAATTTCTATGATTTGAACCTCTCCTGTGAGTCCAGTTGTAGATTCCGATCCTTCACTTCAGGTTTACTGTATACCTTGTACCTTCTTATTGACGATTAAACACAGAAATTGCATCCGAATTTAATACAAAATCCTCAATGTCGACTTAAGTACAAAAGGACTGACACTCTAATTTTCGAAGATTTGAACTTCTCCTGTGAGTCCAGTTTTAGATTCCGATGCTTCACTTCAGGTTTAGCGTATACCTTGGACCTTCTTATTGACGATGAAGCACAGAAATTGCATTGGAATTAAAATCTACAAGCACAATGCCGACTTAAGTAAAAGAGGAGTGACACTCAAACTATCTATGATTTGAACCTCTCCTGTGAGTCCACTTTTAGATTCCGATGCTTCACTTCAGGTTTACTGTATACCTTGGACATTCTTATTGACGATGAAACACAGAAATTGCATCCGAATTTAATACAAAAGGCACAATGCCGACTTAAGTAGAAGAGGATAGACACTCTAACTTTCTATGATTTGAACCTCTCCTGTGAGTCCAGTATTATATTCCGATGCTTCACTTCAGGTTTACTGTATACCTTGGACAGTCTTATTGACGATGAAACACAGAAATTGCATCCGAATTTAATACAAAAGGCACAATTCCGTCTTAAGTACAAGAGGACTGACACTCTAAATTTCTATGATTTGAACCTCTCCTGTGAGTCCAGATTTAGATTCCGATGCTTCACTTCAGGTTTACTGTATACCTTGGACCTTCTTATTGACGATGAAACACAGAAATCCCATCCGAATTTAATACAAAAGGCACAATGCCGACTTAAGTACAAGAGGACTGACACTCTAACTTTCTGTGATTTGAATCCCTCCTGTGAGTCCAGTTTTAAATTCCGATGCTTTACTTCAGGTTTACTGTATACCTCGGCACTTCTTATTGACGATGAAGCACAGAAATTGCATCGGAATTAAATTCAAAAGGCATAATGCCGACTAAAGTACAAGAGGAGAGACACTCTAACTTTCTATGATTTGAACCTGTCCTATAAGTCCAGTTTTAGATTCCGATGCTTCACTTCAGGTTTACTGTATACCTTGGACCTTCTTATTGACGATGAAGCTCAGAAATTGCATCGGAATTAAATTCAATAGGCACAATGCCGACTTAAGTACAAGAGGACTGACACTCTAACTTTCCATGATTTGAATCTCTCATGTGAGCCCAGGTTAAGATTCCGATGATTCACTTCAGGTATACTGTACACCTTGGACCTTCTTATTGACGATGAAGCACAGAAATTACTTCGGAATTAAATTCAAAAGGCACAATGCCGACTTAAGTACTAGTGGACTGACACTCTAACTTTCTATTTTTTTAACCTCTCCTGTGAGTCCAGTTTTAGATTCCGATGCTTCACTTCAGGTTTACTGTATACCTTGGACGGTCTTATTGACGATGGAACACAGAAATTGCATCCGAATTTAATACAAAAGGCACAAAGTCGGCTTAAGTACAAGAGGACTGACACTCTAACTTTCTATGATTTGAACCTCTCCCGTGAGCCCAGTTTTAGATTCCGATGCTTCACTTCAGGTTTACAGTATACCTTGGACCTTCTTATTGACGATGAAACACAGAAATTGCATCCGAATTTAATACAAAAGGCACAATGCCGACTTAAGTACAAGAGGACTGACACTCTAACTTTCTATGATATGAACCTCTCCTGTAGGCCCAGTTTTAGATTCCGAAGCTTCACTTCACGTTTACTGTATACCGTGGACCTTCTTATTGACGTTGAAGCACAGAAATTGTATCGGAATTAAATTCAAAAGGCACAATGCCGACTTAAGTACAAGAGGACTGACACTCTAACTTTCTATGATTTGAACCTCTCCTGTGAGTCCAGTTTTAGATTCCGATGCTTCACTTCAGGTTTACTGTATACCTTGGACAGTCTTATTGACGATGGAACACAGAAATTGCATCCTAATTTAATACAAAAGTCACAATGCCGACTTAAGTACAAGAGGACAGACTCTCTAACATTCTATGATTTTAACCTCTCCTGTGAGTCCAGTTTTAGATTCCGATGCTTCATTTCAGGTTTAATGTATCCCTTGGACCTTCTTGTTGACGACGAAACACAGAAATTGCATCCTAATTTTATACAAAATGCACAATGCCGAATTAAGTGCAGGAGGACTGAAACTCTACCTTTCTATGATTTGAACCTCTCTGTGAGTCCACTATTAGTTTCCGATGCTTCACTTCAGGTTTACCGTATCCCTTGGACCTTTCTATTGACGATGAAACACAGAAAATTCATCCCAATTTTATACAAAAGGCACAATGCCGACTTAAGTACAAGAGGACTGACACACTAACTTTCTTTGATTTGACCTGTCCTGTGAGTCCAGTTTTAGATTCCGATGCTTCACTTCAGGTTTGCTGTATCCTTGGACCTTCTTAATGACGATGAAACACAGATATTGCATCCTAATTTAATACAAAGGGCACAATGCCGTCTTAAGTACAAGAGGACTGACACTCTAACTTTCAATGATTTAAACCTCTCCTGTGTGTCCAGTTTTAGAATCCGATGCTTCACTTTAGGTTTACAATATACCTCGGACCTTCTTATTGACGTTGAAACACAGAAATTGAATCCGATTTTAATACAAAAGGCACAATTCCGACTTAAGTACAAGAGGACTGACACTCTAACTTTCTATGATGTGAACTTCTCCTGTGAGCCCAGTTTTAGATTCCGAAGCTTCACTTCAATTTTACTGTATACCTAGGACTTTCTTATTGACGATGAATCACAGGAATTGCATCGGAATTAAGTACAAAAGGCACAATGCCGACTTAATTACAAGAGGACTGTCACTCTAACTTTCTATAATTTGAACCACTCCTGTGAGCCCAGTTTTAGATTCTGATGCTTCACTTCAGGTTTACTGTATACCTTGGACAGTCTTATTGAAGATGGAGCACAGAAATTGCATCCGAATTTTATAAAAAAGGCACAATGCCGTCATAAGTAAAAGAGGACTGACACTCTAACTTCCAATGATTTGAACCTCTCCTGTGAGTCCTGCTTTAGTTTTCGATGCTTCACTTCAGATTTACTGTATACCGTGGACCTTCTTCTTGACGATGAAGCACATAAATTGCATCGGAATGAAGTTCAAAAGGCACATTGCCGACTTAAGTACAAGAGGACTGACACTCTAAATTTATATGATTTGAACCTCTCCTGTGAGTCCAGTTGTAGATTCCGATGCTTCACTTCATGTTTACTGTATACCTTGGACCTTCTTAATGACGATGAAACACAGAAATTGCATCCGAATTTAATACAAAATCCACATTGTTGACTTAAGTACAAGAGGACTGACACTCTAACTTTTTATGATTTGAACTTCTCCTGTGAGTCCAGTTTTAGATTCCGATGCTTCACTTCTGGTTTAGTGTATACCTTGGACCTTCTTATTGACGATGAAGCACAGAAATTGCATTGGAATTAAAATCAACAGGCACAATGCCGACTTAATTACAAGAGGAGTGACACTCAAACTATCTATGATTTGAACCTCTTTTGTGAGTCCACTTTTAGATTCCGATGCTTCACTTCAGGTTTACTAGATACCTTGGACCTTCTTATTGACGATGAAACACAGTAATTGCATCCGAATTTAATACAAAAGGCACAATGCCGGCTTAAGTAGAAGAGGATAGACACTATAACTTTCTTTGATTTGAACCTCTCCTGTGAGTCCAGTTTTATATTCCGATGCTTCACTTCAGGTTTACTGTATACCTTGGACAGTCTTATTGACGATGAAACACAGAAATTGCATCCGAATTTAATACAAAAGGCACAATTCCGTCTTAAGTACAAGAGGACTGACACTCTAACTTTCTATGATTTGAACCTCTCCTGTGAGTCCAGATTTAGATTCCGATGCTTCACTTCAGGTTTACTGTATACCTTGGACCTTCTTATTGACGATGAAATACAGAAATTCCATCCGAATTTAATACAAAAGGCACAATGCCGACTTAAGTACATTGAGGACTGACACTCTAACTTTCTATGATTTGAATCTCTCCTGTGAGTCCAGTTTGAAATTCCGATGCTTTACTTCAGGTTTACTGTATACCTCGGCACTTCTTATTGACGACGAAGCACACAAATTGCATCGGAATTAAATTCAAAATGCATAATGCCGACTAAAGTACAAGAGGAGTGACACTCTAACTGTCTATGATTTGAACCTGTCCTATAAGTCCAGTTTTAGATTCCGATGCTTCACTTCAGGTTTACTGTATACCTTGGACCTTCTTATTGACGATGAAGCTCAGAAATTGCATCGGAATTAAATTCAAAAGGCACAATGCCGACTTAAGTACAAGAGGACTGACACTCTAACTTTCTATGATTTGAATCTCTCATGTGAGCCCAGGTTAAGATTCCGATGATTCACTTCAGGTATACTGTATACCTTGGACCTTCTTATTGACGATGAAGCACAGAAATAACTTCGGAATTAAATTCAAAAAACACAATGCCGACTTAAGTACTAGTGGACTGACACTCTAACTTTCTATGATTTGAACCTCTCCTGTGAGTCCAGTTTTAAATTCCGATTCTTCACTTCAGGTTTATTGTTTACGTTGGACCTTCCTATTGACGATGAAGCACAGAAATTGTTACTGTATTAAATTCAAAAGGCACAATGCCGTCTTAAGTACAAGAGGACTGACACTCTAAATCTCTATGGTTTGAACCTCTCCTGTGAGTCCAGTTTTAGATTCCGATGTTTCACTTCAGGTTTACTGTATACCTTGGACAGTCTTATTGACGATGGAACACAGAAAATGCATCCGAATTTAATACAAAAGGCACAATGCCGGCTTAAGTACAAGAGGACTGACACTCTAACTTTCTATGATTTGAACCTCTCCCGTGAGCCCAGTTTTAGATTCCGATGCTTCACTTCAGGTTTACTGTATAACTTGGACCTTCTCATTGACGATGAAGCACAGAAATTGCATCGGAATTAAATTCAAAAGGCACAATGTCGACTTAAGTACAATTCCCCTGACACTATAACTATCTATGATTTGAACCTCTCCCGTGAGCCCAGTTTTAGATTCCGAAACTTCACTTCAGGTTAACTGTGTACCTTGGACCTTCTTATTGACGATGAAGCACAGAAATTGCATCGGAATTAAATTCAAAAGGCGCAATGCCGACTTAAGTACATGAGGACTGACACCCTAACTTTCTATGATTTGAACCTCTCCTGTGAGTCCAGTTTTAGATTCCGATGGTTCACTTCAGGTTTACTGTATACCTTGGACCTTCTTATTGACGATGAAACACAGAAATTACATCCGAATTTAATACAAAAGGCACAATGCCAACTTAAGCACATGAGGACTGACACTCTATCTTTCTATGATTTGAACTTCTCCTGTGTGCCCAGTTTTAGATTCCGACGCTTCACTTCAGGTTTACTGTATAACTTGGACCTTCTTATTGACGATGAAACGCAGAAGTTGCATCGGAATTAAATTCAAAATTCACAATGTCGACTTAAGTACAAGTCCACTGACACTCTAACTAACTACGATTTGAACCTCTCCTGTGAGCCCAGTTTTAGATTCCGAAACTTCACTTCAGGTTTACTGTGTACCTTGGACCTTATTATTGACGATGAAGCACAGAAATTGTATCGGAATTAAATTCAAAAGGCGCAATGCCGACTTAAGTACATGAGGATTGACACCCTAACTTTCTACGATTTGAACCTCTCCTGTGAGTCCAGTTTTAGATTCCGATGCTTCACTTCAGGTTTACTGTATACCTTGGCCAGCCTTATTGACGGATAAACACAGAAATTGCATCCGAATTTAATACAAAAGGCACAATGCTGTCTCAAGTACAAGAGGACTGACACTCTAACTTTCTATGATTTGAACCCCTCCTGTGAGTTGTAGCGTTGCTCTTGGGGGACAAAACATAAAAAGAACTGTTACTTTTTTTTTAATGTCGAAAAAGTGAATATTTTGGTGGGCCACTTGGCAACAGAATCAGGGATTTATTACACTATTATAATAACATACGTTGACCATTAAATACCTGAATAAGAGCAGCATATTGATATATATATATATATATTTGAGATCGCTCGGAAGAAACATTATCATTTCTGTGCATTTTTATAGTCGCGATGTAGTCATACCCGGATCAACACTAAGGGACCAGAAGATTTATAGACTTTAAAAGAAATGCAACACTACACGATTAAGAAAAAAGTTGGTTCAGAAATAATAGGAAAACAATAATGTTCCTTCTTCCTCATGCTGCATTCGGCCCATCAGCGTGATCGTAATTTCTGATGAAGTAACACAAAAATAATTATCATTCAGTTAAATAAGGAGATGGAATCATCAAGGTTAATTTACGAAAATAAGCACACTTATCTTTAACACACGTTTTTTTAATGCTACGTACCTTTTCATATTAAATTACAATAGATGACCATTGTGGTTAAATACTTTATACATAACAGTCAAAATGTCCTCTTGATTCTGTCTGTTCGATATCAGTTACAAGAAACTACATCTTTTGTGATTGGAAAAAAAATAACAATTAGCATATTCACTCAATATTTTCACATCAAATATAAAATACAGTTGTGGAACGCAGCAAGTCCGCGTCCGCCTCTCATGGAATACAAACAGTAAAAGGTGAGGCGCCAAAAGCCTCATTTGTCTTGAAACAACAGAATTCTTTTTTATACCATTAATCGATACATGTACGTAGAGATTTACTGGCACCGCGCAAGAACGGCAAAGATAAAGAATAATAGATTCTGTCGCTGCTATGCGATGATTCATTTCTTTTACTTTACAATTGTTCGATAACTTTAGGCCATCAGGCGTTTACTATTGAGCGTATATAAATGTTTGTGAGGCGAAAATTACTAATATTACACTGCCTCCCATGAGGAGGGAAGGAATACCGAAGGTATTACTTTCATCCTCATGCACATTGGAATATTTGTAATTTTCGAGTGTAACATACAGGTTATTAAAAGTTTCATTTTATATTCATTCCATAATAAAAGAATTAACGTTTCAATTTGTAATTACTGACGGTGGATCATTGTGAATTTGTTCTGTATGTCTATCAGTGTTTGTATGGATTCAGTCTATCTTGATGATTCTTAAAATTAAGGCTATAAGTACACATATTTACAAGATTTATAAGGAAATAGAGTCACACTTCATTTTTCATCGTTGCAAAAGTAATTTGACTATCACAACTGGTACACAACTTTCTGTTTTGACAGTATTCATTATATTGTCATCGTCTTGTCGATTGATTGCCTTGTCCGTCGTCGCATTTAATTATACATTTATTTTCGTCGCACATACACTATTTATGATAGACTTGGATTGTAGAGCGGCCACTGGTGATGGCTTCGAAAAGGAAGTCCATATCTTTCACTTTCAGGGCTCGAGTGTGGCTCTCCGAATTATTTCACATATGAAACAGATAAAATATCTTATATTAGAATAGCTTACAAAACTAATTTTATATACATGTGGGATGGGATATAGGAAGGATCGGATCCTTTGACGTATTTTAGTGTGCTTATTTTCATTCGTATCGTGACCTTTCGTTAAAGTTTACATTTCAACAGTGTTCAGAGGTGACCTTGTGACTTGTCTCTGTGTACAATCAGTCATTATAATAATTACGTTAACTTCTCTATCTTAGAGTCTCTCGGAAGGTTTATGATACACTCAAAATGTTTTCAGTACTGGGTGTGAATGTTTTTGCTACAGAATGTAGCGCACAGCAACTGTGTTGTCGGTTGAACGTTTACATTATTTCGTCACGTGTGGCTGTCCGCCTCCACTGTTGCGAGCAATCTTGAAATTCAGTCTGTGCGCGCGCACGTGACCGGAGCTTTCTTGCAGAGCGTTGATTTCGCGCTTGAGGTGCCGTGCGTCGCTTTTGTTCGGCGGATCGTGGCTTTGTGCTTTTTAGATTGCTGGAGGGAGCTTCTGCCACCGAAACTGCCTCACATCACTTCCTGTCCACTATCCAGTTACGGATTCACAGGTAAGTGGTAGCTACCGCTGCAACTGCATGTGTGGAATGACACTGATTATTACACACTGCACACATCAACGAAATTGTTCACACATATGGTGCAGTAGAATACTGCCACTGACAATTGTCAAACTTTAAAACTTCACTTGCACTGTGGTGAGCGTCTGCGTGAACGGTGTATTAAAAGAAATTCTCGCGTCATAACATCACACGGTGTTTACAAGTTGATTTACATACTAATATTTACAAGAGTTCATTTAAATCGAGAAATAATCTAATTGACCACTTTGAATCAAAACAATTGTTTCTTAATTAGTCTTTTTTTTTTATTTAAGTACTTTTTCTTTGACCAACTCCATTCCAATCTCCTTTACAAATTAATTTCATTCATAGTAATCTTTATCACGCTTGCTTATTCATTTTGTAGGACCAATACATTTTTTTTTAGTGCTCGTCTTATTTAGTGACTTGTGAGGGGAGCTTCATTTATGTCAAAAGGTTTTCTCGTATGTGCTCGTACTTAAAGAAAGTTCGAGGACAGATTTGAAAATAGCAATTCCGCCTCTGAGTTTCGTGTAGAAATACAAACAGTCAAAAAAAAAAAATGGGAAAAGCGGGCCTACTCGCGGATCGTCGACAGAATCTAAATTACTCCTCAACCAGGTCGAAAATTTAATTTACCTTGCGCATTACAAAAGCAATATGCGCGTCGCGAACCTACTCATTTTTATAAGTAGTGCCTCACTTCCTAAGCACACGTGCATCTTTACAAGTTGATCCTGAGGAGTGGATAGGATCAAGGATCTTAAAGGATTTGCACTTAGGAAAGGGATTCAATAATCACATAATCACAGAGAAAACAATAAATATTGCAGTGCACACTTAAAATAAAATCTATCACTTCAAGCATGTATATCTAATATGTATCTTGCTGCAGCTTGCTTACTACTCTTTGCTCATTTCTTAGACTAAGTAAAGTTTATGCATTACGCATTTAGGTATTAATTATCATTTGTATATATAAGCCTCTCACTAGAGTGTTGTTTTTTGCTGCTGTCGCTACCTGTGAAGCTTGGGCGAGATCCTTATTATATGTGCTGCTAGCTTGTGAATTTGCAGTATCGCTAATGCTCAATAGTACCGTGAAGTTGGCATAATAAACCATGTTACTCATATGTTCTTTTACTCAGCTTGTTTATAGTCTGGACTCATCTTACTTTGCGTTATATAATAAACTTCCTTTTTATTCCATCACGCTTTTACTTAAGGTTAACGTCAGGCCTTTTTAGAACAATTGCACTGCGTTATCAATCTGTTCCTGCTTAATCCTAGGTATCTGTTCAGTTCAAAGAGATGTTATTTTATCGCTGGCACAGCACTGTGCTGGAATTTACAAGTTAAATCTACCGACTGCTTTACGCTAACAGGTGGTGCCTTATTTACGTCACCTTTGAAAATAGGGAATAACCTCATGGAATCGAATCTTTTCTTACAACTTTCCTATTTTGTCTGGACGTTTAAGTATTTCCTATTAAAAACAGGTCATTAATTTGTCCTCGATTAAATTTCACTTACTAATACTAAGCACATATAATCATCATTTTCATATTACTATTTAGTGAGAGAAGTGCATTATTCGCTCCTTCCTGCTCATTCTCAAATTACTATTTAGCGAGAGAAGTGCATTATTCGCTCCTTCCTCTTTCCCCATTTTAGTACCTCGGGGCTAATTAATACCTCTCGAGTACATCATTTTCCTTACATACTAACTTATAACTAAAATTGAAAATCGCCTCTAGGACATGTCCTCCTGTTTACATAAAGATTATTCATGTAAATACTTGTCTACAACTTATTCTGTATTTTATTTTCCAGACACGTTGTTTTGATACATAAGGTTTCCTTTTAGCACCGGCTAACGTCCGTAGTCAGTTCAGTTCCGTTCTTGTTACCCATTGGTTAATCCTGATCTCCAATACCTTAGAATTTTCTTACAGCTTAAATTAACTTAATTCCTGGCGTTATAAAATTTTCTTAAATCCTGATGGTGGAACAATCCTTTGATTTTATTCGTGGCAGGGTCAGATAACAAATAGCTACCAATGTGTGGTTTCCTCATTATCACAAAGGGACCTTCATAAATGTGTTGCCACTTACGATTCTTCTTTAACAACAGTGATGGTTTAAAGTGAGTCCTGACTAATAACTAACTCCAAGAAACTTCTGCAGATGCTCTTCAAGAGCCTCTGGTCTCGTTCTTATGGGTACTATAATTTTATTGATTAATGTTGCATCTAGGACTAGCCTTACGTTACCATCTGATTTTAGCACAGACAATAAAGGACTCGAATAAGGTGAATGAGATACTTCTATCACATTCCAGCGTAACATTTTCTTGATCTCGCACTTGACAGCTTCGCGTCTCGCATATGGAATGGAATAGCTTATTCTACAGTAGGTTGAATGGGGCAGGACATCCATTCGATATTCAAAGCCTTTTATTAGTCCAGGTTTCTTAGAAAATACTTGAACGTAATCTGTTAACAAATTGTAAAGCTCATTCTTCTGTTGTTTGGATAATTCAATGGACTCACTAGCTTTACCGTATAATTCATTCTGACCGGGAATTAGGTCTTTATACTCATCGTCATTAACACTTTAAAGATCTGTCATGTCTTCTGTCTGACTGTACTGTTGTCTTTTAGTCCATGGCCGTACTGCTGTTTGAAGCACCCCAAAGTTTGTCTTCACCTTACTTCTTAACAAATTTACAGTTACTTGTTGCTGGCTCGCTACTAGAGTACAGATTCCACACTCGATGTCAATTTTAGCTTTCGTCTGCCTCAAGAGTTCCATACTCAGGATACATGGCACTGATAGGTTTTTAACAATAAGAAAAATGCACGTTACTGAAATAGACTCTATCTGGATTTGAAGCTGAGTCTGAAGATTTACGCGTTGTGTTAGTGGACCAATTGCTCCCGATATGGTGCAACCTTGAATTGGAAGTGATAAAACTTTGCATACAGAGGATATTTGCTTAAATAAACATAAAGATAAGACATTTATATTAGCTCCTGTATCTACAATAGCTGTTACTGGTATGTTGGCAATTGATACCCTTATGGAAGCTTGAACTTGTTCGTCCCATACGTCATCATTGTCTTTCGTCTCAGTGTCTGCTACTAGATCATCCCGTAAGTTTGTCTCTTTGTCATACCTAATTGCTTTAATTTCGTGTGGACTAAGGGACAGGGTGCCCCCATTCAAACCTGCAGCATCCTCTAGGAGGCTCAAAGGTGCTGCTTTTAATTTTCCGCTCGACGCTTACTTTCCTGCTGATTTATATTTCTTAATGTTTCTTCCGTCTGGAACTGGTGTTGGTTTTGTGGTACGAACTCGGTTGGAAACGGATCTTGTTGTCCTGGCGTATTCGCTTGCGCATAATAAATTTGCGTATTATGCGGGCGTTTAGGCTTCAGAGTTCCCGAAGGTCCGTTCGCTTGTTGCGTGAAGTGTATATTTTGTGGCTGAAAGGTATTTTGCTGTGGCTTGTGTTGATTGTAACCGTTACTGAAAGGTGTACATTGGTCTCCACCTTGATTATGCCATTTATTTCTTTTCCACTGACGATTTGAATCGTAAGACTGATCGTTTTGATAATTACCGTTGATCGGTTGCGTGTTTCCGTATTGATGGGGCTGTGTGCTATAATGTGTATTTTCGTACTGAGGTGGTGACGAATTATATATTGGATTGTATCTCTGGCCGTTATTGTACTTATTTTTGTATTTGCTGTTGGAGTACGTAGTGTGTTTATTTTTGAAACCGTTGTGGGGTTGGTACTGGCTGTCGCTGTGACGCGCTTTCGCTCGGCCACCATTGTTGCCTGCGTATTCTGTATTGTGCTGGCCGCCTGCACTGAAGTGGGCGTTGCCAACATCAACTCTAGCGTCCTCGTAAATCAGATCTAACGAGTCTAACACAGATAGGAAAGTGTCCGTATCGTCCGCAGACACGTTTACTAACTTTTCTCTGATCGCAATCGGTAGCTTAGTTTTTAGAATCATAATAACGTCTTTGGCGGTGATCGGCGAATCCCAGAACTTGATTTTCGCTAAATACTTTTCAAAATATCTTCTCAAACTACCGCGCTTACTGTTAAACACTTCGGCGTTGTAAACCTCTTTTCTCAGGCGCTGCTGCACACCAGAACTCCAGAATTTAGCTAAAAACATCTGTTCAAACTCTTTGTAACTTTTACAAGAGTCGACCATTTCGGTTCCCCATAAGGCAGCATCGCCTACGATAAATCCACTAACAAATTGAATTCGCTGGCGGTCACTCCAGCTACTCGGGAAAATTCCTGAAAAATTTCGGAGGAACACTATAGGATGAATTTCTCTTTTCTGTGGGTGAAAGGTCGGAAAAATACGATGTTTGATCACGCTTTCCTCCTGCATCAAACTGACAAAAGTGGATGGGCTGGTAGTCTGGTTAACTTGTGCTTCTATAGAGCTATGAGTTTGAGCGTTATCAAATGGTGAACGGTTATGTACCTGCTGTTGTTCATTACTTCGTGGTGAATTATTCCAGTTTCCTGGCACGGGAGGTGGGGAATTTTCAACTTGACATTTTAGTGTACGAACTTCATCAACTATCTGTTGACGCCATTCAGGTAAATCTTGAGCTAACGCTCGTCTTATCTGGCCTAATTCTGACATCACCGTGTCTCCTGTTTTTCCAGGGGCTGCCAATATTTCAAAGGTCATGTTTTTGACAGTTTCCCTGAGTTCGTTCTTGACCTTGTTTTCTATGAATCCGTCTTTGTTTTTAATCCACTCTTGGTAGTGATCAGACAATGCTTCAGCATGTGCCTTAACAGTATTCTTTATTTGGTCCTCTACATTAAGAGTCTCAATCTGTTTCGAAAGATCATCAACAACATTCTCGATCGTGTCTACTGCGGTTTTAACTCCTTTGACCTCATCAGAGATTGCAGTATAATCTTCTTTTAAGGTCGCAGCTTGTTTTTGATATTCTATCACTTTTGAATTTATCTCTCCCTTGGCTGCTTCGATTTTTTCATCTAACCGTTTTGAAATATCCTCTATTTTTGACTCTACTTGTGTGTCAATTTCTAGCCTCATGATCGTGATCTGACTGCTGATTTGGCTTTGGACATTACCCAACAGGGTATTTAAATCAGCTGTTATGTCTGCCTTTAGTTCGGCCTTTACCGAATTTAACCGTGTATTTAGGTCATTTATCTCCGTTTGCAGATCTGTTTTTACTGAATTTATGTCTGTTTTTACCGAATTTATTTCTGTTTTTACTGAATTTATGTCTTCTTTTACTGAGTTGCACAGATTTGTAAGGACCTGATTTTTATTATGCCGTCTTTCGGCCTTCTCTTTTTCTTCGCGGGCCTTTTCATCTAATTTTTCCTGCTTTTCACGTTCCTGTCTTTGCGCCTCTCTCTGTCTTTGACTTTCGAACTTGCGTTCCATTATTGCTTCGATCATTGCAGCCAAGTCATTTTTTTCAAAAGCGGGAATAGTTTGCACACTAGGACCAGCTTCTAAAACATCGGTCGAGGCTGCTTCTGCCTCCGCTCGTGTACCTATCGCGCGTGATCGTAATGGATAGTGAGGTCCATTCGCATCACCGCTGTCGTCTGGTTTTGTTTGTGTCCGCTGTTTACCGTCAGCCATGTTCATGAATTATTTGTCAAACGTCAAAATGCTACAGATATTGTTTGTCACTGCCGTCACTCGTTTGTCTGTGACGTAGTGCTATGGCTTACTGGGACCTAAGATAAAATTTTAACTCTGGGTAACAACTGACGTTCATTTACGAAAAGAAGACAAGATGGTTCCTACTAATTACAAACAAATGAAATATCACACGTTTTACCAGTTTTGAGCGTAGTTATCCGCCATATCGTATTTTTTTATGCACTGACAACAATGGTACACTTTCACTGAATTTAACTACATAAGAATGGACTATGGACAAATTGAAATAAAGCTGTTTCAAGGCAAGGAAAGACAGGTTTACGTTCCGATCAACTCGAAAGATGCTACGTCACTACGAAAGCTTGGCTACTGCGTATAAAAATTTGACTTACTATGGCTGTCTTGATAATGATACAGCTGGATACTCGCGTTTTTTGGTAATTTCATCAATCGTTCTTCTGAATTAATTAAAAGGTTTTCCCACTTCTCTTTCTCGGTTGAATTGCATCCACATGAAAAAATGAAACAGTTATTAGAACAAGCAAAGAAAATTTTTTTTAAACACATACATGAAATTATTTTTTGATCAAGTCCCTGTTCGGGCGCCAAGTGTAGCGTTGCTCTTGGGGGACAAAACATAAAAAGAACTGTTACTTTTTTTTTAATGTCGAAAAAGTGAATATTTTGGTGGGCCACTTGGCAACAGAATCAGGGATTTATTACACTATTATAATAACATACGTTGACCATTAAAAACCTGAATAAGAGCAGCATATTGATATATATATATATATTTGAGATCGCTCGGAAGAAACATTATCATTTCTGTGCATTTTTATAGTCGCGATGTAGTCATACCCGGATCAACACTAAGGGACCAGAAGATTTATAGACTTTAAAAGAAATGCAACACTACACGATTAAGAAAAAAGTTGGTTCAGAAATAATAGGAAAACAATAATGTTCCTTCTTCCTCATGCTGCATTCGGCCCATCAGCGTGATCGTAATTTCTGATGAAGTAACACAAAAATAATTATCATTCAGTTAAATAAGGAGATGGAATCATCAAGGTTAATTTACGAAAATAAGCACACTTATCTTTAACACACGTTTTTTTAATGCTACGTACCTTTTCATATTAAATTACAATAGATGACCATTGTGGTTAAATACTTTATACATAACAGTCAAAATGTCCTCTTGATTCTGTCTGTTCGATATCAGTTACAAGAAACTACATCTTTTGTGATTGGAAAAAAAATAACAATTAGCATATTCACTCAATATTTTCACATCAAATATAAAATACAGTTGTGGAACGCAGCAAGTCCGCGTCCGCCTCTCATGGAATACAAACAGTAAAAGGTGAGGCGCCAAAAGCCTCATTTGTCTTGAAACAACAGAATTCTTTTTTATACCATTAATCGATACATGTACGTAGAGATTTACTGGCACCGCGCAAGAACGGCAAAGATAAAGAATAATAGATTCTGTCGCTGCTATGCGATGATTCATTTCTTTTACTTTACAATTGTTCGATAACTTTAGGCCATCAGGCGTTTACTATTGAGCGTATATAAATGTTTGTGAGGCGAAAATTACTAATATTACAGAGTCCAGTTTCAGTTTCCGATGCTTCACTTCAGGTTTACTGTATACCTTGGACCTTCTTGTTGACGGATGAAACACAGAAATTGCATCCGAATTTAATACAAAAGGCACAATGCCGACTTAAGTACAAGAGGACTGACACTCTAACTTTCTATGATTTGAATCTCTCCTGTGAGTCCAGTTTTAAATTCCGATGCTTTACTTCAGGTTTGCTGTATACCTCGGCACTTCTTATTGACGACGAAGCACACAAATTGCATCGGAATTAAATTCAAAATGCATAATGCCGACTAAAGTACAAGAGGAGTGACACTCTAACTTTCTATGATTTGAACCTGTCCTATAAGTCCAGTTTTAGATTCCGATGCTTCACTTTAGGTTTACTGTATACCTTGGACCTTCTTATTGACGATGAAACACAGAAATTGCATCCGAATTTAATACAAAAGGCACAATGCCGACGTAAGTACAAGAGGACTGACACTCTAACATTCTATGATTTGAACCTCTCATGTGAGCCAAGTTTTAGATTCCGAAGCTTCACTTCAGGTTTACTGTATACCTTGGACCTTCTTATTGTCGATGTAGCACAGAAATTGCATCGGAATTAAAATCAAAAGGCACAATGCAGACTTAAGTACAAGAGGACTGACACTCGAACTTTCTATGATTTGAACCTCTCCTGTGAGTCCAGGGTTAGATTCCGATGCTTCACTTCAGGTTTACTGTATACCTTGGACTGTCTTTTTGACGATGAAACACAGAAATTGCATCCGAATTTAATACAAAAGGCACAATGCCGTCTTAAGTACAAAAGGACTGACACTCTAACTTCCTATGATTTCAACCTCTCCTGAGTGTCCAGTTTTAGATTCCGATGCTTCACTTCAGGTTTACTGTATACCTTGGACCTTCTTATTGACGACGAAACACAGAATTTGCATCTGAATTTAATACAATAAGCACATTGCTGACTTAAGTACAAGAGGATTGACACTCTAACTTTCTATGATTTGCACCTCTCCTGTGAGTCCAGTTGTAGATTCCGATGCTTCACTTCAGGTTTACTGTAAACCTTGGACCTTGTTATTGACGATGAAACACAGAAATTGCATCCGAATTTAATACAAAATCCACAACGTCGACTTAAGTACAAGAGGACTGACACCCTAAATTTGTATGATTTGAACCTCTCCTGTGAGTCCAGTTTTAGATTCCGATGCTTCACTTCAGGTTTACTGTATACCTTGGACCTTCTTATTGACGAAGAAGCACAGAAATTGCATTGGAATTAAAATCAAAAGGCACAATGCCGCCTTAAGTACAAGAGGAGTGACACTCTAACTATCAATGATTTGAACCTCTCCTGTGAGTCCAGTTTTAGATTCCGATGCTTCACTTCAGGTTTACTGTGTACCGTGGACCTTGTTATTGACGATGAAACACAGAAATTGCATCCGAATTTAATACAAAATGCACAATGCCGACTTAAGTACAAGAGGACTGACACTCTAACTTTGTAGGATTTGAACCTCTCCCGTGAGCCCAGTTTTAGATTCCCATGCTTCACTTCAGGTTTACTGTATACCTTGGCCCTCCTTATTGACGATGAAGCACAGAAATTGCATCGGAATTAAATTCAAAAGGCGCAATGCCGACTTAAGGACAAGAGAACCGACACTCGAACTTTCTATGACAAGAACCTCTCCTGTGAGTCCACTTTTAGATTCCCATGCTTCACTTAAGGTTTACTGTATACCTTGGCCAGCCTTACTGACGGATAAACACAGAAATTGCATCCGAATTTAATACAAAAGGCACAATGCCGACTTAAGTACAAGAGGACTGACACTCTAACTTTCTTTGATTTGAACCTCTCCTGTGAGTCCTATTTCAGATTCCGATGCTTCACTTCATGTTTACTGTATACCTTGGACCTTCTTATTGACGATGTAGCACAGAAATTGCATCGTAATTAAAAACAAAGCCACAATGCCGACTTCAGTACAAGAAGACTGACACTTCTTACTACCTATGTTATGAACCTTTAGTGTGAGACCAGTTTTAGATTCCGATGCTTCACTTCAGGATTACTGTATACCTTGGACCTTCTAATTGACGATGAAGCACAGAAATTGCATCGGAATTAAATTCAAAATGCACAATGCCGACTGAAGTACAAGAGGACTGACACTCTAACTTCCTATGATTTGAACCTCTCCTGTGAGTCCAGTTTTGGATTCCGATGCTTCACTTCTGGTTTACTCTATACCTTGGACCCTCTTATTGACGATGAAGCATAGAAATTGCATCGGAAGTAAAATCAAAAGGCACAATGCCGACTTAAGTACAAGAGGACTGACATTCTAACTTTCTATGATTTGAACCTTTCCGGTGAGTCCAGTTTTCGTTTCCGATGCTTCACTTCATGTTTACTGTATACCTTGGGCCTTTAATATTGACGAAGAAACACAGAAATTGCATCCGAATTTAATACAAAGAGCACAATGCCGACTTAAGTACAAGAGGACTGACACTCTAACTTTCTAAGATTTGAACCTCTCCTGTGAGTCCAGATTTAGATTCCGATGCTTCACTTCAGGTTTACTGTAAACCTTGGACCTTCTTATTGACGATGAAGCACAGAAATTGCATCGGAATTCAATTCAAACGACATAATGCCGACTTAAGAACATGAGGACTGACACTCTAAGTATCTATGATTTGAACCGGTCCTGTGTGTCCAGTTTTAGATTCCGATGCTTCACCTCAGGTTTACTGTATACCTTGGACCTTCTTATTGACGATGATGCACAGAAATTGCAACGGAATTAAATTCAAAAGGCACAATACCGACTTAAGTACAAGAGGACTGACATCTAACTTTCTATGATTTGAAACACGCCTGTAAGACCAGGTTTAGATTCCGAAGCTTCACTTCAGGTTTACTGTATACCTTGGACCTTCTTATTGACGATGAAACACAGAAATTTCATCGTAATTAAATTCAAACTGCACAATGCTGACTTAAGTACTTGAGGACTGACACTCTAACTTTCTATGATTTGAACCTCTTGTATGAGTCCCGTTTTAGATTCCGATGCTTCACTTCAGGTTTACTGTTAACCTTGGACCGTCTTATTGACGATGAAGCACAGAAATTGCATCGGTATTTAATTCAAACGGCACAATGCCGACTTAAGTACAAGAGGACTGACACTCTAACTTTCTATTTTTTGAACCTGTCCTGTGTGTCCAGTTTTAGATTCCGATGCTTCACTTCAGGTTTACTGTATACCTTGGACCATTTTATTGACGATTAAGCACAATAATTGCATCGGAATTAAATTCAAAAATCACAATGCCAAGTTAAGTACGAGAGGACTGACATTCTAACTTTCTATGATATGAACCTCTCCTGTAAGTCCAGTTTTAGATTCCGATGCTTCACTTCAGGTTTACTGTATACCTTGGACATTCTTATTGACGATGAAGAACAGAAATTGCAACGGAATTAAATTCAAAAGGCACAATACCGACTTAAGTACAAAAGGACTGACACTCTAACTTTCTATGATTTGAAACACGCCTGTAAGACCAGGTATAGATTCCGACGCTTCACTTCAGGTTTACTGTTTACCTTGCACCTTCTTATTGACGATGAAACACAGAAATTTCATCGTAATTAAATTCAAACCGCACAATGCCGACTTAAGTACTTGAGGACTGACACTCTAAATTTCTATGATTTGAACCTCTCCTGTGAGTCCCGTTTTAGATTCCGATGCTTCACTTCAGGTTTACTGTATCCCATGGACCTTCTTATTGACGATGAAAAACAGAAAATGCATCGGAATGTAATACAAAAGGCACAATGCCGACTTAAGTACGGGTAGACTGACACTCTAACTTTCTATGACATGAACCTCTCCTGTGAGTCCACTTTTAGATTCCCATGCTTCACTTCAGGTTTACTGTATACCTTGGACAGCCTTATTGACGGATAAACACAGAAATTGCATCCGAAGTTAATACAAATGGCACAATGCCGTCTCAAGTACAAGAGGACTGACACTCTAACTTTCTATGATTTGAACCCCACCTGTGAGTCCAGTTTCAGATTCCGATGCTTCATTTCAGGTTTACTGTATACCTTGGCCCTTCTTATTGACGATGAAACACAGAAATTGCATCCGAAATTAATACAAAAGGCACAATGCCGAGTTAAGTACAAGAGGACTGACACTCTAACTTTCTAAGATTTGAACCACTCCTGTAAGTCCAGATTTAGATTGCGATGCTTCAATTCAGGTTTACTGTAAACCTTGGACCTTCTTATTGACGATGAGGCACAGAAATTGCATCGGAATTCAATTCAAACGACATAATGCCGACATAAGTACATGAGGACTGACACTCTAACTTTCTATGATTTGAACCTGTCCTGTGTGTCCAGTTTTAGATTCCGATGCTTCACTTCAGGTTTACTGTGTACCTTGGACCATTTTATTGACGATTAAGCACAGAAATTGCATCGGAATTAAATTCAAAAGGCACAATGCCAAGTTAAGTACGAGAGGACTGACATTCTAACTTTCTATGATTTGAACCTCTCCTGTGAGTCCAGTTTTAGATTCCGATGCTTCACTTCAGGTTTACTGTATACCAAGGACCTTCTTATTGACGATGAAGCACAGAAATTGCAACGGAATTAAATTCAAAAGGCACAATACCGACTTAAGTACAAGAGGACTGAGACTCTAACTTTCTATGATTTGAAACACGCCTGTAAGACCAGGTTTAGATTCCGACGCTTCGCTTCAGGTTTACTGTTTACCTTGGACCTTCTTATTGACGATGAAACACAGAAATTTCATCGTAGTTAAATTCAAACCGCACAATGCCGACTTAAGTACTTCAGGACTGACACTCTAACTTTCTATGATTTGAACCTCTCCTGTGAGTCCAGTTGTAGATTACGATGCTTCACTTCAGGTTAACTGTATGTCTTGGACCTTCTTATTGACGATGAAACACAGAAATTGCATCCGTATTTAATACAAAATCCACAATGTCGACTTAAGTATAAGAGGACTGACACACTAACTTTCTTTGATTTGAACCTCTCCTGTTAGTCCAGTTTTAGATTCCGATCCTTTACTTCAGGTTTATTGTATACCTTGGACCTTCTTATTGACGATGAAGCACAGAAATTGTATCGTAATTAAAAACAAAGCCACAATGCCGACTTCAGTACAAGAAGACTGACTCTTCTTACTACCTATGTTATGAACCTTTAGTGTGAGACGTGTTTTAGATTCCGATGCTTCACTTCAGGTTTACTGTATACCTTGTACCTTCTAACTGACGATGAAGCACAGAAATTGCATCGGAATTAAATTCAAAATGCACAATGCCGACTGAAGTACAAGAGGACTGACACTCTAACTTCCTATGATTTGAACCTCTCCTGTGAGTCCAGTTTTAGATTTCGATGCTTCACTTCTGGTTTACTGTATACCTTGGACCCTCTTATTGACGATGAAGCATAGAAATTGCATCGGAATTAAAATCAAAAGGCACAATGCCGACTTAAGTACAAGAGGACTGACACTCTAACTTTCTATGATTTGAACATTTCCGGTGAGTCCAGTTTTAGATTCCGATGCTTCACTTCATGTTTACTGTATACCTTGGACCTTCTTATTGACGAAGAAACACAGAAATTGCATCCGAATTTAATACAAAAAGCACAATGCCGACTTACGTACAAGAGGACTGACACTCTAACTTTCTAAGATTTGAACCTCCCCTGTGAGTGCAGATTTAGATTCCAATGCTTCACTTCAGGTTTACTGTAAACCTTGGACCTTCTTATTGACAATGAAGCACAGAAATTGCATCGGAATTTAATTCAAACGGCACTTTGCCGACTTAAGTACATGAGGACTGACACTCTAACTTTCTATGATTTGAACCTGTCCTGTGTGTCCAGTTTTAGATTCCGATGCTTCACTTCAGGTTTACTGTATACCTTGGACCATTTTATTGACGATTAAGCACAGAAATTGCATCGGAATTAAATTCAAAATGCACAATGCCAAGCTAAGTACGAGAGGACTGACATTCTAACTTTCTATGATTTGAACCTCTCCTATGAGCCCAGTTTTAGATTCCGATGCTTCACTTCAGGTTCACTGCAACCCTTGGACCTTCTTATTGACGATGAAACACAGAAATTGCTTCCGAATTTAATACAAAGGGCACAATGCCGTCTTAAGTACAAGCGGACTGACACTCTAAATTTCTATGATTTGAACCTCTCCTGTGAGTCCAGTTTTAGATTCCGATGCTTCACCTCAGGTTTACTGTATACCTTGGACCTTCTTATTGACGATGAAACACAGAAATTGCATCCGAATTTAATACAAAAGGCACAATGCCGACTTAAGTACAAGAGGACTGACACTCTAACTTTCTATGTTTTGAACCGCTCCTGTGAGTCGAGTTTTAGATTCCGATGCTTCACTTCAGATTTACTGCATACCTTGGACCTTCTTATTGACGATAAAACACAGAAATTGCATCCGTATTTAATACAAAATCCACAATGTCGACTTAAGTACAAGAGGACTGACACACTAACTTTCTTTGATTTGAACCTCTCCTGTTAGTCCAGTTCTAGATTCCGATCCTTCACCTCAGGTTTATTGTATACCTTGGACCTTCTTATTGACGATGAAGCACAGAAATTGCATTGGAATTAAATTCAAAAGGCACAATGCAGACTTAAATACAAGGGGACTGACACTCTAACTTTCTATGATTTGAACCTCTCCTGTGAGTCCAGTTTTAGATTCCGATGCTTCACTTCAGATTTACTGTTTACCTTGGGCCATCTTATTGACGATGAAGCACATAAATTGCATCGGAATGAAATTCAAGAGGCACAATGCCGACTTAAGTACAAGAGGACTGACACTCTAACTTTCTATGATTTGAACCTCTCCTGTGAGTCCAGGTTCAGATTCCGATGCTTCACCTCAGGTTTACTGTATACCTTGGACTGTCTTATTGACGATGAAACACAGAAATTGCATACGAATTTAATACAAAAGGCACAATGCCGTCTTAAGTACAAGAGGACTGACACTCTAACTTCCATTGATTTCGACCTCTCCTGAGTGTCCAGTTTAAGATTCCGTTGCTTCACTTCAGGTTTACTGCATACCTTGGACCTTCTTATTGACGATGAAACACAGAAATTGCATCCGAATTTAATACAAAAGGCACAATGCTGACTTAAGTACAAGAGGATTGACACTCTAACTTTCTATGATTTGAACCTCTCCTGTGAGTCCAGTTTTAGATTCCGATGCTTCACTTCAGATTTACTGTATACCTTGGACCTTCTTATTGAAGATGAAGAACATAAATTGCATCGTAATGAAATTCAAAAAGCACAATGCCGACTTAAGTACTAGAGGACTGACGCTCTAACTTTCTATGATTTGAACCTCTCCTGTGAGTCCAGTTATAGATTCCGATGCTTCACTTCAGGTTTACTGTAAACCTAGGACCTTGTTATTGACGATGAAACACAGAAATTGCATCCGAATTTAATACAAAATCCACAATGTCGACTTAAGTACAAGAGGACTGACACCCTAACTTTCGATGATTTGAACCTCTCCTGTGAGTTCAGTTTTAGATTCCGATGCTTCACTTCACGTTTACTGTATACCTTGGAGCTTCTTATTGACGAAGAAGCACAGCAATTGCATTGGAATTAAAATCAAAAGGCACAATGCCGCCTTAAGTACAAGAGGAGTGACACTCCAACTATCAATGATTTGAACCGCTCCTGTGAGTCCAGTTTTAGATTCCGATGCTTCACTTCAGGTTTTAGTGTGTACCTTGGACTTTCTTATTGACGATGAAACACGGAAATTGCATCAGAATTTAATACAAAAGGCACAATGCCGACTTAAGAACGAGAGGACTGACACTCTAACTTTCTATGATTTGAACCTCTCCCGTGAGCCCAGTTTTAGATTCCGATGCTTCACTTCAGGTTTACAGTATAGCTTGGACCTTCTTATTGTCGATGAAGCACAGAAATTGCATCGGAATTAAATTCAAAATGCACAATGCCGACTGAAGTACAAGAGGACTGACACTCTAACTTTCTATGATTTGAACCTCTCCTGTGAGTCCAGTTTTAGATTCCGATGCTTCACCTCAGGTCTACTGTAAACCGTGGACCTTGTTATTGACGATGAAACACAGAAAATGCATCCGAATTCAATACAAAATCCACAATGTCGACTTAAGTACAAGAGGATTGACTCCCTAACTTTCTATGATTTGAACCTCTCCTGTGAGTCCAGTTTCAGATTCCGATGCTTCACTTCAGGTTTACTGTATACCTTGGACCTTCTTATTGACGAAGAAGCACAGAAATTGCATTGGAATTAAAATCAAAAGGCACAATGCCGCGCTTAAGTACAAGAGAAGTGACACTATAACAATCAATGATTTGAACCGCTCCTGTGAGTCCAGTTTTAGTTTCCGATGCTTCACTTCAAGTTTACTGTGTACCTTGGACCTTCTTATTGTTGATGAAACACAGAAATTGCATCAGAATTTAATACAAAAGGCACAATGTCGACTTATGTACAAGAGGACTGACACTGTAACTATCTATGATTTGAACTTCTCCCGTGAGCCCAGTTTTAGATTCCGATGCTTCACTTCAGTTTTACTGTATAGCTTGGACCTTCTTATTGACGATGAAGCACAGAAATTGCATCGAAATTAAACTCAAAATTCACAATGCCGACATAAGTACAAGTGGACTGACACTCTAACTTTCTATGATTTGAACCTCTCCTGTGAGCGCAGTTTTAGATTCCGAAACTTCACTTCAGGTTTACTGTGAACCTTGGACCTTCTTATGGACGATGAAGCACAGAAATTGCATCGGAATTAAATTCAAAATGCGCAATGCCGACTTAAGTACAAGAGGACTGACACCCTAACTTTCTATGATTTGAACCTCTCCTGTGAGTCCAGTTTTAGATTCCGATGTTTCACTTCAGGTTTACTGTATACCTTGGACCCTCTTATTGACGATGAAGCATAGAAATTGCATCGGAATTAAAATCAAAAGGCACAATGCCGACTTAAGTACAAGAGGACTGACACTCTAACTTTCTATGATTTGAACATTTCCGGTGAGTCCAGTTTTAGATTCCGATGCTTCACTTAATGTTTACTGTATACCTTGGACCTTCTTATTGACGAAGAAACACTGAAATTGCATCCGAATTTAATACAAAAAGCACAATGCCGACTTACGTACAAGAGGACTGACACTCTAACTTTCTAAGATTTGAACCTCCCCTGTGAGTGCAGATTTAGATTCCAATGCTTCACTTCCGGTTTACTGTAAACCTTGGACCTTCTTATTGACAATGAAGCACAGAAATTGCATCGGAATTTAATTCAAACGGCACATTGCCGACTTAAGTACATGAGGACTGACACTCTAACTTTCTATGATTTGAACCTGTCCTGTGTGTCCAGTTTTAGATTCCGATGCTTCACTTCAGGTTTACTGTATACCTTGGACCATTTTATTGACGATTAAGCACAGAAATTGCATCG
Source organism: Schistocerca americana (assembly GCF_021461395.2). Classification (NCBI taxonomy): domain Eukaryota; kingdom Metazoa; phylum Arthropoda; class Insecta; order Orthoptera; family Acrididae; genus Schistocerca; species Schistocerca americana. The sequence goes on along the minus strand of NC_060121.1, from coordinate 76,067,403 downwards.
GAATTAAATTCAAAAGGCACAATGCCAAGCTAAGTACGAGAGGACTGACATTCTAACTTTCTATGATTTGAACCTCTCCTGTGAGTCCAGTTTTAGATTCCGATGCTTCACTTCAGGTTTACTGTATACCTTGGACCTTCTTATTGACGATGAAGCACAGAAATTGCAACGGAATTAAATTCAAAAGGCACAATAACGACTTAAGTACAAGAGGACTGACACTCTAACTTTCTATGATTTGAAACACGCCTGTGAGTCCAGTTTTAGATTCCGATTCTTCACTTCAGGTTTACTGTATACCGTGGACCTTCTTATTGACGATGAAGCACAGAAATTGTGACTGAATTAAATTCAAAAGGCACAATGCCGTCTTAAGTACAAGAGGACTGACACTCTAACTCTCTATGATTTGAACCTCTCCTATGAGCCCAGTTTTAGATTCCGATGCTTCACTTCAGGTTCACTGCAACCCTTGGACCTTCTTATTGACGATGAAACACAGAAATTGCTTCCGAATTTAATACAAAGGGCACAATACCGTCTTAAGTACAAGCGGACTGACACTCTAAATTTCTATGATTTGAACCTCTCCTGTGAGTCCAGTTTTAGATTCCGATGCTTCACCTCAGGTTTACTGTATACCTTGGACCTTCTTATTGACGATCAAACACAGAAATTGCATCCGAATTTAATACAAAAGGCACAATGCCGACATAAGTACAAGAGGACTGACACTCTAACTTTCTATGTTTTGAACCTCTCCTGTGAGTCAAGTTTTAGATTCCGATGCTTCACTTCAGATTTACTGCATACCTTGGACCTTCTTATTGACGATAAAACACAGAAATTGCGTCCGTATTTAATACAAAATCCACAATGTCGACTTAAGTACAAGAGGACTGACACACTAACTTTCTTTGATTTGAACCTCTCCTGTTAGTCCAGTTCTAGATTCCGATCCTTCACCTCAGGTTTATTGTATACCTTGGACCTTCTTATTGACGATGAAGCACAGAAACTGCATTGGAATTAAATTCAAAAGGCACAATGCAGACTTAAATACAAGGGGACTGACACTCTAACTTTCTATGATTTGAACCTCTCCTGTGAGTCCAGTTTTAGATTCCGATGCTTCACTTCAGATTTACTGTTTACCTTGGGCCATCTTATTGACGATGAAGCACATAAATTGCATCGGAATGAAATTCAAGAGGCACAATGCCGACTTAAGTACAAGAGGACTGACACTCTAACTTTCTATGATTTGAGCCTCTCCTGTGAGTCCAGGTTCAGATTCCGATGCTTCACTTCAGGTTTACTGTATACCTTGGACTGTCTTATTGACGATGAAACACAGTAATTGCATACGAATTTAATACAAAAGGCACAATGCCGTCTTAAGTACAAGAGGACTGACACTCTAACTTCCATTGATTTCGACCTCTCCTGAGTGTCCAGTTTAAGATTCCGTTGCTTCACTTCAGGTTTACTGTATACCTTGGACCTTCTTATTGACGATGAAACACAGAAATTGCATCCGAATTTAATACAAAAGGAACAATGCTGACTTAAGTACAAGAGGATTGACACTCTAACTTTCTATGATTTGAACCTCTCCTGTGAGTCCAGTTTTAGATTCCGATGCTTCACTTCAGATTTACTGTATACCTTGGACCTTCTTATTGAAGATGAAGAACATAAATTGCATCGTAATCAAATTCAAAAAGCACAATGCCGACTTAAGTACTAGAGGACTGACGCTCTAACTTTCTATGATTTGAACCTCTCCTGTGAGTCCAGTTGTAGATTCCGATGCTTCACTTCAGGTTTACTGTAAACCTAGGACCTTGTTATTGACGATGAAACACAGAAATTGCATCCGAATTTAATACAAAATCCACAATGTCGACTTAAGTACAAGAGGACTGACACCCTAACTTTCGATGATTTGAACCTCTCCTGTGAGTTCAGTTTTAGATTCCGATGCTTCACTTCACGTTTACTGTATACCTTGGAGCTTCTTATTGACGAAGAAGCACAGCAATTGCATTGGAATTAAAATCAAAAGGCTCAATGCCGCCTTAAGTACAAGAGGAGTGACACTCCAACTATCAATGATTTGAACCGCTCCTGTGAGTCCAGTTTTAGATTCCGATGCTTCACTTCAGGTTTTAGTGTGTACCTTGGACCTTCTTATTGACGATGAAGCACGGAAATTGCATCAGAATTTAATACAAAAGGCACAATGCCGACTTAAGGACGAGAGGACTGACACTCTAACTTTCTATGATTTGAACCTCTCCCGTGAGCCCAGTTTTAGATTCCGATGCTTCACTTCAGGTTTACAGTATAGCTTGGACCTTCTTATTGTCGATGAAGCACAGAAATTGCATCGGAATTAAATTCAAAATGCACAATGCCGACTGAAGTACAAGTGGACTGACACTCTAACTTTCTATGATTTGAACCCCTCCTGTGAGTCCAGTTTTAGATTCCGTGGCTTCACCTCAGGTCTACTGTAAACCTTGGACCTTGTTATTGACGATGAAACACAGAAATTGCATCCGAATTCAATACAAAATCCACAATGTCGACTTAAGTACAAGAGGACTGACTCCCTAACTTTCTATGATTTGAACCTCTCCTGTGAGTCCAGTTTTAGATTCCGATGCTTCACTTCAGGTTTACTGTATACCTTGGACCTTCTTATTGACGAAGAAGCACAGAAATTGCATTGGAATTAAAATCAAAAGGCACAATGCCGCGCTTAAGTACAAGAGAAGTGACACTATAACAATCAATGATTTGAACCGCTCCTGTGAGTCCAGTTTTAGTTTCCGATGCTTCACTTCAAGTTTACTGTGTACCTTGGACCTTCTTATTGTTGATGAAACACAGAAATTGCATCCGAATTTAATACAAAAGGCACAATGTCGACTTAAGTACAAGAGGACTGACACTGTAACTATCTATGATTTGAACTTCTCCCGTGAGCCCAGTTTTAGATTCCGATGCTTCACTTCAGTTTTACTGTATAGCTTGGACCTTCTTATTGACGATGAAGCACAGAAATTGCATCGAAATTAAACTCAAAATTCACAATGCCGACATAAGTACAAGTGGACTGACACTCTAACTTTCTATGATTTGAACCTCTCCTGTGAGCGCAGTTTTAGATTCCGAAACTTCACTTCAGGTTTACTGTGTACCTTGGACCTTCTTATTGACGATGAAGCACAGAAATTGCATCGGAATTAAATTCAAAATGCGCAATGCCGACTTAAGTACAAGAGGACTGACACCCTAACTTTCTATGATTTGAACCGCTCCTGTGAGTCCAGTTTTAGATTCCGATGCTTCACTTCAGGTATACTGTATACCTTGGACTGCCTTATTGACGATGAAACACAGAAATTGCATCCGAATTTAATACAAAAGGCACAATGCCGTCTCAAGTACAAGAGGATTGACACTCTAACTGTCTACGATTTGAACCTCACCTGTGAGTCCAGTTTTAGATTCCGATGCTTCACTTCAGGTTTACTGTTCACCTTGGACCTTCTAATTGACGCTGAAGCACAGAAATTGCATCGGAATTAAATTCAAAATGCACAATGCCGACTGAAGTACAAGAGGACTGACACTCTAACTTTCTATGATTTGAACCTCTTCTGTGAGTCCAGTTTTAGATTTCGATGCTTCACTTCTGGTTTACTGTATACCTTGGACCCTCTTATTGACGATGAAGCATAGAAATTGCATCGGAATTAAAATCAAAACGCACAAAGCCGACTTAAGTACAAGAGGACTGACACTCTAACTTACTATGATTTGAACCTTTCCGGTGAGTCCAGTTTTCGATTCCGATGCTTCACTTCATGTTTACTGTATACCTTCGACCTTCTTATTGACGAAGAAACACAGAAAATGCATCCGAAATTAATACAAAAAGCACAATGCCTACTTAAGTACAAGAGGACTGACACTCTAACTTTCTATGATTTGAACCTCTCCTGTGAGTCTAGATTTAGATTCCGATGCATCACTTCAGGTTTTCTGTATACCTTGGACCTTCTTATTGACGATGAAGCACAGAAATTGCATCGGAATTTAATTCAAACGGCACAATGCCGACTTATGTACATGAGGACTGACACTCTAACTTTCTTTTATTTGAGCCTCTCTTGTGAGTCCAGTTTCAGATTCCGATGCTTCACTTCAGGTTTACTGTATACCTTGGACCATTTTATTGACGATTAAGCACAGAAATTGCATCGGAATTAAATTCAAAAGGCACAATGCCAAGTTAAGTACGAGAGGACTGACATTCTAACTTTCTATGATTTGAACCTCTCCTGTGAGTCCAGTTTTAGATTCCGATGCTTCACTTCAGGTTTACTGTATACCTTGGACCTTCTTATTGACGATGACGCACAGAAATTGCATCGGAATTAAATTGAAAAGGCACAACGCTGACTTAAGTGCAAGAGGACCGACACTCTAACTTTCTATGATTTGAACCTTTCCTGTGAGTTCAGTTCTAGATTCCGATGCTTCACTTCAAGTTTGCTGTGTACCTTGGACCTTCTTTTTGACGATGAACCACAGAAATTGTATCGGAATTAAATACAAAAGGCACAATGCCGACTTAAGTACATGAGAACTGACACTTCTTACATTCTATGATTAGAACTTCTCCTGTGAAACCGGTTTTAGATTCCTATGCTTCACTTTAGGTTTACTGTATCCCTTGGACCTTCTTATTGACGATGAAGCACAGAAATTGCATCCGAATTTAATACAGAAGGCACAATGCCGACTTAGTAACAAGAGGTCTGGCACTCTAACTTTCTATGATTTGAACCTCTCCTGTGAGTCCCGTTTTAGATTCCCATGCTTCACTTCAGGTTTACTGTATCCCTTGGACCTTCTTATTGACGATGAAACACAGAAATTGCATACAAATTTAATATAAAAGGCACAATGCCGACTTAAGTACAAGAGGGCTGACACTCTTTCTATGATTTGAACCTCTCCTGTGAGTCCAGTTTTAGATTCCGATGCTTCACTTCAGGTTTACTGTATACCTTGGACCTTTTTATTGACGATGAAACACAGAAGTTGCAACCGAATTTAATTCAAAATTCACAATGTCGACTTAAGTACAAGAGGACTGACACTTTAACTTTCTATGATTTGAACCTCTCCTGTGAGACCAGTTTTAGATTCCGATTCTTTTACATCAGGTTTACTGTATACCTCGGACCTTCTTATTGACGATGAAACACATAAGTTGCATCCTAATTTAATACAAAAGGCACAATGCCGAATTAAGTACTAGAGGACTGACACTCCAACTTTCTATGATTAGAACCTCTCCTGTGGATCCAGTTGTAGATTCTGACGCATCACTTCAGGTTTACTGTATCCCGTGGACCTTCTTATTGACGATGAATCACAGAAATTGCATCGGAATGAAATTCAAAAGGCACAATGCCGACTTAAGTACAAGAGGACTGACACTCTAACTTTCTATGATTTGAACCTCTCCTGTGAGTCCAGTTTTAGATTCCGATGCTTCACTTCAGGTTTGCTGTATACCTTGGACTGCCTTATTGACGATGAAACACAGACATTGCATCCGAATTTAATACAAAAGGCACAATGCCGTCTCAAGTACAAGAGGATTGACACTCTGACTTTCTATGATTTGAACCCCTCCTGTGAGTCCAGTTTTAGATTCCGATGCTTCACTTCAGGTTTACTGTATTCCTTGGCCCTTCTTATTGACGAAGAAACACAGAAAATGCATCTGAATTTAATACAAAAAGCACAATGCCGACTTAAGTGCAGGAGGACTGACACTCTAACTTTCTAAGATTTGAACCTCTCCTGTGAGTCTACATTTAGATTGCGATGCATCACTTCAGGTTTACTGTATACCTTGGACCTTCTTATTGACGATGAAGCACAGAAATTGCATCGGAATTTAATTCAAACGGCACAATGCCGACTTAAGTACATGAGGACTGACACGCAAACTTTCTTTGATTGGAGCCTCTCTTGTGAGTCCAGTTTCAGATTCCGATGCTTCACTTCAGGTTTACTGTATACCTTGGACCATTTTATTGACGATGAAGCACAGAAATTGCATCGGAATTAAATTCAAAAGGCACAATGCCAAGTTAAGTACGAGAGGACTGACATTCTAACTTTCTATGATTTGAACGTCTCCTGTGAGTCCAGTTTTAGATTCCGATGCTTCACTTCAGGTTTACTGTATACCTTGGACCTTCTTATTGACGATGACGCACAGAAATTGCAACGGAATTAAATTCAAAAGGCACAATACCGACTTAAGTACAAGAGGACTGACACTCTAACTCTCTTTGATTTGAACATCTCCTGTGAGTCCCGTTTTAGATTCCGATGCTTCACTTCAGGTTTACTGTATCCCTTGGACTTCTTATTGACGATGAAAAACAGAAAATGCATCGGAATTTAATACAGAAGGCACAATGCCGACATAGTAACAAGAGGTCTGACACTCTAACTTTCTATGATTTGAACCTCTCCTGTGAGTCCCGTTTTAGATTCCCATGCTTCACTTCAGGTTTACTGTATCCCTTGGACCTTCTTATTGACGATGAAACACAGAAATAGCATACAAATTTAATATAAAAGGCACAATGCCGACTTAAGTACAAGAGGGCTGACACTCTTTCTATGATTTGAACCTCTCCTGTGAGTCCAGTTTTAGATTCCGATGCTTCACTTCAGGTTTACTGTATACCTTGGACCTTTTTATTGACGATGAAACACAGAAGTTGCAACCGAATTTAATTCAAAATTCACAATGTCGACTTAAGTACAAGAGGACTGACACTTTAACTTTCTATGATTTGAACCTCTCCTGTGAGACCAGTTTTAGATTCCGATTCTTTTACATCAGGTTTACTGTATACCTCGGACCTTCTTATTGACGATCAAACGCAGAAGTTGCATCCTAATTTAATACAAAAGGCACAATGCCGACTTAAGTACTAGTGGACTGACACTCCAACTTTCTATGATTTGAACCTCTCCTGTGGGTCCAGTTGTAGATTCTGACGCATCACTTCAGGTTTACTGTGTCCCGTGGACCTTCTTATTGACGATGAATCACAGAAATTGCATCGGAATGAAATTCAAAAGGCACAATGCCGACTTAAGTACAAGAGGACTGACACTCTAACTTTCTATGATTTGAACCTCTCCTGTGAGTCCAGTTTTAGATTCCGATGCTTCACTTTAGGTTTGCTGTATACCTTGGACTACCTTATTGACGATGAAACACAGACATTGCATCCGAATTTAATACAAAAGGCACAATGCCGTCTCAAGTACAAGAGGATTGACACTCTAACTTTCTATGATTTGAACCCCTCCTGTGAGTCCAGTTTTAGATTCCGATGCTTCACTTCAGGTTTACTGTATACCTTGGCCCTTCTTATTGACGATGAAACACAGAAATTGCATCCGAATGTAATACAAATGGCACAATGCCGACTTAAGTGCAGGAGGACTGACACTCTAATTTTCTTTGATTTGAACCTCTCCTGTGAGTCCAGTTTTAGATTCCGAGGCTTCACTTCAGGTTTACCGTATACCTTGGACCTCCGTATTGACGATGACGCACAGAAATTGCATCGTAATTAAAAACAAAGCCACAATGCCGACTTCAGTACAAGAAGACTGACCCTTCTTACTACCTATGTTATGAACCTTTAGTGTGAGACCAGTTTTAGATTCCGATGCTTCACTTCATGTTTACTGTATACCTTGGACCTTCTTATTGACGAAGAAACACAGAAAATGCATCTGAATTTAATACAAAATGCACAATGCCTACTTAAGTATAAGAGGACTGACACTCTAACTTTCTAAGATTTGAACCTCTCCTGTGAGTCTACATTTAGATTGCGATGCATCACTTCAGGTTTACTGTATACCTTGGACCTTCTTATTGACGATGAAGCACAGAAATTGCATCGGAATTTAATTGAAACGGCACAATGCCGACTTAAGTACATGAGGACTGACACGCTAACTTTCTTTGATTGGAGCCTCTCTTGTGAGTCCAGTTTCAGATTCCGATGCTTCACTTCAGGTTTACTGTATACCTTGGACCATTTTATTGACGATGAAGCACAGAAATTGCATCGGAATTAAATTCAAAAGGCACAATGCCACGTTAAGTACGAGAGGACTGACATTCTAACTTTCTATGATTTGAACGTCTCCTGTGAGTCCAGTTTTAGATTCCGATGCTTCACTTCAGGTTTACTGTATACCTTGGACCTTCTTATTGACGATGACGCACAGAAATTGCAACGGAATTAAATTCAAAAGGCACAATACCGACTTAAGTACAAGAGGACTGACACTCTAACTCTCTATGATTTGAACATCTCCTGTGAGTCCAGTTTTAGATTCCGATGCTTCACTTCAGGTTTACTGTATCCCTTGGACTTCTTATTGACGATGAAAAACAGAAAATGCATCGGAATTTAATACAAAAGGCACAATACCGACTTAAGAACAAGAGGACTAACACTCTAACTCTCTATGGTTTGAACATCTCCTGTGAGTCCCGTTTTAGATTCCGATGCTTCACTTCAAGTTTGCTGTGTACCTTGGACCTTCTTTTTGACGCTGAAACACAGAAATTGTATCGGAATTAAATACAAAAAGCACAATGCCGACTTAAGTACATGAGAACTGACACTTCTTACATTCTATGATTAGAACTTCTCCTGTGAAACCAGTTTTAGATTCCTATGCTTCACTTTAGGTTTACTGTATCCCTTGGACCTTCTTATTGACGATGAAGCACAGAAATTGCATCCGAATTTAGTACAGAAGGCACAATGCCGACATAGTAACAAGAGGTCTGACACTCTAACTTTCTATGATTTGAACCTCTCCTGTGAGTCCCGTTTTAGATTCCCATGCTTCACTTCAGGTTTACTGTATCCCTTGGACCTTCTTATTGACGATGAAACACAGAAATTGCATACAAATTTAATATAAAAGGCACAATGCCGACTTAAGTACACGAGGGCTGACACTCTTTCTATGATTTGAACCTCTCCTGTGAGTCCAGTTTTAGATTCCGATGCTTCACTTCAGGTTTACTGTATACCTTGGACCTTTTTATTGACGATGAAACACAGAAGTTGCAACCGAATTGAATTCAAAATTCACAATGTCGACTTAAGTACAAGAGGACTGACACTTTAACTTTCTATGATTTGAACCTCTCCTGTGAGACCAGTTTTAGATTCCGATTCTTTTACATCAGGTTTACTGTATACCTTGGACCTTCTTATTGACGATGAAACGCAGAAGTTGCATCCTAATTTAATACAAAAGGCACAATGCCGACTTAAGTACTAGAGGACTGACACTCCAACTTTCTATGATTTGAACCTCTCCTGTGGTTCCAGTTGTAGATTCTGACGCATCACTTCAGGTTTACTGTGTCCCGTGGACCTTCTTATTGACGATGAATCACAGAAATTGCATCGGAATGAAATTCAAAAGGCACAATGCCGACTTAAGTACAAGAGGACTGACACTCTAACTTTCTATGATTTGAACCTCTCCTGTGAGTCCAGTTTTAGGTTCCGATGCTTCACTTCAGGTTTGCTGTATACCTTGGACTACCTTATTGACGATGAAACACAGACATTGCATCCGAATTTAATACAAAAGGCACAATGCCGTCTCAAGTACAAGAGGATTGACACTCTAACTTTCTATGATTTGAACCCCTCCTGTGAATCCAGTTCTAGATTCCGATGCTTCACTTCAGGTTTACTGTATACCTTGGCCCTTCTTATTGACGATGAAACACAGAAATTGCATCCGAATTTAATACATATGGCACAATGCCGACTTAAGTGCAGGAGGACTGACACTCTAACTTTCTTTGATTTGAACCTCTCTTGTGAGTCCAGTTTTAGATTCCGAGGCTTCACTTCAGGTTTACCGTATACCTTGGACCTCCTTATTGACGATGAAGCACAGAAATTGCATCGTAATTAAAAACAAAGCCACAATGCCGACTTCAGTACAAGAAGACTGACCCTTCTTACTACCTATGTTATGAACCTTTAGTGCGAGACCAGTTTTAGATTCCGATGCTTCACTTCATGTTTACTGTATACCTTGGACCTTCTTATTGACGAAGAAACACAGAAAATCCATCTGAATTTAATACAAAAAGCACAATGCCTACTTAAGTACAAGAGGACTGACACTCTAACTTTCTAAGATTTGAACCTCTCCTGTGAGTCTACATTTAGATTGCGATGCATCCCTTCAGGTTTACTGTATACCTTGGACCTTCTTATTGGCGATGAAGCACAGAAATTGCATCGGAATTTAATTCAAACGGCACAATGCCGACTTAAGTACATGAGGACTGACACGCTACCTTTCTTTGATTGGAGCCTCTCTTGTGAGTCCAGTTTCAGATTCCGATGCTTCACTTCAGGTTTATTGTATACCTTGGACCATTTTATTGACGGTGAAGCACAGAAATTGCATCGGAATTAAATTCAAAAGGCACAATGCCAAGTTAAGTACGAGAGGACTGACATTCTAACTTTCTATGATTTGAACGTCTCCTGTGAGTCCAGTTTTAGATTCCGATGCTTCACTTCAGGTTTACTGTATACCTTGGACTTTCTTATTGACGATGACGCACAGATATTGCAACGGAGTTAAATTCAAAAGGCACAATACCGACTTAAGTACAAGAGGACTGACACTCTAACTCTCTATGATTTGAACATCTCCTGTGAGTCCCGTTTTAGATTCCGATGCTTCACTTCAGGTTTACTGTATCCCTTGGACTTCTTATTAACGATGAAAAACAGAAAATGCATCGGAATTTAATACAAAAGGCACAATTCGACTTAAGTGCAAGAGGACTGACACTCAAACTTCCTATGATTTGAACCTCTCCTGTGAGTCCAGTTTTAGATTCCGATGCTTCACTTCAGGTTTACTGTATACCTCTGACGTTATTATTGACGATGAAACACAGATATTGCATCGGAATTAAATTGAAAAGGCACAATGCTGACTTAAGTGCAAGAGGACCGACACTCTAACTTTCTATGATTTGAAGCTCTCCTGTGAGTCCAGTTCTAGATTCTGATGCTTCACTTCAGGTTTGCTGTGTACCTTGGACCTTCTTTTTGACGATGAAACACAGAAATTGTATCGGAATTAAATACAAAAGGCACAATGCCGACTTAAGTACATGAGAACTGACACTTCTTACATTCTATGATTACAACTTCTCCTGTGAAACCGGTTTTAGATTCCTATGCTTCACTTTAGGTTTACTGAATCCCTTGGACCTTCTTATTGACGATGAAGCGCAGAAATTGCATCCGAATTTATTACAAAAGGCACAATGCCGACTTAAGTACAAGAGGATTGACACTCTAACTTTCAATGATATGAACCTCTCCTGTGAGTCCAGTTTTAGATTTCGATGCTTCACATCAGGTTTACTGTATCCCTTGGACCTTCTTATTTACGATGAAACACATTAATTGCATCCGAATTTAATACAAAGGCACAATGACGACTTAAGTACAAGAGGACTGACACTCTAACTTTCTATGATTTGTACCTCTCCTGTAAGTCCAGTTTTAGATTCCGATGCTTCACTTCAGGTTTATTGTATCCCTTGCACCTTCTAGTTGACTATGAAACACAGAAATTGCATCGTAATTAAATACAAAACTCACAATGCCGACTTCAGTACAAGAGGACTGACTCCTCTTAATATCTATGTTATGAACCCTTAGTGTGAGACCAGTTTTAGATTCCGATGCTTCACTTCAAGTTTATTGTATCCCTTGGACCTTCTTATTGAGGATGAAACACAGAAATTGTATCGTAATTAAATACAAAAGCCACAATGCCGACTTTGGTACAAGAAGACTGACTCTTCTCACTATCTATGTTATGAACCTTTAGTGTGAGACCAGTTTTAGATTTTGATGCTTCACTTCAGGTTTACTGTAAACCTTCGACATTCTTAGTGACGATGAAGCGCAGAAACTGCATCGGAATAAAATTCAAAATGCACAATGCCGACATAAGTACAAGAGGACTGACACTCAAACCGGCTATGATTTGAACCTCTCCTGTGAGTCCAGTTTTCGATTCCGGTGTTTCACTTCAGGTTTACTGTATACCTTGGTACGTCTTATTGACGATGAAACACAGAAATTGCATACGAATTTAATACAAAAGGCACAATGTCGACTTAAGTACAAGAGGACTGACACTCTAACTTTCTATGATTTGAAACTCTCCTGTGACTTCAGTTTTAGATTCCGATGCTTCACTTCAGGTTTACTGTATACCTCGGACATTCTTATCGACGATGAAACACAGAAATTGCATCCTAATTTAATACAAAAGGCACAATGCCGACTTAAGTACTAGGGGACTGACACTCTAACTTTCTATGATTTGAACCTCTCCTGTGGGTCCAGTTTTAGATTCCGATGCTTCACTTCAGGTTTACTGTATACCTTGGACCTTCTTCTTAACGATGAAACACAGAAATTGCATCCTAAATTAATACAAAAGGCACAATGCCGACTTAAGTACAAGAGGACTGACACTCTATCTTTCTATGATTTGAACCTCGCCTGTGAGTCCAGTTTTAGATTCCGATTCTTCACTTCAGGTTTACTGTTTACCTTGGACCTTCTTATTGACGATGAAACACAATAATTGCATCCGAGTTTAATACAAAAGGCACAATGCCGACTTAAGTACAAGATGACTGACACTCTAACTTTCTATGATTTGAACCTCTCCTGTGAGTCCACCTATAGATTCCGATGCTTCACGGCAGAATTATTGTATCCCTTGCACCTTCTAATTGACTATGTAACACAGAAATTGCATCGTAATTAAATACAAAATGCACAATGCCGACTTCAGTACAAGAAGACGGACTCCTCTTACTATCTATGTTATGAACCTTTAGTGTGCTCCAGTTTTAGATTCCGATGCTTCACGTCAGGTTTACTGTATCCCTTGGACCTTCTTATTGACGATGAAACCCAGAAATTGCATCGTAATTAAATAAAAAGGCCACAATGCCGACTTCAGTACAAGAAGACTAACTCTTCTTACTATCTATGTTATGAACCTTTAGTGTGAGAGCAGTTTTAGATTCCGATGCTTCACTTCAGGCTTACTGTATACCTTGGACCTTCTTATTGGCGATGAAGCACAGAAATTGCATCGGAATTAAATTCAAAATGCACAATACCGACTTACGTACAAGAGGACTGACACTCTAACTTTCTACGATTTGAACCTCTCCTGTGACCCCAGTTTTAGATTCCGATGCTTTACTTCAGGTTTACTGTATCCCATGGACCTTCTTATTGACGATGAATCACAGAAATTGCATCCGAATTTAATAAAAAAGGCACAATGCCGACTTAAGTACAAGAGGACTGACACTCTAACATTCTATGATTTGAACCTCTCCTGTGAGTCCAGTTTTAGATTCCGATGCTTCACATCAGGTTTACTGTATACCTTGGACCTTCTTCTTAACGATGAAACACAGAAATTGCATCCTAAATTAATACAAAATGCACAATGCCAACTTAAGTACAAGAGGACTGACACTCTATCTTTCTATGATTTGAACCTCGCTTGTGAGTCCAGTTTTAGATTTCGATTCTTCACTTCAGGTTTACTGTATACCTTGGACCTTCTTCTTAACGATGAAACACAGAAATTGCATCCTAAATTAATACAAAATGCCCAATGCCGACTTAAGTACAAGAGGACTGACACTCTATCTTTCTACGATTTGAACCTCTAATGTGAGTCCAGTTTTACATTCCGATGCTTCACTTCTGGTTTACTGTATACCTTGGACCTTCTTATTGACGATGAAGCACAGAAATTGCATCGGAATTAAATTCAGAATGCACAATGCCGACTTCAGTACAAGAAGACTGACTCCTCTTACTATCTATGTTATGCACCTTTAGTGTGGACCAGTTTTAGATTCCGATGCTTCACGTCAGGTTTACTGTATCCGTTGGACCTTCTTATTGACGATGAAACCCAGAAATTGCATCGTATTTAAATACAAAGGCCACAATGCCGACTTCAGTACAAGAAGACTGACTCTTCTTACTATCTATGTTATGAACCTTTAGTGTGAGAGCAGTTTTAGATTTCGATGCTTCACTTCAGGTTTACTGTATACCTTGGACCTTCTTATTGGCGATGAAGCACAGAAATGGCATCGGAATTAAATTCAAAATGCACAATACCGACTAAGGTTCAAGAGGACTGACACTCTAACTTTCTATGATTTGAACCTCTCCCGTGAGTCCAGATTTAGATTCCGATACTTCACTTCTGGTTTACTGTATACTTTGGACCTTCTTATTGACGATGAAGAACAGAAATTGCATCGGAATTAAATTCAGAATGCACAATGCCGACTTCAGTACAAGAAGACTGACACTCTAACTTTCTATGATTTGAACCCCTCCCGTGAGTCCAGATTTAGATTCCGATGCTTCACTTCAGGTTTACTGTATACCTTGGACCTTCTTATTGACGAAGAAGCACAGAAATTGCATTGGAATTAAAATCAATAGGCACAATACCGACTTAAATACAAGAGGACTGACACTCTAACTTTCTATGATTTGAACCTCTCCTGTGAGTCCAGTTGTAGATTCCGATGCTTCACTTCAGGTTTACTGTATACCTTGGACCTTCGTATTGACGACGAAACACAGAAATTGCATCCGAATTTAATACAAAAGGCACAATGCCGACATAAGTGCAAGAGGACTGACACTCTAACTTTCTTTGATTTGAACCTCTCCTGTGAGTGCAGTTTTAGATTCCGATGCTTCACTTCAGGTTTACTGTATACCTTGGCCCTTCTAATTGACGATGAAACATAGAAATTGCATCCGAATTTAATACAAAAGGCACAATGGCGACATAAGTGTAAGAGGACTGACACTCAAACTTTCTTTGATTTGAACCTTTCCTGTGAGTTTAGTTTTAGATTCCGATGCTTCACTTCAGGGTTACTGTATACCTTGGACATTGTCATTGACGATGAAGCACAGAAATTGCATTGGAATTAAAATCAAGCGGCACATGCCGACGTAAGTACAAGAGGACTGACTCTTCTTACAGTCTATGTTTAGAACCTTTCCTGTGAGTCCAGTTTTAGATTCCGATGCTTTACTTCAGATTTATTGTATCATTTGCACCTTCAAATTGACTATGAAACACAGAAATTGCATCATAATTAAATACAAAAGGCACAATGCCGACTTCAGTACAAGAACACTGACACCTCTCACTATCTATGTTATGAACCTTTAGTGTGAGACCAGTTTTAGATTCGGATGCTTCACTTCAGGTTTACTGTATACCTTGGACCTTCTAATTGACGATGAAGCACAGAAATTGCATCGGAATTAAATTCAAAATGCACAATGCCGACTGAAGTACAAGAGGACTGACACTCTAACTTTCTATGATTTGAACCTCTGCTGTGAGTCCAGTTTTAGATTCCGATGCTTCACTTCTGGTTTATTGTATACCTTGGACCTTTCTTATTGACGATGATGCATAGAAATTGCATCGGAATTAAAATCAAAAGGCACAAAGCCGACTTAAGTACAAGAGGGCTAAAACTCTCACTTTCTATGATTTGAACCTTTCCGGTGAGTCCAGTTTTCGATTCCGATGCTTCACTTCATGTTTACTGTATACCTTGGACCTTCTTACTGACGATGAAGCACAGAAATTGTATCGGAATTAAATTCAAACGGCACATGGCCGACTTAAGTACATGAGGACTGACACTCTAACTTTCTATGATTTGAACCTCCCTGTGAGTCCAGTTTTAGATTCCGATGCTTCACTTCAGGTTTACTGTATACCTTGGACCATTTTTTGACGATGAAGCACAGAAATTGCATCGGAATTAAATTTAAAAGGCACAATGCCATGTTAAGTACGAGAGGACTGACATTCTAACTTACTATGATTTGAACCTCTCCTGTGAGTCCAGTTTTAGATTCCGATGCTTCACTACAGGGTTACTGTATACCTTGGACCTTCTTATTGACGATGAAGCACAGAAATTGCAACGGAATTAATTTCAAAAGGCACAATGCCGACTTAAGTACAAGTGGACTGACACTCTAAATTTCTATGATTTGAACCTCTCCTGTGAGTCCAGTTTCAGTTTCCGATTCTTCACTTCAGGTTTACTGTTTAGCTTGGACCTTCTTATTGACGATGAAACACAATAATTGCATCCGAATTTAATACAAAAGCACAATGCCGACTTAAGTACAAGAGAACTGACACTCTAACTTTCTATGATTTGAACCTCTCCTGTGAGTCCACTATTATATTCCGATGCTTCACTGCAGGTTTATTGTATCCCTTGCACCTTCTAATTGACGATGAAACACAGAAATTTCATCGTAATTAAATTCAAAACGCACTATGCCGACTTAAGTACTTGAGGACTGACACTCTAACTTTCTATGGTTTGAACCTCTCCTGTGAGTCCAAGTTTAGATTCTAATGCCTCACTTCAGGTTTACTGTATACCTTGGACCTTCTCATTGACGATGAAGCACAGAAATTGCATCGGAATTAAATTCAAAAGGCACAATGCCGACTTAAGTACAAGAGGACTGACACACTTTCTGATTTGAACCTCTCCCGCGAGTCCAATTTCAGTTACGATGCTTCACTTCAGGAGAACTGTATACCTTGGACCTTCTAATTGACGATGAAACACAGAATTTGCATGCGAATTTAATACCAAAGGCACAATGTCGACTTAAGTACAAGAGGACTGACCCTCTAATTTTCTATGATTTGAACCTCCCCTGTGAGTCCAGTTTTAGATTCCGATGCTTCACTTCAGGTTTACTGTATACCTCTGACCTTCTTATTGATGGTGAAACACAGAAATTGCATCCTAATTTAATACAAAAGGCACAATGCCGACTTCAGTACTAGGGGACTGACACTCTAACTTTCTATGATTTGAACCTCTCCTGTGGGTTTAGTTTTAGATTCCGATGCTTCACTTCAGGTTTACTGTACTCCTTGGACCTTCTTATTGACGATGAATCACAGAAATTGCATCCGAATATAATACAAAAGGCACAATGCTGACTTAAGAACAAGAGGACTGACACTATAACATTCTATTATATGACCCTCTCCTGTGAGTCCAGTTTTAGATTCCGATTCTTCACTTCAGGATTCCTGTATACCTTGGACCTTCTTATTGACGATGAAGCACAGAAATTGCATCGGAATTAAATTCAAAATGCACAATGCCGACTTCAGTACAAGAACACTGCCTCTTCTTACTATCTATGTTATGAACCTTTAGTGAGAGAGCAGTTTTAGATTCCCATGCTTCACTTCAGGTTTACTGTATACCTCGGACCTTCTTATTGACGATGAAGCACAGTAATTGCATCGGAATTTAATTCAAAATGCACAATGCCGACTAAGTACAAGAGGACTGACACTCTAACTTTCTACGATTTGAACCTCTCCTGTGGGTCCAGTTTTAGATTCCGATGCTTCACTTCTGGTTTACTGTATACATTGGACCTTCTTATTGACGATGAAGCATAAAAATCGCATCGGAATTAAATTGAAAAGGCACATTGCTGACATAAGTGCAAGAGGACTGACACCCAAACTCTCTATGATTTGAACCTCTCCTGTGAGTCCAGTTTTAGATCCCGATGCTTCACTTCAGGTTTACTGTATCCCTTGGACCTTCTTATTGACGATGAAACACAGAAATTGCATCCGAATTAAATACAAATGGCACATTGGCGACTTAAGTACAAGAGGACTGACACTCAAACCCTCTATGATTTGAACCTCTCCTGTGAGTCCAGTTTCGTTTCCGATGCTTCACTTCAGATTTACTGTATACCTTGGTCCTTGTTATTGACGATGAAACACAGAAATTGCATCCGAATTTAATACAAAAGGCACAATGTCGACTGAAGTACAAGACGTCTGACACTCTAACATTCTATGATTTGAACCTCTCCTGTGAGTCCAGTTTTAATTTCCGATTCTTCACTTCATGTTAACTGTATACCTTCGACCTTCTTTTTGACGATGAAACACAATAATTGCATCCGAATTTAATACAAAAGGCACAATGCCGACTTAAGTACAAGAGGACCGACACTCTAACTTTCAATGATTTGAACCTCTCCTGTGAGCTCAGTTTTAGATTCCGATGTTTCACTTCAGGTTTATTGTATCCCTTGGACCTTCTTATTGACGATGAAACACAGAAAGTGCATCGTAATGAAATACAAAAGCCACAATGCCGACTTCAGTACAAGAAGACTGACTCTTCTTACTATCTATGTTATGAACCTTTAGTGTGATACCAGTTTTAGATTTCGATGCTTCACTTCAGGTTTACTGTATACCTTGGACCTTCTTATTGACGATGAAGCACAGAAATAGCATCGGAATTAAATTCAAAATGCACAATGCCGACTTAGGTACAAGAGGACTGACACTCTAACTTTCTATGATTTGAACCTCTCCTGTGAGTCCAGTTTTAGATTCCGATGCTTGACTTCAGGTTTACTGTATTCCTTGGACCTTCTTATTGACAATGAAACACAGAAATTGCATCGTAATTAAATTCAAAAGGCACAATGCCGACTTAAGTACAAGAGGACTGACACTCTAACTTTCTGTGGTTTGAACCTCTCCTGTGAGTCCAGTTTTAGATTCCGATGCCTCACTTCAGGTTTACTGTATACCTTGGACCTTCTTATTGACGATGAAACACAGAAATTGCATCCGAATTCAATACAAAAGGCACAATGTCGACTTAAGTACATGTGGACTGACACTCTAACTTTCTATGATTTGAACCTCTCCTGTGAGTCCAGATTTAGATTCCGATGCTTCACTTCAGGTTTACTGTATACCTCGGACCTTCTTATTGACGATGAAACCCAGAAATTGCATCCTAATACAATACAAAAGCCACAATGCCGACTTCAGTACAAGGAGACTGACTCTCCTTACTATCTATGTTATGAAATTTTAGTGTGAGAGCAGCTTTAGATTCCGATGCTTCACTTCAGGTTTACTGTATACCTTGGACCTTCCTATTGACGATGAAGCACAGAAATTGCATCGGAATTAAATTCAAAATGCACAATGCCGACTTAAGTACAAGAGGACTGAGACTCTAACTTTCTACAATTTGAACCTCTCCTGTGAGACCAGTTTTAGATTCCGATGCTTCACTTCTGGTTTACTGTATACCTTGGACCTTCTTATTGACGATGAAGCACAGAAATTGCATCGGAATGAAATTCAAAAAGCACAATGCCGACTTAAGAACAAGAGGACTGACACTCTAACTATCTACGATTTGAACCTCTCCTGCGAGTCCAGTTTTAGATTACAATGCTTCACATCTGGTTTACTGTATACCTTGGACCTTCTTATTGACGATGAAGCAGAGAAATTGCATCGGATTTAAATTCAAAATGCACAATGCCGACTTTAGTACAAGTGGACAGACACTCTACCTTTCTATGATTTCTAACTCTCCTGTGAGTCCAGTTTTAGATTCCGATGCTTCACTTCAGGTTTACTTTATACATTGGACCTTCTTATTGCCGATGAAACACAGAAATTGCATCCGAATAAAATACAAAAGGCACAATGCCGACTTAAGTACAAGAGGACTGTCACACTAACCTTATATGCTTTAGCCTCTCCTGTGAGTATTGTTTTCGATTCCGATGCTTCACTTCAGGTTTACTGTATACCTTAAACCTTCTTATTGACGATGAAGTACAGAAATTGCATTATAATTAAATTCTTAAGGCACAATGCCGACATAAGTACAAGAGGACTGACACTCTAACTTTCTATGATTTGAACCCCTCCTGTGAGTCAAGTTTTAGATTCCGATGCTTCACTTCAGGTTTATTGTATCCCTTGCACCTTCTAATTGACTATGAAACACAGAAATTGCATCGTATTAAATACAAAGGGCACAATGCCGACTTCAGTATAAGAAGACTGACTCCTCTTTCTATCTATGTTATGAACCTTTAGTGTGAGACCTGTTTTAGATTCCGATGCTTCACTTCAGGTTTTCTGCATCCCTTGGACCTTCATAATGACGATGAAACCCAGAAATTTCATCGTAATTAAATACAAAAGCCACAATGCCGACTTCAGTACAAGGAGACTGACTCTTCTTACTATCTATGTTGTGAACTTTTGTGTGAGAGCAGTCTTAGATTCCGATGCTTCACTTCAGGTTTACTGTATACCTTGGACCTTCTTATTGACGATGAAGCACAGAAATTGCATCGGAATTAAATTCAAACGGCACATTACCGACTTAAGTACAAGAGGACCGACACTCAAATTTTCTATGATTTGAACCTCTCCTGAGAGTCCAGTTTTAGATTCCGGTGCTTCACTTCAGGTTTACTGTATACCTTGGAACTTCTTATTGACGATGAAATACAGAAATTGCATCGGAATTAAATTCTTAAGGCACAATGCCGACTTAAGTACAAGAGGACTGACACTCTAACTTTCTTTGATTTGAACCTCTCCTGTGAGTCAAGTTTTAGATTCCAATGCTTCACTGCAGGTTTATTGTATCACTTGCACCTTCTAATTGACTATGAAACACAGAAATTGCATCGTAATTAAATACAAAAGGCTCAATGCCGACTTCAGTATAAGATGACTGACCCCTCTTACTATCTATGTTATGAACCTTTAGTGTGAGACCAGTTTTAGATTCCGATGCTTCACTTTAGGTTTACTGTATCCCTTGGACATTCATATTGACGATGAAACCCAGAAATTGCATCGTAATTAAATACAAAAGCCACAATGCCGACTTCAGTACAAGGAGACTGACTCTTCTTACTATCTATGTTATGAACTTTTGTGTGAGAGCAGTCTTAGATTCCGATGCTTCACTTCAGGTTTACTGTATACCTTGGACCTTCTTATTGACGATGAAGCACAGAAATTGCATCGGAATTAAATTCAAAATTCACAATGCCGACTTAAGTACAAGAGGACTGACACTCTAACTTTCTATGGTTTGAACCTCTCCTGTGAGTCCAAGTTTAGATTCTAATGCCTCACTTCAGGTTTACTGTATACCTTGGACCTTCTCATTGACGATGAAGCACAGAAATTGCATCGGAATTAAATTCAAAAGGCACAATGCCGACTTAAGTACAAGAGGACTGACACACTTTCTGATTTGAAATTCTCCTGCGAGTCCAATTTCAATTACGATGCTTCACTTCAGGAGAACTGTATACCTTGGACCTTCTAATTGACGATGAAACACAGAATTTGCATGCGAATTTAATACAAAAGGCACAATGTCGACTTAAGTACAAGAGGACTGACCCTCTAACTTTCTATGATTTGAACCTCCCCTGTGAGTCCAGTTTTAGATTCCGATGCTTCACTTCAGGTTTACTGTATACCTCTGACCTACTTATTGATGGTGATACACAGAAATTGCATCCTAATTTAATACAAAAGGCACAATGCCGACTTAAGTACTAGGGGACTGACACTCTAACTTTCTATGATTTGAACCTCTCCTGTGGGTTTAGTTTTAGATTCCGATGCTTCACTTCAGGTTTACTGTATCCCTTGGACCTTCTTATTGACGATGAATCACAGAAATTGCATCCGAATATAATACAAAAGGCACAATGCCGACTTAAGAACAAGAGGACTGACACTATAACATTCTATTATATGAACCTCTCCTGTGAGTCCAGTTTTAGATTCCGATTCTTCACTTCAGGATTCCTGTATACCTTGGACCTTCTTATTGACGATGAAGCACAGAAATTGCATCGGAATTAAATTCAAAATGCACAATGCCGACTTCAGTACAAGAACACTGCCTCTTCTTACTATCTATGTTATGAACCTTTAGTGTGAGAGCAGTTTTAGATTCCGATGCTTCACTTCAGGTTTACTGTATACCTCGGACCTTCTTATTGACGATGAAACACAGAAATTGCATCCTAAATTAATACAAAAGCCACAATGCCGACTTCAGTACAAGGAGACTGACTCTCCTTACTATCTATGTTATGAAACTTTAGTGTGAGAGCAGCTTTAGATTCCGATGCTTCACTTCAGGTTTACTCTATACCTTGGACCTTCTTATTGACGATGAAGCACAGAAATTGCATCGGAATTAAATTCAAAATGCACAATGCCGACGTAAGTACAAGAGGACTGACACACTAACTTTCTACATTTTGAACCTCCCCTGTGAGACCAGTTTTAGATTCCGATGCTTCACTTCTGGTTTACTGTATACCTTGGACCTTCTTATTGACGATGAAGCACAGAAATTGCATCGGAATGAAATTCAAAAAGCATAATGCCGACTTAAGTACAAGAGGACTGACTCTCTAACTATCTACGATTTGAACCTCTCCTGTGAGTCCAGTTTTAGATTCCGATGCTTCACTTCTGGTTTACTGTATACCTTGGACCTTCTTATTGACGATGAAGCAGAGAAATTGCATCGGAATTAAATTCAAAAGGCACAGTGCCGACTTCAGTACAAGAACACTGCCTCTTCTTACTATCTATGTCATGAACCTTTAGTGTGAGAGCAGTTTTAGATTCCGATGCTTCACTTCAGGTTTACTGTATACCTCGGACCTTCTTATTGACGATGTAGCACAGTAATTGCATCGGAATTAAATTCAAAATGCACAATGCCGACTAAGTACAAGAGGACTGACACTCTAACTTTCTACGATTTGAACCTCTCCTGTGAGTCCAGTTTTAGATTCCGATGCTTCACTTCTGGTTTACTGTATACATTGGACCTTCTTATTGACGATGAAGCATAAAAATCGCATCGGAATTAAATACAAAAGGCACATTGGCGACTTAAGTACAAGAGGACTGACACTCAAACCCTCTATGATTTGAACCTCTCCTGTGAGTCCAGTTTCGTTTCCGATGCTTCACTTCAGATTTACTGTATACCTTGGACCTTGTTATTGGCGATGAAACACAGAAATTGCATCCGAATTTAATACAAAAGGCACAATGTCGACTTAAGTACAAGAGGTCTGACACTCTAACATTCTATGATTTGAACCTCTCCTGTGAGTCCAGTTTTAATTTCCGATTCTTCACTTCAGGTTTATTGTATCCCTTGGACCTTCTTATTAACGATGAAACACAGAAATTGCATCCTAATTAAATACAAAATCCACAATGCCGACTTCAGTACAAGAAGACTGACTCTACTTACTATCTATGTTATGAACCTTTTGTGTGAGACCAGTTTCAGATTTCGATGCTTCACTTCAGGTTTACTGTATACCTTGGACCTTCTTATTGACGATGAAGCACAGAAATAGCATCGGAATTAAATTCAAAATGCACAATGCCGACTTAAGTACAAGAGGACTGACACTCTAACTTTCTATGATTTGAACCTCTCCTGTGAGTCCAGTATTAGATTCCGATGCTTGACTTCAGGTTTACTGTATTCCTTGGACCTTCTTATTGACAATGAAACACAGAAATTGCATCGTAATTAAATTCAAAAGGCACAATGCCGACTTAAGTACAAGAGGACTGACACTCTAACTTTCTGTGGTTTGAACCTCTCCTGTGAGTCCAGTTGTAGATTCCGATGCCTCACTTCAGGTTTACTGTATACCTTGGACCTCCTTATTGACGATGAAGCACAGAAATTGCGTCGGAATTAAATTCAAAAGGCAAAGTGCCGACTTAAGTACAAGAAGACTGACACTCAAACCTTCTATGATTTGAACCTCTCCGTTGAGTCCAGTTTCGATTCCGATGCTTCACTTCAGGTTTACTGTATTCCTTGGACCATCTTATTGACGATGAAACACAGAAATTGCATCCGAATTCAATACAAAAGGCACAATGTCGACTTAAGTACATGTGGACTGACACTCTAATTTACTATGATTTGAACCTCTCCTGTGAGTCCAGTTTTAGATTCCGATGCTTCACTTCAGGTTTACTGTATACCTCGGACCTTCTTATTGTCGATGAAACACAGAAATTGCATCCTAATTTAATACAAAAGCCACAATGCTGACTTCAGTACAAGGAGACTAATTCTCCTTACTATCTATGTTATGAAACTTTAGTGTGAGAGCAGCTTTAGATTCCGATGCTTCACTTCAGGTTTACTGTATACCTTGGACCTTCTTATTGACGATGAAACACAGAAATTGCATCGGAATTAAATTCAAAATGCACAATGCCGACTTCAGTACAAGAACACTGCCTCTTCTTACTATCTATGTTATGAACCTGTAGTGTGAGAGCAGTTTTAGAGTCCGATGCTTCACTTCAGGTTTACTGTATACCTCGGACCTTCTTATTGACGATGAAGCACAGTAATTGCATCGGAATTAAATTCAAAATGCACAATGCCGACTAAGTACAAGAGGACTGACACTCTAACTTTCTACGATTTGAACCTCTCCTGTGAGTCCAGTTTTAGATTCCGATGCTTCACTTCTGGTTTACTGTATACATTGGACCTTCTTATTGACGATGAAGCATAGAAATCGCATCGGAATTAAATTGAAAAGGCACATTGCTGACATAAGTGCAAGAGGACTGACACCCTAACTCTCTATGATCTGAACCTCTCCTGTGAGTCCAGTTTTAGATCCCGATGCTTCACTTCAGGTTTACTGTATCCCTTGGACCTTCTTATTGACGATGAAACACAGAAATTGCATCCGAATTAAATACAAATGGCACATTGGCGACATAAGTACAAGAGGACTGACACTCAAACCCTCTATGATTTGAACCTCTCCTGTGAGTCCAGTTTCGTTTCCGATGCTTCATTTCAGATTTACTGTATACCTTGGACCTTCTTATTGACGATGAAACACAGAAATTGCATCCGAATTTAATACAAAAGGCACAATGTCGACTTAAGTACAAGAGGTCTGACACTCTAACATTCTATGATTTGAACCTCTCCTGTGAGTCCAGTTTTAATTTCCGATTCTTCACTTCAGGTTAACTGTATACCTTCGACCTTCTATTTGACGATGAAACACAATAATTGCATCCGAATTTAATACAAGAGGCACAATGCCGACTTCAGTACAAGAGGACCGACACTCTAACTTTCAATGATTTGAACCTCTCCTGTGAGCCCAGTTTTAGATTCCGATGTTTCACTTCAGGTTTATTGTATCCTTTGTACCTTTTTATTGACGGTGAAACACAGAAATTGCATCGTAATTAAATACAAAAGCCACAATGCCGACTTCAGTACAAGAAGACTGACTCTTCTTACTATCTATGTTATGAACCTTTAGTGTGAGACCAGTTTTAGATTTCGATGCTTCATTTCAGGTTTACTATATACCTTGGACCTTCTTATTGACGATGAAGCACAGAAATAGCATCGGAAATAAATTCAAAATGCACAATGCCGACTTAAGTACAAGAGGACTGACACTCTAACTTTCTATGATTTGAACCTCTCCTGTGAGTCCTGTTTTAGATTCCGATGCTTGACTTCAGGTTTACTGTATTCCTTGGACCTTCTCATTGACAATGAAACACAGAAAGTGCATCGTAATTAAATTCAAAAGGCACAATGCCGACTTAAGTACAAGAGGACTGACACTCAAACCTTCTATGATTTGAACCTCTCCGTTGAGTCCAGTTTCGATTCCGATGCTTCACTTCAGGTTTACTGTATACCTTGGACCATCTTATTGACGATGAAACACAGAAATTGCATCCGAATTCAATACAAAAGGCACAATGTCGACTTAAGTACATGTGGACTGACACTCTAACTTTCTATGATTTGAACCTCTCCTGTGAGTCCAGTTTTAGATTCCGATGCTTCACTTCAGGTTTACTGTATACCTCGGACCTTCTTATTGACTATAAAACACAGAAATTGCATCCTAATTTAATACAAAAGCGACAATGCCGACTTCAGTACAAGGAGACAGACTCTCCTTACTATCTATGTTATGAAACTTTAGTGTGAGAGCAGCTTTAGATTCCGATGCTTCACTTCTGGTTTACTGTATACCTTGGACCTTCTAATTGACGATGAAGCACAGAAATTGCATCGGAATCAAATTAAAAATGCACAATGCTGACTTAAGTACAAGAGGACTGACACTCTAACTTTCAATGATTTGGACCTCTCCTGTGAGTCCAGTTTTAGATTCCGATGCTTCACTTCTGGTTTACTGTATCCCTTGGACCTTCATATTGACGATGAAACACAGATATTGCATCGTAATTGAATTTAAAAGCCACAATGCCGACTTCAGTACAAGGAGACTGACTCTTCTTACTATCTATGATATGAACCTTTAGTGTGAGAGCAGTTTCAGATTCCGATGCTTCACTTCAGGTTTACTGTATACCTTGGACCTTCTTATTGACGATGAAGCACAGAAATTGCTTCGGAATTAAATTCAAAATGCACAATGCCGACTTAAGTACAAGAGGACTGACACTCTAACTTTCTACGATTTGAACCTCTCCTGTGAGTCCAGTTTTAGATTCCGATGCTTCACTTCTGGTTTACTGTATACCTTGGACCTTCTTATTGACGATGAAGCACAGACATTGCATCGGAAATAAATTCAAAATGCACAATGCCGACTTAAGTACAACAGGACTGAAACTCTAACTTTCTACGATTTGATCCTCCCCTGTGAGACCAGTTTTAGGTTCCGATGCGTCACTTCTGGTTTACTGTATACCTTGGACCTTCTTATTGACGATGAAGCATAGAAATTGCATCGGAATTAAATTCAAAATTCACAATGCCGGCTTAAGTACAAGTGGACTGACACTCTAACTTTCTATGACTTGAACCTCTCCTGTGAGTCCAGTTTTAGATTACGATGCTTCACTTCAGGTTTACTGTATGCCTTGCACCCTCTTATTGACGATGAAACACAGAAATTGCATCCGAATTAAATACAAAAGGTACAATGCCGACTTAAGTACAAGAGGACTGACACTCTAACTTTCTAAGATTTGAACCTCTCCTGTGAGTCCAGTTTTAGATTCCGATGCTTCACTTCTGGTTTCCTGTATACCTTGGACCTTCTTATTGACGATGAAACACAGATATTGCATCCGAATTAAATACAAAAGGCACAATGCCGACTTAAGTACAAGAGGACTGACACTCTAACCTTTTATGATTTGAAACTCTCCTGGGAGTCCAGTTTTCGATTCCGATGCTTCACTTCAGGTTTACTGTATACCTTTGACCTTCGTATTGACGATAAAGTACAAAAATTGCATCGGAGTTAATGTCTTAAGGCACAATGCCGACTTAAGTACAAGAGGACAGACACTCTAACTTTCTATGATTTGAACCTCTCCTGTTAGTCCAGTTTTAGATTCCGATGCTTCACTGCAGGTTAATTGTATCCCTTGCACCTCCTAATTGACTATGAAACACAGAAATTGCATCGTAATTAAATACAAAAGGCACAATGCCGACTTCAGTCCAAGACGACTGACTCCTCTTACTATCTATGTTATGAACCATTAGTGTGAGACCAGTTTTAGATTCCGATGCTTCACTTCAGGTTTACAGTATCCCTTGGAC
The DNA here is from genome assembly GCF_021461395.2 of Schistocerca americana. Taxonomy (NCBI): domain Eukaryota; kingdom Metazoa; phylum Arthropoda; class Insecta; order Orthoptera; family Acrididae; genus Schistocerca; species Schistocerca americana. The sequence goes on along the minus strand of NC_060121.1, from coordinate 76,039,580 downwards.
CTTCATATTGACGATGAAACACAGATATTGCATCGTAATTGAATACAAAAGCCACAATGCCGACTTCAGTACAAGGAGACTGACTCTTCTTACTATCTATGATATGAACCTTTAGTGTGAGAGCAGTTTTAGATTCCGATGCTTCACTTCAGGTTTACTGAATACCTTGGACCTTCTTATTGACGATGAAGCACAGAAATTGCTTCGGAATTAAATTCATAATGCACAATGCCGACATAAGTACAAGAGGACTGACGCTCTAACTTTCTACGATTTGAACCTCTCCTGTGAGTCCAGTTTTAGATTCCGATGCTTCACTTCTGGTTTACTGTATACCTTGGAACTTCTTATTGACGATGAAGCACAGAAATTGCATCGGAATTAAATTCAAAATGCACAATGCCGACTTAAGTACAACAGGACTGAAACTCTAACTTTCTACGATTTGATCCTCCCCTGTGAGTCCAGTTTTAGATTCCGATGCTTCACTTCTGGTTTACTGTATACCTTGGACCTTCTTATTGACGATGAAGCATAGAAATTGCATCAGAATTAAATTCAAACTTCACAATGCCGACTTAAGTAAAAGTGGACTGACACTCTAAATTTCTATGATTTGAACCTCTCCTGTGAGTCCAGTTTTAGATTACCATGCTTCACTTCAGGTTTACTGTATGCCTTGGACCTTCTTATTGACGATGAAACACAGAAATTGCATCCGAATTAAATACAAAAGGTACAATGCCGACTTAAGTACAAGAGGACTGACACTCTAACTATCTATGATTTGAACCTCTCCTGTGAGTCCAGTTTTAGATTCCGATGCTTCTCTTCAGATATACTGTATACCTTGGAACTTCTTATTGACGATGAAACACAGAAATTGCATCGGAATTTAATACAAAAAGCACAATGCCGACTTAAATACAAGAGGACTGACACTCTAACTCTCCATGATATGAACCTCTCCTGTGAGTCCAGTTTTAGATTCCGGTGCTTCACTTCAGGTTTACTGTATACCTTGGACCTTCTTATTGACGATGAAACACAGATATTGCATCCGAATTAAATACAAAAGGTACAATGCCGACTTAAGTATAAGAAGACTGACTCTTCTTACTGTCTATGTTATGAACCTTTAATGTGAGACTAGTTTTAGATTCCAATGCTTCACTTCAGGTTTGCTGTATACCTTGGACCTTCTTATTGACGATGAAGCACAGAAACTGCATCGGAATTAAATTCAAAACGCACAATGCCGACTTAAGTACAAGTGGACTGTCACTCTAACTTTCTATGATTTGAACCTCTCCTGTGAGTCAAGTCTTAGATTCCGATGCTTCACTGCAGGTTTACTGTATCCCTTGCACCTTCTAATTGACTATGAAACACAGAAATTGCATCGTAATTAAATACAAAAGGCACAATGCCGACTTCAGTATAAGAAGACTGACTTCTCTTACTACCCATGTTAAGAACCTTTAGTGTGAGACCAGTTTTAGATTCCGATCCTTCACTTCAGGTTTACTGTATCCCTTGGACCTTCATATTGACGATGAAACCCAGAAATTGCATCGTAATTAAATACAAAAGCCACAATGCCGACTTCAGTACAAGGAGACTGACTCTTCTTACTATCTATGTTATGAACCTTTTGTGTGAGAGCAGTTTTAGATTCCGATGCTTCACTTCAGGTTTACTGTATACCTTGGACCTTCTTATTGACGATGAAGCACAGAAATTGCATCGGAATTAAATTCAAAATTCACAATGCCGACTTAAGTACAAGAGGACTGACCCTCTAACTTTCTACGATTTGAACCTCTCCTGTGAGTCCAGTTATAGATTCCGATGCTTCACTTCAGGTTTACTGTATACCTTGGACGTTCTTATTGACGATGAAACACAGAGATTGCATCGGAATTAAATTCAAAAGGCACAATGCCGACTTAAGTACAAGAGGACTGACACACTTTCTATGATTTGAACCTCTCCTGTGAGTCCGGTTTTAGATTCCGATGCTTTACTTCAGGTTTACTGTATACCTTGGACCTTCTTATTGACGATATAGCATAGAAATTGCATCGGAATTAAATTGAAAAGGCACAATGCCGACTTAAATACAAGTGTACTGACACTCTAACTTTCTATGACTTGAACCTCTCCTGTGAGTCCAGTTTTAGATTCCGATTCTTCACTTCAGGTTTACTGTATACCTTGTCCTTCTTATTGACGATGAAGCACAGAAAATGCATCGGAATTAAATTCAAAATGCACAATGCCGACTTAAGTACAAGAGGACTGACACTCTAACTTTCTATGATTTCAACCTCTCCTGTGAGTTCAGTTTTAGATTCCGATGCTTCACTTCAGGTTTACAGTATACCTTGTCCTTCTTATTGACGATGAAGCGCAGAGATTACATCGGAATTAAATTCAAAATGCACAAGGCCGACTTAAGTACAAGAGGACTGACACTCTAACTTTCTGCGATTTGAACCTCTCCTGTGAGTCCAGGTTTAGATTCTGATGCCTCACTTCTGGTTTACTGTATACCTTGGACCTTCTTATTGACGATGAAACACAGAAATTGCATCCGAATTAAATACAAAATGCACAGTGCCGACTTATGTACAAGAGGACTGACACTCTAACATTTAATGATTTGAACCTCTCCTGTGAGTCCAGTTTTGGTTTCCGATGCTTCACTTCAGGTTTACTGTATACCTTGGACCTTCTTATTTACGATGAAACACTGGAATTGCATACGAATGTAATCCAAAAGGCACAATGCTGACTTAAGTACAAGAGGACTGACTCTTCTTACTATCTATGTTATGAACCTTTAGTGTGAGAGCAGTTTTAGATTCCGATGCTTCACTTCAGGTTTACTGTATACCTTGGACCTTCTTATTGACGAAGAAGCGCAGAAATTGCATCGGAATTAAATTCAAAATGCACAATGCCGACTTAAGTACAAGAGGACTGACACTCTAACTTTCTACGATTTGAACCTCTCCTGTGAGTCCAGTTTTAGATTCCGTGGCTTCACTTCTAGTTTACTGTATACCTTGGACCTTCTTATTGACGATGAAGCACAGAAATTGCATCGGAATTAAATTCAAAATGCACAATGCCCACTTAAGTACAAGAGGACTGAATCTCTAACTTTCTACGATTTGAACCTCCCCTGTAAGTCCAGTTTTAGATTCCGATGCTTCACTTCTGGTTTACTGTATACCTTGGAACTTCTTATTGACGATGAAGCATAGAAATTGCATCGGAATTAAATTCAAAAGGCACAATGCCGACTTAAGTACAAGTGGACTGACACTCTAACTATCTATGATTTGATTCTCTCCTGTGAGTCCAGTTTTAGTTTCCGATGCTTCACTTCAGGTTTACTGTATACCTTGGACCTTCTTATTGACGATGAAACACAGATATTGCATCCGAATTCAATACAAAAGGCACAATGCCGACTTAACTACAAGAGGGCTGATACTCTAACTTTCTATGATTTGAACCTTTGCTGTGAGTCCAGTTTTAGATTCCGGTGCTTCGCTTCAGGTTTACTGTATACCTCGGACCTTCTTATTGACGATGAAGCACAGAAATTGCATCGGAATTTAATTCAAACGGCACATTGCCGACTTAAGTACAAGAGGACTGACACTCAAACTTTCTTTGATTTAAACCTCTCCTGTGAGTCCAGTTTTAGATTCCGATGCTTCACTTCAGGTTTACTGTATACCTTGGACCTTCTTATTGACGATGAAGTACAGAAATTGCATCGGAATTAAATTCAAAAGGCACAATGCCGACTTAAGTACAAGTGGACTGACACTCAAACCTTCAATGATTTGAAACTCTCCTGTGAGATCAGTTTTAGATTCCGATGCTTCACTTTGGGTTAACTGTATCCCTTTTACCTTCTTATTGACGATGAAACACAGAAAATGCATCTTAATTAAATACAAATGCCACAATGCCGACTTCAGTACAAGAAGACTGACTCTTCTTACTATCTATGTTATGAACCTTTAGTGAGAGAGCTGATTTAGATTCCGATGCTTCACTCCAGGTTTACTGTATACCTTGGACCTTCTTTTTGTCGATAAAGCACAGAAATTGCATCGGAATTAAATTCAAAATGCACAATGCCGACTTAAGTAGAAGAGGACTGACACTCTAACTTTCTACGATTTGAACCTCCCCTGTAAGTCCAGTTTTAGATTCCGATGCTTCACTTCTGGTTTACTGTATACCTTGGACCTTCTTATTGACGATGAAACACAGAAATTGCATCGGAATTTAATACAAAAAGCACAATGCCGACTTAAATACAAGAGGACTGACACTCTAACTCTCTATGATATGAACCTCTCCTGTGAGTCCAGTTTTAGATTCCGGTGCTTCACTTCAGGTTTACTGTATACCTTGGACCTTCTTATTGACGATGAAGTACAGAAATTGCATCGGAATTAAATTCAAACGGCACATTGCCGACTTAAGTACAAGAGGACTGACGCTCAAACTTTCTTTGAATTAAACCTCCCCTGTGAGTCCAGTTATAGATTCCGATGCCTCACTTCAGGTTTACTGTATACCTTGGACCTTCGTATTGACGATGAAGTACAGAAATTGCATCGGAATTAAATTCAAAAGGCACAATGCCGACTTAAGTACAAGTGGACTGACACTCAAACTTTCTATGATTTGAAACTCTCCTGCGAGACCAGTTTTAGATTCCGATGCTTCACTTCGGGTTTACTGTATCCCATGGACCTTCTTATTGTCGATGAAACACCGAAATTGCATCGTAATTAGATACAAATGCCACAATGCCGACTTCAGTACAAGAAGACTGACTCTTCTTACTATCTCTGTTATGAACCGTTAGTGAGAGAGCAGATTTAGATTACGATGCTTCACTTCAGGTTTACTGTATACCTTGGACCTTCTTATTGACGATGAAACACAGAAATTGCATCCGAACTAAATACAAAAGGTACAATGCCGACTTAAGTATAAGAAGACTGACTCTTCTTACTATCTATGTTATGAACCTTTAATGTGAGACTAGTTTTAGATTCCAATGCTTCACTTCCGGTTTACTGTATACCTTGGACCTTCTTATTGACGATGAAGCACAGAAATTGCATCGGAATTAAATTCAAAACGCACAATGCCGACTTAAGTACAAGAATACTGTCACTCTAACTTTCTATGATTTGAACCTCTCCTGTGAGTCAAGTCTTAGATTCCGATGCTTCACTGCAGGTTTACTGTATCCCTTGCACCTTCTAATTGACTATGAAACACAGAAATTGCATCGTAATGAAATACAAAAGGCACAATGCCGACTTCAGTATAAGAAGACTGACTCCTCTTACTACCCATGTTAAGAACCTTTAGTGTGAGACCAGTTTTAGATTCCGATGCTTCACTTCAGGTTTACTGTATCCCTTGGTCCTTCATATTGACGATGAAACCCAGAAATTGCATCGTAATTAAATACAAAAGCCACAATGCCGACTTCAGTACAAGGAGACTGACTCTTCTTACTATCTATGTTATGAACCTTTTGTGTGAGAGCAGTTTTAGATTCCGATGCTTCACTTCAGGTTTACTGTATACCTTGGACCTTCTTATTGACGATGAAGCACAGAAATTGCATCGGAATTAAATTCAAAATTCACAATGCCGACTTAAGTACAAGAGGACTGACAATCTAACTTTCTACGATTTGAACCTCTCCTGTGAGTCCAGTTTTAGATTCCGATGCTTCACTTCTGGTTTACTGTATACCATGGACCTTCTTATTGACGATGAAGCATAGAAATTGCATCGGAATTAAATTCAAAAGGCGCAATTCCGACTTAAGTACAAGGGGACAGACACTCTAACTTTCTATCAATTGAACCTCTCCTGTGAGTCCAGTTATAGATTCCGATGCTTCACTTCAGGTTTACTGTATACCTTGGACCTTCTTATTGACGATGAAACACAGAGATTGCATCGGAATTAAATTCAAAAGGCACAATGCCGACTTAAGTACAAGAGGACTGACACACTTTCTATGATTTGAACCTCTCCTGTGAGTCCGGTTTTAGATTCCGATGCTTCACTTCAGGTTTACTGTATACCTTGGACCTTCTTATTGACGATATAGCATAGAAATTGCATCGGAATTAAATTGAAAAGGCACAATGCCGACTTAAATACAAGTGTACTGACACTCTAACTTTCTATGACTTGAACCTCTCCTGTGAGTCCAGTTTTAGATTCCGATGCTTCACTTCAGGTTTACTGTATACCTTGACCTTCTTATTGACGATGAAGCACAGAAAATGCATCGGAATTAAATTCAAAATGCACAATGCCGACTTAAGTACAAGAGGACTGACACTCTAACTTTCTATGATTTCAACCTCTCCTGTGAGTTCAGTTTTAGATTCCGATGCTTCACTTCAGGTTTACAGTATACCTTGTCCTTCTTATTGACGATGAAGCGCAGAAATTGCATCGGAATTAAATTCAAAATGCACAACGCCGACTTAAGTACAAGAGGACTGACACTCTAACTTTCTGCGATTTGAACCTCTCCTGTGAGTCCAGGTTTAGATTCTGATGCCTCACTTCTGGTTTACTGTATACCTTGGACCTTCTTATTGACGATGAAACACAGAAATTGCATCCGAATTAAATACAAAAGGCACAGTGCTGACTTATGTACAAGAGGACTGACACTCTAACATTCAATGATTTGAACCTCTCCTGTGAGTCCAGTTTTGGTTTCCGATGCTTCACTTCAGGTTTACTGTATACCTTGGACCTTCTTATTGACGATGAAACACTGGAATTGCATACGAATGTAATCCAAAAGGCACAATGCTGACTTAAGTACAAGAGGACTGACACTCTAAATTTCTATTATTTGAACCTCTCCTTTGAGTCCAGTTTTCGATTCCGATGCTTCACTTCAGGTTTACTGTATACCTTGGACCTTCTTGTTGACGTTGAAGTACAAAAATTGCATCGGAATTAAAGTCTTAAGGCACAATGCCAACTTAAGTACAAGAGGACTGACACTCTAAATTTCTATTATTTGAACCTCTCCTGTGAGTCCAGTTATAGATTCCGATGCTTCACTGCCGGTTTGTTGTATCCCTTGCACCTTCTAATTGACTATGAAACGCAGAAATTGCATCGTAATTAAATACAAAAGGCACAATGCCGACTTCAGTACAAGAAGACTGACACCCCTTATACTATCTACACACCTGGAAATGGAAAAAAGAACACATTGACACCGGTGTGTCAGACCCACCATACTTGCTCCGGACACTGCGAGAGGGCTGTACAAGCAATGATCACACGCACGGCACAGCGGACACACCAGGAACCGCGGTGTTGGCCGTCGAATGGCGCTAGCTGCGCAGCATTTGTGCACCGCCGCCGTCAGTGTCAGCCAGTTTGCCGTGGCATACGGAGCTCCATCGCAGTCTTTAACACTGGTAGCATGCCGCGACAGCGTGGACGTGAACCGTATGTGCAGTTGACGGACTTTGAGCGAGGGCGTATAGTGGGCATGCGGGAGGCCGGGTGGACGTACCGCCGAATTGCTCAACACGTGGGGCGTGAGGTCTCCACAGTACATCGATGTTGTCGCCAGTGGTCGGCGGAAGGTGCACGTGCCCGTCGACCTGGGACCGGACCGCAGCGACGCACGGATGCACGCCAAGACCGTAGGATCCTACGCAGTGCCGTAGGGGACCGCACCGCCACTTCCCAGCAAATTAGGGACACTGTTGCTCCTGGGGTATCGGCGAGGACCATTCGCAACCGTCTCCATGAAGCTGGGCTACGGTCCCGCACACCGTTAGGCCGTCTTCCGCTCACGCCCCAACATCGTGCAGCCCGCCTCCAGTGGTGTCGCGACAGGCGTGAATGGAGGGACGAATGGAGACGTGTCGTCTTCAGCGATGAGAGTCGCTTCTGCCTTGGTGCCAATGATGGTCGTATGCGTGTTTGGCGCCGAGCAGGTGAGCGCCACAATCAGGACTGCATACGACCGAGGCACACAGGGCCAACACCCGGCATCATGGTGTGGGGAGCGATCTCCTACACTGGCCGTACACCACTGGTGATCGTCGAGGGGACACTGAATAGTGCACGGTACATCCAAACCGTCATCGAACCCATCGTTCTACCATTCCTAGACCGGCAAGGGAACTTGCTGTTCCAACAGGACAATGCACGTCCGCATGTATCCCGTGCCACCCAACGTGCTCTAGAAGGTGCAAGTCAACTACCCTGGCCAGCAAGATCTCCGGATCTGTCCCCCATTGAGCATGTTTGGGACTGGATGAAGCGTCGTCTCACGCGGTCTGCACGCCCAGCACGAACGCTGGTCCAACTGAGGCGCCAGGTGGAAATGGCATGGCAAGCCGTTCCACGGGACTACATCCAGCATCTCTACGATCGTCTCCATGGGAGAATAGCAGCCTGCATTGCTGCGAAAGGTGGATATACACTGTACTAGTGCCGACATTGTGCATGCTCTGTTGCCTGTGTCTATGTGCCTGTGGTTCTGTCAGTGTGATCATGTGATGTATCTGACCCCAGGAATGTGTCAATAAAGTTTCCCCTTCCTGGGACAATGAATTCACGGTGTTCTTATTTCAATTTCCAGGAGTGTATGTTATGAACCTTTAGTGTGAGAGCAGTTTTAGATTCCGATGCTTCACTTCAGGTTTACTGTATACCTTGGACCTTCTTATTGACGAAGAAGCACAGAAATTGCATCGGAATTAAATTCAAAATGCACAATGCCGACTTAAGTACAAGAGGACTGACACTCTAACTTTCTACGATTTGAACCTCTCCTGTGATTCCAGTTTTAGATTCCGTGGCTTCACTTCTAGTTTACTGTATACCTTGGACCTTCTTATTGACGATGAAGCACAGAAATTGAATCGGAATTAAATTCAAAATGCACAATGCCGACTTAAGTACAAGAGGACTGAATCTCTAACTTTCTACGATTTGAACCTCCCCTGTAAGTCCAGTTTTAGATTCCGATGCTTCACTTCTGGTTTACTGTATACCTTGGACCTTCTTATTGACGATGAACCATAGAAATTGCATCGGAATTAAATTCAAATGGCACAATGCCGACTTAAGTACAAGTGGACTGACACTCTAACTATCTATGATTTGAACCTCTCCTGTGAGTCCAGTTTTAGTTTCCGATGCTTCACTTCAGGTTTACTGTATACCTTGGACCTTCTTATTGACGATGAAACACAGATATTGCATCCGAATTTAATACAAAAGGCACAATGCCGACTTAAGTACAAGAGGGCTGATACTCTAACTTTCTATGATTTGAACCTCTGCTGTGAGTCCAGTTTTAGATTCCGGTGCTTCGCTTTAGGTTTACTGTATACCTTGGACCTTCTTATTGACGATGAAGCACAGAAATTGCATCGGAATTTAATTCAAACGGCACATTGCCGACTTAAGTACAAGAGGACTGACACTCAAACTTTCTTTGATTTAAACCTCTCCTGTGAGTCCAGTTTTAGATTCCGATGCTTCACTTCAGGTTTACTGTATACCTTTTACCTTCTTATTGACGATGAAGTACAGAAATTGCATCGGAATTAAATTCAAAAGGCACAATGCCGACTTAAGTACAAGTGGACTGACACTCAAACTTTCTATGATTTGAAACTCTCCTGTGAGATCAGTTTTAGATTCCGATGCTTCACTTCGGGTTTACTGTATCCCTTGGACCTTCTTATTGACGATGAAACACAGAAAATGCATCTTAATTAAATACAAATGCCACAATGCCGACTTCAGTACAAGAAGACTGACTCTTCTTACTATCTATGTAATGAACCTTTAGTGAGAGAGCTGATTTAGATTCCGATGCTTCACTTCAGGTTTACTGTATACCTTGGACCTTCTTATTGTCGATTTAGCACAGAAATTGCATCGGAATTAAATTCAAAATGCACAATGCCGACTTAAGTAGAAGAGGACTGACACTCTAACTTTCTGCGATTTGAACCTCTCCTGTGAGTCGAGTTTTAGATTCCGACGCTGCACTTCTGGTTTACTGTATACCTTGGACCTTCTTATTGACGATGAAGCATAGAAATTGCATCGGAATTAAATTCAAATGGCACAATGCCGACTTAAGTACATGTGGACTGACACTCTAACTTTCTATGATTTGAACCTCTCCTGTGAGTCTAGTTTTAGATTCCGATGCTTCACTTCAGGTTTACTGTATACCTTGGACGTTCTTATTGACGATGAAACACAGAAATTGCATCCGAATTAAATACAAAAGGCACAATGCCGACTTAAGTACAAGAGGACTGACACTGTAACCTTTTATGATTTGAACCTCTCCTGTGAGTCCAGTTTTAGATTCCGGTGCTTCACTTCAGATTTACTGTATACCTTGGACTTTCTTATTGACGATGAAGTACAGAAATTGCATCGGAATTAAATTCTTAAGGCACAATGCCGACTTAAGTACAAGAGGATTGACACTCTAACTTTCTATGATTTGAACCTCTCCTGTGAGTCCAGTTTTAGATTCCGATGCTTCACTGCTGGTTTATTGTATCCCTTGCACCTTCTAATTGACTATGAAACACATAAATTGCATCGTAATTAAATACAAAAGGCACAATGCCGACTTCAGTACAAGGAGACTGACTCCTCTTACTATCTATGTTATGAACCTCTAGTGTGAGACCAGTTTAAAATTCCGATTTTTCACTTCTAGGTTTACTGTATCCCTTTGTCCTTCATATTGACAATTAAACCCAGAAATAGCATCGTAACTAAATACAAAAGCCACAATGCCGACTTCAGTACAAGGAGACTGACTCCTCTTACTATCTAAATTATGAACCTTTAGTGTGAGACCAGTTTTAGATTCCGATGCTTCACTTCAGGTTTACTGAATACCTTGGACCTTCTTATTGACGATGAAGCAAAGATATTGCATCGGAATTAAATTCAAAACGCACAATGCCGACTTAAGTACGAGTGGACTGAAACTCTAACTTTCTACGATCTGAACCTCCCCTGTGAGTCCAGTTTTAAATTCCGATGCTTCACTTCTGGTTTACTGTATACCTTGGACCTTCTTATTGACGATGAAGCATAGAAATTGGATCGGAATTAAATTCAAAAATCACAATGCCGACTCAAGTACAAGTGGACTGACACTCTAGCTTTCTATGATTTGAACCTCTCCTGTGAGTCCAGTTTTAGATTCCGATGTTTCACTTCAGGTTTAGTGTATACCTTGGACCTTCTTATTGACGATGAAGCACAGAAATTGCATCGGAATTAAATTCAAACGGCACATTGCCGACTTAAGTACAAGTGGACTGACACTCAAACTTTCTATGATATGAAATTGTCCTGTGAGACCAGTTTTAGATTCCGATGCTTCACTTCGGGTTTACTGTATCACTTGGACCTTCTTATTGACGATGAAACACAGAAACTGCATCGTAATTAAATACAAATGCCTCAATGCCGACTTCAGTACAAGAAGACTGACTCTTCTTACTATCTATGTTATGAACCTTTAGTGAGAGAGCAGATTTAGATTCCGATGCTTCAATTCATGTTTACTGTATACCTTGGACCTTCTAATTGACGATGAGGCACAGAAATTGCATCGGAATTAAATTCAAAATGCACAATGCCGACTTAAGTACAAGTGGACTGACACTCTAACTTTCTATGATTTGAACCTCTCCTGTGAGTCCAGTTTTAGATTCCGATGCTCCACTTCAGGTTTACTGTATACCTTGGACCCTTTTATTGACGATGAAACACAGAAATTGCATCCGAATTAAATACGAAAGGCACAATGCCGACTTAAGTACAAAAGGACAGACACTCTTACCTTTTATGATTTGAACCTCTCCTTTGAGTCCAGTTTTAGATTCCGGTGCTTCACTTCAGTTTTACTGTATACCTTGGACCTTCTTATTGACGATGAAGCCTAGAAATTGCAACGGAATGAAATTCAAAAGGCACAATGCCGACTTAAGTACAAGAGGACTGACACTCTAACTATCTATGATTTGAACCTCTCCTGTGAGTCCAGTTTTAGATTCCGATGCTTCACTTCAGGTTTACTGTATACCTTGGACCTTCTTATTGACGATGAAACACATATATTGCATCCGAATTTAACACAAAAGGCACAATGCCGACTTAAGTACAAGAGGACTGATACTCTAACTTTTTATGATTTGAACTCCTCCTGTGAGTCCAGTTTTAGATTCCGGACATTCACTTCAGGTTTACTGTATAAATTGGACCTTCTTATTGACGATGAAGCATAGAAATTGCATCGGAATTAAATTCAAAAGTCACAATGCCGACTTAAGTACAAGTGGACTGACACTCTAACTTTCTATGATTTGAACCTCTCCTGTGAGTCCAGTTTTAGATTCCGATGCTTCACTTCAGGTTTACTGTATACCATGGACCTTCTTATTGACGATGAAACACAGAAATTGCATCCGAATTAAATACAAAAGCTACAATGCCGACTTAAATACAAGAGGACTGACACTCTAACTCTCTATGATTTGTACCTCTCCTGTGAGTCCAGTTTTAGATTCCAATGCTTCACTACAGGTTTACTGTATACCTTGGACCTTCTTATTGACGATGAAACACAGATATTGCATCCGAGATTAATACAAAAGGCACTATGCCGACTTAAGTACTAGAGGACTGATGCTCTAACTTTCTATGATTTGAACCTCTCCTGTGAGTCCAGTTTTAGATTCCGGTGCTTCACTTCAGGTTTACTGTATACCTTGGACCTTCTTATTGACGATGAAGCACAGAAATTGCATCGGAATTAAATTCAAACGGCACATTGCCGACTTAAGTACAAGAGGACTGACACTCAAATTTTCTTTGATTTAAACCTCTCCTGTGAGTCCAGTTTTAGATTCCGATGCTTCACTTCAGATTTACTGTATACCTTGGACCTTCTAATTGACGATGAAGTACAGAAATTGCATCGGAATTAAATTCCAAAGGCACAATGCCGACTTAAGTACAAGTGGACTGCACACTCAAACTTTCTATGATTGGAAACTCTCCTGTGAGACCAGTTTTAGATTCCGATGCTTCACTTCGGGTTTAGTGTATCCCTTGGACCTTCTTATTGACGATGAAACACAGAAAATGCATCGTAATTAAATACAAATGCCACAATGCCGATTTCAGTACAAGGAGACTGACTCTTCTTACTATCTATGTTATGATCCTTTAGTGTGAGAGCAGTTTTAGATTCCGATGCTTCACTTTAGGTTTACTGTATACCTTGGACCTTCTTATTGACGATGAAGCACAGTAATTGCATCGGAATTAAATTCAAAATGCACGCTGCCGACTTAAGTACAAGAGGACTAACACTCTAACTTACTATGATTTGAACCTCTCCTGTGAGTCCAGTTTTAGATTCCGTGGCTTCACTTCTGGTTTACTGTATACCTTGGACCTTCTTATTGACGATGAAGCACAGAAATTGCATCGGAATTAAATTCAATATGCACAATGCCGACTTAAGTACAAGAGGACTGAAACTCTAACTTTCTACGATTTGAACCTCCTCTGTGAGTCCAGTTTCAGATTCCGATGCTTCACGTCTGGTTTACTGTATACCGTGGACCTTCTTATTGACGATGAAGCATAGAAATTGCATCGGAATTAAATTCAATAGGCACAATGGCGACTTAAGTATAAGTGGACTGACACTCTATCTTTCTATGATTTGAACCTCTCCTGTGACTCCAGTTTTAGATTCCGATGCTTCACTTCAGGTTTACTGTATACCTTGGACCTTCTTATTGACGATGAAACACAGAAATTGCATCCGAATTTAATACAAAAGGCACAATGCCGAGTTAAGTACAAGAGGACTGACACTCTTTCTATGATTTGAACCTCTCTTGTGAGTCCGGTTTTAGATTCCGATTCTTCACTTCAGGTTTACTGTATACCTTGGACCTTCCTATTGACGATGAAGCAAAGATATTGCATCGGAATTAAATCCAAAACGCACAATGCCGACTTAAGTACAAGGAGACTGACTCCTCTTACTATCTATGTTATGAACCTCTAGTGTGAGACCAGTTTTAGATTCCGATGCTTCACTTCTGGTTTACTGTATACCTTGGACCTTCTTATTGACGATGAAGCATAGAAATTGCATCGGAATTAAATTCAAATGGCACAATGCCGACTTAAGTACAAGTGGACTGACACTCTAACTTTCTATGATTTGAACCTCTCCTGTGAGTCTAGTTTTAGATTCCGATGCTTCACTTCAGGTTTACTGTATACCTTGGACGTTCTTATTGACGATGTAACACAGAAATTGCATCCCAATTAAATACAAAAGGGACAATGCCGACTTCAGTACAAGGAGACTGACTCCTCTTACTATCTATGTTATGAACCTTTAGTGAGAGACCAGTTTTAGATTCCGATGCTTCACTTGAGGTTTACTGTATCCCTTTGACCTTCATATTGACGATGAAACCCAGAAATAGCATCGTAATTAAATACAAAAGCCACAATGCCGACTTCAGTACAAGGAGTCTGACTCCTCTTACTATCTATGTTATGAACCTTTACTGTGAGACCAGTTTTAGATTCCGATGCTTCACTTCAGGTATACTGTATACCTTGGACCTTCTTATTGACGGTGAAGCAAAGATATTGCATCGGAATTAAATTCAAAACGCACAATGCCGACTTAAGTACAAGTGGACTGAAACTCTAACTTTCTACGATCTGAACCTCCCCTGTGAGTCCAGTTTTAGATTCTGATGCTTCACTTCTGGTTTACTGTATACCTTGGACCTTCTTATTGACGATGAAGCATAGAAATTGGATCGGAATTAAATTCAAAAGGCACAATGCCGACTTAAGTACAAGTGGACTGACACTCTAGCTTTCTATGATTTGAACCTCTCCTGTGAGTCAAGTTTTAGATTCCGATGCTTCACTTCAGGTTTACTGTATACCTTGTACCTTCTTATTGACTACGAAACACAGAAATTGGATCCGAATTTAATACAAAAGGCACAATGCCGACTTAAGTACAGGAGGACTGACACTCTAACTATCTATGGTTTGAACCTCTCCTGTGAGTCCAGTTTTAGATTCCGGTGCTTCACTTCAGGTTTACTGTATACCTTTGACCTTCCTATTGACGATAAAGCACAGAAATTGCATAGGAATTAAATTCAAACGGCACATTGCCAACATAAGTACAAGAGGACTGACACTCAAACATTCTTTGATTTAAACCCCTCCTGTGAGTCCAGATTTAGATTCCGATGCTTCACTTCAGGTTTACTGTATACCTTGGACCTTCTTATTGACGATGAAGAACAGAAATTGCATCGGAATTAAATTCAAAAGGCACAATGCCGACTTAAATACAAGTGGACTGACACTCAAACTTTCTATGATATGAAATTCTCCTGTGAGACCAGTTTTAGATTCCGATGCTTCACTTCGGGTTTACTGTATCCCTTGGACATTCTTATTGACGATGAAACACAAAAACTGCATCTCAATTAAATACAAATGCCACAATGCCGACTTCAGTACAAGAAGACTGACTCTTCTTACTATCTATGTTATGAACCTTTAGTGAGAGAGCAGATTTAGATTCCGATGCTTCACTTCAGGTTTACTGTATACCCTGGACCATCTAATTGACGATGAAGCACAGAAATTGCATCGGAATTAAATTCAAAATGCACAATGCCGACATAAGTACAAGTGGAGTGACACTCTAACTTTCTATGATTTAAACCTCTCCTGTGAGTCCAGTTTTAGATTCCGATGCTCCACTTCAGGTTTACTGTCTACCTTGGACCTTCTTATTGACGATGAAACACAGAAATTGCATCCGAATTAAATACAAAAGGCACAATGCCGACTTAAGTACAAGAGGACTGACACTCTTACCTTTTATGATTTGAACCTCTCCTGTGAGTCCAGTTTTAGATTCCGGTGCTTCACTTCAGGTTTACTCTATACCTTGGACCTTCTTATTGACGATGAATTACAGAAATTGTATCGGAATTAAATTCTTAAGGCACAATGCCGACTTAAGTACAAGACGACTGACACTCCAACTTTCTATGATTTGAACCTCTCCTGTGAGTCCAGTTTTAGTTTCCTATGCTGCACTTCTGGTTTACTGTATACCTTGTACCTTCTTATTGACGATGAAGCATGGAAATTGCATCGGAATTAAATTCAAATGGCACAATGCCGACCTAAGTACAAGTGGACTGACACTCTAACGTTCTATGATTTGAACCTCTCCTGTGAGTCTAGTTTTAGATTCCGATGCTTCACTTCAGGTTTACTGTATACCTTGGACGTTCTTATTGACGATGAAACACAGAAATTGCATCCGAATTAAATACAAAAGGCGCAATGCCGACTCAAGTACAAGAGGACTGACACTCTTACCTTTTATGATTTGAACCTCTCCTGTGAGTCCAGTTTTAGATTCCGATGCTTCACTGCAGGTTTATTGTATCCCTTGCACCTTCTAATTGACTATGAAACACAGAAATTGCATCGTAATTAAATACAAAAGGCACAATGCCGACTTGAGTCAAGGAGACTGACTCCTCTTACTATCTATGTTATGAACCTTTAGTGTGAGACCAGTTTTAGATTCCGATGCTTCACTTCAGGTTTACTGTATCCCTTTGACCTTCATATTGACGATGAAACCCAGAAATAGCATCGTAATTAAATACAAAAGCCACAATGCCGATTTCAGTACAGGGAGACTGACTCTTCTTACTATCTATGTTATGATCCTTTAGTGTGAGAGCAGTTTTAGATTCCGATGCTTAACTTTAGGTTTACAGTATACCTTGGACCTTCTTATTGACGATGAAGCACAGTAGTTGCATCGGAATTAAATTCAAAATGCACACTGCCGACTTAAGTACAAGAGGACTAACACTCTAACTTACTATGATTTGAACCTCTCCTGTGAGTCCAGTTTTAGATTCCGTGGCTTCACTTCTGGTTTACTGTATACCTTGGACCTTCTTATTGACGATGAAGCACAGAAATTGCATCGGAATTAAATTCAAAATGCACAATGCCGACTTAAGTACAAGAGGACTGACACTCTAACTTTCTATGATTTGAGCCTCTCCTGTGAGTCAAGTTTTTGATTCCGATGCTTCACTGCAGGTTTATTGTATCCCTTGCACCTTCTAATTGACTATGAAACACAGAAATTGCATCGTAATTAAATACAAATGGCACAATGCCGACTTCAGTATAAGAAGACTGACTCCTCTTACTATCCATGTTATGAACCTTTAGTGTGAGACCAGTTTTAGATTCCGATGCTTCACTTCAGGTTCACTGTATCCCTTGGACCTTCATATTGACGATGAAACCTAGAAATTGCATCGTAATTAAATACAAAAGCCACAATGCCGACTTCAGTACAAGGAGACTGACTCTTCTTACTATCTATGTTATGAACCTTTTGTGTGAGAGCAGATTTAGATTCCGATGCTTCACTTCAGGTTTACTGTATACCTTGGACCTTCTTATTGACGATGAAGCACAGAAATTGCATCGGAATTAAATTCAAAATTCACAATGCCGTCTTAAGTACAAGAGGACTGACACTCTAACTTTCTACGATTTGAACCTCTCCTGTGAGTCCAGTTTTAGTTTCCGATGCTTCACTTCTGGTTTACTATATACCTTGGATCTTCTTATTGTCGATGAAGCATAGAAATTGCATCGGAATTAAATTCAAAAGGCGCAATGCCGACTTAAGTACAAGTAGACTGACACTCTAACTTTCTATCAATTGAACCTCTCCTATGAGTCCAGTTATAGTTTCCGATGCTTCACTTCAGGTTTACTGTATACCTTGGACCTTCTTATTGACGGTGAAACACAGAAATTGCATCGGAATTAAATTAAAAAGGCACAATGCCGATTTAAGTACAAGAGGACTGATACTCTTACCTTTAATGATTTGAACCTCTCCTGTGAGTCCAGTTTTCGTTTCCGATGCTTCACTTCAGATTTACTGTATACCTTGGACATTCTTAGTGACGATGAAACACAGAAATTGCATCCGAATTTAATCCAAAAGGCATAATGCCGACTTAAGTACAAGAGGACAGACTCTTGTTACTATCTATGTTATGAACCTTTAGTGTGAGAGCAGTTTTAGATTCCGATGCTTCACTTCAGGTTTACTGTATACCTTGGACCTTCTTATTGACGATGAAGCACAGAAATTGCATGGGAATTAAATTCAAAATGCACAATGCCGACTTAAGTACAAGTGGACTGACACTCTAACTTTCTATGATTTGAACCTCTCCTGTGAGTCCAGTTTTAGATTCCGATGCGTCACTTCAGATTTACTTTATACCTTGGACCTTCTTATTGACGATGAAACACAGAAATTGCATTCGAGTTAAACACAAAAATCACAATGCCGACTTAAGTACAAGAGGACTGATACTCTTACCTTTAATGATTTGAACCTCTCCTGTGAGTCCAGTTTTCGTTTCCGATGCTTCACTTCAGGTTTACTGTATACCTTGGACCTTCTTAGTGACGATGAAACACAGAAATTACATCCGAATTTAATCCAAAAGGCATAATGCCGACTTAAGTACAAGAAGACTGACTCTTGTTACTATCTATGTTATGAACCTTTAGTGTGAGAGCAGTTTTAGATTCCGATGCTTCACTTCAGGTTTACTGTATACCTTGGACCTTCTCATTGACGATGAAGCACAGAAATTGCATCGGAATTAAATTCAAAATGCACAATGCCGACTTAAGTACAAGTGGACTGACACTCTAACTTTCTACGATTTGAACCTCTCCTGTGAGTCCAGTTTCAGATTCCGATGCTTCGCTGCAGGTGTATTGTATCCCTTGCACCATCTAATTGACTATGAAACACACAAATTGCATCGTAATTAAATACAAATGGCACAATGCCGACTTCAGTACAAGAAGACTGACTCCTCTCACTATCTATGTTATGAACCTTTGGTGTGAGACCAGTATTAGATTCCGATGCTTCACTTCAGGTTTACAGATTCCCTTGGACCTTCATATTGACGATGAAACACAGAAATTGCATCGTAAATAAATACAAAAGCCACAATGCCGACTTCAGTACAAGGAGACTGACTCTTCTTACTATCTATGTTATGAACCTTTAGTGTGAGAGCAGTTTTAGATTCCGATGCTTCACTTCAGGTTTATTGTATACCTTGGACCTTGTTATTGACGATGAAGCACAGAAATTGCATCGGAATTAAATTCAAAATGCACAATGCCGACTTAAGTACAAGAGGACTGACATTCCAACTTTCTACGATTTGAACCTCTCCTGTGAGTCCAGTTTTAGATTCCGATGCTTCACTTCTAGATTACTGTATACATTGGACCTTCTTATTGACGATGAAGCACAGAAATTGCATCGGAAGTAAATACAAAATGCACAATGCCGACTTAAGTACAAGAGGACTGAAACTCTAACTTTCTACGATTTGAACCTCCCCAGTGAGTCCAGTTTTAGATTCCGATGCTTCACTTCTGGTTTACTGTATACCTTGGACCTTCTTACTGACGATGAAGCATAGAAATTGCATCGCAATTAAAATCAAAAGGCACAATGCCGACTTAAGTACAAGTGGACTGACACTCTAACTTTCTATGATTTGAGTGTCTCCTGTGAGTCAAGTTTTAGATTCCGATGCTTCACTTCAGGTTTACTGTATACTTTGGACCTTCTTATTGACGATGAAACACAGAAATTGGATCCGAATTAAATACAAAAGGTACAATGCCGACTTAAGTACAAGAGGACTGACACTCTAACTATGTATGATTTGAACCTCTCCTGTGATTGCAGTTTTAGATTCCGATGCTTCACTTCAGGTTTACCGTATACCTTGGACCTTCTTATTGACGATGAAACACAGAAATTGCATCCGAATTTAATACAAAAGGCACAATGCCGACTTAAGTACAAGAGGACTGACACTCTAACTTTCTATGATTTGACCCTTTCCTGTGAGGCCAGTTTTAGATTCCGGTGCTTCACTTCAGGTTTACTGTATACCTTGGACCTTCTTATTGACGATGAAGCACAAAAATTGCATCGGAATTAAATTCAAACGGCACATTGCCGACTTAAGTACAAGAGGACTGACACTCAAACTTTCTTTGATTTAAACCTCTCCTGTGAGTCCAGTTTTAGATTCCGATGCTTCACTTCAGATTTACTGTATACCTTGGACCTTCTTATTGACGATGAACTACAGATATTGCATCGGAATTAAATTGAAAAGGGACAATGCCGACTTAAGTACAAGAGGACAGACACTCTAACCCTTTATGATTGAACCTCTCCTGTGAGTCCAGTTTTAGATTCCGGTGCTTCACTTCAGGTTTTCTGTATATCTTCGACCTTCTTATTGACGATGAAGTACAGAAATTGCATCGGAATTAAATTCTTAAGGCACTTTAAGGAACCATTTGCACTCGAGCACAGACAATATTTAATTTAGTTACCTTAGATTATATGTATCGATTTTTTAAGACAAGAGAATGCAAAATAAAACAATTAACACCGCTCTCTTGTCACAGCCAGTAGGCATCAACACTCTCATGTCATTCGTTGTCCTAGAAGGATTTAATATTTTGTGCGGCTCCACAGTTAGCCATATTGATATTTATTAGCAGAAAAGAGGCGCAGAATTAATAAGTCGCTCTCATTTGTGAATGATCTGCCATTATTTATCTAGAATTTTACGTAAGTGTAATTTATATCGTAATGTATGTGTTGAAATGAATATATGTTTATTTAATCTTATGCTTTGCTTTGTTTTAGTAGTTTTAGTCACTCCATCTTCATGATTGAAGCTGAGGTCAGATATCAGACTCTGTCTACAAAAAAAATACATAATGAGCCCTGGCTACATTCCGTACATCTTCGGACGTGCGAAGCTCGATAAATTCACGGCGTAAAATTTTAATCCCTCAATTACTTATCCAAACAAACAATAACAATCATTATTATTACAAATTATTATTATTATATTTTATTATTTTATTTTATATGTTTTATTTGTTACACTGGCGACCGTGACAGGACTCATTATTGTATCGGTACTACAACTAATTTTTCTTTTTCATGTACATCCTGACCGGTGACGAGAATATTGAAAAAAACGAATAAAATCCTGAGACAATTTGGACTGGAAATGCAATCTTCGCATCAAGACGATATGCACGGTAAGACGCAGCACTCGCGCATCCACAATTGATTCCAAGCACATTTTTCATTCAAAATTATTTTTCTTAGCATTAAATTCAGTATTCAGTTTCCATTCAGTAATTTTTTTCTAAATTCCACGAAATCTCATTATTCAGACGATTACATTCCGATCGAACAATACGCAAGTTACATTGCACAATATGGCCGACATTGTACAAGATTCAAGCAACATGGCTAGTCACCATTAACACGTATGCTACTTTCGATCTTTAAAGTCATCTCTCAATCATTCTCAGTCATTTAAACACACACATAGGCAGTACATTTTCACACTACGCGTTTAAACGATTTTTTTTTCTTGCACACAATTTATTTACGATATGGTAAAAACTCGACACCAGTACACAATGGAACAACAATCAAGTAATGCAAACATGGATACACAGACACAGTCAGACACAGAAATTAATACAGACACGCAAACGCATCAAAATAACCTGCTACACATACACACAAACGCCGAAAGGAGCAACTCCGAACCTAACCTGAGAGACCACGTCACGTCTAATGACGCGGCGGGGGCAAGCTCATTTTGCAATCAAAATTTTGGCGCTATACTGAATTCCATTTTGGAAGGCATATCCAATATTAAGCAAGATAATGACGAAAAATTCTCACAATTAATGACAGACAATGCAGCCTTCAGAAATGACATAAAATCAGACTTCGCCACACTGACTCAAAAGGTAGATGAAATTAATACACGTCTTTCCAAACAGGTCGACGATCTTACGGAAAAATTCGAAAATTTAGAATTACGACAAAGCGACAATGCCAATCACATCCATGACTTGACAAAAACCTGTGAAACTATTAATTGCAAACTAGAATCAAACACGCACGCATGTGACGAAATTAATTTAAAGGTGAATGCAATAGAAACAAACGTAGCTGACATTCACAAACAGATTCACACAACAATACAGATAGAGGCTGAACCCCATTTGTCTCGCATTAATTCACAATTTAAAGAATGGACGGCACACAAAGACGAAATTTTTGAAGAATGTATACAAAACAAATTGCCACATATTGTGCACGATTCTGTAGTGGAATACATGAACAACAATAGACAAGTAATCGATGACGATATGCAAACAAAGACAACTCAATGCCAGGTACAACCAAATAGCACACCCACTACACATTTTATACACACACAGAAGAAAATCTCGATTCGGGAATGAACACATGTACACACACGAATTTCAACACTCAAATACACAATACACTGACACGCATAGCAACAGATACCCATCACCCGAAATACAATACAATTATCATTCTGATGAAGAACCATGTACACACAGGGAAGAATTCAATGATTACACGGAAAGAAACAGACGAACACGTAACAAAGAAGAAGAAAGTCTATTCAAGCACCGTAAATTTCAACCTTTTATACCAGGCAAAAACACTGTACACCCTGTCATCTTCTTAAAAGCTTTTAGGAACGCATTCCCACGTTCGTGGAGCGACCACAAACGCATTGCGTACGTTGTGGATTACATTCAAGGGGACGCTGCTGTCTGGGCTTACCATGAAAGCGACAGATGTGTAACATACGAGCAGTTTGAACGCGCCTTCTTGAATAAGTTTTGGTCACCCACTGTGCAGGAACGTATCCGCAAACAAGTCACTGAACCCGAACACTTCAATCCTAAAAACGGCAACCTGCGCAGATATTTCGAGAAGTACCTAAACATGACACACTTCCTTAATGAACCAGTGAAACCAAAAGATGTGATCCGATCACTGAAAGCAAGACTTCCTTTTAATATTAAAGAGAAATTACTGTACTTACCGGACGACGATCCTGAATATTTTTTGGAAAAGTTAGATGCTGTTGATTTACTATATGAAGAACAAGAACCAACACACAACTCACGCAGTAGGAATCAACATGTCTACATTCCTACATTACCAAACACACAGCAAAATTCACAACACACAGTAAATATGCAAAACAATCACCACAACTCACAGCTGCACACAAACATCAACTGCAACTATACACAGGGAGATAACCCGTACAAAAAACGAAGAAACAACAATTTTAATTCAAGAAGGAATAATGGAAACAACAACGAACACAAAGCAAAACAGAAACACTGGCAAAGAAACAACAACACAGATTACACAAGAAATGGAACACTTACACCGCACTTTAATCAGAACGACAACCAGTATTATGTGAGACAGTGGCAAACACCGCAACCGCCACCACAAAATCATATTCAGATGCCACAAGGGAATTTTGCGCAAACAAGCCACACTAACCAACAAGTGACTTCAGCCAAACGAAACCAGACAGGTGATTGGCAAAGACAATGTCCTAATGTAAATATTATTGATGTAGCTAATGAAACTACAACTACACTTGCCAATGACCAGACAAACCAGGTAAACTAGAACCAGTCATTACTGAGCCCCAGGTCGTGACTGAGGAACATTTGGGGG
Organism: Schistocerca americana; assembly: GCF_021461395.2. Taxonomy (NCBI): domain Eukaryota; kingdom Metazoa; phylum Arthropoda; class Insecta; order Orthoptera; family Acrididae; genus Schistocerca; species Schistocerca americana. Next base: position 76,015,660 of record NC_060121.1, on the reverse strand, counting down.
GCAACTTCAATTTAGAAACTATGTTTGAATACACACTTGCTAGTGAAACTGTGAATCAAGAAAAATTAACATTTACACAACAAGAGTTGTCTACACTATTCTTAAGATATAATGAAAGTGGAAACTTAGCTGATGATCTGATAAACGACAACACACAATGTCACAATGTAAAGAAAAGGTTTGTACTGTCTTCCACCTCAGGCATTGTAGGAGGTATACCTACTAACATAATTATTGATACAGGAGCTGCTGTCAGTGTGATTTCTCACAATTTTTATACTATGATGAAGAAAACTTCTAAGATACCAGAGTTCCCAGTTCAGAACTGTTTAATATTATCTGCATTAGGTAATAAGTCAAGTAGAGTTAATAAGCAGGTATTTGTGACTGTTAATATGGGAAATGGAATCGTACAATGGCCTTTCCTAGTTGTCCAAAACCTTGCTGCCAATTGTATATTGGGTATTGATTTTCTTTGCGAGAAGGACTGTACTATAGACTTCTCCAAAGGCATTTGTTATTTTAAGTATGAAGGCAGAGACATACTTTTGAACTTGGATACTCGACTAGTAGACCATAACAAGCACTGTTCTGGCTACAAGATACAGATTATACGTGAGACTGACATAGATTCCACACAACAACCTGTATCACACGGTGAGGTAGTGAATGATGTACTTACACAAATTAATTCTAAGTTATCAGAATGTGATGCTATTAATGAAGAGGAGAGATCCCAGCTTGAACATATTTTACTTAAGAATAAGGATGTTTTCACTAGTAAGCCAGGTAGGATCAACACATATATGTATACGATTGAAGTCAAGCCTCACCAAATCTATTATCACAAGTCATACAATGTACCTCTAGCTCTGCGACCTGCAGTTTGGGAAGAACTAAAGAAAATGATTACATGGAATATTATAGAACCATCAACATCTCCATATTGTAGCCCTTTGCATGTAGTGAAAAGACACAATGGAAGTATCAGGTTAGTATTAGATGCAAGAGCTATCAACCAAATTATCTTACCTGTGAGGACACAACCAGAAAATCTTGACGAACAACTTCAGAAGTTCTTGGATGCAAAATATTTCTCTACAATAGACCTTAAAAATTCGTTTTGGCAGGTGCCAATAAGCAAAGAATCCAGAAAATATACAGCCTTTATGTTTGGTGGCAGAACTTATCAATTTTGTGTATTACCATTTGGCCTAAATGTAAGCTCAGGAGTATTCATTACTGCACTAAACTCTGTACTCGGTGATGATTTACTAGAAACTGTTACACACTATGTAGATGACATACTGATTGCCTCAAAAACCTGGAAGGATCACACTGATACCCTGAACACTTTACTATGCAGATTCACACAAGCTGGTATCACTGCCAATATTTGTAAATCTAGATTTGCTTGTTATGAGATCAAATACCTAGGACACATCATCAACACACAAGGCATTAAACCTGACCCTTCAAAATTAGATGCTATCAGACATTTCCCCACTCCCACTAATAAGAAACAGTTAAAATCATTTCTCGGTCTATGCTCGTTTTTCAGACGATTCATACCTAAACAGTTACTCAATAGCAGATACTTACTAAACTTATTAAAGAAGAACCAGGTATGGATTTGGAACCAAGACTGTGAAAATGACTTTACTAAAATCAAAGAAGCCTTAGTAAATTCTAACATGCTGGAACATCCAGACTTCAATTTGAACTTTTGTATTGCTTGTGATGCATCAAACATTGGTTTGGGATGTTGTTTATTTCAACTTGTTAATACAGAAACTTCAGAATGTGTTTAGATCATTGGTTTTGCCAGTCGTACTTTAACGGAATGTGAAAGATCTTACTCCACCACAGAATTGGAAACATTATCTATTATATGGGCATTTAAAAAGTTTAATTATTATCTGTATGGAAGACACACCATTATATACACTGACCATCAAGCACTTACATTCCTTTTGTCATGTAAACTCATTCATCCTAGACTTACACGATGGGCACTTGCATTACAGAATTACTCTTTTGAAATCAAGCACATCAAGGGAAAAGACAACATAATAGCTGACACACTTTCAAGACTACCGCAAGGATTACACCATAACAATACAGACTTTGAGAACACACATGATTACAGAATACTACTCATGCAAGACAAACAGTTTACACAATACTACATAGACCTATGCAAGAACATGGCAACACTACAAGATTCAGATCCACACTGGAACAAAATAAAACAAATCATAGTACAACAACACAATGACACTTTACAAGACCGATACATGTTACACAACAACATACTTTTCTACAAAAGACACACAAATGCTACTAACTGGTGCGTTTGCATACCACAAGATTCTGTACACAATCTCGTTGCACACACTCACACAGTTTGGGGACACTACGGAACAAAGAAATGTCTAAACAAGTTACATACATATTGCTATTTTCCAAACATGAGAAGAAAAATACATGATGTTATCAGCAAATGTCTCATATGTCAAAAATCCAAGCCACAAAATCAATCCACCAAAACAGATTTGCACTCTATCTTACCTACTGGACCTAGAGAGATACTTTGTACAGATGTTAGTGGACCTCATCCAACTAGCATCGGAGGTTGCAAATACATTCTAGCATTTTATGACATCTTTTCTAAGCACATCAAACTTTTTGCCATTAAGTCACCCACAGCAAACACCATCATCAGAAGATTCACAAATGATTACATGCCATACTGTGGAAAACCTAAAGCCATTCTATCAGATAACGCCAAGTATTATGCAGGATTCACCTGGAGAAAATTTCTAAAGGTTAATAACATTAAGAGCACCTTTATTTCAAAGTTTCATGCATCAGCCAACCCTTGTGAGAGAGTTTTTAGAGAATTAAATAGATTCATGAGAACTTATACCTCAACACAGCACACAAACTGGATACATTACCTAGCACTTTTTGAGGAAATACACAACAATTTAAATATATACAACACACCCTACAATCCCAGAGAAATCATGTTTGACACAAAGGAAACTAATGAATGGAGCAACCCACTACCAAAATTTTCTGACACCAAACCTTCACACGAGGAAAAGGTAAGGGAAGTACTCATGGCAATTACTGAACAAGCTGACATTAGAAATAAGAACTATGGTGCTAATTTGAAAAGAAGGCAAAACTTTACAATAGGCATGCAAGTTTTACTTAAGACCCACTACAAATCGTCATTACCTCTAAAACGTAATGTTAAGTGGCGTCCATTATATGAAGGTCCTTACACAATCATTGATATACCACACCCTGGAGCATATCTGTTACAAAACCCCAAGAATAAGAGAATTTTAGGTTTGTACCCTCACAAAGATTTGAAAACTTTTAGCCCTTAGCAGAGTATGCTGATACAAAAACAAGGTAAGTCACATCTGGTACTTCAAGCTGGAAGAAGAAGAAGATATAAGCTATAATCTTAAGTATCTACATTTTACAGCACCAGCAGTAACAGCAGCAGCAGCAGCAGCAAGAAGATAAGACACAGGAAGAACTAACAATTTTCATGCAAAGCACAGTTACTGATTATATTTGTTAATACCTTGCAGACAAGCTGACAGACTAAATGACCGGAGACAATTGCTGCTCTGAACCTGATATATTAATTGGCATGATAGACACTTGATTTGCTATTCACACTCACACCACAATCCACATGAACACAACATGCACAAAAAAAAAAAAAAAAACAAAAAAAAAAAAAAAACAAACACTCTACAGGAAATGACAAATGAGATTAATTGAGCAAAGCTATATAATTTATTTTATTTGTAAATGATACTTTGTGCATGTGCTAATTTGGAATTGATTGTGGATGTGACGTGTCGTGTCTTATTGTAATCATGATTTTTCAGGACAGATCATCTCAAGGATGTTTTCTAACCTATTATGAAAGTTTATGTTGCAGGAAACATTTAATGAGGAAGAACACTTATTGTGTAGTACTGATGTAAAGGAAAATATACTTAAAAAGAAAACTTTATTAAAAAGGGGAAGAGACCCATAAAAGAAAATGGATTTTCTGAATGTATCACAATACACTGAACCTATTAGATAATTTTTTTTATGTCTGACCCATATGTATTTGTAAATATATAGTTTAATGCAATTGAAAAATATAAAATATGTATATGTATTACGAAACAATGTAGTGTAAATGCATAGATACATGTTTCACAGAAAATTTTTATATCTATGTAAATATGTAACAGAAAACTGTACTCAAACTGAAGTGATATTTGTTATGTTTTGTGCTCTCTGTTGTGAACGAACATTTTGTTTTGCAACGAACAATGTATGAACAAGTTGTGTGCAAGTGTTGGAAACAACGGTTCACTGCGCTCATGATGGGACGCTGTAGGTGACGTGAGTAGCAGAACCACGGCACACTTTTCGACGAAGCGACGACACAATATCCAGGAGACGACATACGCTTTTTGGAAGACGAAATATGGAGGTTGTTGAGTAGATGTAACACGGACTGGTCAGTATGGAACCACTGACACCATGAATTCCTACCAAGACGAAACCACATTTTAACTATGTCTTCCAAAGCACGCTTCGTTGCGAGATTCTTGATCTCCAACTTGTTTCTTCAAGAACTTTCGTCTCAATGTAAACAAAATGTGTGACACGTGACATTTATTTTAAAGTGCAAAGACTTTAGCACAGTATAAACCTTTACTACCAAGTGACATTCTAAAGAGAATATGTTCACATATCTCTGAATATGCACAAAACCATTAATTAATTTTATTTATTGAATGAACATGTGTAATAACATTTTGAAGTGAAAGAGAACAACGGACTATATGCCCAACAAAATTTTTACAAAGTAACAGGACAAGTGAATACGAACTATGAAATTCGTTATTGTCTGTGTACAACTGTTACATAAAATTGAGAACTGTATGCAGGGTAGCAGTGATAGCACTGTGCCACTTCGCTGGCCTGTGATACCGGAGTTCCCGAGTTCAATACTGCGCGGAAGCGAATATTTTTATTTTTTCTTTTCACTTTCATTGATCTTGTATGTAAATATTATTTATGTATTTTTGTGGATGTATGACATTTTATGATATTTTAAGTATGTTGAATCTGTGAAACAAGATACGTAATAACTTATGATTCATGACATGACAAATAAAGAAAATACGTCAACAAATTGCTCAGCTGCAGGTGGTACACCTTTGCTCTCGCAATTTGGGGGGCAGTTTAAGGAACCATTTGCACTCGAGCACAGACAATATTTAATTTAGTTACCTTAGATTATATGTATCGATTTTTTAAGACAAGAGAATGCAAAATAAAGCAATTAACACCGCTCTCTTGTCACAGCCAGTAGGCATCAACACTCTCATGTCATTCGTTGTCCTAGAAAGATTTAATATTTTGTGCGGCTCCACAGTTAGCCATATTGATATTTATTAGCAGAAAAGAGGCGCAGAATTGATAAGTCGCTCTCATTTGTGAATGATCTGCCATTATTTATCTAGAATTTTACGTAAGTGTAATTTATATCGTAATGTATGTGTTGAAATGAATATATGTTTATTTAATCTTATGCTTTGCTTTGTTTTAGTAGTTTTAGTCACTCCATCTTCATGATTGAAGCTGAGGTCAGATATCAGACTCTGTCTAAAAAAAAAATACATAATGAGCCCTGGCTACGTTCCGTACATCTTCGGACGTGCGAAGCTCGATAAATTCACGGCGTAAAATTTTAATCCCTCAATTACTTATCCAAACAAACAATAACAATCATTATTATTACAAATTATTATTATTATATTTTATTATTTTATTTTATATGTTTTATTTGTTACAGCACAATGCCGACTTAAGTACAAGAGGACTGACACTCTAACTTTCAACGATTTGAACCTCTCCTGTGAGTCCAGTTTTAGATTCCGATGCTTCACTGCAGGTTTATTGTAACCCTTGCACCTTCTAATTGACTATGAAACACAGAAATTGCATCGTAACTAAATACAAAAGGCACAAATCCGACTTCAGTACAAGGGGACTGACTCTTCTTACTATCTATGTTATGAACCTTTAGTGTGAGACCAGTTTTAGATTCCAATGCTTCACTTCAGGTTTACTGTATCCCTTTGACCCTCATATTGACGATGAAACCCAGAAATAGCATCGTAATTAAATACAAAAGCCACAATGCCGACTTCAGTGCAAGGAGACTGACTCTTCTTACTATCTATGTTATGATCCTTTAGTGTGAGAGCAGTTTTAGATTCCGATGCTTCACTTCAGGTTTACTGTATACCTTGGACCTTCTTATTGACGATGAAGCACAGTAATTGCATCGGAATTAAATTCAAAATGCACAATGCCGACTTAAGTACAAGAGGACTGTCACTCTAACTTTCTACGATTTGAACCTCTCCTGTGAGTCCAGTTTTAAATTCCGATGCTTCACTTCTGGTTTACTGTATACCTTGGACCTTCTTATTGACGATGAAACACAGAAATTGCATCGGAATTAAATTCAAAAGGCACAATGCCGACTTAAGTACAAGAGGACTGACACTCTTTCTATGATTTGAACCTCTCCTGTGAGTCCGGTTTTAGATTCCGATTTTTCACTTCAGGTTTACTGTATACCTTGGATCTTCCTATTGACGATGAAGCAAAGATATTGCATCGTAATTAAATTCAAAACACACAATGCCGACCTATGTACAAGAAGACTGACTCTTCTTAATATCTATGTTTTGAACCTTTTGTGTGAGAGCAGTTTTAGATTCCGATGCTTCACTTCAGGTTTACTGTGTACCTTGGACCTTCTTATTGACGATGAAGCACAGAAATTGCATCGGAATTAAATTCAAAATTCACAATGCCGACTTAAGTACAAGAGGACTGACACTCTAACTTTCTACGATTTGAACCCCTCCTGTGAGTCCAGTTTTACTTTCCGATGCTTCACTTCTGGTTTACAGTATACCTTGGACCTTCTTATTGACGATGAAGCATAGAAATTCCATCGGAATTAAATTCAAAAGGCGCAATGCCGACTTAAGTACAAGTGGACTGACACTCTAACTTTCTATCAATTGAACCTCTCCTGTGAGTCCAGTTATAGATTCCGATGCTTGACTTCAGGTTTACTGTATACTTTGGACCTTCTTATTGACGATGAAACACAGAAATTGCATCGGAATTAAATTCAAAAGGCATAATGCCGACTTAAGTACAAGAGGACTGACACTCTTTCTATGATTTGAACCTCTCCTGTGAGTCCGGTTATAGATTCCGATGCTTCACTTCAGGTTTACTGTATACCTTGGTCCTTCTTATTGACGATGAAGCATAGAATTTGCATCGGAATTAAATTGAAAAGGCACAATGCCGACTTAAGTACAAGTGTACTGACACTCTAACTTTCTATCATTTGAACCCTCCTGTGAGTCCAGTTTTAGATTCCGATGCTTCACTTCAGGTTTACTGTATACCTTGGTCCTTCTTATTGACGATGAAGCATAGAATTTGCATCGGAATTAAATTGAAAAGGCACAATGCCGACTTAAGTACAAGTGTACTGACACTCTAACTTTCTATCATTTGATCCCTCCTGTGAGTCCAGTTTTAGATTCCGATGCTTCACTTCAGGTTTACTGTATACCTTGTCCTTCTTATTGACGATGAAACACAGAAATTGCATCGGAATTAAATTCAAAATTCACATTGCCGACTTAAGTACATGAGGACTGACACTCTAACTTTCTACGATTTGAACCTCTCCTGTGAGTCCAGGTTTAGATTCTGATGCCTCACTTCTGGTTTACTGTATATCTTGGACCTTCTGATTGACGATGATGCATCGAAATTGCATCAGAATTAAATTCAAAAGGCACAATGCCAACTTAAGTACAAGTGGACTGACACTCTAACTTTCTATGATTTGAACCTCTCCTGTGAGTGCAGTTTTAGATTCCGATGCTTCACTTCAGGTTTACTGTATACTTTGGACCTTCGTATTGACGATGAAACACAGAAATTGCATCCGAATTAAATACAAAAGGTACAATGCCGACTTAAGTACAAGAGGACTGACACTCTAACTATCTATGATTTGAACCTCTCCAGTGAGTCCAGTTTTAGATTCCGATGCTTCACTTCAGGTTTACCGTTTAACTTGGACCTTCTTATTGACGATGAAACACAGAAATTGCATCCGAATTTAATACAAAAGGCACAATGCTGACTTAAGTACAAGAGGATTGACACTCTAACTTTCTATGATTTGAACCTCTCCTGTGTGTCCAGTTTTAGATTCCGGTGCTTCACTTCATGTTTACTGTATACCTTGGACCTTCTTATTGACGATGAAGCACAGAAATTGCATCGGAATTAAATTCAAGCGGCACCTTGCCGACTTAAGTACAAGAGGACTGACACTCAAACTTTCTTTGATTTAAACCTCTCCTATGAGTCCAGTTTTAGATTCCGATGCTTCACTTCAGGTTTACTGTATACCTTGGACCTTCTTATTGACGATGAACTACAGATATTGCATCGGAATTAAATTCAAAAGGCACAATGCCGACTTAAGTACAAGAGGACTGACACTCTAACCTTTTATGATTTGAACCTCTCCTGTGAGTCCAGTTTTAGATTCCGGTGCTTCACATCAGGTTTACTGTATACCTTGGACCTTCTTATTGACGATGAAGTACAGAAATTGCATCGGAATTAAATTCTTAAGGCACAATGCCGACTTAAGTACAAGGAGACTCTCTCTTCTTACTATCTATGTTATGAACCTTTTGTGTGAGAGCAGTTTTAGATTCCGATGTCTCACTTCAGGTTTACTGTATCCCTTTGACGTTCATATTGACGATGAATCCCAGAAATAGCATCGTAATTAAATACAAAAGTAACAATGCTGACTTCAGTGCAAGGAGACTGACTCTTCTTACTATCTATGTTATGATCCTTTAGTGTGAGAGCAGTTTTAGATTCCGATGCTTCACTTCAGGTTTACTGTATACCTTGGACCTTCTTATAGACGATGAAGCACAGAAATTGCATCGGAATTAAATTCAAAACGCACAATGCCGACATAAGTACAAGAGGACTGACACTCTAACGTTCTATGATATGAACCCCCCCCGGGTAGTCAAGTTTTAGATTCCGATGCTTCACTTCAGGTTTACTGTATCCCTTGGACCTTCATATTGACGATGAAACCCAGAAATTGCATCGTAATAAAATACAAAAGCCACAATGCCGACTTCAGTACAAGGAGACTGTCTCTTCTTACTATCTATGTTATGAACCTTTTGTGTGAGAGCAGTTTTAGATTCCGATGCTTCACTTCAGGTTTACTGTATACCTTGGACCTACTTATTGACGATGAAGCACAGAATTTGCATCTGAATTAAATTCAAAATTCACAATGCCGACTAAAGTACAAGAGGACTGACACTCTAACTTTCTACGATTTGAACCTCTCCTGTGAGTCCAGTTTTAGTTTCCAATGCTTCACTTCTGGTTTACTGTATACCTTGGACCTTCTTATTGACGATGAAGCATAGAAATTGCATCGGAATTAAATTCAAAAGGCGCAATGCCGTCTTAAGTACAAGTGGACTGACACTCTAAATTTCTATCAATTGAACCTCTCCTGTGAGTCCAGTTATAGATTCCGATGCTTCACTTAAGGTTTACTGTATACCTTGGACCTTCGTATTGACGATGAAACACAGAAATTGCATCGGAATTAAATTCAAAATGCACAATGCCGACTTAAGTACAAGAGGACTCACACTCTAACTTTCTATGATTTGAACCTCTCCTGTGAGTTCAGTTTTAGATTCCGATGCTTAACTTTAGGTTCACTGTATACCTTGTCCTTCTTATTGACCATGAAGCACAGATATTGCATCGGAATTAAATTCAAAATGCACAAGGCCGACTTAAGTACAAGAGGACTGACACTCTAACTTTCTACGATTTGAACCTCTCCTGTGAGTCCAGGTTTAGATTCTGATACCTCACTTCTGGTTTACTGTATATCTTGGACCTTCTTATTGACGATGAAGCATCGAAATTGCATCAGAATTAAATTGAAAAGGCACAATTCCAACTTAAGTACAAGTGGACTGACACTCTAACTTTCTATGATTTGAACCTCTCCTGTGAGTCCAGTTTTAGATTCCGATGCGTCACTTCAGATTTACTTTATACCTTGGACCTTCTTATTGACGATGAAGCATTGAAATTGCATCGGAATTAAATTCAAAAGGCACAAAGCCGACTAACGTACAAGAGGACTGACTCTTCTCACTATCTATGATATGAACCTTTAGTGTGAGAGCAGTTTTAGATTCCGATGCACAACTTCAGGTTTACTGAATACCTTGGACCTTCTTATTGACGATGAAACACAGAAATTGCATCGGAATTAAATTCAAAATGCACAATGCCGACTTTAGTACAAGTGGACTGACACTCTAACTTTCTACGATTTGAACCTCTCCTGTGAGTCCAGGTTTAGATTCCGATGCTTCATTTCTGGTTTACTGTATACCTTGGACCTTCTAATTGACGATGAAACACAGAAATTGCATCGGAATTAATTAAAAATGCACAATGCCGACTTAAGTACAAGAGGACTGACACTCTAACTTTCTACGATTTTAACCTCTCCTGTGAGTCCAGTGTTAGATTCCGATGCTTCACTTCTGGTTTACTGTATACCTTGGACCTTCTTATTGACGATGAAGCATTGAAATTGCATCGGAATTAAATTCAAAAGGCACAAAGCCGACTTAAGTACAAGTGGACTGACACTCTAACTTTCTATGATTTGAACCTCTCCTGTGAGTCCAGTTTTAGATTCCGATGCTTCACTGCAGATTTATTGTATCCCTCGCACCTTCTAACTGACAATGTTACACAGAAATTGCAACGTAATTAAATACAAAAGGCACAATGCCGACTTCAGTACAAGAAGACTGACTCCTCTTCTTATCTATGTTATGATCCTTTTGTGTGTGACCAGTTTTAGATTCCGATGCTTCACTTCAGGTTTACAGTATCTTATGGACCTTCATATTGACGATGAAACACAGAAATTGCATCGTAATTAAATACAAAAGCCACAATGCCGACTTCAGTACAAGGAGACTGACTCTTCTTACTATCTATGTTATGAACCTTTAGTGTGAGAGCAGTTTTAGATTCCGATGCTTCACTTCAAGTTTACTGTATACCTTGGACCTTCTTATTGACGATGAAGCACAGAAATTGCATTGGAATTAAATTCAAAATGAACAATGCCGACTTAAGTACAAGAGGACTGACACTCTAACTTTCTACGATTTCAACCTCTCCTGTGAGTCCAGTTTTAGATTCCGATGCTTCACTTCAGGTTTACTGTATACCTTGGACCTTCCTATAGACGATGAAGTACAGAAATTGCATCGGAATGAAATTCTTAAGGCACAATGCCGACTTAAGTACAAGAGGACTGACCATCTAACTTTCTGTGATTTGAAACTCTCCTGTGAATCCAGTTTTAGATTCCGATGCTTCACTGCAGATATATTGTATCCCTTGCACCTTCTAATTAACTATGAAACACAGAAATTGCATCGTAATTAAATACAAAACGCACAATGCCGACTTTGGTACAAGCAGACTGACTCCTCTTACTAACTATGTTATGAACTTTTAGTGTGACACCAGTTTTAGACTCCGATGCTTCACTGCAGGTTTACTGTATCCCTTGCACCTTCATATTGACGATAGAACAAAGAAATTGCATCGTAATTAAATACAAAAGCCACAATGCCGACTTCAGTACAAGGAGTCTGACCCTTCTTACTATCTATGTTATGAACCTTTAGTGTGAGAGCAGTTTTAGATTCCGATGCGTCACACCAGGTTTACTGTATACCTTGGACCTTTTTATTGACGATGAAGCATAGAACTTGCATCGGAATTAAATTCAAAATGAACAATGCCGACTTAAGTACAAGAGGACTGACACTCTAACTTTCTGCGATTTCAACCTCTCCTGTGAGTCCAGTTTTAGATTCCGATGCTTCACTACAGGTTTACTGTATACCTCGGACCTTCTTATTGACGATGATGCAAAGAAATTGCATCGGAATTAAATTCAAAAGGCACAATGCCGACTTAAGTACAAGAGGACTGACATGCTAACTTTCAATGATTTGAACCTGCCCTGTGGGTCAAATTTAGATTCTGAAGGTTCACTTCAGGTTTACCGTATCACGTGGACCTTCTTATTGACGATGAAGCACAGAAATTGCATCGGAATTGAATTCAAAAGGCACAATGCCGACTTAAGTACAAGAGAACTGACACTCTAGCTTTCTATGATTTGATCCTCTCCTGTGACTCCAGTTTTAGATTCCGATGCTTCACTTCAGGTTTTCTGTATCCCTTGGACCTTCTTATTGACGAAGAACCACAGAAATTGCATCCGAATTTTATACAAAAGGCACAATGCCGACTAATTTAAAAGAAGACTGACTCATCTTACTGTCTTTGTTGTGAACCTCTCCTGTGAGACCAGTTTTGTATTCCGATGCTTCACTTCAGGTTTAATGTATCCCTTGGGCCTTCTTATTGACTATGAAACACAGAAATTGCATCCGAATTTAATACAAAAGGCACAATGCTGACTTAAGTACAAGAGGACTGACACTCTAACTTTCTATGATATGAACCTTTCCTGAGAGTAAAGTTTTAGATTCCGATGCTTCACTTCAGGTTTACTGTATCCCTTGTACCTTCTTATTGACGATGAAACAAAGAAATTGCATCCGAATTTAATTCAAAAGGCACAATGCCGACTTAATTACAAGAGGACTGACACTCTAACTTTCTATGATTTGAACCTCTCCTGAGAGTCCAGTTTTAAACTCCGATGCTTCACATCAGGTTTACTGTATCACTTGGACCTTCTTATTGACGATGAAACACAGAAATTGCATCCGATTTAAATACAAAAGGCACTATGCCGACTGAAGTACAAGAGGACTCTCACTTCTTACTGTGTGTGATTAGAACCTTTCCTGTGAGACCAGTTTTAGATTCCGATGCTTCACTTCAGGTTTACTGTATCCCTTGGACCTTCTTATTGACGATGAAGCACAGATATTGCAACGGAATTGAATTCAAAAGGCACAATGCCGACTTAAGTACAAGAGGACTGACACTCTAACTTTCTATAATATGAACCTTTCCTGAGAGCCCAGTTTTATATTCCGATGCTTCACCACAGGTTTAGTGTATCCCTTGGGCCTTCTTATTGACAATGAAACACAGAAATTTAATCCGAATTTAACACAAAAGGCACAAAGCCGACTTAAGTACTAGAGAACTGACACTCAAACTTTCTATAATTTGAACATCTGCTGTGAGTCCAGTTTTAGATTCCGATGCTTCACTTCAGGTTTACTGTATCCCTTGGACCTTCTTATTGACGATGAAACACAGAAATAGCATCCGAATTTAATTCAAAAGGCACAATGCCGGTTAAGTACAAGAAGACTGAACTGACACTCAAACTTTCTATAATTTGAACATCTGCTGTGAGTCCGGTTTTAGATTCCGATGCTTCACTTCAGGTTCACTGTATCCCTTGGACCTTCTTATTGACGATGAAACACAGAAATAGCATCCGAATTTAATACAAAAGGCACAATGCCGACTTAAGTACAAGAAGACTGACTCTTCTTACTGTCTTTGTTTTAACCCTTCCTGTGAGACCAGTCTTAGATTCCGATGCTTCACTTCAGGTTTACAGTATCCCTTGGACCTTCTTATTGACGTTAAAACACAGAAATTGCATCCGAATTTAATACAAAAGGTACAATGCCGACTTAAGTACAAGAGGGCTGACACTTTAACTTTCTATTATTTAAACCTCTCCTGTGAGTCCAGATTTAGATTCCGATGCTTCACTTCAGGTTTACTGTATCCCTTGGACCTTCTTATTGACGATGAAACACTGAAATTGCATTCAAATTTAATACAAAAGGCACAATGCCGACTTAAGTACAAAAGGACTGACACTCTAACTTTCTACAATTTGAACCTCTGCTGTGAATCCATTATTAGATTCCGATGCTTCACTTCAGGTTTACTGTATCCCTTGGACCTTCATATTGTCGATGAAACACAGAAATTGCATCCGAATTTAATACAAAAGGCACAATGCCGACTTAAGTACAAGAGGACAGACTCTCTAACTTTCTATGATTTGAACCTCTCCTGTGAGTCAAGTTTTAGATTCCGAGGCTTCCCTTCAGGTTTACTGTATCCCTTGGACCATGTTATTGAAGATGAAGCACAGAAATTGTATGGGAATTAAATTCAAAAAACACAATGCCGACTTAAGTACAAGAGGACTGACACGCAAACTTTCTATGATTTCAACCACTCCTGTGAGTCCAGTTTTAGACTCCGATGCCTCACTTCAGGTTTACTGTATCCCTTGGGCCTTCTTATTGACGATGAAACACAGAAATTGCATCCGAATTTAATACAAAAGGCACAATGCCGACTTAAGTACAAGAGGACTGACAGTCTAACTTTCTTTAATTTGAACCTCTGCCGTGAGTGCAGTTTTAGATTCCGATGCTTCACTTCAGGTTTACTGCATCCCTTGGACCTTCTTATTGACGATGAAACACAGAAATTGATTCCGAATTAAATACAAAAGGCACAATGCCGACTTAAGTACAAGAAGACTGACTCTTCTTACTGTCTTTGTTTTGAACCTTTCCTATGAGACCAGTTTTAGATTCTGATGCTTCACTACAGGTTTACTGTATCCCTTGGTCCTTGTTATTGAAGATGAAGCAAAGAAATTATATCGGAATTAAATTCAATAGGCACAATGCCGACTTAAGTAAAAGAGGACTGACACGCTAACTTTCTATGAATTGAACCTCTCCTGTGAGTCAAGTTTTAGATTCCGATGCTTCACTTCAGGTTTACTGTATCCCTTTTTACCTTGTTATTGACGATGAAGCAAAGAAATTATATCGGAATTAAATTCAATAGGCACAATGCCGATTTAAGTAAAAGAGGACTGACACGCTAACTTACTATGATTTGAACCTCCCCTGTGAGTCCTGTTTTCGATTCCGATGCTTCACTTCAGTTTTACTGTATCCCTTGAACCATCTTATTGACGATGAAACACAGAAACCGCATCCGAAATTAATACAAAATGCACAATGCCGACTTAAGTACAAGAGGACTGACACACTAACTTTCTATGATTCAAACTTCTCCTGTGAGTCCAGTTTTGGATTCCGATGCTTCACTTCAGGTTTACTGTATACCTTGGACCTTCCTATTGACGATGAAGTACAGAAATTGCATCGGAATTAAATTCTTAAGGCACAATGCCGACTTCAGTACAAGGGGACTGACACTCTAACTTTCTATGATTTGAAACTCTCCTGTGAATCCAGTTTTAGATTCCGATGCTTCACTGCAGGTATATTGTATCCCTTGCACCTTCTAATTAACTATGAAACACAGAAATTGCATCGTAATTAAATACAAAAGGCACAATGCCGACTTTGGTACAAGAAGACTGACTCCTCTTACTATCTATGTTATGAACTTTTAGTGTGAGACCAGTTTTAGATTCCGATGCTTCACTGCAGGTTTACTGTATCCCTTGCACCTTCATATTGACGATAGAACAAAGAAATTGCATCGCAATTAAATACAAAAGCCACAATGCCGACTTCAGTACAAGGAGTCTGATCCTTCTTACTATCTATGTTATGAACCTTTAGTATGAGAGCAGTTTTAGATTCCGATGCGTCACACCAGGTTTACTGTATACCTTGGACCTTCTTATTGACGATGAAGCATAGAACTTGCATCGGAATTAAATTCAAAAGGCACAATGCCGACTTAAGTACAAGAGGTCTGTCATGCTAACTTTCAATGATTTGAACCTGTCCTGTGGGCCAAATTTAGATTCCGAAGGTTCACTTCAGGTTTACCGTATCACGTGGACCTTCTTATTGACGATGAAGCACAGAAATTGCATCGGAATTGATTTCAAAAGGCACAATGCCGACTTAAGTACAAGAGAACTGACACTCTAGCTTTCTATGATTTGATCCTCTCCTGTGACTCCAGTTTTAGATTCCGATGCTTCACTTCAGGTTTTCTGTATCCCTTGGACCTTCTTATTGACGAAGAAACACAGAAATTGGATCCGAATTTTATACAAAAGGCACAATGCCGACTAATGTAAAAGAAGACTGACTCATCTTACTGTCTTTGTTGTGAACCTCTCCTGTGAGACCAGTTTTGTATTCCGATGCTTCACTTCAGGGTTAATGAATCCCTTGGACCTTCTTATTGACTATGAAACACAGACATTGCATCCGAATTTAATACAAAAGGCACAATGCTGACTTAAGTACAAGAGGACTGACACTCTAACTTTCTATGATATGAACCTTTCCTGAGAGTAAAGTTTTAGATTCCGATGCTTCACTTCAGGTTTACTGTATCCCTTGGACCTTCTTATTGACGATGAAACACAGAAATTGCATCCGAATTTAATTCAAAAGGCACAATGCCGACTTAATTACAAGAGGACTGACACTCTAACTTTCTATGATTTGAACCTCTCCTGAGAGTCCAGTTTTAAACTCCGATGCTTCACATCAGGTTTACTGTAACCCTTGGACCTTCTTATTGACGATGAAACACAGAAATTGCATCCGATTTAAATACAAAAGGCACTATGCCGACTGAAGTACAAGAGGACTCTCACTTCTTACTGTGTGTGATTAGAACCTTTCCTGTGCGACCAGTTTTAGATTCCGATGCTTCACTTCAGGTTTACTGTATCCCTTGGACCTTCTTATTGACGATGAAGCACAGAAATTGCAACGGAATTGAATTCAAAAGGCACAATGCCGACTTAAGTACAAGAGGACTGACACTCTAACTTTCTATAATATGAACCTTTCCTGAGAGCCCAGTTTTATATTCCGATGCTTCACTTCAGGTTTAGTGTATCCCTTCGGCCTTCTTATTGACAATGAAACACAGAAATTGCATCCGAATTTAACACAAAAGGCACAATGCCGACTTAAGTACTAGAGAACTGACACTCAAACTTTCTATAATTTGAACATCTGCCGTGAGTCCAGTTTTAGATTCCGATGCTTCACTTCAGGTTTACTGTATCCCTTGGACCTTCTTATTGACGATGAAACACAGAAATAGCATCCGAATTTAATACAAAAGGCACAATGCCGACTTAAGTACAAGAAGACTGACTCTTCTTACTGTCTTTGTTTTTACCATTCCTGTGAGACCAGTCTTAGATTCCGATGCTTCACTTTAGGTTTACAGTATCCCTTGGACCTTCTTATTAACGATGAAACACAGAAATTGCATCCGAATTTAATACAAAAGGCACAAAGCCGACTTAAGTACAAGAGGACTGACACTTTAACTATCTATTATTTAAACCTCTCCTGTGAGTCCAGATTTAGATTCCGATGCTTCACTTCAGGTTTTCTGTATCCCTTGGACCTTCTTATTGACGATTAAACACTGAAATTGCATTCAAATTTAATACAAAAGGCACAATGCCGACTTAAGTACAAAAGGACTGACACTCTAACTTTCTACAATTTGAACCTCTGCTGTGAATCCATTATTAGATTCCGATGCTTCACTTCAGGTTTACTGTATCCCTTGGACCTTCATATTGTCGATGAAACACACAAATTGCATCCGAATTTAATACAAAAGGCACAAAGCCGACTTGAGAACAAGAAGACTGACTCTTCTTACTGTCTTTGTTTTAAACCTTTCCTGTGAGACCAGTCTTAGATTCCGATGCTTCACTTCATTTTTACTGTATCCCTTGGACCATGTTATTGACGATGAAGCACAGAAATTGCATCGGAATTAAATTCAAAAAACACAATGCCGACTTAAGTACAAGAGGACTGACACGCAAACATTCTATGATTTCAACCACTCCTGTGAGTCCAGTTTTAGACTCCGATGCCTCACTTCAGGTTTACTGTATCACTTGGACCTTCTTATTGACGATGAAACACAGAAATTGCATCCGAATTTAATACAAAAGGCACAATGCCGACTTAAGTACAAGAGGACTGACAGTCTAACTTTCTTTAATTTGAACCTCTGCCGTGAGTCCAGTTTTAGATTCCGATGCTTCACTTCAGGTTTACTGCATCCCTTGGACCTTCTTATTGACGATGAAACACAGAAATTGATTCCGAATTAAATACAAAACGCACAATGCCGACTTATGTACAAGAAGACTGACTCTTCTTACTGTCTTTGTTTTGAACCTTTCCTGTGAGACCAGTTTTAGATTCCGATGCTTCACTACAGATTTACTGTATCCCTTGGTCCTTGTTATTGACGATGAAGCAAAGAAATTATATCGGAATTAAATTCAATAGGCACAATGCCGACTTAAGTAAAAGAGGACTGACACGCTAACTTTCTATGAATTGAACCTCTCCTGTGAGTCAAGTTTTAGATTCCGATGCTTCACTTCAGTTTTACTGTATCCCTTTTTACCTTGTTATTGATGATGAAGCAAAGAAATTATATCGGAATTAAATTCAATAGGCACAATGCCGACTTAAGTAAAAGAGGACTGACACACTAACTTTCTATGATTCGAACCTCCCCTGTGAGTCCAGTTTTCGATTCCGATGCTTCACTTCAGCTTTACTGTATCCCTTTAACCATCTTATTGACGATGAAACACAGAAACCGCATCCGAAATTAATACAAAATGCACAATGCCGACTTAAGTACAAGAGGACTGACACTTTAACTTTCTATGATATTAACCTCTCCTGTGAATCCAGTTTTAGTTTCCTATGCTTCACTTCAGGTTTACTGTATCCCTTGGACCTTCTTATTGACGATGAGACACAGAAATTGCATCCGAATTTAATACAAAAGGCACAATGCCGACTGAAGTACAAGAGGACTGTCTCTTCTTACTGTCTAAGAATAGAACCTTTCCTGTGAGACCAGATTTAGATTCCGATGCTTCACATCAGGTTTACTGTATCCCTTGGTCCTTCTTATTGACTATGAAACACAGAAATTGCATCTGAATTTAATACAAAAGGCACAATGCCGACTTAAGTACAAGAGGACTGACACTCTAACTTTCTATAATATGAACCTTTCCTGAGAGTCCAGTTGTGGATTCAGATGCTTCACTTCAGGTTTACTGTATCCCTTGGACCTCCTTATTGACAATGAAACACTGAAATTGCATCTGAATTTAACACAATATGCACAATGCCGACTTAAGTACAAGAGGACTGACACTCTAACTGTCTATAATTTGTACCGATGCCGTGAGTCCAGTTTTAGATTCCGATGCTTCACTTCAGATTTACTGTATCCCTTGGACCTTCTTATTGACGTTGAAACACAGAAATTGCATCCGAATTAAATACAAAAGGCACAATGCCGACTGACGTACAAGAGGACTGTCACTTCTTACTGTCTACGATTAGAACCTTTCCTGTGAGACCAGATTTACATTCCGATGCGTCACATCAGGTTTACTGTATACTTTGGACCTTGTAATTGACGATGAAACACAGAAGTTGCATCCGAATTTAACTCCAAAGTTACAATGCCGACTTAAGTACGAGAAGACTGACACCCTAACTTTCTATGATTTGAACCTCTCCTATGAGTCCGGTTTTAGATTTCGATGCTTCACTTCAGGTCTACTGGTTACCTTGGACCTTCTTATTGACGATGAAACACAGAAAATGCATCCGAACTAAATACAAAAGGCACAATGCCGACTTAAGTACAAGAGGTTTGACGCTCTAACTTTCTATGATTTGAACCTCTCCTGTGAGTCCAGTTTTTGATTCCGCTGTTTCACGTCTGGTTCACTGTATCCCTTGGACCTTCTCATTGACGATGAAGCACAGAAATTGGAACGAAATTGATCTCAAAAGGCACAATGCCGACTTAAGTACAAGAGGACTGACACTCTAACCTATAATTTGGACCTCTGCCGTGAGTCCAGTTTCAGATTCCGATGCTTCACTTCAGGTTTACTGTATCCCTTGGACCTTCTTATTGACGATGAAACACAGAAATTGCATCCGAATTAAATACAAAAGGCACAATGCCGACTGAAGTACAAGAGGACTGTCTCTTCTTACTGTCTATGAATAGAACGTTTCCTGTGAGACCAGATTTAGATTCCGATGCTTCACATCAGGTTTACTGTATCCCTTGGTCCTTCTTATTGACTATGAAACACAGAAATTGCATCCGAATTTAATACAAAAGGCACAATGCCGACTTAAGTACAAGAGGACTGACACTCAAACTTTCTAAAATATGAACCTTTCCTGAGAGTCCAGTTTTAGATTCTGATGCTTCACTTCAGGTTTACTGTATCCCTTGGACCTTCTTATAGACTTATGAAACACAGAAATTGCATCCGAATTTAATTCAAAAGGCACAATGCCGACTTAAGTACAAGAGGACTGACACGCAAACTTTCTATGATTTGAACCTCACCTGTAAGTCCAGTTTTCGACTCCGATGCTTCACCTCAGGTTTCCTGTATCCCTTGGTCCTTCTTATTGACGATGAAACTCAGAAATTGCATCCGAATTTAATACAAAAAACAAAATGCCGACTTCAGTACAAGAGGACTGACACTCTCATTTACTATGATTTGAACCTTTCCTGTGATTCCAGTTTTAGATTCCGATGCTTCACTTCAGGTTTACTGTATCCCTTGGACCTTCTTATTGACAATGAAACACAGAAATTGCATCCGAATTTAATCCAAAAGGCACAATGCCGACTTAAGTACAAGAGGACTGACACTTTAACTTTCTATGATTTGAACCTTTCCTGTGAGTCCAGTTTTAGATTCCGATGCTTCTATTCAGGTTTACTGTACTCCTTGGACCTTCTTATTGACGATGAAACACAGAAAATGCATCTGTATATAATACAAAAGGCACAATGCCGACTTAAGAACAAGAGGACTGACACTCTAAGTTTCTATAGTTTGAACCTCTGCTGTAACTCCAGTTTCAGATTCCGATGCTTCACTTCAGGTTTACTGTATCCCTTGGACCTTCTTATTGATGATGATGCAAAGAAATTGCACCGGAATTAAATTCAAAAGGCACAATGCCGACTTAAGTGCAAGAGGACTGACATGCTAACTTTCAATGATTTGAACCTCTCATGTGAGTCCAGTTTTAGACTCCGATGCTTCACTTCAGGTTTACTGTATCCCTTGGACCTTCTTATTGACGATGAAACACAGAAATTCCATCCGAATTTAATACAAAAGGCACAATGCCAACTTAAGTGCAAGAGGATTGACACTCTAACAATCTATAATTTGAACCTCTGCTGTGAGCCTAGTTTTAGATTCCGATGCTTCACTTCAGGTTTACTGTATCCCTTGGACCTTCTTATTGACAATAAAACACAGAAATTGCATCCGAATTTAATACAAAAGCACAATGCCGACGTAAGTACAAGAGGACTGGCACTCTAACTTTCTATGATTTGAACCTCTCCTGTGGGTCAAATTTAGATTCCGAAGCTTCACTTCCGGTTTTCCGTATCACTTGGGCCTTCTTATTGACGATGAAGCACAGAAATTGCATCGGAATTAAATTCAAAAAGCACAATGCCGACTTAAGTACAAGAGGACTGACTCTCTAGCTTTCTAGGATTTGATCCTCTCCTGTGAGTCCAGTTTTAGATTCCGATGCTTCACTTCAGGTTTTCTGTATCCCTTGGACCTTCTTATTGACGAAGAAACACAGAAATTGCATCCGAATTTTATACAAAAGGCACAATGCCGACTTATGTAAAAGAAGACTGACTCTTCTTACTGTCTTTGCTTTGAACCTCTCCTGTGAGACCAGTTTTATATTCCGATGCTTCACTTCAGGTTTACTGTATCCCTTGGACCTTCTTATTGACTATGAAACACAGAAATTGCATCCGAATTTAATACAAAAGGCACAATGCCGATTTAAGTACAAGAGGACTGACACTCTAACTTTCTATGATATGAACCTTTCCTGAGAGTCCAGTTTTAGATTCTGATGCTTCACTTCAGGTTTACTGTATCCCTTGGTCCTTCTTATTGACGATGAAACACAGAAATTGCATCCGAATTAAATTCAAACGCACAATGCAGACTTAAGTACAAGAGGACTGACACGCTAACTTTCTATGATTTGAACCTCACCTGTAAGTCCTGTTTTAGACACCGAAGCTTCACCTCAGGTTTACTGTATACCTTGGACCTTCTTATTGACGATGAAACTCAGAAATTGCATCCGAATTTAATACAAAAGGCAATATGCTGACTTCAGTACAAGAGGACTGACATTCTAACTTTCTATGATTTGAACCTTACCTGTGAGTCCAGTTTCAGATTCCGATGCATCACTTCAGGTTTACTGTATCTCTTGGACCTTCTTATTGACGATGAAACGCAGAAATGGCATCGGAATTAAATACAAATGGCACAATGCCGACTTAAGTACAAGAAGATTGACTCTTCTTACTGTCTTTGCTTTGAACCTTTCCTGTGAGACCAGTTTTAGATTCCGATAATTCACTTCAGGTTTACTGTATCCCTTGGACCTTGTTATTGACGATGAAGCAAAGAAATTATATCGGAATTAAATTCAGTAGGCACAATGCCGACTTAAGTGAAAGAGGACTGACACGCTAACTTTCTATGATTTGAACCTCTCCTGTGAGTCAAGTTTTAGATTCCGATGCTTCCCTTCATGTTTACTGTATCCCTTGGACCTTGTTATTGAAGATGAAGCACAGAAATTGCATCGGAATGAAATTCAAAAAACACAATGCCGACTTAAGTACAAGAGGACTAACTCGCTAACTTTCTATGATTTGAACCACTCCTGTGAGTCCAGTTTTAGACTCCGATGCCCCACTTCAGGTTTACTGTATCCCTTGGACCTTCTTATTGACGATAGAACACAGAAATTGCATACGAATTTAATACAAAAGGCACAATGCCGACTTAAGTACAAGATAACTGACAGTCTAACTTTCTTTAATTTGAACCTCTGCTGTGAGTCCAGTTTTAGATTCCGATGCTTCACATCAGGTTTACTGTAACCCTTGGACCTTGTTATTGACGATGAAGCAAAGAAATTATATCGGAATTAAATTCAATAGGCACAATGCCGACATAAGTAAAAGAGGACTGACACGTTAACTTTCTATAATTTGAACATCCTATCTGAGTCCAGTTTTAGATTCCGATGCTTCACTTCAGGTTTACTAAATCCCTTGGACCTTCTTATTGACGATGAAACACAGAAATTGCATCGGAATTTAATATAAAAGGCACAATGCCGACTTTAGTACAAGAGGACTTACACTCTAACTTTCTATGATATGGACCTTTCCTGTGAGTCCAGTTTTAGATTCCGATGCTTCACTTCATGTTCACTGTATCCCTTGGACTTTCTTACTGACGATGAAACACAGAAATTGCATCCGAATTTAATACAAAAGGTGCAATCCCGATATAAGTACAAGAGGACTGACACTTTAACATTCTATTATTCGAACCTCTCCTGTGAGTCCAGTTTTAGATTCCGATGCTTCACTTCAGTTTTACTGTATCCCTTGAACCTTCTTATTGACGATGAAACACAGAAATTGCAACCGAAATTAATACGAAAGGCACAATGCCGACTTAAGTACAAGAGGACTGACAGTCTAACTTTCTTTAATTTGAACCTCTGCCATGAGTCCAGTTTTAGATTCCGATGCTTCACTTCAGGTTTACTGTATCCCTTGGACCTTCTTATTGACGATGAAACACTGAAATTGCATCCGAATTTAATACAAAATGCACAATGCCGACTTAAGTACAAGAGGACTGACACTCTAACTTTCTATAATTTGTACCTCTGCCGTGACTCAAGTTTTAGATTCCGATGCTTCACTTTAGGTTTACTGTATCCCTTGGACCTTCTTATTGACGATGAAACACAGAAATTGCATCCGAATTAAATACAAAAAGCACAATGCCGACTTAAGTACAAGAGGACTGACAAGCCAAATTTCTATGATGTCAACCTCTCCTGTGAGTCCAGTTCTAGTTTCTGATGCTTCACTTCAGGTTTACTGTATCCCTTGGACCTTGTTATTGACGATGAAACACGGAAATTGCATCCGAATTAAATACAAAGGGCACAATGCCGACTAAAGTACAAGAGGACTGTTTCTTCCTACTGTCTATGAATAGAACCTTACCTGTGAGACCAGATTTAGATTCCGATGTGTCACATCAGGTTTACTGTATACCTTGGACCTACTAATTGACGATGAAACACAGAAATTGCATCCGAATTTAATTCAATAGCCACAATGCCGACTTAAGTACAAGAGGACTGACACTCTAACTTTCTATGATTTCAAGCTCTCCTGTGAGTCCGGTTTTGGATTTCGATGCTTCACTTCAGGTTTACTGTATACCTTGGACCTTCTTATTGACGATGAAACACAGAAAATGCATCCGAAATTAATACAAAAGGCACAATGCCGACTTAAGTACAAGAGGTTTGACGCTCTAACTTTCTATGAATTGAACCTCTCCTCTGAGTCCCGTTTTAGATTCCGCTGCTTCACGTCAGGTTTACTGTATCCCTTGGACCTTCTCATTGACAATGAAGCACAGAAATTGCGGCGGAATTGAACTCAAAAGGCACAATGCCGACTTAAGTGCAAGAGGACTGACACGCCAACTTTCTATGATGTGAACCTCTCCTGTGAGTCCAGTTTTAGACTCCGACGCTTCGCTTCAGGTTTACTGTATCCCTTGGACCTTCTTATTGACGATGAAGCACAGAAATTTAATCTGAATTAAATTCAAAAGGCACAATGCCGACTTTAGTACAAGAGGACTTACACTCTAACTTTCCATGATATGGACCTTTCCTGTGAGTCCAGTTTTAGATTCCGATGCTTCACTTCAGGTTTACTGTATCCCTTGGACCTTCTTACTGACGATGAAACACAGAAATTGCATACAAATATAATACAAAAGGCACAATGCCGACTTAAGTACAAGAGGACTGACACGCTAACTTTCTATGATTAGAACCTCTCCTGTGAGTCCAGTTTAAGACTCCGATGCATCACTTCAGGTTTACTGTATCCCTCGGTCCTTATTATTGACGATGAAACACAGAAATTGCATCCGAATTTAATTCAATAGCCACAATGCCGACTTAAGTACAAGAGGACTGACACTCTAACTTTCTATGATTTCAAGTTCTCCTGTGACTCCGGTTTTGGATTTCGATGCTTCACTTCAGGTTTGCTGTATACCTTGGACCTTCTTATTGACGATGAAACACAGACAATGCTTCCGAAATAAATACAAAAGGCACAATGCCGACTTAAGTAAAAGAGGTTTGACGCTCTAACTTTCTATGAATTGAACCTCTCCTCTGAGTCCAGTTTTAGATTCCGCTGCTTCACATCAGGTTTACTGTATACCTTGGACCTACTAATTGACGATGAAACACAGAAATTGCATCCGAATTTAATTCAATAGCCACAATGCCGACTTAAGTACAAGAGGACTGACACTTTAACTTTCTATTAATTGAACCTCTCCCGTGAATCCAGTTTTAAATTCCGATGCTTCACTTCAGGTTTACTGTATCCCTTGGACCTCCTTATTGACGATGAAACACTGAAATTGCATCCGAATTTAATACAAAATGCACAATGCCGACTTAAGTACAAGAGGACTGACACTCTAACTTTCTATAATTTGTACCTCTGCCGTGACTCCAGTTTTAGATTTCGATGCTTCACTTCAGGTTTACTGTATCCCTTGGACCTTGTTATTGACGATGAAACACAGAAATTGCATCCGAATCTAATACAAAGGGCACAATGCCGACTGAAGTACAAGAGTACTGTTTCTTCTTACTGTCTATGAATAGAACCTTTCCTGTGAGACCAGATTTAGTTTCCGATGGTTCACATCAGGGTTACTGTATACCTTGGACCTTCTAATTGACGATGAAACACAGAAATTGCATCCGAATGTAATTCAATAGCCACAAGGCCGACTTAAGTACAAGAGGACTGACACTCTAACTTTCTATGATTTCAAGCTCTCCTGTGAGTCCGGTTTTGGATTTCGATGCTTCACATCAGGTTTACTGTATACCTTGGACCTTCTTATTGACGATGAAACACAGAAAATGCATCCGAAATTAATACAAAGGCACAATGCCGACTTAAGTACAAGAGGTTTGACGCTCTAACTTTCTATGAATTGAACCTCTCCTCTGAGTCCAGTTTTAGATTCCGCTGCTTCACGTCAGGTTTTCTGTATCCCTTGGACCTTCTCATTGACAATAAAGCACAGAAATTGCAGCGGAATTGAACTCAGAAGGCACAATGCCGACTTAAGTACAAGAGGACTGACACGCCAACTTTATATGATGCGAACCTTTCCTGTGAGTCCAGTTTTAGACTCCGATGCTTCGCTTCAGGTTTACTGTATCCCTTGGACCTTCTTATTGACGATGAAACACAGAAATTGCACCCGAATTTTATACAAAAGGCAAAATGCCGACATAAGTACAAGAGGAGTGACTCTCTAACTTTCTATGATTTGAACCTGTCCAGTGAGTCCAGTTTTAGATTCCGATGTTCACTTCAGGTTTACTAAATCCCTTGGACCTTCTTATTGACGATGAAACACAGAAATTGCATCGGAATTTAATATAAAAGGCACAATGCCGACTTTAGTACAAGAGGACTTACACTCTGACTTTCTATGATATGGACCTTTCCTGTGAGTCCAGTTTTAGATTCCGATGCTTCACTTCATGTTCACTGTATCCCTTGGACCTTCTTACTGACGATGAAACACAGAAATTGCATCCGAATTTAATACAAAAGGTGCAATCCCGACATAAGTACAAGAGGACTGACACTTTAACATTCTATTGTTCGAACCTCTCCTGTGAGTCCAGTTTTAGATTCCGATGCTTCACTTCAGTTTTACTGTATCCCTTGAACCTTCTTATTGACGATGAAACACAGAAATTGCAACCGAAATTAATACGAAAGGCACAATGCCGACTTAAGTACAAGAGGACATACACTCTAACCTTCTATGATTTGAACCTCTCCTGTGAGTCAAGTTTTAGATTCCGATGCTTCCCTTCAGGTTTACTGTGTCCCTTGGACCTTGTTATTGAAGATGAAGCACAGCAATTGCATCGGAATTAAATTCAAAAAACACAATGCCGACATAAGTACAAGAGGACTGACACGCTAACTTTCTATAATTTGAACCACTCCTGTGAGTCCAGTTTTAGATTCCGATGCTTCACTTCAGGTTTACTGCATCCCTTGGACCTTCTTATTGACGATGAAACGCAGAAATGGCATCCGAATTAAATACAAAAGGCACAATGCCGACTTAAGTACAAGAAGACTGACTCTTCTTACTGTCTTTGCTTTGAACCTTTCCTGTGAGACCAGATTTAGATTCCGATGCTTCACTTCAGGTTTACTGTATCCCTTGGACCTCCTTATTGACGATGAAACACTGAAATTGCATCCGAATTTAATACAAAATGCACAATGCCGACTTAAGTACAAGAGGACTGACACTCTAACTTTCTATAATTTGTACCTCTGCCGTGACTCCAGTTTTAGATTCCGATGCTTCACTTTAGGTTTACTGTATCCCTTGGACCTTCTTATTGACGATGAAACACAGAAATTGCATCCGAATTAAATACAAAAGGCACAATGCCGACTTAAGTACAAGAGGACTGACAAGCCAAATTTCTATGATGTCAACCTCTCCTGTGAGTCCAGTTCTAGTTTCTGATGCTTCATTTCAGGTTTACTGTATCCCTTGGACCTTGTTATTGACGATGAAACACGGAAATTGCATCCGAATTAAATACAAAGGGCACAATGCCGACTAAAGTACAAGAGGACTGTTTCTTCCTACTGTCTATGAATGGAACCTTACCTGTGAGACCAGATTTAGATTCCGATGCTTCACATCAGGTTTACTGTATACCTTGGACCTACTAATTGACGATGAAACACAGAAATTGCATCCGAATTTAATTCAATAGCCACAATGCCGACTTAAGTACAAGAGGACTGACACTCTAACTTTCTATGATTTCAAGTTCTCCTGTGAGTCCGGTTTTGGATTTCGATGCTTCACTTCAGGTTTACTGTATACCTTGGACCTTCTTATTGACGATGAAACACAGAAAATGCATCCGAAATTAATACAAAAGGCACAATGCCGACTTAAGTACAAGAGGTTTGACGCTCTAACTTTCTATGAATTGAACCTCTCCTCTGAGTCCCGTTTTAGATTCCGCTGCTTCACGTCAGGTTTACTGTATCCCTTGGACCTTCTCATTGACAATGAAGCACAGAAATTGCGGCGGAATTGAACTCAAAAGGCACAATGCCGACTTAAGTGCAAGAGGACTGACACGCCAACTTTCTATGATGTGAACCACTCCTGTGAGTCCAGTTTTAGACTCCGACGCTTCGCTTCAGGTTTACTGTATCCCTTGGACCTTCTTATTGACGATGAAGCACAGAAATTTAATCGGAATTAAATTCAAAATGCACAATGCCGACTTTAGTACAAGAGGACTTACACTCTAACTTTCCATGATATGGACCTTTCCTGTGAGTCCAGTTTTAGATTCCGATGCTTCACTTCAGGTTTACTGTATCCCTTGGACCTTCTTACTGACGATGAAAACAGAAATTGCATACAAATATAATACAAAAGGCACAATGCCGACATAAGTACAAGAGGACTGACACGCTAACTTTCTATGATCAGAACGCCTCCTGTGAGTCCAGTTTTAGATTCCGATGCTTGACTTCATTTTTACGGTATCCCTTAGACCTTCTTATTGACTATGAAACACAGAAATTGCATCCGAATTTAATACAAAGGGCACAATGCCCAATTAAGTACAAGAGGACTGACACTTTGACATTCTATTAATTGAACCTCTCCTGTGAATCCAGTTTTAAATTCCGATGCTTCACTTCTGGTTTACTGTATCCCTTGGACCTCCTTATTGACGATGAAACACTGAAATTGCAACCGAATTTAATACAAAAGGCATAATGCCGACGTAAGTGCAAGAGGACTGACACTCTAACTTTCTATAATTTGTACCTCTGCCGTGAGTCCAGTTTTAGATTACCTGCATCACTTCAGGTTTACTGTATCCCTTGAAACTTCTTATTGACGATGAAACACAGAAATTGCATCCGAATTAAATACAAAAAGCACAATGCCGACTGAAGTACAAGAGTTCTGTCTCTTCTTACTGTCTACGATTAGAACCTTTCCTGTGAGACCAGATTTAGATTCCGATGCTTCACATCAGGTTTACTGTATCCCTTGGACATTTTTATTGACGATGAAACACAGAAATTGCATCCGAATTGAATACAAAAGGCGCAATGCCGACTTAAGTACAATAGGACTGACACTGTAACTTTCTATGATTTGAGCCTCTCCTGTGAGTCAAGTTTTAGATTCCGATGCTTCACTTCAGGTTTACAGTATCCCTTGGACCTTGTTATTGACGATGAAGCGCAGAAATTGCAACGAAAAAGAATTCAAAAATCACAATGCTGACTTAAGTAGATGAGGACTGACACGCAAAATTTCTATGATTTGAACCTCTCCTTGAGTCCAGCTTAAGACTCCGATGCTTCACTTCAGGTTTACTGTATCCCTTGGTCCTTCTTATTGACGATGAAACACAGAAATTGCATCCGAATTAAATGCAAAAGGCACAATGCCGACTGAAGTACAAGAGGACTGATTCTTCTTACTGTCTATGTTTAGAACCTTTACTGTGAGACCAGTTTTAGATACCGATGCTTCACTTCAGGTTTACTGTATACCTTGGACCTTCTAATTGACGATGAAACACAAACATTGCATCCGAATTTAATTCGAAAACCACAATGCCGTCTTACGTACAAGAGGACTGACCATCTATATTTCTATGATTGAAACCTCTCCAGTAAGTCCGGTTTTATTTTCCGATGCTTCACTTCAGGTTTACTGTATACCTGGGACCTTCTTATTGACGATAAAACACAGAAATAGCATCGGAATTAAATTCAAAAGGCACAATGCCCACTTAAGTACATGTGGACTGACACTCTAACTTTCTATGATCTGAACCTCTGCTGTGAGTCCAGTTTTAGATTCCGATGCTTCACTTCAGGTTTGCTGTATCCCTTGGACCTTCTTATTGACGATGAAACACAGAAATTGCATCCGAATTTAATACAAAAGGACCAACGCCGGCTTAAGTACAACAGGACTGACACTCTAACTTTCTATGATTTGAACCTTTCCTGTGAGTCCTGTTTTAGATTCCGATGCTTCACTTCAGGTTTACTGTATCCCTTGGACCATCTTATTGACGATGAAACACTGAAATTGTATCCGAATGTAATACAAAACGCACTATGCCGACTTAAGTACGAGAGGACTGACGCTCTAACTTTCGATAATTTGAACATCTGCTGTGAGTCCAGTTTTAGATTCCGATGGTTCACTTCAGGTTTACTGTATCCCTTGGACATTTTTATTGACGATGAAACACAGAAAATGCATCCGAATTTAATTCAAATGGCACAATGCCGACTTAAGTACAAGAGGACTGACACTCTAACTTTCTATGATTTGAACCTCTCCTGTGAGTCCAGGTTTAGATTCCGATGCTTCACTTCAGGTTTACTGTATTCCTTGGACGTTCTTATTGACGATGAAACACAGAAATTGCATCCGAATTTAATACAAAAGGCTCAATGCCGACTTAAGTACTGGAGGACTGCCACTCTAACTTTCTATGATTTGAACCTCTCCTGTGAGTCCACTTTTAGATTCCGATGCTTAACTTCAGGTTTACTGTACCCCTTGGACCTTTTTATTGACGATGAAACACAGATATTGCATCCGAATTTAATACAAAAGGCACAACGCCGACATAAGTACAAGAGGACGGACACTCCAACTTTCTATGATTTGAACTTCTCCTGTGAGTCCAGTTCTAGATTCCGCTGCTTCACTTCAGGTTTACTGTATACCTTGGACCTTCTTATTGACGATGATGCACAGAAATTGCATCGGAATTAAATTCAAAAGGCACAATGCCGACTTATGCACAAGAGTACTGACACTCTCACATCCTATGTTTTGAACCGCTCCTGTGTGTCCAGTTTTAGATTCCGATGCTTCACTTCAGGTATACTGTATCCCTTGGACCTTGTTATTGACGATGAAACACAGAAATTGCATCCGAATTTAATACAAAAGGCACAATGCCGACTTAAATACAAGAGCACTGACGCTCTAACTTTCTATGATTTGAACCTCTCTAGTTAGTCCAGTATTAGATTCCGATGCTTCACTTCAGGATTACTGTATCCCTTGGACCTTCTTATTGACGATGAAACACAGAAATTGCATCCGTATTTAATACAAAAGGCACAATGCCGACTTAAGTACAAGAGGACTGACACTTTAATTTTCTATTATTTGAACCTCTCCTGGGAGTCCAGTTTTAGATTCCGATGCTTCACATCAATTTTACTGTATCCCTTGGACCTTATTATTGACGATGAAACACAGATGTTGCATCCGAATTCAATACAAAAGGCGCAATGCCGACTTAAGTACAAGAGGACTGACACTCTAACGTACTATGATTTGAGCACCTCCTGTGAGTGAAGTTATAGATTCCGATGCTTCACTTCAGGTTTCCTGTATCCCTTGGACCTTGTTATTGACGATGAAGCACAGAAATTGCATCGGAATTGAATTCAAAAATCACAATGCCGACTTAAGTACAAGAGGACTGACACGCAAACTTCCTATGATTTGAACCTCACCTGTAAGTCCCATTTTAGACTCCGATGCTTCACTTCAGGTTTACTGTATCCCTTGGACCTTCTTATTGACGATGAAACACAGAAATTGCATCCGAATTTAATACAAATGGCACAATGCCGCCTTAAGTACAAGAGGACTGACTGTCTAACTTTCTATGATTTGAACCTGTCCTGTGAGTCCAGTTTTAGATTCCGATGCTTCACTTCAGGTTTACTGTATCCCTTGGACATTCTTACTGACGATGAAACACAGAAATTTCATCCGTATTTATTACAAAAGGCGCCATTCCGACTTAACTACCATAGGACTGAATCTCTAACTTTCTATGATTTCAACCTCTCCTGTGAGTCCAGTTTTAGATTCCGATGCTTCACTTCAGGTTTACTGTATCTCTTGGACCTTCTTATTGACAATGAAACTCAGAAATTGCATCCGAATTTGATACAAAAGGCACAATGCCGACTTAGGTACAAGAGGACTGACACTCTAACTTTCTATGATATGAACCTTTCGTGAGAGTCCAGTTTTAGATTCCGATGCTTCACTTCAGGTTTACTGTATACCTAGGACCTTCTTCGTGACGATGAAACACAGAACTCCCATCGGAATTAAATTCAAAAGGCACAATGCCGACTTAAGTACAAGAGATCTGACACTCTAATTTTCTATGATTTGAACATCTGCTGTGAGTCCAGTTTTAGATTCCGATGCCTCACTTCAGGTTTACTAAATACCTTGGACCTTCTAATTGACGATGAAACACAGAAATTGCATCCGAATTTAATTCAAAAGCCACAATGCCGACTTAAGTACGAGAGGACTGACACTCTAACTTTCTATGACTTGAACCTCTCCTGTGAGTCCGGTTTTAGATTTCGATGCTTCACTTCAGGTTTACTGTATACCTTGGACCTTCTTCGTGACGATAAAACACAGAACTCCCATCGGAATTAAATTCAAAAGGCACAATGCCGACTTAAGCACAAGAGATCTGACACTCTAACTTTCTATGATTTGAACCTCTGCTGTGAGTCCAGTTTTAGATTCCGATGCTTCACTTCAGGTTTACTGTATCCCTTGTACCTTCTTATTGGCGATGAAACACAGAAATTGCATCCGAATTTAATACAAATGGCACAATGCCGACTTAAGTATAAGATGACTGACACTCTAAATTTCTATGATTTGAACCTCTCCTGTAAGTCCACTTTTAGATTCCGATGCTTCACTTCAGGTTTACTGTATCCCTTGGACCTTCTTATTGACGATGAAACACAGATTTTGCATCCGATTTTAATGCAAAAGGCACAATGCCGACTTAAGTACAAGAGGACTGACATTCTAACTTTCTATGAATTGAACCTCTCCTGTGAGTCCAGTTTTAGATTTCGATGCCTCACTTCAGATTTGTTGTATCCCATGGACCCTCTTATTGACGATAAAACACAGAAATTGCTTTCGAATTTAATACAAAAGGCACAA
This sequence comes from Schistocerca americana, assembly GCF_021461395.2. Lineage (NCBI taxonomy): Eukaryota > Metazoa > Arthropoda > Insecta > Orthoptera > Acrididae > Schistocerca > Schistocerca americana. The sequence goes on along the minus strand of NC_060121.1, from coordinate 75,982,050 downwards.
TGTTGACTTAAGTACAGAGGACTGACAATATAACTTTCTATAATTTGAACCTCTGCTGTGAGGCCAGTTTTAGATTCTGATGGTTCACTTCAGGTTTGATGTATCCTTTGGACCTTCTTATTGACGATGAAACACAGAAAATGCATCCGAATTTAATACAAAAGACACAATGCCGACTTAAGTACAAGAGAACTGACGCACAAACTTTCTATGATTTGAAACTCTCCTGTGAGTCAAGTTTTAGATTCCGATGCTTCACTACAATTTTACTGTATCCCTTAGCCCTTGTTATTGACGATGAGGCACAGAAATTGCATCGGAAATAAATTCAAAAGGCACAATGCAGACTTAAGTAAAAGAGGACTGACACGCTAACTTTGTATGATTTGAGCCTCTCCGGTGAGTCCAGTTTTAGACTCCGATGCTTCACTTCAGGTTTACTGTATCCCTTGGACCTTCTTATTGACGATGAAACACAGAGATTGCATCCGAATTGAAAACAAATGGCACAATGCCGACTTAAGTACAAGAGGACTGACTCTCCAACTTCCTATGATTTGAACCTCTCCGGTGAGTCCAGTTTTAATGCCGATGCTTCACTTCTGGTTTACTGTATCCCTTGGACTATCTAATTGACGATGACACACAGAAATTGCATCCGAATATAATACAAAATGCGCAATGCCGACTTAAGTACAAGAGGACTGACACTCTAACTTTCTATGATTTGAACCTCTCCTGTGAGTCCAGTTTTAGATTCCGATGCTTCACTTCAGGTTTACTGTATCCCTTGGACCTTCTTATTGACGATGAAACACAGAATTTGCATCCGAATTTAATACAAAAGGCACAATGCCGACTTAAGTACATGTGGACTGAAACTCTAGCTATCTATGATGTGAACCTCACCTGTGAGTCCAGTTTTAGATTCCGATGCTTCACTTCAGGTTTACTGTATCCCTTCGACCTTCTTATTGACGATGAAACAGAGGAATTGCATCCGAATTAATTAAAAAGGCACAATGCCGACTTAAGTACAAGAGGACTGACACTCTAACGTACTATGATATGAACCTCTCATGTGAGTTTAGTTTTAGATTCCGATGCTTCACTTCAGGTTTACCGTATCCCTTGGACTTTCTTGTTGACGATGAAACACAGAAATGCATCCGAAATTAATACAAAAGACACAATGCCGACTTAAGTAAAAGAGGACTGACACGCCAACTTTCTATCATTTGAACCTCTCCCGTGAGTCCAGTTTTAGACTCCGATGCTTTACTTCAGGTTTACTGTATCCCTTGGACCTTCTTATTGACGATGAAACACAGAAATTGCATCCGAATTAAATACAAATGACACAATGCCGACTTAAGTACAAGAGGACTGACTCTCCAAATTTCTATGATTTGAACCTCTCCTGTGAGTCCGGTTTTAGATTTCGATGCTTCACTTCAGGTTCACTGTATCCCTTGGACCTTCTTATTGACGATAAAACACAGAAATTGCTTCAGAATTAAATTCAAAAGGCACAATGCCGACTTATGCAGAAGAGTACTGACACTCTCACATCCTATGTTTTGAACCGCTCCTGTGTGTCCAGTTTTATATTCCGATGCTTCACTTCAGGTATACTGTATCCCATGGACCTTGTTATTGACGATGAAACACAGAAATTGCATCCGAATTTAATACAAAAGGCACAATGCCGACTTAAATACAAGAGCACTGACGCTCTAACTTTCTATGATTTGAACCTCTCTAGTTAGTCCAGTATTAGATTCCGATGCTTCACTTCAGGATTACTGTATCCCTTGGACCTTCTTATTGACGATGAAACACAGAAATTGCATCCGTATTTAATACAAAAGGCACAATGCCGACTTAAGTACAAGAGGACTGACACTTTAATTTTCTATTATTTGAACCTCTCCTGGGAGTCCAGTTTTAGATTCCGATGCTTCACATCAATTTTACTGTATCCCTTGGACCTTATTATTGACGATGAAACACAGATGTTGCATCCGAATTCAATACAAAAGGCGCAATGCCGACTTAAGTACAAGAGGACTGACACTCTAACTTTCTATGATTTGAGCACCTCCTGTGTGTGAAGTTATAGATTCTGACGCTTCACTTCAGGTTTCCTGTATCCCTTGGACCTTGTTATTGACGATGAAGCACAGAAATTGCATCGGAATTGAATTCAAAAATCACAATGCCGACTTAAGTACAAGAGCACTGACACGCAAACTTCCTATGATTTGAACCTCACCTGTAAGTCCCATTTTAGACTCCGATGCTTCACTTCAGGTTTACTGTATCCCTGGGACCTTCTTATTGACGATGAAACACAGAAATTGCATCCGAATTTAATACAAATGGCACAATGCCGCCTTAAGTACAAGAGGACTGACTCTCTAACTTTCTATGATTTGAACCTGTCCTGTGAGTCCAGTTTTAGATTCCGATGCTTCACTTCAGGTTTACTGTATCCCTTGGACCTTCTTACTGACGATGAAACACAGAAATTTCATCCGTATTTAATACAAAAGGCGCCATTCCGACTTAACTACCAGAGGACTGACTCTCTAACTTTCTATGATTTCAACCTCTCCTGTGAGTCCAGTTTCAGATTCCGATGCTTCACTTCAGGTTTACTGTATCCCTTGGACCTCCTCATTGGCGATGAAACACAGAAATTGCATCCGAATTTAATACAAGAGGCACAATGCAGACTTAAGTACAAGAGGACTGACACTCTAACTTTCTATAAATGGAACCTCTGCTGTGAGTCTAGTTTTAGATTTCGATGCTTCACTTCAGGTTTACTGTATCCCTTGGACCTTCTTATTGACAATGAAACTCAGAAATTGCATCCAAATTTAAAACAAAAGGCACAATGCCGACTTAAGTACAAGAGGACTGACACTCTAACTTTCTATGATTTGAACCCCTCCTGTGCGTCAAATTTAGATTCCTAAGCGTCACTTCAGGTTTACCGTATCACTTGGACCTTCTTTTTGACGATGAAGCACAGAAATTCCATCGGAATTAAATTCAAAAGGCACAATGCCGACTTAAGTACAAGAGGACTGACACTCTAACCTTCTATGATTTGACCTCTCCTGTGAGTCCAGTTTTGGATACTGATGCTTCAGTTCAGGTTTACTGCATCCCTTGGACCTTCTTATTGACGATGAAACACAGAAATTGCATCCGAATTTTATACAAAAGGCACAATGCCGACTTAAGTACAAGAGGACGGACTCTTCTTACTTTCTTTGCTTTGAACCTCTCCTGTGAGACCAGTTTTAGATTCCGACGCTTCTCTTCAGGTTTACTGTATCCCTTGGACCTTCTTATTGACGATGAAACACAGAAATTGCATCCGAATTTAATACAAAAGGCACAATGCCGACTTAGGTACAAGAGGACTGACACTCTAACTTTCTATGATATGAACCTTTCCTGAGAGTCCAGTTTTAGATTCCGATGCTTCACTTCAGGTTTACTGTATACCTAGGACCTTCTTCGTGACGATGAAACACAGAACTCCCATCGGAATTAAATTCAAAAGGTACAATGCCGACTTAAGTACAAGAGATCTGACACTCTAATTTTCTATGATTTGAACCTCTGCCGTGAGTCCAGTTTTAGATTCCGATGCCTCACTTCAGGTTTACTAAATACCTTGGACATTCTAATTCACGATGAAACACAGAAATTGCATCCGAATTTAATTCAAAAGCCACAATGCCGACTTAAGTACGAGAGGACTGACACTCTAACTTTCTATGACTTGAACCTCTCCTGTGAGTCCGGTTTTAGATTTCGATGCTTCACTTCAGGTTTACTGTATACCTTGGACCTTCTTCGTGACGATGAAACACAGAACTCCCATCGGAATTAAATTCAAAAGGCACAATGCCGACTTAAGTACAAGAGATCTGACACTCTAACTTTCTATGATTTGAACCTCTGCTGTGAGTCCAGTTTTAGATTCCGATGCTTCACTTCAGGTTTACTGTATCCCTTGGACCTTCTTATTGGCGATGAAACACAGAAATTGCATCCGAATTTAATACAAATGGCACAATGCCGACTTAAGTATAATATGACTGACACACTAAATTTCTATGATTTGAACCTCTCCTGTGAGTCCACTTTTAGATTCCGATGCTTCACTTCAGGTTTACTGTATCCCTTGGACCTTCTTATTGACGATGAAACACAGATTTTGCATCCGATTTTAATGCAAAAGGCACAATGCCGACTTAAGTACAAGAGGACTGACATTCTAACTTTCTATGAATTGAACCTCTCCTGTGAGTCCAGTTTTAGATTTCGATGCCTCACTTCAGATTTGTTGTATCCCATGGACCCTCTTATTGACGATAAAACACAGAAATTGCTTCCGAATTTAATACAAAAGGCACAATGTTGACTTAAGTACAGAGGACTGACAATATAACTTTCTATAATTTGAACCTCTGCTGTGAGGCCAGTTTTAGATTCTGATGCTTCACTTCAGGTTTGATGTATCCCTTGGACCTTCTTATTGACGATGAAACACAGAAAATGCATCCGAATTTAATACAAAAGACACAATGCCGACTTAAGTACAAGAGAACTGACGCACAAACTTTCTATGATTTGAAACTCTCCTGTGAGTCAAGTTTTAGATTCCGATGCTTCACTACAATTTTACTGTATCCCTTAGCCCTTGTTATTGACGATGAGGCACAGAAATTGCATCGGAATTAAATTCAAAAGGCACAATGCAGACTTAAGTAAAAGAGGACTGACACGCTAACTTTCTATGATTTGAGCCTCTCCGGTGAGTCCAGTTTTAGACTCCGATGCTTCACTTCAGGCTTACTGTATCCCTTGGACCTTCTTATTGACGATGAAACACAGAGATTGCATCCGAATTGAAAACAAATGGCACAATGCCGACTTAAGTACAAGAGGACTGACTCTCCAACTTCCTATGATTTGAACCTCTCCGGTGAGTCCAGTTTTAGATGCCGATGCTTCACTTCTGGTTTACTGTATCCCTTGGACTATCTAATTGACGATGACACACAGAAATTGCATCCGAATTTAATACAAAATGCGCAATGCCGACTTAAGTACAAGAGGACTGACACTCTAACTTTCTATGATTTGAACCTCTCCTGTGAGTCCAGTTTTAGATTCCGATGCTTCACTTCAGGTTTACTGTATCCCTTCGACCTTCTTATTGACGATGAAACACAGGAATTGCATCCGAATTAATTACAAAAGGCACAATGCCGACTTAAGTACAAGAGGACTGACACTCTAACGTACTATGATATGAACCTCTCATGTGAGTTTAGTTTTAGATTCCGATGCTCCACTTCAGGTTTACTGTATCCCTTGGACCTTCTTGTTGACGATGAAACACAGAAATTGCATCCGAAATTAATACAAAAGGCACAATGCCGACTTAAGTAAAAGAGGACTGACACGCTAAGTTTCTATCATTTGAACCTCTCCCGTGAGTCCAGTTTTAGACTCCGATGCTTTACTTCAGGTTTACTGTATCCCTTGGACCTTCTTATTGACGATGAAACACAGAAATTGCATCCGAATTAAATACAAATGACACAATGCCGACTTAAGTACAAGAGGACTGACTCTCCAAATTTCTATGATTTGAACCTCTCCTGTGAGTCCGGTTTTAGATTTCGATGCTTCACTTCAGGTTCACTGTATCCCATGGACCTTCTTATTGACGATAAAACACAGAAATTGGATCCGAATTTAATACAAAAGGCACAATGTTGACTTAAGTACAGAGGACTGACACTATAACTTTCTATAATTTGAACCTCTGCTGTGAGGCCAGTTTTAGATTCTGATGCTTCACTTCAGGTTTGATGTATCCCTTGGACCTTCTTATTGACGATGAAACACAGAAAATGCACCCGAATTTAATACAAAAGGCACAATGCCGACTTAAGTACAAGAAAACTGACACACAAACTTTCTATGATTTGAACCTCTCCTGTGAGTCCAGTTTTAGATTCCGACGCTTCACTTCAGGTTTACTGTATCCGTTGGACCTTCTTATTGACGATGAAACACCGAAATTGCTTCCGAATTTAATACAAATGGCACAATGCCGACTTAAGTACAAGAGGACTGACACTCTAACTTTCTATGATTTGAACCTCTCCTGTGAGTCCACTTTAAGATTCCGATGCTTCACTTCAGGTTTACTGTATCCCTTGGACCTTCTTATTGACGATGAAACACAGATATTGCATCCGATTTTAATGCAAAAGGCACAATGCCGACTTAAGTACAAGAGGACTGACATTCTAACTTCCTATGATTTGAACCTCTCCTGTGAGTCCAATTTTTGATACCGATGCCTCACTTCAGATTTGCTGTATCCCATGGACCTTCTTATTGACGATAAAACACAGAAATTGGATCCGAATTTAATACAAAAGGCACAATGTTGTCTTAAGTACAGAGGACTGACACTATAACTTTCTATGATTTGAAACTCTCCTGTGAGTCAAGTTTTAGATTCCGATGCTTCACTACAATTTTACTGTATCCCTTAGCCCTTGTTATTGACGATGAGGCACAGAAATTGCATCGGAATTAAATTCAAAAGGCACAATGCAGACTTAAGTAAAAGAGGACTGACACGCTAACTTTCTATGATTTGAGCCTCTCCCGTGAGTCCAGTTTTAGACTCCGATGCTTCACTTCAGGTTTACTGTATCCCTTGGACCTTCTTATTGACGACGAAACACAGAGATTGCATCCGAATTGAAAACAAATGGCACAATGCCGACTTAAGTACAAGAGGACTGACTCTCCAACTTCCTATGATTTGAACCTCTCCGGTGAGTCCAGTTTTAGATGCCGATGCTTCACTTCTGGTTTACTGTATCCCTTGGACCTTCTTGTTGACGATGAAACACAGAAATTGCATCCGAAATTAATACAAAAGGCACAATGCCGACTTAAGTAAAAGAGGACTGACACGCTAACTTTCTATCATTTGAACCTCTCCCGTGAGTCCAGTTTTAGACTCCGACGCTTTACTTCAGGTTTACTGTATCCCTTGGACCTTCTTATTGACGATGAAATACAGAAATTGCATCCGAATTAAATACAAATGACACAATGCCGACTTAAGTACAAGAGGACTGACTCTCCAAATTTCTATGATTTGAACCTCTCCTGTGAGTCCGGTTTTAGATTTTGATGCTTCACTTCAGGTTCACTGTATCCCTTGGACCTTCTTATTGACGATAAAACACAGAAATTGCATCGGAATTAAATTCAAAAGGCACAATGCCGACTTAAGTACAAGAGGACTGACACTCTAACTCTTATGATTTAAAGCTCTGCTGTGAGTCCAGTTTCAGATTCCGATGCTTCACTTCAGGTTTACTGTATCCCTTGGACCTTCTTATTGTCGATGAAACACAGAAATTGCATCCGAATTTAATACAAAAGGCACAATGCCGACTTAAGTACAAGAGGTTTGACGCTGTAACTTTCTATCAATTGAACCTCTCCTGTGAGTCCAGTTTTAGATTCCGCTGCTTCACGTTCAGGTTTACTGTATCCCTTGGACCTTCTCATTGACAATGAAGAACAGAAATTGCAAAGGAATAGAACTAAAAAGGCACAATGCCGACTTAAGTAGAAGAGGACTGACACGCCAACTTTCAATGATCTGAACCTCTCCTGTGAGTCCAGTTTTAAACTCCGATGCTTCACCTCAAGTTAACTGTATCCCTTGGACCTTCTTATTGACGACGAAACACAGAAATTGCACCCGAATTTTATACAAAAGTCTAAATGCCGACATAAGTACAAGAGGAGTGACTCTCTAACTTTCTATGATTTGAACCTGTCCAGTGAGTCCAGTTTTAGATTCCGATGCTTCACTTCATGTTTACTGTATCCCTTGGACCTTCTTATTGACGATGAAACACAGAAATTGCATCCGAATTTAATACAAAAGGCACAATGCCAACGTTAGTACAAGAGGAGTGACTCTCTAACTTTCTATGATTTGAGCCTGTCCAGTGAGTCCAGTTTTAGATTCCGATGCTTCACTTCATGTTTACGGTATCCCTTGGTCCCTCTTGTTGACGATGAAACACAGAAATTGCATCCGAATTAAATACAAAAGGCACAATGCCGACTGAAGTACAAGAGGACTGACTCTTCTTACTGTCTATGTTTAGATCCTTTCCTGTGAGACCAGTTTTAGATTTCGATGCTTCACTTCAGGTTTACTGTATACCTTGGACCTTCTTCGTGACGATGAAACACGGAAATCGCATCGGAATTAAATTCAAAAGGCACAATGCCGACTTAAGTACAACAGAACTGACACTCTAACTTTCTATGATTTGAACCTCTGCTGTCAGTCCAGTTTTAGATTCCGATGCTTCACTTCAGGTTTCCTGTATCCCTTGGACCTTCTTATTGGCGATGAAACACCGAAATTGCTTCCAAATTTAATACAAATGGCACAATGTCGACTTATGTACAAGAGGACTGACACTCTAACTTTCTATGATTTGAACCTCTCCTGTGAGTCCACTTTTAGATTCTGATGCTTCACTTCAGGTTTACTGTACCCCTAGGACCTTCTTATTGACGATGAAACACAGATATTGCACCCGATTTTAATGCAAAAGGCACAATGTCGACTTAAGTACAAGAGGACTGACATTCTAACTTCCTATGATTAGAACCTCTCCTGTGAGTCTAGTTTTAGATTTCGATGCCTCACTTCAGATTTGCTGTATCCCATGGACCTTCTTATTGACAATAAAACACAGAAATTGGATCCGAATTTAATACAAAAGGCACAATGTTGACTCAAGTACAGAGGACTGACACTATAACTTTCTATAATTTGAACCTCTGCTGTGAGGCCAGTTTTAGATTCTGATGCTTCACTTCAGGTTTGGTGTATCCCTTGGACCTTCTTATTGACGATGAAACACAGAGATTGCATCCGAATTGAAAACAAGTGGCACAATGCCAACTTAAGTACAAGAGGACTGACGCTCCAACTTCCTATGATTTGAACCTCTCCGGTGAGTCCAGTTTTAGATTCCGATGCTTCACTTCTGGTTAACTGTATACCTTGGACTATCTAATTGACGATGAAACACAGAAATTGCATCCGAATTTAATACAAAAGGCGCAATGCCGACTTAAGTACAAGAGGACTGACACTCTAACTTTCTATGATTTGAACCTCTCCTGTGAGTCCAGTTTTAGATTCCGATGCTTCACTTCAGGTTTACTGTATCCCTTGGACCTTCTTATTGACGATGAAACACAGAATTTGCATCCGAATTTAATACAAAAGGCACAATGCCGACTTAAGTACATGAGGACTGAAACTCTAACTATCTATGATTTGAACCTCTCCTGTGAGTCCAGTTTTAGATTGCGATGGTTCACTTCAGGTTTACTGTATCCCTTCGACCTTCTTATTGACGATGAAACACAGAAATTGCATCCGAATTAATTACAAAGGGCACAATGCCGACTTAAGTACAAGAGGACTGACACTCTGACGTACTATGATATGAACCTCTCATGTGAGTTTAGTTTTAGATTCCGATGTTCCACTTCAGGTTTACTGTATCCCTTGGACCTTCTTATTGACGATGAAACACAGAAATTGCATCCGAATTTAATACAAAAGGCACAATGCCGACTTAAGTAAAAGAGGACTGACACGCTAACTTACTATGATTTGAACCTCTCCTGTGAGTCCAGTTTAAGACTCCGATGCATCACTTCAGGTTTACTGTATCCCTTGGTCCCTCTTGTTGACGATGAAACACAGAAATTGCATCCGAATTAAATACAAAAGGCACAATGCCGACTGAAGTACAAGAGGACTGACTCTTCTTACTGTCTATGTTTAGAACCTTTCCTGTGAGAACAGTTTTAGATTTCGATGCTTCACTTCAGGTTTACTGTATACCTTGGACCTTCTAATTGACGATGAAACACAGAAATTGCATCCGAATATAATTCAAAATCCACAATGCCGTCTTAAGTACAAGAGGACTCACACTCTAACTTTCTATGATTTGAACCTCTGCTGTGAGTCCAGTTTCAGATTCCGATGCTTCACTTCAGGTTTACTGTATCCCTTGGACCTTCTTATTGACAAGAAAACACAGAAATTGCATCGGAATTAAATTCAAAAGGCACAATGCCGACTTAAGTACAAGAAGACTGACACTCTAACTTTCTATGATTTGAACCTCTGCTGTGAGTCCAGTTTCAGATTCCGATGCTTCACTTCAGGTTTACTGTATCCCTTGGACCTTCTTATTGTCGATGAGACACAGAAATTGCATCCGAATTTAATACAAAAGGCACAATGCCGACTTAAGTACAAGAGGTTTGACGCTCTAACTTTCTATCAATTGAACCTCTCCTGTGAGTCCAGTTTTAGATTCCGCTGCTTCACGTTCAGGTTTACTGTATCCCTTGGACCTTCTCATTGACAATGAAGAACAGAAATTGAAACGGAATTGAACTCAAAAGCACAATGCCGACTTAAGTACAAGAGGACGGACACGCCAACTTTCAATGATCTGAACCTCTCCTGTGAGTCCAGTTTTAGACTCTGATGCTTCACTTCAAGTTAACTGTATCCCTTGGACCTTCTTATTGACGACGAAACACAGAAATTGCACCCGAATTTTATACAAAAGGCGCAATGCCGACATAAGTACGAGAGGAGTGACTCTCTAACTTTCTATGATTTGAACCTGTCCAGTGAGTCCAGTTTTAGATTCCGATGCTTCACTTCAGGTTTACTGTATCCCTTGGACCTTCTTATTGACGATGAAACACAGAAATTGCATCCGAATTTAATACAAAAGGCACAATGCCGACGTTAGTACAAGAGGACTTACACTCTAACTTTCTACGATAAGAACTACTCCTGTGAGTCCAGTTTTAGATTCCGATGCTTCACTTCAGGTTTACTGTATCCCTTGGACCTTCTTATTGACGATGAAACACAGAAATTGCACCCAATTTTAATACAAAAGGCACAATGCCGACTTAAGTACAAGAGGACTGACACTCTAACTTTCTATAATTTGAACCCCTCCTGTGAGTCCAGTTTTAGATTCCGATGCTTCACTTCAGATTTACTGTATCCCTTGGACCTTCTTATTGACGATGGAACACAGAAATTGCATCGGAATTTAATACAAAAGGCACAATGCCGACTTAAGTACAAGAGAACTGTCTCCCTAACTTTCTATAATTTGAACCTCTGCTGTGAGCCCAGTTTTAGATTCTGATGCTTCACTTCAGATTTACTGTATCCCTTGGAGCTTATTATTGACGATGAAACACAGAAATTGCATCCGAATTTAATACATAAGGTACAATGCCGACTTAAGTACAAGAGGACTGACACTTTATTTTCCTATTATTTGAACCATTTCCTGTGTGTCCTGTTTTAGATTCCGATGCTTCACTTCACTTTTACTGTATTCCTTGGACCTTATTATTGACGATGAAACACAGAAGTTGCATCCGAATTGAATACAAAAGGCTCAATGCCGACTTAAGTACAATAGGACTGACACTCTAACTTTCTATGATATGAGCCTCTCCTGTGAGTCAAGTTTTAGATTCCGATGCTTCACTTCAGGTTTACAGTATCCCTTGGACCTTGTTATTGACGATGAAGCACAGAAATTGCATCGAAATTGAATTCCAAAATCTCAATGCCGACTTAAGTACAAGAGGACTGACACTCTAACTTTCTATGATTTGAGCCTCTCCTGTGAGTCAAGTTTTAGATTCCGATGCTTCACTTCAGGTTTACTGTATCCCTTGGACCTTGTTATTGTCGATGAAGCACAGAAATTGCATCGGAATTGCTTTCAAAAATCACAATGCCGACTTAAGTACAAGAGGACTGACACGCAAAATTTCTATGATTTGAACCTCTCCTTGAGTCCAGCTTAAGACTCCGATGCTACACTTCAGGTTTACTGTATCCCTTGGTCCTTCTTATTGTCGATGAAACACAGAAACTGCATCCGAATTAAATACAAAATTCACAATGCCGACTGAAGTACAAGAGGACTGACTCTTCTAACTGTCTATGTTTTGAACCTTTCCTGTGAGACCAGCTTTAGATTCCGATGCTTCACTTCAGGTTTACTGTATACCTTGGACCTTCTTATTGACGATAAAACACAGAAATAGCATCGGAATTAAATTCAAAAGGCACAATGCCGACTTAAGTACATGAGGACTGACACTCTAACTTTCTATGATTTGAACCTCTGCTGTGGGTCCAGTTTTAGATTCCGATGCTTCACTTCAAATTTACTGTATCCCTTGGACCTTCTAATTGACGATGAAACACAGAAATTGCATCCGAATTTAATACAAAAGGCACAATGCCGACTTAAGTACAAGAGGACTGACACTCAAATTTTTCTATGATTTGAACCTCTCCTGTGAGTCCAGCTTTAGATTCCGATGCTTCACTTCAAGTTTACTGTATGCCATGGACCTTCTTATTGACGGTAAAACACAGAAATTGCATCCGATTTTAATACAAAAGGCACAGTGCCGACTTAAGTACAAGAGGACTGATTTTTCTTACTGTCTTTGTTTTCAACCTTACCTGTGAGACCAGTTTTAGATTCCGATGCTTCACTTCAGGTTTACCGTATCCCTTGCACCTTCTTATTGACGTGAAGCCCAGAAATTGCTTCGGAATTAAATTCAAAAGGCAGAATGCCGACTTAAGTACAATAGGACTGACACTCTAACTTTCTATGATTTGAACCACTCCTGTGAGTCCAGTTTTAGATTCCGATCCTTCACTTCAGGTTTACCGTATCCCTTTGACCATCTTACTGACGATGAAACACAGAAATTGCATCCGAATTTATTACAAAAGGCACAATGAAGACTTAAGTACAAGAGGACTGTCTCTCTAACTTTCTATAATTTGAACTTCTGCTGTGAGCCCAGTTTTCGATTCTGATGCTTCACTTCAGGTTCACTGAATCCCTTGCAGCTTATTATTGACGATAAAACACAGAAATTGCATCCGAAATTAATACAAAAGGCACAGTGCCGACTTAAGTACAAGAGGACTGACTCTTCTTACTGTCTTTGTTTTGAACCTTACCTGTGAGACCAGTTTTAGATTCCGATGCTTCACTTCAGGTTTACCGTATCCCTTGCACCTTCTTATTGACGTGAAGCCCAGAAATTGCATCGGAATTAAATTCAAAAGGCAGAATGCCGACTTAAGTACAATAGGACTGACACTCTAACTTTCTATGATTTGAACCACTCCTGTGAGTCCAGTTTTAGATTCCGATCCTTCACTTCAGGTTTACCGTATCCCTTTGACCATCTTACTGACGATGAAACACAGAAATTGCATCCGAATTAAATACAAAATGCACAATGCCGACTGAAGTACAAGAGGACTGACACTCTAACTTTCTATGATTTGAACCTCTCCTGTGAGTCCAGTTTTAGATTCCGATGCTTTACTTCAGGTTTACTGTATGCCTTGGACCTTCTTATTGATGATGAAACACAGAAATTGCATCCGATTTTAATACCAAAGGCACAATGCCGACTTAAGTACAAGATGACTGACAATCTAACTTTCAATGATTTGAACCCCTCCTGTTAGTCCAGTTTTAGATTCCGGTGCTTCACTTCAAATTTACTGTATCCCTTGGACCTCCTTTTTGACGATGAAACACAGAAATAGCATCCGAATTTAATACAAAAGGCGCAATGCCGACTTAAGTACAGGAGGACTGACACTCTAACTTTCTATGATTTGAACCTCTCCTGTGAGTCCAGTTTTAGTTTCCGATGCTTAGCTTCAGGTTTACTGTATCCCTTTGACCATCTTACTGACGATGAAACACAGAAATAGCATCCGAATTTAATACAAAAGGAACAATGCCGACTCAAGTACAAGAGGACTGACACTCTGACTATCTATGATTTGAAACTCTGCTGTGAGTCCCGTTTTAGATTCCGATGCATAACTTCAGGTTTACTGTACCCCTTGGACCTTCTTATTGACGATGAAACACAGAAATTGCATCCGAATTTAATACAAAAGGCACAATGCCGACATAAGTACAAGAGGACTGACACTCAAACTTTCTATGATTTGAACCTCTCCTGTGAGTCCAGTTTTAGTTTCCGATGCTTCACTTCAGGTTTGCTGTATCCCTTGGAGCTTCTTATTGACGATGAAACACAGAAATTGCATCCGAAATTAATACAATAGGCACAATGCTGACTTAAGTACAAGGGGTTTGATACTCTAACTTTCTATGATTTGAACCTCTCCTGTGAGTCCAGTTCTAGATTCCGCTGCTTCACTTCAGGTTTACTGTATACCTTGGACCTTTTTATTGACGATGATGCACAGTAATTGCACCGGAATTAAATTCAAAACGTACAATGCCGACTTAAGCACAAGAGGACTGACTCTCACACATCCTATGATTTGAACCTCTCCTGTGTGTCCAGTTTTAGATTCCGATGCTTCACTTCAAGTATACTGTATCCCTTGGACCTTGTTATTGACGATGAAACACAGAAATTGCATCCGAATTTAATTCAAAAGGCACAATGCCTACTTAAATACAAGAGCTCTGACGCTCTAACTTTCTATGATTTGAACCTCTCCAGTTAGTCCAGTATTAGATTCCGAGGCTTCACTTCTGGATTACTGTATCCCTTGGACCTTCTTATTGACGATGAAACACAGAAATTGAATCCGTATTTAATACAAAAGGCACAATGCCGACTTAAGTACAAGAGGACTGACACTTTAATTTTCTATTATTTGAACCTCTCCTGTGAGTCCAGTTTTAGATTCCGAAGCTTCACTTCAAATTTACTGTATCCCTTGGACCTTCTTATTGATAATGAAACACAGAAATTGCATCCAAATTTAAAACAAAAGGCACAATGCCGACTTAAGTACAAGAGGACTGACACTCTAACTTTCTATGATTTAAACCTCTCCTGTGAGTCAAATTTAGATTCCTAAGCGTCACTTCAGGTTTACCGTATCACTTGGAGCTTCTTATTGACAATGAAGCACAGAAATTGCATCGGAATTAAATTCAAAAGGCACAATGCCGACTTAAGTACAATAGGACTGACACTCTAACTTTCTATGATTTGAACCTCTCCTGTGAGTCCAGTTTTGGATTCCGATGCTTCACTTCAGGTTTACTGTATCCCTTGGACCTTCTTATTGACGATGAAACACAGAAATTGCATCCGAATTTTATACAAAAGGCACAATGCCGACTTAAGTACAAGAAGACGGTCTCTACTTACTTTCTTTGTTTTGAACCTCTCCTGTGAGACCAGTTTTAGGTTCCGACGCTTCTCTTCAGGTTTACTGTATCGCTTGGACCTTCTTATTGACGATGAAACACAGAAATTGCATCCGAATTTAATACAAAAGGCACAATGCCGACTTAAGCACAAGAGGACTGACACTCTAACTTTCTATGATGTGAACCTTTCCATTGAGTCCAGTGTTAGATTGCGATGCTTCACTTCAGGTTTACTGTATCCCTTGGACCTTGTTATTGACGATGAAACACAGAAATTGCATCCGAATTAAATACAAATGGAACAATGCCGACTGAAGTACAAGAGGACTGTCTCTTCTTACTGTCTGTGATTAGAACCTTTCCTGTGATACCAGTTTTAGATTCCGATGCTTCACTTCAGGTTTACTGTATACCTTGGACCTTCTTCGTGACGATGAAACACAGAAATCGCATCGGAATTAAATTCAAAAGGCACAATGCCGACTTAAGTACAAGAGAACTGACACTCTAACATTCTATGATTTGAAACTCTGCTGTGAGTCCAGTTTTAGATTCCGATGCTTCATTTCAGGTTTACTGTATCCCTTGGACCTTCTTATTGACGATGAAACACAGAAATTGCATCGGAATTTAATACAAATGGCACAATGCCGACTTAAGTACAAGAGGACTGACACTCTAACTTTCTATGACTTGAACCTCTCCTGTGAGTCCACTTTTAGATTCCGATGCTTCACTTCAGGTTTACTGTATCCCTTGGACCTTCTTATTGACGATGAAACACAGATATTGCATCCGATTTTAATACAAAAGGCACAATGCCGACTTAAGTACAAGAGGAGTGACACTCTAACTTTCGATAAATTGAACCTCTGCGGTGAGTCCAGTTTTAGATTCCAATGCTTCACTTCAGGTTTACTGTATCCCTTGGACCTTTTTATTGACGATGAAACACAGAAATTGCATCCGAATTTAATTCAAATGGCACAATGCCGACTTAAGTACAAGAGGACTGACACTTTAACTTTCTATGATTTAAGCCTCTCCTGTGAGTCAGTTGTAGACTCCGAAGCTTCACTTCAGGTTTACCGTATCCCTTGGACCTTCTTATTGACGTGAAGCCCAGAAATTGCATCGAAATTAAATTCAAAAGGCAGAATGCCGACTTAAGTACAATAGGACTGACACTCTAACTTTCTATGATTTGAACCTCTCCTGTGAGTCCAGTTTTAGATTCCGATCCTTCACTTCAGGTTTACCGTATCCCTTTGACCATCTTACTTACGATGAAACACAGAAATTGCATCCGAATTAAATACAAAAAGCACAATGCCGACTGAAGTACAATAGGACTGACACTCTAACATTCTACGATTTGAACCCCTCCTATTAGTCCAGTTTTAGATTCCGATGCTTCACTTCAGATTTACTGTATCCCTTGGACCTCCTCATTGACGATGAAATACAGAAATAGCATCCGAATTTAATACAAAAGGCGAAATGCCGATTTAAGTACAGGAGGACTGACACTCTAACTTTCTATGATTTGAACCTCTCCTGTGAGTCCAGTTTTAGTTTCCGATGCTTAGCTTCAGGTTTACTGTATCCCTTTGACCATCTTACTGACGATGAAACACAGAAATTGCATCCGAATTTAATACAAAAGGCACAATGCCGACTCAAGTACAAGAGGACTGACACTCTGACTTTCTATGATTTGAAACTCTGCTGTGAGTCCCGTTTTAGATTCCGATGCTTAACTTCAGGTTTACTGTACCCCTTGGACCTTCTTATTGACGATGAAACACAGAAATTGCATCCGAATTTAATACAAAAGGCACAATGCCGACATAAGTACAAGAGGACTGACACTCCAACCTTCTATGATTTGAACCTCTCCTGTGAGTCCAGTTTTAGTTTCCGATGCTTCACTTCAGGTTTACTGTATCCCTTGGAGCTTCTTATTGACGATGAAACACAGAAATTGCATCCGTGCTTAATACAAAAGGCACAATGCCGACTTAAGTACAAGAGGACTGACACTTTAATTTTCTATTATTTGAACCTCTCCTGTGAGTCCAGTTTTAGATTCCGAAGCTTCACTTCAATTTTACTGTATCCCTTGGACCTTGTTATTGACGACGAAACACAGATATTGCATCCGAATTTAATACAAAAGGCGCAATGCCGACTTAAGTACAAGAGGACTGACACTCTAACTTTCTATGATTTGAGCACCTCCTGTGAGTCAAGTTTTAGATTCCGATGCTTCACTTCAGGTTTCCTGTATCCCTTGGACCTTGTTATTGACGATGAAGCACAGAAATTGCATCGGAATTGAATTCAAAAATCACAATGCCGACTTAAGTACAAGCGGACTGACACGCAAACTTTCTATGATTTGAACCTCACCTGTAAGTCCAGTTTTAGACTCCAATGCTTCACTTCAGGTTTACTGTATCCCTTGGACCTTCTTATTGACGATGAAACACAGAAATTACATCCAATCAAATACAAAAGGCACAATGCCGCCTTAAGTACAAGAGGACTGACCCTCTAACTTTCTATGATTTGAACCTGTCCTGTGAGTCCAGTCTTAGAATCCGATGCTTCACTTCTGGTTTACTGTATCCCTTGGACCTTCTTATTGACGATGAAACACAGAAATTGCATCCGAATTTAATACAAAAGGCGGCATTCCGTCTTAACTACCAAAGGACTGACTCTCTAACTTTCTATGATTTGAACCTCTCCTGTGAGTCCAGTTTTAGATTCCGATGCTTCACTTCAGGTTTACTGTATCCCTTGGACCTCCTCATTGACGATGAAACACAGAAATTGCATCCGAATTTAATACAAAAGGCATAATGCCGACTTAAGTACAAGAGGACTGACACTCTAACTTTCTATAATTTGAACCTCTGCTGGGAGTCTAGTTTTAGATTTCGATGCTTCACTTCAGGTTTACTGTATCCCTTGGACCTTCTTATTGACAATGAAACACAGAAATTGCATCCAAATTTAAAAGAAAAGGCACAATGCCGACTTAAGTACAAGAGGACTGACACTCTAACTTCCTATGATTTGAACCCCTCCTGTGAGTCCAGTTTTCGAATCCGATGCTTCACTTCAGGTTTACTGTATCCCTTGGACCTTCTTATTGACGATGAAACACAGAAATTGCATCCGAATTTTATACAAAAGGCACAATGCCGACTTAAGAACAAGAAGACGGACTCTACTTACTTTCTTTGTTTTGAACCTCTCCTGTGAGACCAGTTTTAGATTTCGACGCTTCTCTTCAGGTTTACTGTATCCCTTGGACCTTCTTATTGACGATGAAACACAGAAATTGAATCCGAATTTAATACAAAAGGCACAATGCCGACTTAAGTACAAGAGGACTGACACTCTAACTTTCTATGATATGAACCTTTCCCGAGAGTCCAGTTTTAGATTCCGATGCTTCACTTCAGGTTTACTGTATCCCTTGGACCTTCTTATTGACGATGAAACACAGAAATTGCATCCGAATTAAATACAAATGGAACAATGCCGACTGAAGTACAAGAGGACTGTCTCTCCTTACTGTCTGTGATTAGAACCTTTCCTGTGATACCAGTTTTAGATTTCGATGCTTCACTTCAGGTTTACTGTATACCTTGGACCTCCTAATTGACGATGAAACACAGAAATCGCATCGGAATTAAATTCAAAAGGTACAATGCCGCCTTAAGTACAAGAGAACTGATACTCTAACATTCTATGATTTGAACCGCTACTGTGAGTCCAGTTTTAGATTAAGGTGCTTCACTTCAGGTTTACTGTATCCCTTGGACCTTCTTATTGACGATGAAACACAGAAATTGCATCGGAATTTAATACAAATGGCACAATGCCGACTTAAGTACAAGAGGACTGACACTCTAACTTTCTATGATTTGAACCTCTCCTGTGAGTCCACTTTTAGATTCCGATGCTTCACTTCAGGTTTACTGTATCCCTTAGACCTTCTTATTGATGATGAAACACAGATATTGCATCCGATTTTAATACAAAAGGCACAATGCCGACTTAAGTACAAGAGGACTGACACTCTAACTTTCAATAATTTGAACCTCTGCGGTGAGTCCAGTTTTAGATTCCAATGCTTCACTTCAGGTTTACTTTATCCCTTGGACCTTTTTATTGACGATGAAACACAGAAATTGCATCCGAATTTAATTCAAATGGAACAATGCCGACTTAAGTAGAAGAGGACTGACACTTTAACTTTCTGTGATTTGAACCTCTCATGTGAGTCAGTTGTAGACTCCGAAGCTTCACTTCAGGTTTACCGTATCCCTTGGACATTCTTATTGACGTGAAGCCCAGAAATTGTATCGGAATCAAAATCAAAAGGCAAAATGCCGACTTAAGTACAATAGGACTGACACTCTAACTTTCTATGATTTGAACCTCTCCTGTGAGTCCAGTTTTATATTCCGATCCTTCACTTCAGGTTAACCGTATCCCTTTGACCATCTTACTGACGATGAAACACAGAAATTGCATCCGAATGAAATACAAAAAGCACAATGCCGACTGAAGTACAAGAGGAATGACACTCTAACTTTCTATGATTTGAACCTCTCCTGTGAGTCCAGTTTTAGATTCCGATGCTTTACTTCAGGTTTACTGTATGCCTTGGACCTTCTTATTGACGATGAAACACAGAAATTGCATCCGATTTTAATACCAAAGCCACAATGCCGACTTAAGTACAAGAGGACTGACAATCTAACTTTCTATGATTTGAACCCCTCCTGTTAGTCCAGTTTTAGATTCTGATGCTTCACTTCAGATTTACTGTATCCCTTGGACCTTCTTTTTGACGATGAAACACAGAAATAGCATCCGAATTTAATAAAAAAGGCGCAATGCCGACTTAAGTACAGGAGGACTGACACTCTAACTTTCTATGATTTGAACCTCTCCTGTGAGTCCAGTTTTAGTTTCCGATGCTTAGCTTCAGGTTTACTGTATCCCTTTGACGATCCTACTGACGATGAAACACAGAAATTGCATCTGAATTTAATACAAAAGGCACAATGCCGACTCAAGTACAAGAGGACTGACACTCTGATTTTCTATGATTTGGAACTCTGCTGTGAGTCCCGTTTTAGATTTCCATGCTTAACTTCAGGTTTACTGTACCCCTTGGACCTTCTTATTGACGATGAAACACAGAAATTGCATCCGAATTTAATACAAAAGGCACAATGCCGACATAAGTACAAGAGGACTGACACTCCAACTTTCTATGATTTGAACCTCTCCTGTGAGTCCAGTTTTAGTTTCCGATGCTTCACTTCAGGTTTACTGTATCCCTTGGAGCTTCTTATTGACGATGAAACACAGAAATTGCATCCGAAATTAATACAATGGGCACAATGCTGACTTAAGTACAAGAGGTTTGACACTCTAACTTTCTATGATTTGATCCTCTCCTGTGAGTCCAGTTCTAGATTCCGCTGCTTCACTTCAGGTTTACTGTATACCGTGGACCTTCTTATTGACAATGATGCACAGAAATTGCATCGGAATTAAATTCAAAAGGCACAATGCCGACTTAAGCACAAGAGGACTGACACTCTCACATCCTATGATTTGAACCTCTCCTGTGTGTCCAGTTTTAGACTCCAATGCTTCACTTCAGGTTTACTGTATCCCTTGGACCTTCTTATTGACGATGAAACACAGAAATTGCATCCGAATTTAATACAAAAGGCACAATGCCGCCTTAAGTACAAGAGGACTGACTCTCTAACTTTCTATGATTTGAACCTGTCCTGTGAGTCCAGTTTTAGATTCCGATGCTTCACTTCTGGTTTACTGTATCCCTTGGACCTTCTTATTGACGATGAAACACAGAAATTGCATCCGAATTTAATACAAAATGCGCCATTCCGACTTAACTACCAAAGGACTGACTCTCTAACTTTCTATGATTTGAACCTCTCCTGTGAGTCCAGTTTTAGATTCCGATGCTTCACTTCAGGTTTACTGCATCCCTTGGACCTCCTCATTGACGATGAAACACAGAAATTGCTTCCGAATTTAATACAAAAGGCATAATGCCGACTTAAGTACAAGAGGACTGACACTCTAACTTTCTATAATTTGAACCTCTGCTGGGAGTCTAGTTTTAGATTTCGATGCTTCACTTCAGGTTTACTGTATCCCTTGGACCTTCTTATTGACAATGAAACACAGAAACTGCATCCAAATTTAAAACAAAAGGCACAATGCCGACTTAAGTACAAGAGGACTGACACTCTAACTTTCTATGATTTGAACCTCTCCTGTGAGTCAAATTTAGATTCCTAAGCGTCACTTCAGGTTTACCGTATCACTTGGCCCTTCTTATTGACGATGAAGCACAGAAATTGCATCGGAATTAAATTCAAAAGGTACAATGCCGACTTAAGTACAAGAGGACTGACACTCTAACTTTCTGTGATTTGAACCTCTCCTGTGAGTCCAGTTTTGGATTCCGATGCTTCACTTCAGGTTTACTGTATCACTTGGACCTTCTTATTGACGATGAAACACAGAAATTGCATCCGATTTTTATACAAAAGGCACAATGCCGACATAAGTACAAGAAGACGGACTCTATTTACTTTCTTTGTTTTGAACCTCTCCTGTGAGACCAGTTTTAGATTCCGACGCTTCTCTTCAGGTTTACTGTATCCCTTGGACCTTCTTATTGACGATGAAACACAGAAATTGCATCCGAATTAAATGCAAAAGGCACAATGCCGACTTAAGTACAAGAGGACTGACACTCTAACTTTCTATGATATGAACCTTTCCTGAGAGTCCAGTTTTAGATTCCGATGCTTCACTTCAGGTTTACTGTATCCCTTGGACCTTCTTATTGACGATGAAACACAGAAATTGCATCCGAATTAAACACAAATGGAACAATGCCGACTGAAGAACAAGAGGACTGTCTCTTCTTACTGTGTGTGATTAGAACCTTTCCTGTGATACCAGTTTTAGATTCCGATGCTTCACATCAGGATTACTGTATACCTTGGACCTCCTAATTGACGATGAAACACAGAAATTGCATACGAATTTAATTCAAAAGCTACAATGCCGACATAAGTACAAGAGGTCTGACACTCTAACTTTCTATGATTTGAACCTCTCCTGTGAGTCCGGTTTTAGATTTCGATGCTTCACTTCAGGTTTACTGTATACCTTGGACCTTCTTCGTGACGATGAAACACAGAAATCGCATCGGAATTAAATTCAAAAGGCACAATGCCGACTTAAGTACAAGAGAACTGACACTCTAACATTCTATGATTTGAACCTCTGCTGTGAGTCCAGTTTTAGATTCCGATGCTTCACTTCAGATTTACTGTATCCCTTGGACCTTCTTATTGACGATGAAACACAGAAATTGCATCGGAATTTAATACAAATGGCACAATGACGACTTAAGTACAAGAGGACTGACACTCTAACTTTCTATGATTTGAACCTCTCCTGTGAGTCCACTTTTAGATTCCGATGCTTCACTTCAGGTTTACTGTATCCCTTGGACCTTCTTATTGATGATGAAACACAGATATTGCATCCGATTTTAATACAAAAGGCACAATGCCGACTTAAGTACAAGAGGACTGACACTCTAACTTTCGATAATTTGAACCTCTGCGGTGAGTCCAGTTTTAGATTCCAATGCTTCACTTCAGGTTTACTTTATCCCTTGGACCTTTTTATTCACGATGAAACACAGAAATTGCATCCGAATTTAATTAAAATGGCACAATGCCGACTTAAGTACAAGAGGACTGACACTTTAACTTTCTATGATTTGAACCTCTCCTGTGAGTCAGTTGTAGACTCCGAAGCTTCACTTCAGGTTTACCGTATCCCTTGGACCTTCTTATTGACGTGAAGCCCAGAAATTGCATCGGAATTAAAATCAAAAGGCAAAATGCCGACTTAAGTACAATAGGACTGACACTCTAACTTTCTATGATTTGAACCTCTCCTGTGAGTCCAGTTTTATATTCCGATCCTACACTTCAGGTTAACCGTATCCCTTTGACCATCTTACTGACGATGAAACACAGAAATTGCATCCGAATTAAATACAAAAAGCACAATGCCGACTGAAGTACAAGAGGACTGACACTCTAACTTTCTATGATTTGAACCTCTCCTGTGAGTCCAGTTTTAGATTCCGATGCTTTACTTCAGGTTTACTGTATGCCTTGGACCTTCTTATTGACGATGAAACACAGAAATTGCATCCGATTTTAATACCAAAGCCGCAATGCCGACTTAAGTTCAAGAGGACTGACAATCTAACTTTCTATGATTAGAACCTCTCCTGTGAGTCCAGTTTTAGTTTCCGATGCTTAGCTTCGGGTTTACTGTATCCCTTTGACGATCTTACTGACGATGAAACACAGAAATTGCATCCGAATTTAATACAAAAGGCACAATGCCGACTCAAGTACAAGAGGACTGACACTCTGACTTTCTATGATTTGAAACTCTGCTGTGAGTCCCGTTTTAGATTTCCATGCTTAACTTCAGGTTTACTGTACCCCTTGGACCTTCTTATTGACGATGAAACACAGCAATTGCATCCGAATTTAATACAAAAGGCACAATGCCGTCATAAGTACAAGAGGACTAACACTCTAACTTTCTATGATTTGAACCTCTCCTGTGAGTCCAGTTTTAGATTCCGATGCTTCACTTCTGGTTTACTGTATCCCTTGGACCTTCTTATTGACGATGAAACACAGGAATTGCATCCGAATATAATACAAAATGCGCCATTCCGACTTAACTACCAAAGGACTGACTCTCTAACTTTCTATGATTTGAACCTCTCCTGTGAGTCCAGTTTTAGATTCCATTGCTTCACTTCAGGTTTACTGCATCCCTTGGACCTCCTCATTGACGATGAAACACAGAAATTGCATCCGAATTTAATACAAAAGGCATAATGCCGACTTAAGTACAAGAGGACTGACACTCTAACTTTCTATAATTTAAACCTCTGCTGGGAGTCTAGTTTTAGATTTCGATGCTTCACTTCAGGTTTACTGTATCCCTTGGAACTTCTTATTGACAATGAAACACAGAAATTGCATCCAAATTTAAAACAAAAGGCACAATGCCGACTTAAGTACAAGAGGACTGACACTCTAACTTTCTATGATTTGAACCTCTCCTGTGAGTCAAATTTAGATTCCTAAGCGTCACTTCAGGTTTACCGTATCACTTGGCCCTTCTTATTGACGATGAAGCACAGAAATTGCATCGGAATTAAATTCAAAAGGCACAATGCCGACTTAAGTACAAGAGGACTGACACTCTAACTTTCTATGATTTGAACCTCTCCTGTGAGTCCAGTTTTGGATTCCGATGCTTCACTTCAGGTTTACTGTATCCCTTGGACCTTCTTATTGACGATGAAACACAGAAATTGCATCCGATTTTTATACAAAAGGCACAATGCCGACATAAGTACAAGAAGACGGACTCTACTTACTTTCTTCGTTTTGAACCTCTCCTGTGAGACCAGTTTTAGATTCCGACGCTTCTCTTCAGGTTTACTGTATCCCTTGGACCTTCTTATTGACGATGAAACACAGAAATTGCATCCGAATTAAATACAAAAGGCACAATGCCGACTTAAGTACAAGAGGACTGACACTCTAACTTTCTATGATATGAACCTTTCCTGAGAGTCCAGTTTTAGATTCCGATGCTTCACTTCAGGTTTACTGTATCCCTTGGACCTTCTTATTGACGATGAAACACAGAAATTGCATCCGAATTAAAAACAAATGGAACAATGCCGACTGAAGTACAAGAGGACTGTCTCTTCTTACTGTCTGTGATTAGAACCTTTCCTGTGATACCAGTTTTAGATTCCGATGCTTCACTTCAGGTTTACTGTATACCTTGGACCTCCTAATTGACGATGAAACACAGAAATTGCATCCGAATTTAATTCAAAAGCCACAATGCCGACATAAGTACAAGAGGTCTGACACTCTAACTGTCTATGATTTGAACCTCTCCTGTGAGTCCGGTTTTAGATTTCGATGCTTCACTTCAGGTTTACTGTATACCTTGGACCTTCTTCGTGACGATGAAACACAGAAATCGCATCGGAATTAAATTCAAAAGGCACAATGCCGACTTAAGTACAAGAGAACTGACACTCTAACATTCTATGATTTGAACCTCTGCTGTGAGTCCAGTTTTAGATTCCGATGCTTCACTTCAGGTTTACTGTATCCCTTGGACCTTCTTATTGACGATGAAACACAGAAATTGCATCGGAATTTAACACAAATGGCACAATGCCGACTTAAGTACAAGAGGACTGACTCTCTAACTTTCTATTATTTGAACCTCTCCTGTGAGTCCACTTTTAGATTCCGATGCTTCACTTCAGGTTTACTGTATCCCTTGGACCTTCTTATTGATGATGAAACACAGATATTGCATCCGATTTTAATACAAAAGGCACAATGCCGTCAAGAGGACTGACACTCTAACTTTCGATAATTTGAACCTCTGCGGTGAGTCCAGTTTTAGATTCCAATGCTTCACTTCAGGTTTACTTTATCCCTTGGACCTTTTTATTGACGAGAAACACAGAAATTGCATCCGAATTTAATTCAAATGGCACAATGCCGACTTAAGTACAAGAGGACTGACACTTTAACTTTCTATGATTTGAACCTCTCCTGTGAGTCAGTTGTAGACTCCGAAGCTTCACTTCAGGTTTACCGTATCCCTTGGACCTTCTTATTGACGTGAAGCCCAGAAATTGCATCGGAATTAAAATCAAAAGGCAAAATGCCGACTTAAGTACAATAGTACTGACACTCTAACTTTCTATGATTTGAACCTCTCCTGTGAGTCCAGTTTAATATTCCGATCCTTCACTTCAGGTTAACCGTATCCCTTTGACCATCTTACTGACGATGAAACACAGAAATTGCATCCGAATTAAATACAAAAAGCACAATGCCGACTGAAGTACAAGAGGACTGACACTCTAACTTTCTATGATTTGAACCTCTCCTGTGAGTCCAGTTTTAGATTCCGATGCTTTACTTCAGGTTTACTGTATGCCTTGGACCTTCTTATTGACGATGAAACACAGAAATTGCATCCGATTTAAATACCAAAGCCACAATGCCGACTTAAGTACAAGAGGACTGACAATCTAACTTTCTATGATTTGAACCCCTCCTGTTAGTCCAGTTTTAGTTTCCGATGCTTAGCTTCAGGTTTACTGTATCCCTTTGACGATCTTACTGACGAAAACACAGAAATTGCATCCGAATTTAATACAAAAGGCACAATGCCGACTCAAGTACAAGAGGACTGACACTCTGACTTTCTATGATTTGAAACTCTGCTGTGAGTCCCGTTTTACATTTCCATGCTTAACTTCAGGTTTACTGTACCCCTTGGACCTTCTTATTGACGATGAAACACAGCAATTGCATCCGAATTTAATACAAAAGGCACAATGCCGTCATAAGTACAAGAGGACTGACACTCCAACTTTCTATGATTTGAACCTCTCCTGTGAGTCCAGTTTTAGTTTCCGATGCTTCACTTCAGGTTTACTGTATCATTTAGAGGTTCTTATTGACGATGAAACACAGAAATTGCATCCGAAATTAATACAATGGGCACAATGCTGACTTAAGTACAAGAGGTTTGACACTCTCACTTTCTATGATTTGAACCTCTCCTGTGAGTCCAGTTCTAGATTCCGCTGCTTCACTTCAGGTTTACTGTATACCTTGGACCTTCTTATTGACGATGATGCACAGAAATTGCATCGGAATTAAATTCAAAAGGCACAATGCCGCCTTAAGTACAAGAGGACTGACTCTCTAACTTTCTATAATTTGAACCTGTCCTGTGAGTCCAGTTTTAGATTCCGATGCTTCACTTCTGGTTTACTGTATCCCTTGGACCTTCTTATTGACGATGAAACACAGAAATTGCATCCGAATTTAATACAAAATGCGCCATTCCGACTTAACTACCAAAGGACTGACTCTCTACCTTTCTATGATTTGAACCTCTCCTGTGAGTCCAGTTTTAGATTCCGATGCTTCACTTCAGGTTAACTGCATCCCTTGGACCTCCTCATTGACGATGAAACACAGAAATTGCATCCGAATTTAATACAAAAGGCATAATGCCGACTTAAGTACAAGAGGACTGACACTCTGACTTTCTATAATTTGAACCTCTGCTGGGAGTCTAGTTTTAGATTTCGATGCTTCACTTAAGGTTTACTGTATCCCTTGGACCTTCTTATTGACAATTTAACACAGAAATTGCATCCAAATTTAAAACAAAAGGCAAAATGCCGACTTAAGTACAAGAGGACTGACACTCTAACTTTCTATGATTTGAACCTCTCCTGTGAGTCAAATTTAGATTCCTAAGCGCCACTTCAGGTTTACCGTATCACTTGGCCCTTCTTATTGACGATGGAGCACAGAAATTGCATCGGAATTAAATTCAAAAGGCACAATGCCTACTTGAGTACAAGAGGACTGACACTCTAACTTTCTATGATTTGAACCTCTCCTGTGAGTCCAGTTTTGGATTCCGATGCTTCACTTCAGGTTTACTGTATCCCTTGGACCTTCTTATTGACGATGAAACACAGAAATTGCATCCGATTTTTATACAAAACGCACAATGCCGACATAAGTACAAGAAGACGGACTCCACTTACTTTCTTTGTTTTGAACCTCTCCTGTGAGACCAGTTTTAGATTCCGACGCTTCTCTTCAGGTTTACTGTATCCCTTGGACCTTCTTATTGACGATGAAACACAGAAATTGCATCCGAATTTAATACAAAAGGCACAATGCCGACTTAAGTACAAGAGGACTGACACTCTAACTTTCTATGATATGAACCTTTCCTGAGAGTCCAGTTTTAGATTCCGATGCTTCACTTCAGGTTTACTGTATCCCTTGGACCTTCTTATTGACGATGAAACACAGAAATTGCATCCGAATTAAACACAAATGGAACAATGCCGACTGAAGTACAAGAGGTATGTCTCTTCTTACTGTCTGTGATTAGAACCTTTCCTGTGATACCAGTTTAAGATTCCGATGCTTCACTTCAGGTTTACTGTATACCTTGGACCTCCTAATTGACGATGAAACACAGAAATTGCATCCGAATTTAATTCAAAAGCCACAATGCCGACATAAGTACAAGAGGTCTGACACTCTAACTTTCTATGATTTGAACCTCTCCTGTGAGTCCGGTTTTAGATTTCGATGCTTCACTTCAGGTTTACTGTATACCTTGGACCTTCTTCGTGACGATCAAACACAGAAATCGCATCGGAATTAAATTCAAAAGGCACAATGCCGACTTAAGTACAAGAGAACTGACACTCTAACATTCTATGATTTGAACCTCTGCTGTGAGTCCAGTTTTAGATTCCGATGCTTCACTTCAGGTTTACTGTATCCCTTGGACCTTCTTATTGACGATGAAACACAGAAATTGCATCGGAATTTAATACAAATGGCACAATGCCGACTTAAGTACATGAGGACTGACACTCTAACTTTCTATGATTTGAACCTCTCCTGTGAGTCCACTTTTAGATTCCGATGCTTCACTTCAGGTTTACTGTATCCCTTGGACATTCTTATTGACGATGAAACACAGATATTGCATCCGATTTTAATACAAAAGGCACAATGCCGACTTAAGTACAAGAGGACTGACATTCTAACTTTCTATGACTTGAACCTCTCCTGTGATTCCAGTTTTAGATTCCGATGCCTCACTACAGATTTGCTGTATCCCAGGTACGTTCTTATTGACGATAAAACACAGAAATTGCATCCGAATTTAATACAAAAGGCACAATGTTGACTTAAGTACAGAGGACTGACACTATAACTTTCTATAATTTGAACCTCTGCTGTGAGGCCAGTTTTAGATTCTGATGCTTCACTTCAGGTTTGCTGTTTCCCTTGGACCTTCTTATTGACGATGAAACACAGAAAATGCATCCGAATTTAATACAAAAGGCACAATGCCGACTTAAGTACAAGAGAACTGACGCACAAACATTCTATGATTTGAAACTCTCCT
This sequence comes from Schistocerca americana, assembly GCF_021461395.2. Lineage (NCBI taxonomy): Eukaryota > Metazoa > Arthropoda > Insecta > Orthoptera > Acrididae > Schistocerca > Schistocerca americana. The sequence continues at coordinate 75,952,429 of NC_060121.1, read as the reverse complement.
GTGAGTCAAGTTTTAGATTCCGATGCTTCACTACATTTTTACTGTATCCCTTAGCCCTTGTTATTGACGATGAAGGACAGAAATTGCATCGGAATTAAATTCAAAAGGCACAATGCCGACTTAAGTAAAAGAGGACTGACATGCTAACTTTCTATGATTTGAACCTCTCCCGTGAGTCCAGTTTTAGACTCCGATGCTTCACTTCAGGTTTACTGTATCCCTTGGACCTTCTTAATGACGATGAAACACAGAGATTGCATCCGAATTAAAAACAAATGGCACAATGCCGACTTAAGTACAAGAGGACTGACTCTCCAACTTCCTATGATTTGAACCCCTCCGATGAGTCCAGTTTTAGACTCCGATGCTTCACTTCTGGTTTACTGTATCCCTTGGACTATCTAATTGACGATGAAACACAGAAATTGCATCCGAATTTAATACAAAAGGCGCAATGCCGACTTAAGTACAAGAGGACTGACAGTCTAACTTTCTGTGATTTGAACCTCTCCTGTGAGTCCAGTTTTAGATTCCGATGCTTCACTTCAGGTTTACTGTATCCCTTGGACCTTCTTATTGACGATGAAAGACAGAAATTGCATCCGAATTTAATACAAAAGGCACAATGCCGACTTCAGTACATGAGGTCTGAAACTCTAACTATCTATGATTTGAACCTCTCCTGTGAGTCCAGTTTTAGATTCCGATGCTTCACTTCAGATTTACAGTATCCCGTCGACCTTCTTATTGACGATGAAACACAGAAATTGCATCCGAATTAATTACAAAAGGCACAATGCCGACTTAAGTACAAGAGGACAGACACTCTAACTTTGTATGATATGAACCTCTCATGTGACCCCACTTTTAGATTCCGATGCTTCACTTCAGGTTTACTGTATCCCTTGGACCTTCTTATTGACGATGAAACACAGAAATCGCATCGGAATTAAATTCAAATGGCACAATGCCGACTTAAGTACAAGAGAACTGATACTCTAACATTCTATGATTTGAACCTCTGCTGTGAGTCCAGTTTTAGATTCCGATGCTTCACTTCAGGTTTACTGTATCCCTTGGACCTTCTTATTGACGATGAAACACAGAAATTGCATCGGAATTTAATACAAATGGCACAATGCCGACTTAAGTACAAGAGGACTGACACTCTAACTTTCTATGATTTGAACCTCTCCTGTGAGTCCACTTTTAGATTCCGATGCTTCACTTCAGGTTTACTGTATCCCTTGGACCTTCTTATTGATGATGAAACACAGATATTGCATCCGTTTTTAATACAAAAGGCACAATGCCGACTTAAGTACAAGAGGACTGACACTCTAACTTTCGATAATTTGAACCTCTGCGGTGAGTCCAGTTTTAGATTCCAATGCTTCACTTCAGGTTTACTTTATCCCTTGGTACTTTTTATTGACGATGAAACACAGAAATTGCATCCGAATTTAATAAAAAAGGCGCAATGCCGACTTAAGTACAGGAGGACTGACACTCTAACTTTCTATGATTTGAACCTCTCCTGTGAGTCCACTTTTAGTTTCCGATGCTTAGCTTCAGGTTTACTGTATCCCTTTGACCATCTTACTGACGATGAAACACAGAAATTGCATCCGAATTTAATACAAAAGGCACAATGCCGACATAAGTACAAGAGGACTGACACTCCAACTTTCTATGATTTGAACCTCTCCTGTGAGTCCAGTTTTAGTTTCCGATGCTTCACTTCTGGTTTACTGTATCCCTTGGAGCTTCATATTGACGATGAAGCACAGAAATTGCATCCGAAATTAATACAATGGGCACAATGCTGACTTAAGTACAAGAGGTTTGACACTCTAACTTTCTATGATTTGAACCTCTCCTGTGAGTGCAGTTCTAGATTCCGCTGCTTCACTTCAGGTTTACTGTATACCTTGGACCTTCTTATTGACGATGATGCACAGAAATTGCATCGGAATTAAATTCAAAAGGCACAATGCAGACTTAAGCACAAGAGGACTGACACTCTCACATCCTATGATTTGAACCTCTCCTGTGTGTCCAGTTTTAGACTCCAATTCTTCACTTCAGGTTTACTGTATCCCTTGTACCTTCGTATTGACGATGAAACACAGAAATTGCATCCGAATTTAATACAAAAGGCACAATGCCGCCTTAAGTACAAGAGAACTGACTCTCTAACTTTCTATGATTTGAACCTGTCCTGTGAGTCCAGTTTTAGATTCCGATGCTTCACTTCTGGTTTACTGTATCCCTTGGACCTTCTTATTGACGATGAAACACAGAAATTGCATCCGAATTTAATACAAAAGGCATAATTCCGACTTAAGTACAAGAGGACTGACACTCTAACTTTCTATAATTTGAACCTCTGCTGGGAGTCTAGTTTTAGATTTCGATGGTTCACTTCAGGTTTACTGTATCCCTTGGACCTTCTTATTGACAATGAAACACAGAAATTGCATCCAAATTTAAAACAAAAGGCACAATGCCGACTTAAGTACAAGAGGGCTGACACTCTAACTTTCTATGATTTGAACCTCTCCTGTGAGTCAAATTTAGATTCCTAAGCGTCACTTCATGTTTACCGTATCACTTGGACCTTCTTATTGACGATGAAGCACAGAAATTGCATCGGAATAAATTCAAAAGGCACAATGCCGACTTAAGTACAAGAGGACTGACACTCTAACTTTCTATGATTTGAACCTCTCCTGTGAGTCCAGTTTTGGATTCCGATGCTTCACTTCAGGTTTACTGTATCCCTTGGACCTTCTTATTGACGATGAAACACAGAAATTGCATCCGATTTTTATACAAAAGGCACAATGCCGACATAAGTACAAGAAGACGGACTCTACTTACTTTCTTTGTTTTGAACCTCTCCTGTGAGACCAGTTTTAGATTCCGACGCTTCTCTTCAGGTTTACTGTATCCCTTGGACCTTCTTATAGACGATGAAACACAGAAATTGCATCCGAATTTAATACAAAAGGCACAATGCCGACTTAAGTACAAGAGGACTGACACTCTAACTTTCGATAATTTGAACCTCTGCGGTGAGTCCAGTTTTAGATTCCAATGCTTCACTTCAGGTTTACTTTATCCCTTGGTACTTTTTATTGACGATGAAACACAGAAATTGCATCCGAATTTAATAAAAAAGGCGCAATGCCGACTTAAGTACAGGAGGACTGACACTCTAACTTTCTATGATTTGAACCTCTCCTGTGAGTCCACTTTTAGTTTCCGATGCTTAGCTTCAGGTTTACTGTATCCCTTTGACCATCTTACTGACGATGAAACACAGAAATTGCATCCGAATTTAATACAAAAGGCACAATGCCGACATAAGTACAAGAGGACTGACACTCCAACTTTCTATGATTTGAACCTCTCCTGTGAGTCCAGTTTTAGTTTCCGATGCTTCACTTCAGGTTTACTGTATCCCTTGGAGCTTCATATTGACGATGAAGCACAGAAATTGCATCCGAAATTAATACAATGGGCACAATGCTGACTTAAGTACAAGAGGTTTGACACTCTAACTTTCTATGATTTGAACCTCTCCTGTGAGTCCAGTTCTAGATTCCGCTGCTTCACTTCAGGTTTACTGTATACCTTGGACCTTCTTATTGACGATGATGCACAGAAATTGCATCGGAATTAAATTCAAAAGGCACAATGCAGACTTAAGCACAAGAGGACTGACACTCTCACATCCTATGATTTGAACCTCTCCTGTGTGTCCAGTTTTAGACTCCAGTTCTTCACTTCAGGTTTACTGTATCCCTTGTACCTTCGTATTGACGATGAAACACAGAAATTGCATCCGAATTTAATACAAAAGGCACAATGCCGCCTTAAGTACAAGAGAACTGACTCTCTAACTTTCTATGATTTGAACCTGTCCTGTGAGTCCAGTTTTAGATTCCGATGCTTCACTTCTGGTTTACTGTATCCCTTGGACCTTCTTATTGACGATGAAACACAGAAATTGCATCCGAATTTAATACAAAAGGCATAATTACGACTTAAGTACAAGAGGACTGACACTCTAACTTTCTATAATTTGAACCTCTGCTGGGAGTCTAGTTTTAGATTTCGATGGTTCACTTCAGGTTTACTGTATCCCTTGGACCTTCTTATTGACAATGAAACACAGAAATTGCATCCAAATTTAAAACAAAAGGCACAATGCCGACTTAAGTACAAGAGGGCTGACACTCTAACTTTCTATGATTTGAACCTCTCCTGTGAATCAAATTTAGATTCCTAAGCGTCACTTCAGGTTTACCGTATCACTTGGACCTTCTTATTGACGATGAAGCACAGAAATTGCATCGGAATAAATTCAAAAGGCACAATGCCGACTTAAGTACAAGAGGACTGACACTCTAACTTTCTATGATTTGAACCTCTCCTGTGAGTCCGGTTTTAGATGTCGATGCTTCACTTCAGGTTTACTGTATACCTTGGACCTTCTTCGTGACGATGAAACACAGAAATCGCATCGGAATTACATTCAAAAGGCACAATGCCGACTTAAGTACAAGAGAACTGACACTCTAACATTCTATGATTTGAACCTCTGCTGTGAGTCCAGTTTTAGATTCCGATGCTTCACTTCAGGTTTACTGTATCCCTTGGACCTTCTCATTGACGATGAAACACAGAAATTGCATCGGAATTTAATACAAATGGCACAATGCCGACTTAAGTACAAGAGGACTGACACTCTAAATTTCTATGATTTGAACCTCTCCTGTGAGTCCACTTTTAGATTCCGATGCTTCACTTCAGGTTTACTGTATCCCTTAGACCTTCTTATTGACGATGAAACACAGATATTGCATCCGATTTTAATACAAAAGGCACAATGCCGACTTAAGTACAGGAGGACTGACATTCTAACTTTCTATGACTTGAACCTCTCCTGTGAGTCCAGTTTTAGATTCCGATGCCTCACTTCAGATTTGCTGTATCCCAGGGACCTTCTTATTGACGATAAAACACAGAAATTGCATCCGAATTTAATACAAAAGGCACAATGTTGACTTAAGTACAGAGGACTGACACTATAACTTTCTATAATTTGAACCTCTGCTGTGAGGCCAGTTTTAGATTCTGATGCTTCACTTCAGGTTTGCTGTATCCCTTGGACCTTCTTATTGACGATGAAACACAGAAAATGCATCCGAATTTAATACAAAAGGCACAATGCCGACTTAAGTACAAGAGAACTGACGCACAAACTTTCTATGATTTGAAACTCTCCTGTGAGTCAAGTTTTAGATTCCGATGCTTCACTACATTTTTACTGTATCTCTTAGCCCTTGTTATTGACGATGAAGCACAGAAATTGCATCGGAATTAAGTTCAAAGGCACAATTTCGACTTAATTAAAAGAGGACTGACATGCTAACTTTCTATGATTTGAACCTCTCCTGAGAGTCCAGTTTTAGACTCCGATGCTTCACTTCAGGTTTACTGTATCCCTTGGACCTTCTTAATGACGATGAAACACAGAGATTGCATCCGAATTAAAAACAAATGGCACAATGCCGACTTAAGTACAAGAGGACTGACTCTCCAACTTCCTATGATTTGAACCTCTCCGGTGAGTCCAGTTTTAGATTCCGATGCTTCACTTCTGGTTCACTGTATCCCTTGGACTATCTAATTGACGATGAAACACAGAAATTGCATCCGAATTTAATACAAAAGGCGGAATGCCGACTTAAGTACAAGAGGACTGACAGTGTAACTTTCTATGATTTGAACCTCTCCTGTGAGTCCAGTTTTAGATTCCGATGCTTCACTTCAGGTTTACTGTATCCCTTGGACCTTCTTATTGACGATGAAACACAGAAAATGCATCCGAATTTAATACAAAAGGCACAATGCCGACTCAAGTACTAGGGGACTGAAGCACTAACTTTCTATGATTTGAAACTCTCCTGTGAGTCAAGTTTTAGATTCCGATGCTTCACTTCATTTTTACTGTATCCCTTAGACGTTGTTATTGACGATGAAGCACAGAAATTGCATCGGAATTAAATTCAAAAGGCACAATGCCGACTTAAGTAAAAGAGGACTGACACGCTAACTTTCTATGATTTGAACCTCTCCCGTGAGTCCAGTTCTTGACTCCGATGCTTCACTTCAGGTTTACTGTATCCCTTGGACCTTCTTATTGACGATGAAACACAGAAATTGCATCCGAATTTAATACAAAAGGCACAATGCCGACTTAAGTACAAGAGGACTGACACTCTAACTTTCGATGATATGAACCTCACCTGTGAGTCCTGTTATAGATTCCGATGCTTCACTTCAGGTTTACTGTATCCCTTGGACCTTCTTATTGACGATGAAGCACAGAAATTGCATCCGAATTTAACACAAAAGGCACAATGCCGACTTAAGTACAAGTGAACTGACACTCTAACTTTCTATCATTTGAACCTCTACTGTGAGTCCAGTTTTAGATTCCGATGCTTCACTTCAGGTTTACTGTATCCCTTGGACCTTCTTATTGACGATGAAACAAAGAAATTGCATCCGAATTTAATACAAAAGGCACAATGCCGACTTAAGTACAAGAAGACTGACTGTTCTTACTGTCTTTGTTTTGAACCTTTCCTGTGAGACCAGTTTTAGATTCCGATGCTTCGCTTCAGTTTTACTGTATGCCTTGGACCTTAAAATTGACGATGGAACACAGAAATTGCATCCGAATTTAATTCAAAATCCACAATGCCGTCTTATGTACAAGAGGACTGACACTCTAACTTTCTATGATTTAAACCTCTGCTGTGAGTCCAGTTTTAGATTCCGATGGTTCACTTCAGGATTACTGTATCCTTTGGACCTTCTTATTGACGATGAAACGCAGAAATTGCATCCGAATTCAATACAAAAGGCACAATGCCGACTTAAGTACAAGAGAACTGACACTCTCACTTCCTATGATTTGAACCTCTGCTGTGTGTCCAGTTTTAGATTCCGATGCTTCACTTCAGGTTTACTGTATCACTTGGATCTTCTTATTGATGATGAAACACAGATATTGCATCCGAATTTCATACAAAAGGCACAATGCCAACTTAAGTACAAGAGGACTGACACTCTAATTTCTATAATTTGAACCTCTGCTGTGAGGCCAGTTTTAGATTCTGATGCTTCACTTCAGGTTTGCTGTATCCCTTGGACCTCCTTATTGACGATGAAACACAGATATTGCATCCGAATTTAATACAAAAGGCACAATGCCGACTTAAGTACAAGAAGGCTGACTCTTCTTACCGTCTTTGATTTGAACCTTTCCTGTGAGACCAGTTTTGGATTCCGATGCTTCACTTCAGGTTTGCTGAATCCCTTGGACCTTCGTATTGACGATGAAACACAGAAATTGCATCGGAATTTAATTCAAAAGGCACAATGCCGACTTAAGTACAAGCGGACTGAAGCACTAACTTTCTATGATTTGAACCTCTCCTGTGAGTCAAGTTTTAGATTCCGATGCTTCACTTCATTTTTACTGTATCCCTTAGACCTTGTTATTGACGATGAAGCACAGAAATTGCATCGGAATTAAATTCAAAAGGCACAATGCCGACTTAAGTAAAAGAGGACTGACACTCTAACTTTCTATGAATTGAACCTCTCCTGTGAGTCCAGTTTTAGATTCCGATGCTTCACTTCAGATTTACTGTATCCCTAGGACCTTCTTATTGACGATGAACGACAGAAATAGCATCCGAATTTAATACAAAAGGCGCAATGCCGACTTAAGTAGAGGAGGACTGACACTCTAACTTTCTATGATTTGAACCTCTCCTGTGAGTCCAGTTTTAGATTCCGATGCTTCACTTCAGGTTTACTGTATCCCTTTGACCATCTTACTGACGATGAAACACAGAAATTGCATCCGAATTTAATACAAAAGGCACAATGCCGACTCAAGTACAAGAGGACTGACACTCTGACTTTCTATGATTTGAACCTCTGCTGTGAGTCCCGTTTTAGATTCCGATGCTTAACTTCAGGTTTACTGTACCCCTTGGACCTTCTTATTGACGATGAAACACAGAAATTGCATCCGAATTTAATACAAAAGGCACAATGCCGACATAAGTACAATGGGACTGACACTCCAACTTTCTATGATTTGAACCTCTCCTGTGAGTCCAGATTTAGTTTCCGATGCCACACTTCAGGTTTACTGTATCCCTTGGAGCTTCTTATTGACGATGAAACACAGAAATTGCATCCGAAATTAATACAATGGGCACAATGCTGACTTAAGTACAAGAGGTTTGACACTCTAACTTTCTATGATTTGAACCTCTCCTGTGAGTCCAGTTCTAGATTCCGCTGCTTCACTTCAGGTTTACTGTATACCTTGGACCTTGTTATTGACGATGATGCACAGAAATTGCATCGGAATTAAATTCAAAAGGCACAATGCCGACTTAAGCTCAAGAGGACTGACACTCTCACATCCTATGATTAGAACCTCTCCTGTGTGTCCAGTTTTAGATTCCGATGCTTCACTTCAGGTATACTGTATCCCTTGGACCCTTCTATTGACGTTGAAACACAGAAATTGCATCCGAATTTAATACAAAAGGCACAATGCCTACTTAAATAAAAGTGCACTGACGCTCTAACTTCCTATGATTTGAACCTCTCCAGTTAGTCCAGTATTAGATTCCGAGGCTTCACTTCAGGATTACTGTATCTCTTGGACCTTCTTATTGACGATGAATCACAGATATTGCATCCGAATTTAATACAAAAGGCGCAATGCCGACTTAAGTACAAGAGGACTGACACTCTAACTTTCTATGATTTGAGCACCTCCTGTGAGTCAAGTTTTAGATTCCGATGCTTCACTTCAGGTTTCCTGTATCCCTTGGACCTTGTTATTGACGATGAAGCACAGAAATTGCATCGGAATTGAATTCAAAAATCACAATGCCGGTTTAAGTACAAGAGGACTCACACGCAAACTTTCTATGATTTGAACCTCACCTGTAAGTCCAGTTTTAGACTCCGATGCTTCACTTCAGGTTTACTGTATCCCTTGGACCTTCTTATTGACGATGAAACACAGAAATTGCATCCGAATTTAATACAAAAGGCACAATGCCGCCTTATGTACAAGAGGACTGACTCTCTAACTTTCTATTATTTGAACCTGTCCTGTGAGTCCAGTTTTAGATTCCGATGCTTCACTTCAGGTTTACTGTATCCCTTGGACCTTCTTATTGACGATGAAACACAGAAATTGCATCCGAATTTAATACAAAAGGCGCCATTCCGACTTAACTACCAGAGGACTGACTCTCTAACTTTCTATGATTTGAACCTCTCCTGTGAGTCCAGTTTTAGATTCCGATGCTTCACTTCAGGTTTACTGTATCCCTTGGACCTTCTTATTGACGATGAAACACAGAAATTGCATCCGAATTTTATACAAAAGGCACAATGCCGACTTAAGTACGAGAAGTCGGACTCTTCTTACCTTCTTTGTTTTGAACCTCACCTGTAAGACCAGTTTTAGATTCCGACGCTTCTCTTCATGTTTACTGTATCCCTTTGACCATCTTACTGACGATGAAACACAGAAAATGCATCCGAATTTAATACAAAAGGCACAATGCCGACTCAAGTACATGAGGACTGACACTCTGATTTTCTATGATTTGAACCTCTGCTGTGAGTCCCGTTTTAGATTACGATGCTTAATTTCAGGTTTACTGTACCCCTTGGACCTTCTTATTGGCGATGAAACACAGAAATTGCATCCGAATTTAATACAAAAGGCACAATGCCGACATAAGTACAAGAGGACTGACATTCCAACTTTCTATGATTTGAAACTCTCCTGTGAGTCCAGTTTTAGTTTCCGATGCTTCACTTCAGGTTTACTGTATCCCTTGGAGCTTCTTATTGACGATGAAACACAGAAATTGCATCCGAAATTAATACAATGGGCACAATGCTAACTTAAGTACAAGAGGTTTGACCCTCTAACTTTCTATGATTTGAACCTCTCCTGTGAGTCCAGTTCTAGATTCCGCTGCTTCACTTCAGGTTTACTGTATACCTTGGACCTTCGTATTGACGATGATGCACAGAAAATGCATCGGAATTAAATTCAAAAGGCACAATGCCGACTTAAGCACAAGAGGACTGACACTCTCACATCCTATGATTTGAACCTCTCCTGTGTGTCCAGTTTTAGATTCCGATGCTTCACTTCAGGTATACTGTATCCCTTGGACCTTGTTATTGACGATGAAACACAGAAATTGCATCCGAATTTAATACAAAAGGCACAATGCCTACTTAAATACAAGTGCACTGACGCTCTAACTTTCTATGATTTGAACCTCTCCAGTTAGTCCAGTATTAGATTCCAAGGCTTCACTTCATGATTACTGTATCCCTTGGACCTTCTTATTGACGATGAAACACAGAAATTGCATCCGTATTTAATACAAAAGGCACAATGCCGACTTCAGTACAAGAGGACTGACACTTTAATTTTCTATTATTTGAACCTCTCCTGTGAGTCCAGTTTTAGATTCCGAAGCTTCACTTCAATTTTACTGTATCCCTTGGACCTCATTATTGACGATGAAACACAGATATTGCATCCGAATTTAATACTAAAGGCGCAATGCCGACTTAAGTACAAGAGGACTGACACACTAACTTTCTATGATTTGAGCACCTCCTGTGAGTCAAGTTTTAGATTCCGATGCTTCACTTCAGGTTTCCTGTATCCCTTGGACCTTGTTATTGACGATGAAGCACAGAAATTGCATCGGAATTGAATTCAAAAATCACAATGCCGGTTTAAGTACAAAAGGACTCACACGCAAACTTTCTATGATTTGAACCTCACCTGTAAGTCCAGTTTTAGACTCCGATGCTTCACTTCAGGTTTACTGTATCCCTTGGACCTTCTTATTGACGATGAAACACAGAAATTGCATCCGAATTTAATACAAAAGGCACAATGCCGCCTTATGTACAAGAGGACTGACTCTCTAACTTTCTATTATTTGAACCTGTCCTGTGAGTCCAGTTTTAGATTCCGATGCTTCACTTCAGGTTTACTGTATCCCTTGGACCTTGTTATTGACGATGAAGCACAGAAATTGCATCGGAATTGAATTCAAAAATCACAATGCCGGTTTAAGTACAAGAGGACTCACACGCAAACTTTCTATGATTTGAACCTCTCCTGTGAGTCCAGTTTTAGATTCCGATGCTTCACTTCAGGTTTACTGTATCCCTTGGACATCCTCATTGACGATGAAACACAGAAATTGCATCCGAATTTAATACAAAAGGCACAATGCCGACTTAAGTACAAGAGGACTGACACTCTAACTTTCTATAATTTGAACCTCTGCTGGGAGTCTAGTTTTAGATTTCGATGCTTCACTTCAGGTTTACTGTATCCCTTGGACCTTCTTATTGACGATGAAACACAGAAATTGCATCCGAATTTTATACAAAAGGCACAATGCCGACTTAAGTACGAGAAGTCGGACTCTTCTTACCTTCTTTGTTTTGAACCTCTCCTGTGAGACCAGTTTTAGATTCCGACGCTTCTCTTCAGGTTTACTGTATCCCTTTGACCATCTTACTGACGATGAAACACAGAAAATGCATCCGAATTTAATACAAAAGGCACAATGCCGACTCAAGTACATGAGGACTGACACTCTGATTTTCTATGATTTGAACCTCTGCTGTGAGTCCCGTTTTAGATTCCGATGCTTAATTTCAGGTTTACTGTACCCCTTGGACCTTCTTATTGGCGATGAAACACAGAAATTGCATCCGAATTTAATACATAAGGCACAATGCAGACATAACTACAAGAGGACTGACATTCCAACTTTCTATGATTTGAAACTCTCCTGTGAGTCCAGTTTTAGTTTCCGATGCTTCACTTCAGGTTTACTGTATCCCTTGGAGCTTCTTATTGACGATGAAACACAGAAATTGCATCCGAAATTAATACAATGGGCACAATGCTAACTTAAGTACAAGAGGTTTGACACTCTAACTTTCTATGATTTGAACCTCTCCTGTGAGTCCAGTTCTAGATTCCGCTGCTTCACTTCAGGTTTCCTGTATCCCTTGGACCTTGTTATTGACGATGAAGCACAGAAATTGCATCGGAATTGAATTCAAAAATCACAATGCCGGTTTAAGTACAAGAGGACTCACACGCAAACTTTCTATGATTTGAACCTCACCTGTAAGTCCAGTTTTAGACTCCGATGCTTCACTTCAGGTTTACTGTATCCCTTGGACCTTCTTATTGACGATGAAACACAGAAATTGCATCCGAATTTAATACAAAAGGCACAATGCCGCCTTATGTACAAGAGGACTGACTCTCTAACTTTCTATTATTTGAACCTGTCCTGTGAGTCCAGTTTTAGATTCCGATGCTTCACTTCAGGTTTACTGTATCCCTTGGACCTTCTTATTGACGATGAAACACAGAAATTGCATCCGAATTTAATACAAAAGGCGCCATTCAGACTTAACTACCAGAGGACTGACTCTCTAACTTTCTATAATTTGAACCTCTCCTGTGAGTCCAGTTTTAGATTCCGATGCTTCACTTCAGGTTTACTGTATCCCTTGGACATCCTCATTGACGATGAAACACAGAAATTGCATCCGAATTTAATACAAAAGGCACAATGCCGACTTAAGTACAAGAGGACTGACACTCTAACTTTCTATAATTTGAACCTCTGCTGGGAGTCTAGTTTTAGATTTCGATGCTTCACTTCAGGTTTACTGTATCCCTTGGACCTTCTTATTGACGATGAAACACAGAAATTGCATCCGAATTTTATACAAAAGGCACAATGCCGACTTAAGTACGAGAAGTCGGACTCTTCTTACCTTCTTTGTTTTGAACCTCTCCTGTGAGACCAGTTTTAGATTCCGACGCTTCTCTTCAGGTTTACTGTATCCCTTTGACCATCTTACTGACGATGAAACACAGAAAATGCATCCGAATTTAATACAAAAGGCACAATGCCGACTCAAGTACATGAGGACTGACACTCTGATTTTCTATGATTTGAACCTCTGCTGTGAGTCCCGTTTTAGATTCCGATGCTTAATTTCAGGTTTACTGTACCCCTTGGACCTTCTTATTGGCGATGAAACACAGAAATTGCATCCGAATTTAATACATAAGGCACAATGCAGACATAACTACAAGAGGACTGACATTCCAACTTTCTATGATTTGAAACTCTCCTGTGAGTCCAGTTTTAGTTTCCGATGCTTCACTTCAGGTTTACTGTATCCCTTGGAGCTTCTTATTGACGATGAAACACAGAAATTGCATCCGAAATTAATACAATGGGCCCAATGCTAACTTAAGTACAAGAGGTTTGACACTCTAACTTCCTATGATTTGAACCTCTCCTGTGAGTCCAGTTCTAGATTCCGCTGCTTCACTTCAGGTTTACTGTATACCTTGGACCTTCTTATTGACGATGATGCACAGAAAATGCATCGGAATTAAATTCAGAAGGCACAATGCCGACTTAAGCACAAGAGGACTGACACTCTCACATCCTATGATTTGAACCTCTCCTGTGTGTCCAGTTTTAGATTCCGATGCTTCACTTCAGGTATACTGTATCCCTTGGACCCTTCTATTGACTATGAAACACAGAAATTGCATCCGAATTTAATACAAAAGGCACAATGCCTACTTAAATAAAAGTGCACTGACGCTCTAACTTCCTATGATTTGAACCTCTCCAGTTAGTCCAGTATTAGATTCCGAGACTTCACTTCAGGATTACTGTATCCCTTGGACCTTCTTATTGACGATGAGACACAGATATTGCATCCGAATTTAATACAAAAGGCACAATGCCGACTTAAGTACAAGAGGACTGACACTCTAACTTTCTATGATTTGAGCACCTCCTGTGAGTCAAGTTTTAGATTCCGATGCTTCACTTCAGGTTTCCTGTATCCCTTGGACCTTGTTATTGACGATGAAGCACAGAAATTGCATCGGAATTGAATTCAAAAATCACAATGCCGGTTTAAGTACAAGAGGACTCACACGCAAACTTTCTATGATTTGAACCTCACCTGTAAGTCCAGTTTTAGACTCCGATGCTTCACTTCAGGTTTACTGTATCCCTTGGACCTTCTTATTGACGATGAAACACAGAAATTGCATCCGAATTTAATACAAAAGGCACAATGCCGCCTTATGTACAAGAGGACTGACTCTCTAACTTTCTATTATTTGAACCTGTCCTGTGAGTCCAGTTTTAGATTCCGATGCTTCACTTCAGGTTTACTGTATCCCTTGGACCTTCTTATTGACGATGAAACACAGAAATTGCATCCGAATTTAATACAAAAGGCGCCATTCCGACTTAACTACCAGAGGACTGACTCTCTAACTTTCTATGATTTGAACCTCTCCTGTGAGTCCAGTTTTAGATTCCGATGCTTCACTTCAGGTTTACTGTATCCCTTGGACATCCTCATTGACGATGAAACACAGAAATTGCATCCGAATTTAATACAAAAGGCACAATGCCGACTTAAGTACAAGAGGACTGACACTCTAACTTTCTATAATTTGAACCTCTGCTGGGAGTCTAGTTTTAGATTTCGATGCTTCACTTCAGGTTTACTGTATCCCTTGGACCTTCTTATTGACGATGAAACACAGAAATTGCATCCGAATTTTATACAAAAGGCACAATGCCGACTTAAGTACGAGAAGTCGGACTCTTCTTACCTTCATTGTTTTGAACCTCTCCTGTGAGACCAGTTTTAGATTCCGACGCTTCTCTTTAGGTTTACTGTATCCCTTTGACCATCTTACTGACGATGAAACACAGAAAATGCATCCGAATTTAATACAAAAGGCACAATGCCGACTCAAGTACATGAGGACTGACACTCTGATTTTCTATGATTTGAACCTCTGCTGTGAGTCCCGTTTTAGATTCCGATGCTTAATTTCAGGTTTACTGTACCCCTTGGACCTTCTTATTGGCGATGAAACACAGAAATTGCATCCGAATTTAATACAAAAGGCACAATGCCGACATAAGTACAAGAGGACTGACATTCCAACTTTCTATGATTTGAAACTCTCCTGTGAGTCCAGTTTTAGTTTCCGATGCTTCACTTCAGGTTTACTGTATCCCTTGGAGCTTCTTATTGACGATGAAACACAGAAATTGCGTCCGAAATTAATACAATGGGCACAATGCTAACTTAAGTACAAGAGGTTTGACACTCTAACTTTCTATGATTTGAACCTCTCCTGTGGGTCCAGTTCTAGATTCCGCTGCTTCACTTCAGGTTTACTGTATACCTTGGACCTTCTTATTGACGATGATGCACAGAAAATGCATCGGAATTAAATTCAAAAGGCACAATGCCGACTTAAGCACAAGAGGACTGACACTCTCACATCCTATGATTTGAACCTCTCCTGTGTGTCCAGTTTTAGATTCCGATGCTTCACTTCAGGTATACTGTATCCCTTGGACCTTGTTATTGACGATGAAACACAGAAATTGCATCCGAATTTAATACAAAAGGCACAATGCCTACTTAAATACAAGTGCACTGACGCTCTAACTTTCTATGATTTGAACCTCTCCAGTTAGTCCAGTATTAGATTCCAAGGCTTCACTTCAGGATTACTGTATCCCTTGGACCTTCTTATTGACGATGAAACACAGAAATTGCATCCGTATTTAATACAAAAGGAACAATGCCGACTTAAGTACAAGAGGACTGACACTTTAATTTTCTATTATTTGAACCTCTCCTGTGAGTCCAGTTTTAGATTCCGAAGCTTCACTTCAGGTTTACTGTATCCCTTGGACATCCTCATTGACGATGAAACACAGAAATTGCATCCGAATTTAATACAAAAGGCACAATGCCGCCTTATTTACAAGAGGACTGACTCTCTAACTTTCTATTATTTGAACCTGTCCTGTGAGTCCAGTTTTAGATTCCGATGCTTCACTTCAGGTTTACTGTATCCCTTGGACCTTCTTATTGACGATGAAACACAGAAATTGCATCCGAATTTAATACAAAAGGCGCCATTCCGACTTAACTACCAGAGGACTGACTCTCTAACTTTCTATGATTTGAACCTCTCCTGTGAGTCCAGTTTTAGATTCCGATGCTTCACTTCAGGTTTACTGTATCCCTTGGACATCCTCATTGACGATGAAACACAGAAATTGCATCCGAATTTAATACAAAAGGCACAATGCCGACTTAAGTACAAGAGGACTGACACTCTAACTTTCTATAATTTGAACCTCTGCTGGGAGTCTAGTTTTAGATTTCGATGCTTCACTTCAGGTTTACTGTATCCCTTGGACCTTCTTATTGACGATGAAACACAGAAATTGCATCCGAATTTTATACAAATGGCACAATGCCGACTTAAGTACGAGAAGTCGGACTCTTCTTACCTTCTTTGTTTTGAACCTCTCCTGTGAGACCAGTTTTAGATTCCGACGCTTCTCTTCAGGTTTACTGTATCCCTTTGACCATCTTACTGACGATGAAACACAGAAAATGCATCCGAATTTAATACAAAAGGCACAATGCCGACTCAAGTACATGAGGACCGACACTCTGATTTTCTATGATTTGAACCCATGCTGTGAGTCCCGTTTTAGATTCCGATGCTTAATTTCAGGTTTACTGTACCCCTTGGACCTTCTTATTGGCGATGAAACACAGAAATTGCATCCGAATTTAATACAAAAGGCACAATGCCGACATAAGTACAAGAGGACTGACATTCCAACTTTCTATGATTTGAAACTCTCCTGTGAGTCCAGTTTTAGTTTCCGATGCTTCACTTCAGGTTTACTGTATCCCTTGAGCTTCTTATTGACGATGAAACACAGAAATTGCATCCGAAATTAATACAATGGGCACAATGCTAACTTAAGTACAAGAGGTTTGACACTCTAACTTTCTATGATTTGAACCTCTCCTGTGAGTCCAGTTCTATATTCCGCTGCTTCACTTCAGGTTTACTGTATACCTTGGACCTTCTTATTGACGATGATGCACAGAAAATGCATCGGAATTAAATTCAAAAGGCACAATGCCGATTTAAGCACAAGAGGACTGACACTCTCACATCCTATGATTTGAACCTCTCCTGTGTGTCCAGTTTTAGATTCCGATGCTTCACTTCAGGTATACTGTATCCCTTGGACCTTGTTATTGACGATGAAACACAGAAATTGCATCCGAATTTAATACAAAAGGCACAATGCCTACTTAAATACAAGTGCACTGACGCTCTAACTTTCTATGATTTGAACCTCTCCAGTTAGTCCAGTATGAGATTCCAAGGCTTCACTTCAGGATTACTGTATCCCTTGGACCTTCTTATTGACGATGAAACACAGAAATTGCATCCGTATTTAATACAAAAGGCACAATGCCGACTTAAGTACAAGAGGACTGACACTTTAAATTTCTATTATTTGAACCTCTCCTGTGAGTCCAGTTTTAGATTCCGAAGCTTCACTTCAATTTTACTGTATCCCTTGGACCTCATTATTGACGATGAAACACAGATATTGCATCCGAATTTAATACAAAAGGCGCAATGCCGACTTAAGTACAAGAGGACTGACACTCTAACTTTCTATGATTTGAGCACCTCCTGTGAGTCAAGTTTTGGATTCCGATGCTTCACTTCAGGTTTCCTGTATCCCTTGGACCATGTTATTGACGATGAAGCACAGAAATTGCATCGGAATTGAATTCAAAAATCACATTGCCGACTTAAGTACAAGAGGACTCACACGCAAACTTTCTATGATTTGAACCTCACCTGTAGGTCAAGTTTTAGACTCCGATGCTTCACTTCAGGTTTACTGTATCCCTTGGACCTTCTTATTGACGATGAAACACAGAAATTGCATTCGAATTTAATACAAAAGTAACAATGCCGCCTTAAGTACAAGAGGACTGACTCTCTAACTTTCTATTATTTGAACCTGTCCTGTGAGTCCAGTTTTAGATTCCGATGCTTCACTTCAGGTTTACTGTATCCCTTGGACCTTCTTATTGACGATGAAACACAGAAATTGCATCCGAATTTAATACAAAAGGCACAATGCCGACTTAAGTACAAGAGGACTGACACTCTAACTTTCTATGATATGAACCTTTCCTGAGAGTCCAGTTTTAGATTCCGATGCTTCACTTCAGGTTTACTGTATCCCTTGGACCTTCTTATTGACGATGAAGCACAGAAATTGCATCCGAATTAATTACAAATGGAACAATGCCGACTGAAGTACAATAGGACTGTCGCTTCTTACTGTCTGTGATTAGAACCTTTCCTGTGATACCAGTTTTAGATTCCGATGCTTCACTTCAGGTTTACTGTATACCTTGGACCTCCTAATTGACGATGAAACACAGAAATTGCATCCGAATTTAATTCAAAAGCCACAATGCCGACATAAGTACAAGAGGACTGACATTCTAACATTCTATGATTTGAACCTCTGCTGTGAGTCCAGTTTTAGATTCCGATGCTTCACTTCAGGTTTACTGTATCCCTTGGACCTTCTTATTGATGATGAAACACAGAAATCGCATCGGAATTTAATACAAATAGCACAATGCCGACTTAAGTACAAGAGGACTGACACACTAACTTTCTATGATTTCAACATCTCCTATGAGTCCACTTTTAGATTCCGATGCTTCACTTCAGGTTTACTGTATCCCTTGGACATCCTCATTGACGATGAAACACAGAAAATGCATCCAAATTTAATACAAAAGGCACAATGCCGACTCAAGTACATGAGGACTGACACTCTGATTTTCTATGATTTGAACCTCTGCTGTGAGTCCCGTTTTAGATTCCGATGCTTAATTTCAGGTTTACTGTACCCCTTGGACCTTCTTATTGGCGATGAAACACAGAAATTGCATCCGAATTTAATACAAAAGGCACAATGCCGACATAAGTACAAGAGGACTGACATTCCAACTTTCTATGATTTGAAACTCTCCTGTGAGTCCAGTTTTAGTTTCCGATGCTTCACTTCAGGTTTACTGTATCTCTTGGAGCTTCTTATTGACGATGAAACACAGAAATTGCATCCGAAATTAATACAATGGGCACAATGCTAACTTAAGTACAACAGGTTTGACACTCTAACTTTCTATGATTTGAACCTCTCCTGTGAGTCCAGTTCTAGATTCCGCTGCTTCACTTCAGGTTTACTGTATACCTTGGACCTTCTTATTGACGATGATGCACAGAAAATGCATCGGAATTAAATTCAAAAGGCACAATGCCGACTGAAGCACAAGAGGACTGACACTCTCACATCCTATGATTTGAACCTCTCCTGTGTGTCCAGTTTTAGATTCCGATGCTTCACTTCAGGTATACTGTATCCCTTGGACCTTGTTATTGACGATGAAACACAGAAATTGCATCCGAATTTAATACAAAAGGCACAATGCCTACTTAAATACAAGTGCACTGACGCTCTAACTTTCTATGATTTGAACCTCTCCAGTTAGTCCAGTATTAGATTCCAAGGCTTCACTTCAGGATTACTGTATCCCTTGGACCTTCTTATTGACGATGAAACACAGAAATTGCATCCGTATTTAATACAAAAGGAACAATGCCGACTTAAGTACAAGAGGACTGACACTTTAATTTTCTATTATTTGAACCTCTCCTGTGAGTCCAGTTTTAGATTCCGAAGCTTCACTTCAGGTTTACTGTATCCCTTGGACATCCTCATTGACGATGAAACACAGAAATTGCATCCGAATTTAATACAAAAGGCACAATGCCGCCTTATGTACAAGAGGACTGACTCTCTAACTTTCTATTATTTGAACCTGTCCTGTGAGTCCAGTTTTAGATTCCGATGCTTCACTTCAGGTTTACTGTATCCCTTGGACATCCTCATTGACGATGAAACACAGAAATTGCATCCGAATTTAATACAAAAGGCACAATGCCGACTTAAGTACAAGAGGACTGACACTCTAACTTTCTATAATTTGAACCTCTGCTGGGAGTCTAGTTTTAGATTTCGATGCTTCACTTCAGGTTTACTGTATCCCTTTGACCTTCTTATTGACGATGAAACACAGAAATTGCATCCGAATTTTATACAAATGGCACAATGCCGACTTAAGTACGAGAAGTCGGACTCTTCTTACCTTCTTTGTTTTGAACCTCTCCTGTGAGACCAGTTTTAGATTCCGACGCTTCTCTTCAGGTTTACTGTATCCCTTTGACAATCTTACTGACGATGAAACACAGAAAATGCATCCGAATTTAATACAAAAGGCACAATGCCGACTCAAGTACATGAGGACTGACACTCTGATTTTCTATGATTTGAACCTCTGCTGTGAGTCCCGTTTTAGATTCCGATGCTTAATTTCAGGTTTACTGTACCCCTTGGACCTTCTTATTGGCGATGAAACACAGAAATTGCATCCGAATTTAATACAAAAGGCACAATGCCGACATAAGTACATAAGGACTGACATTCCAACTTTCTATGATTTGAAACTCTCCTGTGAGTCCAGTTTTAGTTTCCGATGCTTCACTTCAGGTTTACTGTATCCCTTGGAGCTTCTTATTGACGATGAAACACAGAAATTGCATCCGAAATTAATACAATGGGCACAATGCTAACTTAAGTACAAGAGGTTTGACACTCTAACTTTCTATGATTTGAACCTCTCCTGTGAGTCCAGTTCTAGATTCCGCTGCTTCACTTCAGGTTTACTGTATACCTTGGACCTTCTTATTGACGATGATGCACAGAAAATGCATCGGAATTAAATTCAAAAGGCACAATGCCGATTTAAGCACAAGAGGACTGACACTCTCACATCCTATGATTTGAACCTCTCCTGTGTGTCCAGTTTTAGATTCCGATGCTTCACTTCAGGTATACTGTATCCCTTGGACCTTGTTATTGACGATGAAACACAGAAATTGCATCCGAATTTAATACAAAAGGCACAATGCCTACTTAAATACAAGTGCACTGACGCTCTAACTTTCTATGATTTGAACCTCTCCAGTTAGTCCAGTATTAGATTCCAAGGCTTCACTTCAGGATTACTGTATCCCTTGGACCTTCTTATTGACGATGAAACACAGAAATTGCATCCGTATTTAATACAAAAGGCACAATGCCGACTTAAGTACAAGAGGACTGACACTTTAATTTTCTATTATTTGAACCTCTCCTGTGAGTCCAGTTTTAGATTCCGAAGCTTCACTTCAATTTTACTGTATCCCTTGGACCTCATTATTGACTATGAAACACAGATATTGCATCCGAATTTAATACAAAAGGCGCAATGCCGACTTAAGTACAAGAGGACTGACACTCTAACTTTCTATGATTTGAGCACCTCCTGTGAGTCAAGTTTTGGATTCCGATGCTTCACTTCAGGTTTACTGTATCCCTTGGACCTTGTTATTGACGATGAAGCACAGAAATTGCATCGGAATTGAATTCAAAAATCACATTGCCGACTTAAGTACAAGAGGACTCACACGCAAACTTTCTATGATTTGAACCTCACCTGTAGGTCAAGTTTTAGACTCCGATGCTTCACTTCAGGTTTACTGTATCCCTCGGACCTTCTTATTGACGATGAAACACAGAAATTGCATTCGAATTTAATACAAAAGTAACAATGCCGCCTTAAGTACAAGAGGACTGACTCTCTAACTTTCTATTATTTGAACCTGTCCTGTGAGTCCAGTTTTAGATTCCGATGCTTCACTTCAGGTTTACTGTATCTCTTGGACCTTCTTATTGACGATGAAACACAGAAATTGCATCCGAATTTAATACAAAAGGCACAATGCCGACTTAAGTACAAGAGGACTGACACTCTAACTTTCTATGATATGAACCTTTCCTGAGAGTCCAGTTTTAGATTCCGATGCTTCACTTCAGGTTTACTGTATCCCTTGGACCTTCTTATTGACGATGAAGCACAGAAATTGCATCCGAATTAATTACAAATGGAACAATGCCGACTGAAGTACAATAGGACTGTCTCTTCTTACTGTCTGTGATTAGAACCTTTCCTGTGATACCAGTTTTAGATTCCGATGCTTCACTTCAGGTTTACTGTATACCTTGGACCTCCTAATTGACGATGAAACACAGAAATTGCATCCGAATTTAATTCAAAAGCCACAATGCCGACATAAGTACAAGAGGACTGACATTCTAACATTCTATGATTTGAACCTCTGCTGTGAGTCCAGTTTTAGATTCCGATGCTTCACTTCAGGTTTACTGTATCGCTTGGACCTTCTTATTGATGATGAAACACAGAAATCGCATCGGAATTTAATACAAATAGCACAATGCCGACTTAAGTACAAGAGGACTGACACACTAACTTTCTATGATTTCAACATCTCCTATGAGTCCACTTTTAGATTCCGATGCTTCACTTCAGGTTTACTGTATCCCTTGGACATCCTCATTGACGATGAAACACAGAAATTGCATCCGAATTTAATACAAAAGGCACAATGCCGACTTAAGTACAAGAGGACTGACACTCTAACTTTCTATAATTTGAACCCCTGCTGGGAGTCTAGTTTTAGATTTCGATGCTTCACTTCAGGTTTACTGTATCCCTTGGACCTTCTTATTGACGATGAAACACAGAAATTGCATCCGAATTTTATACAAAAGGCACAATGCCGACTTAAGTACGAGAAGTCGGACTCTTCTTACCTTCTTTGTTTTGAACCTCTCCTGTGAGACCAGTTTTAGATTCCGACGCTTCTCTTCAGGTTTACTGTATCCCTTTGACCATCTTACTGACGATGAAACACAGAAAATGCATCCGAATTTAATACAAAAGGCACAATGCCGACTCAAGTACATGAGGACTGACACTCTGATTTTCTATGATTTGAACCTCTGCTGTGAGTCCCGTTTTAGATTCCGATGCTTAATTTCAGGTTTACTGTACCCCTTGGACCTTCTTATTGGCGATGAAACACAGAAATTGCATCCGAATTTAATACAAAAGGCACAATGCCGACATAAGTACAAGAGGACTGACATTCCAACTTTCTATGATTTGAAACTCTCCTGTGAGTCCAGTTTTAGTTTCCGATGCTTCACTTCAGGTTTACTGTATCCCTTGGAGCTTCTTATTGACGATGAAACACAGAAATTGCATCCGAAATTAATACAATGGGCACAATGCTAACTTAAGTACAAGAGGTTTGACACTCTAACTTTCTATGATTTGAACCTCTCCTGTGAGTCCAGTTCTAGATTCCGCTGCTTCACTTCAGGTTTACTGTATACCTTGGACCTTCTTATTGACGATGATGCACAGAAAATGCATCGGAATTAAATTCAAAAGGCACAATGCCGACTTAAGCACAAGAGGACTGACACTCTCACATCCTATGATTTGAACCTCTCCTGTGTGTCCAGTTTTAGATTCCGATGCTTCACTTCAGGTATACTGTATCCCTTGGACCTTGTTATTGACGATGAAACACAGAAATTGCATCCGAATTTAATACAAAAGGCACAATGCCTACTTAAATACAAGTGCACTGACGCTCTAACTTTCTATGATTTGAACCTCTCCAGTTAGTCCAGTATTAGATTCCAAGGCTTCACTTCAGGATTACTGTATCCCTTGGACCTTCTTATTGACGATGAAACACAGAAATTGCATCCGTATTTAATACAAAAGGCACAATGCCGACTTAAGTACAAGAGGACTGACACTTTAATTTTCTATTATTTGAACCTCTCCTGTGAGTCCAGTTTTAGATTCCGAAGCTTCACTTCAATTTTACTGTATCCCTTGGACCTCATTATTGACGATGAAACACAGATATTGCATCCGAATTTAATACAAAAGGCGCAATGCCGACTTAAGTACAAGAGGACTGACACTCTAACTTTCTATGATTTGAGCACCTCCTGTGAGTCAAGTTTTGGATTCCGATGCTTCACTTCAGGTTTCCTGTATCCCTTGGACCTTGTTATTGACGATGAAGCACAGAAATTGCATCGGAATTGAATTCAAAAATCACATTGCCGACTTAAGTACAAGAGGACTCACACGCAAACTTTCTATGATTTGAACCTCACCTGTAGGTCACGTTTTAGACTCCGATGCTTCACATCAGGTTTACTGTATCCCTTGGACCTTCTTATTGACGATGAAACACAGAAATTGCATTCGAATTTAATACAAAAGTAACAATGCCGCCTTAAGTACAAGAGGACTGACTCTCTAACTTTCTATTATTTGAACCTGTCCTGTGAGTCCAGTTTTAGATTCCGATGCTTCACTTCAGGTTTACTGTATCCCTTGGACCTTCTTATTGACGATGAAACACAGAAATTGCATCCGAATTTAATACAAAAGGCACAATGCCGACTTAAGTACAAGAGGACTGACACTCTAACTTTCTATGATATGAACCTTTCCTGAGAGTCCAGTTTTAGATTCCGATGCTTCACTTCAGGTTTACTGTATCCCTTGGACCTTCTTATTGACGATGAAGCACAGAAATTGCATCCGAATTAATTACAAATGGAACAATGCCGACTGAAGTACAATAGGACTGTCTCTTCTTACTGTCTGTGATTAGAACCTTTCCTGTGATACCAGTTTTAGATTCCAATGCTTCACTTCAGGTTTACTGTATACCTTGGACCTCCTAATTGACGATGAAACACAGAAATTGCATCCGAATTTAATTCTAAAGCCACAATGCCGACATAAGTACAAGAGGACTGACATTCTAACATTCTATGATTTGAACCTCTGCTGTGAGTCCAGTTTTAGATTCCGATGCTTCACTTCAGGTTTACTGTATCCCTTGGACCTTCTTATTGATGATGAAACACAGAAATCGCATCGGAATTTAATACAAATAGCACAATGCCGACTTAAGTACAAGAGGACTGACACTAACTTTCTATGATTTCAACATCTCCTATGAGTCCACTTTTAGATTCCGATGCTTCACTTCAGGTTTACTGTATCCCTTGGACCTTCTTATTGATGATGAAACACAGAAATTGCATCGGAATTTAATACAAATAGCACAATGCCGACTTAAGTACAAGAGGACTGACACTCTAACTTTCTATGATTTCAACATCTCCTGTGAGTCCACTTTTAGATTCCGATGCTTCACTTCAGGTTTACTGTATCCCTTGAACCTTCTTATTGACGATGAAACACAGATATTGCATCCGATTTTAATACAAAAGGCACAATGCCGACTTAAGTACAAGAGGACTGACATTCTAACTTTCTATGATTTGAACCTCTCCTGTGAGTCCAGTTTTACATTCCGATGCCTCACTTCAGATTTGCTGTATCCCATGGACCTTCTTATTGACGATAAAACACAGAAATTGCATCTGAATTTAATACAAAAGGCACAATGTTGACTTAAGTACAGAGGACTGACACTATAACTATCTATAATTTGAACCTCTCCTGTGAGGCCAGTTTTAGATTCTGATGCTTCACTTCAGGTTTGCAGTATCCCTTGGACCTTCTTATTGCCGATGAAACACATAAAATGCATCCGAATTTAATACAAAAGGCTCAATGCCGACTTAAGTACAAGAGAACTGACGCACAAACTTTCTATGATTTGAAACCCGCCTGTGAGTCAAGTTTTAGATTCCGATGCTTCACTACATTTTTACTGTATCCCTTAGCCCTTGTTATTGACGATGAAGCACAGAAATTGCATCGGAAATAAATTCAAAAGGCACAATGCCGGCTTATGTAAAAGAGGACTGACATGCTAACTTTCTATGATTTGAACCTCTCCTGTGAGTCAGTTTTAGACTCCGATGCTTCACTTCAGGTTTACTGTATCCCTTGGACCTTCTTATTGACGATGAAACACAGACATTGCATCCGTATTAAAAACAAATGGCACAATGCCGACTTAAGTACAAGAGGACTGACTCTCCAACTTCCTATGATTTGAACCTCTCCGGTGAGTCCAGTTTTAGATTCCGATGCATCACTTCTGGTTTACTGTATCCCTTGGACTATCTAATTGACGATGAAACACAGAAATTGCATCCGAATTTAATACAAAAGGCGCAATGTCGACTTAAGTACAAGAGGACTGACAGTCTAACTTTCTATGATCTGAACCTCTCCTGTGAGACCAGTTTTAGATTCCGATGCTTCACTTCAGGTTACTGTATCCCTTGGACCTTCTTATTGACGATGAAAGACAGAAATTGCATCCGAATTTAATACAAAACGCACAATGCCGACTTCAGTACATGAGGACTCAAACTGTAACTATCAATGATTTGAACCTCTCCTGTGAGTCCAGTTTTAGATTCCGATGCTTCACTTCAGGTTTACTGTATCCCGTCGACCTTCTTATTGGCGATGAAACACAGAAATTGCATCCGAATTAATTACAAAAGGCACAATGCCGACTTAAGTACAAGAGGACTGACACTCTAACGTACTATGATATGAACCTCTCTTGTGAGTTTAGTTTTAGATTCCGATGCTCCACTTCAGGTTTACTGTATCCCTTGGACCTTCTTATTGACGATGAAACACAGAAATTGCATCCGAATTTAATACAAAAAGCACAATGCCGACTTAAGTAATTGAGGACTGACACGCTGACTTTCTATGATTTGAACCTCTCCCGAGAGTCCAGTTTTAGACTCCGATGCTTTACTTCAGGTTTACTGTATCCCTTGGACCTTCTTATTGACGATGAAACACAGAAATTGCATCCGAAATAAATACAAATGACACAATGCCGACTTAAGTACAAGAGGACTGACTCTCCAAATTCCTATGATTTGAACCTCTCCTGTGAGTAAAGTCTTAGATTCCGATGCTTCACTTCAGGTTTACTATATCCCTTGGACCTTCTTATTGACGATGAAACACAGAAATTGCATGCGAATTTAATACAAAAGGCGCAATGCCGACTTAAGTACAGGAGGACTGACACTCTAACTTTCTATGATTTGATCCTCACCTGTGAGTCCAGTTTTAGATTCCGATGCTTCACTTCAGGTTTACTGTATCCCTTGGACCTTCTTATTGACGATGAAACACAGAAATTGCATCCGAATTTATACAAAAGGCACAATGCCGACTTAAGTACAAGAGGACTGACACTCTAACTTTCTATGATATGAACCATTCCTGAGAGTCCAGTTTTAGATTCCGATGCTTCACTTCAGGTTTACTGTATCCCTTGGACCTTCTTATTGACGATGAAGCACAGAAATTGCATCCGAATTAATTACAAATGGAACAATGCCGACTGAAGTACAATAGGACTGTCTCTTCTTACTGTCTGTGATTAGAACCTTTCCTGTGATACCAGTTTTAGATTCCGATGCTTCACTTCAGGTTTACTGTATACCTTGGACCTCCTAATTGACGATGAAACACAGAAATTGCATCCGAATTTAATTCAAAAGCCACAATGCCGACATAAGTACAAGAGGACTGACATTCTAACATTCTATGATTTGAAACTCTGCTGTGAGTCCAGTTTTAGATTCCGATGCTTCACTTCAGGTTTACTGTATCCCTTGGACCTTCTTATTGATGATGAAACACAGAAATCGCATCGGAATTTAATACAAATAGCACAATGCCGACTTAAGTACAAGAGGACTGACACTCTAACTTTCTATGATTTCAACATCTCCTATGAGTCCACTTTTAGATTCCGATGCTTCACTTCAGGTTTACTGTATCCCTTGGACCTTCTTATTAATGATGAAACACAGAAATTGCATCGGAATTTAATACAAATAGCACAATGCCGACTTAAGTACAAGAGGACTGACACTAACTTTCTATGATTTCAACATCTCCTGTGATTCCACTTTTAGATTCCGATGCTTCACTTCAGGTTTACTGTATCCCTTGGACCTTCTTATTGACGATGAAACACAGATATTGCATCCGATTTTAATACAAAAGGCACAATGCCGACTTAAGTACAAGAGGACTGACATTCTAACTTTCTATGATTTGAACCTCTCCTGTGAGTCCAGTTTTACATTCCGATTCCTCACTTCAGATTTGCTGTATCCCATGGACCTTCTTATTGACGATAAAACACAGAAATTGCATCCGAATTTAATACAAAAGGCACAATGTTGACTTAAGTACAGAGGACTGACACTCTAACTTTCTATGATTTGAACCTCTCCCGAGAGTCCAGTTTTAGACTCCGATGCTTTACTTCAGGTTTACTGTATCCCTTGGACCTTCTTATTGACGATGAAACACAGAAATTGCATCCGAAATAAATACAAATGACACAATGCCGACTTAAGTACAAGAGGACTGACTCTCCAAATTCCTATGATTTGAACCTCTCCTGTGAGTAAAGTCTTAGATTCCGATGCTTCACTTCAGGTTTACTATATCCCTTGGACCTTCTTATTGACGATGAAACACAGAAATTGCATGCGAATTTAATACAAAAGGCGCAATGCCGACTTAAGTACAGGAGGACTGACACTCTAACTTTCTATGATTTGAACCTCACCTGTGAGTCCAGTTTTAGATTCCGATGCTTCACTTCGGATTTACTGTATCCCTTGGACCTTCGTATTGACGATGAAACACAGAAATTGCATCCGAATTGATTGAAAAGCCACAATGCCGCCTTAAGTACAGGAGGACAGACACTCTAACTTCCTATGATATGAATCTCTCATGTGAGTCCAATTTTAGATTCCGATGCTTCACTTCAGGTTTACTGTATCCCTTAGACCTTCTTATTGACGATGAAACACAGAAATTGCATCCGAATTTAATACAAAAGGCACAATGCCGACTTAAGTACGAGAGGACTGACACTCTAACTTTCTATGTTATGAACCTCTCCTGTGAATCCAGTTTTAGATTCCGATGCTTCACTTCAGGTTTACTGTAGCTCTTGGACCTTCTTATTGACGATGAAACACAGAAATTGCATCCGAATTTAACTCAAAAGGCACAATGCCGACTTAAGTACAGGGGAACTGACACTCTAACTTTCTATCGTTTGAACCACTGCTGTGAGTCCAGTTTTAGTTTCCGATGCTTCACTTCAGGTTTACTGTATCACTTGGATCTCCTTATTGTTGATGAAACACAGAAATTGCATCCGAATTTAATACAAAAGGCACAATGCCAACTTAAGTACAAGAGGACTGACACGCTAACTTTCTATAATTTTAACCTCTGCTGTAAGGCCAGTTTTAGATTCTGATGCTTCACTTCAGGTTTGCTGTATCCCTTGGACCTCGTTATTGACGATGAAACACAGATATTGCATCCGAATTTAATACAAAAGGCACAATGCCGACTTAAGTACAAGAAGACTGACTCTTCTAACTGTCTTTGATTTGAACCTTTCCTGTGAGACCAGTTTTGGATTCCGATGCTTCACTTCAGGTTTGCTGAATCCCTTGGACCTTCGTATTGACGATGAAACACAGAAATTGTATCCGAATTTAATTCAAAAGGCACAATGCCGACTTAAGTACAAGAGGACTGACACTCTAACTTTCTATGATATGAACCTCTCATGTGACCCCAGTTTTAGATTCCGATGCTTCACTTCAGGATTACTGTATCCCTTGGACCTTCTTATTGACGATGAAACACAGAAAATGCATCCGAATTTAATACAAAAGGCACATTGCCGACTTAAGTACTAGGGGACTGAAGCACTAGCTTTCTATGATTTGAAACTCTCCTGTGAGTCAAGTTTTAGATTCCGATGCTTCACTTCAATTTTACTGTATCCCTTAGACCTTGTTATTGACGATGAAGCAAAGCAATTGCAACGGAATTAAATTCAAAAGGCACAATTCCGACTTATGTAAAAGAGGACTGACACGCTAACTTTCTATGATTTGAACCTCTCCCGTGAGTCCAGTTCTTGACTCCGATGCTTCACTTCAGGTTTTTGTATCTCTTGGTCCTTCTTATTGACGATGAAACACAGAAATTGCATCCGAATTTAATACAAAAGGCACAATGCCGACTTAAGTACAAGAGGACTGACACTCTAACTTTCGATGATATGAACCACTCCTGTGAGTCCTGTTATGGATTCCGATGCTTCACTTCAGGTTTACTGTATCCCTTGGACCTTCTTATTGACGATGAAACACAGAAATTGCATCCGAATTTAACACAAAAGGCACAATGCCGACTTAAGTACAAGTGAACTGACACTCTAACTTTCTATCATTTGAACCTCTACTGTGAGTCCAGTTTATATTCCGATGCTTCACTTCCGGTTTACTGTATCCCTTGGACCTTCTTATTGACGATGAAGCACAGAAATTGCATCCGAATTAATTACAAATGGAACAATGCCGACTGAAGTACAATAGGACTGTCTCTTCTTACTGTCTGTGATTAGAACCTTTCCTGTGATACCAGTTTTAGATTCCGATGCTTCACTTCAGGTTTACTGTATACCTTGGACCTCCTAATTGACGATGAAACACAGAAATTGCATCCGAATTTAATTCAAAAGCCACAAATCCGACATAAGTACAAGAGGACTGACATTCTAACATTCTATGATTTGAACCTCTGCTGTGAGTCCAGTTTTAGATTCCGATGCTTCACTTCAGGTTTACTGTATCCCTTGGACCTTCTTATTGATGATGAAACACAGAAATCGCATCGGAATTTAATACAAATAGCACAATGCCGACTTAAGTACAAGAGGACTGACACTCTAACTTTCTATGATTTCAACATCTCCTATGAGTCCACTTTTAGATTCCGATGCTTCACTTCAGGTTTACTGTATCCCTTGGACCTTCTTATTGATGATGAAACAGAAATTGCATCGGAATTTAATACAAATAGAACAATGCCGACTTAAGTACAAGAGGACTGACACTCTAACTTTCTATGATTTCAACATCTCCTGTGAGTCCACATTTAGATTCCGATGCTTCACTTCAGGTTTACTGTATCCCTTAGCCCTTGTTATTGACGATGAAGCACAGAAATTGCATCGGAAATAAATTCAAAAGGCACAATGCCGGCTTATGTAAAAGAGGACTGACATGCTAACTTTCTATGATATGAACCTCTACTGTGAGTCCAGTTTTAGACTCCGATGCTTCACTTCAGGTTTACTGTATCCCTTGGACCTTCTTATTGACGATGAAACACAGAGATTGCATCCGTATTAAAAACAAATGGCACAATGCCGACTTAAGTACAAGAGGACTGACTCTCCAACTTCCTATGATTTGAACCTCTTCGGTGAGTCCAGTTTTAGATTCCGATGCTTCACTTCTGGTTTACTGTATCCCTTGGACTATCTAATTGACGATGAAACACAGAAATTGCATCCGAATTTAATACAAAAGGCGCAATGTCGACTTAAGTACAAGAGGACTGACAGTCTAACTTTCTATGATCTGAACCTCTCCTGTGAGACCAGTTTTAGATTCCGATGCTTCACTTCAGGTTTACTGTATCCCTTGGACCTTCTTATTGACGATGAAAGACAGAAATTGCATCCGAATTTAATACAAAACGCACAATGCCGACTTCAGTACATGAGGACTCAAACTCTAACTATCAATGATTTGAACCTCTCCTGTGAGTCCAGTTTTAGATTCCGGTGCTTCACTTCAGGTTTACTGTATCCCGTCGACCTTCTTATTGGCGATGAAACACAGAAATTGCATCCGAATTGATTACAAAAGGCACAATGGCGACTTAAGTACAAGAGGACTGACACTCTAACGTACTATGATATGAACCTCTCATGTGAGTTTAGTTTTAGATTCCGATGCTCCACTTCAGGTTTACTGTATCCCTTGGACCTTCTTATTGACGATGAAACACAGAAATTTCATCAGAATTTAATACAAGAAGCACAATGCCGACTTAAGTAATTGAGGACTGACACGCTGACTTTCTATGATTTGAACCTCTCCCGAGAGTCCAGTTTTAGACTCCGATGCTTTACTTCAGGTTTACTGTATCCCTTGGACCTTCTTATTGACGATGAAACACAGAAATTGCATCCGAAATAAATACAAATGACACAATGCCGACTTAAGTACAAGAGGACTGACTCTCCAACTTCCTATGATTTGAACCTCTCCGGTGAGTCCAGTTTTAGAATCCGATGCTTCACTTCTGGTTTACTGTATCCCTTGGACTATCTAATTGACGATGAAACACAGAAATTGCATCCGAATTTAATACAAAAGGCGCAATGTCGACTTAAGTGCATGAGGACTCAAACTCTAACTATCAATGATTTGAACCTCTCCTGTGAATCCAGTTTTAGATTCCGATGCTTCACTTCAGGTTTACTGTATCCCGTCGACCTTCTTATTGGCGATGAAACACAGAAATTGCATCCGAATTAATTACAAATGGCACAATGCCGACTTAAGTACAAGAGGACTGACACTCTAACGTACTATGATATGAACCTCTCATGTGAGTTTAGTTTTAGATTCCGATGCTCCACTTCAGGTTTACTGTATCCCTTGGACCTTCTTATTGACGATGAAACACAGAAATTGCATCCGAATTTAATACAAAAAGCACAATGCCGACTTAAGTAATTGAGGACTGACACGCTGACTTTCTATGATTTGAAACTCTCCCGAGAGTCCAGTTTTAGACTCCGATGCTTTACTTCAGGTTTACTGTATCCCTTGGACCTTCTTATTGACGATGAAACACAGAAATTGCATCCGTAATAAATACAAATGACACAATGCCGACTTAAGTACAAGAGGACTGACTCTCCAAATTCCTATGATTTGAACCTCTCCTGTGAGTAAAGTTTTAGATTCCGATGCTTCACTTCAAGTTTACTATATCCCTTGGACCTTCTTATTGACGATGAAACACAGAAATTGCATGCGAATTTAATACAAAAGGCGCAATGCCGACTTAAGTACAGGAGGACCGACACTCTAACTTTCTATGATTTGAACCTCACCTATGAGTCCAGTTTTAGATTCCGATGCTTCACGTCGGGTTTACTGTATCCCTTGGACCTTCGTATTGACGATGAAACACAGAAATTGCATCCGAATTGATTGAAAAGGCACAATGCCGGCTTAAGTACAGGAGGACAGACGCTCTAACTTCCTATGATATGAATCTCTCATGTGAGTCCAATTTTAGATTCCGATGCTTCACTTCAGGTTTACTGTATCCCTTGGACCTTCTTATTGACGATGAAACACAGAAATTGCATCCGAATTTAATACAAAAGGCACAATGCCGACTTAAGTACGAGAGGACTGACACTCTAACTTTCTATGTTATGAACCTCTCCTGTGAATCCAGTTTTAGATTCCGATGCTTCACTTCAGGTTTACTGTAGCTCTTGGACCTTCTTATTGACGATGAAACACAGAAATTGCATCCGAATTTAACTCAAAAGGCATAATGCCGACTTAAGTACAAGGGAACTGACACTCTAACTTTCTATCGTTTGAACCTCTGCTGTGAGTCCAGTTTTAGTTTCCGATGCTTCACTTCAGGTTTACTGTATCACTTGGATCTTCTTATTGTTGATGAAACACAGAAATTGCATCCGAATTTAATACAAAAGGCACAATGCCAACTTAAGTACAAGAGGACTGACACGCTAACTTTCTATAATTTGAACCTCTGCTGTGAGGCCAGTTTTAGATTCCGATGCTTCACTTCAGGTTTGCTGTATCCCTTGGACCTCGTTATTGACGATGAAACACAGATATTGCATCCGAATTTAATACAAAAGGCACAATGCCGACTTAAGTACAAGAAGACTGACTCTCCTAACTGTCTTTGATTTGAACCTTTCCTGTGAGACCAGTTTTGGATTCCGATGCTTCACTTCAGGTTTGCTGAATCCCTTGGACCTTCGTATTGACGATGAAACACAGAAATTGCATCCGAATTTAATTCAAAAGGCACAATGCCGACTTAAGTACAAGAGGACTGACACTCTAACTTTCTATGATATGAACATCTCATGTGACCCCAGTTTTAGATTCCGATGCTTCACTTCAGGATTACTGTATCCCTTGGACCTTCTTATTGACGATGAAACACAGAAAATGCATCCGAATTTAATACAAAAGGCACATTGCCGACTTAAGTACTAGGGGACTGAAGCACTAACTTTCTATGAATTGAAACTCTCCTGTGAGTCAAGTTTTAGATTCCGATGTTTCACTTCAATTTTACTGTATCCCTTAGACCTTGTTATTGACGATGAAGCACAGCAATTGCATCGGAATTAAATTCAAAAGGCACAATGCCGACTTATGTAAAAGAGGACTGACACGCTAACTTTCTATGATTTGAACCTCCCCCGTAAGTCCAGTTCTTGACTCCGATGCTTCACTTCAGGTTTTTGTATCCCTTGGTCCTTCTTATTGACGATGAAACACAGAAATTGCATCCGAATTTAATACAAAAGGTACAATGCCGACTTAAGTACAAGAGGACTGACACTCTAACTTTCGATGATATGAACCACTCCTGTGAGTCCTGTTATAGATTCCGATGCTTCACTTCAGGTTTACTGTATCCCTTGGACCTTCTTATTGACGATGAAACACAGAAATTGCATCCGAATTTAACACAAAAGGCACAATGCCGACTTAAGTACAAGTGAACTGACACTCTAACTTTCTATCATTTGAACCTCTACTGTGAGTCCAGTTTTAGATTCCGATGCTTCACTTCAGGTTTACTGTATCACTTGGATCTTCTTATTGATGATGAAACACAGAAATTTCATCCGAATTTAATACAAAAGGCACAATGCCAACTTAAGTACAAGAGGACTGACACTCTAAATTTCTATAATTTGAACCTCTGCTGTGAGGCCAGTTTTAGATTCTGATGCTTCACTTGAGGTTTGCTACATCCCTTGGACCTCCTTATTGACGATGAAACACAGATATTGCATCCGAATTTAATACAAAAGGCACAATGCAGACTTAAGTACAAGAAGACTGACTCTTCTTACCGTCTTTGATTTGAACGTTTCCTGTGAGACCAGTTTTGGATTCCGATGCTTCACTTCAGGTTTGCTGAATCCCTTGGACCTTCGTATTGACGATGAAACACAGAAATTGCATCCGAATTTAATTCAAAAGGCACAATGCCGACTAAAGTACAAGAGGACTGACACTCTAACTTTCTATGATATGAACCTCTCATGTGACCCCAGTTTTAGATACCGATGATTCACTTCAGGTTTACTGTATCCCTTGGACCTTCTTATTGACGATGAAACACAGAGAATGCATCCGAATGTAATACAAAAGGCACAATGCCGACTTAAGTACAAGGGGACTGAAGCACTAACTTTCTATGATTTGAAACTCTCATGTGAGTGAAGTTTTAGATTCCGATGCTTCACTTCATTTTTACTGTATCCCTTAGACCTTGTTATTGACGATGAAGCACAGAAATTGCATCGGATGTAAATTCAAAAGGCACAATGCCGACTTAAGTAAAGGAGGACTGACACACAAACTTTCTATGATTTGAACCTCTCCCGTGAGTCCAGTTCTTGACTACAATGCTTCACTTCAGGTTTACTGTATCCCTTGGACCTTCTTATTGACGATGAAACACAGAAATTGCATCCGAATTTAATACAAAAGGCACAATGCCGACTTAAGTACAGGAGGAATGACACTCTAACTTTCTATCATTTGAACCTCTACTGTGAGTCCAGTTTTAGATTCCGATGCTTCACTTCAGGTTTACTGTATCCCTTGGACCTTCTTATTGACGATGAAACAAAGAAATTGCATCCGAATTTAATACAAAAGGCCCAATGCCGACTTAAGTACAAGAAGACGGACTGTTCTTACTGTCTTTGTTTTGAACCTTGCCTGTGAGACGAATTTTAGATTCCGATGCTTCACTTCAGTTGTACTGTATGCCTTGGACCTTCTAATTGACGATGGAACACAGAAATTGCATCCGAATTTAATTCAAAAGCCACAATGCCGTCATAAGTACAAGAGGACTGACACTCTAACTTTCTATGATTTGAACTTCTGCTGTGAGTCCAGTTTTAGATTCCGATGCTTCACTTCAGGATTACTGTATCCCTTGGACCTTCTTATTGACGATGAAACACAGAAAATGCATCCGAATTCAATACAAAAGGCACAATGCTGACCTAAGTACAAGAGGACTGACACTCTCACTTCCTATGATTTGAACCTCTCCTGTGTGTCCACTTTTAGATTCCGATGCTTCACTTCAGGTTTACTGTATCCCTCGGATCTTTTTATTGACGATGAAACACAGATATTGCATCCGAATGTAATACAAAAGGCGCAATGCTGACTTAAGTACAAGAGGACTGACACTCTAACTTTCTTTGATTTCAACCTCTCCTGATAGTCCAGTATTAGATTCCGATGCTTCACTTCAGGTTTACTGCATTCCTTGGACCTGCTTATTGACGATGAAACACAGAAACTGCATGCAAATATAATTCAAAAGGCACAATGCCGACTTAAGTACAAAAGGATTGACACTCTAACTTACTATAATTTGTACTTCTGCTGTGAGTCCAGTTTTAGATTCCGATGCTTCACTTCAGGTTTACTGTATCCCTTGGACCTACTTATTGACGATGATGCAAAGAAATTGCATCGGAATTAAATTCAAAAGGCCCAATCAGGACGTAAGTACATGAGAACTGACATGCTAACTTTCTATGATTTGAACCTCTCCTGTGAGTCCAGTTTTAGACTCCAATGCTTCACTTCAGGTTTACTCTATCCCTTGGACCTTCTTATTAATGATGAAACACAGAAATTGCATCCGAATTTTATACAAAAGTCACCATGCGACTTAAGTACAAGAGGACAGACTCTCTAACATACTATGATTTGACCTCCCCTGTGAGTCCAGTTTTAGACTCCGATGCTTCACTTCAGGATTACTGTAACCCTTGGACCTTTTTATTGGCGATGAAACACAGATATTGCATCCGAATTTAATACAAAAGGCACAATGCTGACTTAAGTACAAGAGGACTAACACTCTAACTTTCTATGATTTGAACCTCTCCTGATAGTCCAGTATTAGATTCCGATGCTTCACTACAGGTTTAGTGTATCCCTTGGACCTACTTATTGACGATGAAACACAGAAATTGCATCCGAATATAATTCAAAAGGCACAATGCCGACTGAAGTACAAGAGGACTGACACGCTAACTTTCTATAATTTGAACCTCCGCTGTGAGTCTAGTTTCAGATTCCGATGCTTCACTTCAGGTTTACTGTTTCCCTTGGACCTTCTTATTGACAATGAAACACAGAAATTGCATCCGAGTTTAATACAAAAAGCACAATGCCGACTTAAGTGCAAGAGGACTGACACTCTAACTTTCTATGATTTGAACCTCACTTGTGAGTCAAATTTTGATTCCAAAGCTTCACTTCAGGTTTACCGTAACAGTTGGACCTTCATATTGACGATGAAGCACAGAAATTGCATCGGAATTAAATTCAAAAGCCACAATGCCGACTTAAGTACAAGAGGACTGACACTCTAACTTTCTACGATTTGAACCTCTCCTGTGAGTCCAGTTTTAGATTCCGATGCTTCAATTCAGGTTTACTGTATCCCTTCTACCTTCTTGTTGACGATGAATCACAGAAATTGCATCCGAATTCTATACAAAAGGCACAATGACAACTTAAGTAAAAGAAGTCTGACTCTTCTTACTGTCTTTGTTTTGAACCTCTCCTGTGAGACCAGTGTTAGATTCCGATGCTCCACTTCAGATTTACTGTATCACTTGTACCTTCTTATTGACTATGAAACACAGAAATTGCATCCGAATTTAAAACAAATGGCACAATGACGACTTAAGTACAAGTTGACTGCCACTCTAACTGTCTATGATATGAACCTTTCCTGAGAGTCCAGATTTAGATTCCGATACTTCACTTCAGGTTTACTGTATCCCTTGGACTTTCTTATTGACGATGAAACACAGAAATTGCATCCGAATTAAATACAAGAGGCACAATGCCGACTGAGGTACAAGACGACTGTCTCTTCATTTTGTCTGTGATTAGAGCCTTTCCTGTGAGACCAGTTTTAGATTCCGATGCTTCACTTCAGGTGTACTGTATACCTTGGACCTTCTTATTGACGATGAAACACAGAAATTGCATCGGAATTCAATACAAAAGGCACAATGCCGACTTAAGTACAAAAGAACTGACACTCTAAATATCTATGATATGAACCTCTCCTGTGAGTCCAGTCTTAGATTCCGATGCTTCACGTCAGGATTACTGTATCCCTTGGACCTCCTTATTGACGATGAAACACAGAAATTGCATTCCGAATTAAATACGAAAGGCACAATGCCGACTTACGTACAAGAGGACAAACACTCTAACTTTCTATGATATGAACCTTTCCTGAGAGTCCAGATTTAGATTCCGATTCTTCACTACAGGTTTTCTGTATCCCTTGGACCTTCTTACTGACGATGAAACACAGAAATTACATCCGAATTTAATTCAAAAGGCACAATGCCGACTTAAGTACAAGTGGATTGACACTCTAACTTTCTATACTTTGAAACTCTGCTGTGAGTCCAGTTTTAGATTCCGATGCTTCACTTCACGTTTACTGTATCCCTTGGACCTTCTTATTGACAATGATGCGAAGAAATCATATCGGAATTAAATTCAAAAGGCACAATGCCGACTTAAGTACAAGAGAACTGACATGCTAACTTTCTATTATTTGAACCTCTCCTGTGAGTCCAGTTTTAGATTTCGATGCTTCACTTCAAGTTTACTGTATCCCTTGGACCTCCTTATTGACGATGAAACACAGAAATTGAATCCGTATCTAATACAAAAGGCACAAAGCCGACTTAAGTACAAGAAGACTGACACTCTAACTTTATGTAATTTGAACCTCTGCTGTGAGTCTAGTTTTAGAATCCGATGCTTCACTTCAGGTTTACTGTTTCCCTTGGACCTTCTTATTGACAACGAAACACAGAAATTGCATCCGAATTTAATAAAAAAAGCACAAGGCCGACTTAAGTACAAGAAGACTGACACTCAAACTTTCTATGATCTGAACCTCTCCCGTGAGTCCAATTTTAGATTCCGATGCTTCACTTCAGGTATACTGTATCCCTTGGACCTTCTTATTGAGGATGATGCAAAGAAATTGCATCGGAATTAAATTCAAAAGGCACAATGCCGACTTAAGTACAAGAGGAGTGACTTGCTAACTTTCTATGATTTGACCCTCTCCTGTGAGTCCAGTTTTAGACTCCGATCCCTCACTTCAGGTTTACTGTATCCCTTGGACCTTGTTAATGACGATGAAACACAGAAATTGCATCCGAATTCTATACAAAAGGCACAATGCCGACTTAAGTAAAAGAAGACTGACTCTTCTTACTGTCTTTGTTTTGGACCTCTCCTGTGAGACCAGGTTTAGATTCCGATGCTTCACTTCAGAATTACTGTATCACTTGGACCTTCTTATTGACTATGAAACACAGAAATTGCATCCGAATTTAATACAAATGGCACAACGCCGACTTAAGTACAAGAGGACTGCCACTCTAACTTTCCATGATATGAACCTTTCCTGAGAGTCCAGATTACGATTCCAATGCTTCACTTCAGGTTTACTGTATCCCTTGGACCTTCTTATTGACGATGAAACACAGAAAATGCATCCGAATTAAATTCAAAAGGCACAATGCCGACTGAAGTATAAGAGGACTGTCTCTTCTTTTTGTCTGTGATTAGAGCCTTTCCTGTGAGACCAGTTTTAGATTCCGATGCTTCACTTCAGGTTTACTGTATACCTTGGACCTTCTAATTGACGATGAAGCACAGAAATTGCATCCGAATTTAATTCAAATGCCACAATTCCGTCTTAGGTACAAGAGGACTGACACTCTAACTTTCTATGATTTGAACCTCTCCTGTGAGTCTGGTTTTAGATTTCGATGCTTCACTTCAGGTTTACTGTATACCTTGGACCTGCTTATTGACGATGAAACACAGAAATTGCATACGAATTCAATACAAAAGGCACAATGATGACTTAAGTACAAGAGGACAGACACTCTAAATATCTATGATATGAACCACTCCTGTGATCCCAGTTTTAGATTCCGATGCTTCACGTCAGGATTACTGTATCCCTTGGACCTCCTTATTGACGATGCAACACAGAAATTGCATCCGAATTAAGTACAAAAGGCACAAAGCCGACTTAAGTACAAGAGGACTGACACTCTAACTTTCTATGATATGAACCTTTCCTGAGAGTCCAGATATAGATTCCGATGCTTCACTACAGGTTTACTGTATCCCTTGGACCTTCTTATTGACGATGAAACACAGAAATTGCATCGGAATTGAATTCAAAAGGCACAATGCCGACTTAAGTACAAAAGGACTGACTCTCTAACTTTCTATGATTTGAACTTCTCCTGTGAGTCCAGTTTTAGATTCCCATGCTTTACTTCAGGTTTACTGTATCCCTTGGACCTTCTTATTGACGATGAAACATAGAAATTGATTCCGAATTTAATACAAAAGGCACAATGCCGTCTTAAGTACAAGAAGACTGACACTGTAACTTTATATGATTTGACCCACTGCTGTGAGTCTAGTTTTAGAATCCGATGCTTCGCTTCAGGTTTACTGTTTCCCTTGGACCATCTTATTGACACGAAACACAGTAATTGCATCCGAATTTAATACAAAAAGCACAATGCCGACTTCAGTACAAGAGGACTGGCACTCTAACTTTCTATGTTTTGAACCCCTCCTGTGAGTCAAATTTAGATTCCGAAGCTTCACTTCAGGTTTACCGTATCACTTGGACCTTCTTATTGAATATGAAGCACAGAAATTGCGTCGGAATTAAATTCAAAAGGCACAATGCCGACTTAAGTACAAGGGGACTGACACTCTAACTTTCTATTATTTGAACCTCGCCTGTGAGTCCGGTTTTAGATTTCGATATTTCACTTCAGGTTTACTGTATACCTTGGACCTTCTTATTGACAATGCAACACAGAAATTTCATCCGAATATAATTCAAAAGGCCCAATGCCCACTTAAGTACAAGTGGACTGACACTCTAACTTTCTATAATTTGAACCTCTGCTATGAGTCCAGTTTTAGATTGCGATGCTTCACTTCAGGTTTACTGTATCCCTTGGACCTGCTTATTGACGATGGAACATAAAAATTGCATCCAAATTTAATACAAAAGGCACAATGCCGACTAAAGTACAAGTGGATTGTCACTCTAACTTTCTATAATTTGAACCTCTGCTGTGAGTCCAGTTTTAGATTCCGATGCTTCACTTCACATTTACTGTATCCCTTGGACCTTCTTATTGACGATGATGCAAAGAAATCGCATCGGAATTATGTTCAAAAGGCACAATGCCGACTGAAGTACAAGAGAACTGACATGCTAACTTTCTATGATTTGAACCCATCCTGTGAGTCCAGTTTTAGACTCCGATGCTTCACTTCTGGTTTACTGTATCCCTTGGACCTTCTTATTGACGATGAAACACAGAAATTGCATCCGAATTTAATACAAAAGCACCATGCCGACTTAAGTACAAAAGGACTGACTCTCTAAATTTCTACGATATGAACCTCTCCTGTGAGTCCAGTTTTAGATTCCCATGCTTCACTTCAAGTTTACTGTATCCCTTGGACCTCCTTATTGACGATAAAACATAGAAATTGATTCCGAATTTAATACAAAAGGCACAATGCCGTCTCAAGTACAAGAAGACTGACACTCTAACTTTATATGATTTGAACCTCTGCTGTGAGTCTAGTTTTAGATTCCCATGCTTCACTTCAAGTTTATTGTATCCCTTGGACCTTCTTATTGCAACGAAACACAGAAATTGCATCCGAATTTAATACAAAAAGCACAATGCCGCCTTAAGTACAAGAGGACTGACACTCTAACTTTCTATGTTTTGAACCTCTCCTGTGTGTCAAATTTAGATTCCGAAGCTTCACTTCAGGTTTACCGTATCACTTGGACCTTCTTATTGACGATGAAGCACAGAAATTGCATCGGAATTAAATTCAAAAGGCACAATGCCGACTTAAGTACAAGAGGAGTGTCATGCTAACTTTCTATGATTTGAACCTCTCCTGTGAGTCCAGTTTTAGACTCCGATCCCTCACTTCAGGTTTACTGTATCCCTTGGACCTTGTTATTGACGATGAAACACAGAAATTGCATCCGAATTTAATACAAAAGCACCATGCCGACATAAGTACAAGACGACTGACTCTCTAACATTCTATGATTTGAGCCTCTCCTGTGAGTCCAGTTTTAGATTCCGATGCTTCACTTTAGGTTTACTGTATCCCTTGGAGCCCCTTATTGACGATGAAACACAGAAATTGAATCCGAAATAAATACAAAAGGCACAATGCCGACTTAAGTACAAGATGACTGACACTCTAAGTTTCTATAATATGAACCTTTCCTGAGAGTCCAGTTTTAGATTCCGATGCTTCACTTCAGGTTTACAGTATCCCTTGGACCTTCTTATTGACAATGAAACACAGAAATTGCATCCGAATTTAATTCAAAACCCACAATTCCGTTGTATGTACAAGGGGACTGACACTCTAACTTTCTATTATTTGAACCTCGCCTGTGAGTCCGGTTTTAGATTTCGATATTTCACTTCAGGTTTACTGTATACCTTGGACCTTCTTATTGACAATGCAACACAGAAATTTCATCCGAATATAATTCAAAAGGCCCAATGCCCACTTAAGTACAAGTGGACTGACACTCTAACTTTCTATAATTTGAACCTCTGCTATGAGTCCAGTTTTAGATTGCGATGCTTCACTTCAGGTTTACTGTATCCCTTGGACCTGCTTATTGACGATGGAACATAAAAATTGCATCCAAATTTAATACAAAAGGCACAATGCCGACTAAAGTACAAGTGGATTGTCACTCTAACTTTCTATAATTTGAACCTCTGCTGTGAGTCCAGTTTTAGATTCCGATGCTTCACTTCACATTTACTGTATCCCTTGGACCTTCTTATTGACGATGATGCAAAGAAATCGCATCGGAATTATGTTCAAAAGGCACAATGCCGACTGAAGTACAAGAGAACTGACATGCTAACTTTCTATGATTTGAACCCCTCCTGTGAGTCCAGTTTTAGACTCCGATGCTTCACTTCT
The DNA here is from genome assembly GCF_021461395.2 of Schistocerca americana. NCBI lineage: Eukaryota > Metazoa > Arthropoda > Insecta > Orthoptera > Acrididae > Schistocerca > Schistocerca americana. The sequence continues at coordinate 75,908,969 of NC_060121.1, read as the reverse complement.
GGTTTACTGTATCCCTTGGACCTTCTTATTGACGATGAAACACAGAAATTGCATCCGAATTTAATACAAAAGCACCATGCCGACTTAAGTACAAAAGGACTGACTCTCTAAATTTCTACGATATGAACCTCTCCTGTGAGTCCAGTTTTAGATTCCCATGCTTCACTTCAAGTTTACTGTATCCCTTGGACCTCCTTATTGACGATAAAACATAGAAATTGATTCCGAATTTAATACAAAAGGCACAATGCCGTCTCAAGTACAAGAAGACTGACACTCTAACTTTATATGATTTGAACCTCTGCTGTGAGTCTAGTTTTAGATTCCCATGCTTCACTTCAAGTTTATTGTATCCCTTGGACCTTCTTATTGCAACGAAACACAGAAATTGCATCCGAATTTAATACAAAAAGCACAATGCCGCCTTAAGTACAAGAGGACTGACACTCTAACTTTCTATGTTTTGAACCTCTCCTGTGTGTCAAATTTAGATTCCGAAGCTTCACTTCAGGTTTACCGTATCACTTGGACCTTCTTATTGACGATGAAGCACAGAAATTGCATCGGAATTAAATTCAAAAGGCACAATGCCGACTTAAGTACAAGAGGAGTGTCATGCTAACTTTCTATGATTTGAACCTCTCCTGTGAGTCCAGTTTTAGACTCCGATCCCTCACTTCAGGTTTACTGTATCCCTTGGACCTTGTTATTGACGATGAAACACAGAAATTGCATCCGAATTTAATACAAAAGGCACCATGCCGACATAAGTACAAGACGACTGACTCTCTAACATTCTATGATTTGAACCTCTCCTGTGAGTCCAGTTTTAGATTCCGATGCTTCACTTCAGGTTTACTGTATCCCTTGGAGCTCCTTATTGACGATGAAACACAGAAATTGCATCCGAAATAAATACAAAAGTCACAATGCCGACTGAAGTACAAGACGACTGACTCTCTAACTTTCTATGATTTGAACCTCCCCTGTGAGTCCTGTTTTAGATTCCGATGCTTCACTTCAGGTTTACTGTATCCCTTGGACCTTCTTATTGACAATGATGGAAAGAAATTGCATCGGAATTAAATTCAAAAGGCACAATGCCGACTTAAGTACAAGAGGAGTGTCATGCTAACTTTCTATGATTTGAACCTCTCCTGTGAGTCCAGTTTTAGACACCGATCCCTCACTTCAGGTTTACTGAATCCCTTGGACCTTGTTATTGACGATGAAACACAGAAATTGCATCCGAATTTAATACAAAAGGCACCATGCCGACATAAGTACAAGACGACTGACTCTCTAACATTCTATGATTTGAACCTCTCCTGTGAGTCCAGTTTCAGATTCCGATGCTTCACTTCAGGTTTACTGTATCCCTTGGAGCTCCTTATTGACGATGAAACACAGAAATTGCATCCGAAATAAATACAAAAGGCACAATGCCGACTTAAGTACAAGAGTACTGACACTCTAACTTTCTATAATATGAACCTTTATTGAGAGTCCAGTTTTAGATTCCGATGCTTCACTTCAGGTTTACTGAATCCCTTGGACCTTCGTATTGACGATGAAACACAGAAATAGCATCCGAATTCAATACAAAAGGCACAATGCCGACTTAAGTACAAGAGGACTGACACTCTAACTTTCTATGATTTGAGCCTCTCCTGTTCGTCCAGTATTAGATTCCGATGCTTCACTTCAGGTTTACTGTATACCTTGGACCTTCTAATTGACGATGGAACACAGAAATTGCATCGGAATTTAATTCAAAAGCCACAATGCCGTCTTAAGTACAAGAGGACTGACACTCTAACTTTCTATAATTTGAAACTCTGCTGTGAGTCCAGTTTTAGATTACGATGCTTCACTACCGGTCTTCTGTATCCCTCGGACCTTCTTGTTGACGATGATGCAACGAAATTGCATCGTAATTAATTTCAAAAGGCACAATGCCGACTTTAGTACAAGAGGAGTGACATGCTAACTTTCTATGATTTGAACCTCTCCTGTGAGTCCAGTTTTAGACTCCGATGCTTCACTTCAGGTTTACTGTATCCCTTAGACCTTCTTATTGACGATGAAACACAGAAATTGCAACCGAATTTAATACAAAAGGCACAATGCCGACTTAAGTACAAGAAGACTGACCCTTCTTACTGTCTTTGCTTTGAACCTTTCCTGTGAGACCAGTCTTAGATCCCGATGCTTCACTTCAGGTTTACTGTATCCCTTGGACCTTCTTATTGACGATGAAACACCGGAATTGAATCGAATTTAATACAAAAGGCACAATGCCGACTTAAGTACAATAGGACTGACAGTCTCACTTCATATGATTTGAACCTCTCCTGTGAGTCCAGTTTTAGATTGTGATGCTTCACTTCAGGTTTACTGTAGTCCCTTGGAACTTCGTATTGACGACGAAACACAGAAATTGCATCCGAATTTAATACAAAAGGCACAATGCCGACTTAAGTACAAGAGGACTGACACTTTACCTTTCAATTATTTGAACCTCTCCTGTAAGTCCTGTTTTAGATTCCGATGCTTCACTTCAGTTTTACTGTATCCCTTGGACCTTCTTATTGACGATGAAACACAGAAATTGCATCCGAATTTAACACAAAAGGCACAATGCCGACTTAACTACAAGAGGACTGACACATTAACTTTCTATTTTTTGAACTTCTCCTGTGAGTCCAGTTTTAAACTCCGATGCTTCACTTCAGGTTTACTGTATCCCTTGGACCTTCTTATTGACGTTGAGAATCAGAAATTGCATCCGAATGAAATACGAAAAGCATTTATGCCGACTTAAGTACAAGAGGACTGACTCTGCTTACTGTCTTTGCTTTAAACCTTTCCTGTGAGACCAGTTTTAGATTCCGATGCTTCACTTCAGGTTTACTGTGTCCCTTGGACCTTATTATTGACGATGAAGCATCGGAATTAAATTCAAAAGGCACAATGCCGACTTAAATAAAAGAGGACTGACACGCTAACTTTCTATGATTTGAACCTCTCCTGTGAGTCTAGTTTTAGACTCCAATGCTTCACTTCAGGTTTACTGTATCCCTTGGACCTTCTTATTGACGATGAAACACAGAAATTGCATCCGAATGAAATACAAAAGGCACAATGCCGAATTAAGTACAAGAGGACGGACACGCTAACTTTCTATGATTTGAACCTCTCCTGTGAGCCAGTTCTAGACTCCGATGCTTCACTTCAGGTTTACTGTATCCCTTGGACCTTCTTATTGACGATGAATCACAGAAATTGCATCCGAATTTAATACAAAAGGCACAATGCCGACTTAAGTATAAGAGGACTGACACTCTAACTTTCTATAGATTGAACCTCTGCCGTGAGTCCAGTTTTAGATTCAGATGCTTCACTTCAGGTTTACTGTATCCCTTGGACCTTCATATTGACGATGAAGCACAGAAATTGCAACGGAATTGAATTCCAAAGGCACAATGCCGACTTAAGTACGAGTGGACTGACACTCTCACCTCCTATGATTTGAATCTCTCCTGTGTGTCCAGTTTTAGATTCCGATGCTTCACGTCAGGTTTACTGTATCCCTTGGACCTTCGTATTGACGATGGAACACAGAAATTGCATCCGAATTGAATACAAAAGGCACAATGGCGACTTACGTACAAGAGGACTGACACTCTAACTTTCTATGATATGAACATCTCATGTGAGTCCAGTTTTGGATTCCGATGCTTCACTTCAGGTTTACTGTATCCCTTGGACCTTCTTATTGACGATGAAACACAGAAATTGCATCCGAATTTAATACTAAAGGCACAATGCCGACTTAAGTACAAAAGGACTGACACTCTAACTTACTATGATATGAACCTTTCCTGTGAGTCCAGTTTTAGATTCCGATGCTTCACTTCAGGTTTACTGTATTCCTTGGACCTTCTTATTGACGATGAAACACAGAAATTGCAACCGAATTAAATACAAAAGGCACAATGCCGACTTGAGTACAAGAAGACTGACTCTTCTTACTGTCTTTCCTTTGAACCTTTCCTGTGAGACCAGTTTTAGATTCCGAAGCTTCTCTTCAGGTTCACTGTATCCCTTGGACTTCTTATTGACGATGAAACACAGAAAATGCATCCGAAATTAATGCAAAAGGCACAATGCAGACTTAAGTACAAAAGGACTGACACTCTAACTTTCTATGATATGAACCTTTCCTGTGAGTCCAGTTTTAGATTCCGATGCTTCACTTCAGGTTTATTGTTTCCTTTGGACCTTCTTATTGACGATGAAACACAGAAATTGCATCCGAATTAAATACAAAAGGCATAATGCCGACTTGAGTACAAGAAGACTGACCCTTCTTACTGTCTTTCCTTTGAACCTTTCCTGTGAGTCCAGTTTTAGATTCCGAAGCTACACTTCACGTTCACTGTATCCCTTGGACTTCTTATTGACGATGAAACACAGAAATTGCATCCGAATTTAATACAAAAGGCACAATGCCGACTTAAGTAAAAGAGGACTGACTCTCTAACTTTCTATGATTTGAACCTCTCCTGAATCCAGTTTTAGATTCCGATGCTTCACTTCAGGTTTACTGTATCCCTTGGACCTTATTATAGACGATGAAACACAGAAATTGAATCCGATTTTAATACAAAAGGCATAATGCCGACTTAAGTACAAGTGGACTGACAATCTAACTTTCTATGATATGAACCTATGATGTGAGTCCAGTTTTCGATTCCGATGCTTCACTTCAGGTTTACTGTATCTCTTGGACCTGCTTATTGACGATGGAACACAGAAATTGCATCCGAACTTAATACTAAAGGCACAATGCCGACTTAAGTACAAAAGGACTGACACTCTAACTTTGTATGATTTGAACCTCTCTTGTGAGTCCAGTTTTAGATTCCGAAGCTTCACTTCATTTTTACTGTATCCCTTGGACCTCCCTATTGACGAAGAAACACAGAAATTGCATCCGGATTTAATACAAATGCACAATGCCGACTTAGGTACAAGAGAACTGACACTCTAACTTTCAATTATTTGAACGTCTCCTGTGAGTCAAATATAGATTCCGAAGATTCACTTCAGGTTTACCGTATCCCTTGGACCTTCTTATTGACGATGAGGCACAGAAATTTCATCGGAATTAAATTCAAAAGGCACAATGCCGACTTAAGTACAAGACGACTGACACTCAAATTTTCTATTATTTGAACCTCTCCTGTGGGTCCAGTTTTAGATTCCGCAGCTTCACTTCAGGTTTACTGTATCCCTTGGACCTCCTAATTGACGATGAGACACAGATATTGCATCCGGATTTAACACAAAAGGCACAATGCCGACTTAAGTACAAGTGGACTGACACGCTAACTTTCTATGATTTGAACCTCTCCTGTGAGTCCAGTTTTAGATTCCGATGCTTCACTTCAGGTTTACTGTATCCCTTGGACCTTCTTATTGACGATGAAACACAGAAATAGCATCCGAAATTAATACAAAAGGCACAATGCCGACTTAAGTACAAGAGGTTTGGCACTCTCACTTTCTGTGATTTGAACCTCACCTCTGAGTCCAGTTTTAGATTCCGCTGCTTCACTTCAGATTTACTGAATCCCTTGGACCTTCTTATTGACGATGAAACACAGATATTGCATAGGAATTAAATACGAAAGGCCAAATGCCGACTTAAGTACACGAAGACTGACCCTTCTTACTGTCTTTGTTTTGAACCTTTCCTGTGAGAACAGTTTTAGTTTCCGATGCTTCACTTCGGGATTACTTTATCCCTTGGACCATCTTATTGACGATGAATCACAGAAATTGCATCCGACTTTAATACAAAAGGCACAATGCCGACTTAAGTACAAGAGGACTGACACTCTAACTTTCTATGATATGAACCTTTCCAGTGAGTCCAGTTTGTGATTCCGATGCTTAACTTCAGGTTTACTGTATCCCTTGGGCCTTCTTATTGACGATGAAACACAGAAATTGCATCCGAATTTAATACAAAAGGCACAATGGCGACTTAAGTAAAAGAGGACTGACACGCAAACTTTCTATGTTTTGAACCACTCCTGTGAGTCTAGTTTTAGACTCCAATGCTTCACTTCAGGTTTACTGTATCCCTTGGACCTTCTTATTGCCGATGAAACACAAAAATTGCATCCGAATTAAATACAAAAGGCACAATGCCGACTTAAGTACAAGAGGACTGACTCACTAACTTTCTATGATTTGAACCTCTCCTGTGAGGCCAGTTTTAGATTCCGATGCTTCACTTCAGGTTTACTGTATCATTTGGACCTCCTTATTGACGATTAAACACAGAAATTGCATCCGAAATAAATACAAAAGGCACAATGCCGACTTAAGTACAAGAGGACTGACACTCTAACATTCAATTATTTGAACCTCTGCTGTGAGTCCAGTTTTAGATTCCGATGCTTCACTTCAGGTTTACTGTATCCCTTGGACCTTCTTGTTGACGACGAAACACAGAAATTGCATCCGAATTTAATACTAAAGGCACAATGCCGACTTAAGTACAAAAGGACTGACACTCTAACTTTCTATGATAAGAACCTTTCCTGTGAGTCCAGTTTTAGATTCCGATGCTTCACTTCAAGTTTACTGTATCCCTTGGACCTCCTTATTGACGATGAAACACAGAAATTGCATTCGAATTAAATACAAAAGGCACAATGCCGACTTGAGTGCAAGAAGACTGACTCTTCTTACTGTCTTACATTTGAACCTTTCCTGTGAGACCAGTTTTAGATTCCGAAGCTTCACTTCAGGTTCACTGTATCCCTTGGACTTCTTATTGACGATGAAACACAGAAAATGCATCCGAATTTAATACAAAAGGCACAATGCCGACTTAAGTACAAAAGGACTGACACTCTAACTTTCTATGATATGAACCTTTCCTGTGAGTCCAGTTTTAGATTCCGATGCTTCACTTCAGGTTTACTGTATCCCTTGGACCTTCTTATTGACGATGAAACACAGAAATTGCATCAGAATTGAATACAAAAGGCACAATGGCGACTTAAGTACAAGAGGACTGACACTCTAACTTTCTATGATATGAACCTCCCATGTGAGTCCAGTTTTGGATTCCGATGCTTCACTTCAGGTTTACTGTATCCCTTGGACCTTCTTATTGACGATGAAACACAGAAATTGGATCCGAATTTAAAACAAAAGGCACAATGCCGACTTAAGTTAAAGAGGACTGACACTCTAACTTTCTATGATATGAATCCCCCTGTGAGTCCAGATTTAGATTCCGATGCTTCACTTCAGGTTTACTGTATCCCTTGGACCTTGTTATTGACGATGAAGCACAGAAATTGCATCGGAATTAAATTCAAAAGGCACAATGCCGACTTAAGTACAAAAGGACTGACAGTCTAACTTTCTATGATTTGAACCTCTCCTGTGAGTCCAGTTTTAGAATCCGCTGCTTCACTTCAGGTTTACTGTATCCCTTGGACGTTCTTATTGATGATGAAGCACAGAAATTGCAACGGAATTGAATTCAAAAGGCACAATGCCGACTTAAGTACAAGAGGACTGACACTCTCACTTTCTATGATTTGAACATTTCCTGTGTGTCCAGTTTAAGATTCCAATGCTTCACTTCAGGTTTACTGTTTCCCTTGGACCTTCTTATTGACAATGCAACACAGAGATTGGATCCGAATTTAAAACAAAAGGCACAATGCCGACTTAAGTAAAAGAGGACTGACTCTCTAACTTTCTATGATTTGAACCTCTCCTGAATCCAGTTTTAGATTCCGATGCTTCACTTCAGGTTTACTGTATCCCTTGGACCTTGTTATTGACGATGAAGCACAGAAATTGCATCGGAATTAAATTCTAAAGAACAATGCCGACTTAAGTAAAAGAGGACTGACACGCTAACTTTCTATGATTTGTAAATCTCCTGTGAGTCTAGTTTTAGACTCCAATGCTTCACTTCAGGTTTAGTGTATCCCTTGGACCTTCTTATTGACGATGAAACACAGAAATTGCATCCGAATGTAATACAAAAGGCACAATGCCGATTTAAGTACAAGAGGACTGACTCTCTAACATTCTATGTTTTGAACATCTCCTGTGAGTCCAGTTTTAGATTCCGATGCTACACTTCAGGTTTACTGTATCCCTTGGACCTCCTAATTGACGATGAGACACAGAAATTGCATCCGGATATAATACAAAAGGCACAATGCTGACTTAAGTACAAGAGGACTGACACTCTAACTTTCAATTATTTGAACCTCTGCTGTGAGTCGAGTTTAAGATTCCAATGCTTCACTTCAGGTTTACTGTTTCCCTTGGACCTTCTTATTGACAATGCAACACAGAGATTGGATCCGAATTTAAAACAAAAGGCACAATGCCGACTTAAGTAAAAGAGGACTGACACGCTAACTTTCTATGATTTGTAAATCTCCTGTGAGTCTAGTTTTAGACTCCAATGCTTCACTTCAGGTTTAGTGTATCCCTTGGACCTTCTTATTGACGATGAGCCACAGAAATTGCATCGGAATTAAATTCAAAAGGCACAATGCCGACTTAAGTACGAGTGGACTGACACGCTAACTTTCTATGTTTTGAACCTCTCCTGTGAGTCCAGTTTTAGATTCCGATGCTTCACTTTAGGTTTACTGTATCCCTTGGACCTTCTTATTGACGATAAAACACAGAAATAGCATCCGAAATTAATACAAAAGGCACAATGCCGACTTAAGTACAAGAGGTTTGGCACTCTCACTTTCTGTGATTTGAACCTCACCTCTGAGTCCAGTTTTAGATTCCGCTGCTTCACTTCAGGTTTACTGAATCCCTCGGACCTTCTTATTGACGATGAAACACAGATATTGCATAGGAATTAAATACGAAAGGCCAAATGCCGACTTAAGTACACGAAGACTGACCCTTCTTACTGTCTTTGTTTTGAACCTTTCCTGTGGGAACAGTTTTAGTTTCCGATGCTTCACTTCGGGATTACTTTATCCCTTGGACCATCTTATTGACGATGAATCACAGAAATTGCATCCGACTTTAATACAAAAGGCACAATGCCGACTTAAGTACAAGAGGACTGACACTCTAACTTTCTATGATATGAACCTTTCCAGTGAGTCCAGTTTGTGATTCCGATGCTTCACTTCAGGTTTACTGTATCCCTTGGGCCTTCTTATTGACGATGAAACACAGAAATTGCATCCGAATTTAATACAAAAGGCACAATGCCGACTTAAGTAAAAGAGGACTGACACGCAAACTTTCTATGTTTTGAACCACTCCTGTGAGTCTAGTTTTAGACTCCAATGCTTCACTTCAGGTTTACTGTATTCCTTGGACCTTCTTATTGCCGATGAAACACAAAAATTGCATCCGAATTAAATACAAAAGGCACAATGAAGTCTTAAGTATAAGAGGACTGACTCACTAACTTTCTATGATTTGAACCTCTCCTGTGAGGCCAGGTTTAGATTCCGATGCTTCACTTCAGGTTTACTGTATCATTTGGACCTCCTTATTGACGATGAAACACAGAAATTGCATCCGAAATAAATACAAAAGGCACAATGCCGACTTAAGTACAAAGGGCTGACACTCTAACATTCAATTATTTGAACCTCTGCTGTGAGTCCAGTTTTAGATTCCGATGCTTCACTTCAGGTTTACTGTATCCCTTGGACCTTCTTGTTGACGACGAAACACAGAAATTGCATCCGAATTTAATACTAAAGGCACAATGCCGACTTAAGTACAAAAGGACTGACACTCTAATTTTCTATGATATGAACCTTTCCTGTGAGTCCAGTTTTAGATTCCGATGCTTCACTTCAGGTTTACTGTATCCCTTGGACCTCCTTATTGACGATGAAACACAGAAATTGCATTCGAATTAAATACAAAAGGCACAATGCCGACTTGAGTACAAGAAGACTGACTCTTCTTACTGTCTTACCTTTGAACCTTTCCTGTGAGACCAGTTTTAGATTCCGAAGCTTCACTTCAGGTTCACTGTATCCCTTGGACTTCTTATTGACGATGAAACACAGAAAATGCATCCGAATTTAATACTAAAGGCACAATGCCGACTTAAGTACAAGAGGACGGACACGCTAACTCTCTATGATTTGAACCTCTCCTGTTAGCCAGTTCTAGACTCCGATGCTTCACTTCAGGTTTACTGTATCCCTTGGACCTTATTATAGACGATGAAACACAGAAATTGAAACCGATTTTAATACAAAAGTCATAATGCCGACTTAAGTACAACAGGACTGACACTCTAACTTTCTATGATATGAACCTATCATGTAAGTCCAGTTTTGGATTCCGATGCTTCACTTCAGGTTTTCTGTATCCCTTGGACCTTCATATTGACGATGAAGCCCAGAAATTGCAACGGAATTGAATTCCAAAGGCACAATGCCGACTTAAGTAGGAGAGGACTGACACTCTCACTTCCTATGATTTGAATCTCTCCTGTGTGTCCAGTTTTAGATTCCGATGCTTCACGTCAGGTTTACTGTATCCCTTGGACCTTCGTATTGACGATGGAACACAGAAATAGCATCCGAATTGAATACAAAAGGCACAATGGCGACTTAAGTACAAGAGGACTGACACTCTAACTTTCTATGATATGAACCTTTCCTGTGAGTCCAGTTTTAGATTCCGATACATCACTTCAGGTTTACTGTATCCCTTGGACCTTCTTATTGACGATGAAACTCAGAAACAGCATCCGAATTAAATACAAAAGGCACAATGCCGCCTTATGTTCAAGAGGACTGACACTCAAGCTTTCTACGATTTGAACCTCTCCTGTGGGTCAAGTTTTAGATTCCGATGCTTCACTTCAGGTTTACTGTATCCCTTGGACCTTCTTATTGACAATGCAACACAGAAATTGGATCCGAATTTAAAACAAAAGGCACAATGCCGACTTAAGTTAAAGAGGACTGACACTCTAACTTTCTATGATATGAATCCCTCCTGTGAGTCCAGATTTAGATTCCGATGCTTCACTTCAGGTTTACTGTATCCCTTGGACCTTGTTATTGACGATGAAGCACAGAAATTGCATCGGTATTAAATTCAAAAGGCACAATGCCGACTTAAGTAAAAGAGGACTGACACGCTAACTTTCTATGATTTGAACCTCTCCTGTGAGTCTAGTTTTAGACTCCAATGCTTCACTTCAGGTTTTATTGTATCCCTTGGACCTTCTTATTGACGATGAAACACAGAAATTGCATCCGAATGAAATACAAAAGGCACAATGCCGAATTAAGTACAAGAGGACGGACACGCTAACTCTCTATGATTTGAACCTCTCCTGTGAGCCAGTTCTAGACTCCGATGCTTCACTTCAGGTTTACTGTATCCCTTGGACCTTCTTATTGACGATGAAACACAGAAATTGCATCCGAATTTAATACAAAAGGCACAACGCCGACTTAAGTAGAAGAGGACTGACTCTCTAACTTTCTATGATTTGAACCTCTCCTGTGAGTCCAATTTTAGATTCCGATGCTTCACTTCATGTTTACTGTATCCCTTGGACCTTATTATAGACGATGAAACACAGAAATTGAATCCGATTTAAATACAAAAGTCATAATGCCGACTTAAGTACAACAGGACTGACACTCTAACTTTCTATGATATGAACCTATCATGTAAGTCCAGTTTTGGATTCCGATGCTTCACTTCAGGTTTTCTGTATCCCTTGGACCTTCATATTGACGATGAAGCACAGAAATTGCAACGGAATTGAATTCCAAAGGCACAATGCCGACTTAAGTACGAGAGGATTGACACTCTCACTTCCTATGATTTGAATCTCTCCTGTGTGTCCAGTTTTAGATTCCGATGCTTCACGTCAGGTTTACTGTATCCATTGGACCTTCTTATTGACGATGAAACACAGAAATTGCATCGGAATTAAATTAAAAAGGCGCAATGCCGACTTAAGTAAAAGAGGACTGACACGCCAACTTTCTATGATTTGAACCTCTCCTGTGAGTCTAGTTTTAGACTCCAATGCTTCACTTCAGGTTTACTGTATCCCTTGGACCTTCTTATTAACGATGAAACACAAAAATTGCAACCGAATGAAATACAAAAGGCACAGTGCCGAATTAAGTACAAGAGGACGGACACGCTAACCTTCTATGATTTGAACCTCTCCTGTGAGCCAGTTCTAGACTCCGATGCTTCACTTCAGGTTTACTGTATCCCTTGGACCTTCTTATTGACGACGAAACACAGAAATTGCATCCGAATTTAATACTAAAGGCACAATGCCGACTTAAGTACAAAAGGACTGACACTCTAACTTTCTATGATATGAACCTTTCCTGTGAGTCCAGTTTTAGATTCCGATGCTTCACTTCTGGTTTACTGTATCCCTTGGACCTCCTTATTGACGATGAAACACAGAAATTGCATTCGAATTAAATACAAAAGGCACAATGCCGACTTGAGTACAAGAAGACTGACTCTTCTTACTGTCTTACCTTTGAACCTTTCCTGTGAGACCAGTTTTAGATTCCGAAGCTTCACTTCAGGTTCACTGTATCCCTTGGACTTCATATTGACGATGAAACACAGAAAATGCATCCGAATTTAATACTAAAGGCACAATGCCGACTTAAGTACAAAAGGACTGACACTCTAACTTTCTATGATATGAACCTTTCCTGTGAGTCCAGTTTTAGATTCCGATGCTTCACTTCAGGTTTACTGTATCCCTTGGACCTTCATATTGACGATGAAGCACAGAAATTGCAACGGAATTGAAATCCAAAGGCACAATGCCGACATAAGTACAAGAGGACTGACATTCTCACTTCCTATGATTTGAACCTCTCCTGTGTGTCCAGTTTTAGATTCTGATGCTTCACTTCAGGTTTACTGTATCCGTTGGACCTTCTTATTGACGATGGAACACAGAAATTGCATCCGAATTGAATACAAAAGGCACAACGGCGACTTAAGTACAAGAGGACTGACACTCTAACTTTCTATGATATGAACCTCTCATGTGAGTCCAGTTTTGGATTCCGATGCATCACTTCAGGTTTACTGTATCCCTTGGACCTTCTTATTGACGATGAAATACAGAAATTGCATCCGAATTTAATACTAAAGGCACAATGCCGACTTAAGTACAAAAGAACTGACACACTAACTTTCTATGATATGAACCTTCCCTGTGAGTCCACTTTTAGATTCCGATGCTTCACTTCAGGTTTACTGTATCCGTTGGACCTTCTTATTGACGATGAAACACAGAAATTGCATCCGAATTAAATACAAAAGGCACAATGCCGACTTGAGTACAAGAAGACTGACTCTTCTTACTGTCTTTGCTTTGAACCTTTCCTGTGAGACCAGTTTTAGATTCCGAAGCTTGACTTCAGGTTCACTGTATTTCTTGGACCTTCTTATTGACGATGAAACACAGAAAATGCATCCGAAATTAATACAAAAGGCACAATGCCGACTTAAGTTCACAAGGACTGACACTCTAACTTTCTATGAATTGAACCTCTCCTGTGAGTCCAGTTTTAGAATCCGCTGCTTCACTTCAGGTTTACTGTATCCCTTGGACCTTCATATTGACGATGAAGCACAGAAATTGCAACGGAATTGAAATCCAAAGGCACAATTCCGACTTAAGTACAAGAGGACTGACATTCTCACTTCCTATGATTTGAACCTCTCCTGTGTGTCCAGTTTTAGATTCTGATGCTTCACTTCTGGTTTACTGTATCCCTTGGACTTTCTTATTGACGATGGAACACAGAAATTGCATCCGAATTGAATACAAAAGGCACAACGGCGACTTAAGTACAAGAGGACTGACACTCTAACTTTCTATGATATGAATCCCTCCTGTGAGTCCAGATTTAGATTCCGATGCTTCACTTCAGGTTTACTGTATCCCTTGGACCTTGTTATTGACGATGAAGCACAGAAATGGCATCGGAATTATATTCAAAAGGCACAATGCCGACTTCAGTAAAAGAGGACTGACACGCTAACTTTCTATGATTTGAACCTCTCCTGTGAGTCTAGTTTTGGACTCCAATGCTTCACTTCACGTTTTATTGTATCCCTTGGACCTTCTTATTGACGATGAAACACAGAAATTGCATCCGAATGAAATACAAAAGGCACAATGCCGAATTAAGTACAAGAGGACGGACACGCTAACTTTCTATGATTTGAACCTCTCCTGTGAGCCAGTTCTAGACTCCGATGCTTCACTTCAGGTTTACTGTATCTCTTGGACCTTCTTATTGACGATGAAACACAGAAATTGCATCCGAATTTAATACAAAAGGCACAATGCCGACTTAAGTAGAAGAGGACTGACTCTCTAACTTTCTATGATTTGAACCTCTCCTGAATCCAGTTTTAGATTCCGATGCTTCACTTCAGGTTTACTGTATCCCTTGGACCTAATTATAGACGATGAAACACAGAAATTGAATCCGATTTTAATACAAAAGGCATAATGCCGACTTAAGTACAAGTGGACTGACAGTCTAACTTTCTATGATATGAACCCATCATGTGAGTCCAGTTTTGGATTCCGATGCTTCACTTCAGGTTTACTGTATCCCTTGGACCTGCTTATTGACGATGAAACACAAAAATTGCATCCGAATTTAATACTAAAGGCACAATGCCGACTTAAGTACAAAAGGACTGACACTCTAACTTTGTATGATTTGAACCTCTCCTGTGAGTCCAGTTTTAGATTCCGAATCTTCACTTCATTTTTACTGTATCCCTTGGACCTCCCTATTGACGAAGAAACACAGAAATTGCATCCGGATTTAATACAAATGCACAATGCCGACTTAGGTACAAGGGAAACGACACTCTAACTTTCAATTATTTGAACCTCTCCTGTGAGTCAAATATAGATTCCGAAGATTCACTTCAGGTTTACCGTATCCCTTGGACCTTCTTATTGACGATGAGGCACAGAAATTTCATCGGAATTAAGTTCAAGAGGCACAATGCCGACTTAAGTACAAGACGACTGACACTCAAACTTTCTATTATTTGAACCTCTCCTGTGGGTCCAGTTTTAGATTCCGCAGCTTCACTTCAGGTTTACTGTATCCCTTGGACCTCCTAATTGACGATGAGACACAGAAATTGCATCCGGATTTAACACAAAAGGCACAATGCCGACTTAAGTACAAGTGGACTGACACTCTAACTTTCAATTTTTTGAACCTCTGCTGTGAGTCCAGTTTTAGATTCCGATGCTTCACTTCAGGTTTACTGTATCCCTTGGACCATCTTATTGACGATGAAACACAGAAATTGCAACCGAATTTAAAACAAACGGCACAATGCCGCCTTAAGTACAAGAGGACTGAGACTCTAACTTTCTATGATTTGAATCTCTCCTGTGAGTCAAATTTAGATTCCGAAGATTCACTTCAGGTTTACCGTATCCCTTGGACCTTCTTATTGACGATGAGGCACAGAAATTGCATCGGAATTAAATTCAAAAGGCACAATGCCGACGTAAGTACAAGAGGACTGACACTCTAATTTTCTATGATTTGAATCTCTCCTGTGAGTCAAATTAAGATTCCGAAGCTTCACTTCAGGTTTACCGTATCCCTTGGACCTTCTTATTGACGATGAAACACAGAAAGTGCATCCGAATTTAATACAAAAGGCACAATGCCGACTTAAGTACAAGAGGACTGACACTCTAACTTTCTATGATTTGAACCTCTCCTGTGTGTCAAGTTTTAGATTCCGATGCATCACTTCAGGTTTACTGTATCCCTTGGACCTTGTTATTGACGATGAAGCACTGAAATTGCATCGGAATTAAATTCTAAAGAACAATGCCGACTTAAGTAAAAGAGGACTGACACGCTAACTTTCTATGATTTCAAACTCTCCTGTGAGTCTAGTTTTAGACTCCAATGCTTCACATCAGGTTTAGTGTATCCCTTGGACCTTCTTATTGACGATGAAACACAGAAATTGCATCCGAATTTAATACAAAAGTCACAATGCCGGTTTAAGTACAAGAGGACTGACTCTCTAACATTCTATGATTTGAACATCTCCTGTGAGTCCAGTTTTAGATTCCGATGCTACACTTCAGGTTTACTGTATCCCTTGGACCTCCTAATTGACGATGAGACACAGAAATTGCATCCGGATATAATACAAAAGGCACAATGCTGACTTAAGTACAAGAGGACTGACACTCTAACTTTCAATTATTTGAACCTCTGCTGTGAGTCGAGTTTCAGATTCCGATGCTTCACTTCAGGTTTACTGTATCCCTTGGACCATCTTATTGACGATGAAACACAGAAATTGCAACCGAATTTAAAACAAGAGGTACAATGCCGGCTTAAGTACAAGTGGACTGAGACTTTAACTTCCTATGATTTGAACCTCTCCTGTGAGTCAAATTTAGATTCCGAAGATTCACTTCAGGTTTACCGTATCCCTTGGACCTTCTTATTGACGATGAGGCACAGAAATTGCATCGGAATTAAATTCAAAAGGCACAATGCCGACTTAAGTACGAGAGGACTGACACGCTAACTTTCTATGATTTGAACCTCTCCTGTGAGTCCAGTTTTAGATTCCGATGCTTCACTTCAGGTTTACTGTATTCCTTGGACCTTCTTATTGACGATGAAACACAGAAATAGCATCCGAAGTTAATACAAAAGGCACAATGCCGACTTACGTACAAGAGGTTTGGCACTCTAATTTTCTGTGATTTGAACCTCACCTCTGAGTCCAGTTTTAGATTCCGCTGCTTCACTTCAGGTTTACTGAATCCCTTGGACCTTCTTATTGACGATGAAACACAGATATTGCATCGGAATTAAATACGAAAGGCACAATGCCGACTTAAGTACACGAAGACTGACCCTTCATACTGTCTTTGTTTTAAACCTTTCCTGTGAGAACAGTTTTAGTTTCCGATGCTTCACTTCGGGATTACTTTATCCCTTGGACCTTCTTATTGACGATCAATCACAGAAATTGCATGCGACTTTAATACAAAAGGCACAATGCCGACTTAAGTACAAGAGGACTGACACCCTAACTTTCTATGATATGAACCTTTCCAGTGAGTCCAGTTTGTGATTCCGATGCTTCACTTCAGGTTTACTGTATCCCTTGGACCTTCTTATTGACGATGAAACACAGAAATTGCATCCGAAATTAATACATAAGTCACAATGCCGACTTAAGTACAAGAGGTTTGACACTCTAATTTTCTGTGATTTGAACGTCTCCTGTGAGTCCAGTTTTAGATTCTGCTGCTTCAATTCAGGTTTACTGTATCCCTTTGACCTCCTAATTGACGATGAGACACAGAAATTGCATCCTGATTTAATACAAAAGGCACATTGCTGCCTTAAGTACAAGAGGACTGAGACTCCAACTTTCTATGATTTGAATCTCTCCTGTGAGTCAAATTTAGATTCCGAAGATTCACTTCAGGTTTACCGTCTCCCTTGTACCTTCTTATTGACGATGAGGCACAGAAATTGCATCGGAATTAAATTCAAAAGGCACAATGCCGACGTAAGTACAAGAAGACTGACACTCTAACTTTCTATGATTTGAAACTCTCCTGTGAGTCAAGTTTTAGATTCCGATGCTTCACTTCACGTTTACTGTATCCCTTGGACCTCCTTATTGACGATGAAACACAGAAATTGCATCCGGATTTAATACAAAAGGCACAATGCCGCCTTAAGTACAATAGGACTCAGACACTAACTTTCTATAATTGGAATCTCTCCTGTGAGTCAAATTTAGATTCCGAAGCTTCACTTTAGGTTTACCCTATCCCTTGGACCTTCTTATTGACGATGAAACACAGAAATTGCATCCGAATTTAATACAAAAGGCACAATGCCGACTTAAGTACAAGAGGACTGACACTCTAACTTTCTATGATTTGATCCTCTCCTGTGTGTCAAGTTTTAGATTCCGATGCATCACTTCAGGTTTACTGTATTCCTTGGACCTTCCTATTGACGAGGAAACACAGAAATAGCATCCGAAATTAATACAAAAGGCACAATGCCGACTTAAGTACAAGAGGTTTGGCACTCTAACTTTCTGTGATTTGAACCTCACCTCTGAGTCCAGTTTTAGATTCCGCTGCTTCACTTCAGGTTTACTGAATCCTTTGGACCTTCTTATTGACGATGAAACACAGATATTGCATCGGAATTAAATACGAAAGACACAATGCCGACTTAAGTACACGAAGACTGACCCTTCATACTGTCTTTGTTTTAAACCTTTCCTGTGAGAACAGTTTTAGTTTCCGATGCTTCACTTCGGGATTACTTTATCCCTTGGACCTTCTTATTGACGATGAATCACAGAAATTGCATCCGACTTTAATACAAAAGGCACAATGCCGACTTAAGTACAAGAGGACTGACACCCTAACTTTCTATGATATGAACCTTTCCAGTGAGTCCAGTTTGTGATTCCGATGCTTCACTTCAGGTTTACTGTATCCCTTGGACCTTCTTATTGACGATGAAACACAGAAATTGCATCCGAATTTAATACAAAAGGCACAATGCCGACTTAAGTAAAAGAGGACTGACACGCAAACTTTCTATGTTTTGAACCACTCCTGTGAGTCTAGTTTTAGACTCCAATGCTTCACTTCAGGTTTACTGTATCCCTTGGACCTTCTTATTGCCGATGAAACACAAAAATTGCATCGGAATTAAATACAAAAGGCACAATGCCGACTTAATTACAAGAGGACTGACTCACTAAATTTCTATGATTTGAACCTCTCCTGTGAGTCCAGTTTTAGATTCCGATGCTTCACTTCAGGTTTACTGTATCCCTTGGACCATCTTATTGACGATGAAACACAGAAATTGCAACCGAATTTAAAACAAAAGGCACAATGCCGCCTTAAGTACAAGAGGACTGAGACTCCAACTTTCTATGAATTGAATCTCTCCTGTGAGTCAAATTTAGATTCCGAAGATTCACTTCAGTTTTACCGTCTCCCTTGTACCTTCATATTGACGATGAGGCACAGAAATTGCATCGGAATTACATTCAAAAGGCACAATGCCGACGTAAGTACAAGAAGACTGACACTCTAACTTTCTATGATTTGAAACTCTCCTGTGAGTCAAGTTTTAGATTCCGATGCTTCACTTCACGTTTACTGTATCCCTTGGACCTCCTTATTGACGATGAAACACAGAAATTGCATCCGGATTTAATACAAAAGGCACAATGCCGCCTTAAGTACAATAAGACTCAGACACTAACTTTCTATAATTGGAATCTCTCCTGTGAGTCAAATTTAGATTCCGAAGCTTCACTTTAGGTTTACCGTATCCCTTGGACCTTCTTATTGACGATGAAACACAGAAATTGCATCCGAATTTAATACAAAAGGCACAATGCCGACTTATGTACAAGAGGACTGACACTCTAACTTTCTATGATTTGAACCTCTCCTGTGTGTAAAGTTTTAGATTCCGATCCATCACTTCAGGTTTACTGTATCCCTTGGACCTTGTTATTGACGATGAAGCACAGAAATTGCATCGGAATTAAATTCTAAAGTAACACTGCCGACTTAATTAAAAGAGGACTGACACGCTAACTTTCTATGATTTCAAACTCTCCTGTGAGTCTAGTTTTAGACTCAAATGCTTCACTTCAGGTTTACTGTATCCCTTGGACCTTCTTATTGACGATGAAACACAGAAATTGCATCCGAATTTAATACAAAGGGCACAATGCCGATTTAAGTACAAGAGGACTGACTCTCTAACTTTCTATGACTTGAACCTCTCCTGTGAGTACAGTTTTAGATTCCGATGCTTCACTTCAGGTTTACTGTATCCCTTGGACCTCCTAATTGACGATGAGACACAGAAATTGCATCCGAATTTAATACAAAAGGCACAATGCCGACTTATGTACAAGAGGACTGACCCACTAACTCTCTATAATATGAACCTCTCCCGTGAGTCACGTTTTAGATTCCGATGCTTCACTTCAGGTTTGCTGTATCCCTTGGACCTTGTTATTGACGATGAAGCACAGAAATTGCATCGGAATTAAATTCAAATGGCACAATGCCGACTTAAGTAGAAGAGGACTGACACGCAAACTTTTTATGTTATGAACCACTCCTGTGAGTCTAGTTTTAGACTCCAATGCTTCACTTCAGGTTTACTGTATCCCTTGGACCTTCTTATTGACGATGAAACATAGAAATTGCATCCGAATTTAATACAAAAGGCACAATGCTGACTTAAGTAAAAGAGGACTGACACTCTAACTTTCAATTATATGAACCTCTGCTGTGAGTCGAGTTTTTGATTCCGATGCTTCACTTCAGCTTTACTGTATTCCTTGGACCTTCTTATTGACGATGAAACAAAGAAATTGTATCCGAATTTAATACAAAAGGCACAATGCCGACTTCAGTACAAGAGAACTGACTCTCTAACTTTCTATGATTTGAACCTCTCCTGTGAGTCCAGTTTTAGATTCCGATGCTTCACTTCAGTTTTACTGTATCCCTTGGACCTCCTTATTGACGATGAAACGTAGAAATTGCGTCCGAATTAATACAAAAGGCACAATGCCGACTTAAGTACAAGAGGACTGACACTCTACCTTCCTATAATTTGAACCGCTCGTGTGAGTCAAATTTAGTTTCCGAAGCTTCACTTCAGGTTTACCGTATCACTTGGACCTTCTTATTGACGATGGAGCACAGAAATTGCATCGGAATTAAATTCAAAAGGCACAATGCCGACCTAAGTACAAGAGGACAGACACTCTAACTTTCTATGATTTGAACCTCTCCTGTGTGTCAAGTTTTAGATTCCGATGCATCACTTCTGGTTTACTGTATCCCTTGGACCATCTTATTGACGATGAAACACAGAAATTGCAACCGAATTTAATACAAAAGGCACAATGCCGCCTTAAGTACAAGAGGACTGAGACTCTAACTTTCTATGATTTGAATCTCTCCTGTGAGTCAAATTTAGATTCCGAAGATTCAGTTCAGGTTTACCGTATCCCTTGGACCTTCTTATTGACGATGAGGCACAGAAATTGCATCGGAATTAAATTCAAATGGCACAATGCCGACATAAGTAAAAGAGGACTGACACGCTAACTTTCTATGATTTGAACCACACCTGTGAGTCTAGTTTTAGACTCCAATGCTTCACTTTAGGTTTACTGTATCCCTTGGACCTTCTTATTGACGATGAAACACAGAAATTGCAACCGAATTTAAAACAAGAGGTTCAATGCCGGCTTAAGTACAAGAGGACTGAGACTCTAACTTCCTATGATTTGAACCTCTCCTATGAGTCAAATTTAGATTCCGATGCTTCACTTCAGGTTTACTGTATCCCTTGGACCTTCTTATTTACGATGAAACACAGAAATAGCATCCGAAATTAATACAAACGGCACAATGCCGACTTAAGTACAAGAGGTTTGGCACTCTAACTTTCTGTGATTTGAACCTCTCCTCTGAGTCCAGTTTTAGATTCCGCTGCTTCACTTCAGGTTTACTGAATCCCTTGGACCTTCTTATTGACGATGAAACACAGATATTGCATCGGAATTAAATACGAAAGGCACAATGCCGACTTAAGTACACAAAGACTGACCCTTCTTACTGTCTTTGTTTTGAACCTTTCCTGTGAGACCAGTTTTAGTTTCCGATGCTTCACTTCAGGATTACTTTATCCCTTGGACCTTCTTATTGACGATGAATCACAGAAATTGCAACCGACTTTAATACAAATGGCACAATGCCGACTTAAGTACAAGAGGACTGACACTCTAACTTTCTATGATATAAACCTTTCCAGTGAGACCAGTTTTAGATTCCGATGCTTCACTTCAGATTTACTGTATCCCTTGGACCTTCTTATTGACGATGAAACACAGAAATTGCATCCGAATTTAATACAAAAGGCACAATGCCGACTTAAGTAAAAGAGTACTGACACGCAAACTTTCTATGTTTTGAACCACTCCTGTGAGTCTAGTTTTAGACTCCAATGCTTCACTTCAGGTTTACTGTATCCCTTGGACCTTCTTATTGACGATGAAACACAAAAATTGCATCCGAATTAAATACAAAAGGCACAATGCCGACTTAAGTACAAGAGGACTGACTCACTAACTTTCTATGATATGAACCTCTCCTGTGAGTCCAGTTTTAGATTCCGATGCTTCACTTCAGGTTTACTGTATCCCTTGGACCTTCTTATTGACGATGAAACACCGAAATTGCATCCGAATTTAATACAAAAGCCACAATGCCGACTTAAGTACAAGAAGACTGACTCTTCTTACTGTCTTTGCTTTGAACCTTTCCTGTGAGACCAGTCTTAGATTCCGATGCTTCACTTCAGGTTAACTGAATCCCTTGGACCTTCTTATTGACGATGAAACACAGAAATTGCATCCGAAATTAATACATAAGTCACAATGCCGAATTAAGTACAAGAGGTTTGACACTCTAACTTTCTGTGATTTGAACGTCTCCTGTGAGTCCAGTTTTAGATTCCGCTGCTTCACTTCAGGTTTACTGTATCCCTTTGACCTCCTAATTGACGATGAGACACAGAAATTGCATCCTGATTTAATACAAAAGGCACAATGCCGACTTAAGTACAAGAGGACTGACACTCTAACTTTCAATTATTTGAACCTCTGCCGTGAGTCGAGTTTTAGATTCCGATGCTTCACTTCAGGTTTAGTGTATCCCTTGGACCATCTTATTGACGATGAGACACAGAAATTGCAACCGAATTTAAAACAAAAGGCACAATGCCGCCTTAAATACAAGAGGACTGAGACTCTAACTTTCTATGATTTGAATCTCTCCTGTGAGTCAAATTTAGATTCCGAAGATTCACTTCAGGTTTACCGTATCCCTTGTACCTTCTTATTGACGATGAGGCACAGAAATAGCATCGGAATTAAATTCAAAAGGCACAATGCCGACTTAAGTACAAGAGGACTGACACTCTAACTTTCTATGATTTTAACCTCTCCTGTGTGTCAAGTTTTAGATTCCGATGCATCACTTCAGGTTTACTGTATCCCTTGGACCTTGTTATTGACGATGAAGCACAGAAATTGCATCGGAATTAAATTCTAAAGTAACACTGCCGACTTAAGTAAAAGAGGACTGACACGCTAACTTTCTATGATTTCAAACTCTCCTGTGAGTCTAGTTTTAGACTCCAATGCTTCACTTCAGGTTTACTGTATCCCTTGGACCTTCTTATTGACGATGAAACACAGAAATTGCATCCGAATTAAATACAAAAGGCACAATGCCGACTTAAGTACAAGAGGACTGACTCTCTAACTTTCTATGACTTGAACCTCTCCTGTGAGTACAGTTTTAGATTCCGATGCTTCACTTCAGGTTTACTGTATCCCTTGGACCTCCTAATTGACGATGAGACACAGAAATTGCATCCGAATTTAATACAAAAGGCACAATGCCGACTTATGTACAGGAGCACTGACACTCTAACTCTCTATAATATGAACCTCTCCCGTGAGTCACGTTTTAGATTCCGATGCTTCACTTCAGGTTTGCTGTATCCCTTGGACCTTGTTATTGACGATGAAGCACAGAAATTGCATCGGAATTAAATTCAAATGGCACAATG
This sequence comes from Schistocerca americana, assembly GCF_021461395.2. Classification (NCBI taxonomy): domain Eukaryota; kingdom Metazoa; phylum Arthropoda; class Insecta; order Orthoptera; family Acrididae; genus Schistocerca; species Schistocerca americana. Next base: position 75,885,153 of record NC_060121.1, on the reverse strand, counting down.
CCGACTTAAGTAGAAGAGGACTGACACGCAAACTTTCTATGTTTTGAACCACTCCTGTGAGTCTAGTTTTAGACTCCAATGCTTCACATCAGGTTTACTGTATCCCTTGGACCTTCTTATTGACGATGAAACTTAGAAATTGCATCCGAATTTAATACAAAAGGCACAATGCTGACTTAAGTACAAGAGGACTGACACTCTAAGTTTCAATTATATGAACCACTGCTGTGAGTCGAGTTTTTGATTCCGATGCTTCACTTCAGGTTTACTGCATTCCTTGGACCTTCTTATTGACGATGAAACAAAGAAATTGCATCCAAATTTAATACAAAAGGCACAATGCCGACTTCAGTACAAGAGAACTGACTCTCTAACTTTCTATGGTTTGAACCTCTCCTGTGAGTCCAGTTTTAGATTCCGATGCTTCACTTCAGTTTTACTGTATCCCTTGGACCTCCTTATTGACGATGAAACGTAGAAATTGCATCCGAATTAATACGAAATGCACAATGCCGACTTAAGTAAAAGAGGACTGACACTCTAACTACCAATTATTTGAACCTCTTCTGTGAGTCGAGTTTTAGATTCCGATGCTTCACTTCAGGTTTACTGTATCCCTTGGACCTTCTTATTGACGATGAAACACAGAAATTGCATCCGAATTTAATACAAAAGGCACAATGCCGACTGAAGTACAAGAGGACTGACACTCTAACTTAATATGATTTGAACCTCTCCTGTGTGTCAAGTTTTAGATTCCGATGCATCACTTCAGGTTTACTGTATCCCTTGGACCTTGTTATTGACGATGAAGCACAGAAATTGCATCGGAATTAAATTCTAAAGGAACAATGCCGACTTATGTAAAAGAGGACTGACACGCTAACTTTCTATGATTTCAAACTCTCCTGTGAGTCTAGTTTTAGACTCCAATGCTTCACTTCAGGTTTACTGTATCCCTTGGACCTTCTTATTGACGATGAAACACAGATATTGCATCCGAATTTAATACAAAAGGCACAATGCCGATTTAAGTACAAGAGGACTGACTCTCTAACTTTCTATGATTTGAACCTCTCCTGTGAGTCCAGTTTTAGATTCCGATGCTTCACTTCAGGTTTACTGTATCCCTTGGACCTCCTAATTGACGATGAGACACAGAAGTTGCATCCGGATATGATACAAAAGGCACAATGCTGACTTAAGTACAAGAGGACTGACACTCTAACTTTCAATTATTTGAACCACTGCTGTGAGTCGAGTTTCAGATTCCGATGCTTCACTTCAGGTTTACTGTATCCCTTGGACCATCTTATTGACAATGAAACACAGAAATTGCAACCGAATTTAAAACAAGAGGTACAATGCCGGCTAAAGTACAAGAGGACTGAGACTCTAACTTCCTATGATTTGAACCTCTCCTGTGAGTCAAATTTAGATTCCGAAGATTCACTTCAGGTTTACCGTATCCCTTGGACGATGAGGCCCAGAAATTGCATCGGAATTAAATTCAAAAGGCACAATGCCGACTTAAGTACGAGAGGACTGACACGCTAACTTTCTATGATTTGAACCACTCCTGTGAGTCGAGTTTTAGATTCCGATGCTTCACTTCAGGTTTACTGTATCCCTTGGACCTTCTTATTGACGATGAAACACAGAAATAGCATCCGGATTTAATACAAAAGGCACAATGCCGCCTTAAGCACAATAGGACTCAGACACTAACTTTCTATAATTGGAATCTCTCCTGTGAGTCAAATTTAGATTCCGAAGCTTCACTTTAGGCTTACCGTATCCCTTGGACCTTCTTATTGACGATGAAACACAGAAATTGCATCCGAATTTAATACAAAAGGCACAATGCCGACTTAAGTACAAGAGGACTGACACTCTAACTTTCTATGATTTGAACCTCTCCTGTGTGTCAAGTTTTAGATTCCGATGCATCACTTCAGGTTTACTGTATCCCTGTGGACCTTCCTATTGACGATGAAACACAGAAATAGCATCCGAAATTAATACAAAAGGCACAATGCCGACTTAAGTACAAGAGGTTTGGCACTCTAACTTTCTGTGATTTGAACCTCACCTCTGAGTCCAGTTTTAGATTCCGCTGCTTCACTTCAGGTTTACTGAATCCCTTGGACCTTCTTATTGACGATGAAACACAGATATTGCATCGGAATTAAATACGAAAGACACAATGCCGACTTAAGTACACGAAGACTGACCCTTCATACTGTCTTTGTTTTAAACCTTTCCTGTGAGAACAGTTTTAGTTTCCGATGCTTCACTTTGGGATTACTTTATCCCTTGGACCTTCTTATTGACGATGAATCACAGAAATTGCATCCGACTTTAATACAAAAGGCACAATGCCGACTTAAGTACAAGAGGACTGACACCCTAACTTTCTATGATATGAACCTTTCCAGTGAGTCCAGTTTGTGATTCCGATGCTTCACTTCAGGTTTACTGTATCCCTTGGACCTTCTTATTGACGATGAAACACAGAAATTGCATCCGAATTTAATACAAAAGGCACAATGCCGACTTAAGTAAAAGAGGACTGACACGCAAACTTTCTATGTTTTGAACCACTCCTGTGAGTCTAGTTTTAGACTCTAATGCTTCACTTCAGGTTTACTGTATCCCTTGGACCTTCTTATTGCCGATGAAACACAAAAATTGCATCCGAATTAAATACAAAAGGCACAATGCCGACTTAAGTACAAGAGGACTGACTCACTAAATTTCTATGATTTGAACCTCTCCTGTGAGTCCAGTTTTAGATTCCGATGCTTCACTTCAGGTTTACTGTATCCCTTGGACCATCTTATTGACGATGAAACACAGAAATTGCAACCGAATTTAATACAAAAGGCACAATGCCGCCTTAAGTACAAGAGGACTGAGACTCCAACTTTCTATGAATTGAATCTCTCCTGTGAGTCAAATTTAGATTCCGAAGATTCACTTCAGTTTTACCGTCTCCCTTGTACCTTCTTATTGACTATGAGGCACAGAAATTGCATCGGAATTAAATTCAAAAGGCACAATGCCGACGTAAGTACAAGAAGACTGACACTCTAACTTTCTATGATTTGAAACTCTCCTGTGAGTCAAGTTTTAGATTCCGATGCTTCACTTCACGTTTACTGTATCCCTTGGACCTCCTTATTGACGATGAAACACAGAAATTGCATCCGGATTTAATACAAAAGGCACAATGCCGCCTTAAGTACAATAGGACTCAGACACCAACTTTCTATAATTGGAATCTCTCCTGTGAGTCAAATTTAGATTCCGAAGCTTCACTTTAGGTTTACCGTATCCCTTGGACCTTCTTATTGACGATGAAACACAGAAATTGCATCCGAATTTAATACAAAAGGCACAATGCCGACTTAAGTACAAGAGGACTGACACTCTAACTTTCTATGATTTGAACCTCTCCTGTGTGTCAAGTTTTAGATTCCGATCCATCAATTCAGGTTTACTGTATCCCTTGGACCTTCTTATTGACGATGAAACACAGAAATTGCATCCGAATTTAATACAAAAGGCACAATGCCGATTTAAGTACAAGAGGACTGACTCTCTAACTTTCTATGACTTGAACCTCTCCTGTGAGTACAGTTTTAGATTCCGATGCTTCACTTCAGGTTTACTGTATCCCTTGGACCTCCTAATTGACGATGAGACACAGAAATTGCATCCGAATTTAATACAAAAGGCACAATGCCGACTTATGTACAAGAGGACTGACACACTAACTCTCTATAATATGAACCTCTCCCGTGAGTCACGTTTTAGATTCCGATGCTTCACTTCAGGTTTGCTGTATCCCTTGGACCTTGTTATTGACGATGAAGCACAGAAATTGCATCGGAATTAAATTCATATGGCACAATGCCGACTTAAGTAGAAGAGGACTGACACGCAAACTTTTTATGTTATGAACCACTCCTGTGAGTCTAGTTTTAGACTCCAATGCTTCACTTCAGGTTTACTGTATCCCTTGGACCTTCTTATTGACGATGAAACATAGAAATTGCATCCGAATTTAATACAAAAGGCACAATGCTGACTTAAGTACAAGAGGACTGACACTCTAACTTTCAATTATATGAACCTCTGCTGTGAGCCGAGTTTTTGATTCCGATGCTTCACTTCAGCTTTACTGTATTCCTTAGACCTTCTTATTGACGATGAAACAAAGAAATTGTATCCGAATTTAATCCAAAAGGCACAATGCCGACTTCAGTACAAGAGAACTGACTCTCTAACTTTCTATGAATTGAACCTCTCCTGTGAGTCCAGTTTTAGATTCCGATGCTTCACTTCAGTTTTACTGTATCCCTTGGACCTCCTTATTGACGATGAAACGTAGAAATTGCATCCGAATTAATACAAAAGGCACAATGCCGACTTAAGTACAAGAGGACTGACACTCTACCTTCCTATAATTTGAACCTCTGCTGTGAGTCTAGTTATAGATTGCGATACCTCACTTCAGGTTTACTGTATCCTTTGGACCTTCTAATTGACGATGAAACACAGAAATTGCATCCGAATTTAATACAAATCTCACAATGCCGACTTAAGTACAAGGGTACTAACACTCTAACTTTCTATGATTTGAACCGCTCGTGTGAGTCAAATTTAATTTCCGAAGCTTCACTTCAGGTTTACCGTATCACTTGGACCTTCTTATTGACGATGGAGCACAGAAATTGCATCGGAATTAAATTCAAAAGGCACAATGCCGACCTAAGTACAAGAGGACAGACACTCTAACTTTCTATGATTTTAACCTCTCCTGTGTGTCAAGTTTTAGATTCCGATGCATCACTTCTGGTTTACTGTATCCCTTGGACCATCTTATTGACGATGAAACACAGAAATTGCAACCGAATTTAATACAAAAGGCACAATGCCGCCTTAAGTACAAGAGGACTGAGACTCTAACTTTCTATGATTTGAATCTCTCCTGTGAGTCAAATTTAGATTCCGAAGATTCAGTTCAGGTTTACCGTATCCCTTGGACCTTCTTATTGACGATGAGGCACAGAAATTGCATCGGAATTAAATTCAAATGGCACAATGCCGACATAAGTAAAAGAGGACTGACACGCTAACTTTCTATGATTTGAACCACACCTGTGAGTCTAGTTTTAGACTCCAATGCTTCACTTTAGGTTTACTGTATCCCTTGGACCTTCTTATTGACAATGAAACACAGAAATTGCAACCGAATTTAAAACAAGAGGTACAATGCCGGCTTAAGTACAAGAGGGCTGAGACTCTAACTTCCTATGATTTGAACCTCTCCTATGAGTCAAATTTAGATTCCGAAGATTCACTTCAGGTTTACCGTATCCCTTGGACCTTCTTATTGACGTTGAGGCACAGAAATTGCATCGGAATTAAATTCAAAAGGCACAATGCCGACTTAAGTACGAGAGGACTGACACGCTAACTTTCTATGATTTGAACCTCTCCTGTGAGTCCAGTTTTAGATTCAGATGCTTCACTTCAGGTTTACTGTATCCCTTGGACCTTCTTATTTACGATGAAACACAGAAATAGCATCCGAAATTAATACAAACGGCACAATGCCGACTTAAGTACAAGAGGTTTGGCACTCTAACTTTCTGTGATTTGAACCTCTCCTCTGAGTCCAGTTTTAGATTCCGCTGCTTCACTTCAGGTTTACTGAATCCCTTGGACCTTCTTATTGACGATGAAACACAGATATTGCATCGGAATTAAATACGAAAGGCACAATGCCGACTTAAGGTCACAAAGACTGACCCTTCTTACTGTCTTTGTTTTGAACCTTTCCTGTGAGACCAGTTTTAGTTTCCGATGCTTCACTTCAGGATTACTTTATCCCTTGGACCTTCTTATTGACGATGAATCACAGAAATTGCATCCGACTTTAATACAAAAGGCACAATGCCGACTTAAGTACAAGAGGACTGACACTCTAACTTTCTATGATATAAACCTTTCCAGTGAGACCAGTTTTAGATTCCGATGCTTCACTTCAGGTTTACTGTATCCCTTGGACCTTCTTATTGACGATGAAACACAGAAATTGCATCCGAATTTAATACAAAAGGCACAATGCCGACTTAAGTAAAAGAGTACTGACACGCAAACTTTCTATGTTTTGAACCACTCCTGTGAGTCTAGTTTTAGACTCCAATGCTTCACTTCAGGTTTACTGTATCCCTTGGACCTTCTTATTGACGATGAAACACAAAAATTGCATCCGAATTAAATACAAAAGGCACAATGCCGACTTAAGTACAAGAGGACTGACTCACTAACTTTCTATGATATGAACCTCTCCTGTGAGTCCAGTTTTAGATTCCGATGCTTCACTTCAGGTTTACTGTATCCCTTGGACCTTCTTATTGACGATGAAACACCGAAATTGCATCCGAATTTAATACAAAAGACACAATGCCGACTTAAGTACAAGAAGACTGACTCTTCTTACTGTCTTTGCTTTGAACCTTTCCTGTGAGACCAGTCTTAGATTCCGATGCTTCACTTCAGGTTAACTGTATCCCTTGGACCTTCTTATTGACGATGAAGCACAGAAATTGCATCGGAATTAAATTCTAAAGTAACACTGCCGACTTAAGTAAAAGAGGACTGACACGCTAACTTCCTATGATTTCAAACTCTCCTGTGAGTCTAGTTTTAAACTCCAATGCTTCACTTCAGGTTTACTGTATCCCTTGGACCTTCTTATTGACGATGAAACACAGAAATTGCATCCGAATTTAATACAAAAGGCACAATGCCGACTTAAGTACAAGAGGACTGACTCTCTAACTTTCTATGACTTGAACCTCTCCTGTGAGTACAGTTTTAGATTCCGATGCTTCACTTCAGGTTTACTGTATCCCTTGGACCTCCTAATTGACGATGAGACACAGAAATTGCATCCGAATTTAATACAAAAGGCACAATGCCGACTTATGTACAAGAGGACTGACACTCTAACTCTCTATAATATGAACCTCTCCCGTGAGTCACGTTTTAGATTCCGATGCTTCACTTCAGGTTTGCTGTATCCCTTGGACCTTGTTATTGACGATGAAGCACAGAAATTGCATCGGAATTAAATTCAAATGGCACAATGCTGACTTAAGTAGAAGAGGACTGACACGCAAACTTTCTATATTTTGAACCACTCCTGTGAGTCTAGTTTTAGACTCCAATGCTTCACATCAGGTTTACTGTATCCCTTGGACCTTCTTATTGACGATGAAACTTAGAAATTGCATCCGAATTTAATACAAAAGGCACAATGCTGACTTAAGTACAAGAGGACTGACACTCTAACTTTCAATTATATGAACCTCTGCTGTGAGTCGAGTTTTTGATTCCGATGCTTCACTTCAGGTTTACTGTATTCCTTGGACCTTCTTATTGACGATGAAACACAGAAATTGCATCCGAATTTAATACAAAAGGCACAATGCCGACTGAAGTACAAGAGGACTGACACTCTAACTTTCTATGATTTGAACTTCTCCTGTGAGTCACATTTACATTCCGATGCTTCACTTCAGGTTTACCGTATCCCTTGGACGTTCTTATGGACAATGAGGCACAGAAATTGCATCGGAATTAAATTCAAAAGGCACAATGCCGACGTAAGTACAAGAGGACCGACACTCTAATTTTCTATGATTTGAATCTCTCCTGTGAGTCAAATTAAGATTCCGAAGCTTCACTTCAGGTTTACCGTATCCCTTGGACCTTCTTATTGACGATGAAACACAGAAATTGCATCCGAATTTAATACAAAAGGCACAATGCCGGCTTAAGTACAAGAGGACTGACACTCTAACTTTCTATGATTTGAACCTCTCCTGTGTGTCAAGTTTTAGATTCCGATGCATCACTTCAGGTTTACTGTATCCCTTGGACCTTGTTATTGACGATGAAGCACAGAAATTGCATCGGAATTAAATTCTAAAGGAACAATGCCGACTTAAGTAAAAGAGGACTGACACGCTAACTTTCTATGATTTCAAACTCTCCTGTGAGTCTAGTTTTAGACTCCAATGCTTCACTTCAGGTTTACTGTATCCCTTGGACCTTCTTATTGACGATGAAACACAGAAATTGCATCCGAATTTAATACAAAAGGCACAATGCCGATTTAAGTACAAGAGGACTGACTCTCTAACTTTCTATGATTTGAACCTCTCCTGTGAGTCCAGTTTTAGATTCCGATGCTTCACTTCAGGTTTACTGTATCCCTTGGACCTCCTAATTGACGATGAGACACAGAAATTGCATCCGGATATGATACAAAAGGCACAATGCTGACTTAAGTACAAGAGGACTGACACTCTAACTTTCAATTATTTGAACCACTGCTGTGAGTCGAGTTTCAGATTCCGATGCTTCACTTCAGGTTTACTGTATCCCTTGGACCATCTTATTGACAATGAAACACAGAAATTGCAACCGAATTTAAAACAAGAGGTACAATGCCGGCTTAAGTACAAGAGGACTGAGACTCTAACTTCCTATGATTTGAACCTCTCCTGTGAGTCAAATTTAGATTCCGAAGATTCACTTCAGGTTTACCGTATCCCTTGGACCTTCTTATTGACGATGAGGCCCAGAAATTGCATCGGAATTAAATTCAAAAGGCACAATGCCGACTTAAGTACGAGAGGACTGACACGCTAACTTTCTATGATTTGAACCACTCCTGTGAGTCGAGTTTTAGATTCCGATGCTTCACTTCAGGTTTACTGTATCCCTTGGACCTTCTTATTGACGATGAAACACAGAAATAGCATCCGAAATTAATACAAAAGGCACAATGCCGACTTAAGTACAAGACGTTTGGCACTCTAATTTTCTGTGATTTGAACCTCTCCTCTGAGTCCAGTTTCAGATTCCGCTGCTTCACTTCAGGTTTACTGAAGCCCTTGGACTATCTAATTGACGATGAAACACAGATATTGCATCGGAATTAAATACGAAAGGCACAATGCCGACTTATGCACACGAAGACTGACCCTTCTTACTGTCTTTGTTTTGAACCTTTCCTGTGAGACCAGTTTTAGTTTCCGATGCTTCACTTCAGGATTACTTTATCCCTTGGACCTTCTTATTGACGATGAATCACAGAAATTTCATCCGACTTTAATACAAAAGGCACAATGCCGACTTCAGTACAAGAGGACTGACACTGTAACTTTCTATGATATGAACCTTTCCAGTGAGTCCAGTTTTAGATTCCGATGCATCACTTCAGGTTTACTGTATCCCTTGGACCTTCTTATTGACGATGAAACACAGAAATTGCATCCGAATTTAATACAAAAAGCACAATGCCGACTGAAGTAAAAGAGGACTGACACGCAAACTTTCTATGTTTTGAACCACTCCTGTGAGTCTACTTTTAGACTCCAATGCTTCACTTCAGGTTTACTGTATCCCTTGGACCTTATTATTGACGATGAAACACAGAAATTGCATCCGAATTAAATACAAAAGGCACAATGTCGACTTAAGTACAAGAGGACTGACTCACTAACTTTCTATGATTTGAACCTCTCCTGTGAGGCCAGTTTTAGATTCCGCTGCTTCACTTCAGGTTTACTGTATCCCTTTGACCTCCTAATTGACGATGAGACACTGAAATTGCATCCTGATTTAATACAAAAGGCACAATGCCGACTTAAGTACAATAGGACTGACACTCTAACTTTCAATTATTTGAACCTCTGCTGTGAGTCGAGTTTTAGATTCCGATGCTTCACTTCAGGTTTACTGTATCCCTTGGACCACCTTATTGACGATGAAACACAGAAATTGCAACCGAATTTAAAACAAAAGGCACAATGCCGCCTTAAGTACAAGAGGACTGAAACTCAAACGTTCTATGATTTGAAACTCTCCTGTGAGTCAAATTTAGATTCCGAAGATTCACTTCAGGTTTACCGTATCCCTTGTACCTTCTTATTGACGATGAGGCACAGAAATTGCATCGGAATTAAATTCAAAAGGCACAATGCCGACGTAAGTACAAGAAGACTGACACTCTAACTTTCTATGATTTGAATCTCTCCTGTGAGTCAAATTTAGATTCCGAAGATTCAGTTCAGGTTTACCGTATCCCTTGGACCTTCTTATTGACGATGAGGCACAGAAATTGCATCGGAATAAAATTCAAATGGCACAATGCCGACATAAGTAAAAGCGGACTGACACGCTAACTTTCTATGATTTGAACCACACCTGTGAGTCTAGTTTTAGACTCCAATGCTTCACTTTAGGTTTACTGTATCCCTTGGACCTTCGTACTGACGATGAAACACAGAAATTGCATCCGAATTAAATATAAAAGGCACAATGCCGACTTAGGTACAAGAGGACTGACTCTCTAACTTTCTATGATTTGAACCTCTCCTGTGAGTCCAGTTTCAGATTCGGATGCTTCACTTCAGGTTTACTGTATCCCTTGGACCTCCTTATTGACGTTGAAACACAGAAATTGCATCCCGATTTAATACAAAAGGCACAATGCCGACTTAAGTACAAGAGGACTGACACTCTAACTTTCAATTATTTGAACCTCTTCTGTGATTCGAGTTTTAGATTCCGATGCTTCACTTCCGGTTTACTGAATCCCTTGGACCTTCTTATTGACGATGAAACACAGAAATTGCATCCGAATTTAATACAAAAGGCACAATGCCGACTTAGGTACAAGAGGACTGACACTCTAACTTTCTATGATTTGAACCTCTCCTGTGAGTCACATTTACATTCCGAAGCTTCACTTCAGGTTTACCGTATCCCTTGGACCTTCTTATTGACGATGACACACAGAAATTGCATCCGAATTTAATACAAAAGGCACAATGCCGAATTATGTACAAGAAGCCTGACACTCTAACTTTCTATAATTTGAACCTCTCCTGTGTGTCAAGTTTTAGATTCCGTTGCATCACTTCAGGTTTACTGTATCCCTTGGACCTTGTTATTGACGATGAAGCACAGAAATTGCATCGGTATTAAATTCAAAAGGCACAATGCCGACTTAAGTAAAAGAGGACTGACACACTAACTTTCTATGATTTCAAACTCTCCTATGAGTCTAGTTTCAGACTCCTATGTTTCACTTCAGGTTTACTGTATCCCTTGGACCTTCTTATTGACGATGAAACACAGAAATTGCATCCGAATAAAATACAAAAGGCACAATGCCGACTTAAGTACAAGAGGACTGACACTCTAACTTTCTATGATTTGAACCTCTCCTGTGAGTACAGTTTTAGATTCCGATGCTTCACTTCAGGTTTACTGTATCCCTTGGACCTCCTAATTGACGATGAGACACAGAAATTGCATCCGGATTAAATACAAAAGGCACAATGTCGACTTAAGTACAAGAGGACTGAGACTCTAACTTTCTATGATTTGAACCCCTACTGTGAGTAAATTTAGATTCCGAAGATTCACTTCAGGTTTACCGTATCCCTTGGACCTTCATATTGACGATGAGGCATAGAAATTGCATCGGAATTAAATTCAAAAGGCACAATGCCGACTTAAGTACAAGAGGACTGACTCTCTAACTTTCTATGTATTGAACCTCTCCTGTGAGTTCAGTTTTAGATTTCGATGCTTCACTTCAGGTTTACTGTATCCCTTGGAAATTCTTATTGACGATTAAACACAGTAATTGCATCCGAATTTAATACAAAAGGCACTTTGCCGACTTAAGTACAAGAGGACTGACACACTAACTTTCTATGTTTTGAACCTCTCCTTTGAGACCAGTTTTGGTTTCCGATGCTTCACTTCAGGTTTACTGTATCCCTTGGACCTTCTTCTTGACGATGAAGCACAGAAATTTAATCGGAATTGAATTCAAAAGGCACAATGCTGACGTATTTACAAGAGGACTGACACTCTCACTCCCTATGATTTGAACCTCTCCTGTGTGTCCAGTTTTAGATTCTGATGCTTCACTTCAGGTTTACTGTATCCCTTGGACCTTCTTATTGACGATGAAACGCAGAAATTGCATCCGAATTTAATACAAAAGCACAATGCCGACTTAAGTACAAGAGGACTGACACTCTAACTTTCTATGACATGAACCTCTCCTGTGAGTACAGTTTTAGATTCCGATGGCTCACTTCAAGTTTACTGTATCCCTTGGACCTTCTTGTTGACGATGAAACACAGAATTTGCATCCGAATTTAATACAAAAGGCCAATTCCGACTTAATTACAAGAGGACTGACACTCTAACTATCTATGATTTGAACCTCTCCTGTTAGTCCAGTATTAGATTCCAATGCTTCACTTCAGGTTTACTGTATCTCTTGGACCTTCTTATTGACGATGAAACACAGAAATTGCTCCCGAATTTAATACAAAAGGCAAAATGCGACTTAAGTACAAGAGGACTGACACTCTAACTTCCTATGATTGAAACCTCTCCTGTGAGTCCAGTTTAAGATTCCGATGCTTCACTTAAGATTTACTGTATCCCTTGGACCTTCTTATTGACGATGAAACACAGAAATTGCATCCGAACTTAATACAAAAGGCACAATGCCGACTTAAGTACAAGAGGACTGACACGCTAACTCTCTATGATTTGAACCTCACCTGTGAGTTGAGTTTTGAGATTCCGATGCTTCACTTCAGGTTTACTGTATCCCTTGGACCTTCTTATTGACGATGAAACACAGAAATTGCATCCGAATATAATACAAAAGCACTATGCCGATAAGTACAAGAGGACTGACACTCTAACTTTCTATGACATGAACCTCTCCTGTGAGTCCAGTTTTAGATTCCGATGATTCTCTTCAGGTTTACTGTATCCCTTGGACCTTCTTATTGACGATGAAACACAGAATTTGCATCCGAATTTAATGCAAAAGGCCCATTTCGCCTTAAGTACAAGAGGACTGACACTCTAACTTTCTGTGATTTGAACCTCTCCAGTTAGTCCAGTATTAGATTCCGATGCTTCACTTCAGGTTTACTGTATCCCTTGGACCTTCTTATTGACGATGAAACACAGAAATTGCATCCGATTATAATACAAAAGGCACAATGCCGACTTAAGTACAAGTGGACTGACACTCTAACTTTCTATAATTTAAACCTCTGCAGTGAGTCCGGTTTTAGATTCCGATGCATCACTTCAGGTTTACTGTATCCCTTGGACCCTCTTATTGACGATGAAACACAGAAATTGCATCCGAATTTTATTGCAAAAGGCACAATGCCGACTTAGGTACAAGAAGACTGACTCTTCTTACTGTTTTTGTTCTGAACCTTTCCTATGAGACCAGTCTTAGATTCCGATACTTCACTTCAGGTTTACTGTATCCCTTAGACCTTCTTATTGACGATGAAACACAGAAAATGCATCCGAATTTAATACAAAAAGAACAATGCCGACTTAAGTACAAGAGGACTGACTCTTTAACAATCAATGATTTGAACCTCTCCTGTGAGTCCACTTTTAGATTCCGATGCTCGACTACAGTTTTTCTGTATCCCTTGGACCTTCTTATTGACGATGAAACACAGAATTTGAATCCGAAATTAATACAAAAGCCACAATGCCGACTTAAGCACAAGAGGACTGACACTCTAAATTTCTATAATTTGAACCTCTGCTGTGAGTCCAGTTTTAGATTCCGATGCCTCACTTCAAGTTTACTGTATCCTGTGGACCTCCTTATTGACGATGAAACACAGAAATTGCATCCGAATTTAATACAAAAGGCACAATGCCGACTTAAGTACAAGAGGACTGACACTCTAACTTTCTATACTTCGAACCTCTGCTGTGAGTCCAGTTTTAGATTCCGATGCTTCACTTCAGGTTTACTGTATCTCTTGGCCCTTCTTATTGACGATGAAACACAGAAATTGCGTCCGAATATAATACAAATGGCACAATGCCGACTTAAGTACAAGAGGACTGACACTCTAACTTTCTATGAATTGAACCTCTCCTGTGAGTCAAATTTAGATTGCGAAGATTCACTTCAGGTTTACTGTATCCCTTGGACCTTCTTGTTGACGATGAAGCACTGAAATTGCATCGGAATTAAATTCAAAACGCACAATACCGACTTAAGTACAAGAGGATTGACACTATAACTTCCTATGACTTGAACCTCTCCTTTGAGTCCAGTTTTAGATTCTGATGCTTCACTTGAGGATTACTGTATCCCTTGGACCTTCTTATTGACGATGAAACACAGAAATTGCGTCCGAATTTAATACAAATGGCACAATGCCGACTTAAGTACAAGAGTACTGACACTCTATCTTTCTATGATTTGAACCTCTCCTGTGAGTCCAGTTTTAGATTCCGATGCTTCACTTCAGGTTTACTGTATCCCTTGGACCTTTTTATTGACGATGAAACACAGAAATTGCATCCGATTTTAATACAGAAGGCACAATGCCGACTTAAGTACAAGACGACTGACACTCTAACTTTCTATCATTTGGACCTCTCCTGTGAGTCCAGTCTTAGATTCCGATGTTTCACTTTAGGTTTACTGTATCCCTTGGACCTTCTTATTGACGAAGAAGCACAGAAATTTCGTCGGAATAAAATTCAAAAGGCACAATGCCGACTTAAGTACAAGAGGATTGACACTCTCACTCCCTATGATTTGAACCTCTCCTGTGTGTCCAGTTTTAGATTCCGCTGCTTCACTTCAGGTTGACTGTATCTCTTGGACCCTCTTATTGACGATGAAACGCAGAAATTGCATCCGAATTTAATACAAAAGGCACAATGCCGACTTAAGTACAAGAGGACTGACACTCTAACTTTCTTAGATTTGAACCTCTCCTGTGAGTCCAGTTTTAGATTCCGATGCTTCACTTCAGGTTTACTGTATCCCTTTGACCTTCTTATCTACGTTGAAACACAGAAATTGCATCCGAATGTAATACAAAATGCACAATGCCGACTTAAGTACAAGAGGACAGACACTCTCACTCCCTATGATTTGAACCTCTCCTGTGAGTCCAGTTTTAGATTCCGATGCTTCACTTCAGTTTTACTGAATCCCTTGGACCTCTTTACTGACGATGAAACACAGAAATTGCATCCGATATAATACAAAAGGCACAATGCCGACTTAAGTACAAGAGGACAGACACTCTAACTTTCATTGATTTGAACCTCGCCTGCGAGTCCAGTTTTAGATTCCAATGCTTCACTTGAGGTTTACTGTATCCCTTGGACCTTCTTATTGACGATGAAACACAGAAATTGCACCCTAATTTAATACAAATGCACAATGCCGACATAAGTACAAGAGGACTGACACTCCAAATTTCTATGATTTGAACCTCCCCTGTGAGTAAAGTTTTAGATTCCGATGCTTCAGTTCAGGTTTACTGTATCCCTTGGACCTTCTTATTGACGATGAAACACAGAAATTGCATCCGAATTCAATACAAAAGGCACAATGCCGACTTAAGTACAAGAGGTTTGACACTTTAACATTCTATGATTTGAACCCCTCCTGTGAGTCCAATTTTAGATTCCGCTGCTTCACTTCAGATTTACTGTATCCCTTGTACCTTCTTAATGACGACGAAGCACAGAAATTGCATCGGAATTAAATTCAAAATGCACAATGCCGAATTAAGTACAAGAGGTTTGACCCTCTAACTTTCTGTGATATGAACCTCTCCTGTTAGTCCAGTTTTAGATTACGATGCTTCACTTCAGGTTTACTGTACCCCTTGAACCTTTTATAGATGATGAAACAGTGAAATTGCATCCGAATTTATTACAAAAGGCACAATGCAGACTTAAGTACAAGAGGACTGACACTCTAACTTTCTTTGATTTGAACCTCTCCTGTGAGTCAAGTTTTAGATTCCGATGCTTCACTTCAGGTTTACTGTATTCCTTTGACCTTCTTATCTACGATGAAACACAGAAATTGCATCTGAATTTAATACAAAAGGCACAATGCCGACTTCCAGTTTTAGATTCCGATGTTTCACCTCAGGTTTACTGTATCCCTTGGACCATCTTATTGACGATGAAGCACAGAAATTTCATCGGAATTATATTCAAAAGGCACAATGACGACTTAAGTACAAGAGGACTGACACTCTCACTCCCTATGATTTGAACCTCTCCTGTGTGACCAGTTTTAGATTCCGATGCTTCACTTCAGGTTCACTGTATCGCTTGGACCTTCTTATTGACGATGAAAGACAGAAATTGCATCCGAATATATTGCAAATGGCACAATGCCGACTTAAGCACAAGAGGCCTGACACTCTAATTTACTAAAATTTGAACCTCTGCTGTTAGTCCCGTTTTAGATTCCGATGCTCCACTTCAGGTTTACTGTATCCCTTGGACCTGCTTATTGACGATGAAACAATGAAATTGCATCCGAATTTAATGCAAAAGGCACAATGCCGACTTAAGTTCAAGAGGACTGACACTCTAACTTTCTATAATTTGAACATCTCCTGTGAGTCAAAATTAGATTCCGAAGCACCACTTCAGTTTTACCGTATCCCTTGGACCTTCTTATTGACGATGAAGCACAGAAATTGCATCCGAATTAAATTCAAAACGCACAATGTCGACTTAAGTACAAGAGGACTGACACTCTAACTTTCTATGATTTGAACCCCTCCTGTGAGTCTAGTTTAGATTCCGATGCTTCACTTTAGGTTTACTGTATCCCTTGGACCTTCTTATTGACGATGGACCACAGAAATTGCGTCCGAATTTAATACAAAAGGCACAATGCCGACTTAAGTACAAGAGGTTTGACACTCTAACTTTCTATGATTTGAACCTCTCCTGTGGGTCCAGTTTTAGATTCCGCTGCTTCAGTTCAGGTTTACTGCATCCCTTGGACCTTCTTATTGACGATGAAGCACAGAAATTTCATCGGAATTAAATTCAAAATGCACAATGCCGACTTAAATACAAGATGACTGACACTCTCACACCCTATGATTTGAACCTCTAATGTGTGTCCAGTTTTAGATTCCGATGATTCACCTCAGGTTTACTGTATCCCTTGGACCTACTTATTGACGATGAAACACAGAATTTGCATCCGAATTTAATATAAATGGCCCATGCCGACTTAAGAACAAAAGGACTGGCACACTAGCTTTCTGTAATTTGAACCTCTGCTGTGAGACCAGTTTTAGATTCCAATGCTTCACTTCAGGTTTACTGTATCCCTTGGACCTTCTTATTGACGATGAAACACAGAAATTGCTTCCGTATTTAATACAAAAGGCACAATGCCGACTTAAGCACAAGAGGGCTGACACTCTAACTTTTTATAATTTGAACCTCTGCTGTGAGTCCAGTTTTAGATTCCGATGCTTCATTTCAGGTTAACTGTATCTCTTGGACCTTCTTATTGACGATGAAACACAAAAATTGCATCCGAAATTAATACAAAAAGCACAAAGCCGACTTAAGTACAAGAGGTTTGACCCTCTAACTTTCTGTGATATGAACCTCTCCTGTTAGTCCAGTTTTCGATTACGATGCTTCACTTCAGGTTTACTGTACCCCTTGAACCATTTATAGATGATGAAACAGTGAAATTGCATCCGAATTTAATACAAAAGGCACAATGCAGACTTAAGTACAAGAGGACTGACACTCTAACTTTCTTTGATTTGAACCTCTCCTGTGAGTCAAGTTTTAGATTCCGATGCTTCACTTCAGGTTTACTGTATCCCTTTGACCTTCTTATCTACGATGAAACACAGAAATTGCATCCGAATTTAATACAAAAGGCACAATGCCGACATAAGTACAAGAGGACTGACACTCTCACTCCCTATGATTTGAACCTCTCCTGTGTGACCAGTTTTAGATTCCGATGCTTCACTTCAGGTTCACTGTATCCCTTGGACCTTCTTATTGACGATGAAAGACAGAAATTGCATCCGAATATATTGCAAATGGCACAATGCCGACTTAAGCACAAGAGGCCTGACACTCTAATTTACTAAAATTTGAACCTCTGCTGTTAGTCCAGTTTTAGATTCCGATGCTCCACTTCAGGTTTACTGTATCCCTTGGACCTGCTTATTGACGATGAAACAATGAAATTGCATCCGAATTTAATGCGAAAGGCACAATGCCGTCTTTAGTACAAGAGGACTGACACTCTAACTTTCTATAATTTGAACATCTTCTGTGAGTCAAAATTAGATTCCGAAGCTTCACTTCAGTTTTACCGTATCCCTTGGACCTTCTTATTGTCGATGAAGCACAGAAATTGCATCCGAATTAAATTCAAAACGCACAATGTCGACTTAAGTACAAGAGGACTGACACTCTAACTTTCTATGATTTGAACCCCTCCTGTGAGTCTAGTTTAGATTCCGATGCTTCACTTTAGGTTTACTGTATCCCTTGGACCTTCTTATTGACGATGGAACACAGAAATTGCGTCCGAATTTAATATAAAAGGCACAATGCCGACTTAAGTACTAGAGGACTGACACTCTAACTTTCTGTGATTTGAACCCCTCCTGTGAGTCACGTTTTAGATGTCGATGCTTCACTTCAGGTTTACTGCATCCCTTGAACCTTCTTATTGACGAAGAAACACAGATATTGCATCCGTATTTTATACAAAAGGCACAAAGCCGACTTAAGTACAAGACGACTGACACTCTAACTTTCTATGATTTGAACCTCTCCTGTGAGTCCAGTTTTAGATTCCGATGCTTCACTTCAGGTTTACTGTATAGCTTGGACCTTCTTATTGACGATGAAACACTGAAATTGCATCCGAATTTAATACAAAAGGCACAATGCCGACTTCAGTACAAGAGGTTTGACACTCTAACTTTCTATGATTTGAACCTCTCCTGTGGGTACAGTTTTAGATTCCGCTGCTTCACTTCAGGTTTACTGCATCCCTTGGACCTTCTTATTGACGATGAAGCACAGAAATTTCATCGGAATTAAATTCAAAATGCACAATGCCGACTTAAATACAAGATGACTGACACTCTCACACCCTATGATTTGAACCTCTCCTGTGTGTCCAGTTTTAGATTCCAATGATTCACCTCAGGTTTACTGTATCCCTTGGACCTTCTTATTGACGATGAAACATAGAATTTGCATCCGAATTTAATATAAATGGCCCATTTCGACTTAAGAACAAGAGGACTGGCACACTGGCTTTCTATAATTTAACCTCTGCTGTGAGACCAATTTTAGATTCCAATGCTTCACTTCAGGTTTACTGTATCCCTTGGACCTTCTTATTGACGATGAAGCACAGAAATTGCATCCGAATTTAACGCAAAAGGCACAATGCCGACTTATGTACAAGAAGACTGACTCTTCTTACTGTCTTTGTTCTGAACCTCTCCTATGAGACCAGTCTAAGATTCCGATGCTTCACTTCAGGTTTACTGTATCCCTTGGACCTTCTTATTGACGATGAAACACAGAAATTGCTTCCGTATTTAATACAAAAGGCACAATGCCGACATAAATACAAGAGGACTGACACTTTAACAATCAATGTTTTGAACCTCTCCTGTGAGTCCAGTTTTAGATTCCGATGCTTCACTACAGTTTTACTGTATTCCTTGGACCTTCTTATTAACGATGAAACACAGAATTTGCATCCGAATTTAATACAAAAGGCAGAATGCCGACTTAAGCACATGAGGACTGACACTCTAACTTTCTATAATTTGAACCTCTGCTTTGAGTCCAGTTTTAGATTCCGATGCCTCACTTCAAGTTTACTGTATCCCGTGGACGTCCTTATTGACGATGAAACACAGAAATTGCATCAAAATTTAATACAAAAGGCACAATGCCGACTTAAGTACAGGAGGACTGACACTCTAACTTTTTATAAATTGAACCTGTGCTGTGAGT
The DNA here is from genome assembly GCF_021461395.2 of Schistocerca americana. Classification (NCBI taxonomy): domain Eukaryota; kingdom Metazoa; phylum Arthropoda; class Insecta; order Orthoptera; family Acrididae; genus Schistocerca; species Schistocerca americana. The sequence goes on along the minus strand of NC_060121.1, from coordinate 75,865,178 downwards.
CCAGTTTTAGATTCCGATGCTTCATTTCAGGTTAACTGTATCTCTTGGCCCTTCTTATGGACGATGAAACACAGAATTTGTCTCCGAATTTAATACAAATGGCACAATGCCCACTTAAGTAAAGGAGGACTGACACTCTAACTTTCTATGATTTGAACCTCTCCTGTGAGTCCAGTTTTAGATTCCGATGCTTCACTTCAGGTTTACTATATCAGTTGGACCTTCTTATTGACGATGAAGCACAGACATTTCGTCGGAATAAAATTCAAAAGGCGCAATGCCGACTTAAGTACAAGAGGACTGACACTCTCACTCCCTATGATTTGAACCTCTCCTGTGTGTCCAGATTTAGATTCCGATGCTTCACTTGAGGTTTACTGCATCCCTTGGACCTTCTTATTGACGATGAAACACAGAAATTGCATCCGAATTTAATTTTAAAGGCACAATGCCGACTTAAGTACGAGAGGACTGACACTCTAACTTTCTATGATTTGAACCTCTCTTGTGAGTCCAGTTTTAGATTCCGCTGCTTCACTTCAGGTTTACTGTATCCCTTGGACCTTCTTATTGACGATGAAGCACAGATATTTCGTCGGAATGAAATTCAAAAGGCACAATGCCGACTTAAGTACAAGAGGACTGACACTCTCACTCCCTATTATTTGAACCTCTCCTGTGTGTCGAGTTTTAGATTCCGATGCTTCACTTCAGGATTACTGTATCTCTTGGACCATCTTATTGACGATGAAACGCAGAAATTGCATCCGAATTAAATACAAAAGGCACAATGCCGACATAAGTACAAGAGGACTGACACTCTAACTCTCGATGGTCTGAACATCTCCTGTGAATCCAGTTTTAGATTCCGATGCTTCACTTCAGGTTCACTGTATCCCTTGGACCTCCTTATTGACGATGAATCACAAAAATTGCATCCCAATATAATACAATAGGCATAATGCCGACTTAAGTACAAGAGCACAGACACTCTAACTTTCTATAATTTGAACCTCTGCTGTGAGTCCAGTTTTAGATTCCAATGCTTCACTTCAGGTTTATTGTATCCCTTGGACCTTCTTATTGACGATGAAATACTGAAATTGCATCCGAATTCAATGCAAAAGGCACAATGCCGACTTAAGTACAAGAAGACTGACTCTTCTTACTGTCTATGTTTTGATCCTTTCCAGTGAGACAAGTCTTAGATTCCAATGCTTCACTTCAGGTTTACTGTATCCCTTGGAATATCTTATTGACGATGAAACACAGACATTGCATCCGAATGTAATACAAAAGGCACAATGCCGACTTAAATACAAGAGGACTGACACTCTCACTCCCTATGATTTGAACCTCTCCTGTGTGTCCAGTTTTAGATTACGATGATTCACCTCAGGTTTACGGTATCCCTTGGACCTTCTTATTGACGATGAAACACAGAATTTGCATCCGAATTTAATACAAATGGCCCATGCCGACCTAAGTACAAGAGGACTGACACTCTCACTCCCTATGATTTGATCCTCTCCTGTGTGTCCAGTTTTAGATTCCAATGCTTCACTTGAGGTTTACTGTATCCCTTCGACCTTCTTATTGACGATGAAACACAGAAATCGCATCCGAATCTAATTCAAAAGGCACAATGCCAACTTAAGTACAAGAGGACTGACACTCTAACTTTCTATGAATTGAAAATCTCCTGTGAGTCAAATTCAGATTCCGAAGATTCACTTCAGGTTTACTGTATTCCTTGGACCTTCTTATTGACGATGAAGCACAGAAATTTTGTCGCAATAAAATTCAAAAGGCACAATGCCGACTTAAGTACAAGAGGACTGACACTCTCACTGCCTATGATTTGAACCTCTCCTGTGTGTCCAGTTTTAGATTCCGATGCTTCACTTGAGGTTTACTGTATCCCTTGTACCTTCTTATTGACGATGAAACACAGAAATTGCATCAAAATTTAATACAAAAGGCACAATGCCGACTTAAGTACAAGAGGACTGACACTCTAACTTTCTATAATTTGAACCTCTGCTGTGAGTCCAGTTTTAGATTCCGATGCTTCACTTCAGGTTTACTGTATCCCTTGGCCCTTCTTATTGACGATGAAACACAGAAATTGCATAAGAAATTAATACAAATGACACAATGCCGACTTAAGTTCAAGAGGACTGACACTCTAACTTTCTATGAATTGAAAATCTCCTGTGAGTCAGATTCAGATTCCGAAGATTCACTTCAGGTTTAACGTATCCCTTGGACCTTCTTGTTGACGATGAAACACAGAAATTGCATCCGTATTTAATACAAAAGGCACAATGCCGACTCAAGTAAAAGAGGACTGACACTTTAACATTCAAGGATTTGAACCTCTCCTGTGAGTCCAGTTTTAGATTCCGTTGCTTCACTACAGTTTTACTGTATCCCTTGGGCCTTCTTATTGACGATGAAACACAGAATTTGCATCCGAATTTAATACAAAAGGCACAATGCCGACTTAAGCACAAGAGGGTTGACACTCTAACTTTCCATATTATGAACCTCTGCTGTGAGTCCAGTTTTAGATTCCGATGCCTCACTTCAGGGTTACAGTATCCCGTGGACCTCCTTATTGACGATGAAACACAGAAATTGCATCAAAATTTAATACAGAAGGCACAATGCCGACTTAAGTACAAGAGGACTGACACTCTAACTTTCTATAATTGAACCTCTGCTGTGGGTCCAGTTTTAGATTCTGATGCTTCACTTCTAGTTTACTGTATCAATTGGCCCTTCTTATTGACGATAAAACACAGAAATTGCATCCGAATTTAATACAAATGGCAGAATGATGACTTAAGTACAAGAGGACTGACACTCTAACTTTCTATGAATTGAAAATCTCCTGTGAGTCAAATTCAGATTCCGAAGATTCACTTCAGGTTTACCGTATCCCTTGGCCCTTCTTATTGACGATGAAGCACAGAAATTGCATCCGATTTTAATACGAAAGGCACAATGCCGACTTAAGTACAAGAGAACTGACACTCTATCTTCCTATGATTTGAACCTCTCCTGTGAGGCCAGTCTTAGATTCCGATGTTTCACTTCAGGTTTACTGTATACCTTGGACCTTCTTATTGACGATGAAACACAGAAATTGCATCCGAATTTAATACAAAAGCCACAATGTCGACATATGTACAAGAGGACTAACACTCTAACTTTCTATGATTTTAACCTCACCTGTGAGACCAGTTATAGATTCCGATGCTTCACTTCAGGTTTACTGTATCCCTTGGACCTTCGTATTGACGATCAAACACTGAAATTACATCCGAATGTAATACAAAAGGCACAATTCCGTCTTAAGTACAAGAGGACTGACCCTAACTTTGTATGATTTGAATCTCTCCTGTGAGTCCAGTTTTAGATTCCGATGCTTCACTTCAGGTTTACTGTATACCTTGGACCTTCATATTGACGATGAAATACAGAAATTGCATCCGAATTTAATACAAAAGGCACAATGCCGACTTAAGTACAAGAGGACTGACACTCTAACTTTCTATGAATTGAAAATCTCCTGTGAGTCAAATTCAGATTCCGAAGATTCACTTCAGGTTTACCGTATCCCTTGGACCTTCTTGTTGACGATGAAACACAGAAATTGCATCCGTATTTAATACAAAAGGCACAATGCGGACTTAAGTAAAAGAGGACTGACACGTTAACATTCAAGGATTTGAACCTCTCCTTTGAGTCCAGTTTTAGATTCCGTTGCTTCACTACAGTTTTACTGTATCCCTTGGGCCTTCTTATTGACGATGAAACACAGAATTTGCATCCGAATTTAATACAAAAGGCACAATGCCGACTTAAGCACAAGAGGGTTGACACTCCAACTTTCCATATTATGAACCTCTGCTGTGAGTCCAGTTTTAGATTCCGATGCCTCACTTCAAGTTTACTGTATCCCTTGGCCCTTCTTATTGACGATGAAACACAGAAATTGCATTCGAATTTAAAACTAAAGGCACAATGCCGACTTAGGTACAAGAGGACTGACACTCTAACTTTCTATGATTTGAACCATCCTGTGAGTCCAGTTTTAGATTCCGATGCTTGACATCAGGTTTACTGTATACCTTGGACCTTCTTATTGACGATGAAATACAGAAATTGCATCCGAATTTAATACAAAAGGCACAATGCCGACTTAAGTACAAGATGACTGACCCTCTAACTTTCTATGATTTGAACCTCTCCTGTGCGTCCAGTTTTAGATTCCGATGCTTCACTTCAGGTTTACTGTATCCCTTGGACCTTCTTTTGACGATGTAACACAGAAATTGCATCCGAATTTAATACAAAAGGCACTATGCCGACTTCAGTACAAGAGGACTGACACTCTAACTTTCTATGATTTGAACCTCTCCTGTGAGTGAGGTTTACTGTATACCTTGGACCTTCTTATTGACGATGAAACCCACGAAATTGCATCCGAATTTAATACAAAAGGCACAATGACGACATAAGTACAAGAGGACTGACACTAACTTTATATGATTTGAACCTCTCCTGTGAGTCCAGTTTTAGATTCCGATGCTTCACTTCAGGTTTACTGTATACCTTGGACCTTCTTATTGACGATGAAATACAGAAATAGCATCCGAATTTAATACAAAAGGCACAATGCCGACTTAAGTACAAGATGACTGACCCTCTAACTATCTATGATTTGAACCTCTCCTGTGAGTCCAGTTTTAGCTTCCGATGCTTCACTTCAGGTTTACTGTATCCCTTGGACATTCTTATTGACGATGTAACACAGAAATTGCATCCGATTTTAATACAAAAGGCACAATGCCGACTTAAGTACAAGAGGACTGACACTCTAACTTTCTATGATTTGAACCTCTCCTGTGAGTGCAGTTTTAGATTCCGATGTTTCACTTCAGGTTTACTGTATACCTTGGACCTTCTTATTGACGATGAAACACAGAAATTGCATCCGAATTTAATACAAAAGGCACAATGACGACATAAGTACAAGAGGACTGACACTCTAACTTTCTATTATTTGAACCTCTCCTGTGAGTCCAGTTTTAGATTCCGATGCTTCACTTCAGGTTTACTGTATACCTTGGACCTTCTTATTGACGATGAAACACAGAAATTGCATCCGAATTTAAAACAAAAGGCACAATGCCGACTTAAGTACAAGAGGACTGACACTCTAACTTTCTATGATTTGAACCTCTCCTGTGAGTCCAGTTTTAGATTCGGATGCTTCACTTCAGGTTTACTGTATACCTTGGACCTTCTTATTGACGATGAAATACAGAAATAGCGTCCGAATTTAATACAAAAGGCATAATGCCGACTTAAGTACAAGATGACTGACCCTCTAACTTTCTATGATTTGAACCTCTCCTGTGAGTCCAGTTTTAGATTCCGATGCTTCACTTCAGGTTTACTGTATCCCTTGGACCTTCTTATTGACGATGTAACACAGAAATTGCATCCGAACTTAATACAAAAGGCACAATGCCGACCTAAGTACAAGAGGACTGACACTCTAATTTTCTATGATGTGACCCTCTCCTGTGAGTGCAGTTTTAGATTCCGATGCTTCGCTTCAGGTTTACTGTATACCTTGGACCTTCTTATTGACGATGAAACACAGAGATTGCATCCGAATTTAATACAAAAGGCACAATGACGACATAAGTACAAGAAGACTGACACTCTAACTGTCTATGATTTGAAGCTCTCTTGTGAGTCCAGTTTTAGATTCCGATGCTTCACTTCAGGTATACTGTATACCCTGGACCTTCTTATTGACGATGAAACACAGAAATTGCATCCAAATTTAATACAAAAGGCACAGTGCCGACTTAAGTACAAGAGTACTAACACTCTAACTTTCTATGATTTAAACGTCTCCTGTGAGTCCAGTGTTAGATTCCGATGCTTCACTTCAGGTTTACTGTATCCCTTGGACCTTCTTATTGACGATGTAACACAGAAATTGCATCCGAACTTAATACAAAAGGCACAATGCCGACCTAAGTACAAGAGGACTGACACTCTAATTTTCTATGATGTGACCCTCTCCTGTGAGTGCAGTTTTAGATTCCGATGCTTCGCTTCAGGTTTACTGTATACCTTGGACCTTCTTATTGACGATGAAACACAGAGATTGCATCCGAATTTAATACAAAAGGCACAATGCCGACTTAAGTACAAGAGGACTGACACTCTAACTTTCGATGATTTGAACCTCCCCTCTGAGTCCAGTGTTAGATTCCGATGCTACACTTCAGGTTTACTGTAATCCTAGGACCTTCTTATTGATGATGAAACATAGAAATTGTATCCGAATTTAATACAAAAGGCACAATGATGACTTAAGTACAATAGGACTGACACTCTAACTTTCTGTGATTTGAACCTCTCCTGTGAGTCCAGTTTTAGATTCCGATGCTTCACTTCAGGTTAACTGTATCCCTTGGACCTTCTTCTTGACTATGAAACACAGAAATTGCATCCGAATTTAATACTAAAGGCACAATGCCGACTTAAGTAAAAGAGTACTAACACTCTAACTTTCTATGATTTCAACCTCTCCTGTGAGTCCAGTTTTAGATTCGGATGTTTCACTTCAGGTTTACTGTACACCTTGGACCTTCTTATTGACGATGAAACACAGAAATAGCATCCGAATTTAATACAAAAGGCAAAATGCCGACTTAAGTACAAGAGTACTAACACTCTAACTTTCTATGATTTGAACCTCTCCTGTGAGTCCAGTTTTAGATTCCGATGCTTCACTTCAGGTTTATTGTATCCCTTGGACCTTCTTATTGACGATGTAACACAGAAATTGCATCCGAATTTAATACAAAAGGCACAATGCCGACTTAAGTACAAGAGGACTGACACTCTAATTTTCTGTTATTTGAATCTCTTCTGTGAGTGCAGATTTAGATTTCGATGCTTCACTTTAGGTTTACTGTTTACCTTGGACCTTCTTGTTGACGATGAAACACAGAAATTTCATCCGAATTTAATACAAAAGGCACAATGTCGACATAAGTACAAGAGGTCTGACACTCTAACTTTCTATGATTTGAACCTCTCCTGTGAGTGCAGTTTTAGATTCCGATGCTTCACTTCAGGTTTACTGTACACCTTGGTCCTTCTTATTGACGATGAAACACAGAAATTGCATCCGAATTTAATACAAAATTCACAATGCCGACTTAAGTACAAGAGAATAACACTCTAACTTTCTATGATTTGAACCTCTCCTGTGAGTCCAGTTTTAGATTCCGATGCTTTACTTCAGGTTTACTGTATACTTTGGACCTTCTTATTGACGATGAAACACAGAAATTGCATTCGAATTTAGTACAAAAGGCACAATGCCGACTTAAGTACAAGAGGACTGACACTCTAACTTTCTATAATCTGAACCTGTCCTGTGAGTCCAGTTGCAGATTCCGATGCTTCACTTCAGGTTCACTGTATCCCTTGGAACTTCTTATTGACGATGAAACACAGAAATTGCATCCTATTATAATACAAAAGGCACAATGCCGACTTAAGTACAAGCGCACAGACACTCTAACTTTCTATAATTTGAACCTCTGCTGTGAGTCCAGTTTTAGATTCCAATGCTTCACTTCAGGTTTATTGTATCCCTTGGACCTTCTCATTGACGATGAAATACTGAAATTGCATCCGAATTTAATGCAAAAGGCACAATGACGACTTAAATACAAGAGGACTGACACTCTCACATCCTATGATTTGAACCTCTCCTGTGTGTCCAGTTTTAGATTACGATGATTCACCTCAGGTTTACTGTATCCCTTGGACCTTCTTATTGACGATGAAACACAGAATTTGCATCCGAATTTAATACAAATGGCCCATGCCGACCTAAGTACAAGAGGACTGACACTCTCACTCCCTATGATTTGAACCTCTCCTGTGTGTCCAGTATTAGATTCCGATGCTTCACTTGAGGTTTACTGTATCCCTTGGACCTTCTTGTTGACGATGAAACACAGACATCGCATCCGAATTTAATTCAAAAGGCACAATGCCGACTTAAGTACAAGAGGACTGACACTCTAACTTTCTATGAATTGAAAATCTCCTGTGAGTCAAATTCAGATTCCGAAGATTCACTTCAGGTTCACCGTATCCCTTGGACCTTCTTGTTGACGATGAAGCACAGAAATTGCATCGGAATTAAATTCAAAACGCACAATGCCGACTTAAGTACAAGATTACTGACACTCTAACTTTCTATGATTTGAACCTCTCCTGTGAGTCCAGTTTTAGATTCCGATGCTTCACTTCAGGTTTGCTATATCCCATGGACCTTCTTATTGACGATGAAACACAGAAATTGCATCCGATTTTAATACAAGAGGCACAATGCCGACTTAAGTAAAAGAGGACTGACACTCTAACTATCTATGATTTGAACCTCTCCTGTGAGTCCAGTCTTAGATTCCGATGTTTCACTTCAGGTTTACTGTATCCCTTGGACCTTCTTATTGACGATGAAACACAGAAATTGCATCAAAATTTAATACAAAAGGCACAATGCCGACTTAAGTACAAGAGGACTGACACTCTAACTTTCTATAATCTGAACCTCTGCTGTGAGTCCAGTTTTAGATTCCGATGCTTCACTTCAGGTTTACTGTATCCCTTGGCCCTTCTTATTGACGATGAAACACAGAAATTGCATCCGAATTTAATACAAATGGCACAATGCCGACTTAAGTTCAAGAGGACTGACACTCTAACTTTCTATGAATTGAAAATCTCCTGTGAGTCAAATTCAGATTCCGAAGATTCACTTCAGGTTTACCGTATCCCTTGGCCCTTCTTATTGACGATGAAACACAGAAATGCATCCGATTTTAATACGAAAGGCACAATGCCGACTTAAGTACAAGAGGACTGACACTCTAACTTTCTATGATTTGAACCTCTCCTGTGAGTCCAGTCTTTGATTCCGATGTTTCACTTCAGGTTTACTGTATCCCTTGGACCTTCTTATTGACGATGAAACACAGAAAATGCATCCGAATTTAATACAAAAGGCACAATGCCGACATAAGTACAAGAGGTTTGACACTCTAACTTTCTATGATTTGAACCTCTCCTGTGAGTCCAGTTTTAGATTCCGCTGCTACACTTCAGGTTTACTGTATCCCTTGGACCTTCTTATTGACGATGAAGCACAGAAATTTCGTCGCAATAAAATTCAAAAGGCACAATGCCGACTTAAGTACAAGAGGACTGACACTCTCACTCCCTATTAATTGAACCACTCCTGTGTGTCCAGTTTTAGATTCCGATGCTTCACTTCTGGTTTACTGTATCTCTTGGACCATCTTATTGACGATGAAACGCAGAAATAGCATCCGAATTTAATACTAAAGGCACAATGCCGACTTAAGTACAAGAGGACTGACACTCTAACTTTCTATGATTTGAACCTCTCCTGTGAGTTTAGTTTTAGATTCCGATGCTTCACTTCAGGTTTACTGTATACCTTGGACCTTCTTATTGACGATGAAATACAGAAATAGCATCCGAATTTAATACAAAAGGCACAATGCCGATTTAAGTACAAGAGGACTTACACTCTAACTTTCTATGATTTGAACCTCTCCTGTGAGTGCAGTTTTAGATTCCGATGCTTCACTTCAGGTTTACTGTATACCTTGGACCTTCTTATTGACGATAAAACCCACGAAATTGCGTCCGAATTTAATACAAAAGGCACAATGACGACATAAGTACAAGAGGACTGACACTCTAACTTTCTATGATTTGAACCTCTCCTGTGAGTCCAGTTTTAGATTACGATGCTTCACTTCAGGTTTACTGTATACCTTGGACCTTCTTATTGACGATGAAATACAGAAATAGCATCCGAATTTAAAACAAAAGGCACAATGCCGACTTAAGTACAAGATGACTGACCCACTAACTTTCTATGATTTGAACCTCTCCTGTGAGTCCAGTTTTAGATCCCGATGCTTCACTTCAGGTATACTGTATACCTTGGACCTTCTTATTGACGATGTAACACAGAAATTGCATCCGATTTTAATACAAAATGCACAATGCCGACTTAAGTACAAGAGGACTGACACTCTAACTTGCTATGATTTGAACCTCTCCTGTGAGTGCAGTTTTAGATTCCGATGCTTCACTTCAGGTTTACTGTATACCTTGGACCTTCTTATTGACGATGAAACACAGAAATTGCATCCGAATTTAATACAAAAGGCAGAATGACGACATAAGTACAAGAGGACTGACATTTTAACTTTCTATGAATTGAACCTCTCCTGTGAGTCCAGTTTTAGATTCCGATGCTTCACTTCAGTTTTACTGTATACCTTGGACCTTCTTATTGACGATGAAACACAGAAATTGCATCCGAATTTAAAACAAAAGTCACAATGCCGACTTAAGTACAAGAGGACTGACACTCTAACTTTCTATGATTTGAACCTCTCCTGTGAGTCCAGTTTTAGATTCCGATGCTTCACTTCAGGTTTACAGTATACCTTGGACCTTCTTATTGACGATGAAATACAGAAATAGCATCCGAATTTAATACAAAAGTCATAATGCCGACTTAAGTACTAGATGACTGACCCTCTAACTTTCTATGATTTGAACCTCTCCTGTGAGTCCAGTTTTAGATTCCGATGCTTCTCTTCAGGTTTACTGTATCCCTTGGACCTTCTTATTGACGATGTAACACAGAAATTGCATCTGAATTTAATACAAAAGGCACAATGCCGACCTAAGTAAAAGAGGACTGACACTCTAACTATCTAAGATTTGAAGCTCTCCTGTGAGACCAGTTTTAGATTCCGATGCTTCACTTCAGGTTTACTGTATACCCTGGACCTTCTTATTGACGATGAAACACAGAAATTGCATCCAAATTTAATACAAAAGGCACAATGCTGACTTAAGTACAAGAGTACTAACACTCTAACTTTCTATGATTTGAACGTCTCCTGTCAGTCCAGTTTTAGATTCCGATGCTTCACTTCAGGTTTACTGTATACCTTGGACCTTCTTATTGACGATGAAACACAGAAATTGCATCCGAATTTAAAACAAAAGGCACAATGCCGACTTAAGTACATGAGGATTGACACTCTAACTTTCGATGATTTGAACCACCCCTGTGAGTCCAGTGTTAGATTCCGATGCTACACTTCAGGTTTACTGTAATCCTAGGACCTTCTTATTGACGATGAAACACAGAAATTGCATCCAAATTTAATACAAAAGGCACAATGCTGACTTAAGTACAAGAGTACTAACACTCTAACTTTCTATGATTTGAACCTCTCCTGTGAGTCCAGTTTTAGATTCCGATGCTTCACTTCAAGTTTATTGTATCCCTTGGACCTTCTTATTGACGATGTAACAAAGAAATTGCATCCGAATTTAATACAAGTGGCACAATGCCGACTTAAGTACAAGAGGACTGACACTCTAATTTTCAGTGATTTGAACCTCTTCTGTGAGTGCAGTTTTAGATTCCGATGCTTCACTTCAGGTTTACTGTATACCTTGGACCTTCTTATTGACGATGAAACACAGAAATGGCATCCGAATTTAGTACAAAAGGCACAATAACGACATAAGTACAAGAGGTCTGGCACTCTAACTTTCTATGATTTTACCTCTCCTGTGAGTGCAGTTTTAGATTCCGATGCTTCACTTCAGGTTTACTGTATACCTTGGACCTTCTTATTGACGATGAAACACAGAAATTGCATCCGAATTTAATACAAAAGGCACAATGCCGACTTGTGTACAAGAGGACTAACACTCTAAGTTTCTATGATTTGAACCTCTCCTGTGAGTCCAGTTTTAGATTCCGATGCTTCACATCATGTTTACTGTATACCTTCGGCCTTCACATTGACGATGAAACACAGAAATTGCATCCGAATTTAATACAAAAGGCACAATGGCGGCTTAAGTACAAGAGGACTGACACTCTAACTTTCGATGATTTGAACCTCCCCTGTGAGTCCAGTGTTAGATTCCGATGCTACACTTCAGCTTTACTGTAATCTTAGGACCTTCTTATTGACGATCAAACACAGAAATTGCATCCGAATTTAATACAAAAGGCACAATGCCGACTTAAGTACAAGAGGACTGACACTTTAACTTTCTGTGATTTGAACCTCTCTTGTGAGTCCAGTTTTACATTCCGCTGCTTCACTTCAGGTTTACTGTATACCTTGGACGGTCTTATTGACGATGTGACACAGAAGTTGCATCCGAATTTAATACAAAAGGCACAGTGCCGACTTAAGTACAAGAGTACTAACACTCTAACTTTCTATGATTTGAACCTCTCCTGTGAGTCCAGTTTTAGATTCCGATGCTTCACTTCAGGTTTACTGTATACTTTGGACCTTCTTATTGACGATGAAACACAGAAATAGCATTCGAACATAATACAAAAGGCACAATGCCGACTTAGGTACAAGAGGACTTACACTCTAACTTTCTATGATTTGAACCTCTCCTGTGAGTGCAGTTTTAGATTCCGATGCTTCACTTCAGGTTTACTGTATACCTTGGACCTTCTTATTGACGATAGAACCCACGAAATTGCGTCCGAATTTAATACAAAAGGCACAATGACGACATAAGTACAAGAAGACTGACACTCTAACTTTCTATGATTTGAACCTCTCCTGTGAGTCCAGTTTTAGATCCCGATGCTTCACTTCAGGTATACTGTTTACTTTGGACCTTCTTATTGACGATGAAATACAGAAATAGCATCCGAATTTAATACAAAAGGCACAATGCCGATTTAAGTACAAGAGGACTGACACTCTAACTTTCTATGATTTGAACCTCCCCTGTGAGTCCAGTTTTAGATCCCGATGCTTCACTTCAGGTATACTGTATACTTTGGACCTTCTTATTGACGATGAAATACAGAAATAGCATCCGAATTTAATACAAAAGGCACAATGCCGATTTAAGTACAAGAGGACTTACACTCTAACTTTCTATGATTTGAACCTCTCCTGTGAGTGCAGTTTTAGATTCCGATGCTTCACTTCAGGTTTACAGTATACCTTGGACTTTCTTATTGACGATAAAACCCACGAAATTGCGTCCGAATTTAATACAAAAGGCACAATGACGACATAAGTACAAGACGACTGACACTCTAACTTTCTATGATTTGAACCTCTCCTGTGAGTCCAGTTTTAGATTCCGATGCTTCACTTCAGGTTTACAGTATACCTTGGACCTTCTTATTGACGATGAAATACAGAAATAGCATCCGAATTTAATACAAAAGTCATAATGCCGACTTAAGTACTAGATGACTGACCCTCTAACTTTCTATGATTTGAACCTCTCCTGTGAGTCCAGTTTTAGATTCCGATGCTTCACTTCAGGTTTACTGTATCCCTTGGACCTTCTTATTGACGATGAAACACAGAAATTGCATCCTAATTTAATACAAAAGCACAATGCCGACATAAGTACAAGAGGACTGACACTCTAACTTTCTATGATTTGAACCTCCCCTGTGAGTAAAGTTTTAGATTCCGATGCTTCACTTCAGGTTTACTGTATCCCTTGGACCTTCTTATTGACGATGAAACACAGAATTTGCATCCGAATTTAATACAAAAGGCACAATGCTGACTTAAGTACAAGAGGACTGACACTCTAACTATCTATGATTTGAACCTCTCCTGCGAGTCCAGTTTTAGATTCCGATGCTTCACTTCAGGTTTTCTGTATCCCGTGGACCTTCTTATTGACGATGAAACACAAAAATTGCATCCGAAATTAATACAAAAGGCACAAAGCAGACTTAAGTACAAGAGGTTTGACACTCTAACTTTCTGTGATATGAACCTCTCCTGTTAGTCCAGTTTTAGATTCCGATACTTCACTTCAGGTTTACTGTACCCCTTGAACCTTTTATAGATGATGAAACACAGAAATTGCATCCGAATTTAATACAAAAGGCGCAATGCCGGCTTATGTACAAGAGGACTGACACTCTGACTTACTATAATTTGTACCTCTGCTGTGAGTCCAGTTTTAGATTCCGATGCTTCGCTTCAGGTTCACTGTATCCCTTGGACCTTCTTAGTGACGATGAAACACAGAAATTGCATCCGAATTTAATACAAAGGTGCAATGCCGGCTTATGTACAAGAGGACTGACACTCTGACTTACTATAATTTGTACCTCTGCTGTGAGTCCAGTTTTAGATTCCGATGCTTCGCTTCAGGTTCACTGTATCCCTTGGACCTTCTTAGTGACGATGAAACACCGAAATTGCATCCGAATTTAATACAAAAGGCACAATGCCGACTTAAGTACAAGAAGACTGACTCTTCTTACTGTCTTTGCTTTGAACCATTCCTGTGAGACCAGTCTTAGATTCCGATGCTTCACTTCAGGTTTACTGTGTGCCTTGGACCTTCTTATTGACGATTAAACACAGTAATTGCATCCGAATTTCATACAAAAGCACAATGCCGACTTAAGTACAAGAGGACTGACACTCTAACTTTCTATGATTTGAACCTCTCCTGCGAGTCCAGTTTGAGATTCCGATGCTTCACTTCAGGTTTACTGTATCTCTTGGACCTTCTTATTGACGATGAAACACAGAAATTGCATCCGAATTGAATACAAATGGCACAATGCCGACTTAAATACAACAGGACTGACACTCTAACTTTCTATAATTTGAACCTCTGCAGTGAGTCCGATTTTGGATTCCGATGCTTCACTTCAGGTTTACTGTATCCCTTGGACCGTCTTATCGACGATGAGACACAGAAAGTGCATCCGAATTTAATACAAAAGCACAATGCCGACTTAAGTACAAGAGGACTGACACTCTAACCTTCTATGATTTGAACCTCTCCTGTGAGTCCAGTTTTCGATTCCGATGCTTCACTTCAGGTTTACTGTATCCCTTGGAAATTCTTATTGACGATTAAACACAGTAATTGCATCCGAATTTAATACAAAAGGCACTTTGCAGACTTAAGTACAAGAGGACTGACACTCTAACTTTCTATGTTTTGAACCTCTCCTGTGAGTCCAGTTTTGGTTTCCGATGCTTCACTTCAGGTTTACTGTATCCCTTGGACCTTCTTCTTGACGATGAAGCACAGAAATTTAATCGGAATTGAATTCAAAAGGCACAATGCTGACGTATTTACAAGAGGACTGACACTCTCACTCCCTATGATTTGAACCTCTCCTGTGTGTCCAGTTTTAGATTCTGATGCTTCACTTCAGGTTTACTGTATCCCTTGGACCTTCTTATTGACGATGAAACACAGAAATTGCATCCGAATTTAATACAAAAGCACAATGCCGACTTAAGTACAAGAGGACTGACACTCTAACTTTCTATGACATGAACCTCTCCTGTGAGTCCAGTTTTAGATTCCGATGGCTCACTTCAGGTTTACTGTATCCCTTGGGCCTTCTTGTTGACGATGAAACACAGAATTTGCATCCGAATTTAATACAAAAGGCCCATTCCGACTTAAGTACAAGAGGACTGACACTCTAACTATCTATGATTTGAACCTCTCCTGTTAGTCCAGTATTAGATTCCAATGCTTCACTTCAGGTTTACTGTATCCCTTGGACCTTGTTATTGACGATGCAACAGAAATTGCATCCAATTATAATACAAAATGCACAATGCCGACTTAAGTACAAGAGGACTGACACTCAAATTTTCTATAATTTGAACCTCTGCAGTGAGTCCGGTTTTAGATTCCGATGCTTCACTTCAGGTTTACTGTATCCCTTGGACCTTCTTATTGACGATGAATCACAGAAATTGCATCCGAATTTAATACAAAAGGCACAATGCCGACTAAAGTACAAGTGGACTGACACTTTAACAATCAATGATTTGAACCTCTCCTGTCAGTCCAGTTTTAGATTCCGATGCTTCACTATAGTTTTACTGTACCCCTTGGACCTTCTTATTGACGATGAAACACAGAATTTGCATCCGAATTTAATTCAAAAGGCACAATGCTGACTTAAGCACAAGAGGACTAACACTCTAACTTACAACCATTTGAACCTCTGCTGTGAGTCCAGTTTCAGTTTCCGATGCCTCACTTCAGGTTTACTGTATCCCGTGGACCTCCTTATTGACGATGAAACTCAGAAATTGCATCCGAATTTAATACAAAAGGCAAAATGCGACTTAAGTACAAGTGGACTGACACTCTAACTTTCTATAATTTGAACCTCTGCTGTGAGTCCAGCTTTAGATTCCGATGCTTCACTTCAGGTTTACTGTATCTCTTGGACCTTCTTATTGACGATGAAACACAGAAATTGCTCCCGAATTTAATACAAATGGCACAATGCCGACTTAAGTACAAGAGGACTGACACTCTAAATATCTATGAATTGAACCTCTCCTGTGAGTCAAATTTAGATTCCGAAGATTCACTTCAGGTTACCCCATCCCTTGGACCTTCTTGTTGACAATGAAGCACAGATATTGCATCGGAATTAAATTCAAAATGCACAATGCCGACTTAAGTACAAGAGGACTGACACTGTAATTTTCAATGATTTGAACCCCTCCTGTGAGTCCAGTTTTAGATTCCGATGCTTCACTTGAGGTTTGCCGTATCCTGTGGACCTCCTTATTGACGATGAAACTCAGAAATTGCATCCGAATTTAATACAAAAGGCAAAATGCGACTTAAGTACAAGAGGACTGACACTCTAACTTCCTATGATTGAAACCTCTCCTGTGAGTCCAGTTTAAGATTCCGATGCTTCACTTAAGATTTACTGTATCCCTTGGACCTTCTTATTGACGATGAAACACAGAAATTGCATCCGAATTTAATGCAAAAGGCACAATGCCGACTTAGGTACAAGAAGACTGACTCTTCTTACTGTTTTTGTTCTGAACCTTTCCTATGAGACCAGTCTTAGATTCCAATACTTCACTTCAGGTTTACTGTATCCCTTAGACCTTCTTATTGACGATGAAACACAGAAAATGCATCCGAATTTAATACAAAAAGAACAATGCCGACTTAAGTACAAGTGGACTGACTCTTTAACAATCAATGATTTGAACCTCTCCTGTGAGTCCACTTTTAGATTCCGATGCTCGACTACAGTTTTTCTGTATCCCTTGGACCTTCTTATTGACGATGAAACACAGAATTTGCATCCGAAATTAATACAAAAGCCACAATGCCGACTTAAGCACAAGAGGACTGACACTCTAAATTTCTATAATTTGAACCTCTGCTGTGAGTCCAGTTTTAGATTCCGATGCCTCACTTCAAGTTTACTGTATCCTGTGGACCTCCTTATTGACGATGAAACACAGAAATTGCATCCGAATTTAATACAAAAGGCACAATGCCGACTTAAGTACAAGAGGACTGACACTCTAACTTTCTATACTTCGAACCTCTGCTGTGAGTGCAGTTTTAGATTCCGATGCTTCACTTCAGGTTTACTGTATCTCTTGGCCCTTCTTATTGACGATGAAACACAGAAATTGCGTCCGAATATAATACAAATGGCACAATGCCGACTTAAGTACAAGAGGACTGACACTCTAACTATCTATGAATTGAACCTCTCCTGTGAGTCAAATTTAGATTGCGAAGATTCACTTCAGGTTTACTGTATCCCTTGGACCTTCTTGTTGACGATGAAGCACTGAAATTGCATCGGAATTAAATTCAAAACGCACAATACCGACTTAAGTACAAGAGGATTGACACTATAACTTCCTATGACTTGAACCTCTCCTTTGAGTCCAGTTTTAGATTCTGATGCTTCACTTGAGGATTACTGTATCCCTTGGACCTTCTTATTGACGATGAAACACAGAAATTGCGTCCGAATTTAATAGAAATGGCACAATGCCGACTTAAGTACAAGAGTACTGACACTCTATCTTTCTATGATTTGAACCTCTCCTGTGAGTCCAGTTTTAGAATCCGATGCTTCACTTCAGGTTTACTGTATCCCTTGGACCATTTATTGACGATGAAACACAGAAATTGCATCCGATTTTAATACAGAAGGCACAATGCCGACTTAAGTACAAGACGACTGACACTCTAACTTTCTATCATTTGGACCTCTCCTGTGAGTCCAGTCTTAGATTCCGATGTTTCACTTTAGGTTTACTGTATCCCTTGGACCTTCTTATTGACGAAGAAGCACAGAAATTTCGTCGGAATAAAATTCAAAAGGCACAATGCCGACTTAAGTACAAGAGGATTGACACTCTCACTCCCTATGATTTGAACCTCTCCTGTGTGTCCAGTTTTAGATTCCGCTGCTTCACTTCAGGTTGACTGTATCTCTTGGACCCTCTTATTGACGATGAAACGCAGAAATTGCATCCGAATTTAATACAAAAGGCACAATGCCGACTTAAGTACAAGAGGACTGACACTCTAACTTTCTTTGATTTGAACCTCTCCTGTGAGTCCAGTTTTAGATTCCGATGCTTCACTTCAGGTTTACTGAATCCCTTTGACCTTCTTATCTACGTTGAAACACAGAAATTGCATCCGAATGTAATACAAAATGCACAATGCCGACTTAAGTACAAGAGGACAGACACTCTCACTCCCTATGATTTGAACCTCTCCTGTGTGTCCAGTTTTAGATTCCGATGCTTCACTTCAGTTTTACTGAATCCCTTGGACCTCTTTACTGACGATGAAACACAGAAATTGCATCCAAAATAATACAAAAGGCACAATGCCGACTTAAGTACAAGAGGACAGACACTCTAACTTTCATTGATTTGAACCTCGCCTGCGAGTCCAGTTTTAGATTCCGATGCTTCACTTCAGGTTTACTGTATCTTTTGGACCTTCTTATTGACGATGAAACACAGAAATTGCACCCTAATTTAATACAAATGCACAATGCCGACATAAGTACAAGAGGACTGACACTCCAAATTTCTATGATTTGAACCTCCCCTGTGAGTAAAGTTTTAGATTCCGATGCTTCAGTTCAGGTTTACTGTTTCCCTTGGACCTTCTTATTGACGATGAAACACAGAAATTGCATCCGAATTTAATACAAAAGGCACAATGCCGACTTAAGTACAAGAGGTTTGACACTTTAACATTCTATGATTTGAACCCCTCCTGTGAGTCCAGTTTTAGATTCCGCTGCTTCACTTCAGGTTTACTGTATCCCTTGTACCTTCTTAATGACGACGAAGCACAGAAATTGCATCGGAATTAAATTCAAAATGCACAATGCCGAATTAAGTACAAGAGGATTGACACTCTAACTTTCTACGATTTGAACCTGTGCTGTGAGTCCAATTTTAGATTCCGATGCTTCACTTCAGGTTTACTGTATCCCTTGGACCATCTTATTGACGATGAAACACAAAAATTGCATCCGAAATTAATACAAAAAGCACAAAGCCGACTTAAGTACAAGAGGTTTGACCCTCTAACTTTCTGTGATATGAACCTCTCCTGTTAGTCCAGTTTTAGATTACGATGCTTCACTTCAGGTTTACTGTACCCCTTGAACCTTTTATAGATGATGAAACAGTGAAATTGCATCCGAATTTATTACAAAAGTCACAATGCAGACTTAAGTACAAGAGGACTGACACTCTAACTTACTTTGATTTGAACCTCTCCTGTGAGTCAAGTTTTAGATTCCGATGCTTCACTTCAGGTTTACTGTATTCCTTTGACCTTCTTATCTACGATGAAACACAGAAATTGCATCCGAATTTAATACAAAAGGCACAATGCCGACTTCCAGTTTTAGATTCCGATGTTTCACCTCAGGTTTACTGTATCCCTTGGACCATCTTATTGACGATGAAGCACAGAAATTTCATCGGAATTATATTCAAAAGGCACAATGCCGACTTAAGTACAAGAGGACTGACACTCTCACTCCCTATGATTTGAACCTCTCCTGTGTGACCAGTTTTAGATTCCGATGCTTCACTTCAGGTTCACTGTATCGCTTGGACCTTCTTATTGACGATGAAAGACAGAAATTGCATCCGAATATATTGCAAATGGCACAATGCCGACTTAAGCACAAGAGGCCTGACACTCTAATTTACTAAAATTTGAACCTCTGCTGTTAGTCCAGTTTTAGATTCCGATGCTCCACTTCAGGTTTACTGTATCCCTTGGACCTGCTTATTGACGATGAAACAATGAAATTGCATCCGAATTTAATGCAAAAGGCACAATGCCGACTTAAGTACAAGAGGACTGACACTCTAACTTTCTATAATTTGAACATCTCCTGTGAGTCAAAATTAGATTCCGAAGCTTCACTTCAGTTTTACCGTATCCCTTGGACCTTCTTATTGACGATGAAGCACAGAAATTGCATCCGAATTAAATTCAAAACGCACAATGTCGACTTAAGTACAAGAGGACTGACACTCTAACTTTCTATGATTTGAACCCCTCCTGTGAGTCTAGTTTAGATTCCGATGCTTCACTTTAGGTTTACTGTATCCCTTGGACCTTCTTATTGACGATGGACCACAGAAATTGCGTCCGAATTTAATATTAAAGGCACAATGATGACTTAAGTACTGGAGGACTGACACTCTAACTTTCTATGATTTGAACCCCTCCTGTGAGTCACGTTTTAGATGTCGATGCTTCACTTCAGGTTTACTGTATCCCTTGAACCTTCTTATTGACGAAGAAACACAGAAATTGCATCCGAATTTTATACAAAAGGCACAAAGCCGACTTAAGTACAAGAGGTTTGACACTCTAACTTTCTATGATTTGAACCTCTCCTGTGGGTCCAGTTTTAGATTCCGCTGCTTCACTTCAGGTTAACTGCATCCCTTGGACCTTCTTATTGACGATGAAGCACAGAAATTTCATCGGAATTAAATTCAAAATGCACAATGCCGACTTAAATACAAGATGACTGACACTCTCACACCCTATGATTTGAACCTCTCCTGTGTGTCCAGTTTTAGATTCCGATGATTCACCTCAGTTTTACTGTATCCCTAGGACCTTCTTATTGACGATGAAACACAGAATTTGCATCCGAATTTAATATAAATGGCCCATGCCGACTTAAGAACAAGAGGACTGGCACACTAGCTTTCTGTAATTTGAACCTCTGCTGTGAGACCAGTTTTAGATTCCAATGCTTCACTTCAGGTTTACTGTATCCCTTGGACCTTCTTATTGACGATGAAACACAGAAATTGCTTCCGTATTTAATACAAGAGGCACAATGCCGACTTAAGCACAAGAGGACTGACACTCTAACTTTCTATACTTTGAACCTCTGCTTTGAGTCCAGTTTTAGATTCCGATGCCTCACTTCAAGTTTACTGTATCCCGTGGACGTCCTTATTGACGATGAAACACAGAAATTGCATCAAAATTTAATACAAAAGGCACAATGCCAACTTAAGTACAAGAGGACTGACACTCTAACTTTTTATAATTTGAACCTCTGCTGTGAGTCCAGTTTTAGATTCCGATGCTTCATTTCAGGTTAACTGTATCTCTTGGCCCTTCTTATGGACGATGAAACACAGAATTTGCATCCGAATTTAATACAAATGGCACAATGCCCACTTAAGTAAAGGAGGACTGACACTCTAACTTTCTATGATTTGAACCTCTCATGTGAGTCCAGTCTTAGATTACGATGTTTCACTCGAGGTTTACTGTATCCGTTGGACCTTCTTATTGACGATGAAACACAGAAATTGCATCCGAATTTAATAAAAAAGGCCCAATGCCGACATAAGTACAAGAGGTTTGACACTCTAACTTTCTATGATTTGAACCTCTCCTGTGAGTCCAGTTTGAGATTCCGCTACGTCACTTCAGGTTTACTGTATCCCTTGGACCTTCTTATTGACGATGAAACACAAAAATTGCATCCGAAATTAATACAAAAGGCACAAAGCCGACTTAAGTACAAGAGGTTTGACCCTCTAACTTTCTGTGATATAAACCTCTCCTGTTAGTCCAGTTTTAGATTACGATGCTTCTCCTGTGAGTCCAGTTTGAGATTCCGCTGCTTCACTTCAGGTTTACTGTATCCCTTGGACCTTCTTATTGACGATGAAACACAAAAATTGCATCCGAAATTAATACAAAAAGCACAAAGCCGACTTAAGTACAAGAGGTTTGACCCTCTAACTTTCTGTGATATGAACCTCTCCTGTTAGTCCAGTTTTAGATTACGATGCTTCACTTCAGGTTTACTGTACCCCTTGAACCTTTTATAGATGATGAAACAGTGAAATTGCATCCCAATTTAATACAAAAGGCACAATGCTGACTTAAGTACAAGAGGACTGACACTCTAACTTTCTTTGATTTGAACCTCTCCTGTGAGTCAAGTTTTAGATTCCGATGCTTCACTTCAGGTTTACTGTATCCCTTTGACCTTCTTATCTACGATGAAACACAGAAATTGCATCCGAATTTAATACAAAAGGCACAATGCCGACATAAGTACAAGAGGACTGACACTCTAACTTTCTATGATTTGAACCTCTCCTGTGAGTCCAGTTTTAGATTCCGATGTTTCACCTCAGGTTTACTGTATCCCTTGGACCATCTTATTGACGATGAAGCACAGAAATGTCATCGGAATTATATTCAAAAGGCACAATGCCGACTTAAGCACAAGAGGACTGACACTCTCACTCCCTATGATTTGAACCTCTCCTGTGTGACCAGTTTTAGATTCCGATGCTTCACTTCAGGTTCACTGTATCCCTTAGACCTTCTTATTGACGAAGAAATACAGAAATTGCATCCGAATATATTGCAAATGGCACAATGCCGACTTAAGCACAAGAGGCCTGACACTCTAATTTACTAAAATTTGAACCTCACTGTTAGTCCAGTTTTAGATTCCGATGCTCCACTTCAGGTTTACTGTATCCCTTGGACCTGCTTATTGACGATGAAACAATGAAATTGCATCCGAATTTAATGCGAAAGGCACAATGCCGTCTTTAGTACAAGAGGACTGACACTCTAACTTTCTATAATTTGAACATCTTCTGTGAGTCAAAATTAGATTCCGAAGCTTCACTTCAGTTTTACCGTATCCCTTGGACCTTCTTATTGTCGATGAAGCACAGAAATTGCATCCGAATTAAATTCAAAACGCACAATGTCGACTTAAGTACAAGAGGACTGACACTCTAACTTTCTATGATTTGAACCCCTCCTGTGAGTCTAGTTTAGATTCCGATGCTTCACTTTAGGTTTACTGTATCCCTTGGACCTTCTTATTGACGATGGAACACAGACATTGCGTCCGAATTTAATATAAAAGGCACAATGCCGACTTAAGTACTAGAGGACTGACACTCTAACTTTCTGTGATTTGAACCCCTCCTGTGAGTCACGTTTTAGATGTCGATGCTTCACTTCAGGTTTACTGCATCCCTTGAACCTTCTTATTGACGAAGAAACACAGATATTGCATCCGTATTTTATACAAAAGGCACAAAGCCGACTTAAGTACAAGACGACTGACACTCTAACTTTCTATGATTTGAACCTCTCCTGTGGGTCCAGTTTTAGATTCCGATGCTTCACTTCAGGTTTACTGTATAGCTTGGACCTTCTTATTGACGATGAAACACTGAAATTGCATCCGAATTTAATACAAAAGGCACAATGCCGACTTAAGTACAAGAGGTTTGACACTCTAACTTTCTATGATTTGATCCTCTCTTGTGGGTCCAGTTTTAGATTCCGCTGCTTCACTTCAGGTTTACTGCATCCCTTGGACCTTCTTATTGACGATGAAACACAGAAATTGCATCCGAATTTAATACAAAAAGAACAATGCCGACTTAAGTACAAGAGGACTGACTCTTTAACAATCAATGATTTGAACCTCTCATGTGAGTCCACTTTTAGATTCCGATGCTCGACTACAGTTTTTCTGTATCCCTTGGACCTTCTTATTGACGATGAAACACAGAATTTGCATCCGAAATTAATACAAAAGCCACAATGCCGACTTAAGCACAAGAGGACTGACACTCTAAATTTCTATAATTTGAACCTCTGCTGTGAGTCCAGTTTTAGATACCGATGCCTCACTTCAAGTTTACTGTATCCTGTGGACCTCCTTATTGACGAAGAAACACAGAAATTGCATCCGAATTTAATACAAAAGGCACAATGCCGACTTAAGTACAAGAGGACTGACACTCTAACTTTCTATACTTCGAACCTCTGCTGTGAGTGCAGTTTTAGATTCCGATGCTTCACTTCAGGTTTACTGTATCTCTTGGCCCTTCTAATTGACGATGAAACACAGAAATTGCGTCCGAATATAATACAAATGGCACAATGCCGACTTAAGTACAAGAGGACTGACACTCTAACTTTCTATGAATTGAACCTCTCCTGTGAGTCAAATTTAGATTGCGAAGATTCACTTCAGGTTTACTGTATCCCTTGGACCTTCTTGTTGACGATGAAGCACTGAAATTGCATCGGAGTTAAATTCAAAACGCACAATACCGACTTAAGTACAAGAGGATTGACACTATAACTTCCTATGACTTGAACCTCTCCTTTGAGTCCAGTTTTAGCTTCTGATGCTTCACTTGAGGATTACTGTATCCCTTGGACCTTCTTATTGACGATGAAACACAGAAATTGCGTCCGAATTTAATACAAATGGCACAATGCCGACTTAAGTACATGAGTACTGACACTCTATCTTTCTATGATTTGAACCTCTCCTGTGAGTCCAGTTTTAGATTCCGATGCTTCACTTCAGGTTTACTGTATCCCTTGGACCTTTTTATTGACGATGAAACACAGAAATTGCATCCGATTTTAATACAGAAGGCACAATGCCGACTTAAGTACAAGACGACTGACACTCTAACTTTCTATCATTTGGACCTCTCCTGTGAGTCCAGTCTTAGATTCCGATGTTTCACTTTAGGTTTACTGTATCCCTTGGACCTTCTTATTGACGAAGAAGCACAGAAATTTCGTCGGAATAAAATTCAAAAGGCACAATGCCGACTTAAGTACAAGAGGATTGACACTCTCACTCCCTATGATTTGAACCTCTCCTGTGTGTCCAGTTTTAGATTCCGCTGCTTCACTTCAGGTTGACTGTATCTCTTGGACCCTCTTATTGACGATGAAACGCAGAAATTGCATCCGAATTTAATACAAAAGGCACAATGCCGACTTAAGTACAAGAGGACTGACACTCTAACTTTCTTTGATTTGAACCTCTCCTGTGAGTCCAGTTTTAGATTCCGATGCTTCACTTCAGGTTTACTGTATCCCTTTGACCTTCTTATCTACGTTGAAACACAGAAATTGCATCCGAATGTAATACAAAATGCACAATGCCGACTTAAGTACAAGAGGACAGACACTCTCAATCCCTATGATTTGAACCTCTCCTGTGTGTCCAGTTTTAGATTCCGATGCTTCACTTCAGTTTTACTGAATCCCTTGGACCTCTTTACTGACGATGAAACACAGAAATTGCATCCGAAATAATACAAAAGGCACAATGCCGACTTAAGTACAAGAGGACAGACACTCTAACTTTCATTGATTTGAACCTCGCCTGCGAGTCCAGTTTTAGATTCCGATGCTTCACTTCAGGTTTACTGTATCCCTTGGACCTTCTTATTGACGATGAAACACAGAAATTGCACCCTAATTTAATACAAATGCACAATGCCGACATAAGTACAAGAGGACTGACACTCCAAATTTCTATGATTTGAACCTCCCCTGTGAGTAAAGTTTTAGATTGCGATGCTTCAGTTCAGGTTTACTGTATCCCTTGGACCTTCTTATTGACGATGAAACACAGAAATTGCATCCGAATTTAATACAAAAGGCACAATGCCGACTTAAGTACAAGAGGTTTGACACTTTAACATTCTATGATTTGAACCCCTCCTGTGAGTCCAGTTTTAGATTCCGCTGCTTCACTTCAGGTTTACTGTATCCCTTGTACCTTCTTAATGACGACGAAGCACAGAAATTGCATCGGAATTAAATTCAAAATGCACAATGCCGAATTAAGTACAAGAGGATTGACACTCTAACTTTCTACGATTTGAACCTGTGCTGTGAGTCCAATTTTAGATTCCGATGTTTCACTTCTGGTTTACTGTATCCCTTGGACCATCTTATTGACGATGAAACACAAAAATTGCATCCGAAATTAATACAAAAAGCACAAAGCCGACTTAAGTACAAGAGGTTTGACCCTCTAACTTTCTGTGATATGAACCTCTCCTGTTAGTCCAGTTTTAGATTACGATGCTTCACTTCAGGTTTACTGTACCCCTTGAACCTTTTATAGATGATGAAACATTGAAATTGCATCCGAATTTATTACAAAAGTCACAATGCAGACTTAAGTACAAGAGGACTGACACTCTAACTTTCTTTGATTTGAACCTCTCCTGTGAGTCAAGTTTTAGATTCCGATGCTTCACTTCAGGTTTACTGTATTCCTTTGACCTTCTTATCTACGATGAAACACAGAAATTGCATCCGAATTTAATACAAAAGGCACAATGCCGACTTCCAGTTTTAGATTCCGATGTTTCACCTCAGGTTTACTGTATCCCTTGGACCATCTTATTGACGATGAAGCACAGAAATTTCATCGGAATTATATTCAAAAGGCACAATGCCGACTTAAGCACAAGAGGCCTGACACTCTAATTTACTAAAATTTGAACCTCTGCTGTTAGTCCAGTTTTAGATTCCGATGCTCCACTTCAGGTTTACTGTATCCCTTGGACCTGCTTATTGACGATGAAACAATGAAATTGCATCCGAATTTAATGCAAAAGGCACAATGCCGACTTAAGTACAAGAGGACTGACAATCTAACTTTCTATAATTTGAACATCTCCTGTGAGTCAAAATTAGATTCCGAAGCTTCACTTCAGTTTTACCGTATCCCTTGGACCTTCTTATTGACGATGAAGCACAGAAATTGCGTCCGAATTTAATATAAAAGGCACAATGATGACTTAAGTACTGGAGGACTGACACTCTAACTTTCTATGATTTGAACCCCTCCTGTGAGTCACGTTTTAGATGTCGATGCTTCACTTCAGGTTTACTGTATCCCTTGGACCTTCTTATTGACGATGAAACACAGAAATTGCATCCGAATTTAATACAAGAGGCACAATGCCGACTTAAGTACAAGAGGTTTGACACTCTAACTTTCTATGATTTGAACCTCTCCTGTGGGTCCAGTTTTAGATTCCGCTGCTTCACTTCAGGTTAACTGCATCCCTTGGACCTTCTTATTGACGATGAAGCACAGAAATTTCATCGGAATTAAATTCAAAATGCACAATGCCGACTTAAATACAAGATGACTGACACTCTCACACCCTATGATTTGAACCTCTCCTGTGTGTCCAGTTTTAGATTCCGATGATTAACCTCAGGTTTACTGTATCCCTTGGACCTTCTTATTGACGATGAAACACAGAATTTGCATCCGAATTCAATATAAATGGCCCATGCCGACTTAAGAACAAGAGGACTGGCACACTAGCTTTCTGTAATTTGAACCTCTGCTGTGAGACCAGTTTTAGATTCCAATGCTTCACTTCAGGTTTACTGTATCCCTTGGACCTTCTTATTGACGATGAAACACAGAAATTGCTTCCGTATTTAATACAAGAGGCACAATGCCGACTTAAGCACAAGAGGACTGACACTCTAACTTTCTATAATTTGAACCTCTGCTTTGAGTCCAGTTTTAGATTCCGTTGCCTCACTTCAAGTTTACTGTATCCCGTGGACGTCCTTATTGACGATGAAACACAGAAATTGCATCAAAATTTAATACAAAAGGCACAATGCCAACTTAAGTACAAGAGGACTGACACTCTAACTTTTTATAATTTGAACCTCTGCTGTGAGTCCAGTCTTAGATTCCGATGCTTCATTTCAGGTTAACTGTATCTCTTGGCCCTTCTTATGGACGATGAAACACAGAATTTGCATCCGAATTTAATACAAATGGCACAATGCCCACTTAAGTAAAGGAGGACTGACACTCTAACTTTCTATGATTTGAACCTCTCCTGTGAGTCCAGTTTTAGATTCCGATGCTTCACTTCAGGTTTACTATGTCAGTTGGACCTTCTTATTGACGATGAAACCCAGAAATTGCATCCGATTTTAATACAAAAGGCACAATGCCGACTTAAGAACAAGAGGACTGACACACTAACTTTCTATGATTTGAACCTCTCATGTGAGTCCAGTCTTAGATTACGATGTTTCACTTGAGGTTTACTGTATCCGTTGGACCTTCTTATTGACGATGAAACACAGAAATTGCATCCGAATTTAATAAAAAAGGCCCAATGCCGACATAAGTACAAGAGGTTTGACACTCTAACTTTCTATGATTTGAACCTCTCCTGTGAGTCCAGTTTGAGATTCCGCTGCTTCACTTCAGGTTTACTGTATCCCTTGGACCTTCTTATTGACGATGAAACACAAATATTGCATCCGAAATTAATACAAAAAGCACAAAGCCGCCTTAAGTACAAGAGGTTTGACCCTCTAACTTTCTGTGATATAAACCTCTCCTGTTAGTCCAGTTTTAGATTACGATGCTTCTCCTGTGAGTCCAGTTTGAGATTCCGCTGCTTCACTTCAGGTTTACTGTATCCCTTGGACCTTCTTATTGACGATGAAACACAAAAATTGCATCCGAAATTAATACAAAAAGCACAAAGCCGACTTAAGTACAAGAGGTTTGACCCTCTAACTTTCTGTGATATGAACCTCTCCTGTTAGTCCAGTTTTAGATTACGATGCTTCACTTCAGGTTTACTGTACCCCTTGAACCTTTTATAGATGATGAAACAGTGAAATTGCATCCGAATTTAATACAAAAGGCACAATGCAGACTTAAGTACAAGAGGACTGACACTCTAACTTTCTTTGATTTGAACCTCTCCTGTGAGTCAAGTTATAGATTCCGATGCTTCACTTCAGGTTTACTGTATCCCTTTGACCTTCTTATCTACGATGAAACACAGAAATTGCGTCCGAATTTAATATAAAAGGCACAATGCCGACTTAAGTACTAGAGGACTGACACTCTAACTTTCTGTGATTTGAACCCCTCCTGTGAGTCACGTTTTAGATGTCGATGCTTCTCTTCAGGTTTACTGCATCCCTTGAACCTTCTTATTGACGAAGAAACACTGATATTGCATCCGTATTTTATACAAAAAGCACAAAGCCGACTTAAGTACAAGACGACTGACACTCTAACTTTCTATGATTTGAACTTCTCCTGTGGGTCCAGTTTTAGATTCTGATGCTTCACTTCAGGTTTACTGTATAGCTTGGACCTTCTTATTGACGATGAAACACTGAAATTGCATCCGAATTTAATACAAAAGGCACAATGCCGACTTAAGTACAAGATGTTTGACACTCTAACTTTCTATGATTTGATCCTCTCCTGTGGGTCCAGTTTTAGATTCCGCTGCTTCACTTCAGGTTTACTGCATCCCTTGGACCTTCTTATTGACGATGAAGCACAGAAATTTCATCGGAATTAAATTCAAAATGCACAATGCCGACTTAAATACAAGATGACTGACAATCTCACACCCTATGATTTGAACCTCTCCTGTGTGTCCTGTTTTAGATTCCAATGATTCACCTCAGGTTTACTGTATCCCTTGGACCTTCTTATTGACGATGAAACATAGAATTTGCATCCGAATTTAATATAAATGGCCCATTTCGACTTAAGAACAAGAGGACTGGCACACTGGCTTTCTATAATTTGAACCTCTGCTTTGAGTCCAATTTTAGATTCCGATGCCTCACTTCAAGTTTACTGTATCCCGTGGACGTCCTTATTGACGATGAAACACAGAAATTGCATCAAAATTTAATACAAAAGGCATAATGCCGACTTAAGTACAGGAGGACTGACACTCCAACTTTTTATAAATTGAACCTGTGCTGTGAGTCCAGTTTTAGATTCCGATGCTTCATTTCAGGTTAACTGTATCTCTTGGCCCTTCTTATGGACGATGAAACACAGAATTTGCATCCGAATTTAATACAAATGGCACAATGCCCACTTAAGTGAAGGAGGACTGACACTCTAACTTTCTATGATTTGAACCTCTCCTGTGAGTCCAGTTTTAGATTCCGATGCTTCACTTCAGGTTTACTATATCAGTTGGACCTTCTTATTGACGATGAAGCACAGACATTTCGTCGGAATAAAATTCAAAAGGCGCAATGCCGACTTAAGTACAAGAGGACTGACACTCTCACTCCCTATGATTTGAACCTCCCCTGTGTGTCCAGATTTAGATTCCGATGCTTCACTTGAGGTTTACTGTATCCCTTGGACCTTCTTATTGACGATGAAACACAGAAATTGCATCCGAATTTAATTCCAAAAGCACAATGCCGACTTAAGTACGAGAGGACTGACACTCTAACTTTCTATGATTTGAACCTCTCTTGTGAGTCCAGTTTTAGATTCCGCTGCTTCACTTCAGGTTTACTGTATCCCTTGGACATTCTTATTGACGATGAAGCACAGATATTTCGTCGGAATGAAATTCAAAAGGCACAATGCCGACTTAAGTACAAGAGGACTGACACTCTCACTCCCTATTATTTGAACCTCTCCTGTGTGTCGAGTTTTAGATTCCGATGCTTCACTTCAGGTTTACTGTATCTCTTGGACCGTCTTATTGACGATGAAACGCAGATATTGCACCGAATTAAATACAAAAGGCACAATGCCGACATAAGTACAAGAGGACTGACACTCTAACACTCGATGGTCTGAACATCTCCTGTGAATCCGGTTTTAGATTCCGATGCTTCACTTCAGGTTCACTGTATCCCTTGGACCTCCTTATTGACGATGAAACACAAAAATTGCAACCCAATATAATACAATAGGCACAATGCCGACTTAAGTACAAGAGCACAGACACTCTAACTTTCTATAATTTGAACCTCTGCTGTGAGTCCAGTTTTAGATTCCAATGCTTCACTTCAGGTTTATTGTATCCCTTGGACCTTCTTATTGACGATGAAATACTGAAATTGCATCCGAATTTAATGCAAAAGGCACAATGCCGACTTAAGTACAAGAAGACTGACTCTTCTTACTGTCTATGTTTTGATCCTTTCCAGTGAGACAAGTCTTAGATTCCAATGCCTCACTTCAGGTTTACTGTATCCCTTGGAATATCTTATTGACGATGAAACACAGAAATTGCATCCGAATGTAATACAAAAGGCACAATGCCGACTTAAATACAAGAGGACTGACACTCTCACTCCCTATGATTTGAACCTCTCCTGTGTGTCCAGTTTTAGATTACGATGATTCACCTCAGGTTTACTGTATCCCTTGGACCTTCTTATTGACGATGAAACACAGAATTTGCATCCGAATTTAATACAAATGGCCCATGCCGACCTAAGTACAAGAGGACTGACACTCTCACTCCCTATGATTTGATCCTCTCCTGTGTGTCCAGTTTTAGATTCCAATGCTTCACTTGAGGTTTACTGTATCCCTTCGACCTTCTTATTGACGATGAAACACAGAAATCGCATCCGAATCTAATTCAAAAGGCACAATGCCAACTTAAGTACAAGAGGACTGACACTCTAACTTTCTATGAATTGAAAATCTCCTGTGAGTCAAATTCAGATTCCGAAGATTCACTTCAGGTTTACTGTATTCCTTGGACCTTCTTATTGACGATGAAGCACAGAAATTTCGTCGCAATAAAATTCAAAAGGCACAATGCCGACTTAAGTACAAGAGGACTGACACTCTCACTGCCTATGATTTGAACCTCTCCTGTGTGTCCAGTTTTAGATTCCGATGCTTCACTTGAGGTTTACTGTATCCCTTGTACCTTCTTATTGACGATGAAACACAGAAATTGCATCAAAATTTAATACAAAAGGCACAATGCCGACTTAAGTACAAGAGGACTGACACTCTAATTTTCTATAATTTGAACCTCTGCTGTGAGTCCAGTTTTAGATTCCGATGCTTCGCTTCAGGTTTACTGTATCCCTTGGCCCTTCTTATTGACGATGAAACACAGAAATTGCATCCGAAATTAATACAAATGGCACAATGCCGACTTAAGTTCAAGAGGACTGACACTCTAACTTTCTATGAATTGAAAATCTCCTGTGAGTCAGATTCAGATTCCGAAGATTCACTTCAGGTTTACCGTATCCCTTGGACCTTCTTGTTGACGATGAAACACAGAAATTGCATCCGTATTTAATACAAAAGGCACAATGCCGACTTAAGTAAAAGAGGACTGACACTTTAACATTCAAGGATTTGAACCTCTCCTGTGAGTCCAGTTTTAGATTCCGTTGCTTCACTACAGTTTTACTGTATCCCTTGGGCCTTCTTATTGACGATGAAACACAGAATTTGCATCCGAATTTAATACAAAAGGCACAATGCCGACTTAAGTACAAGAGGACTGACACTCAAACTTTCTATAATTGAACTTCTGCTGTGGGTCCAGTTTTAGATTCTGATGCTTCACTTCTGGTTTACTGTATCAATTGCCCTTCTTATTGACGATAAAACACAGAAATTGCATCCGAATTTAATACAAATGGCAGAATGCCGACTTAAGTACAAGAGAACTGA
This sequence comes from Schistocerca americana, assembly GCF_021461395.2. Lineage (NCBI taxonomy): Eukaryota > Metazoa > Arthropoda > Insecta > Orthoptera > Acrididae > Schistocerca > Schistocerca americana. The sequence continues at coordinate 75,832,333 of NC_060121.1, read as the reverse complement.
CACTCTATCTTTCTATGATTTGAACCTCTCCTGTGAGTCCAGTCTTAGATTCCGATGTTTCACTTCAGGTTTACTGTATACCTTGGACCTTCTTATTGACGATGAAACACAGAAATTGCATCCGAATTTAATACAAAAGCCACAATGTCGACATATGTACAAGAGGACTAACACTCTAACTTTCTATGATTTTAACCTCACCTGTGAGACCAGTTATAGATTCCGATGCTTCACTTCAGGTTTACTGTATCCCTTGGACCTTCGTATTGACGATCAAACACAGAAATTACATCCGAATGTAATACAAAAGGCACAATTCCGTCTTAAGTACAAGAGGACTGACCCTAACTTTGTATGATTTGAACCTCTCCTGTGAGTCCAGTTTTAGATTCCGATGCTTCACTTCAGGTTTACTGTATACCTTGGACCTTCATATTGACGATCAAATACAGAAATTACATCCGAATTTAATACAAAAGGCACAATGCCGACTTAAGTACAAGAGGACTGACCCTCTAACTTTCTATGAATTGAAAATCTCCTGTGAGTCAAATTCAGATTCCGAAGATTCACTTCAGGTTTACCGTATCCCTTGGACCTTCTTGTTGACGATGAAACACAGAAATTGCATCCGTATTTAATACAAAAGGCACAATGCGGACTTAAGTAAAAGAGGACTGACACGTTAACATTCAAGGATTTGAACCTCTCCTATGAGTCCAGTTTTAGATTTCGTTGCTTCACTACAGTTTTACTGTATCCCTTGGGCCTTCTTATTGACGATGAAACACAGAATTTGCATCCGAATTTAATACAAAAGGGACAATGCCGACTTAAGCACAAGAGGGTTGACACTCCAACTTTCCATATTATGAACCTCTGCTGTGAGTCCAGTTTTAGATTCCGATGCCTCACTTCAAGTTTACTGTATCCCTTGGCCCTTCTTATTGACGATGTAACACAGAAATTGCATCCGAATTTAATACAAAAGGCACAATGCCGACTTCAGTACAAGAGGACTGACACTCTAACTTTCTATGATTTGAACCTCTCCTGTGAGTGAGGTTTACTGTATACCTTGGACCTTCTTATTGACGATGAAACCCACGAAATTGCATCCGAATTTATTACAAAAGGCACAATGACGACATAAGTACAAGATGACTGACACTAACTTTCTATGATTTGAACCTCTCCTGTGAGTCCAGTTTTAGATTCCGATGCTTCACTTCAGGTTTACTGTATACCTTGGACCTTCTTATTGACGATGAAATACAGAAATAGCATCCGAATTTAATACAAAAGGAACAATGCCGACTTAAGTACAAGATGACTGGCCCTCTAACTATCTATGATTTGAACCTCTCCTGTGAGTCCAGTTTTAGCTTCCGATGCTTCACTTCAGGTTTACTGTATCCCTTGGACATTCTTATTGACAATGTAACACAGAAATTGCATCCGATTTTAATACAAAAGGCACAATGCCGACTTAAGTACAAGAGGACTGACACTCTAACTTTCTATGATTTGAACCTCTCCTGTGAGTGCAGTTTTAGATTCCGATGTTTCACTTCAGGTTTACTGTATACCTTGGACCTTCTTATTGACGATGAAACACAGAAATTGCATCCGAATTTAATACAAAAGGCACAATGACGACATAAGTACAAGAGGACTGACACTCTAACTTTCTATTATTTGAACCTCTCCTGTGAGTCCAGTTTTAGATTCCGATGCTTCACTTCAGGTTTACTGTATACCTTGGACCTTCTTATTGACGATGAAACACAGAAATTGCATCCGAATTTAAAACAAAAGGCACAATGCCGACTTTAGTACAAGAGGACTGACACTCTAACTTTCTATGATTTGAACCTCTCCTGTGAGTCCAGTTTTAGATTCGGATGCTTCACTTCAGGTTTACTGTATACCTTGGACCTTCTTATTGACGATGAAATACAGAAATAGCGTCCGAATTTAATACAAAAGGCACAATGCCGACCTAAGTACAAGAGGACTGACACTCTAATTTTCTATGATGTGAACCTCTCCTGTGAGTGCAGTTTTAGATTCCGATGCTTCGCTTCAGGTTTACTGTATACCTTGGACCTTCTTATTGACGATGAAACACAGAAATTGCATCCGAATTTAATACAAAAGGCACAATGACGACATAAGTACAAGAAGACTGACACTCTAACTGTCTATGATTTGAAGCTCTCTTGTGAGTCCAGTTTTAGATTCCGATGCTTCACTTCAGGTATACTGTATACCCTGGACCTTCTTATTGACGATGAAACACAGAAATTGCATCCAAATTTAATACAAAAGGCACAGTGCCGACTTAAGTACAAGAGTACTAACACTCTAACTTTCTATGATTTAAACGTCTCCTGTGAGTCCAGTTTTAGATTCCGATGCTTCACTTCAGGTTTACTGTATACCTTGGACCTTCTTATTGACGATGAAACACTGAAATTGCATCCGAATTTAAAACAAAAGGCACAATGCCGACTTAAGTACAAGAGGACTGACACTCTAACTTTCGATGATTTGAACCTCCCCTGTGAGTCCAGTGTTAGATTCCGATGCTACACTTCAGGTTTACTGTAATCCTAGGACCTTCTTATTGATGATGAAACATTGAAATTGTATCCGAATTTAATACAAAAGGCACAATGATGACTTAAGTACAATAGGACTGACACTCTAACTTTCTGTGATTTGAACCTCTCCTGTGAGTCGAGTTTTAGATTCCGATGCTTCACTTCAGGTTAACTGTATCCCTTGGACCTTCTTCTTGACTATGAAACACAGAAATTGCATCCGAATTTAATACTAGAGGCACAATGCCGACTTAAGTAAAAGAGTACTAACACTCTAACTTTCTATGATTTGAACCTCTCCTGTGAGTCCAGTTTTAGATTCGGATGCTTCACTTCAGGTTTACTGTATACCTTGGACCCTCTTATTGACGATGAAACACAGAAATAGCATCCGAATTTAATACAAAAGGCAAAATGCCGACTTAAGTACAAGAGTACTAACACTCTAACTTTCTATGATTTGAACCTCTCCTGTGAGTCCAGTTTTAGATTCCGATGCTTCACTTCAGGTTTATTGTATCCCTTGGACCTTCTTATTGACGATGTAACACAGAAATTGCATCCGAATTTAATACAAAAGGCACAATGCCGACTTAAGTACAAGAGGACTGACACTCTAATTTTCTGTTATTTGAATCTCTTCTGTGAGTGCAGTTTTAGATTTCGATGCTTCACTTCAGGTTTACTGTTTACCATGGACCTTCTTATTGACGATGAAACACAGAAATTTCATCCGAATTTAATACAAAAGGCACAATGACGACATAAGTACAAGAGGTCTGACACTCTAACTTTCTATGATTTGAACCTCTCCTGTGAGTGCAGTTTTAGATTCCGATGCTTCACTTCAGGTTTACTGTACACCTTGGTCCTTCTTATTGACGATGAAACACAGAAATTGCATCCGAATTCAATACAAAAGGCACAATGCCGACATAAGTACAAGAGAATAACACTCTAACTTTCTATGATTTGAACCTCTCCTGTGAGTCCAGTTTTAGATTCCGATGCTTTACTTCAGGTTTACTGTATACTTTGGACCTTCTTATTGACGATGAAACACAGAAATTGCATTCGAATTTAATACAAAAGGCACAATGCCGACTTAAGTACAAGATGGCTGACCCTCTAACTTTCTATGATTTGAACCTGTCCTGTGAGTCCAGTTTTAGATTCCGATGCTTCACTTCAGGTTCACTGTATCCCTTGGACCTTCTTATTGACGATGAAACACAGAAATTGCATCCTATTATAATACAAAAGGCACAATGCCGACTTAAGTACAAGCGCACAGACACACTAACTTTCTATAATTTGAACCTCTGCTGTGAGTCCAGTTTTAGATTCCAATGCTTCACTTCAGGTTTATTGTATCCCTTGGACCTTCTCATTGACGATGAAATACTGAAATTGCATCCGAATTTAATGCAAAAGGCACAATGCCGACTTAAGTACATGAAGACTGACTCTTCTTACTGTCTTTGTTTTGATCCTTTCCAGTGAGACAAGTCTTAGATTCCGATGCTTCACTTCAGGTTTACTCTATCCCTTGGAATTTCTTATTGACGATGAAACACAGAAATTGCATCCGAATTTAATACAAAAGGCACAATGACGACTTAAATACAAGAGGACTGACACTCTCACATCCTATGATTTGAACCTCTCCTGTGTGTCCAGTTTTAGATTACGATGATTCACCTCAGGTTTACTGTATCCCTTGGACCTTCTTATTGACGATGAAACACAGAATTTGCATCCGAATTTAATACAAATGGCCCATGCCGACCTAAGTACAAGAGGACTGACACTCTCACTCCCTATGATTTGAACCTCTCCTGTGTGTCCAGTATTAGATTCCGATGCTTCACTTGAAGTTTACTGTATCCCTTGGACCTTCTTGTTGACGATGAAACACAGACATCGCATCCGAATTTAATTCAAAAGGCACAATGCCGACTTAAGTACAAGAGGACTGACACTCTAACTTTCTATGAATTGAAAATCTCCTGTGAGTCAAATTCAGATTCCGAAGATTCACTTCAGGTTCACCGTATCCCTTGGACCTTCTTGTTGACGATGGAGCACAGAAATTGCATCGGAATTAAATTCAAACCGCACAATGCCGACTTAAGTACAAGATTACTGACACTCTAACTTTCTATGATTTGAACCTCTCCTGTGAGTCCAGTTTTAGATTCCGATGCTTCACTTCAGGTTTACTATATCCCATGGACCTTCTTATTGACGATGAAACACAGAAATTGCATCCGATTTTAATACATGAGGCACAATGCCGACTTACGTAATAGAGGACTGACACTCTAACTATCTATGATTTGAACCTCTCCTGTGAGTCCAGTCTTAGATTCCGATACTTCACTTGAGGTTTACTATATCCCTTGTACCTTCTTATTGACGATGAAACACAGAAATTGCATCAAAATTTAATACAAAAGGCACAATGCCGACTTAAGTACAAGAGGACTGACACTCTAACTTTCTATAATTTGAACCTCTGCTGTGAGTCCAGTTTTAGATTCCGATGCTTCACTTCAGGTTTACTGTATCCCTTGGCCCTTCTTATTGACGATGAAACACAGAAATTGCATCCGAATTTAATACAAATGGCACAATGCCGACTTAAGTTCAAGAGCACTGACACTCTAACTTTCTATGAATTGAAAATCTCCTGTGAGTCAAATTCAGATTCCGAAGATTCACTTCAGGTTTACCGTATCCCTTGGCCCTTCTTATTGACGATGAAACACAGAAATGCATCCGATTTTAATACGAAAGGCACAATGCCGACTTAAGTACAAGAGGACTGACACTCTAACTTTCTATGATTTGAACCTCTCCTGTGAGTCCAGTCTTTGATTCCGATGTTTCACTTCAGGTTTACTGTATCCCTTGGACCTTCTTATTGACGATGAAACACAGAAAATGCATCCGAATTTAATACAAAAGGCACAATGCCGACATAAGTACAAGAGGTTTGACACTCTAACTTTCTATGATTTGAACCTCTCCTGTGAGTCCAGTTTTAGATTCCGCTGCTACACTTCAGGTTTACTGTATCCCTTGGACCTTCTTATTGACGATGAAGCACAGAAATTTCGTCGCAATAAAATTCAAAAGGCACAATGCCGACTTAAGTACAAGAGGACTGACACTCTCACTCCCTATTAATTGAACCACTCCTTTGTGTCCAGTTTTAGATTCCGATGCTTCACTTCTGGTTTACTGTATCTCTTGGACCATCTTATTGACGATGAAACGCAGAAATAGCATCCGAATTTAATACTAAAGGCACAATGCCGACTTAAGTACAAGAGGACTGACACTCTAACTTTCTATGATTTGAACCTCTCCTGTGAGTCCAGTTTTAGATTCCGATGCTTCACTTCAGGTTTACTGTATACCTTGGACCTTCTTATTGACGATGAAATACAGAAATAGCATCCGAATTTAATACAAAAGGCACAATGCCGATTTAAGTACAAGAGGACTTACACTCTAACTTTCTATGATTTGAACCTCTCCTGTGAGTGCAGTATTAGATTCCGATGCTTCACTTCAGGTTTACTGTATACCTTGGACCTTCTTATTGACGATAAAACCCACGAAATTGCGTCCGAATTTAATACAAAAGGCACAATGACGACATAAGTACAAGAAGACTGACACTCTAACTGTCTATGATTTGAAGCTCTCTTGTTAGTCCAGTTTTAGATTCCGATGCTTCACTTCAGGTATACTGTATACCCTGGACCTTCTTATTGACGATGAAACACAGAAATTGCATCCAAATTTAATACAAAAGGCACAGTGCCGACTTAAGTACAAGAGTACTAACACTCTAACTTTCTATGATTTAAACGTCTCCTGTGAGTCCAGTTTTAGATTCCGATGCTTCACTTCAGGTTTACTGTATACCTTGGACCTTCTTATTGACGATGAAACACAGAAATTGCATCCGAATTTAAAACAAAAGGCACAATGCCGACTTAAGTACAAGAGGACTGACACTCTAACTTTCGATGATTTGAACCTCCCCTGTGAGTCCAGTGTTAGATTCCGATGCTACACTTCAGGTTCACTGTAATCCTAAGACCTCCTTATTGATGATGAAACATTGAAATTGTATCCGAATTTAATACAAAAGGCACAATGATGACTTAAGTACAATAGGACTGACACTCTAACTTTCTGTGATTTGAACCTCTCCTGTGAGTCGAGTTTTAGATTCCGATGCTTCACTTCAGGTTAACTGTATCCCTTGGACCTTCTTCTTGACTATGAAACACAGAAATTGCATCCGAATTTAATACTAGAGGCACAATGCCGACTTAAGTAAAAGAGTACTAACACTCTAACTTTCTATGATTTGAACCTCTCCTGTGAGTCCAGTTTTAGATTCGGATGCTTCACTTCAGGTTTACTGTATACCTTGGACCTTCTTATTGACGATGAAACACAGAAATAGCATCCGAATTTAATACAAAAGGCAAAATGCCGACTTAAGTACAAGAGTACTAACACTCTAACTTTCTATGATTTGAACCTCTCCTGTGAGTCCAGTTTTAGATTCCGATGCTTCACTTCAGGTTTATTGTATCCCTTGGACCTTCTTATTGACGATGTAACACAGAAATTGCATCCGAATTTAATACAAGAGGCACAATGCCGACTTAAGTACAAGAGGACTGACACTCTAATTTTCTGTTATTTGAATCTCTTCTGTGAGTGCAGTTTTAGATTTCGATGCTTCACTTCAGGTTTACTGTTTACCATGGACCTTCTTATTGACGATGAAACACAGAAATTTCATCCGAATTTAATACAAAAGGCACAATGACGACATAAGTACAAGAGGTTTGACACTCTAACTTTCTATGATTTGAACCTCTCCTGTGAGTGCAGTTTTAGATTCCGATGCTTTACTTCAGGTTTACTGTACACCTTGGTCCTTCTTATTGACGATGAAACACAGAAATTGCATCCGAATTTAATACAAAAGGCACAATGCCGACATAAGTACAAGAGAATAACACTCTAACTTTCTATGATTTGAACCTCTCCTGTGAGACCAGTTTTAGATTCCGATGCTTTACTTCAGGTTTACTGTATACTTTGGACCTTCTTATTGACGATGAAACACAGAAATTGCATTCGAATTTAATACAAAAGGCACAATGCCGACTTAAGTACAAGATGGCTGACCCTCTAACTTTCTATGATTTGAACCTGTCCTGTGAGTCCAGTTTTAGATTCCGATGCTTCACTTCAGGTTCACTGTATCCCTTGGACCTTCTTATTGACGATGAAACACAGAAATTGCATCCTATTATAATACAAAAGGCACAATGCCGACTTAAGTACAAGCGCACAGACACTCTAACTTTCTATAATTTGAACCTCTGCTGTGAGTCCAGTTTTAGATTCCAATGCTTCACTTCAGGTTTATTGTATCCCTTGGACCTTCTCATTGACGATGAAATACTGAAATTGCATCCGAATTTAATGCAAAAGGCACAATGCCGACTTAAGTACATGAAGACTGACTCTTCTTACTGTCTTTGTTTTGATCCTTTCCAGTGAGACAAGTCTTAGATTCCGATGCTTCACTTCAGGTTTACTCTATCCCTTGGAATTTCTTATTGACGATGAAACACAGAAATTGCATCCGAATTTAATACAAAAGGCACAATGACGACTTAAATACAAGAGGACTGACACTCTCACATCCTTGATTTGAACCTCTCCTGTGTGTCCAGTATTAGATTACGATGATTCACCTCAGGTTTACTGTATCCCTTGGACCTTCTTATTGACGATGAAACACAGAATTTGCATCCGAAATTAATACAAATGGCCCATGCCGACCTAAGTACAAGAGGACTGACACTCTCACTCCCTATGATTTGAACCTCTCCTGTGTGTCCAGTATTAGATTCCGATGCTTCACTTGAGGTTTACTGTATCCCTTGGACCTTCTTGTTGACGATGAAACACAGACATCGCATCCGAATTTAATTCAAAAGGCACAATGCCGACTTAAGTACAAGAGGACTGACACTCTAACTTTCTATGAATTGAAAATCTCCTGTGAGTCAAATTCAGATTCCGAAGATTCACTTCAGGTTCACCGTATCCCTTGGACCTTCTTCTTGACGATGAAGCACAGAAATTGCATCGGAATTAAATTCAAAACGCACAATGCCGACTTATGTACAAGATTACTGACACTCTAACTTTCTATGATTTGAACCTCTCCTGTGAGTCCAGTTTTAGATTCCGATGCTTCACTTCAGGTTTACTATATCCCATGGACCTTCTTATTGACGATGAAACACAGAAATTGCATCCGATTTTAATACATGAGGCACAATGCCGACTTACGTAATAGAGGACTGACACTCTAACTATCTATGATTTGAACCTCTCCTGTGAGTCCAGTCTTAGATTCCGATACTTCACTTGAGGTTTACTATATCCCTTGTACCTTCTTATTGACGATGAAACACAGAAATTGCATCAAAATTTAATACAAAAGGCACAATGCCGACTTAAGTACAAGAGGACTGACACTCTAACTTTCTATAATTTGAACCTCTGCTGTGAGTCCAGTTTTAGATTCCGATGCTTCACTTCAGGTTTACTGTATCCCTTGGCCCTTCTTATTGACGATGAAACACAGAAATTGCATCCGAATTTAATACAAATGGCACAATGCCGACTTAAGTTCAAGAGGACTGACACTCTAACTTTCTATGAATTGAAAATCTCCTGTGAGTCAAATTCAGATTCCGAAGATTCACTTCAGGTTTACCGTATCCCTTGGCCCTTCTTATTGACGATGAAACACAGAAATGCATCCGATTTTAATACGAAAGGCACAATGCCGACTTAAGTACAAGAGGACTGACACTCTAACTTTCTATGATTTGAACCTCTCCTGTGAGTCCAGTCTTTGATTCCGATGTTTCACTTCAGGTTTACTGTATCCCTTGGACCTTCTTATTGACGATGAAACACAGAAAATGCATCCGAATTTAATACAAAAGGCACAATGCCGACATAAGTACAAGAGGTTTGACACTCTAACTTTCTATGATTTGAACCTCTCCTGTGAGTCCAGTTTTAGATTCCGCTGCTACACTTCAGGTTTCCTGTATCCCTTGGACCTTCTTATTGACGATGAAGCACAGAAATTTCGTCGCAATAAAATTCAAAAGGCACAATGCCGACTTAAGTACAAGAGGACTGACACTCTCACTCCCTATTAATTGAACCACTCCTGTGTGTCCAGTTTTAGATTCCGATGCTTCACTTCTGGTTTACTGTATCTCTTGGACCATCTTATTGACGATGAAACGCAGAAATAGCATCCGAATTTAATACTAAAGGCACAATGCCGACTTAAGTACAAGAGGACTGACACTCTAACTTTCTATGATTTGAACCTCTCCTGTGAGTCCAGTTTTAGATTCCGATGCTTCACTTCAGGTTTACTGTATACCTTGGACCTTCTTATTGACGATGAAATACAGAAATAGCATCCGAATTTAATACAAAAGGCACAATGCCGATTTAAGTACAAGAGGACTTACACTCTAACTTTCTATGATTTGAACCTCTCCTGTGAGTGCAGTTTTAGATTCCGATGCTTCACTTCAGGTTTACTGTATACCATGGACCTTCTTATTGACGATAAAACCCACGAAAGTGCGTCCGAATTTAATACAAAAGGCACAATGACGACATAAGTACAAGAGGACTGACACTCTAACTTTCTATGATTTGAACCTCTCCTGTGAGTCCAGTTTTAGATTCCGATGCTTCACTTCAGGTTTACTGTATACCTTGGACCTTCTTATTGACGATGAAATACAGAAATAGCATCCGAATTTAAAACAAAAGGCACAATGCCGACTTAAGTACAAGATGACTGACCCACTAACTTTCTATGATTTGAACCTCTCCTGCGAGTCCAGTTTTAGATCCCGATGCTTCACTTCAGGTTTACTGAATACCTTGGACCTTCTTATTGACGATGTAACACAGAAATTGCATCCGATTTTAATACAAAATGCACAATGCCGACTTAAGTACAAGAGGACTGACACTCTAACTTGCTATGATTTGAACCTCTGCTGTGAGTGCAGTTTTAGATTCCGATGCTTCACTTCAGGTTTACTGTATACCTTGGACCTTCTTATTGACGATGAAACACAGAAATTGCATCCGAATTTAATACAAAAGGCAGAATGACGACATAAGTACAAGAGGACTGACACTTTAACTTTCTATGAATTGAACCTCTCCTGTGAGTCCAGTTTTAGATTCCGATGCTTCACTTCAGGTTTACTGTATACCTTGGACCTTCTTATTGACGATGAAACACAGAAATTGCATCCGAATTTAAAACAAAAGTCACAATGCCGACTTAAGTACAAGAGGACTGACACTCTAACTTTCTATGATTTGAACCGCTCCTGTGAGTCCAGTTTTAGATTCCGATGCTTCACTTCAGGTTTACAGTATACCTTGGACCTTCTTATTGACGATGAAATACAGAAATAGCATCCGAATTTAATACAAAAGTCATAATGCCGACTTAAGTACTAGATGACTGACCCTCTAACTTTCTATGATTTGAACCTCTACTGTAGTCCAGTTTTAGATTCCGATGCATCTCTTCAGGTTTACTGTATCCCTTGGACCTTCTTATTGACGATGTAACACAGAAATTGCATCTGAATTTAATACAAAAGGCACAATGCCGACCAAAGTAAAAGAGGACTGACACTCTAACTATCTAAGATTTGAAGCTCTCCTGTGAGACCAGTTTTAGATTCCGATGCTTCACTTCAGGTTTACTGTATACCCTGGACCTTCTTATTGACGATGAAACACAGAAATTGCATCCAAATTTAATACAAAAGGCACAATGCTGACTTAAGTACAAGAGTACTAACACTCTAACTTTCTATGATTTGAACGTCTCCTGTGAGTCCAGTTTTAGATTCCGATGCTTCACTTCAGGTTTACTGTATCCCTTGGACCTTCTTATTGACGATGTAACAAAGAAATTGCATCCGAATTTAATACAAAAGGCACAATGCCGACTTAAGTACAAGAGGACTGACACTCTAATTTTCAGTGATTTGAACCTCTTCTGTGAGTGCAGTTTTAGATTCCGATGCTTCACTTCAGGTTTACTGTATACCTTGGACCTTCTTATTGACGATGAAACACAGAAATGGCATCCGAATTTAGTACAAAAGGCACAATAACGATATAAGTACAAGAGGTCTGGCACTCTAACTTTCTATGATTTTAACCTCTCCTGTGAGTGCAGTTTTAGATTCCGATGCTTCACTTCAGGTTTACTGTATACCTTGGACCTTCTTATTGACGATGAAACACAGAAATTGCATCCGAATTTAATACAAAAGGCACAATGCCGACTTGTGTACAAGAGGACTAACACTCTAACTTTCTATGATTTGAACCTCTCCTGTGAGTCCAGTTTTAGATTCCGATGCTTCACATCATGTTTACTGTATACCTTCGGCCTTCACATTGACGATGAAACACAGAAATTGCATCCGAATTTAATACAAAAGGCACAATGGCGGCTTAAGTACAAGGGGACTGACACTCTAACTTTCGATGATTTGAACCTCCCCTGTGAGTCCAGTGTTAGATTCCGATGCTACACTTCAGCTTTACTGTAATCCTAGGACCTTCTTATTGACGATCAAACACAGAAATTGCATCCGTATTTAATACAAAAGGCACAATGCCGACTTAAGTACAAGAGGACTGACATTTTAACTTTCTGTGATTTGAACCTCTCTTGTGAGTCCAGTTTTACATTCCGCTGCTTCACATCAGGTTTACTGTATACCTTGGACGTTCTTATTGACGATGAGACACAGAAATTGCATCCGAATTTAATACAAAAGGCACAGTGCCGACTTAAGTACAAGAGTACTAACACTCCAACTTTCTATGATTTGAACCTCTCCTGTGAGTCCAGTTTTAGATTCCGATGCTTCACTTCAGGTTTACTGTATACTTTGGACCTTCTTATTGACGATGAAACACAGAAATAGCATTCGAACATAATACAAAAGGCACAATGCCGACTTAAGTACAAGAGGACATACACTCTAACTTTCTATGATTTGAACCTCTCCTGTGAGTGCAGTTTTAGATTCCGATGCTTCACTTCAGGTTTACTGTATACCTTGGACCTTCTTATTGACGATAAAACCCACGAAATTGCGTCCGAATTTAATACAAAAGGCACAATGACGACATAAGTACAAGAAGACTGACACTCTAACTTTCTATGATTTGAACCTCTCCTGTGAGTCCAGTTTTTGATTCCAATGCTTCACTTCAGGTTTACTGTATACCTTGGACCTTCTTATTGACGATGAAATACAGAAATAGCATCCGAATTTAATACAAAAGGCACAATGCCGACTTAAGTACAAGATGACTGACCCACTAACTTTCTATGATTTGAACCTCTCCTGTGAGTCCAGTTTTAGATCCCGATGCTTCACTTCAGGTATACTGTATACTTTGGACCTTCTTATTGACGATGAAATACAGAAATAGCATCCGAATTTAATACAAAAGGCACAATGCCGATTTAAGTACAAGAGGAATTACACTCTAACTTTCTATGATTTGAACCTCTCCTGTGAGTGCAGTTTTAGATTCCGATGCTTCACTTCAGGTTTACTGTATACCTTGGACCTTCTTATTGACGATAAAACCCACGAAATTGCGTCCGAATTTAATACAAAAGGCACAATGACGACATAAGTACAAGACGACTGACACTCTAACTTTCTATGATTTGAACCTCTCCTGTGAGTCCAGTTTTAGATTCCGATGCTTCACTTCAGGTTTATTGTATCCCTTGGCCCTTCTTATTGACGATGAAATACAGAAATTGCATCCAAGTTTAATACAAAAGGCACAATGCTGACTTAAGTACAAGAGTACTAACACTCTAACTTTCTATGATTTGAACGTCTCCTGTGAGTCCAGTTTTAGATTCCGATGCTTCACTTCAGGTTTACTGTATACCTTGGACCTTCTTATTGACGATGAAACACAGAAATTGCATCCGAATTTAAAACAAAAGGCACAATGCCGACTTAAGTACATGAGGACTGACACTCTAACTTTCGATGATTTGAACCTCCCCTGTGAGTCCAGTGTTAGATTCCGATGCTACACTTCAGGTTTACTGTAATCCTAGGACCTTCTTATTGACGATGAAACACAGTAATTGCATCCGAATTTAATACAAAAGGCACAATGATGACTTAAGTACAACAGGACTGACACTCTAACTTTCTGTGATTTGAACCTCTCCTGTGAGTCCAGTTTTAGATTCCGATGCTTCACTTCAGGTTTATTGTATCCCTTGGACCTTCTTATTGACGATGTAACACAGAAATTGCATCCGAATTTAAAACAAAAGGCACAATGCCGACTTAAGTACAAGAGGACTGACACACTAACTTTCTATGATTTGAACCTCTCATGTGAGTCCAGTTTTAGATTCCGATGCTTCACTTCAAGTTTATTGTATCCCTTGGACCTTCTTATTGACGATGTAACAAAGAAATTGCATCCGAACTTAATACAAAAGGCACAATGCCGACTTAAGTGCAAGAGGACTGACACTCTAATTTTCAGTGATTTGAACCTCTCCTGTGAGTGCAGTTTTAGATTCCGATGCTTCACTTCAGGTTTACTGTATACCTTGGACCTTCTTATTGACGATGAAACACAGAAATTGCATCCGAATTTAATACAAAAGGCACAATGCCGACTTGTGTACAAGAGGACTAACACTCTAACTTTCTTTGATTTGAACCTCTCCTGTGAGTCCAGTTTTAGATTCCGATGCTTCACATCATGTTTACTGTATACCTTCGGCCTTCACTTTGACGATGAAACACAGAAATTGCATCCGAATTTAATACAAAAGGCACAATGGCGGCTTATGTACAAGAGGACTGACACTCTAACTTTCGATAATTTGAACCTCCCCTGTGAGTCCAGTGTTAGATTTCGATGCTACACTTCAGCTTTACTGTAATCCTAGGACCTTCTTATTGACGATCAAACACAGAAATTGCATCCGAATTTAATACAAAAGGCACAATGCCGACTTAAGTACAAGAGGACTGACACTTTAACTTTCTGTGATTTGAACCTCTCTTGTGAGTCCAGTTTTACATTCCGCTGCTTCACTTCAGGTTTACTGTATACCTTGGACGTTCTTATTGATGATGAGACACAGAAATTGCATCCGAATTTAATACAAAAGGCACAGTGCCGACTTAAGTACAAGATGACTGACCCACTAACTTTCTATGATTTGAACCTCTCCTGTGAGTCCAGTTTTAGATCCCGATGCTTCACTTCAGGTTTACTGTATACCTTGGACCTTCTTATTGACGATGAAACACAGAAATTGCATCCGAAAATAAAACAAAAGTTACAATGCCGACTTAAGTACAAGAGGACTGACACTCTAACTTTCTATGATTTGAACCTCTCCTGTGAGTCCAGTTTTAGATTCCGATGCTTCACTTCAGGTTTACAGTATACCTTGGACCTCCTTATTGACGATGAAATACAGAAATTGCATCTGAATTTAATACAAAAGGCACAATGCCGACATAAGTAAAAGAGGACTGACACTCTAACTATCTAAGATTTGAAGCTCTCCTGTGAGACCAGTTTTAGATTCCGATGCTTCAGTCAGGTTTACTGTATACCCTGGACCTTCTTATTGACGATGAAACACAGAAATTGCATCCAAATTTAATACAAAAGGCACAATGCTGACTTACGTACAAGAGTACTAACACTCTAACTTTCTATGATTTGAACGTCTCCTGTGAGTCCAGTTTTAGATTCCGATGCTTCACTTCAGGTTTACTGTTTACTTTGGACCTTCTTATTGACGATGAAACACAGAAATAGCATTCGAACATAATACAAAAGGCACAATGCCGACGTAAGTACATGAGGACTTACACTCTAACTTTCTATGATTTGAACCTCTCCTGTGAGTGCAGTTTTAGATTCCGATGCTTCACTTCAGGTTTACTGTATACCTTGGACCTTCTTATTGACGATAAAACCCACGAAATTGCGCCCGAATTTAATACAAAAGGCACAATGACGACATAAGTACAAGAAGACTGACACTCTAACTTTCTATGATTTGAACCTGTCCTGTGAGTCCAGTTTTTGATTCCGATGCTTCACTTCAGGTTTACTGTATACCTTGGACCTTCTTATTGACGATGAAATACAGAAATAGCATCCGAATTTAATACAAAAGGCACAATGCCGACTTAAGTACAAGATGACTGACCCACTAACTTTCTATGATTTGAACCTCTCCTGTGAGTCCAGTTTTAGATCCCGATGCTTCACTTCAGGTATACTGTATACTTTGGACCTTCTTATTGACGATGAAATACAGAAATAGCATCCGAATTTAATACAAAAGGCACAATGCCGACTTAAGTACAAGAGGACTTACACTCTAACTTTCTATGATTTGAACCTCTCCTGTGAGTGCAGTTTTAGATTCCGATGCTTCACTTCAGGTTTACTGAATACCTTGGACCTTCTTATTGACGATAAAACCCACGAAATTGCGTCCGAACTTAATACAAAAGGCACAATGACGACATAAGTACAAGACGACTGACACTCTAACTTTCTATGATTTGAACCTCTCCTGTGAGTCCAGTTTTAGATTCCGATGCTTCACTTCAGGTTTACTGTATACCTTGGACCTTCTTATTGACGATGAAATACAGAAATAGCATCCGAATTTAATACAAAAGGCACAATGCCGACTTAAGTACAAGATGACTGACCCACTAACTTTCTATGATTTGAACCTCTCCTGTGAGTCCAGTTTTAGATCCCGATGCTTCACTTCAGGTTTACTGTATACCTTGGACCTTCTTATTGACGATGTAACACAGAAATTGCATCCGATTTTAATACAAAATGAACAATGCCGACTTAAGTACAAGAGGACTGACACTCTAACTTTCTATGATTTGAACCTCTCCTGTGAGTGCAGTTTTAGATTCCGATGCTTCACTTCAGGTTTACTGTATACCTTGGACCTTCTTATTGACGATGAAACACAGAAATTGCATCCGAATTTAAAACAAAAGTCACAATGCCGACTTAAGTACAAGAGGACTGACACTCTAACTTTCTATGATTTGAACCTCTCCTGTAAGTCCAGTTTTAGATTCCGATGCTTCACTTCAGGTTTACAGTATACCTTGGACCTCCTTATTGACGATGAAATACAGAAATAGCATCCGAATTTAATACAAAAGTCATAATGCCGACTTAAGTACTAGATGACTGACCCTCTAACTTTCTATGATTTGAACCTCTCCTGTGAGTCCAGTTTTAGATTCCGATGCTTCACTTCTGGTTTGCTGTATCCCTTGGACCTTCTTATTGACGATGTAACACAGAAATTGCATCTGAATTTAATACAAAAGGCACAATGCCGACCTAAGTAAAAGAGGACTGACACTCTAACTATCTAAGATTTGAAGCTCTCCTGTGAGACCAGTTTTAGATTCCGATGCTTCACTTCAGGTTTACTGTATACCCTGGACCTTCTTATTGACGATGAAACACAGAAATTGCATCCAAATTTAATACAAAAGGCACAATGCTGACTTAAGTACAAGAGTACTAACACTCTAACTTTCTATGATTTGAACGTCTCCTGTGAGTCCAGTTTTAGATTCCGATGCTTCACTTCAGGTTTACTGTATACCTTGGACCTTCTTATTGACGATGAAACACAGAAATTGCATCCGAATTTAAAACAAAAGGCACAATGCCGACTTAAGTACATGAGGACTGACACTCTAACTTTCGATGATTTGAACCTCCCCTGTGAGTCCAGTGTTAGATTCCGATGCTACACTTCAGGTTTACTGTAATCCTAGGACCATCTTATTGACGATGAAACACAGAAATTGCATCCGAATTTAATACAAAAGGCACAATGATGACTTAAGTACAACAGAACTGACACTCTAACTTTCTGTGATTTTAACCTCTCCTGTGAGTCCAGTTTTAGATTCCGATGCTTCACTTCAGGTAAACTGTATCCTTTGGACCTTCTTCTTGGCTATGAAACACAGAAATTGCATCCGAATTTAATACTAAAGGCACAATGCCGACTTAAGTACAAGAGGACTGACACTCTAATTTTCAGTGATTTGAACCTCTTCTGTGAGTGCAGTTTTAGATTCCGATGCTTCACTTCAGGTTTACTGTATACCTTGGACCTTCTTATTGACGATGAAACACAGAAATGGCATCCGAATTTAGTACAAAAGTCACAATAACGACATAAGTACAAGAGGTCTGGCACTCTAACTTTCTGTGATTTGAACCTCTCCTGTGAGTGCAGTTTTAGATTCCGATGCTTCACTTCAGGTTTACTGTATACCTTGGACCTTCTTATTGACGATGAAACACAGAAATTGCATCCGATTTTAATACAAAAGGCACAATGCCGACTTGAGTACAAGAGGACTAACACTCTAACTTTCTATGATTTGAACCTCTCCTGTGAGTCCAGTTTTAGATTCCGATGCTTCACATCATGTTTACTGTATACCTTCGCCCTTCACATTGACGATGAAACACAGAAATTGCATCCGAATTTAATACAAAAGGCACAATGGCGGCTTAAGTACAAGAGGACTGACACTCTAACTTTCGATGATTTGAACCTCCCCTGTGAGTCCAGTGTTAGATTCCGATGCTACACTTCAGCTTTACTGTAATCCTAGGACCTTCTTATTGACGATCAAACACAGAAATTGCATCCGAATTTAATACAAAAGGCACAGTGCCGACTTAAGTACAAGAGCACAGACACTCTAACTTTCTATAATTTGAACCTCTGCTGTGAGTCCAGTTTTAGATTCCAATGCTTCACTTCAGGTTTATTGTATCCCTTGGACTTTCTTATTGACGATGAAATACTGAAATTGCATCCGAGTTTAATGCAAAAGGCACAATGCCGACTTAAGTACAGGAAGACTGACTCTTCTTACTGTCTTTGCTTTGATCCTTTCCAGTGAGACAAGTCTTCGATTCCGATGCTTCACTTCAGGTTTACTGTATCCCTTGGAATTTCTTATTGACGATGAAACACAGAATTTGCATCCGAATTTAATACAAATGGCCCATGCCGACCTAAGTACAAGAGGACTGACACTCTCACTCCCTATGATTTGAACCTCTCCTGTGTGTCCAGTTTTAGATTCCGATGCTTCACTTGAGGTTTACTGTATCCCTTGGACCTTCTTATTGACGATGAAACGCAGAAATCGCATCCCAATTTAATTCAAAAGGCACAATGCCGACTCAAGTACAAGAGGACTGACACTCTAACTTTCTATGATTTGAAAATCTCCTGTGAGTCAGATTCAGATTCCGAAGATTCACTTCAGGTTTACCGTACCCCTTGGACCTTCTTGTTGACGATGAAGCACAGAAATTGCATCGCAATTAAATTCAAAACGCACAATGCCGACTTAAGTACAAGAGGACTGACACTCTAACTTTCTATGATTTGAACCTCTCCTGTGAGTCCAGTTTTAGATTCCGATGCTTCACTTCAGGTTTACTATATCCCTTGGAACTTCTTATTGACGATGAAACACAGAAATTGCATCCGATTTTAATACAAGAGGCACAATGCCGACTTAAGTAAAAGAGGACTGACACTCTAACTTTCTATGATTTGAACCTCTCCTGTGAGTCCAGTCTTAGATTCCGATGCTTCACTTGAGGTTTACTGTATCCCTTGTACCTTCTTATTGACGATGAATCACAGAAATTGCATCAAAATTTAATACAAAAGGCACAATGCCGACTTAAGTACAAGAGGACTGATACTTTAACTTTCTATAATTTGAACCTCTGCTGTGAGTTCAGTTTTAGATTCCGATGATTCACTTCAGGTTTACTGTATCCCTTGGCCCTTCTTATTGACGTTGAAGCACAGAAATTGCATCCGAATTTAATACAAAAGGCACAATGCCGACTTAAGTACAAGAGTACTAACACTCTAACTTTCTATGATTTGAACCACTCCTGTGAGTCCAGTTTTAGATTCCGATGCTTCACTTCAGGTTTACTGTATACCTTGGACATTTTTATTGACGATGAAATACAGAAATTGCATCCGAATTTAATACAAAAGGGACAATGCCGACTTAAGTACAAGATGACTGACCCTCTAACTTTCTATGATTTGAACCTCTCCTGTGCGTCCAGTTTTAGATTCCGATGCTTCACTTCAGGTTTACTGTATCCCTTGGACCTTCTTATTGACGATGCAACACAGAAATTGCATCCGAATTTAATACAAAAGGCACAATGCCGACTTAAGTACAAGAGGACTGGCACTCTAACTTTCTATGTTGTGAACCTCTCCTGTGAGTGCAGTTTTACATTCCGATGCTTCACTTCAGGTTTACTGTATACCTTGGACCTTCTTATTGACGATGAAACACAGAAATTGCATCCGAATTTAATACAAAAGGCACAATGACGACATAAGTACAAGAGGACTGACACTCTAACTTTCTATGATTTGTACCTCTCCTGTGAGTGCAGTTTTGGATTCCGATGCTTCACTTCAGGTTTACTGTATACCTTGGACCTTCTTATTGACGATGAAATACAGAAATGGCATCCGAATTTAATACAAAAGGCACAATGCCGACTTAAGTACAAGATGACTGACCCTCTAACTTTCTATGATTTGAACCTCACCTGTGAGTCCAGTTTTAGATTCCGATGCTTCACTTCAGGTTTACTATATCCCTTGGACCTTCTTATTGACGATGAAACACAGAAATTGCATCCGATTTTAATACAAGAGGCACAATGCCGACTTAAGTAAAAGAGGACTGACACTCTAACTTTCTATGATTTGAACCTCTCCTGTGAATCCAGTCTTAGTTTCCGATGCTTCACTTGAGGTTTACTGTATCCCTTGTACCTTCTTATTGACGATGAAACACAGAAATTGCATCAAAATTTAATACAAAAGGCACAATGCCGACTTAAGTACAAGAGGACTGACACTTTAACTTTCTATAATTTGAACCTCTGCTGTGTGTCCAGTTTTAGATTCCGATGCTTCACTTCAGGTTTACTGTATCCCTTGGCCCTTCTTATTGACGATGAAACACAGAAATTGCATCCGAATTTAATACAAATGCACAATGCCAACTTAAGTTCAAGAGGACTGACACTCTAACTTTCTATGAATTGAAAATCTCCTGTGGGTCAAATTCAGATTCCGAAGATTCACTTCAGGTTTACCGTATCCCTTGGACCTTCTTGTTGACGATGAAACAAAGAAATTGCATCCGTATTTAATACAAAAGGCACAATGCCGACTTAAGTACAAGAGGACTGACACTTTAACATTCAATGATTTGAACCTCTCCTGTGAGTCCAGTTTTAGATTCCGTTGCTTCACTACAGTTTTACTGCATCCCTTGGGCCTTCTTATTGACGATGAAACACAGAATTTGCATCCGAATTTAATACAAAAGGCACAATGCCGACTTAAGTTCAAGAGGACTGACACTCTCACCCCCTATTAATTGAACCACTCCTGTGTGTCCAGTTTTAGATTCCGATGCTTCACTTCAGGTTTACTGTATCTCTTGGAACATCTTATTGACGATGAAACGCAGAAATTGCATCCGAATTTAATACTAAAGGCACAATGCCGACTTAAGTACAAGAGGAATGACACTCTAACTCTCTAAGGTATGAACATCTCCTGTGAGTCCAGTTTTAGATTCCGATGCTTCACTTCAGGTTCACTGTATCCCTTGGACCTTCTTATTGACGATGAAACACAGAAATTGCATCCCAATATAATACAAAAGGCACAGTGCCGACTTAAGTACAAGAGGACTGACACTCTAACATTCTATGATTTGAACCTCTCCTGTGAGTCCAGTTTTAGATTCCGATGCTTCACTTCAGGTTTACTGTATACCTTGGACCTTCTTATTGACGATGAAACACAGAAATAGCATCTGAATTGAATACAAAAGGCACAATGCCGACTTAAGTACAAGATGACTGACCTTCTAACTTTCTATGATTTGAACCTCACCTGTGAGTCCAGTTTTAGATTCCGATGCTTCACTTCAGGTTTACTGTATCCCTTGGACCTTCTTATTGACGATGTAACACAGAAATTGCATCCGATTTTAATACAAAAGGCACAATGCCGACTTAAGTACAAGAGGACTGACACTCTAACTTTCTATGATTTGAACCTCTCCTGTGAGTGCAGTTTTAGATTCCGATGCTTCACTTCAGGTTTACTGTATACCTTGGACCTTCTTATTGACGATGAAACACAGAAATTGCATCCGAATTTAATACAAAAGGCACAATGACGACATAAATACAAGAGGACTAACACTCTAACTTTCTATGATTTGAACCTCTCCTGTTAGTCCAGTTTTAGATTCCGATGCTTCACTTCAGGTTTACTGTATACCTTGGACCTTCATATTGACGATGAAACACAGAAATTGCATCCGAATTTAAAACATAAGGCACAATGCCGACTTAAGTACAAGAGGAATGACACTCTAACGTTCTATGATTTGAACCTCTCCTGTGAGTCCAGTTTTAGATTCCGATGCTTCACTTCAGGTTTACTGTATACCTTGGACCTTCTTATTGACGATGAAATACAGAAATAGCATCCGAATTTAATACAAAAGGCACAATGACGACATAAGTACAAGAGGACTGACACTCTAACTTTCTACGATTTGAACCTCTCCTGTGAGTCCAGTTTTAAATTCCGATGCTACACTTCAGGTTTACTGTATACCCTGGACCTTCTTATTGACGATGAAACACAGAAATTGCATCCAAATTTAATACAAAAGGCACAATGCCGACTTAAGTACAAGAGTACAAACACTCAAACTTTCTATGATTTGAACCTCTCCTGTGAGTCCAGTTTTAGATTCCGATGCTTCACTTCAGGTTTACTGTATAGCTTGGACCTTCTTATTGACGATGAAACACAGAAATTGCATCCGAATTTAAAACAAATGGCACAATGCCGACTTAAGTACAAGGGAACTGACACTCTAACTTTCAATGATTTGAACCTCCCCTGAGAGTCCAGTGTTAGATTCCGATGCTACACTTCAGGTTTACTGTATCCCTTGGACCTTCTTATTGACGATGTAACACAGAAATTGCATCCGAATTTAATACAAAAGGCACAATGCCGACCTAAGTACAAGAGGTCTGACACTCTAACTTTCTATGATTTGAACCTCTCCTGTGAGTCCAGTTTTAGATTCCGATGCTTTACTTCAGGTTTACTGTATACCTTGGACCTTCTTATTGACGATGAAACACAGAAATAGCATCCGAATTTAATACAAAAGGCACAATGCCGACTTAAGTACAAGATGACTGACCCTCTAACTTCCTATGATTTGAACCTCTCCTGTGAGTCCAGTTTTAGATTCCGATGCTTCACTTCAGGTTTACTGTATACCTTGGACCTTCTTATTGACGATGAAACACAGAAATAGCATCCGAATTTAATACAAAAATCACAATGCCGACTTAAGTACAAGATGACTGACCCTCTAACTTCCTATGATTTGTACCTCTCCTGTGAGTCCAGTTTTAGATTCCGATGCTTCACTTCAGGTTTACTGTATCCCTTGGACTTTCTTATTGACGATGTAACACAGAAATTGCATCCAAATTTAAAACAAAAGGCACAATGCCGACTTAAGTACAAGATGACTGACCCACTAACTTTCTATGATTTGAACCTCTCCTGTGAGTCCAGTTTTAGATCCCGATGCTTCACTTCAGGTATACTGTATACTTTGGACCTTCTTATTGACGATGAAATACAGAAATAGCATCCGAATTTAATACAAAAGGCACAATGCCGACTTAAGTACAAGAGGACTTACACTCTAACTTTCTATGATTTGAACCTCTCCTGTGAGTGCAGTTTTAGATTCCGATGCTTCACTTCAGGTTTACTGTATACCTTGGACCTTCTTATTGACGATAAAACCCACGAAATTGCGTCCGAACTTGATACAAAAGGCACAATGACGACATAAGTACAAGACGACTGACACTCTAACTTTCTATGATTTGAACCTCTCCTGTGAGTGCAGTTTTAGATTCCGATGCTTCACTTCAGGTTTACTGTATACCTTGGACCTTCTTATTGACGATGAAACACAGAAATTGCATCCGAATTTAAAACAAAAGTCACAATGCCGACTTAAGTACAAGAGGACTGACACTCTAACTTTCTATGATTTGAACCTCTCCTGTGAGTCCAGTTTTAGATTCCGATGCTTCACTTCAGGTTTACAGTATACCTTGGACCTCCTTATTGACGATGAAATACAGAAATAGCATCCGAATTTAATACAAAAGTCATAATGCCGACTTAAGTACTAGATGACTGACCCTCTAACTTTCTATGATTTGAACCTCTCCTGTGAGTCCAGTTTTAGATTCCGATGCTTCACTTCTGGTTTACTGTATCCCTTGGACCTTCTTATTGACGATGTAACACAGAAATTGCATCTGAATTTAATACAAAAGGCACAATGCCGACCTAAGTAAAAGAGGACTGACACTCTAACTATCTAAGATTTGAAGCTCTCCTGTGAGACCAGTTTTAGATTCCGATGCTTCACTTCAGGTTTACTGTATACCCTGGACCTTCTTATTGACGATGAAACACAGAAATTGCATCCAAATTTAATACAAAAGGCACAATGCTGACTTAAGTACAAGAGTACTAACACTCTAACTTTCTATGATTTGAACGTCTCCTGTGAGTCCAGTTTTAGATTCCGATGCTTCACTTCAGGTTTACTGTATACCTTGGACCTTCTTATTGACGATGAAACACAGAAATTGCATCCGAATTTAAAACAAAAGGCACAATGCCGACTTAAGTACATGAGGACTGACACTCTAACTTTCGATGATTTGAACCTCCCCTGTGAGTCCAGTGTTAGATTCCGATGCTACACTTCAGGTTTACTGTAATCCTAGGACCATCTTATTGACGATGAAACACAGAAATTGCATCCGAATTTAATACAAAAGGCACAATGATGACTTAAGTACAACAGGACTGACACTCTAAATTTCTGTGATTTTAACCTCTCCTGTGAGTCCAGTTTTAGATTCCGATGCTTCACTTCAGGTTAACTGTATCCTTTGGACCTTCTTCTTGACTATGAAACACAGAAATTGCATCCGAATTTAATACTAAAGGCACAATGCCGACTTAAGTACAAGAGGACTGACACTCTAATTTTCAGTGATTTGAACCTCTTCTGTGAGTGCAGTTTTAGATTCCGATGCTTCACTTCAGGTTTACTGTATACCTTGGACCTTCTTATTGACGATGAAACACAGAAATGGCATCCGAATTTAGTACAAAAGTCACAATGACGACATAAGTACAAGAGGTCTGGCACTCTAACTTTCTGTGATTTGAACCTCTCCTGTGAGTGCAGTTTTAGATTCCGATGCTTCACTTCAGGTTTACTGTATACCTTGGACCTTCTTATTGACGATGAAACACAGAAATTGCATCCGATTTTAATACAAAAGGCACAATGCCGACTTGAGTACAAGAGGACTAACACTCTAACTTTCTATGATTTGAACCTCTCCTGTGAGTCCAGTTTTAGATTCCGATGCTTCACATCATGTTTACTGTATACCTTCGGCCTTCACATTGACGATGAAACACAGAAATTGCATCCGAATTTAATTCAAAAGGCACAATGCCGACTCAAGTACAAGAGGACTGACACTCTAACTTTCTATGATTTGAAAATCTCCTGTGAGTCAGATTCAGATTCCGAAGATTCACTTCAGGTTTACCGTACCCCTTGGACCTTCTTGTTGACGATGAAGCACAGAAATTGCATCGGAATTAAATTCAAAACGCACAATGCCGACTTAAGTACAAAAGGACTGACACTCTAACTTTCTATGATTTGAACCTCTCCTGTGAGTCCAGTTTTAGATTCCGATGCTTCACTTCAGGTTTACTATATCCCTTGGAACTTCTTATTGACGATAAAACACAGAAATTGCATCCGATTTTAATACAAGAGGCACAATGCCGACTTAAGTAAAAGAGGACTGACACTCTAACTTTCTATGATTTGAACCTCTCCTGTGAGTCCAGTCTTAGATTCCGATGCTTCACTTGAGGTTTACTGTATCCCTTGTACCTTCTTATTGACGATGAATCACAGAAATTGCATCAAAATTTAATACAAAAGGCACAATGCCGACTTAAGTACAAGAGGACTGATACTTTAACTTTCTATAATTTGAACCTCTGCTGTGAGTTCAGTTTTAGATTCCGATGATTCACTTCAGGTTTACTGTATCCCTTGGCCCTTCTTATTGACGTTGAAGCACAGAAATTGCATCCGAATTTAATACAAAAGGCACAATGCCGACTTAAGTACAAGAGTACTAACACTCTAACTTTCTATGATTTGAACCACTCCTGTGAGTCCAGTTTTAGATTCCGATGCTTCACTTCAGGTTTACTGTATACCTTGGACCTTCTTATTGACGATGAAACACAGAAATTGCATCCGAATTTAATACAAAAGGCACAATGCCGACTTAAGTACAAGAGGACTGACACTCTAACTTTCTATGATTTGAACCTCTCCTGTTAGTCCAGTTTTAGATTCCGATGCTTCACTTCAGGTTTACTGTATACCTTGGACATTTTTATTGACGATGAAATGCAGAAATTGCATCCGAATTTAATACAAAAGGGACAATGCCGACTTAAGTACAAGATGACTGACCCTCTAACTTTCTATGATTTGAACCTCTCCTGTGCGTCCAGTTTTAGATTCCGATGCTTCACTTCAGGTTTACTGTATCCCTTGGACCTTCTTATTGACGATGTAACACAGAAATTGCATCCGAATTTAATACAAAAGGCACAATGCCGACTTAAGTACAAGAGGACTGGCACTCTAACTTTCTGTGTTGTGAACCTCTCCTGTGAGTGCAGTTTTACATTCCGATGCTTCACTTCAGGTTTACTGTATACCTTGGACCTTCTTATTGACGATGAAACACAGAAATTGCATCCGAATTTAATACAAAAGGCACAATGACGACATAAGTAGAAGAGGACTGACACTCTAACTTTCTATGATTTGTACCTCTCCTGTGAGTGCAGTTTTGGATTCCGATGCTTCACTTCAGGTTTACTGTATACCTTGGACCTTCTTATTGACGATGAAATACAGAAATGGCATCCGAATTTAATACAAAAGGCACAATGCCGACTTAAGTACAAGATGACTGACCCTCTAACTTTCTATGATTTGAACCTCACCTGTGAGTCCAGTTTTAGATTCCGATGCTTCACTTCAGGTTTACTATATCCCTTGGACCTTCTTATTGACGATGAAACACAGAAATTGCATCCGATTTTAATACAAGAGGCACAATGCCGACTTAAGTAAAAGAGGACTGACACTCTAACTTTCTATGATTTGAACCTCTCCTGTGAATCCAGTCTTAGTTTCCGATGCTTCACTTGAGGTTTACTGTATCCCTTGTACCTTCTTATTGACGATGAAACACAGAAATTGCATCAAAATTTAATACAAAAGGCACAATGCCGACTTAAGTACAAGAGGACTGACACATTAACTTTCTATAATTTGAACCTCTGCTGTGAGTCCAGTTTTAGATTCCGATGCTTCACTTCAGGTTTACTGTATCCCTTGGCCCTTCTTATTGACGATGAAACACAGAAATTGCATCCGAATTTAATACAAATGCACAATGCCAACTTAAGTTCAAGAGGACTGACACTCTAACTTTCTATGAATTGAAAATCTCCTGTGGGTCAAATTCAGATTCCGAAGATTCACTTCAGGTTTACCGTATCCCTTGGACCTTCTTGTTGACGATGAAACAAAGAAATTGCATCCGTATTTAATACAAAAGGCACAATGCCGACTTAAGTACAAGAGGACTGACACTTTAACATTCAATGATTTGAACCTCTCCTGTGAGTCCAGTTTTAGATTCCGTTGCTTCACTACAGTTTTACTGTATCCCTTGGGCCTTCTTATTGACGATGAAACACAGAATTTGCATCCGAATTTAATACAAAAGGCACAATGCCGACTTAAGTTCAAGAGGACTGACACTCTCACCCCCTATTAATTGAACCACTCCTGTGTGTCCAGTTTTAGATTCCGATGCTTCACTTCAGGTTTACTGTATCTCTTGGAACATCTTATTGACGATGAAACGCAGAAATTGCATCCGAATTTAATACTAAAGGCACAATGCCGACTTAAGTACAAGAGGAATGACACTCTAACTCTCTATGGTATGAACATCTCCTGTGAGTCCAGTTTTAGATTCCGATGCTTCACTTCTGGTTCACTGTATCCCTTGGACCTTCTTATTGACGATGAAACACAGAAATTGCATCCCAATATAATACAAAAGGCACAGTGCCGACTTAAGTACAAGAGGACTGACACTCTAACATTCTATGATTTGAACCTCTCCTGTGAGTCCAGTTTTAGATTCCGATGCTTCACTTCAGGTTTACTGTATACCTTGGACCTTCTTATTGACGATGAAACACAGAAATAGCATCTGAATTGAATACAAAAGGCACAATGCCGACATAAGTACAAGATGACTGACCTTCTAACTTTCTATGATTTGAACCTCACCTGTGAGTCCAGTTTTAGATTCCGATGCTTCACTTCAGGTTTACTGTATCCCTTGGACCTTCTTATTGACGATGTAACACAGAAATTGCATCCGATTTTAATACAAAAGGCACAATGCCGACTTAAGTACAGGAGGACTGACACTCTAACTTTCTATGATTTGAACCTCTCCTGTGAGTGCAGTTTTAGATTCCGATGCTTCACTTCAGGTTTACTGTATACCTTGGACCTTCTTATTGACGATGAAACACAGAAATTGCATCCGAATTTAATACAAAAGGCACAATGACGACATAAGTACAAGAGGACTAACACTCTAACTTTCTATGATTTGAACCTCTCCTGTGAGTCCAGTTTTAGATTCCGATGCTTCACTTCAGGTTTACTGTATACCTTGGACCTTCATATTGACGATGAAACACAGAAATTGCATCCGAATTTAAAACATAAGGCACAATGCCGACTTAAGTACAAGAGGACTGACACTCTAACGTTCTATGATTTGAACCTCTCCTGTGAGTCCAGTTTTAGATTCCGATGCTTCACTTCAGGTTAACTGTATACCTTGGACCTTCTTATTGACGATGAAATACAGAAATAGCATCCGAATTTAATACAAAAGGCACAATGACGACATAAGTACAAGAGGACTGACACTCTAACTTTCTATGATTTGAACCTCTCCTGTGAGTCCAGTTTTAGATTCCGATGCTACACTTCAGGTTTACTGTATACCCTGGACCTTCTTATTGACGATGAAACACAGAAATTGCATCCAAATTTAATACAAAAGGCACAATGCCGACTTAAGTACAAGAGTACAAACACTCAAACTTTCTATGATTTGAACCTCTCCTGTGAGTCCAGTTTTAGATTCCCATGCTTCACTTCAGGTTTACTGTATAGCTTGGACCTTCTTATTGACGATGAAACACAGAAATTGCATCCGAATTTAAAACAAATGGCACAATGCCGACTTAAGTACAAGGGAACTGACACTCTAACTTTCAATGATTTGAACCTCCCCTGAGAGTCCAGTGTTAGATTCCGATGCTACACTTCAGGTTTACTGTATCCCTTGGACCTTCTTATTGACGATGTAACACAGGAATTGCATCCGAATTTAATACAAAAGGCACAATGTCGACCTAAGTACAAGAGGTCTGACGCTCTAACTTTCTATGATTTGAACCTCTCCTGTGAGTCCAGTTTTAGATTCCGATGCTTTACTTCAGGTTTACTGTATACCTTGGACCTTCTTATTGACGATGAAACACAGAAATAGCATCCGAATGTAATACAAAAGGCACAATGCCGACTTAAGTACAAGATGACTGACCCTCTAACTTCCTATGATTTGGACCTCTCCTGTGAGTCCAGTTTTAGGTTCCGATGCTTCACTTCAGGTTTACTGTATACCTTGGACCTTCTTATTGACGATGAAACACAGAAATAGCATCCGAATTTAATACAAAAATCACAATGCCGACTTAAGTACAAGATGACTGACCCTCTAACTTCCTATGATTTGTACCTCTCCTGTGAGTCCAGTTTTAGATTCCGATGCTTCACTTCAGGTTTACTGTATCCCTTGGACTTTCTTATTGACGATGTAACACAGAAATTGCATCCAAATTTAAAACAAAAGGCACAATTCCGACTTAAGTACAAGTGGACTGACACTCTAATTTCCTATGATTTGAACCTCTTCTGTGAGTGCAGTTTTAGATTCCGATGCTTCACTTCAGGTTTACTGTATACCTTGGACCTTCTTATTGACGATGAAACACAGAAATTGCATCCGAATTTAATACAAAAGCCACAATGCCGACTTAAGTACAAAAGGACTGACACCCTAACTTTGTATGATTTGAACCTCTCCTGTGAGTCCAGTTTTAGATTCCGATGCTTCACTTCAGGTTTACTGTATACCTTGGACCTTCATATTGACGATGAAATACAGAAATTGCACCCGAATTTAATACAAAAAGCCCAATGCCGACTTAAGTACAAGAGTACTAACACTCTAACTTTCTATGATTTGAACCTCCCCTGTGAGTCCAGTTTTAGATTCCGATGCTTCACTTCAGGTTTACTATATCCCTTGGAACTTCTTATTGACGATGAAACACAGAAATTGCATCCGATTTTAATACAAGAGGCACAATGCCGACTTAAGTAAAAGAGGAATGACACTCTAACTTTCTATGATTTGAACCTCTCCTGTGAGTCCAGTCTTAGATTCCGATGCTTCACTTGAGGTTTACTGTATCCCTTGTACCTTCTTATTGACGATGAATCACAGAAATTGCATCAAAATTTAATACAAAAGGCACAATGCCGACTTAAGTACAAGAGGACTGATACTTTAACTTTCTATAATTTGAACCTCTGCTGTGAGTTCAGTTTTAGATTCCGATGATTCACTTCAGGTTTACTGTATCCCTTGGCCCTTCTTATTGACGTTGAAGCACAGAAATTGCATCCGAATTTAATACAAAAGGCACAATGCCGACTTAAGTACAAGAGTACTAACACTCTAACTTTCTATGATTTGAACCACTCCTGTGAGTCCAGTTTTAGATTCCGATGCTTCACTTCAGGTTTACTGTATACCTTGGACCTTCTTATTGACGATGAAACACAGAAATTGCATCCGAATTTAATACAAAAGGCACAATGCCGACTTAAGTACAAGAGGACTGACACTCTAACTTTCTATGATTTGAACCTCTCCTGTTAGTCCAGTTTTAGATTCCGATGCTTCACTTCAGGTTTACTGTATACCTTGGACATTTTTATTGACGATGAAATACAGAAATTGCATCCGAATTTAATACAAAAGGGACAATGCCGACTTAAGTACAAGATGACTGACCCTCTAACTTTCTATGATTTGAACCTCTCCTGTGCGTCCAGTTTTAGATTCCGATGCTTCACTTCAGGTTTACTGTATCCCTTGGACCTTCTTATTGACGATGTAACACAGAAATTGCATCCGAATTTAATTCAAAAGGCACAATGCCGACTTAAGTACAAGAGGACTGGCACTCTAACTTTCTATGTTGTGAACCTCTCCTGTGAGTGCAGTTTTACATTCCGATGCTTCACTTCAGGTTTACTGTATACCTTGGACCTTCTTATTGACGATGAATAACAGAAATTCCATCCGAATTTAATACAAAAGGCACAATGACGACATAAGTACAAGAGGACTGACACTCTAACTTTCTATGATTTGTACCTCTCCTGTGAGTGCAGTTTTGGTTTCCGATGCTTCACTTCAGGTTTACTGTATACCTTGGACCTTCTTATTGACGATGAAATACAGAAATGGCATCCGAATTTAATACAAAAGGCACAATGCCGACTTAAGTACAAGATGACTGACCCTCTAACTTTCTATGATTTGAACCTCACCTGTGAGTCCAGTTTTAGATTCCGATGCTTCACTTCAGGTTTACTATATCCCTTGGACCTTCTTATTGACGATGAAACACAGAAATTGCATCCGATTTTAATACAAGAGGCACAATGCCGACTTAAGTAAAAGAGGACTGACACTCTAACTTTCTATGATTTGAACCTCTCCTGTGAATCCAGTCTTAGTTTCCGTCGCTTCACTTGAGGTTTACTGTATCCCTTGTACCTTCTTATTGACGATGAAACACAGAAATTGCATCAAAATTTAATACAAAAGGCACAATGCCGACTTAAGTACAAGAGGACTGACACTTTAACTTTCTATAATTTGAACCTCTGCTGTGAGTCCAGTTTTAGATTCCGATGCTTCACTTCAGGTTTACTGTATCCCTTGGCCCTTCTTATTGACGATGAAACACAGAAATTGCATCCGAATTTAATACAAATGCACAATGCCAACTTAAGTTCAAGAGGACTGACGCTCTAACTTTCTATGAATTGAAAATCTCCTGTGGGTCAAATTCAGATTCCGAAGATTTACTTCAGGTTTACCGTATCCCTTGGACCTTCTTGTTGACGATGAAACAAAGAAATTGCATCCGTATTTAATACAAAAGGCACAATGCCGACTTAAGTACAAGAGGACTGACACTTTAACATTCAATGATTTGAACCTCTCCTGTGAGTCCAGTTTTAGATTCCGTTGCTTCACTACAGTTTTACTGTATCCCTTGGGCCTTCTTATTGACGATGAAACACAGAATTTGCATCCGAATTTAATACAAAAGGCACAATGCCGACATAAGTTCAAGAGGACTGACACTCTCACCCCCTATTAATTGAACCACTCCTGTGTGTCCAGTTTTAGATTCCGATGCTTCACTTCAGGTTTACTGTATCTCTTGGAACATCTTATTGACGATGAAACGCAGAAATTGCATCCGAATTTAATACTAAAGGCACAATGCCGACTTAAGTACAAGAGGAATGACACTCTAACTCTCTATGGTATGAACATCTCCTGTGAGTCCAGTTTTAGATTCCGATGCTTCACTTCAGGTTCACTGTATCCCTTGGACCTTCTTATTGACGATGAAACACAGAAATTGCATGCCAATATAATACAAAAGGCACAGTGCCGACTTAAGTACAAGAGGACTGACACTCTAAAATTCTATGATTTAAACCTCTCCTGTGAGTCCAGTTTTAGATTCCGATGCTTCACTTCAGGTTTACTGTATACCTTGGACCTTCTTATTGACGATGAAACACAGAAATAGCATCTGAATTGAATACAAAAGGCACAATGCCGACTTAAGTACAAGATGACTGACCTTCTAACTTTCTATGATTTGAACCTCACCTGTGAGTCCAGTTTTAGATTCCGATGCTTCACTTCAGGTTTACTGTATCCCTTGGACCTTCTTATTGACGATGTAACACAGAAATTGCATCCGATTTTAATACAAAAGGCACAATGCCGACTTAAGTACAAGAGGACTGACACTCTAACTTTCTGTGATTTGAACCTCTCCTGTGAGTGCAGTTTTAGATTCCGATGCTTCACTTCAGGTTTACTGTATACCTTGGACCTTCTTATTGACGATGAAACACAGAAATTGCATCCGAATTTAATACAAAAGGCACAATGACGACATAAGTACAAGAGGACTAACACTCTAACTTTCTATGATTTGAACCTCTCCTGTGAGTCCAGTTTTAGATTCCGATGCTTCACTTCAGGTTTACTGTATACCTTGGACCTTCATATTGACGATGAAACACAGAAATTGCATCCGAATTTAAAACATAAGGCACAATGCCGACTTAAGTACAAGAGGACTGACACTCTAACGTTCTATGATTTGAACCTCTCCTGTGAGTCCAGTTTTAGATTCCGATGCTTCACTTCAGGTTTACTGCATACCTTGGACCTTCTTATTGACGATGAAATACAGAAATAGCATCCGAATTTAATACAAAAGGCACAATGACGACATAAGTACAAGAGGACTGACACTCTAACTTTCTATGATTTGAACCTCTCCTGTGAGTCCAGTTTTAGATTCCGATGCTACACTTCAGGTTTACTGTATACCCTGGACCTTCTTATTGACGATGAAACACAGAAATTGCATCCAAATTTAATACAAAAGGCACAATGCCGACTTAAGTACAAGAGTACAAACACTCAAACTTTCTATGATTTGAACCTCTCCTGTGAGTCCAGTTTTAGATTCCGATGCTTCACTTCAGGTTTACTGTATAGCTTGGACCTTCTTATTGACGATGAAACACAGAAATTGCATCCGAATTTAAAACAAATGGCACAATGCCGACTTAAGTACAAGATGACTGACCCTCTAACTTCCTATGATTTGTACCTCTCCTGTGAGTCCAGTTTTAGATTCCTATGCTTCACTTCAGGTTTACTGTAACCCTTGGACTTTCTTATTGACGATGTAACACAGAAATTGCATCCAAATTTAAAACAAAAGGCACAATGCCGACTTAAGTACAAGAGGACTGACACTCTAATTTCCTATGATTTGAACCTCTTCTGTGAGTGCAGTTTTAGATTCCGACGCTTCACTTCAGGTTTACTGTATACCTTGGACCTTCTTATTGACGATGAAACACAGAAATTGCATCCGAATTTAATACAAAAGCCACAATGCCGACTTAAGTACAAAAGGACTGACACCCTAACTTTGTATGATTTGAACCTCTCCTGTGAGTCCAGTTTTAGATTCCGATGCTTCACTTCAGGTTTACTGTATACCTTGGACCTTCATATTGACGATGAAATACAGAAATTGCACCCGAATTTAATACAAAAAGCCCAATGCCGACTTAAGTACAAGAGTACTAACACTCTAACTTTCTATGATTTGAACCTCCCCTGTGAGTCCAGTTTTAGATTCCGATGCTTCACTTCAGGTTTACTGTATACCTTGGACCTTCTTATTGACGATGAAACACAGAAATTGCATCTGAATTTAAAACAAAAGGCACAATGCCGACTTAAGTACAAGATTACTGACGCACTAACTTTCTATGATTTGAACCTCTCCTGTGAGTCCAGTTTTAGATTCCGATGCTTCACTTCAGGTTTACTGTATACCTTGGACCTTTTTATTGACGATGAAATACAGAAATTGCATCCGAATTTAATACAAAAGGCACAATGCCGACTTAAGTACAAGATGACTGACCCTCTAATTTCCTATGATTTGTACCTCTCCTGTGAGTCCAGTTTTAGATTCCGATGCTTCACTTCAGGTTTACTGTATAGCTTGGACCTTCTTATTGACGATGAAACACAGAAATTGCATCCGAATTTAAAACAAATGGCACAATGCCGACTTAAGTACAAGATGACTGACCCTCTAACTTCCTATGATTTGTACCACTCCTGTGAGTCCAGTTTTAGATTCCGATGCTTCACTTCAGGTTTACTGTATCCCTTGGACATTTCTTATTGACGATGTAACACAGAAATTGCATCCAAATTTAAAACAAAACGCACAATGCCGACTTAAGTACAAGAGGACTGACACTCTAATTTCCTATGATTTGAACCTCTTCTGTGAGTGCAGTTTTAGATTCCGATGCTTCACTTCAGGTTTACTGTATACCTTGGACCTTCTTATTGACGATGAAACACAGAAATTGCATCCGAATTTAATACAAAAGCCACAATGCCGACTTAAGTACAAAAGGACTGACACCCTAACTTTGTATGATTTGAACCTCTCCTGTGAGTCCAGTTTTAGATTCCGATGCTTCACTTCAGGTTTACTGTATACCTTGGACCTTCATATTGACGATGAAATACAGAAATTGCACCCGAATTTAATACAAAAAGCCCAATGCCGACTTAAGTACAAGAGTACTAACACTCTAACTTTCTATGATTTGAACCTCCCCTGTGAGTCCAGTTTTAGATTCCGATGCTTCACTTCAGGTTTACTGTATACCTTGGACCTTCTTATTGACGATGAAACACAGAAATTGCATCCGAATTTAAAACAAAAGGCACAATGCCGACTTAAGTACAAGATTACTGACGCGCTAACTTTCTATGATTTGAACCTCTCCTGTGAGTCCAGTTTTAGATTCCGATGCTTCACTTCAGGTTTACTGTATACCTTGGACCTTTTTATTGACGATGAAATACAGAAATTGCATCCGAATTTAATACAAAAGGCACAATGCCGACTTAAGTACAAGATGACTGACCCTCTAACTTTCTTTGATTTGAACCTCTCCTGTGCGTCCAGTTTTAGATTCCGATGCTTCACTTCAGGTTTACTGTATCCCTTGGACCTTCTTATTGACGATGTAACACAGAAATTGCATCCGAATTTAATACAAAAGGCACAATGCCGATTTAAGTACAAGAGGACTGACACTCTAGCTTTCTATGCTTTGAACCTCTCCTGTGAGTGCAGTTTTAGATTCCGATGCTTCACTTCAGGTTTACTGTATACCTTGGACCTTCTTATTGACGATGAAACACAGAAATTGCATCCGAATTTAATACAAAAGGCACAATAACGACATAAGTTCAAGGATACTGACACTCTAACTTTCTATGATTTGAACCTCTCCTGTGAGTCCAGTTTTAGATTCCGATGCTTCACTTCAGGTTTACTGTATACCTTGGACCTTCTTATTGACGATGAAATACAGAAATAGCATCCGAATTTAATACACAAGGCACAATGCCGACTTAAGTACAAGATGACTGACCCTCTAACTTTCTATGATTTGAACCTCACCTGTGAGTCCAGTTTTAGATTCCGATGCTTCACTTCAGGTTTACTGTATCCCTTGGACCTTCTTATTGACGATGTAACACAGAAATTGCATCCGATTTTAATACAAAAGGCACAATGCCGACTTAAGTACAAGAGGACTGACACTCTAACTTTCTATGATTTGAACCTCAACTGTGAGTGCAGTTTTAGATTCCGATGCTTCACTTCAGGTTTACTGTAAACCTTGGACCTTCTTATTGACGATGAAACACAGAAATTGCATCCGAATTTAATACAAAAGGCACAATAACGACATAAGTACAAGAGGACTGACACTCTAACTTTCTATGATTTGAACCTCTCCTGTGAGTCCAGTTTTAGATTCCGATGCTACACTTCAGGTTTACTGTAAACCTTAAACCTTCTTATTGACGATGAAACACAGAAATTGCATCCGAATTTAATACAAAAGGCACAATGCCGACTTAAGTACAAGATGACTGACCCTCTAACTTCCTATGATTTGAACGTCTCCTGTGAGTCCAGTTTTAGATTCCGATGCTTCACTTCAGGTTTACTGTATACCTTGGACCTTCTTATTGACGATGAATCACAGAAATTGCATCCGAATTTAATACAAAAGGCACAATGACGACATAAGTACAAGAGGACTGACACTCTAACTTTCTATGATTTGTACCTCTCCTGTGAGTGCAGTTTTGGTTTCCGATGCTTCACTTCAGGTTTACTGTATACCTTGGACCTTCTTATTGACGATGAAATACAGAAATGGCATCCGAATTTAATACAAAAGGCACAATGCCGACTTAAGTACAAGATGACTGACCCTCTAACTTTCTATGATTTGAACCTCACCTGTGAGTCCAGTTTTAGATTCCGATGCTTCACTTCAGGTTTACTATATCCCTTGGACCTTCTTATTGACGATGAAACACAGAAATTGCATCCGATTTTAATACAAGAGGCACAATGCCGACTTAAGTAAAAGAGGACTGACACTCTAACTTTCTATGATTTGAACCTCTCCTGTGAATCCAGTCTTAGTTTCCGATGCTTCACTTGAGGTTTACTGTATCCCTTGTACCTTCTTATTGACGATGAAACACAGAAATTGCATCAAAATTTAATACAAAAGGCACAATGCCGACTTAAGTACAAGAGGACTGACACTTTAACTTTCTATAATTTGAACCTCTGCTGTGAGTCCAGTTTTAGATTCCGATGCTTCACTTCAGGTTTACTGTATCCCTTGGCCCTTCTTATTGACGATGAAACACAGAAATTGCATCCGAATTTAATACAAATGCACAATGCCAACTTAAGTTCAAGAGGACTGACACTCTAACTTTCTATGAATTGAAAATCTCCTGTGGGTCAAATTCAGATTCCGAAGATTCACTTCAGGTTTACCGTATCCCTTGGACCTTCTTGTTGACGATGAAACAAAGAAATTGCATCCGAATTTAAAACATAAGGCACAATGCCGACTTAAGTACAAGAGGACTAACACTCTAACTTTCTATGATTTGAACCTCTCCTGTGAGTCCAGTTTTAGATTCCGATGCTTCACTTCAGGTTTACTGTATACCTTGGACCTTCATATTGACGATGAAACACAGAAATTGCATCCGAATTTAAAACATAAGGCACAATGCCGACTTAAGTACAAGAGGACTGACACTCTAACTTTCTGTGATTTGAACCTCTCCTGTGAGTGCAGTTTTAGATTCCGATGCTTCACTTCAGGTTTACTGTATACCTTGGACCTTCTTATTGACGATGAAACACAGAAATTGCATCCGAATTTAATACAAAAGGCACAATGACGACATAAGTACAAGAGGACTAACACTCTAACTTTCTATGATTTGAACCTCTCCTGTGAGTCCAGTTTTACATTCCGATGCTTCACTTCAGGTTTACTGTATACCTTGGACCTTCATATTGACGATGAAACACAGAAATTGCATCCGAATTTAAAACATAAGGCACAATGCCGACTTAAGTACAAGAGGACTGACACTCTAACGTTCTATGATTTGAACCTCTCCTGTGAGTCCAGTTTTAGATTCCGATGCTTCACTTCAGGTTTACTGCATACCTTGGACCTTCTTATTGACGATGAAATACAGAAATAGCATCCGAATTTAATACAAAAGGCACAATGACGACATAAGTACAAGAGGACTGACACTCTAACTTTCTATGATTTGAACCTCTCCTGTGAGTCCAGTTTTAGATTCCGATGCTACACTTCAGGTTTACTGTATACCCTGGACCTTCTTATTGACGATGAAACACAGAAATTGCATCCAAATTTAATACAAAAGGCACAATGCCGACTTAAGTACAAGAGTACAAACACTCAAACTTTCTATGATTTGAACCTCTCCTGTGAGTCCAGTTTTAGATTCCGATGCTTCACTTCAGGTTTACTGTATAGCTTGGACCTTCTTATTGACGATGAAACACAGAAATTGCATCCGAATTTAAAACAAATGGCACAATGCCGACTTAAGTACAAGATGACTGACCCTCTAACTTCCTATGATTTGTACCTCTCCTGTGAGTCCAGTTTTAGATTCCGATGCTTCACTTCAGGTTTACTGTAACCCTTGGACTTTCTTATTGACGATGTAACACAGAAATTGCATCCAAATTTAAAACAAAAGGCACAATGCCGACTTAAGTACAAGAGGACTGACACTCTAATTTCCTATGATTTGAACCTCTTCTGTGAGTGCAGTTTTAGATTCCGATGCTTCACTTCAGGTTTACTGTATACCTTGGACCTTCTTATTGACGATGAAACACAGAAATTGCATCCGAATTTAATACAAAAGCCACAATGCCGACTTAAGTACAAAAGGACTGACACCCTAACTTTGTATGATTTGAACCTCTCCTGTGAGTCCAGTTTTAGATTCCGATGCTTCACTTCAGGTTTACTGTATACCTTGGACCTTCATATTGACGATGAAATACAGAAATTGCACCCGAATTTAATACAAAAAGCCCAATGCCGACTTAAGTACAAGAGTACTAACACTCTAACTTTCTATGATTTGAACCTCCCCTGTGAGTCCAGTTTTAGATTCCGATGCTTCACTTCAGGTTTACTGTATACCTTGGAGCTTCTTATTGACGATGAAACACAAAAATTGCATCTGAATTTAAAACAAAAGGCACAATGCCGACTTAAGTACAAGATTACTGACGCACTAACTTTCTATGATTTGAACCTCTCCTGTGAGTCCAGTTTTAGATTCCGATGCTTCACTTCAGGTTTACTGTATACCTTGGACCTTTTTATTGACGATGAAATACAGAAATTGCATCCGAATTTAATACAAAAGGCACAATGCCGACTTAGGTACAAGATGACTGACCCTCTAATTTCCTATGATTTGTACCTCTCCTGTGAGTCCAGTTTTAGATTCCGATGCTTCACTTCAGGTTTACTGTATAGCTTGGACCTTCTTATTGACGATGAAACACAGAAATTGCATCCGAATTTAAAACAAATGGCACAATGCCGACTTAAGTACAAGATGACTGACCCTCTAACTTCCTATGATTTGTACCTCTCCTGTGAGTCCAGTTTTAGATTCCGATGCTTCACTTCAGGTTTACTGTATCCCTTGGACATTTCTTATTGACGATGTAACACAGAAATTGCATCCAAATTTAAAACAAAACGCACAATGCCGACTTAAGTACAAGAGGACTGACACTCTAATTTCCTATGATTTGAACCTCTTCTGTGAGTGCAGTTTTAGATTCCGATGCTTCACTTCAGGTTTACTGTATACCTTGGACCTTCTTATTGACGATGAAACACAGAAATTGCATCCGAATTTAATACAAAAGCCACAATGCCGACTTAAGTACAAAAGGACTGACACCCTAACTTTGTATGATTTGAACCTCTCCTGTGAGTCCAGTTTTAGATTCCGATGCTTCACTTCAGGTTTACTGTATACCTTGGACCTTCATATTGACGATGAAATACAGAAATTGCACCCGAATTTAATACAAAAAGCCCAATGCCGACTTAAGTACAAGAGTACTAACACTCTAACTTTCTATGATTTGAACCTCCCCTGTGAGTCCAGTTTTAGATTCCGATGCTTCACTTCAGGTTTACTGTATACCTTGGACCTTCTTATTGCCGATGAAACACAGAAATTGCATCCGAATTTAAAACAAAAGGCACAATGCCGACTTAAGTACAAGATTACTGACGCGCTAACTTTCTATGATTTGAACCTCTCCTGTGAGTCCAGTTTTAGATTCCGATGCTTCACTTCAGGTTTACTGTATACCTTGGACCTTTTTATTGACGATGAAATACAGAAATTGCATCCGAATTTAATACAAAAGGCACAATGCCGACTTAAGTACAAGATGACTGACCCTCTAACTTTCTTTGATTTGAACCTCTCCTGTGCGTCCAGTTTTAGATTCCGATGCTTCACTTCAGGTTTACTGTATCCCTTGGACCTTCTTATTGACGATGTAACACAGAAATTGCATCCGAATTTAATACAAAAGGCACAATGCCGATTTAAGTACAAGAGGACTGACACTCTAGCTTTCTATGCTTTGAACCTCTCCTGTGAGTGCAGTTTTAGATTCCGATGCTTCACTTCAGGTTTACTGTATACCTT
The DNA here is from genome assembly GCF_021461395.2 of Schistocerca americana. Classification (NCBI taxonomy): domain Eukaryota; kingdom Metazoa; phylum Arthropoda; class Insecta; order Orthoptera; family Acrididae; genus Schistocerca; species Schistocerca americana. Next base: position 75,790,910 of record NC_060121.1, on the reverse strand, counting down.
GGACCTTCTTATTGACGATGAAACACAGAAATTGCATCCGAATTTAATACAAAAGGCACAATAACGACATAAGTTCAAGGGGACTGACACTCTAACTTTCTATGATTTGAACCTCTCCTGTGAGTCCAGTTTTAGATTCCGATGCTTCACTTCAGGTTTACTGTATACCTTGGACCTTCTTATTGACGATGAAATACAGAAATAGCATCCGAATTTAATACACAAGGCACAATGCCGACTTAAGTACAAGATGACTGACCCTCTAACTTTCTATGATTTGAACCTCACCTGTGAGTCCAGTTTTAGATTCCGATGCTTCACTTCAGGTTTACTGTATCCCTTGGACCTTCTTATTGACGATGTAACACAGAAATTGCATCCGATTTTAATACAAAAGGCACAATGCCGACTTAAGTACAAGAGGACTGACACTCTAACTTTCTATGATTTGAACCTCAACTGTGAGTGCAGTTTTAGATTCCGATGCTTCACTTCAGGTTTACTGTAAACCTTGGACCTTCTTATTGACGATGAAACACAGAAATTGCATCCGAATTTAATACAAAAGGCACAATAACGACATAAGTACAAGAGGACTGACACTCTAACTTTCTATGATTTGAACCTCTCCTGTGAGTCCATTTTTAGATTCCGATGCTACACTTCAGGTTTACTGTAAACCTTAAACCTTCTTATTGACGATGAAACACAGAAATTGCATCCGAATTTAATACAAAAGGCACAATGCCGACTTAAGTACAAGATGACTGACCCTCTAACTTCCTATGATTTGAACGTCTCCTGTGAGTCCAGTTTTAGATTCCGATGCTTCACTTCAGGTTTACTGTATACCTTGGACCTTCTTATTGACGATGAAACACAGAAATAGCATTCGAACTTAATACAAAAGGCACAATGCCGACTTAAGTACAAGATGACTGACCCTCTGACTTCCTATGATTTGAACCTCTCCTGTGAGTCCAGTTTTAGATTCCGATGCTTCACTTCAGGTTTACTGTAACCCTTGGACTTTCTTATTGACGATGTAACACAGAAATTGCATCCGAATTTAAAACAAAAGGCACAATGCCGACTTAAGTACAAGATGACTGACACTCTAATTTTCTATGATTTGAACCTCTTCTGTGAGTGCAGTTTTAGATTCCGATGCTTCACTTCAGGTTTACTGTATACCTTGGACCTTCTTATTGACGATGAAACACAGAAATTTCATCCGAATTTAATACAAAAGCCACAATGCCGACTTAAGTACAAGAGGACTAACACTCTAACTTTCTATGATTTTAACCTCTCCTGTGAGACCAGTTATAGATTCCGATGCTTCAATTCAGGTTTACTGTATCCCTTGGACCTTCGTATTGACGATGAAACACAGAAATAGCATCCGAATTTAATACAAAATGCACAATGCCGATTTAAGTACAAGAGGACTGACCCTCTAACGTTCTATGATTTGAACCTCACCTGTGAGTCCAGTTTTAGATTCCGATGCTTCACTTCAGGTTTACTGTATCCCTTGGACCTTCTTATTGACGATGTAACACAGAAATTGCATCTGATTTTAATACAAAAGGCACAATGCCGACTTATGTACAAGAGGACTGACACTCTAACTTTCTATGATTTGAACCTCTCCTGTGAGTGCAGTTTTAGATTACGATGCTTCACTTCAGGTTTACTGTATACCTTGGACCTTCTTATTGACGATGAAACACAGAAATTGCATCCGAATTTAATACAAAAGGCACAATGACGACATAAGTACAAGAGGACTGACACTCTAACTTTCTATGATTTGAACCTCTCCTGTGAGTCCAGTTTTAGATTCCGATGCTTCACTTCAGGTTTACTGTATACCTTGGACCTTCATATTGACGATGAAACACAGAAATTGCATCCGAATTTAAAACATAAGGCACAATACCGACTTAAGTACAAGAGGACTGACACTCTAACGTTCTATGATTTAAACCTCTCCTGTGAGTCCAGTTTTAGATTCCGATGCTTCACTTCAGGTTTACTGTATACCCTGGACCTTCTTATCGAAGATGAAATACAGAAATAGCATCCGAATTTAATACAAAAGGCATAATGCCGACTTAAGTACAAGATGACTGACCCTCTAACTTTCTATGATTTGAACCTCTCCTGTGAGTCCAGTTTTAGATTCCGATGCTTCACTTCAGGTTTACTGTATACCTTGGACCTTCATATTGACGATGAAACACAGAAATTGCATCCGAATTTAAAACATAAGGCACAATGCCGACTTAAGTACAAGAGGACTGACACTCTAACGTTCTATGATTTGAACCTCTCCTGTGAGTGCAGTTTTAGATTCCGATGCTTCACTTCAGGTTTACTGTATACCTTGGACCTTCTTATTGACGATGAAATACAGAAATAGCATCCGAATTTAATACAAAAGGCATAATGCCGACTTAAGTACAAGAGGACTGACACTCTAACTTTCTATGATTTGAACCTCTCCTGTGAGTGCAGTTTTAGATTCCGATGCTTCACTTCAGGTTTACTGTATACCTTGGACCTTCTTATTGACGATGAAACACAGAAATTGCATCCGAATTTAATACAAAATGCACAATGACGACATAAGTACAAGAGGACTGACACTCTAACTTTCTATGATTTGAACCTCTCCTGTGAGTCCAGTTTTAGATTCCGATGCTACACTTCAGGTTTACTGTATACCCTGGACCTTCTTATTGACGATGAAACACAGAAATTGCATCCAAATTTAATACAAAAGGCACAATGCCGACTTAAGTACAAGAGTACAAACACTCTAACTTTCTATGATTTGAACCTCTCCTGTGAGTCCAGTTTTAGATTCCGATGCTTCACTTCAGGTTAACTGTATACCTTGGACCTTCTTATTGACGATGAAACACAGAAATTGCATCCGAATTTAAAACAAATGGCACAATGCCGACTTAAGTACAAGAGAACTGACACTCTAACTTTCATTGATTTGAACCTCCCCTGTGAGTCCAGTGTTAGATTCCGATGCTACACTTCAGGTTTACTGTCTCCCTTGGACTTTCTTATTGACGATGTAACACAGAAATTGCATCCGAATTTAATACAAAAGGCACAATGCCGACCTAAGTACAAGAGGTCTGACACTCTAACTTTCTATGATTTGAACCTCTCCTGTGATTCCAGTTTTAGATTCGGATGCGTCACTTCAGGTTTACTGTATACCCTGGACCTTCTTATTGACGATGAAACACAGAAATTGCATCCGAATTTAATACAAAAGGCACAATGCCGACCAAAGTACAAGAGGACTGACACTCTAACTTTCTATGGTTTGAACCTCTCCTGTGAGTGCAGTTTTAGATTCCGATGCTTCACTTCAGGTTTACTGTATACCTTGGACCTTCATATTGACGATGAAACACAGAAATTGCATCCGAATTTAATACAAAAGGCACAATGACGACATAAGTACAAGAGGACTGACACTATAACTTTCTATGATTTGAACCTCTCCTGTGAGTCCAGTTTTAAATTCCGATGCTTCACTTCAGGTTTACTGTATACCCTGGACCTTCTTATTGACGATGAAACACAGAAATTGCATCCAAATTTAATACAAAAGGCACTATGCCGACTTAAGTACAAGAGTACAAACACTCTAACTTTCTATGATTTGAACCTCTCCTGTGAGTCCAGTTTTAGATTCCGATGCTTCACTTCAGGTTTACTGTATACCCTGGACCTTCTTATTGACGATGAAACACAGAAATTGCATCCGAATGTAAAACAAAAGGCACAATGCCGACTTAAGTACAAGAGGACTGACACTCTAACTTTCGATGATTTGAACCTCCCCTGTGAGTCCAGTGTTAGATTCCGATGCTTCACTTCAGGTTTACTGTATACCTTGGAGCTTCTTATTGACGATGAAACACAGAAATTGCATCCGAATTCAATACAAAAGGCACAATGCCGACCAAAGTACAAGAGGACTGACACTCTAACTTTCTATGATTTGAACCTCTCCTGTGAGTCCAGTTTTAGATTCCGATGCTTCACTTCAGGTTTACTGTATACCTTGGACCTTCTTCTTGTCTATGAAACACAGAAATTGCATCCGAATTTAATACTAAAGGCACAATGCCGACTTAAGTACAAAAGTACAAACACTCTAACTTTCTATGATATGAACCTCTCCTGTGAGTCCAGTTTTAGATTCCGATGCTTCACTTCAGGTTTTCTGTATACCTCGGACCTTCTTATTGACGATGAAACACAGAAATTGCATCCGAATTTAAAACAAAAGGCACAATGCCGACTTAAGTACAAGAGGACTGACACTCTAACTTTCTATGATTTGAACCTCTCCTGTGAGTCCAGTTTTAGATTCCGATGCATCACTTCAGGTTTACTGTATCATTTGGACCTTCTTATTGACGGTGTAACACAGAAATTGCATCCGAATTTAAAACAAAAGGCACAATGCCGACTTAAGTACAAGATTACTGACACACTAACTTTCTATGATTTGAACCTCTCCTGTGAGTCCAGTTTTAGATTCCAATGCTTTACTTCAGGTTTACTGTATACCTTGGACCTTTTTATTGACGATGAAATACAGAAATTGCATCCGAATTTAATACAAAAGGCACAATGCCGACTTGAGTACAAGATGACTGACCCTCTAACTTTCTATGATTTGAACCTCTACTGTGCGTCCAGTTTTAGATTCCGATGCTTCACTTCAGGTTTACTGTATCCCTTGGACCTTCTTATTGACGATGTAACACAGAAATTGCATCCGAATTTAATACAAAAGGCACAATGCCGATTTAAGTACAAGAGGACTGACACTCAAACTTTCTATGATTTGAACCTCTCCTGTGAGTGCAGTTTTAGATTCCGATGCTTCACTTCAGGTTTACTGTATACCTTGGACCATCTTATTGACGATGAAACACAGAAATTGCATCCGATTTTAATACAAAAGGCACAATAACGACATAAGTACAAGAGGACTGACACTCTTACTTTCTATGATTTGAACCTCTCCTGTGAGTCCAGTTTTAGATTCCGATGCTTCACTTAAGGTTTACTGTATACCTTGGACCTTCATATTGACGATGAAACACAGAAATTGCAACCGAATTTAAAACATAAGGCACAATGCCGACTTAAGTACAAGAGGACTGACACTCTAACGTTCTATGATTTGAACCTCTCCTGTGAGTCCAGTTTTAGATTCCGATGCTACACTTCAGGTTTACTGTATACCTTGGACCTTCTTATTGACGATGAAATACAGAAATAGCATCCGAATTTAATACAAAAATCATAATGCCGACTTAAGTACAAGATGACTGACCCTCTAACTTTCTATGATTTGAACCTCTCCTGTGAGTCCAGTTTTAGATTCCGATGCTTCACTTCAGGTTTACTGTATCCCTTGGACCTTCTTATTGACGATGTAACACAGAAATTGTATCCGAATTTAATACAAAAGGCACAATGCGGACCTAAGTACAAGAGGACTGACACTCTAACTTTCTATGATTTGAACCTCTCCTGTGAGTGCAGTTTTAGATTCCGAAGCTTCACTTCAGGTTTACTGTATACCTTGGACCTTCTTATTGACGATGAAACACAGAAATTGCATCCGAATTTAATACAAAAGGCAAAATGACGACATAAGTACAAGAGGACTGACACTCTAACTTTCTATGATTTGAACCTCTCCTGTGAGTCCAGTTTTAGATTCCGATGCTACACTTCAGGTTTACTGTATACCCTGGACCTTCTTATTGACGATGAAACACAGAAATTGCATCCAAATTTAATACAAAAGGCACAATGCCGACTTAAGTACAAGAGTACAAACACTCTAACTTTCTATGATTTGAACCTCTCCTGTGAGTCCAGTTTTAGATTCCGATGCTTCACTTCAGGTTTACTGTATACCTTGGACCTTCTTATTGACGATGAAACACAGAAATTGCATCCGAATTTAAAACAAATGGCACAATGCCGACTTAAGTACAAGAGAACTGACACTCTAACTTTCATTGATTTGAACCTCCCCTGTGAGTCCAGTGTTAGATTCCGATGCTACACTTCAGGTTTACTATATCCCTTGGACCTTCTTATTGACGATGTAACACAGAAATTGCATCCGAATTTAATACAAAAGGCACAATGCCGACCTAAGTACAAGAGGTCTGACACTCTAACTTTCTATGATTTGAACCTCTCCTGTGAGTCCAGTTTTAGATTCCAATGCTTTACTTCAGGTTTACTGTATACCTTGGACCTTTTTATTGACGATGAAATACAGAAATTGCATCCGAATTTAATACAAAAGGCACAATGCCGACTTGAGTACAAGATGACTGACCCTCTAACTTTCTATGATTTGAACCTCTACTGTGCGTCCAGTTTTAGATTCCGATGCTTCACTTCAGGTTTACTGTATCCCTTGGACCTTCTTATTGACGATGTAACACAGAAATTGCATCCGAATTTAATACAAAAGGCACAATGCCGATTTAAGTACAAGAGGACTGACACTCAAACTTTCTATGATTTGAACCTCTCCTGTGAGTGCAGTTTTAGATTCCGATGCTTCACTTCAGGTTTACTGTATACCTTGGACCATCTTATTGACGATGAAACACAGAAATTGCATCCGATTTTAATACAAAAGGCACAATAACGACATAAGTACAAGAGGACTGACACTCTTACTTTCTATGATTTGAACCTCTCCTGTGAGTCCAGTTTTAGATTCCGATGCTTCACTTAAGGTTTACTGTATACCTTGGACCTTCATATTGACGATGAAACACAGAAATTGCAACCGAATTTAAAACATAAGGCACAATGCCGACTTAAGTACAAGAGGACTGACACTCTAACGTTCTATGATTTGAACCTCTCCTGTGAGTCCAGTTTTAGATTCCGATGCTTCACTTCAGGTTTACTGTATACCTTGGACCTTCTTATTGACGATGAAATACAGAAATAGCATCCGAATTTAATACAAAAATCATAATGCCGACTTAAGTACAAGATGACTGACCCTCTAACTTTCTATGATTTGAACCTCTCCTGTGAGTCCAGTTTTAGATTCCGATGCTTCACTTCAGGTTTACTGTATCCCTTGGACCTTCTTATTGACGATGTAACACAGAAATTGTATCCGAATTTAATACAAAAGGCACAATGCGGACCTAAGTACAAGAGGACTGACACTCTAACTTTCTATGATTTGAACCTCTCCTGTGAGTGCAGTTTTAGATTCCGAAGCTTCACTTCAGGTTTACTGTATACCTTGGACCTTCTTATTGACGATGAAACACAGAAATTGCATCCGAATTTAATACAAAAGGCAAAATGACGACATAAGTACAAGAGGACTGACACTCTAACTTTCTATGATTTGAACCTCTCCTGTGAGTCCAGTTTTAGATTCCGATGCTACACTTCAGGTTTACTGTATACCCTGGACCTTCTTATTGACGATGAAACACAGAAATTGCATCCAAATTTAATACAAAAGGCACAATGCCGACTTAAGTACAAGAGTACAAACACTCTAACTTTCTATGATTTGAACCTCTCCTGTGAGTCCAGTTTTAGATTCCGATGCTTCACTTCAGGTTTACTGTATACCTTGGACCTTCTTATTGACGATGAAACACAGAAATTGCATCCGAATTTAAAACAAATGGCACAATGCCGACTTAAGTACAAGAGAACTGACACTCTAACTTTCATTGATTTGAACCTCCCCTGTGAGTCCAGTGTTAGATTCCGATGCTACACTTCAGGTTTACTATATCCCTTGGACCTTCTTATTGACGATGTAACACAGAAATTGCATCCGAATTTAATACAAAAGGCACAATGCCGACCTAAGTACAAGAGGTCTGACACTCTAACTTTCTATGATTTGAACCTCTCCTGTGAGTCCAGTTTTAGATTCCGATGCTTCACTTCAGGTTTACTGTATTCCTTGGACGTTCTTATTGACGATGAAACACAGAAATTGCATCCGAATTTAATACAAAAGCCACAATGCCGACTTAAGTACAAGAGGACTAACACTCTAACTTTCTATGATTTGAACCTCACCTGTGAGACCAGTTATAGATTCCGATGCTTCAATTCAGGTTTACTGTATCCCTTGGACCTTCGTATTGACGATGAAACACAGAAATAGCATCCGAATTTAATACAAAATGCACAATGCCGATTTAAGTACAAGAGGACTGACCCTCTAACTTTCTATGATTTGAACCTCTCCTGTAAGTGCAGTTTTAGATTCCTATGCTTCACTTCAGGTTTAGTGTATACCTTGGACCTTCTTATTGACGATGAAACACAGAAATTGCATCCGAATTTAATACAAAAGGCACAATAACGACATAAGTACAAGAGGACTGACACTCTAACTTTCTATGATTTGAACCTCTCCTGTGAGTCCAGTTTTAGATTCCGATGCTTCACTTGAGGTTTACTGTATACCTTGGACCTTCTTATTGACGATGAAATACAGAAATAGCATCCGAATTTAACACAAAAGGCACAATGCCGACTTAAGTACAAGATGACGGACCCTCTAACGTTCTATGATTTGAACCTCACCTGTGAGTCCAGTTTTAGATTCCGATGCTTCACTTCAGGTTTACTGTATCCCTTGGACCTTCTTATTGACGATGTAACACAGAAATTGCATCTGATTTTAATACAAAAGGCACAATGCCGACTTAAGTACAAGAGGACTGACACTCTAACTTTCTATGATTTGAACCTCTCCTGTGAGTGCAGTTTTAGATTACGATGCTTCACTTCAGGTTTACTGTATATCTTGGACCTTCTTATTGACGATGAAACACAGAAATTGCATCCGAATTTAATACAAAAGGCACAATGACGACATAAGTACAAGAGGACTGACACTCTAACTTTCTATGATTTGAACCTCTCCTGTGAGTCCAGTTTTAGATTCCGATGCTTCACTTCAGGTTTACTGTATACCTTGGACCTCCATATTGACGATGAAACACAGAAATTGCATCCGAATATAAAACATAATTCACAATGCCGACTTAAGTACAAGAGGACTGACACTCTAACGTTCTATGATTTGAACCTCTCCTGTGAGTCCAGTTTTAGTTTCCGATGCTTCACTTCAGGTTTACTGTATACCTTGGACCTTCTTATCGATGATGAAATACAGAAATAGCATCCGAATTTAATACAAAAGGCATAATGCCGACTTAAGTACAAGATGACTGACCCTCTAACTTTCTATGATTTGAACCTCTCCTGTGAGTCCAGTTTTAGATTCCGATGCTTCACTTCAGGTTTACTGTATCCCTTGGACCTTCTTATTGACGATGTAACGCAGAAATTGCATCCGAATTTAATACAAAAGGCACAATGCGGACCTAAGTACAAGAGGACTGACACTGTAACTTTCTATGATTTGAACCTCTCCTGTGAGTGCAGTTTTAGATTCCGATGCTTCACTTCAGGTTTACTGTATACCTTGGACCTTCTTATTAACGATAAAACACAGAAATTGCATCCGAATTTAATACAAAAGGCACAATGACGACATAAGTACAAGAGGACTGACACTCTAACTTTCTATGATTTGAACCTCTCCTGTGAGTCCAGTTTTAGATTCCGATGCTACACTTCAGGTTTACTGTATACCCTGGACCTTCTTATTGACGATGAAACACAGAAATTGCATCCAAATTTAATACAAAAGGCACAATGCCGACTTAAGTACAAGAGTACAAACACTCTAACTTTCTATGATTTGAACCTCTCCTGTGAGTCCAGTTTTAGATTCCGATGCTTCACTTCAGGTTAACTGTATACCTTGGACCTTCTTATTGACGATGAAACACAGAAATTGCATCCGAATTTAAAACAAATGGCACAATGCCGACTTAAGTACAAGAGAACTGACACTCTAACTTTCATTGATTTGAACCTCCCCTGTGAGTCCAGTGTTAGATTCCGATGCTACACTTCAGGTTTACTGTCTCCCTTGGACCTTCTTATTGACGATGTATCACAGAAATTGCATCCGAATTTAATACAAAAGGCACAATGCCGACCTAAGTACAAGAGGTCTGACACTCTAACTTTCTATGATTTGAACCTCTCCTGTGAGTCCAGTTTTAGATTCGGATGCTTCACTTCAGGTTTACTGTATACCCTGGACCTTCTTATTGACGATGAAACACAGAAATTGCATCCGAATTTAATACAAAAGGCACAATGCCGACCAAAGTACAAGAGGACTGACACTCTAACTTTCTATGGTTTGAACCTCTCCTGTGAGTGCAGTTTTAGATTCCGATGCTTCACTTCAGGTTTACTGTATACCTTGGACCTTCTTATTGACGATGAAACACAGAAATTGCATCCGGATTTAATACAAAAGGCATAATGACGACATAAGTACAAGAGGACTGACACTCTAACTTTCTATGATTTGAACCTCTCCTGTGAGTCCAGTTTTAGATTCCGATGCTTCACTTCAGGTTTACTGTATACCCTGGACCTTCTTATTGACGATGAAACACAGCAATTGCATCCAAATTTAATACAAAAGGCACAATGCCGACTTAAGTACAAGAGTACAAACACTCTAACTTTCTATGATTTGAACCTCTCCTGTGAGTCCAGTTTTAGATTCCGATGCTTCACTTCAGGTTTACTGTATACCTTGGACCTTCTCATTGACGATGAAACACAGAAATTGCATCCGAATGTAAAACAAAAGGCACAATGCCGACTTAAGTACAAGAGGACTGACACTCTAAGTTTCGATGATTTGAACCTCCCCTTTGAGTCCAGTGTTAGATTCCGATGCTTCACTTCAGGTTTACTGTATACCTTGGACCTTCTTATTGACGATGAAACACAGAAATTGCATCCGAATTTAATACAAAAGGCACAATGCCGACCAAAGTACAAGAGGACTGACACTCTAACTTTCTATGATTTGAACGTCTCCTGTGAGTCCAGTTTTAGATTCCGATGCTTCACTTCAGGTTTACTGTATCCCTTGGTCCTTCTTCTTGTCTATGAAACACAGAAATTGCATCCGAATTTAATACTAAAGGCACAATGCCGACTTAAGTACAAAAGTACAAACACTCTAACTTTCTATGATATGAACCTCACCTGTGAGTCCAGTTTTAGATTCCGATGCTTCACTTCAGGTTTTCTGTATACCTCGGACCTTCTTATTGACGATGAAACACAGAAATTGCATCCGAATTTGAAACAAAAGGCACAATGCCGACTTAAGTACAAGAGGACTGACACGCTAACTTTCTATGATTTGAACCTCTCCTGTGAGTCCAGTTTTAGATTCCGATGCATCACTTCAGGTTTACTGTATCCCTTGGACCTTCTTATTGACGGTGTAATTCAGAAATTGCATCCGAATTTAAAACAAAAGGCACAATGCCGACTTAAGTACAAGATTACTGACACACTAACTTTCTATGATTTGAACCTCTCCTGTGAGTCCAGTTTTAGATTCCGATGCTTCACTTCAGGTTTACTGTATACCTTGGACCTTCTTATTGACGATGAAATACAGAAATAGCATCCGAATTTAATACAAAAAGCACAATAACGACATACGTACAAGAGGACTGACACTCTAACTTTCTATGATTTGAACCTCTCCTGTGAGTCCAGTTTTACATTCCGATGCTTCACTTCAGGTTTACTGTGTACCTTGGACCTTCATATTGACGATGAAACACAGAAATTGCATCCGAATTTAAAACATAAGGCACAATGCCGACTTAAGTACAAGAGGACTGACACTCTAACGTTCTATGATTTGAACCTCTCCTGTGAGTCCAGTTTTAGATTCCGATGCTTCACTTCAGGTTTACTGTATACCTTGGACCTTCTTATTGACGATGAAATACAGAAATAGCATCCGAATTTAATACAAAAGGCATAATGCCGACTTAAGTACAAGATGACTGACCCTCTAACTTTCTATGATTTGAACCTCTCCTGTGAGTCCAGTTTTAGATTCCGATGCTTCACTTCAGGTTTACTGTATCCCTTGGACCTTCTTATTGACGATGTAACACAGAAATTGCATCCGAATTTCATACAAAAGGCACAATGCGGACCTAAGTACAAGAGGACTGACACTCTAACTTTCTATGATTTGAACCTCTCCAGTGAGTGCAGTTTTAGATTCCGAAGCTTCACTTCAGGTTTACTGTATACCTTGGACCTTCTTATTGACGATGAAACACAGAAATTGCATCCGAATTTAATACAAAAGGCAAAATGACGACATAAGTACAAGAGGACTGACACTCTAACTTTCTATGATTTGAACCTCTCCTGTGAGTCCAGTTTTAGATTCCGATGCTACACTTCAGGTTTACTGTTTACCCTGGACCTTCTTATTGACGATGAAACACAGAAATTGCATCAAAATTTAATACAAAAGGCACAATGCCGACTTAAGTACAAGAGTACAAACACTCTAATTTTCTATGATTTGAACCTCTCCTGTGAATCCAGTTTTAGATTCCGATGCTTCACTTCAGGTTTACTGTATACCTTGGACCTTCTTATTGACGATGAAACACAGAAATTGCATCCGAATTTAAAACAAATGGCACAATGCCGACTTAAGTACAAGAGAACTGACACTCTAACTTTCATTGATTTGAACCTCCCCTGTGAGTCCAGTGTTAGATTCCGATGCTACACTTCAGGTTTACTGTATCCCTTGGACCTTCTTATTGACGATGTAACACAGAAATTGCATCCGAATTTAATACAAAAGGCACAATGCTGACCTAAGTACAAGAGGTCTGACACTCTAACTTTCTATGATTTGAACCTCTCCTGTGAGTCCAGTTTTAGATTCCGATGCTTCACTTCAGGTTTACTGTATACCCTGGACCTTCTTATTGACGATGAAACACAGAAATTGCATCCGAATTTAATACAAAAGGCACAATGCCGACCTAAGTACAAGACGACTGACACTCTAACTTTCTATGATTTGAACCTCTCCTGTGAGTGCAGTTTTAGATTCCGATGCTTCACTTCAGGTTTACTATATACCTTGGACCTTCTTATTGACGATGAAACACAGAAATTGCATCCGAATGTAAAACAAAAAGCACAATGCCGACTTAAGTACAAGAGGACTGACACTCTAACTTTCGATGATTTGAACCTCCCCTGTGAGTCCAGTGTTAGATTCCGATGCTACACTTCAGGTGTACTGTAATCCAAGGACCTTCCTATTGACGATAAAACACAGAAATTGCATCCGAATTTAATACAAAATTCACAATGATGATTTAAGTACAATAGGAATGACACTCAAACTTTCTGTGATTTGAACCTCTCCTGTGAGTCCAGTTTTACATTCCGCTGCTTCACTTCAGGTTTACTGTATACCTTGGACCTTCTTATTAACGATGAAACACAGAAATTGCATCCGAATTTAATACAAAAGGCACAATGCCGATTAAAGTACAAGAGTACTAACACTCTAACTTTCTATGATTTGAACCACTCCTGTGAGTGCAGTTTTAGATTCCGATGCTTCACTTCATGTTTACTGTATACCTTGGACCTTCATATTGACGATGAAACACAGAAATACCATTCGAATTTAATACAAAAGGCACAATGCGAATTAAGTACAAGATGACTGACCCTCTAACTTTCTATGATTTGAACCTCTCCTGTGAGTCCAGTTTTAGATTCCGATGCTTCACTTCAGGTTTACTGTATACCTTGGACCTTCTTATTGACGATGAAGCACAGAAATTGTATCGGAATTAAATTCAAAAGGCACAATGCCGACTTAAGTACAAGAGGACTGACACTCTAACTTTCTATGATTTGAACCTCTCCTGTGAGTCCAGTTTTAGATTCCGATGCTTCACTTCAGGTTTACAGTATACCTTGGACCTTCTTATTGACGATGAAACACGGAAATTGCATCCGAATTAAATACAAAAGGCACAATGCCGACTTAAGTACAAGATGACAAACCCTCTAACTTTCTATGATTTGAACCTCTCCTGTGAGTCCAGTTTTAGATTCCGATGCTTCACTTCAGGTTTACTGTATACCTTGGACCTTCTTATTGACGATGTAACACAGAAATTGCATCCGAATTTAATACAAAAGGCACAATGCCGACTTAAGTACAAGAGGACTGACACTCTAATTTTCTATGATTTGAACCTCCTCTGTGAGTGCAGTTTTAGATTCCGATGCTTCACTTCAGGTTTAATGTATACCTTGGACCTTCTTATTGACGATGAAACACAGAAATTGCATCCGAATTTAATACAAAAGGCACAATGACGACATAAGTACAAGAGGACTGACACTCTAGCTTTCTATGATTTGAACCTCTCCTGTGAGTCCAGTGTTATATTCCGATGCTTCACTTCAGGTTTACTGTATACCTTGGACCTTCTTATTGACGATGAAATACAGAAATAGCATCCGAATTTAATACAAAAGACACAATGCCGACTTAAGTACAAGATGACTGACCATCTAACTTTCTATGATTTGAACCTCACCTGTGAGTCCAGTTTTAGATTCCGATGCTTCACTTCAGGTTTACTGTATCCCTTGGACCTTCTTATTGACGATGTAACACAGAAATTGCATCCGATTTTAATACAAAAGGCACAATGCCGACTTAAGTACAAGAGGACTGACACTCTAACTTTCTATGATTTGAACCTCTCCTGTGAGTGCAGTTTTAGATTCCGATGCTTCACTTCAGGTTTACTGTATACCTTGGACCTTCTTATTGACGATGAAACACAGAAATTGCATCCGAATTTAATACAAAAGGCACAATGACGACATAAGTACAAGAGGACTGACACTCTAACTTTCTATGATTTGAACCTCTCCTGTGAGTCCAGTTTTAGATTCCGATGCTTCTCTTCAGGTTTACTGTATACCTTGGACCTTCATATTGACGATGAAACACAGAAATTGCATCCGAATTTAAAACATAAGGCACAATGCCGACTTAAGTACAAGAGGACTGACACTCTAACGTTCTATGATTAGAACCTCTCCTGTGAGTCCAGTTTTAGATTCCGATGCTTCACTTCAGGTTTACTGTATACCTTGGACCTTCTTATTGACGATGAAATACAGAAATAGCATCCGAATTTAATACAAAAGGCATAATGCCGACTTAAGTACAAGATGACTGACCCTCTAACTTTCTATGATTTGAACCTTTCCTGTGAGTCCAGTTTTAGATTCCGATGCTTCACTTCAGGTTTACTGTATCCCTTGGACCTTCTTATTGACGATGTAACACAGAAATTGCATCCGAATTTAATACAAAAGGCACAATGTCGACCTAAGTACAAGAGGACTGACACTCTAACTTTCTATGATTTGAACCTCTCTTGTGAGTGCAGTTTTAGATTCCGATGCTTCACTTCAGGTTTACTGTATACCTTGGACCTTCTTATTGACGATGAAACACAGATATTGCATCCGAATTTAACACAAAAGGCACAATGACGACATAAGTACAAGAGGACTGACACTCTAACTTTCTATGATTTGAACCTCTCCAGTGAGTCCAGTTTTAGATTCCGATGCTTCACTTCAGGTTTACTGTATACCCTGGACCTTCTTATTGACGATGAGACACAGAAATTGCATCCAAATTTAATACAAAATTCACAATGCCGACTTAAGTACAAGAGTACAAACACTCTAACTTTCTATGATTTGAACCTCTCCTGTGAGTCCGGTTTTAGATTCCGATGCTTCACTTCAGTTTTACTGTATACCTTGGACCTTCTTATTGACGATGAAACACAGAAATTGCATCCGAATGTAAAACAAATGGCACAATGCCGACTTAAGTACAAGAGGACTGACACTCTAACTTTCGATGATTTGAACCTCCCCTGTGGGTCCAGTGTTAGATTCCGATGCTACACTTCAGGTTTACTGTAATCCTAGGACCTTCCTATTGACGATAAAACACAGAAATTGTATCCGAATTTAATACAAAAGGCACAATGATGACTTAAGTACAATGGGAATGACACTCAAACTTTCTGTGATTTGAACTTCTCTTGTGAGTCCAGTTTTAGATTCCGATGCTTCACTTCAGGTTTACTGTATCCCTTGGACCTTCTTCTTGACTATGAAACACAGAAATTGCATCCGAATTTAATACAAAAGGCACATTGCCGACTTAAGTACAAGATGACTGACCCTCTAACTTTCTATGATTTGAACCTCTCCTGTGGATCCAGTTTTAGATTCCGATGCTTCACTTCAGGTTTACTGTATCCCTTGGACCTTCTTATTGACGATGAAACATAGAAATAGCATCCGAATTTAATACAAAAGGCACAATGCCGACTTATGTGCAAGATGACTGACCCTCTAACTTTCTATGATTTGAACCTCTCCTGTGAGTCCAGTTTTAGATTCCGATGCTTCACTTCAGGTTTACTGTATACCTTGGACCTTCTTATTGACGATGAAACACAGAAATAGCATCCGAATTTAATAGAAAATGCACAATGCGGACTTAAGTACAAGTTGACTGACCCTCTAACTTTCTATGATATGAACCTCTCCTGTGAGTCCAGTTTTAGATTCCGATGCTTCACTTCAGGTTTACTGTATCCCTTGGACCTTCTTATAGACGATGTAACACAGAAATTGCATCCGAATTTAAAACAAAAGGCACAATGCCGACTTAAGTACAAGAGGACTGACACTCTAACTTTCTATGATTTGAACCTCTCCTGTGAGTCCAGTTTTAGATTCCGATGCTTCACTTCAGGTTTACTGTATACCTTGGACCTTCTTATTGACGATGAAACACAGAAATAGCATCCGAATTTAATAGAAAAGGCACAATGCCGACTTAGGTACAAGTTGACTGACCCTCTAACTTTCTATGATTTGAACCTCTCCTGTGAGTCCAGTTTTAGATTCCGATGCTTCACTTCAGGTTTACTGTATCCCTTGGACCTTCTTATTGACGATGTAACACAGAAATTGCATCCGAATTTAATACAAAAGGCACAATGCCGACTTAAGTACAAGAGGTATTACACTCTAACTTTCTATGATTTGAACCTCTCCTGTGAGTCCAGTGTTAGATTCCGATGCTACACTTCAGCTTTACTGTAATCCTAGGACCTTCTTATTGACGATCAAACACAGTAATTGCATCCGAATTTAATACAAAAGGCACAATGCCGACTTAAGTACAAGAGGACTGACACTCTAACTTTCTGTGATTTGAACCTCTCTTGTGAGTCCAGTTTTACATTCCGCTGCTTCACTCCAGGTTTACTGTATACCTTGGACCTTCTTATTGACGATGAAACACAGGAATAGCATCCGAATTTAATACAAAAGGCACAATGCCGACTTAAGTACAAGATGACTGACCCTCTAACTTTCAATGATTTGAATCTCTCCTGTGAGTCCAGTTTTAGATTCCGATGCTTCTCTTCAGGTTTACAGTATCCCTTGGCCCTTCTTATTGACGATGTAACACAGAAATTGCATCCGAATTTAATACAAAAGCACAATGCCGACTTAAGTACAAGAGGACTGACACTCTAATTTTCTATGATTTGAACCTCTTCTGTGAGTGCAGTTTTAGATTCCGATGCTTCACTTCAGGTTTACTGTATACCTTGGACCTTCTTATTGTCGATGAAACACAGAAATTGCATCCGAATTTAATACAAAAGGCACAAGCCAGCTTAAGTACAAGAGAACTGACACTCTAACTTTCGATGATTTGAACGTCCCCTGTGAATCCAGTGTTAGATTCCGATGCTACACTTCAGGTTTACTGTAATCCTAGGACCTTCTTATTGACGATGAAACACAGAAATTGCATCCGAATTTAATACAAAAGGCACAATGCCGAATTAAGTACAAGAGTACTAACACTCTAACTTTCTATGATTTGAACCTCTCCTGTGAGTCCAGTTTTAGATTCCGATGCTTCACTTCAGGTTTACTGTATCCCTTGGACCTTCTTATTGACGATGTATCACAGAAATTGCATCCGAATTTAATACAAAAGGCACAATGCCGACTTAAGTACAAGAGGGCTTACACTCTTACTTTCTATGATTTGAACCTCTCCTGTGAGTCCAGTGTTAGATTCCGATGCTACACTTCAGCTTTACTGTAATCCTAGGACCTTCTTATTGACGATCAAACACAGAAATTGCATCCGAATTTAATACAAAAGGCACAATGCCGACTTAAGTACAAGAGGACTGACACTCTAACTTTCTGTGATTTGAACCTCTCTTGTGAGTCCAGTTTTACATTCCGCTGCTTCACTTCAGGTTTACTGTATACCTTGGACCTTCTTATTGACGATGAAACACAGAAATTGCATCCGAATTTAATACAAAAGGCACAATGCCGACTTAAGTTCAAGAGTACTAACACTCTAACTTTCTATGATTTGAACCTCTCCTGTGAGTGCAGTTTTAGATTCCGATGCTTCACTTCATGTTTACTGTATACCTTGGACCTTCTTATTGACGATGAAGCGCAGAAATTGTATCGGAATTAAATTCAAAAGGCACAATGCCGACTTAAGTACAAGAGGACTGACACTCTAACTTTCAATGATTTGAACCTCTCCTGTGAGTCCAGTTTTAGATTCCGATGCTTCACTTCAGGTTTACAGTATCGTTGGACCTTCTTATTGACGATGTAACACAGAAATTGCATCCGAATTTAATACAAAAGGCACAATGCCGACTTAGGTACAAGAGGACTGACACTCTAATTTTCTATGATTTGAACCTCTTCTGTGAGTGCAGTTTTAGATTCCGATGCTTCACTTCAGGTTTAATGTATACCTTGGACCTTCTTATTGACGATGAAACACAGAAATTGCATCGGAATTTAATACAAAAGGCACAATGACGACATAAGTTCAAGAGGTCTGACACTCTAACTTTCTATTATTTGAACCTCTCCTGTGAGTGCAGTTTTAGATTCCGATGCTTCACTTCAGGTTTACTGTAATCCTAGGACCCTCTTATTGACGATCAAACACAGAAATTGCATCCGCATTTAATACAAAAGGCACAATGCCGACTTAAATACAAGAGGACTGACACTCTAACTTTCTGTGATTTGACCTCTCTTGTGAGTCCAGTTTTACATTCCGCTGCTTCACTTCAGGTTTACTGTGTACCTTGGACCTTCTTATTGACGATGAAACACAGAAATTGCATCCGAATTTAATACATAAGGCACAATGCCGACTTAAGTACAAGAGTACTAACACTCTAACTTTCTATGATTTGGACCTCTCCTGTGAGCCCAGTTTTAGATTCCGATGCTTCACTTCAGGTTTACTGTATACCTTGGACCTTCTTATTGACGATGAAAGACAGAAATAGCATTCGAATTTAATACAAAAGGCACAATGCTAACTTAAGTAAAAGATGACTGACCCTCTAACTTTCTATGACTTAAACCTCTCCTGTGAGTCCAGTTTTAGATTCCGATGCTTCACTTAAGGTTTACTGTATACCTTGGACCTTCTTATTGACGATGAAACACAGAAATTGCGTCCGAATTTAAAACAAAATGCACAATGCCGACTTAAGTACAAGAGGACTGACACTCTAACTTTCTATGATTTGAACCTCTCCTGTGAGTCCAGTTTTAGATTCCGATGCTTCACTTCAGGTTTACTGTATACCTTGAACCTTCTTATTGACGATGAAACACAGGAATAGCATCTGAATTTGATACAAAAGGCACAATGCCGACTTAAGTACAAGATGACTGACCCTCTAACTTTCAATGATTTGAATCTCTCCTGTGAGTCCAGTTTTAGATTCCGATGCTTCACTTCAGGTTTACAGTATCCCTTGGACCTTCTTATTGACGATGTAACACAGAAATTGCATCCGAATTTAATACAAAAGCACAATGCCGACTTAAGTACAAGAGGACTGACACTCTAATTTTCTATGATTTGAACCTCTTCTGTGAGTGCAGTTTTAGATTCCGATGCTTCACTTCAGGTTTACTGTATACCTTGGACCTTCTTATTGACGATGAAACACAGAAATTGCATCCGAATTTAATACAAAAGGCACAAGCCAGCTTAAGTACAAGAGAACTGACACTCTAACTTTCGATGATTTGAACGACCCCTGTGAGTCCAGTGTTAGATTCCGATGCTACATTTCAGGTTTACTGTAATCCTAGGACCTTCTTATTGACGATGAAACACAGAAATTGCATCCGAATTTAATACAAAAGGCACAATGCCGAATGAAGTACAAGAGTACTAACACTCTAACTTTCTATGATTTGAACCTCTCCTGTGAGTCCAGTTTTAGATTCCGATGCTTCACTTCAGGTTTACTGTATACCTTGGACCTTCTTATTGACGATGAAACACAGAAATTGCATTCCAATTTAAAACAAAAGGCACAATGCCGACTTAAGTACAAGAGGACTGACACTCTAACTTTCTATGATTTGAACCTCTCCTGTGAGTCCAGTTTTAGATTCCGATGCTTCACTTCAGGTTTACTGTATACCTTGGACCTTCTTATTGACGATGAAACACAGAAATTGCATTCGAATTTAAAACAAAAGGCACAATGCCGACTTAAGTACAAGAGGACTGACACTCTAACTTTCTATGATTTGAACCTCTCCTGTGAATCCAGTTTTAGATTCCGATGCTTCACTTCAGGTTTACTGTATCCCTTGGACCTTCTTCTTGACTATGAAATACAGAAATTGCATCCGAATTTAATACTAAAGGCACAATGCCGACTTAAGTACAAGAGGACTGACACTCTAATTTTCTATGATTTGAACCTCTCCTGTGAGTCCAGTTTTAGATTCCGATGCTTCACTTCAGGCTTACTGTATACCTTGGACCTTCTTGTTGACGATGAAATACAGAAATAGCATCCGAATTTATTGGAAAAGGCACAGTGCCGACTTAAGTACAAGATGACTGACGCTGTAACTTTCTGTAATTTGAACCTCTTCTGTGAGTGCAGTTTTAGATTCCGATGCTTCACTTCAGGTTTACTGTATACCTTGGACCTTCTTATTGACGATGAAACACAGAAATTGCATCCGAATTTAATACAAAAGCACAATGCCGACATAAGTACAAGAGGACTGACACTCTAACTTTCTATGATGTGAACCTCTCCTGTGTGTGCAGTTTTAGATTCCGATGCTTCACTTCAGGTTTACTGTATACCTTGTACCTTCTTATTGACGATGAAACACAGAAATTGCATCCGAATTTAATACAAAAGGCACAATGCCGACTTAAGTACAAGAGGACTAACACTCCAACTTTCTATGATTTTAACCTCTCCTGTGAGACCAGTTATAGATTCCGATGCTTCACTTCAGGTTTACTGTATCCCTTGGACCTTCGTATTGACGATGAAACACAGAAATTACATCCGAATTTAATACAAAAGGCACAATTTCGACTTAAGTACAAGAGGTCTAACACTCTAACTTTGTATGATTTGAAACTCTCCTGTGAGTCCAGTTTTAGATTCCGATGCTTCAATTCAGGTTTACTGTTTGCCTTGACCTTCATATTGACGATGAGATACAGAAATTGCATCCGAATTTAATACAAAAGGCACAAGCCGGCTTAAGTACAAGAGAACTGACACTCTAACTTTCGATGATTTGAACGTCCCCTGTGAGTCCAGTGTTAGGTTCCGATGCTACACTTCAGGTTTACTGTAATCCTAGGACCTTCTTATTGACGATGAAACACAGAAATTGCATCCGAATTTAATACAAAAGGCACAATGCCGAATTAAGTACAAGAGTACTAACACTCTAACTTTCTATGATTTGAACCTCTCCTGTGAGTCCAGTTTTAGATTCCGATGCTTCACTTCAGGTTTACTGTATACCTTGGACCTTCTTATTGACGATGAAACACAGAAATTGCATCCGAATTTAAAACAAAAGGCACAATGCCGACTTAAGTACAAGAGGACTGACACTCTAACTTTCTATGATTTGAACCTCTCCTGTGAATCCAGTTTTAGATTCCGATGCTTCACTTCAGGTTTACTGTATCCCTTGGACCTTCTTATTGACGATGTAACACAGAAATTGCATCCGAAATTAATACAAAAGGCACAATGCCGACTTAAGTACAAGAGGAATGACACTCTAACTTTCGATGATTTGAACCTCCCCTGCGAGTCCAGTGTTAGATTCCGATGCTACACTTCAGTTTTACTGTAATCCTAGGACCTTCTAATTGACGATGAAACACAGAAATTGCATCCGAATTTAATACAAAAGGCTCAATGACGACATAAGTACAAGAGAACTGACACTCTAACTTTCTATGATTTGAACCTCTCCTGTGAGTGCAGTTTTAGATTCCGATGCTTCACTTCAGGTTTTATGTAATGCTAGGACCTTCTTCTTGACTATGAAACACAGAAATTGCATCCGAATTTAATACTAAAGGCACAATGCCGACTTAAGTACAAGAGGACAGACACTCTAACTTTCGACGATTTGAACCTCTCCTGTGAGTCCAGTTTTAGATTCCGATGCTACACTTCAGGTTTTATGTAATGCTAGGACCTTATTATTGACGATGAAACACAGAAATTGCATCCGAATTTAATACAAAAGGCACAATGTCGCCTTAAGTACAAGAGGACTGACACTCTAACTTTCTGTGGTTTGAACCTCTCCTGTGGGTCCAGTTTTAGATTCCGATGCTTCACTTCAGGTTTACTGTATACCTTGGACATTTTTATTGACGATGAAACACAGAAATAGCATCCGAATTTAATACAAAAGGCACAATGCCGACTTAAGTACAAGAGGACTGGCACTCTAACTTTCTGTGATTTGAACCTCTCCTGTGAGTCCAGTCTTAGATTCCGATGCTTCACTTCAGGTTTACTGTATACCTTGGACCTTCTTATTGACGATGTAACACAGAAATTGCATCCGAATTTAAAACAAAAGGCACAATGCCGACTTAAGTACAAGAGGACTGACACTCTAACATTCGATGATTTGAACCTCCCCTGTGAGTCCAGTGTTAGATTCCAATGCTACACTTCAGTTTTACTGTAGTCCTAGGACCTTCTTATTGACGATGAAACACAGAAATTTCATCCGTATTAAATAAAAAAGGCACAATGATGACTTAAATACAATAGGACTGACACTCTAACTTTCTGTGATTTGAACCTCTCCTGTGAGTCCAGTTTTAGATTCCGATGCTTCACTTCAGGTTAACTGTATCCCTTGGACCTTCTTCTTGACTATGAAACACAGAAATTGCATCCGAATTTAATACTAAAGGCAAAATGCCGACTTAAGTACAAGAGTACTAACACTCTAACTTTCTATGATTTGAACCTCTCCTGTGAGTCCAGTTTTAGATTCCGATGCTTCACTTCAGGTATACTGTATACCTTGGACCTTCTTATTGACGATGAAACACAGAAATAGCATCCGAATTTAATACAAAAGGCACAATGCCGACTTAAGTACAAGATGACTGATCCTCTAACTTTCTATCATTTGAACCTCTCCTGTGAGTCCAGTTTTAGATTCCGATGCTTCAATTCAGGTTTACTGTATCCCTTGGACCTTCTTATTGACGATGAAACACAGAAATTGCATCCGAATTTAAAACAAAAGGCACAATGCCGACTCAAGTACAAGAGGACTGACACTCTAATTTTCTATGATTTGAACCTCTCCTGTGAGTCCAGTTTTAGATTCCGATGCTTCACTTCAGGGTTACTGTATACCTTGGACCTTCTTATTGACGATGAAATACAGAAATAGCATCCGAATTTATTGGAAAAGGCACAGTGCCGACTTAAGTACAAGATGACTGACGCTGTAACTTTCTGTAATTTGAACCTCTTCTGTGAGTGCAGTTTTAGATTCCGATGCTTCACTTCAGGATTACTGTATACCTTGGACCTTCTTATTGACGATGAAACACAGAAATTGCATCCGAATTTAATACAAAAGGCACAATGACGACATAAGTGCAAGAGGTCTGACACTCTAATTTTCTATGATTTGAACCTCTCCTGTGAGTGCAGTTTTAGATTCCGATGCTTCACTTCAGGTTTACTGTATACCTTGGACCTTATTATTGACGATGAAGCGCAGAAATTGTATCGGAATTAAATTGAAAAGGCACAATGCCGACTTAAGTACAAGAGGACTGACACTCTAACTTTCAATGATTTGAACCTCTCCTGTGAGTCCAGTTTTACATTCCGATGCTTCACTTCAGGTTTACAGTATACCTTGGACCTTCTTATTGACGATGTAACACAGAAATTGCATCCGAATTTAATACAAAAGGCACAATGCCGACTTAAGTACAAGATGACTGACCCCCTAACTTTCTATGATTTGAACCTCTCCTGTGAGTCCAGTTTTAGATTCCGATGCTTCAATTCAGGTTTACTGTATCCCTTGGACCTTCTTATTGACGATGAAACACAGAAATTGCATCCGAATTTAAAACAAAAGGCACAATGCCGACTTAAGTACAAGAGGACTGACACTCTAACTTTCTATGATTTGAACCTCTCCTGTGAATCCAGTTTTAGATTCCGATGCTTCACTTCAGGTTTACTGTATCCCTTGGACCTTCTTCTTGACTATGAAATACAGAAATTGCATCCGAATTTAATACTAAAGGCACAATGCCGACTTAAGTACAAGAGGACTGACACTCTAATTTTCTATGATTTGAACCTCTCCTGTGAGTCCAGTTTTAGATTCCGATGCTTCACTTCAGGCTTACTGTATACCTTGGACCTTCTTGTTGACGATGAAATACAGAAATAGCATCCGAATTTATTGGAAAAGGCACAGTGCCGACTTAAGTACAAGATGACTGACGCTGTAACTTTCTGTAATTTGAACCTCTTCTGTGAGTGCAGTTTTAGATTCCGATGCTTCACTTCAGGTTTACTGTATACCTTGGACCTTCTTATTGACGATGAAACACAGAAATTGCATCCGAATTTAATACAAAAGCACAATGCCGACATAAGTACAAGAGGACTGACACTCTAACTTTCTATGATGTGAACCTCTCCTGTGTGTGCAGTTTTAGATTCCGATGCTTCACTTCAGGTTTACTGTATACCTTGTACCTTCTTATTGACGATGAAACACAGAAATTGCATCCGAATTTAATACAAAAGGCACAATGCCGACTTAAGTACAAGAGGACTAACACTCCAACTTTCTATGATTTTAACCTCTCCTGTGAGACCAGTTATAGATTCCGATGCTTCACTTCAGGTTTACTGTATCCCTTGGACCTTCGTATTGACGATGAAACACAGAAATTACATCCGAATTTAATACAAAAGGCACAATTTCGACTTAAGTACAAGAGGTCTAACACTCTAACTTTGTATGATTTGAAACTCTCCTGTGAGTCCAGTTTTAGATTCCGATGCTTCAATTCAGGTTTACTGTTTGCCTTGACCTTCATATTGACGATGAGATACAGAAATTGCATCCGAATTTAATACAAAAGGCACAAGCCGGCTTAAGTACAAGAGAACTGACACTCTAACTTTCGATGATTTGAACGTCCCCTGTGAGTCCAGTGTTAGGTTCCGATGCTACACTTCAGGTTTACTGTAATCCTAGGACCTTCTTATTGACGATGAAACACAGAAATTGCATCCGAATTTAATACAAAAGGCACAATGCCGAATTAAGTACAAGAGTACTAACACTCTAACTTTCTATGATTTGAACCTCTCCTGTGAGTCCAGTTTTAGATTCCGATGCTTCACTTCAGGTTTACTGTATACCTTGGACCTTCTTATTGACGATGAAACACAGAAATTGCATCCGAATTTAAAACAAAAGGCACAATGCCGACTTAAGTACAAGAGGACTGACACTCTAACTTTCTATGATTTGAACCTCTCCTGTGAATCCAGTTTTAGATTCCGATGCTTCACTTCAGGTTTACTGTATCCCTTGGACCTTCTTATTGACGATGTAACACAGAAATTGCATCCGAAATTAATACAAAAGGCACAATGCCGACTTAAGTACAAGAGGATTGACACTCTAACTTTCGATAATTTGAACCTCCCCTGCGAGTCCAGTGTTAGATTCCGATGCTACACTTCAGTTTTACTGTAATCCTAGGACCTTCTAATTGACGATGAAACACAGAAATTGCATCCGAATTTAATACAAAAGGCTCAATGACGACATAAGTACAAGAGAACTGACACTCTAACTTTCTATGATTTGAACCTCTCCTGTGAGTGCAGTTTTAGATTCCGATGCTTCACTTCAGGTTTTATGTAATGCTAGGACCTTCTTCTTGACTATGAAACACAGAAATTGCATCCGAATTTAATACTAAAGGCACAATGCCGACTTAAGTACAAGAGGACAGACACTCTAACTTTCGACGATTTGAACCTCTCCTGTGAGTCCAGTTTTAGATTCCGATGCTACACTTCAGGTTTTATGTAATGCTAGGACCTTATTATTGACGATGAAACACAGAAATTGCATCCGAATTTAATACAAAAGGCACAATGTCGCCTTAAGTACAAGAGGACTGACACTCTAACTTTCTGTGGTTTGAACCTCTCCTGTGGGTCCAGTTTTAGATTCCGATGCTTCACTTCAGGTTTACTGTATACCTTGGACATTTTTATTGACGATGAAACACAGAAATAGCATCCGAATTTAATACAAAAGGCACAATGCCGACTTAAGTACAAGAGGACTGGCACTCTAACTTTCTGTGATTTGAACCTCTCCTGTGAGTCCAGTCTTAGATTCCGATGCTTCACTTCAGGTTTACTGTATACCTTGGACCTTCTTATTGACGATGTAACACAGAAATTGCATCCGAATTTAAAACAAAAGGCACAATGCCGACTTAAGTACAAGAGGACTGACACTCTAACATTCGATGATTTGAACCTCCCCTGTGAGTCCAGTGTTAGATTCCAATGCTACACTTCAGTTTTACTGTAGTCCTAGGACCTTCTTATTGACGATGAAACACAGAAATTTCATCCGTATTAAATAAAAAAGGCACAATGATGACTTAAATACAATAGGACTGACACTCTAACTTTCTGTGATTTGAACCTCTCCTGTGAGTCCAGTTTTAGATTCCGATGCTTCACTTCAGGTTAACTGTATCCCTTGGACCTTCTTCTTGACTATGAAACACAGAAATTGCATCCGAATTTAATACTAAAGGCAAAATGCCGACTTAAGTACAAGAGTACTAACACTCTAACTTTCTATGATTTGAACCTCTCCTGTGAGTCCAGTTTTAGATTCCGATGCTTCACTTCAGGTATACTGTATACCTTGGACCTTCTTATTGACGATGAAACACAGAAATAGCATCCGAATTTAATACAAAAGGCACAATGCCGACTTAAGTACAAGATGACTGATCCTCTAACTTTCTATCATTTGAACCTCTCCTGTGAGTCCAGTTTTGGATTCCGATGCTTCAATTCAGGTTTACTGTATCCCTTGGACCTTCTTATTGACGATGAAACACAGAAATTGCATCCGAATTTAAAACAAAAGGCACAATGCCGACTCAAGTACAAGAGGACTGACACTCTAATTTTCTATGATTTGAACCTCTCCTGTGAGGCCAGTTTTAGATTCCGATGCTTCACTTCAGGCTTACTGTATACCTTGGACCTTCTTGTTGACGATGAAATACAGAAATAGCATCCGAATGTATTGGAAAAGGCACAGTGCCGACTTAAGTACAAGATGACTGACGCTGTAACTTTCTGTAATTTGAACCTCTTCTGTGAGTGCAGTTTTAGATTCCGATGCTTCACTTCAGGTTTACTGTATAC
Organism: Schistocerca americana; assembly: GCF_021461395.2. NCBI lineage: Eukaryota > Metazoa > Arthropoda > Insecta > Orthoptera > Acrididae > Schistocerca > Schistocerca americana. Next base: position 75,762,882 of record NC_060121.1, on the reverse strand, counting down.
CTTGGACCTTCTTATTGACGATGAAACACAGAAATTGCATCCGAATTTAATACAAAAGCACAATGCCGACATAAGTACATGAGGACTGACACTCTAACTTTCTATGATGTGAACCTCTCCTGTGTGTGCAGTTTTAGATTCCGATGCTTCACTTCAGGTTTACTGTATACCTTGTACCTTCTTATTGACGATGAAACACAGAAATTGCATCCGAATTTAATACAAAAGGCACAATGCCGACTTAAGTACAAGAGGACTAACACTCCAACTTTCTATGATTTTAACCTCTCCTGTGAGACCAGTTATAGATTCCGATGCTTCACTTCAGGTTTACTGTATCCCTTGGACCTTCGTATTGACGATGAAACACAGAAATTACATCCGAATTTAATACAAAAGGCACAATTTCGACTTAAGTACAAGAGGTCTAACACTCTAACTTTGTATGATTTGAAACTCTCCTGTGAGTCCAGTTTTAGATTCCGATGCTTCAATTCAGGTTTACTGTTTGCCTTGACCTTCATATTGACGATGAAATACAGAAATTGCATCCGAATTTAATACAAAAGGCACAAGCCGGCTTAAGTACAAGAGAACTGACACTCTAAATTTCGATGATTTGAACGTCCCCTGTGAGTACAGTGTTAGATTCCGATGCTACACTTCAGGTTTACTGTAATCCTAGGACCTTCTTATTGACGATGAAACACAGAAATTGCATCCGAATTTAATACAAAAGGCACAATGCCGAATTAAATACAAGAGTACTAACACTCTAACTTTCTATGATTTGAACCTCTCCTGTGAGTCCAGTTTTACATTCCGATGCTTCACTTCAGGTATACTGTATACCTTGGACCTTCTTATTGACGATGAAACACAGAAATAGCATCCGAATTTAATACAAAAGGCACAATGCCGACTTAAGTACAAGATGACTGACCCTCTAACTTTCTATGATTTGAACCTCTCCTGTGAGTCCAGTTTTAGATTCCGGTGCTTCAATTCAGGTTTACTGTATCCCTTGGACCTTCTTATTGACGATGAAACACAGAAATTGCATCCGAATTTAAAACAAAAGGCACAATGCCGACTTAAGTACAAGAGGACTGACACTCTAATTTTCTATGATTTGAACCTCTCCTGTGAGTCCAGTTTTAGATTCCGATGCTTCACTTCAGGCTTACTGTATACCTTGGACCTTCTTATTGACGATGAAATACAGAAATAGCATCCGAATTTATTGGAAAAGGCACAGTGCCGACTTAAGTACAAGATGACTGACGCTGTAACTTTCTGTAATTTGAACCTCTTCTGTGAGTGCAGTTTTAGATTCCGATGCTTCACTTCAGGTTTACTGTATACCTTGGACCTTCTTACTGACGATGAAACACAGAAATTGCATCCGAATTTAATACAAAAGCACAATGCCGACATAAGTACAAGAGGACTGACACTCTAACTTTCTATGATGTGAACCTCTCCTGTGAGTGCAGTTTTAGATTCCGATGCTTCACTTCAGGTTTTCTGTATACCTTGGACCTTCTTATAGACGATGAAACACAGAAATTGCATCCGAATTTAATACAAAAGGCACAATGCCGACTAAGTACAAGAGGACTAACACTCCAACTTTCTATGATTTTAACCTCTCCTGTGAGACCAGTTATAGATTCCGTTGCTTCACTTCAGGTTTACTGTATCCCTTGGACCTTCGTATTGACGATGAAACACAGAAATTACATCCGAATTTAATACAAAAGGCACAATTTCGACTTAAGTACAAGAGGTCTAACACTCTAACTTTGTATGATTTGAAACTCTCCTGTGAGTCCAGTTTTAGATTCCGATGCTTCAATTCAGGTTTACTGTTTGCCCTGACCTTCATATTGACGATGAAATACAGAAATTGCATCCGAATTTAATACAAAAGGCACAATGCCGACTTAAGTACAAGATGACTGACCCTCTAACTTTCTATGATTTGAACCTCTCCTGTGAGTCCAGTTTTAGATTCCGATGCTTCAATTCAGGTTTACTGTATCCCTTGGACATTCTTATTGACGATGAAACACAGAAATTGCATCCGAATTTAAAACAAAAGGCACAATGCCGACTTAAGTACAAGAGGACTGACACTCTAATTTTCTATGATTTGAACCTCTCCTGTGAGTCCAGTTTTAGATTCCGATGCTTCACTTCAGGCTTACTGTATACCTTGGACCTTCTTATTGACGATGAAATACAGAAATAGCATCCGAATTTATTGGAAAAGGCACAGTGCCGACTTAAGTACAAGATGACTGACGCTGTAACTTTCTGTAATTTGAACCTCTTCTGTGAGTGCAGTTTTAGATTCCGATGCTTCACTTCAGGTTTACTGTATACCTTGGACCTTCTTACTGACGATGAAACACAGAAATTGCATCCGAATTTAATACAAAAGCACAATGCCGACATAAGTACAAGAGGACTGACACTCTAACTTTCTATGATGTGAACCTCTCCTGTGAGTGCAGTTTTAGATTCCGATGCTTCACTTCAGGTTTACTGTTTGCCTTGGACCTTCATATTGACGATGAGATACAGAAATTGCATCCGAATTTAATACAAAAGGCACAAGCCGGCTTAAGTACAAGAGAACTGACACTCTAACTTTCGATGATTTGAACGTCCCCTGTGAGTCCAGTGTTAGATTCCGATGCTACACTTCGGGTTTACTGTAATCCTAGGACCTTCTTATTGACGATGAAACACAGAAATTGCATCCGAATTTAATACAAAAGGCACAATGCCGAATTAATTACAAGAGTACTAACACTCTAACTTTCTATGATTTGAACCTCTCCTGTGAGTCCAGTTTTAGATTCCGATGCTTCACTTCAGGTTTACTGTATACCTTGGACCTTCTTATTGACGATGAAACACAGAAATTGCATCCGAATTTAAAACAAAAGGCACAATGCCGACTTAAGTACAAGAGGACTGACACTCTAACTTTCTATGATTTGAACCTCTCCTGTGAATCCAGTTTTAGATTCCGATGCTTCACTTCAGGTTTACTGTATCCCTTGGACCTTCTTATTGACGATGTAACACAGAAATTGCATCCGAATTTAATACAAAAGGCACAATGCCGACTTAAGTACAAGAGGATTGACACTCTAACTTTCGATGATTTGAACCTCCCCTGTGAGTCCAGTGTTAGATTCCGATGCTACACTTCAGTTTTACTGTAATCCTAGGACCTTCTAATTGACGATGAAACACAGAAATTGCATCCGAATTTAATACAAAAGGCTCAATGACGACATAAGTACAAGAGGACTGACACTCTAACTTTCTATGATTTGAACCTCTCCTGTGTGTGCAGTTTTAGATTCCGATGCTTCACTTCAGGTTTTATGTAATGCTAGGACCTTCTTCTTGACTATGAAACACAGAAATTGCATCCGAATTTAATACTAAAGGCACAATGCCGACTTAAGTACAAGAGGACAGACACTCTAACTTTCGACGATTTGAACCTCTCCTGTGAGTCCAGTTTTGATTCCGATGCTACACTTCAGGTTTTATGTAATGCTAGGACCTTATTATTGACGATGAAACACAGAAATTGCATCCGAATTTAATACAAAAGGCACAATGTCGCCTTAAGTACAAGAGGACTGACACTCTAACTTTCTGTGGTTTGAACCTCTCCTGTGGGTCCAGTTTTAGATTCCGATGCTTCACTTCAGGTTTACTGTATACCTTGGACATTTTTATTGACGATGAAACACAGAAATAGCATCCGAATTTAATACAAAAGGCACAATGCCGACTTAAGTACAAGAGGACTGCCACTCTAACTTTCTGTGATTTGAACCGCTCCTGTGAGTCCAGTTTTAGATTCCGATGCTTCACTTCAGGTTTACTGTATACCTTGGACCTTCTTATTGACGATGAAACACAGAAATTGCATCCGAATTTAAAACAAAAGGCACAATGCCGACTTAAGTACAAGAGGACTGACACTCTAACATTCGATGATTTGAACCTCCCCTGTGAGTCCAGTGTTAGATTCCGATGCTACACTTCAGTTTTACTGTAATCCTAGGACCTTCTTATTGACGATGAAACACAGAAATTGCATCCGTATTTAATACAAAATGCACAATGATGACTTAAATACAATAGGACTGACACTCTAACTTTCTGTGATTTGAACCTCTCCTGTGAGTACAGTTTTAGATTCCGATGCTTCACTTCAGGTTAACTGTATCCCTTGGACCTTCTTCTTGACTATGAAACACAGAAATTGCATCCGAATTTAATACTAAAGGCAAAATGCCGACTTAAGTACAAGAGTACTAACACTCTAACTTTCTATGATTTGAACCTCTCCTGTGAGTCCAGTTTTAGATTCCGATGCTTCACTTCAGGTATACTGTATACCTTGGACCTTCTTATTGACGATGAAACACAGAAATAGCATCCGAATTTAATACAAAAGGCACAATGCCGACTTACGTACAAGATGACTGACCCTCTAACTTTCTATCATTTGAACCTCTCCTGTGAGTCCAGTTTTAGATTCCGATGCTTCAATTCTGGTTTACTGTATCCCTTGGACCTTCTTATTGACGATGAAACACAGAAATTGCATCCGAATTTAAAACAAAAGGCACAATGCCGACTCAAGTACAAGAGGACTGACACTCTAATTTTCTATGATATGAACCTCTCCTGTGAGTCCAGTTTTAGATTCCGATGCTTCACTTCAGGGTTACTGTATACCTTGGACCTTCTTATTGACGATGAAATACAGAAATAGCATCCGAATTTATTGGAAAAGGCACAGTGCCGACTTAAGTACAAGATGACTGACGCTGTAACTTTCTGTAATTTGAACCTCTTCTGTGAGTGCAGTTTTAGATTCCGATGCTTCACTTCAGGATTACTGTATACCTTGGACCTTCTTATTGACGATGAAACACAGAAATTGCATCCGAATTTAATACAAAAGGCACAATGACGACATAAGTACATGAGGACTGACACTCTAACTTTCTATGATGTGAACCTCTCCTGTGTGTGCAGTTTTAGATTCCGATGCTTCACTTCAGGTTTACTGTATACCTTGTACCTTCTTATTGACGATGAAACACAGAAATTGCATCCGAATTTAATACAAAAGGCACAATGCCGACTTAAGTACAAGAGAACTAACACTCCAACTTTCTATGATTTTAACCTCTCCTGTGAGACCAGTTATAGATTCCGATGCTTCACTTCAGGTTTACTGTATCCCTTGGACCTTCGTATTGACGATGAAACACAGAAATTACATCCGAATTTAATACAAAAGGCACAATTTCGACTTAAGTACAAGAGGTCTAACACTCTAACTTTGTATGATTTGAAACTCTCCTGTGAGTCCAGTTTTAGATTCCGATGCTTCAATTCAGGTTTACTGTTTGCCTTGACCTTCATATTGACGATGAAATACAGAAATTGCATCCGAATTTAATACAAAAGGCACAAGCCGGCTTAAGTACAAGAGAACTGACACTCTAAATTTCGATGATTTGAACGTCCCCTGTGAGTACAGTGTTAGATTCCGATGCTACACTTCAGGTTTACTGTAATCCTAGGACCTTCTTATTGACGATGAAACACAGAAATTGCATCCGAATTTAACACAAAAGGCACAATGATGACTTAAATACAATAGGACTGACACTCTAACTTTCTGTGATTTGAACCTCTCCTGTGAGTACAGTTTTAGATTCCGATGCTTCACTTCAGGTTAACTGTATCCCTTGGACCTTCTTCTTGACTATGAAACACAGAAATTGCATCCGAATTTAATACTAAAGGCAAAATGCCGACTTAAGTACAAGAGTACTAACACTCTAACTTTCTATGATTTGAACCTCTCCTGTGAGTCCAGTTTTAGATTCCGATGCTTCACTTCAGGTATACTGTATACCTTGGACCTTCTTATTGACGATGAAACACAGAAATAGCATCCGAATTTAATACAAAAGGCACAATGCCGACTTAAGTACAAGATGACTGACCCTCTAACTTTCTATCATTTGAACCTCTCCTGTGAGTCCAGTTTTAGATTCCGATGCTTCAATTCAGGTTTACTGTATTCCTTGGACCTTCTTATTGACGATGAAACACAGAAATTGCATCCGAATTTAAAACAAAAGGCACAATGCCGACTCAAGTACAAGAGGACTGACACTCTAATTTTCTATGATTTGAACCTCTCCTGTGAGTCCAGTTTTAGATTCCGATGCTTCACTTCAGGGTTACTGTATACCTTGGACCTTCTTATTGACGATGAAATACAGAAATAGCATCCGAATTTATTGGAAAAGGCACAGTGCCGACTTAAGTACAAGATGACTGACGCTGTAACTTTCTGTAATTTGAACCTCTTCTGTGAGTGCAGTTTTAGATTCCGATGCTTCACTTCAGGATTACTGTATACCTTGGACCTTCTTATTGACGATGAAACACAGAAATTGCATCCGAATTTAATACAAAAGGCACAATGACGACATAAGTACAAGAGGTCTGACACTCTAACTTTCTATGATTTGAACCTCTCCTGTGAGTGCAGTTTTAGATTCCGATGCTTCACTTCAGGTTTACTGTATACCTTGGACCTTCTTATTGACGATGAAGCGCAGAAATTGTATCGGAATTAAATTGAAAAGGCACAATGCCGACTTAAGTACAAGAGGACTGACACTCTAACTTTCAATGATTTGAACCTCTCCTGTGAGTCCAGTTTTAGATTCCGATGCTTCACTTCAGGTTTACAGTATACCTTGGACCTTCTTATTGACGATGTAACACAAAAATTGCATCCGAATTTAATACAAAAGGCACAATGCCGACTTATGTACAAGATGACTGACCCTCTAACTTTCTATGATTTGAACCTTTCCTGTGAGTCCAGTTTTAGATTCCGATGCTTCAATTCAGGTTTACTGTATCCCTTGGACCTTCTTATTGACGATGAAACACAGAAATTGCATCCGAATTTAAAACAAAAGGCACAATGCCGACTTAAGTACAAGAGGACTGACACTCTAATTTTCTATGATTTGAACCTCTCCTGTGAGGCCAGTTTTAGATTCCGATGCTTCACTTCAGGCTTACTGTATACCTTGGACCTTCTTGTTGACGATGAAATACAGAAATAGCATCCGAATTTATTGGAAAAGGCACAGTGCCGACTTAAGTACATGATGACTAACGCTGTAACTTTCTGTAATTTGAACCTCTTCTGTGAGTGTAGTTTTAGATTCCGATGCTTCACTTCAGGTTTACTGTATACCTTGGACCTTCTTATTGACGATGAAACACAGAAATTGCATCCGAATTTAATACAAAAGCACAATGCCGACATAAGTACATGAGGACTGACACTCTAACTTTCTATGATGTGAACCTCTCCTGTGTGTGCAGTTTTAGATTCCGATGCTTCACTTCAGGTTTACTGTATACCTTGTACCTTCTTATTGACGATGAAACACAGAAATTGCATCCGAATTTAATACAAAAATCACAATGCCGACTTAAGTACAAGAGAACTAACACTCCAACTTTCTATGATTTTAACCTCTCCTGTGAGACCAGTTATAGATTCCGATGCTTCACTTCAGGTTTACTGTATCCCTTGGACCTTCGTATTGACGATGAAACACAGAAATTACATCCGAATTTAATACAAAAGGCACAATTTCGTCTTAAGTACAAGAGGTCTAACACTCTAACTTTGTATGATTTGAAACTCTCCTGTGAGTCCAGTTTTAGATTCCGATGCTTCAATTCAGGTTTACTGTTTGCCTTGACCTTCATATTGACGATGAAATACAGAAATTGCATCCGAATTTAATACAAAAGGCACAAGCCAGCTTAAGTACAAGAGAACTGACACTCTAAATTTCGATGATTTGAACGTCCCCTGTGAGTACAGTGTTAGATTCCGATGCTACACTTCAGGTTTACTGTAATCCTAGGACCTTCTTATTGACGATGAAACACAGAAATTGCATCCGAATTTAATACAAAAGGCACAATGCCGAATTAAGTACAAGAGTACTAACACCCTAACTTTCTATGATTTGAACCTCTCCTGTGAGTCCAGTTTTACATTCCGATGCTTCACTTCAGGTATACTGTATACCTTGGACCTTCTTATTGACGATGAAACACAGAAATAGCATCCGAATTTAATACAAAATGCACAATGCCGACTTAAGTACAAGATGACTGACCCTCTAACTTTCTATGATTTGAACCTCTCCTGTGAGTCCAGTTTTAGATTCCGATGCTTCAATTCAGGTTTACTGTATCCCTTGGACCTTCTTATTGACGATGAAACACAGAAATTGCATCCGAATTTAAAACAAAAGGCACAATGCCGACTTAAGTACAAGAGGACTGACACTCTAATTTTCTATGATTTGAACCTCTCCTGTGAGTCCAGTTTTAGATTCCGATGCTTCAGTTCAGGCTTACTGTATACCTTGGACCTTCTTATTGACGATGAAATACAGAAATAGCATCCGAATTTATTGGAAAAGGCACAGTGCCGACTTAAGTACAAGATGACTGACGCTGTAACTTTCTGTAATTTGAACCTCTTCTGTGAGTGCAGTTTTAGATTCCGATGCTTCACTTCAGGTTTACTGTATACCTTGGACCTTCTTACTGACGATGAAACACAGAAATTGCATCCGAATTTAATACAAAAGCACAATGCCGACATAAGTACAAGAGGACTGACACTCTAACTTTCTATGATGTGAACCTCTCCTGTGAGTGCAGTTTTAGATTCCGATGCTTCACTTCAGGTTTTCTGTATACCTTGGACCTTCTTATAGACGATGAAACACAGAAATTGCATCCGAATTTAATACAAAAGGCACAATGCCGACTAAGTACAAGAGGACTAACACTCCAACTTTCTATGATTTTAACCTCTCCTGTGAGACCAGTTATAGATTCCATTGCTTCACTTCAGGTTTACTGTATCCCTTGGACCTTCGTATTGACGATGAAACACAGAAATTACATCCGAATTTAATACAAAAGGCACAATTCTGACTTAAGTACAAGAGGACTAACACTCTAACTTTGTATGATTTGAACCTCTCCTGTGAGTCCAGTTTTAGATTCCGATGCTTCACTTCAGGTTTACTGTTTGCCTTGGACCTTCATATTGACGATGAAATACAGAAATTGCATCCGAATTTAATACAAAAGGCACAAGCCGGCTTAAGTACAAGAGAACTGACACTCTAACTTTCGATGATTTGAACGTCCCCTGTGAGTCCAGTGTTAGATTCCGATGCTACACTTCAGGTTTACTGTAATCCTAGGACCTTCTTATTGACGATGAAACACAGAAAATGCATCCTAATTTAATACAAAAGGCACAATGCCGAATTAAGTACAAGAGTACTAACACTCTAACTTTCTATGATTTGAACCTCTCCTGTGAGTCCAGTTTTAGATTCCGATGCTTCACTTCAGGTTTACTGTATACCTTGTACCTTCTTATTGACGATGAAACACAGAAATTGCATCCGAATTTAAAACAAAAGGCACAATGCCGACTGAAGTACAAGAGGACTGACACTCTAACTTTCTATGATTTGAACCTCTCCTGTGAATCCAGTTTTAGATTCCGATGCTTCACTTCAGGTTTACTGTATCCCTTGGACCTTCTTATTGACGATGTAACACAGAAATTGCATCCGAATTTAATACAAAAGGCACAATGCCGACTTAAGTACAAGAGGATTGACACTCTAACTTTCGATGATTTGAACCTCCCCTGTGAGTCCAGTGTTAGATTCCGATGCTACACTTCAGTTTTACTGTAATCCTAAGACCTTCTAATTGACGATGAAACACAGAAATTGCATCCGAATTTAATAAAAAAATCTCAATGACGACATAAGTACAAGAGGACTGACACTCTAACTTTCTATGATTTGAACCTCTCCTGTGAGTGCAGTTTTAGATTCCGATGCTTCACTTCAGGTTTTATGTAATGCTAGGACCTTTTTCTTGACTATGAAACACAGAAATTGCATCCGAATTTAATACTAAAGGCACAATGCCGACTTAAGTACAAGAGGACAGACACTCTAACTTTCGACGATTTGAACCTCTCCTGTGAGTCCAGTTTTAGATTCCGATGCAACACTTCAGGTTTTATGTAATGCTAGGACCTTATTATTGACGATGAAACACAGAAATTGCATCCGAATTTAATACAAAAGGCACAATGTCGCCTTAAGTACAAGAGGACTGACACTCTAACTTTCTGTGGTTTGAACCTCTCCTGTGGGTCCAGTTTTAGATTCCGATGCTTCACTTCAGGTTTACTGTATACCTTGGACATTTTTATTGACGATGAAACACAGAAATAGCATCCGAATTTAATACAAAAGGCACAATGCCGACTTAAGTACAAGAGGACTGGCACTCTAACTTTCTGTGATTTGAACCTCTCCTGTGAGTCCAGTTTTTGATTCCGATGCTTCACTTCAGGTTTACTGTATACCTTGGACCTTCTTATTGACGATGTAACACAGAAATTGCATCCGAATTTAAAACAAAAGGCACAATGCCGACTTAAGTACAAGAGGACTGACACTCTAACATTCGATGATTTGAACCTCCCCTGTGAGTCCAGTGTTAGATTCCGATGCTACACTTCAGTTTTACTGTAATCCTAGGACCTTCTTATTGACGATGAAACACAGAAATTGCATCCGAATTTAATACAAAAGGCACAATGATGACTTAAATACAATAGGACTGACACTCTAACTTTCTGTGATTTGAACCTCTCCTGTGAGTCCAGTTTTAGATTCCGATGCTTCACTTCAGGTTAACTGTATCCCTTGGACCTTCTTCTTGACTATGAAACACAGAAATTGCATCCGAATTTAATACTAAAGGCAAAATGCCGACTTAAGTACAAGAGTACTAACACTCTAACTTTCTATGATTTGAACCTCTCCTGTGAGTCCAGTTTTAGATTCCGATGCTTCACTTCAGGTATACTGTATACCTTGGACCTTCTTATTGACGATGAAACACAGAAATAGCATCTGAATTTAATACAAAAGGCACAATGCCGACTTAAGTACAAGATGACTGACCCTCTAACTTTCTATCATTTGAACCTCTCCTGTGAGTCCAGTTTTAGATTCCGATGCTTCAATTCAGGTTTACTGTATCCCTTGGACCTTCTTATTGACGATGAAACACAGAAATTGCATCCGAATTTAAAACAAAAGGCACAATGCCGACTCAAGTACAAGAGGACTGACACTCTAATTTTCTATGATTTGAACCTCTCCTGTGAGTCCAGTTTTAGATTCCGATGCTTCACTTCAGGGTTACTGTATACCTTGGACCTTCTTATTGACGATGAAATACAGAAATAGCATCCGAATTGATTGGAAAAGGCACAGTGCCGACTTAAGTACAAGATGACTGACGCTGTAACTTTCTGTAATTTGAACCTCTTCTGTGAGTGCAGTTTTAGATTCCGATGCTTCACTTCAGGATTACTGTATACCTTGGACCTTCTTATTGACGATGAAACACAGAAATTGCATCCGAATTTAATACAAAAGGCACAATGACGACATAAGTACAAGAGGTCTGACACTCTAACTTTCTATGATTTGAACCTCTCCTGTGAGTGCAGTTTTAGATTCCGATGCTTCACTTCAGGTTTACTGTATACCTTGGACCTTCTTATTGACGATGAAACACAGAAATTGCATCCGAATCTAATACAGAAGCACAATGCCGACTTAAGTATAAGAGGACTAACACTCTAACTTTCTATGATTTGAACCTCTCCTGTGAGTCCAGTTTTAGATTCCGATGCTACACTTCAGGTTTACTGTATACCTTGGACCTTCTTATTGACGATGAAACACAGAAATTGCATGCGAATTTAGTACAAAGGACACAATGCCGACTTAAGTACAAGAGTACTAACACTCTAACTTTCTATGATTTGAACCTCTCCTGTGAGTCCAGTTTTAGATTCCGATGCTTCACTTCAGGTTTACTGTATACCTTGGACCTTCTTATTGACGATGAAACACAGAAATAGCATCCGAATTTAATACAAAAGGCACAATGCCGACTTAAGTACAAGATGACTGACCCTCTAACTTTCTATGATTTGAACCTCTCCTGTGAGTCCAGTTTTAGATTCCGATGCTTCACTTCAGGTTTACTGTATACCTTGGACCTTCTTATTGACGATGAAACACAGAAATTGCATCCGAATTTAAAACAAAAGGCACATTGCCGACTTAAGGACAAGAGAGATGACACTCTAACTTTCTATGATTTGAACCTCTCCTGTGAGTCCAGTTTTAGATTCCGATGCTTCACTTCAGGTTTACTGTATACCTTGGACCTTCTTATTGACGATGAAACACAGAAATAGCATCCGAATTTAATACAAAAGGCACAATGCCGACTTAAGTACAAGATGACTGACCCTCTAACTTTCTATGATTTGAACCTCTCCTGTAAGTCCAGTTTTAGATTCCGATGCTTCACTTCAGGTTTACTGTATCCCTTGGACCTTCTTATTGACGATGTAACACAGAAATTGCATCCGAATTTAATACAAATGGCACAGTGCCGACTTAAGTACAAGAGGACTGACACTCTAATTTTCTGTGATTGAACCTCTTCTGTGAGTGCAGTTTTGGATTCCGATGCTTCACTTCAGGTTTACTGTATACCTTGTACCTTCTTACTGACGATGAAACACAGAAATTGCATCCGAATTTAATACAAAAGACACAATGACGACATAAGTACAAGAGGACTGACACTCTAACTTTCTATGATTTGAACCTCTCCTGTGAGTGCAGTTTTAGATTCCGATGCTTCACTTCAGGGTTACTGTATCCCTTGGACCTTCTTCTTGACTATGAAACACAGAAATTGCATCGGAATTTAATACTAAAGGCACAATGCCGACTTAAGTACAAGAGGACAGACACTCTAACTTTCGATGATTTGAACCTCTCCTGTGAGTCCAGTTTTAGATTCCGATGCTTCACTTCAGGTTTACTGTATATCTTGGACATTTTTATTGACGATGAAACACAGAAATTGCATCCGAATTTAATACTAAAGGCAAAATGCCGACTTAAGTACAATAGTACTAACACTCTAACTTTCTATGATTTGAACCTCTCCTGTGAGTCCAGTTTTAGATTCCGATGCTTCACTTCAGGTATACTGTATACCTTGGACCTTCTTATTGACGATGAAACACAGAAATAGCATCCGAATTTAATACAAAAGGCACAATGCCGACTTAAGTACAAGATGACTGACCCTCTAACTTTCTACCATTTGAACCTCTCCTGTGAGTCCAGTTTTAGATTCCGATGCTTCAATTCAGGTTTACTGTATCCCTTGGACCTTCTTATTGACGATGAAACACAGAAATTGCATCCGAATTTAAAACAAAAGGCACAATGCCGACTCAAGTACAAGAGGACTGACACTCTAATTTTCTATGATTTGAACCTCTCCTGTGAGTCCAGTTTTAGATTCCGATGCTTCACTTCAGGCTTACTGTATACCTTGGACCTTCTTATTGACGATGAAATACAGAAATAGCATCCGAATTTATTGGAAGAGGCACAGTGCCGACTTAAGTACAAGATGACTGACGCTGTAACTTTCTGTAATTTGAACCTCTTCTGTGAGTGCAGTTTTAGATTCCGATGCTTCACTTCAGGATTACTGTATACCTTGGACCTTCTTGTTGACGATGAAACACAGAAATTGCATCCGAATTTAATACAAAAGGCACAATGACGACATAAGTACAAGAGGTCTGACACTCTAACTTTCTATGATTTGAACCTCTCCTGTGAGTGCAGTTTTAGATTCCGATGCTTCACTTCAGGTTTACTGTATACCTTGGACCTTCTTATTGACGATGAAACACAGAAATTGCATCCGAATCTAATACAAAAGCACAATGCCGACTTAAGTATAAGAGGACTAACACTCTAACTTTCTATGATTTGAACCTCTCCTGTGAGTCCAGTTTTAGATTCCGATGCTTCACTTCAGGTTTACTGTATACCTTGGACCTTCTTATTGACGATGAAACACAGAAATTGCATGCGAATTTAGTACAAAGGACACAATGCCGACTTAAGTACAAGAGTACTAACACTCTAACTTTCTATGATTTGAACCTCTCCTGTGAGTCCAGTTTTAGATTCCGATGCTTCACTTCAGGTTTACTGTATACCTTGGACCTTCTTATTGACGATGAAACACAGAAATAGCATCCGAATTTAATACAAAAGGCACAATGCCGACTTAAGTACAAGATGACTGACCCTCTAACTTTCTATGATTTGAACCTCTCCTGTGAGTCCAGTTGTAGATTCCGATGCTTCACTTCAGGTTTACTGTATACCTTGGACCTTCTTTTTGACGATGAAACACAGAAATTGCATCCGAATTTAAAACAAAAGGCACAATGCCGACTTAAGGAAAAGAGAGATGACACTCTATCTTTCTATGATTTGAACCTCTCCTGTGAGTCCAGTTTTAGATTCCGATGCTTCACTCCAGGTTTACTGTATACCTTGGACCTTTTTATTGACGATGAAACACAGAAATAGCATCCGAATTTAATACAAAAGGCACAATGCCGACTTAAGTACAAGATGACTGACCCTCTAACTTTCTATGATTTGAACCTCTCCTGTAAGTCCAGTTTTAGATTCCGATGCTTCACTTCAGGTTTACTGTATCCCTTGGACCTTCTTATTGACGATGTATCACAGAAATTGCATCCGAATTCAATACAAATGGCACAGTGCCGACTTAAGTACAAGAGGACTGACACTCTAATTTTCTGTGATTGAACCTCTTCTGTGAGTGCAGTTTTTTACTCAGATGCTTCACTTCAGGTTTACTGTATACCTTGGACCTTCTTACTGTCGATGAAACACAGAAATTGCATCCGAATTTAATACAAAAGGCACAATGACGACATAAGTCCAAGAGGACTGACACTCTAACTTTCTATGATTTGAACCTCTCCTGTGAGTGCAGTTTTAGATTCCGATGCTTCACTTCAGGGTTACTGTATCCCTTGGACCTTCTTCTTGACTATGAAACACAGAAATTGCATCCGAATTTAATACTAAAGGCACAATGCCGACTTAAGTACAAGAGGACAGACACTCTAACTTTCGATGATTTGAACCTCTCCTGTGAGTCCAGTTTTATATTCAGATGCTACACTTCAGGTTTACTGTTATGCTAGGACCTTCTTATTGACGATGAAACACAGAAATTGCATCCGAATTTAATACAAAAGGCACAATGTCGACTTAAGTACAAGAGGACTGACACTCTAACTTTCTGTGGTTTGAACCTCTCCTGTGAGTCCAGTTTTAGATTCCGATGCTTCACTTCAGGTTTACTGTATACCTTGGACATTTTTATTGACGATGAAACACAGAAATTGCATCCGAATTTAATACAAAAGGCACAATGCCGACTTAAGTACAAGAGGACTGACACTCTAACTTTCTGTGATTTGAACCTGTCCTGTGTGTCCAGTTTTAGATTCCGATGCTTCACTTCAGGTTTACTGTATACCTTGGACCTTCTTATTGACGATGAAACACGGAAATTGCATCCGAATTTAATACAAAAGGCACAATGACGACATAAGTACAAGAGGTCTGACACTCTAACTTTCTAAGATTTGAACCTCTCCTGTGAGTGCAGTTTTAGATTCCGATGCTTCACTTCAGGTTTACTGTATACCTTATACCTTCTTATTGACGATGAAACACAGAAATTGCATCCGAATCTAATACAAAAGCACAATGCAGACTTAAGTACAAGTGGACTAACACTCTAACTTTCTATGATTTGAACCTCTCCTGTGAGTCCAGTTTTAGATTCCGATGCTTCACTTCAGGTTTACTGTATACCTTGGACCTTCTTATTGACGATGAAACACAGAAATAGCATCCGAATTCAATACAAATGGCACAATGCCGACTTAAGTACAAGATGACTGACCCTCTAACTTTCTTTGATTTGAACCTCTCCTGTGAGTCCAGTTTTAGATTCCGATGCTTCACTTCAGGTTTACTGTATACCTTGGACCTTCTTATTGACGATGAAACACAGAAATTGCATCCGAATTTAAAACAAAAGGCACAATGCCGACTTAAGGACAAGAGAGATGACACTCTAACTTTCTATGATTTGAACCTCTCCTGTGAGTCCAGTTTTAGATTCCGATGCTTCACTTCAGGTTTACTGTATACCTTGGACCTTCTTATTGACGATGAAACACAGAAATAGCATCCGAATTTAATACAAAAGGCACAATGCCGACTTAAGTACAAGATGACTGACCCTCTAACTTTCTATGATTTGAACCTCTCCTGTAAGTCCAGTTTTAGATTCCGATGCTTCACTTCAGGTTTACTGTATCCCTTGGACCTTCTTATTGACGATGTATCACAGAAATTGCATCCGAATTTAATACAAATGGCACAGTGCCGACTTAAGTACAAGAGGACTGACACTCTAATTTTCTGTGATTGAACCTCTTCTGTGAGTGCAGTTTTGGACTCCGATGCTTCACTTCAGGTTTACTGTATACCTTGGACCTTCTTACTGACGATGAAACACAGAAATTGCATCCGAATTTAATACAAAAGGCACAATGACGACATAAGTACAAGAGGACTGACACTCTAACTTTCTATGATTTGATCCTCTCCTGTGAGTGCAGTTTTAGATTCCGATGCTTCACTTCAGGGTTACTGTATCCCTTGGACCTTCTTCTTGACTATGAAACACAGAAATTGCATCCGAATTTAATACTAAAGGCACAATGCCGACTTAAGTACAAGAGGACAGACACTCTAACTTTCGATGATTTGAAAATCTCCTGTGAGTCCAGTTTTAGATTCAGATGCTACACTTCAGGTTTACTGTAATGCTAGGACCTTCTTATTGACGATGAAACACAGAAATTGCATCCGAATTTAATACAATAGGCACAATGTCGACTTAAGTACAAGAGGACTGACACTCTAACTTTCTGTGGTTTTAACCTCTCCTGTGAGTCCAGTTTTAGATTCCGATGCTTCACTTCAGGTTTACTGTATACCTTGGACATTTTTATTGACGATGAAACACAGAAATTGCATCCGAATTTAATACAAAAGGCACAATGCCGACTTAAGTACAAGAGGACTGACACTCTAACTTTCTGTGATTTGAACCTGTCCTGTGTGTCCAGTTTTAGATTCCGATGCTTCACTTCAGGTTTACTGTATACCTTGAACCTTCTTATTGACGATGAAACACGGAAATTGCATCCGAATTTAATACAAAAGGCACAATGACGACATAAGTACAAGAGGTCTGACACTCTAACTTTCTATGATTTGAACGTCTCCTGTGAGTGCAGTTTTAGATTCCGATGCTTCACTTCAGGTTTACTGTATACCTTGGACCTTCTTATTGACGATGAAACACAGAAATTGCATCCGAATCTAATACAAAAGCACAATGCAGACTTAAGTACAAGAGGACTAACACTCTAACTTTCTATGATTTGAACCTCTCCTGTGTGTCCAGTTTTAGATTCCGATGCTTCACTTCAGGTTTACTGTATACCTTGGACCTTCTTATTGACGATGAAACACAGAAATTGCATGGGAATTTAGTACAAAGGACACAATGCCGACTTTAGTACAAGAGTACTAACACTCTAACTTTCTATGATTTGAACCTCTCCTGTGAGTCCAGTTTTAGATTCCGATGCTTCACTTCAGGTTTACTGTATACCTTGGACCTTCTTATTGACGTTGAAACACAGAAACAGCATCCGAATTTAATACAAAAGTCTCAAAGCCGACTTAAGTACAAGATGACCGACCCTCTAACTTTCTATGATTTGAACCTCTCCTGTGAGTCCAGTTTTAGATTGCGATGCTTCACTTCAGGTTTACTGTATACCTTGGATCGTCTTATTGGCGATGAAACACAGAAATTGCATCCGAATTTAAAACAAAAGGCACAATGCCGACTTAAGTACAAGAGGACTGACACTCTAACTTTCGATGATTTGAACCTCTCCTGTGAGTCCACTTTTAGATTCCGATGCTACACTTCAGGTTTACTGTAATCCTAGGACCTTCTTATTGACGATGAAACACAGAAATAGCATCCGAATTTAATACAAAAGGCACAATGCCGACTTAAGTACAAGATGACTGACCCTCTAACTTTCTATGATTTGAACATCTCCTGTGAGTCCAGTTTTAGATTCCGATGCTTCACTTCAGGTTTACTGTATCCCTTGGACCTTATTATTGACGATGTAACACAGAAATTGCATCCGAATTTAATACAAAAGGCACAGTGCCGACTTAAGTACAAGAGGACTGACACTCTAACTTTCGATGATTTGAACGTCCCCTGTGAGTCCAGTGTTAGATTCCGATGCTACACTTCAGGTTTATTGTAGTCCTAGGACCTTCTTATTGACGATGAAACACAGAAATTGCATCCGAATTTAATACAAAAGGCACAATGCCGAATTAAGTACAAGAGTACTAACACTCTAACTTTCTATGATTTGAACCTCTCCTGTGAGTCCAGTTTTAGATTCCGATGCTTCACTTCAGGTTTACTGTATACCTTGGACCTTCTTATTGACGATGAAACACAGAAATTGCATCCGAATTTAAAACAAAAGGCACAATGCCGACTTAAGTACAAGAGGACTGACACTCTAACTTTCTATGATTTGAACCTCTCCTGTGAATCCAGTTTTAGATTCCGATGCTTCACTTCAGGTTTACTGTATCCATTGGACCTTCTTATTGACGATGCAACACAGAAATTGCATCCGAATTTAATACAAAAGGCACAATGCCGACTTAAGTACAAGAGGACTGACACTCTAACTTTCGATGATTTGAACCTCCCCTGTGAGTCCAGTGTTAGATTCCGATGCTACACTTCAGTTTTACTGTAATCCTAGGACCTTCTTATTGACGATGAAACACAGAAATTGCATCCGAATTTAATACAAAAGGCACAATGACGACATAAGTACAAGAGGACTGAAACTCTAACTTTCTATGATTTGAACCTCTCTTGTGAGTGCAGTTTTAGATTCCGATGCTTCACTTCAGGTTTACTGTATCCCTTGGACCTTCTTCTTGACTATGAAACACAGAAGTTGCATCCGAATTTAATACTAAAGGCACAATGCCGACTTAAGTACAAGAGGACAGAAACTCTAACTTTCGATGATTTGAACCTCTCCTGTGAGTCCAGTTTTAGATTCCGATGCTACACTTCAGGTTTAATGTAATGCTAGGACCTTATTATTGACGATGAAACACAGAAATTGCATCCGAATTTAATTTAAAAGGCACAATGTCGCCTTAAGTACAAGAGGACTGACACTCTAACTTTCTGTGGTTTGAACCTCTCCTGTGAGTCCAGTTTTAGATTCCGATGCTTCACTTCAGGTTTACTGTATACCTTGGACATTTTTATTGACGATGAAACACAGAAATAGCATCCGAATTTAATACAAAAGGCACAATGCCGACTTAAGTACAAGAGGACTGACACTCTAACTTTCTGTGATTTGAACCTCTCCTGTGAGTCCAGTTTTAGATTCCGATGCTTCACTTCAGGTTTACCGTATACCTTGGACCTTCTTATTGACGAAGTAACACAGAAATAGCATCCGAATTTAAAACAAAAGGCACAATGCTGGTTTAAGTACAAGAGGACTGACACTCTAACTTTTGATGATTTGAACCTCCCCTGTGAGTCCAGTGTTAGATTCCGATGCTACCCTTCAGTTTTACTGTAATCCTAGGACCTTCTTATTGACGATGAAACACAGAAATTGCATCCGAATTTAATACAAAAGGCACAATGATGACTTGAATACAATAGGACTGACACTCTAACTTTCTGTGATTTGAACCTCTCCTGTGAGTCCAGTTTTAGATTCCGATGCTTCACTTCAGGTTAACTGTATCCCTTGGACCTTCTTCTTGACTATGAAACACAGAAATTGCATCCAAATTTAATACTAAAGGCAAAATGCCGACAAAAGTACAAGAGTACTAACACTCTAACTTTCTATGATTTGAACCTCTCCTGTGAGTCCAGTTTTAGATTCCGATGCTTCACTTCAGGTATACTGCATACCTTGGACCTTCTTATTGACGATGAAACACAGAAATAGCATCCGAATTTAATACAAAAGGCACAATGCCGACTTAAGTACAAGATGACTGACCCTCTAACTTTCTATCATTTGAACCTCTCCTGTGAGTCCAGTTTTAGATTCCGATGCTTCAATTCAGGTTTACTGTATCCCTTGGACCTTCTTATTGACGATGAAACACAGAAATTGCATAAGAATCTAATACAAAAGCACAATGCCGACTTAAGTATAAGAGGACTAACACTCTAACTTTCTATGATTTGAACCTCTCCTGTGAGTCCAGTTTTAGATTCCGATGCTTCACTTCAGGTTTAGTGTATACCTTGGACCTTCTTATTGACGATGAAACACAGAAATTGCATGCGAATTTAGTACAAAGGACACAATGCCGACTTAAGTACAAGAGTACTAACACTCTAACTTTCTATGATTTGAACCTCTCCTGTGAGTCCAGTTTTAGATTCCGATGCTTCACTTCAGGTTTACTGTATACCTTGGACCTTCTTATTGACGATGAAACACAGAAATAGCATCCGAATTTAATACAAAAGGCACAATGCCGACTTAAGTACAAGATGACTGACCCTCTAACTTTCTATGATTTGAACCTCTCCTGTGAGTCCAGTTTTAGATTCCGATGCTTCACTTCAGGTTTACTGAATACCTTGGACCTTCTTATTGACGATGAAACACAGAAATTGCATCCGAATTTAAAACAAAAGGCACAATGCCGACTTAAGGACAAGAGGACTGACACTCTAACTTTCTATGATTTGAACCTCTCCTGTGAGTCCAGTTTTACATTCCGATGCTTCACTTCAGGTTTACTGTATACCTTGGACCTTCTTATTGACGATGAAACACAGAAATAGCATCCGAATTTAATACAAAAGGCACAATGCCGACTTAAGTACAAGATGACTGACCCTCTAACTTTCTATGATTTGAACCTCTCCTGTAGTCCAGTTTTAGATTCCGATGCTTCACTTCAGGTTTACTGTATCCCTTGGACCTTCTTATTGACGATGTAACACAGAAATTGCATCCGAATTTAATACAAATGGCACAGTGCCGACTTAAGTACAAGAGGACTGACACTCTAATTTTCTGTGATTGAACCTCTTCTGTGAGTGCAGTTTTGGATTCCGATGCTTCACTTCAGGTTAACTGTAATACTAGGACCTTCTTATTGACGATGAATCACAGAAATTGCATCCGAATTTAATACAAAAGGCACAATGATGACTTGAATACAATAGGACTGACACTCTAACTTTCTGTGATTTTAACCTCTCCTGTGAGTCCAGTTTTAGATTCCGATGCTTCACTTCAGGTTAACTGTATCCCTTGGACCTTCTTCTTGACTATGAAACACAGAAATTGCATCCGAATTTAATACTAAAGGCAAAATGCCGACTTAAGTACAAGAGTACTAACACTCTAACTTTCTATGATTTGAACCTCTCCTGTGAGTCCAGTTTTAGATTCCGATGCTTCACTTTAGGTATACTGTATACCTTGGACCTTCTTATTGACGATGAAACACAGAAATAGCATCCGAATTTAATACAAAAGGCACAATGCCGACTTAAGTACAAGATGACTGACCCTCTAACTTTCTATCATTTGAACCTCTCCTGTGAGTCCAGTTTTAGATTCCGATGCTTCAATTCAGGTTTACTGTATCCCTTGGACCTTCTTATTGACGATGAAACACAGAAATTGCATCCGAATTTAAAACAAAAGGCACAATGCCGACTTAAGTACAAGAGAACTGACACTCTAATTTTCTATGATTTGAACCTCTCCTGTGAGTCCAGTTTTAGACTCCGATTTTTCACTTCAGGCTTACTGTATACCTTGGACCTTCTTATTGACGATGAAATACAGAAATAGCAACCGAATTTATTGGAAAAGGCACAGTGCCGACTTAAGTACAAGATGACTGACGCTGTAACTTTCTGTAATTTGAACCTCTTCTGTGAGTGCAGTTTTAGATTCCGATGCTTCACTTCAGGTTTACTGTATACCTTGGACCTTCTTATTGACGATGAAACACAGAAATTGCGTCCGAATTTAATACAAAAGGCACAATGACGACATAAGTACAAGAGGTCTGACGCTCTAACTTTCTATGATTTGAACCTCTCCTGTGAGTGCAGTTTTAGATTCCGATGCTTCACTTCAGGTTTACTGTATACCTTGGACCTTCTTATAGACGATGAAACACAGAAATTGCATCCGAATCTAATACAAAAGCACAATGCCGACTTAAGTATAAGAGGACTAACACTCTAACTTTCTATGATTTGAACCTCTCCTGTGAGTCCAGTTTTACATTCCGATGCTTCACTTCAGGTTTACTGTATACCTTGGACCTTCTTATTGACGATGAAACACAGAAATTGCATGCGAATTTAGTTCAAAGGACACAATGCCGACTTAAGTACAAGAGTACTAACACTCTAATTTTCTATGATTTGAACCTCTCCTGTGAGTCCAGTTTTAGATTCCGATGCTTCACTTCAGGTTTACTGAATACCTTGGACCTTCTTATTGACGATGAAACACAGAAATAGCATACAAATTTAATACAAAAGGCACAATGCCGACTTAAGTACAAGATGACTGACCCTCTAAGTTTCTATGATTTGAACCTCTCCTGTGAGTCCAGTTTTAGATTCCGATGCTTCACTTCAGGTTTACTGAATACCTTGGACCTTCTTATAGACGATGAAACACAGAAATTGCATCCGAATCTAATACAAAAGCACAATGCCGAATTAAGTATAAGAGGACTAACACTCTAACTTTCTATGATTTGAACCTCTCCTGTGAGTCCAGTTTTACATTCCGATGCTTCACTTCAGGTTTACTGTATACCTTGGACCTTCTTATTGACGATGAAACACAGAAATTGCATGCGAATTTAGTTCAAAGGACACAATGCCGACTTAAGTACAAGAGGACTGACACTCTAACTTTCTGTGATTTGAACCTCTCCTGTGAGTCCAGTTTTAGATTCCGATGCTTCACTTCAGGTTTACCGTATACCTTGGACCTTCTTATTGACGAAGTAACACAGAAATAGCATCCGAATTTAAAACAAAAGGCACAATGCTGGTTTAAGTACAAGAGGACTGACACTCTAACTTTTGATGATTTGAACCTCCCCTGTGAGTCCAGTGTTAGATTCCGATGCTACCCTTCAGTTTTACTGTAATCCTAGGACCTTCTTATTGACGATGAAACACAGAAATTGCATCCGAATTTAATACAAAAGGCACAATGATGACTTGAATACAATAGGACTGACACTCTAACTTTCTGTGATTTGAACCTCTCCTGTGAGTCCAGTTTTAGATTCCGATGCTTCACTTCAGGTTAACTGTATCCCTTGGACCTTCTTCTTGACTATGAAACACAGAAATTGCATCCGAATTTAATACTAAAGGCAAAATGCCGACAAAAGTACAAGAGTACTAACACTCTAACTTTCTATGATTTGAACCTCTCCTGTGAGTCCAGTTTTAGATTCCGATGCTTCACTTCAGGTATACTGCATACCTTGGACCTTCTTATTGACGATGAAACACAGAAATAGCATCCGAATTTAATACAAAAGGCACAATGCCGACTTAAGTACAAGATGACTGACCCTCTAACTTTCTATCATTTGAACCTCTCCTGTGAGTCCAGTTTTAGATTCCGATGCTTCAATTCAGGTTTACTGTATCCCTTGGACCTTCTTATTGACGATGAAACACAGAAATTGCATAAGAATCTAATACAAAAGCACAATGCCGACTTAAGTATAAGAGGACTAACACTCTAACTTTCTATGATTTGAACCTCTCCTGTGAGTCCAGTTTTAGGTTCCGATGCTTCACTTCAGGTTTAGTGTATACCTTGGACCTTCTTATTGACGATGAAACACAGAAATTGCATGCGAATTTAGTACAAAGGACACAATGCCGACTTAAGTACAAGAGTACTAACACTCTAACTTTCTATGATTTGAACCTCTCCTGTGAGTCCAGTTTTAGATTCCGATGCTTCACTTCAGGTTTACTGTATACCTTGGACCTTCTTATTAACGATGAAACACAGAAATAGCATCCGAATTTAATACAAAAGGCACAATGCCGACTTAAGTACAAGAGGACTGACCCTCTAACTTTCTATGATTTGAACCTCTCCTGTGAGTCCAGTTTTAGATTCCGATGCTTCACTTCAGGTTTACTGAATACCTTGGACCTTCTTATTGACGATGAAACACAGAAATTGCATCCGAATTTAAAACAAAAGGCACAATGCCGACTTAAGGACAAGAGGACTGACACTCTAACTTTCTATGATTTGAACCTCTCCTGTGAGTCCAGTTTTACATTCCGATGCTTCACTTCAGGTTTACTGTATACCTTGGACCTTCTTATTGACGATGAAACACAGAAATAGCATCCGAATTTAATACAAAAGGCACAATGCCGACTTAAGTACAAGATGACTGACCCTCTAACTTTCTATGATTTGAACCTCTCCTGTAGTCCAGTTTTAGATTCCGATGCTTCACTTCAGGTTTACTGTATCCCTTGGACCTTCTTATTGACGATGTAACACAGAAATTGCATCCGAATTTAATACAAATGGCACAGTGCCGACTTAAGTACAAGAGGACTGACACTCTAATTTTCTGTGATTGAACCTCTTCTGTGAGTGCAGTTTTGGATTCCGATGCTTCACTTCAGGTTAACTGTAATACTAGGACCTTCTTATTGACGATGAATCACAGAAATTGCATCCGAATTTAATACAAAAGGCACAATGTTGACTTGAATACAATAGGACTGACACTCTAACTTTCTGTGATTTTAACCTCTCCTGTGAGTCCAGTTTTAGATTCCGATGCTTCACTTCAGGTTAACTGTATCCCTTGGACCTTCTTCTTGACTATGAAACACAGAAATTGCATCCGAATTTAATACTAAAGGCAAAATGCCGACTTAAGTACAAGAGTACTAACACTCTAACTTTCTATGATTTGAACCTCTCCTGTGAGTCCAGTTTTAGATTCCGATGCTTCACTTTAGGTATACTGTATACCTTGGACCTTCTTATTGACGATGAAACACAGAAATAGCATCCGAATTTAATACAAAAGGCACAATGCCGACTTAAGTACAAGATGACTGACCCTCTAACTTTCTATCATTTGAACCTCTCCTGTGAGTCCAGTTTTAGATTCCGATGCTTCAATTCAGGTTTACTGTATCCCTTGGACCTTCTTACTGACGATGAAACACAGAAATTGCATCCGAATTTAAAACAAAAGGCACAATGCCGACTTAAGTACAAGAGAACTGACACTCTAATTTTCTATGATTTGAACCTCTCCTGTGAGTCCAGTTTTAGACTCCGATTTTTCACTTCAGGCTTACTGTATACCTTGGACCTTCTTATTGACGATGAAATACAGAAATAGCAACCGAATTTATTGGAAAAGGCACAGTGCCGACTTAAGTACAAGATGACTGACGCTGTAACTTTCTGTAATTTGAACCTCTTCTGTGAGTGCAGTTTTAGATTCCGATGCTTCACTTCAGGTTTACTGTATACCTTGGACCTTCTTATTGACGATGAAACACAGAAATTGCGTCCGAATTTAATACAAAAGGCACAATGACGACATAAGTACAAGAGGTCTGACGCTCTAACTTTCTATGATTTGAACCTCTCCTGTGAGTGCAGTTTTAGATTCCGATGCTTCACTTCAGGTTTACTGTATACCTTGGACCTTCTTATAGACGATGAAACACAGAAATTGCATCCGAATCTAATACAAAAGCACAATGCCGACTTAAGTATAAGAGGACTAACACTCTAACTTTCTATGATTTGAAACTCTCCTGTGAGTCCAGTTTTACATTCCGATGCTTCACTTCAGGTTTACTGTATACCTTGGACCTTCTTATTGACGATGAAACACAGAAATTGCATGCGAATTTAGTTCAAAGGACACAATGCCGACTTAAGTACAAGAGTACTAACACTCTAACTTTCTATGATTTGAACCTCTCCTGTGAGTCCAGTTTTAGATTCCGATGCTTCACTTCAGGTTTACTGTATACCTTGGACCTTCTTATTGACGATGAAACACAGAAATAGCATACAAATTTAATACAAAAGGCACAATGCCGACTTAAGTACAAGATGACTGACCCTCTAAGTTTCTATGATTTGAACCTCTCCTGTGAGTCCAGTTTTAGATTCCGATGCTTCACTTCAGGTTTACTGAATACCTTGGACCTTCTTATTGACGATGAAACACAGAAATTGCATCCGAATTTAAAACAAAAGGCACAATGCCGACTTAAGGACAAGAGGACTGACACTCTAACTTTCTATGATTTGAACCTCTCCTGTGAGTCCAGTTTTACATTCCGATGCTTCACTTCAGGTTTACTGTATACCTTGGACCTTCTTATTGACGATGAAACACAGAAATAGCATCCGAATTTAATACAAAAGGCACAATGCCGACTTAAGTACAAGATGACTGACCCTCTAACTTTCTATGATTTGAACCTCTCCTGTAGTCCAGTTTTAGATTCCGATGCTTCACATCAGGTTTACTGTATCCCTTGGACCTTCTTATTGACGATGTAACACAGAAATTGCATCCGAATTTAATACAAATGGCACAGTGCCGACTTAAGTACAAGAGGACTGACACTCTAATTTTCTGTGATTGAACCTCTTCTGTGAGTGCAGTTTTGGATTCCGATGCTTCACTTCAGGTTAACTGTAATACTAGGACCTTCCTATTGACGATGAATCACAGAAATTGGATCCGAATTTAATACAAAAGGCACAATGATGACTTGAATACAATAGGACTGACACTCTAACTTTCTGTGATTTTAACCTCTCCTGTGAGTCCAGTTTTAGATTCCGATGCTTCACTTCAGGTTAACTGTATCCCTTGGACCTTCTTCTTGACTATGAAACACAGAAATTGCATCCGAATTTAATACTAAAGGCAAAATGCCGACTTAAGTACAAGAGTACTAACACTCTAACTTTCTATGATTTGAACCTCTCCTGTGAGTCCAGTTTTAGATTCCGATGCTTCACTTTAGGTATACTGTATACCTTGGACCTTCTTATTGACGATGAAACACAGAAATAGCATCCGAATTTAATACAAAAGGCACAATGCCGACTTAAGTACAAGATGACTGACCCTCTAACTTTCTATCATTTGAGCCTCTCCTGTGAGTCCAGTTTTAGATTCCTATGCTTCAATTCAGGTTTACTGTATCCCTTGGACCTTCTTATTGACGATGAAACACAGAAATTGCATCCGAATTTAAAACAAAAGGCACAATGCCGACTTAAGTACAAGAGAACTGACACTCTAATTTTCTATGATTTGAACCTCTCCTGTGAGTCCAGTTTTAGACTCCGATTTTTCACTTCAGGCTTACTGTATACCTTGGACCTTCTTATTGACGATGAAATACAGAAATAGCAACCGAATTTATTGGAAAAGGCACAGTGCCGACTTAAGTACAAGATGACTGACGCTGTAACTTTCTGTAATTTGAACCTCTTCTGTGAGTGCAGTTTTAGATTCCGATGCTTCACTTCAGGTTTACTGTATACCTTGGACCTTCTTATTGACGATGAAACACAGAAATTGCGTCCGAATTCAATACAAAAGGCACAATGACGACATAAGTACAAGAGGTCTGACGCTCTAACTTTCTATGATTTGAACCTCTCCTGTGAGTGCAGTTTTAGATTCCGATGCTTCACTTCAGGTTTACTGTATACCTTGGACCTTCTTATAGACGATGAAACACAGAAATTGCATCCGAATCTAATACAAAATCACAATGCCGACTTAAGTATAAGAGGACTAACACTCTAACTTTCTATGATTTGAACCTCTCCTGTGAGTCCAGTTTTACATTCCGATGCTTCACTTCAGGTTTACTGTATACCTTGGACCTTCTTATTGACGATGAAACACAGAAATTGCATGCGAATTTAGTTCAAAGGACACAATGCCGACTTAAGTACAAGAGTACCAACACTCTAACTTTCTATGATTTGAACCTCTCCTGTGAGTCCAGTTTTAGATTCCGATGCTTCACTTCAGGTTTACTGTATACCTTGGACCTTCTTATTGACGATGAAACACAGAAATAGCATACAAATTTAATACAAAAGGCACAATGCCGACTTAAGTACAAGATGACTGACCCTCTAAGTTTCTATGATTTGAACCTCTCCTGTGAGTCCAGTTTTAGATTCCGATGCTTCACTTCAGGTTTACTGAATACCTTGGACCTTCTTATTGACGATGAAACACAGAAATTGCATCCGAATTTAAAACAAAAGGCACAATGCCGACTTAAGGACAAGAGGACTGACACTCTAACTTTCTATGATTTGAACCTCTCCTGTGAGTCCAGTTTTAGATTCCGATGCTTCACTTCAGGTTTACTGAATACCTTGGACCTTCTTATTGACGATGAAACACAGAAATAGCATCCGAATTTAATACAAAAGGCACAATGCCGACTTAAGTACAAGATGACTGACCCTCTAACTTTCTATGATTTGAACCTCTCCTGTAGTCCAGTTTTAGATTCCGATGCTTCACTTCAGGTTTACTGTATCCCTTGGACCTTCTTATTGACGATGTAACACAGAAATTGCATCCGAATTTAATACAAATGGCACAGTGCCGACTTAAGTACAAGAGGACTGACACTCTAATTTTCTGTGATTGAACCTCTCCTGTGAGTGCAGTTTTGGATTCCGATGCTTCACTTCAGGTTTACTGTATACCTTGGACCTTCTTATTGACGATGAAACACAGAAATAGCATCCGAATTTAAAACAAAATTCACAATGCCGACTTAAGTACAAGAGGACTGACACTCTAACTTTCGATGATTTGAACCTCTCCTGTGAGTCCACTTTTAGATTCCGATGCTACACTTCAGGTTTACTGTAATCCTAGGACCTTCTTATTGACGATGAAACACAGAAATTGCATGGGAATTTAGTACAAAGGACACAATGCCGACTTAAGTACAAGAGTACTAACACTCTAACTTTCTATGATTTGAACCTCTCCTGTAAGTGCAGTTTTAGATTCCGATGCTTCACTTCAGGTTTACTGTATACCTTGGACATTCTTATTGACGATGATACACAGAAATAGCATCCAAATTTAATACAAAAGGCTCAAAGCCGACTTAAGTACAAGATGACTGACCCTTTAACTTTCTATGAATTGAACCTCTCCTGTGTGTCCAGTTTTAGATTCCGATGCTTCACTTCAGGTTTACTGTATACCTTGGACCTTCTTATAGGCGATGAAACACAGAAATTGCATCCGAATTTAAAACAAAAGGCACAATGCCGACTTAAGTGCAAGAGGACTGACCCTCTAACTGTCGATGATTTGAACCTCTCCTGTGAGTCCACTTTTAGATTCCGATGCTACACTTTAGGTTTACTGTAATCCTAGGACCTTCTCATTGACGATGAAATACAGAAATAGCATCCGAATTTAATACAAAAGTCACAATGCCGACATAAGTACAAGATGACTGACCCTCTAACTTTCTATGATTTGAACCTCTCCTGTAAGTCCAGTTTTAGATTCCGATGCTTCACTTCAGGTTTAGTGTATCCCTTGGACATTATTATTGACGATGTAACACAGAAATTGCATCCGAATTTAATACAAAAGGCACAGTGCCGACTTAAGTACAAGAGGACTGACACTCAAACTTTCGATGATTTGAACGTCCCCTGTGAGTCCAGTGTTAGATTCCGATGCTACACTTCAGGTTTACTGTAATCCTAGGACCTTCTTATTGACGATGAAACACAGAAATTGCATCCGAATTTAATACAAAAGGCACAATGCCGAATTAAGTACAAGAGTACTAACACTCTAACTTTCTATGATTTGAACCTCTCCTGTGAGTCCAGTTTTAGATTCCGATGCTTCACTTCAGGTTTACTGTATACCTTGGACCTTCTTATTGACGATGAAACACAGAAATTGCATCCGAATTTAAAACAAAAGGCACAATGCCGACTTAAGTACAAGAGGACTGACACTCTAACTTTCTATGATATGAACCTCTCCTGTGAATCCAGTTTTAGATTCCTATGCTCCACTTCAGGTTTACTGTATCCCTTGGACCTTCTTATTGACGATGTAACACAGAAATTGCATCCGAATTAAATACAAAAGGCACAATGCCGACTTAAGTACAAGAGGACTGACACTCTAACTTTCGATGATTGGAACCTCCCCTGTGACTCCAGTGTTAGATTCCGATGCTACACTTCAGTTTTCCTGTAATCCTAGGACCTTCTTATTGACGATGAAACACAGAAATTGCATTCGAATTTAATACAAAAGGCACAATGACGACATAAGTACAAGAGGACTGACACTCTAACTTTCTATGATTTGAACCTCTCCTGTGAGTGCAGTTTTAGATTCCGATGCTTCACTCCAGGTTTACTGTATCCCTTGGACCTTCTTCTTGACTATGAAACACAGAAATTGCATCCGAATTTAATACTAAAGGCACAATGCCGACTTAAGTACAAGAGGACAGACACTCTAACTTTCGATGATTTGAACCTCTCCTGTGAGTCCAGTTTTAGATTCCGATGCTACACTTCAGGTTTTATGTAATGCTAGGACCTTATTATTGACGATGAAACACAGAAATTGCATCCGAATTTAATACAAAAGGCACAATGACGCCTTAAGTACAAGAGGACTGACACTCTAACTTTCTGTGGTTTGAACCTCTCCTGTGAGTCCAGTTTTAGATTCCGATGCTTCACTGCAGGTTTACTGTATACCTTGGACATTTTTATTGACGATGAAACACAGAAATAGCATCCGAATTTAATACAAAAGGCACAATGCCGAATTAAGTACAAGAGTACTAACACTCTAACTTTCTATGATTTGAACCTCTCCTGTGAGTCCAGTTTTAGATTCCGATGCTTCACTTCAGGTTTACTGTATACCTTGGACATTCTTATTGACGATGAAACACAGAAATTGCATCCGAATTTAAAACAAAAGGCACAATGCCGACTTAAGTACAAGAGGACTGAGACTCTAACTTTCTATGATTTGAACCTCTCCTGTGAATCCAGTTTTAGATTCCGATGCTTCACTTCAGGTTTACTGTATCCCTTGGACCTTCTTATTGACGATGTAACACAGAAATTGCATCCGAATTTAATAAAAAAGGCACAATGCCAACTTAAGTACAAGAGGACTGACACTCTAACTTTCGATGATTTGAACCTCCCCTGTGAGTCCAGTGTTAGATTCCGATGCTACACTTCACTTTTACTGTAATCCTAGGACCTTCTTATTGACGATGAAACACAGAAATTGCATCCGAATTTAATACAAAAGGCACGATGACGATATAAGTACAAGAGGACTGACACTCTAACTTTCTATGATTTGAACCTCTCCTGTGAGTGCAGTTTTAGATTCCGATGCTTCACTTCAGGTTTACTGTATCCCTTGGACCTTCTTCTTGACTATGAAACACAGAAGTTGCATCCGAATTTAATACTTAAGGCACAATTCCGACTTAAGTACAAGAGGACAGACACTCTAACTTTCGATGATTTGAACCTCTCCTGTGAGTCCAGTTTTAGATTCCGATGCTACACTTCAGGATTTATGTAATGCAAGGACCTTATTATTGACGATGAAACACAGAAATTGCATCCGAATTTAATACAAAAGGCACAATGTCGCCTTAAGTACAAGAGGACTGACACTCTAACTTTCTGTGGTTTGAACCTCTCCTGTGAGTCCAGTTTTAGATTCTGATGCTTCACTTCAGGTTTACTGTATACCTTGGACATTTTTATTGTCGATGAAACACAGAAATAGCATCCGAATTTAATACAAAAGGCACAATGCCGACTTAAGTACAAGAGGACTGACACTCTAACTTTCTGTGATTTGAACCTCTCCTGTGAGTCCAGTTTTAGATTCCGATGCTTCACTTCAGGTTTACTGTATACCTTGGACCTTCTTATTGACGATGTAACACAGAAATTGCATCCGAATTTAAAACAAAAGGCACAATGCCGACTTAAGTACAAGAGGACTGACACTCTAACTTTCGATGATTTGAACCTCCCCTGTGAGTACAGTGTTAGATTCCGATGCTACACTTCAGTTTTACTGTAATCCTAGGACCTTCTTATTGACGATGAAACACAGAAATTGCATCCGAATTTAATACAAAAGGCACAATGATGACTTAAATACAATAGGACTGACACTCTAACTTTCTGTGATTTGAACCTCTCCTGTGAGTCCAGTTTTAGATTCCGATGCTTCACTTCAGGTTAACTGTATCCCTTGGACCTTCTTCTTGACTATGAAACACAGAAATTGCATCCGAATTTAATACTAAAGGCAAAATGCCGACTTAAGTACAAGAGTACTAACACTCTAACTTTCTATGATTTGAACCTCTCCTGTGAGTCCAGTTTTAGATTCCGATGCTTCACTTCAGGTATACTGTATACCTTGGACCTTCTTATTGACGATGAAACACAGAAATAGCATCCGAATTTAATACAAAAGGCACAATGCCGACTTAAGTACAAGATGACTGACCCTCTAACGTTCTATCATTTGAACCTCTCCTGTGAGTCCAGTTTTAGATTCCGATGCTTCAATTCAGGTTTACTGTATCCCTTGGACCTTCTTATTGACGATGAAACACAGAAATTGCATCCGAATTTAAAACAAAAGGCACAATGCCGAATTAAGTACAAGAGTACTAACACTCTAACTTTCTATGATATGAACCTCTCCTGTGAATCCAGTTTTAGATTCCTATGCTCCACTTCAGGTTTACTGTATCCCTTGGACCTTCTTATTGACGATGTAACACAGAAATTGCATCCGAATTAAATACGAAAGGCACAATGCCGACTTAAGTACAAGAGGACTGACACTCTAACTTTCGATGATTGGAACCTCCCCTGTGAGTCCAGTGTTAGATTCCGATGCTACACTTCAGTTTTCCTGTAATCCTAGGACCTTCTTATTGACGATGAAACACAGAAATTGCATTCGAATTTAATACAAAAGGCACAATGACGACATAAGTACAAGAGGACTGACACTCTAACTTTCTATGATTTGAACCTCTCCTGTGAGTGCAGTTTTAGATTCCGATGCTTCACTCCAGGTTTACTGTATCCCTTGGACCTTCTTCTTGACTATGAAACACAGAAATTGCATCCGAATTTAATACTAAAGGCACAATGCCGACTTAAGTACAAGAGGACAGACACTCTAACTTTCGATGATTTGAACCTCTCCTGTGAGTCCAGTTTTAGATTCCGATGCTACACTTCAGGTTTTATGTAATGCTAGGACCTTATTATTGACGATGAAACACAGAAATTGCATCCGAATTTAATACAAAAGGCACAATGTCGCCTTAAGTACAAGAGGACTGACACTCTAACTTTCTGTGGTTTGAACCTCTCCTGTGAGTCCAGTTTTAGATTCCGATGCTTCACTGCAGGTTTACTGTATACCTTGGACATTTTTATTGACGATGAAACACAGAAATAGCATCCGAATTTAATACAAAAGGCACAATGCCGAATTAAGTACAAGAGTTCTAACACTCAAACTTTCTATGATTTGAACCTCTCCTGTGAGTCCAGTTTTAGATTCCGATGCTTCACTTCAGGTTTACTGTATACCTTGGACATTCTTATTGACGATGAAACACAGAAATTGCATCCGAATTTAAAACAAAAGGCACAATGCCGACTTAAGTACAAGAGGACTGACACTCTAACTTTCTATGATTTGAACCTCTCCTGTGAATCCAGTTTTAGATTCCGATGCTTCACTTCAGGTTTACTGTATCCCTTGGACCTTCTTATTGACGATGTAACACAGAAATTGCATCCGAATTTAATACAAAAGGCACAATGCCAACTTAAGTACAAGAGGACTGACACTCTAACTTTCGATGATTTGAACCTCCCCTGTGAGTCCAGTGTTAGATTCCGATGCTACACTTCACTTTTACTGTAATCCTAGGACCTTCTTATTGACGATGAAACACAGAAATTGCATCCGAATTTAATACAAAAGGCACAATGACGACATAAGTACAAGAGGACTGACACTCTAACTTTCTATGATTTGAACCTCTCCTGTGAGTGCAGTTTTAGATTCCGATGCTTCACTTCAGGTTTACTGTATCCCTTGGACCTTCTTCTTGACTATGAAACAAAGAAGTTGCATCCGAATTTAATACTTAAGGCACAATTCCGACTTAAGTACAAGAGGACAGACACTCTAACTTTCGATGATTTGAACCTCTCCTGTGAGTCCAGTTTTAGATTCCGATGCTACTCTTCAGGATTTATGTAATGCTAGGACCTTATTATTGACGATGAAACACAGAAATTGCATCCGAATTTAGTACAAAAGGCACAATGTCGACTTAAGTACAAGAGGACTGACACTCTAACTTTCTGTGGTTTGAACCTCTCCTGTGAGTCCAGTTTTAGATTCTGATGCTTCACTTCAGGTTTACTGTATACCTTGGACATTTTTATTGACGATGAAACACAGAAATAGCATCCGAATTTAATACAAAAGGCACAATGCCGACTTAAGTACAAGAGGACTGACACTCTAACTTTCTGTGATTTGAACCTCTCCTGTGAGTCCAGTTTTAGATTCCGATGCTTCACTTCAGGTTTACTGTATACCTTGGACCTTCTTATTGACGATGTAACACAGAAATTGCATCCGAATTTAAAACAAAAGGCACAATGCCGACTTAAGTACAAGAGGACTGACACTCTAACTTTCGATGATTTGAACCTCCCCTGTGAGTCCAGTGTTAGATTCCGATGCTACACTTCAGTTTTACTGTAATCCTAGGACCTTCTTATTGACGATGAAACACAGAAATTGCATCCGAATTTAATACAGAAGGCACAATGATGACTTAAATACAATAGGACTGACACTCTAACTTTCTGTGATTTGAACCTCTCCTGTGAGTCCAGTTTTAGATTCCGATGCTTCACTTCAGGTTAACTGTATCCCTTGGACCTTCTTCTTGACTATGAAACACAGAAATTGCATCCGAATTTAATACTAAAGGCAAAATGCCGACTTAAGTACAAGAGTACTAACACTCTAACTTTCTATGATTTGAACCTCTCCTGTGAGTCCAGTTTTAGATTCCGATGCTTCACTTCAGGTATACTGTATACCTTGGACCTTCTTATTGACGATGAAACACAGAAATAGCATCCGAATTTAATACAAAAAGCACAATGCCGACTTAAGTACAAGATGACTGACCCTCTAACGTTCTATCATTTGAACCTCTCCTGTGAGTCCAGTTTTAGATTCCGATGCTTCAATTCAGGTTTACTGTATCCCTTGGACCTTCTTATTGACGATGAAACACAGAAATTGCATCCGAATTTAAAACAAAAAGCACAATGCCGACTTAAGTACAAGAGGACTGACACTCTAATTTTCTATGATTTGAACCTCTCCTGTGAGTCCAGTTTTAGATTCCGATGCTTCACTTCAGGCTTACTGTATACCTTGGACCTTCTTATTGACGATGAAATACAGAAATAGCATCCGAATTTATTGGAAAAGGCACAGTGCCGACTTGAGTACAAGATGACTGACGCTGTAACTTTCTGTAATTTGAACCTCTTCTGTGAGTGCAGTTTTAGATTCCGATGCTTCACTTCAGGTTTACTGTATACCTTGGACCTTCTTATTGACGATGAAACACAGAAATTGCATCCGAATTTAATACAAAAGGCACAATGACGACATAAGTACAAGAGGTCTGACACTCAAACTTTCTATGATTTGAACCTCCCCTGTGAGTGCAGTTTTAGATTTCGATGCTTCACTTTAGGTTTACTGTATACCTTGGACCTTCTTATTGACGATGAAACACAGAAATTGCATCCGAATCTAATACAAAAGCACAATGCCGACTTAAGTATAAGAGGACTAACACTCTAACTTTCTATGATTTTAACCTCTCCTGTGAGTCCAGTTTTAGATTCCGATGCTTCACTTCAGGTTTACTGTATACCTTGGACCTTCTTATTGACGATGAAAGACAGAAATTGCATGCGAATTTAGTACAAAGGACACAATGCCGACTTAAGTACAAGAGTACTAACACTCTAACTTTCTATGATTTGAACCTCTCCTGTGAGTCCAGTTCTAGATTCCGATGCTTCACTTCAGGTTTACTGTATACCTTGGACCTTCTTATTGACGATGAAACACAGAAATTGCATCCGAATTTAATACAAAAGGCACAATGCCGACTTAAGTACAAGATGACTGACCCTCTAACTTTCTATGATTTGAACCGCTCCTGTGAGTCCAGTTTTAGATTCCGATGCTTCACTTCAGGTTTACTGTATACCTTGGACCTTCTTATTGACGATGAAACACAGAAATTGCATCCGAATTTAAAACAAAAGGCACAATGCCGACTTAAGGACAAGAGGACTGACACTCTAACTTTCTATGATTTGAACCTCTCCTGTGAGTCCAGTTTTAGATTCCGATGCTTCACTTCAGGTTTACTGTATACCTTGGACCTTCTTATTGACGATGAAACACAGAAATAGCATCCGAATTTAATACAAAAGGCACAATGCCGACTTAAGTACAAGATAACTGACCCTCTAACTTTCTATGATTTGAACCTCTCCTGTGAGTCCAGTTTTAGATTCCGATGCTTCACTTCAGGTTTACTGTATACCTTGGACCTTCTTATTGACGATGAAACACAGAAATAGCATCCGAATTTAATACAAAAGGCACAAAGCCGACTTAAGTACAAGATAACTGACCCTCTAACTTTCTATGATTTGAACCTCTCCTGTGAGTCCAGTTTTAGATTCCGATGCTTCACTTCAGGTTTACTGTATACCTTGGACCTTCTTATTGACGATGAAACACAGAAATTGCATCCGAATTTAATACAAAAGGCACAATGCCGACTTAAGTACAAGATAACTGACCCTCTAACTTTCTATGATTTGAACCTCTCCTGTGAGTCCAGTTTTAGATTCCGATGCTTCACTGCAGGTTTACTGTATACCTTGGACATTTTTATTGACGATGAAACACAGAAATAGCATCCGAATTTAATACAAAAGGCACAATGCCGAATTAAGTACAAGAGTTTTAACACTCAAACTTTCTATGATTTGAACCTCTCCTGTGAGTCCAGTTTTAGATTCTGATGCTTCACTTCAGGTTTACTGTATACCTTGGACATTCTTATTGACGATGAAACACAGAAATTGCATCCGAATTTAAAACAAAAGGCACAATGCCGACTTAAGTACAAGAGGACTGACACTCTAACTTTCTATGATTTGAACCTCTCCTGTGAATCCAGTTTTAGATTCCGATGCTTCACTTCAGGTTTACTGTATCCCTTGGTCCTTCTTATTGACGATGTAACACAGAAATTGCATCCGAATTTAATACAAAAGGCACAATGCCAACTTAAGTACAAGAGGACTGACACTCTAACTTTCGATGATTTGAACCTCCCCTGTGAGTCCAGTGTTAGATTCCGATGCTACACTTCACTTTTACTGTAATCCTAGGACCTTCTTATTGACGATGAAACACAGAAATTGCATCCGAATTTAATACAAAAGGCACAATGACGACATAAGTACAAGCGGACTGACACTCTAACTTTCTATGATTTGAACCTCTCCTGTGAGTGCAGTTTTAGATTCCGATGCTTCACTTCAGGTTTACTGTATCCCTTGGACCTTCTTCTTGACTATGAAACAAAGAAGTTGCATCCGAATTTAATACTTAAGGCACAATTCCGACTTAAGTACAAGAGGACAGACACTCTAACTTTCGATGATTTGAACCTCTCCTGTGAGTCCGGTTTTAGATTCCGATGCTACTCTTCAGGATTTATGTAATGCTAGGACCTTATTATTGACGATGAAACACAGAAATTGCATCCGAATTTAGTACAAAAGGCACAATGTCGACTTAAGTACAAGAGGACTGACACTCTAACTTTCTGTGGTTTGAACCTCTCCTGTGAGTCCAGTTTTAGATTCTGATGCTTCACTTCAGGTTTACTGTATACCTTGGACATTTTTATTGACGATGAAACACAGAAATAGCATCCGAATTTAATACAAAAGGCACAATGCCGACTTAAGTACAAGAGGACTGACACTCTAACTTTCTGTGATTTGAACCTCTCCTGTGAGTCCAGTTTTAGATTCCGATGCTTCACTTCAGGTTTACTGTATACCTTGGACCTTCTTATTGACGATGTAACACAGAAATTGCATCCGAATTTAAAACAAAAGGCACAATGCCGACTTAAGTACAAGAGGACTGACACTCTAATTTTCGATGATTTGAACCTCCCCTGTGAGTCCAGTGTTAGATTCCGATGCTACACTTCAGTTTAACTGTAATCCTAGGACCTTCTTATTGACGATGAAACACAGAAATTGCATCCGAATTTAATACAAAAGGCACAATGATGACTTAAATACAATAGGACTGACACTCTAACTTTCTGTGATTTGAACCTCTCCTGTGAGTCCAGTTTTAGATTCCGATGCTTCACTTCAGGTTAACTGTATCCCTTGGACCTTCTTCTTGACTATGAAACACAGAAATTGCATCCGAATTTAATACTAAAGGCAAAATGCCGACTTAAGTACAAGAGTACTAACACTCTAACTTTCTATGATTTGAACCTCTCCTGTGAGTCCAGTTTTAGATTCCGATGCTTCACTTCAGGTATACTGTATACCTTGGACCTTCTTATTGACGATGAAACACAGAAATAGCATCCGAATTTAATACAAAAAGCACAATGCCGACTTAAGTACAAGATGACTGACCCTCTAACGTTCTATCATTTGAACCTCTCCTGTGAGTCCAGTTTTAGATTCCGATGATTCAATTCAGGTTTACTGTATCCCTTGGACCTTCTTATTGACGATGAAACACAGAAATTGCATCCGAATTTAAAACAAAATGCACAATGCCGACTTAAGTACAAGAGGACTGACACTCTAATTTTCTATGATTTGAACCTCTCCTGTGAGTCCAGTTTTAGATTCCGATGCTTCACTTCAGGCTTACTGTATACCTTGGACCTTCTTATTGACGATGAAATACAGAAATAGCATCCGAATTTATTGGAAAAGGCACAGTGCCGACTTGAGTACAAGATGACTGACGCTGTAACTTTCTGTAATTTGAACCTC
This sequence comes from Schistocerca americana, assembly GCF_021461395.2. Taxonomy (NCBI): domain Eukaryota; kingdom Metazoa; phylum Arthropoda; class Insecta; order Orthoptera; family Acrididae; genus Schistocerca; species Schistocerca americana. The sequence goes on along the minus strand of NC_060121.1, from coordinate 75,723,131 downwards.
TTCTGTGAGTGCAGTTTTAGTTTCCGATGCTTCACTTCAGGTTTACTGTATACCTTGGACCTTCTTATTGACGATGAAACACAGAAATTGCATCCGAATTTAATACAAAAGGCACAATGACGACATAAGTACAAGAGGTCTGACACTCTAACTTTCTATGATTTGAACCTCCCCTGTGAGTGCAGTTTTAGATTCCGATGCTTCACTTTAGGTTTACTGTATACCTTGGACCTTCTTATTGACGATGAAACACAGAAATTGCATCCGAATCTAATACAAAAGCACAATGCCGACTTAAGTATAAGAGGACTAACACTCTAACTTTCTATGATTTTAACCTCTCCTGTGAGTCCAGTTTTAGATTCCGATGCTTCACTTCAGGTTTACTGTATACCTTGGACCTTCTTATTGACGATGAAAGACAGAAATTGCATGCGAATTTAGTACAAAGGACACAATGCCGACTTAAGTACAAGAGTACTAACACTCTAACTTTCTATGATTTGAACCTCTCCTGTGAGTCCAGTTCTAGATTCCGATGCTTCACTTCAGGTTTACTGTATACCTTGGACCTTCTTATTGACGATGAAACACAGAAATTGCATCCGAATTTAATACAAAAGGCACAATGCCGACTTAAGTACAAGATGACTGACCCTCTAACTTTCTATGATTTGAACCGCTCCTGTGAGTCCAGTTTTAGATTCCGATGCTTCACTTCAGGTTTACTGTATACCTTGGACCTTCTTATTGACGATGAAACACAGAAATTGCATCCGAATTTAAAACAAAAGGCACAATGCTGACTTAAGGACAAGAGGACTGACACTCTAACTTTCTATGATTTGAACCTCTCCTGTGAGTCCAGTTTTAGATTCCGATGCTTCACTTCAGGTTTACTGTATACCTTGGACCTTCTTATTGACGATGAAACACAGAAATAACATCCGAATTTAATACAAAAGGCACAATGCCGACTTAAGTACAAGATAACTGACCCTCTAACTTTCTATGATTTGAACCTCTCCTGTGAGTCCAGTTTTAGATTCCGATGCTTCACTTCAGGTTTACTGTATCCCTTGGACCTTCTTATTGACGATGTAACACAGAAATTGCATCCGAATTTAATACAAATGGCACAGTGCCGACTTAAGTACAAGAGGACTGACACTCTAATTTTCTGTGATTTAACCTCTTCTGTGAGTGCAGTTTTGGATTCCGATGCTTCACTTCAGGTTTACTGTATACCTTGAACCTTCTTATTGACGATGAAACACAGAAATTGCATCCGAATTTAATACAAAAGGCACAATAACGACATAAGTACAAGAGGACTGACACTCTAAATTTCTATGATTTGAACCTCTCCTGTGAGTGCAGTTTTAGATTCCGATGCTTCACTTCAGGTTTACTGTATCCCTTGGACCTTCTTCTTGACTATGAAACACAGAAATTGCATCCGAATTTAATACTAAAGGCACAATGCCGACTGAAGTACAAGAGGACAGACACTCTAACTTTCGATGATTTGAACCTCTCCTGTGAGTCCAGTTTTAGATTCAGATGCTACACTTCAGGTTTACTGTAATGCTAGGACCTTCTTATTGACGATGAAACACAGAAATTGCATCCGAATTTAATACAAAAGGCACAATGCCGACTTAAGTACAAGAGGACTGACACTCTAACTTTCTGTGGTTTGAACCTCTCCTGTGAGTCCAGTTTTAGATTCCGATGCTTCACTTCAGGTTTACTGTATACCTTGGACATTTTTATTGACGATGAAACACAGAAATTGCATCCGAATTTAATACAAAAGGCACAATGCCGACTTAAGTACAAGAGGAATGACACTCTAACTTTCTGTGATTTGAACCTGTCCTGTGTGTCCAGTTTTAGATTCTGATGCTTCACTTCAGTTTTACTGTATACCTTGGACCTTCTTATTGACGATGAAACACAGAAATTGCATCCGAATTTAATACAAATGGCACAATGACGACATAAGTACAAGAGGTCTGACACTCTAACTTTCTATGATTTGAACCTTTCCTGTGAGTGCAGTTTTAGATTCCGATGCTTCACTTCAGGTTTACTGTATACCTTGGACCTTCTTATTGACGATGAAACACAGAAATTGCATCCGAATCTAATACAAAAGCACAATGCAGACTTAAGTACAAGAGGACTAACACTCTAACTTTCTATGATTTGAACCACTTCTGTGAGTCCAGTTTTAGATTCCGATGCTTCACTTCAGGTTTACTGTATACCTTGGACCTTCTTATTGACGATGAAACAAAGGAATTGCATGGGAATTTAGTACAAAGGACACAATGCCGACTTAAGTACAAGAGTACTAACACTCTAACTTTCTATGATTTGAACCTCTCCTGTGAGTCCAGTTTTAGATTCCGATGCTTCACTTCAGGTTTACTGTATACCTTGGACCTTCTTATTGACGATGAAACACAGAAATAGCATCCGAATTTAATACAAAAGGCTCAAAGCCGACTTAAGTACAAGATGACTGACCCTCTAACTTTCTATGATTTGAACCTCTCCTGTGAGTACAGTTTTAGATTCCGATGCTTCACTTTAGGTTTACTGTATACCTTGGACCTTCTTATTGGCGATGAAACACAGAAATTGCATCCGAATTTAAAACAAAAGGCACAATGCCGACTTAAGTACAAGAGGACTGACATTCTAACTTTCGATGATTTGAACCTCTCCTGTGAGTCCACTTTTAGATTCCGATGCTACACTTCAGGTTTACTGTAATCCTAGGACCTTCTTATTGACGATGAAACACAGAAATAGCATCCGAATTTAATACAAAAGGAACAATGCCGACTTAAGTACAATAGTACTAACACTCTAACTTACTATGATTTGAACCTCTCCTGTGAGTCCAGTTTTAGATTCCGATGCTTTACTTCAGGTTTACTGTATACCTTGGACCTTCTTATTGACTATGAAACACAGAAATTGCATCCGAATTTAATACTAAAGGCCCAGTGCCGACTTAAGTACAAGAGGACAGACACTCTAACTTTCGATGATTTGAACCTCTCCTGTGAGTCCAGTTTTAGATTCCGATGCTACACTTCAGGTTTACTGCAATGCTAGGACCTTCTTATTGACGATGAAACACAGAAATTGCATCCGAATTTAATACAAAAGGCACAATGTCGACTTAAGTACAAGATTACTGACACTCTTATTTTCTGTGGTTTGAACCTCTCCTGTGAGTCCAGTTTTAGATTCCGATGCTTCACTTCAGGTTTACTGTATACCTTGGACATTTTTATTGACGATGAAACACAGAAATTGCATCCGAATTTAATATAAAAGGCACAATGCCGACTTCAGTACAAGAGGACTGACACTCTAAGTTTCTATGATTTGAACCTCTCCTGTGAGTGCGGTTTTAGATTCCGATGCTTCACTTCAGGTTTACTGTATACCTTGGACCTTCTTATTGACGTTGAAACATAGAAATTGCATCCGAATTTAATACAAAAGGCACAATGACGACATAAGTACAAGAGGACTGACACTCTAACTTTCTATGATTTGAACCTCTCCTGTGAGTGCAGTTTTAGATTCCGATGCTTCACTTCAGGTTTACTGTATCCCTTGGACCTTCTTCTTGACTATGAAACACAGACATTGCATCCGAATTTAATACTAAAGGCACAATGCCGACTTAAGTACAAGAGGACAGACACTCTCACTTTCGATGATTTGAACCTCTCCTGTGAGTCCAGTTTTAGATTCCGATGCTTCACTTCAGGTTTACTGTATACCTTGGACCTTCTTATTGACGATGAAACACAGAAATAGCATCCGAATTTAATACAAAAGGCACAATGCCGACTTAAGTACAAGATGACTGACCCTCTAACTTTCTATGATTTGAACCTCTCCTGTGAGTCCAGTTTTAGATTCCGATGCTTCACTTCAGGCTTACTGTATACCTTGGACCTTCTTGTTGACGGTGAAACACAGAAATAGCATCCGAATTTAATAGAAAAGGCACAATGCCGACTTAAGTACAAGATGACTGACGCTCTAACTTTCTATGAGTTGAACCTCTTCTGTGAGTGCAGTTTTAGATTCCGACGCTTCACTTCAGGTTTACTGTATACCTTGGACCTTCTTATTGACGATGAAACACAGAAATAGCATCCGAATTTAATACAAAAGGCACAATGCCGACTTAAGTACAAGATGACTGACCCTCTAACTTTCTATGATTTGAACCTCTCCTGTGAGTCCAGTTTTAGATTCCGATGCTTCACTTCAGGTTTACTGTATACCTTGGACCTTCTTATTGACGATGAAATACAGAAATTGCATCCGAATTTAAAACAAAAGGCACAATGCCGACTTAAGTACAAGAGGACTGACACTCTAACTTTCTATGATTTGAACCTCTCCTGTGAGTCCAGTTTTAGATTCCGATGCTTCACTTCAGGTTTACTGTAAACCTTGGACCTTCTTATTGTCGATGAAACACAGAAATTGCATGCGAATTTAGTACAAAGGACACAATGCCGACTTAAGTACAAGAGTACTAACACTCTAACTTTCTATGATTTTAACCTCTCATGTGAGTCCAAGTTTTGGATTCCGATGCTTCACTTCAGGTTTACTGTATACCTTGGACCTTCTTATTGACGATGAAACACAGAAATAGCATCTGAATTTAATACAAAAGGCACAATACCGACTTAAGTACAAGATGACTGACCCTCTAACTTTCTATGATTTGAACCTCTCCTGTGAGTCCAGTTTTAGATTCCGATGCTTCACTTCAGGTTTACTGTATACCTTGGACCTTCTTATTGACGATGAAACACAGAAATTGCATCCGAATTTAAAACAAAAGGCACAATGCCGCCTTAAGTACAAGAGGACTGACACTCTAACTTTCTATGATTTGAACCTCTCCTGTGAGTCCAGTTTTAGATTCCGATGCTTCACTTCAGGTTTACTGTATACCTTGGACCTTCTTATTGACGATCAAACACAGAAATAGCATCCGAATTTAATACAGAAGGCACAATGCCGACTTAAGTACAAGATGACTGACCCTCTAACTTTCTATGATTTGAACCTCTCCTGTGAGTCAAGTTTTAGATTCCGATGCTTCACTTCAGGTTTACTGTATCCCTTGGACCTTCTTATTGACGATGTAACACAGAAATTGCATCCGAATTTAAAACAAAAGGCACAATGCCGACTTAAGTACAAGAGGACTGACACTCTAACTTTCTATGATTTGAACCTCTCCTGTGAGTCCAGTTTTAGATTCCGATGCTTCACTTCAGGTTTACTGTAAACCTTGGACCTTCTTATTGTCGATGAAACACAGAAATTGCATGCGAATTTAGTACAAAGGACACAATGCCGACTTAAGTACAAGAGTACTAACACTCTAACTTTCTATGATTTTAACCTCTCCTGTGAGTCCAAGTTTTGGATTCCGATGCTTCACTTCAGGTTTACTGTATACCTTGGACCTTCTTATTGACGATGAAACACAGAAATAGCATCTGAAATTAATACAAAAGGCACAATGCCGACTTAAGTACAAGTTGACTGACCCTCTAACTTTCTATTATTTGAACCTCTCCTGTGAGTCCAGTTTTAGATTCCGATGCTTCACTTCAGGTTTACTGTATACCTTGGACCTTCTTATTGACGATGAAACACAGAAATTGCATCCGAATTTAAAACAAAAGGCACAATGCCGACTTAAGTACAAGAGGACTGACACTCTAACTTTCTATGATTTGAACCTCTCCTGTGAGTCCAGTTTTAGATTCCGATGCTTCACTTCAGGTTTACTGTATACCTTGGACCTTCTTATTGACGATGAAACACAGAAATAGCATCCGAATTTAATACAGAAGGCACAATGCCGACTTAAGTACAAGATGACTGACCCTCTAACTTTCTATGATTTGAACCTCTCCTGTGAGTCCAGTTTTAGATTCCGATGCTTCACTTCAGGTTTACTGTATCCCTTGGACCTTCTTATTGACGATGTAACACAGAAATTGCATCCGAATTTAATACAAAAGGCACAGTGCCGACTTAAGTACAAGAGGACTGACACTCTAATTTTCTATAATTGAACCTCTTCTGTGAGTGCAGTTTTTGATTCCGATGCTTCACTTCAGGTTTACTGTATACCTTGGACCTTCTTATTGACGATGAAACACAGAAATTGCATCCGAATTTAATACAAAAGGCACAATGACGACATAAGTATAAGAGGACTGACACTCTAACTTTCTATGATTTGAACCTCTCCTGTGAGTGCAGTTTTAGATTCCGATGCTTCACTTCAGGTTTACTGTATCCCTTGGACCTTCTTCTTGACTATGAAACACAGAAATTGCATCCGAATTTAATACTAAAGGCACAATGCCGACTTAAGTACAAGAGGACAGACACTCTAACTTTCGATGATTTGAACCTCTCCTGTGAGTCCAGTTTTAGATTCCGATGCTACACTTCAGGTTTACTGCAATGCTGGGACCTTCTTATTGACGATGAAACACAGAAATTGCATCCGAATTTAATACAAAAGGCACAATGCCGACTTAAGTACAAGATTACTGACACTCTAACTTTCTGTGGTTTGAACCTCTAATGTGAGTCCAGTTTTAGATTCCGATGCTTCACTTCAGGTTTACTGTATAACTTGGACATTTTTATTGACGATGAAACACAGAATTTGCATCCGAATTTAATACAAAACGCACAATGCCGACTTAAGTACAAGAGGACTGACACTCTAACTTTCTGTGATTTGAACCTGTCCTGTGTGTCCAGTTTTAGATTCCGGTGCTTCACTTCAGGTTTACTGTATACCTTGGACCTTCTTATTGACGATGAGACACAGAAATTGCATCCGAATTTAATACAAAAGGCACAATGCCGACTTAAGTACAAGAGTACTAACACTCTAACTTTCTATGATTTGAACCTCTCCTGTGAGTCCAGTTTTACATTCCGATGCTTCACTTCAGGTTTACTGTATACCTTGGACCTTCTTATTGACGATGTAACACAGAAATTGCATCCGAATTTAAAACAAAAGGCATAATGCCGACTTAAGTACAAGAGGACTGACACTCTAACTTTCTATGATTTGAACCTCTCCTGTGAGTGCACTTTTAGATTCCGATGCTTCACTTCAGGTTTACTGTATACCTTGGACCTTCTTATTGACGTTGAAACACAGAAATTGCATCCGAATTTAATACAAAAGGCACAATGACAACATAAGCACAAGAGGACTGACACTCTAACTTTCTATGATTTGAACCTCTCCTGTGGGTGCAGTTTTAGATTCCGATGCTTCACTTCAGGTTTACTGTATCCCTTGGACCTTCTACTTGACTATGAAACACAGAAATTGCATCCGAATTTAATACTAAAAGCACAATGCCGACTTAAGTACAAGAGGACAGACACTCTAACTTTCGATGATTTGAACCTCTCCTGTAAGTCCAGTTTTAGATTCCGATGCTACACTTCAGGTTTACTGTAATGCTAGGACCTTCTTATTGACGATGAAACACAGAAATTGCATCCGAATTTAATACAAAAGGCACAATGTCACCTTAAGTACAAGAGGACTGACACTCTAACTTTCTGTGGTTTGTACCTCTGCTGTGAGTCCAGTTTTAGATTCCGAAGCTTCACTTCAGGTTTACTGTATACCTTGGAGCTTCTTATTGACGATGAAACACAGAAATTGCATCCGAATGTAATACAAAAGGCACAATGCCGACTTAAGTACAATAGTACTAACACTCTAACTTTCTATGATTTGAACCTCCCTGTGAGTCCAGTTTTAGATTCCGATGCTTCACTTCAGGTTTACTGTATACCTTGGACCTTCTTATTGACGATGTAACACAGAAATTGCACCCGAATTTAAAACAAAACGCACAATGCCGACTTAAGTACAAGAGGACTGACACTCTAACTTTCGATGATTTGAACCTCCCCTGTGAGTCCAGTGTTAGTTTCCGATGCTACACTTCAGTTTTACTGTAATCCTAGGACCTTCTTATTGACTATGAAACACAGAAATTGCAACCGAATTTAATACAAATGGCACAATGATGACTTAAGTACAATAGGACTGACACACTAACTTTCTATGATTTGAACCTCTCCTGTGAGTCCAGTTTTAGATTCCGTTGCTTCACTTCAGGTTTACTGTATACCTTGGACCTTCTTATTGACGATGAAACACAGAAATAGCATCCGAATTTAATACAAAAGGCAAAATGCCGACTTAAGTACAAGAGTAGTAACACTCTAACTTTCTATGATTTGAACCTCTCCTGTGAGTCCAGTTTTAGATTCCGATGCTTAACTTCAGGTTTACTGTATACCTTGGACCTTCTTATTGACGATGAAACACAGAAATTGCATCCGAATCTAATACAAAAGGCACAATGCCGACTTAAGTACAAGAGGACTAACACTCTAACTTTCTATGATTTGAACCTCTCCTGTGAGTCCAGGTTTAGATTCCGATGTTTCACTTCAGGTTTACTGTATACTTTGGAACTTCATATTGACGATGAAATACAGAAATTGCATCCTAATTTAATACAAAAGGCACAATGCCGGCTTAAGTACAAGAGGACTGACAGTCTAACTTTCGATGATTTGAACCTCCCCTGCGAGTCCAGTGTTAGATTCCGATGCTACACTTTAGCTTTACTGTAATCCTAGGACCTTCTTATTGACGATCAAACACAGAAATTTGATTCCGAATTTAATACTAAAGGCACAATGCCGACTTACGTACAAGAGGACAGACACTCTAACTTTCGATGATTTGAACCTCTCCTGTGAGTCAAGTTTTAGATTCCGATGCTACACTTCAGGTTTACTGCAATGCTAGGACCTTCTTATTGACGATGAAACACAGAAATTGCATCCGAATTTAATACAAAAGGCACAATGCCAACTTAAGTACAAGAGGACTGACACTCTAATTTGCTATGATTTGAACCTCTTCTGTGAGTGCAGTTTTAGATTCCGATGGTTCACTTCAGGTTTACTGTATACCTTGGACCTTCTTATTGACGATGAAACACAGAAATTGCATCCGAATTTAATACAAAAGGCACAATGACGACATAAGTACAAGAGGTCTGACACTCTAACTTTCTATGATTTGAACCTCTCCTGTGAGTGCAGTTTTAGATTCCGATGCTTCACTTCAGGTTTACTGTATACCTTGGACCTTCTTATTGACGATGAAACACAGAAATTGCTTCCAAATCTAATACAAAAGGCACAATGCCGACTTATCTACAAGAGGACTAACACTCTAACTTTCTATGTATTGAACCTCTCCTGTGAGTCCAGTTTTAGATTCCGATGTTCACTTCAGCTTTACTGTATACTTTGGAACTTCATATTGACGACGAAATACAGAAATTGCATCCGAGTTTAATACAAAAGGCACAATGCCGGCTTAAGTACAAGAGGACTGACAGTCTAACTTCCGATGATTTGAACCTCCCCTGCGAGTGCAGTGTTAGATTCCGATGCTACACTTTAGCTTTTCTGTAATCCTAGGACCTTCTTATTGACGATCAAACACAGAAATTGCATCCGAATTTAATACAAAAGGCACAATGCCGACTTAAGTACAAGAGGTCTGACACTCTAACTTTCTGTGATTTGAACCTGTCCTGTGTGTCCAGTTTTAGATTCCGATGCTTCACTTCAGGTTTACTGTATACCTTGGACCTTCTTATTGACGATGAAACACAGAAATTGCATTCGAATTTAATACAAGAGGCACAATGCCGACTTAAGTACAATAGTACTAACACTCTAACTTTCTATGATTTGAACCTCCCTGTGAGTCCAGTTATAGATTCCGATGCTTCACTTCAGGTTTACTGTATACCTTGGACCTTCTTATTGACGATGTAACACAGAAATTGCATCCGAATTTAAAACAAAAGGCACAATGCCGACTTAAGTACAAGAGGACTGACACTCTAACTTTCGATGATTTGAACTTCCCCTGTGAGTCCAGTGTTAGTTTCCGATGCTACACTTCAGTTTTACTGTAATCCTAGGACCTTCTTATTGACTATGAAACACAGAAATTGCAACCGAATTTAATACAAATGGCACAATGATGACTTAAGTACAATAGGACTGACACACAAACTTTCTATGATTTGAACCTCTCCTGTGAGTCCAGTTTTAGATTCCGATGCTTCACTTCAGGTTTACTGTATACCTTGGACTTTCTTATTGACGATGAAACACAGAAATAGCATCCGAATTTAATACAAAAGGCACAATGCCGACTTAAGTACAAGAGTACTAACACTCTAACTTTCTATGATTTGAACCTCTCCTGTGAGTCCAGTTTTAGATTCCGATGCTTAACTTCAGGTTTACTGTATACCTTGGACCTTCTTATTGACGATGAAACACAGAAATTGCATCCGAATCTAATACAAAAGGCACAATGCCGACTTAAGTACAAGAGGACTAACACTCTAACTTTCTACGATTTGAACCTCTCCTGTGAGTCCAGTTTTAGATTCCGATGTTTCACTTCAGGTTTACTGTAAACTTTGGAACTTCATATTGTCGATGAAATACAGAAATTGCATCCGAATTTAATACAAAAGGCACAATGCCGGCTTAAGTACAAGAGGAATGACAGTCTAACTTTCGATGATTTGAACCTCCCCTGCGAGTCCAGTGTTAGATTCCGATGCTACACTTTAGCTTTACTGTAATCCTAGGACCTTCTTATTGACGATCAAACACAGAAATTTGATTCCGAATTTAATACTAAAGGCACAATGCCGACTTAAGTACAAGAGGACAGACACTCTAACTTTCGATGATTTGAACCTCTCCTGTGAGTCCAGTTTTAGATTCCGATGCTACACTTCAGGTTTACTGCAATGCTAGGACCTTCTTATTGACGATGAAACACAGAAATTGCATCCGAATTTAATACAAAAGGCACAATGCCGACTTAAGTACAAGAGGACTGACACTCTAATTTTCTATGATTTGAACCTCTTCTGTGAGTGCAGTTTTAGATTCCGATGCTTCACTTCAGGTTTACTGTATACCTTGGACCTTCTTATTGACGATGAAACACAGAAATTGCATCCGAATTTAATACAAAAGGCACAATGACGACATAAGTACAAGAGGTCTGACACTCTAACTTTCTATGATTTGAACCTCTCCTGTGAGTGCAGTTTTGGATTCCGATGCTTCACTTCAGGTTTACTGTATACCTTGGACCTTCTTATTGACGATGAAACACAGAAATTGCATCCGAATCTAATACAAAAGGCACAATGCCGACTTATCTACAAGAGGACTAACACTCTAACTTTCTATGATTTGAACCTCTCCTGTGAGTCCAGTTTTAGATTCCGATGTTCACTTCAGCTTTACTGTATACTTTGGAACTTCATATTGACGACGAAATACAGAAATTGCATCCGAGTTTAATACAAAAGGCACAATGCCGGCTTAAGTACAAGAGGACTGACAGTCTAACTTCCGATGATTTGAACCTCCCCTGCGAGTGCAGTGTTAGATTCCGATGCTACACTTTAGCTTTTCTGTAATCCTAGGACCTTCTTATTGACGATCAAACACAGAAATTGCATCCGAATTTAATACAAAAGGCACAATGCCGACTTAAGTACAAGAGGACTGACACTCTAACTTTCTGTGATTTGAACCTGTCCTGTGTGTCCAGTTTTGGATTCCGATGCTTCACTTCAGGTTTACTGTATACCTTGGACCTTCTTATTGACGATGAAACACAGAAATTGCATCCGAATTTAATACAAAAGGTACAATGCCGACTTAAGTACAAGAGTACTAACACTCTAACTTTCTATGATTTGAACTTCTCCTGTGAGTCCAGTTTTAGATTCCGATGCTTCACTTCAGGTTTACTGTATACCTTGGACCTTCTTATTGACGATGTAACACCGAAATTGCATCCGAAGTTAAAACAAAAGGCACAATGCCGACTTAAGTACAAGAGGACTGACACTCTAACTTTTTGTGATTTGAACCTGTCCTGTGTGTCCAGTTTTAGATTCCGATGCTTCACTTCAGGTTTACTGTATACCTTGGACCTTCTTATTGACGATGAAACACAGAAATTGCATCCGAATTTAATACAAAAGGCACAATGCCGACTTAAGTACAAGAGTACTAACACTCTAACTTTCTATGATTTGAACTTCTCCTGTGAGTCCAGTTTTAGATTCCGATGCTTCACTTCAGGTTTACTGTATCCCTTGGACCCTCTTCTTGACTATGAAACACAGAAATTGCATCCGAATTTAATACTAAAGCCACAATGCCGACTTAAGTACAAGAGGACAGACACTCTGACTTTCGATGATTTGAACCTCTCCTGTGAGTCCAGTTTTAGATTCCGATGCTACACTTCAGGTTTACTGTAATGCTAGGACCTTCTTATTGACGATGAAACACAGAAATTGCATCCGAATTTAATACAAAAGGCACAATGTCGACTTAAGTACATGAGGACTGACACTCTAATTTTCTGTGGTTTGAACCTCTATTGTGAGTCCAGTTTTAGATTACGATGCTTCACTTCAGGTTTACTGTATACCTCGGACATTTTTATTGACGATGAAACACAGAAATTGCATCCCAATTTAATACAAAAGGCACAATGCCGACTTAAGTACAAGAGGACTGACACTCTAACTTTCTGTGATTTGAACCTGTCCTGTGTGTCCAGTTTTAGGTTCCGATGCTTCACTTCAGGTTTACTGTATACCTTGGACCTTCTTATTGACGATGAAACACAGAAATTGCATCCGAATTTAATACAAAAGGCACAATGCCGACTTAAGTACAAGAGTACTAACACTCTAACTTTCTATGATTTGAACCTCTCCTGTGAGCCCAGTTTTAGATTCCAATGCTTCACTTCAGGTTTACTGGATACCTTGGACCTTCTTATTGACGATGAAACACAGAAATAGCATCCGAATTTAGTACAAAAGGCACAATGCCGACTTAAGTACAAGAGGACTAACACTGTAATTTTCTATGATTTGAACCTCTTCTGTAAGTGCAGTTTTAGATTCCGATGCTTCACTTCAGGTTTACTGTATACCTTGGACCTTCTTATTGACGATGAAACACAGAAATTGCATCCGCATTTAATACAAAAGGCACAATGACGACACAAGTACAAGAGGTCTGACACTCTAACTTTCTATGATTTGAACCTCTCCTGTGAGTGCAGTTTTAGATTCCGATGCTTCACTTCAGGTTTACTGTACACCTTGGACCTTCTTATTGACGATGAAACACAGAAATTGCATCCGAATCTAATACAAAGGGCACAATGCCGACTTAAGTACAAGAGGACTAACACTCTAACTTTCTATGATTTGCATATCTCCTGTGAGTCCAGTTTTAGATTCCGATGCTTCACTTCAGGTTTACTGTATACTTTGGACTTTCATATTGACGAAGAAATACAGTAATTGCATCCGAATTTAATACAAAAGGCACAATGCCGGCTTAAGTACAAGTGGACTGACACTCTAACTTTCGATGATTTGAACCTCCCCTGCGAGTGCAGTGTTAGATTCCGATGCTACACTTCAGGTTTACTGCAATGCTAGGACCTTCTTATTGACGATGAAACACAGAAATTGCATCCGAATTTAATACAAAAGGCACAATGCCGACTTAAGTACAAGAGGACTGACACTCTAATTTTCTATGATTTGAACCTCTTCTGTGAGTGCAGTTTTAGATTCCGATGCTTCACTTCAGGTTTACTGTATACCTTGGACCTTCTTATTGACGATGTAACACAGAAATTGCATCCGAATCTAATACAAAAGGCACAATGCCGACTTAAGTGCAAGAGGACTAACACTCTAACTTTCTATGATTTGAACCTCTCCTGTGAGTCCAGTTTTAGATTCCGATGTTTCACTTCAGGTTTACTGTATACTTTGGAACTTCATATTGACGATGAAATACAGAAATTGCATCCGAATTTAATACAAAAGGCACAATGCCGGCTTAAGTACAAGAGGACTGACAGTCTAACTTTCGATGATTTGAACCACCCCTGCGAGTCCAGTGTTAGATTCCGATGCTACACTTTAGCTTTACTGTAATCCTAGGACCTTCTTATTGACGATCAAACACAGAAATTTGATTCCGAATTTAATACTAAAGGCACAATGCCGACTTAAGTACAAGAGGACAGACACTCTAACTTTCGATGATTTGAACCTCTCCTGTGAGTCCAGTTTTAGATTCCGATGCTACACTTCAGGTTTACTGCAATGCTAGGACCTTCTTATTGACGATGAAACACAGAAATTGCATCCGAATTTAATACAAAAGGCACAATGCCGACTTAAGTACAAGAGGACTGACACTCTAATTTTCTATGATTTGAACCTCTTCTGTGAGTGCAGTTTTAGATTCCGATGCTTCACTTCAGGTTTACTGTATACCTTGGACCTTCTTATTGACGATGAAACACAGAAATTGCATCCGAATCTAATACAAAAGGCACAATGCCGACTTAAGTACAAGAGGACTAACACTCTAACTTTCTATGATTTGAACCTCTCCTGTGAGTCCAGTTTTAGATTCCGATGTTTCACTTCAGGTTTACTGTATACTTTGGAACTTCATATTGACGATGAAATACAGAAATTGCATCCGAATTTAATACAAAAGGCACAATGCCGGCTTAAGTACAAGAGGACTGACAGTCTAACTTTCGATGATTTGAACCACCCCTGCGAGTCCAGTGTTAGATTCCGATGCTACACTTTAGCTTTACTGTAATCCTAGGACCTTCTTATTGACGATCAAACACAGAAATTTGATTCCGAATTTAATACTAAAGGCACAATGCCGACTTAAGTACAAGAGGACAGACACTCTAACTTTCGATGATTTGAACCTCTCCTGTGAGTCCAGTTTTAGATTCCGATGCTACACTTCAGGTTTACTGCAATGCTAGGACCTTCTTATTGACGATGAAACACAGAAATTGCATCCGAATTTAATACAAAAGGCACAATGCCGACTTAAGTACAAGAGGACTGACACTCTAATTTTCTATGATTTGAACCTCTTCTGTGAGTGCAGTTTTAGATTCCGATGCTTCACTTCAGGTTTACTGTATACCTTGGACCTTCTTATTGACGATGAAACACAGAAATTGCATCCGAATTTAATACAAAAGGCACAATGACGACATAAGTACAAGAGGTCTGACACTCTAACTTTCTATGATTTGAACCTCTCCTGTGAGTGCAGTTTTAGATTCCGATGCTTCACTTCAGGTTTACTGTATACCTTGGACCTTCTTATTGACGATGAAACACAGAAATTGCATCCGAATCTAATACAAAAGGCACAATGCCGACTTAACTACAAGAGGACTAACACTCTAACTTTCTATGATTTGAACCTATCCTGTGAGTCCAGTTTTAGATTCCGATGTTCACTTCAGCATTACTGTACACTTTGGAACTTCATATTGACGACGAAATACAGAAATTGCATCCGAGTTTAATACAAAAGGCACAATAACGGCTTAAGTACAAGAGGACTGACAGTCTAACTTCCGATGATTTGAACCTCCCCTGCGAGTGCAGTGTTAGATTCCGATGCTACACTTTAGCTTTTCTGTAATCCTAGGACCTTCTTATTGACGATCAAACTCAGAAATTGCATCCGAATTTAATACAAAAGGCACAATGCCGACTTAAGTACAAGAGGAATGACACTCTAACTTTCTGTGATTTGAACCTGTCCTGTGTGTCCAGTTTTAGATTCCGATGCTTCACTTCAGGTTTACTGTATACCTTGGACCTTCTTATTGACGATGAAACACAGAAATTGCATCCGAATTTAATACAAAAGGTACAATGCCGACTTAAGTACAAGAGTACTAACACTCTAACTTTCTATGATTTGAACTTCTCCTGTGAGTCCAGTTTTAGATTCCGATGCTTCACTTCAGGTTTACTGTATACCTTGGACCTTCTTATTAACGATGTAACACAGAAATTGCATCCGAATCTAATACAAAAGGCACAATGCCGACTTAAGTACGAGAGGACTAACACTCTAACTTTCTATGATTTGAACCTCTCCTGTGAGTCCAGTTTTAGATTCCGATGTTTCACTTCAGGTTTACTGTATACTTTGGAACTTCATATTGACGATGAAATACAGAAATTGCATCCGAATTTAATACAAAAGGCACAATGCCGGCTTAAGTACAAGAGGACTGACAGTCTAACTTTCGATAATTTGAACCTCCCCTGCGAGTCCAGTGTTAGATTCCGATGCTACACTTTAGCTTTACTGTAAACCTAGGACCTTCTTATTGACGATCAAACACAGAAATTTGATTCCGAATTTAATACTAAAGGCACAATGCCGACTTAAGTACAAGAGGACAGACACTCTAACTTTCGATGATTTGAACCTCTCCTGTGAGTCCAGTTTTAGATTCCGATGCTACACTTCAGGTTTACTGCAATGCTTGGACCTTCTTATTGACGATGAAACACAGAAATTGCATCCGAATTTAATACAAAAGGCACAATGTCGACTTAAGTACAAGAGGACTGACACTCTAACTTTCTGTGGTTTGAACCTCTCCTGTGAGTCCAGTTTTAGATTCCGATGCTTCACTTCAGGTTTACTGTATACCTTGGACATTTTTATTGACGATGAAACACAGAAATTGCATCCGAATTTAATACAAAAGGCACAATGCCGACTTAAGTACAAGAGGACTGACACTCTAACTTTCTGTGATTTGAACCTGTCCTGTGTGTCCAGTTTTAGATTCCGATGCTTCACTTCAGGTTTACTGTATACCTTGGACCTTCTTATTGACGATGAAACACAGAAATTGCATCCGAATTTAATACAAAAGGCACAATGCCGACTTAAGTACAAGAGTACTAACACTCTAACTTCCTATGATTTGAACCTCTCCTGTGAGTCCAGTTTTAGATTCCGATCCTTCACTTCAGGTTTACTGTATCCCTTGGACCTTCTTATTGACGATGTAACACAGAAATTGCATCCGAATTTAAAACAAAAGGCACAATGCCGACTTAAGTACAAGAGGACTGACACTCTAACTTTCGATGATTTGAACCTCCCCTGTGAGTCCAGTGTTAGTTTCCGATGCTACACTTTAGTTTTACTGTAATTCTAGGACCTTCTTATTGACGATGAAACACAGAAATTGCATCCGAATTTAATACAAAAGGCACAATGCCGACTTAAGTACAAGAGTACTAACACTCTTACTTTCTATGATTTGAACCTCTCCTGTGAGCCCAGTTTTAGATTCCGATGCTTCACTTCAGGTTTACTGTATACCTTGGACCTTCTTATTGACGATGAAACACAGAAATAGCATCCGAATTTAGTACAAAAGGCACAATGCCGACTTAAGTACAAGATTACTGACCTTCTAACTTTCTATGATTTGAACCTCTCCTGTGAGTCCAGTTTTAGATTCCGATGCTTCACTTCAGGTTTACTGTATCCCTTGGACCTTCTTATTGACGATGTAACACAGAAATTGCATCCGAATTTAATACAAAAGGCACAATGCCGACTTAAGTACAAGAGGACTGGCACTGTAATTTTCTATGATTTGAACCTCTTCTGTATGTGCAGTTTTAGATTCCGATGCTTCACTTCAGGTTTACTGTATACCTTGGACCTTCTTATTGACGATGAAACACAGAAATTGCATCCGCATTTAATACAAAAGGCACAATGACGACACAAGTACAAGAGGTCTGACACTCTAACTTTCTATGATTTGAACCTCTCCTGTGAGTGCAGTTTTAGATTCCGATGCTTCACTTCAGGTTTACTGTACACCTTGGACCTTCTTATTGACGATGAAACACAGAAATTGCATCCGAATCTAATACAAAAGGCACAATGCCGACTTAAGTACAAGAGGACTAACACTCTAACTTTCTATGATTTGCATATCTCATGTGAGTCCAGTTTTAGATTCCGATGCTTCACTTCAGGTTTACTGTATACTTTGGACCTTCATATTGACGATGAAATACAGAAATTGCATCCGAATTTAATACAAAAAGCACAATGCCGGCTTAAGTACAAGAGGACTGACACTCTAACTTTCGATGATTTGAACCTACCCTGCGAGTGCAGTGTTAGATTCCGATGCTACACTTCAGCTTTACTGTAATCCTAGGACCCTCTTATTGACGATCAAACACAGAAATTGCATCCGAATTTAATACAAAAGGCACAATGCCGACTTAAGTACAAGAGGACTGACACTCTAACTTTCTGTGATTTGAACCTGTCCTGTGTGCCCAGTTTTAGATTCCGATGCTTCACTTCAGGTTTACTGTATACCTTGGACCTTCTTATTGACGATGAAACACAGAAATTGGATCCGAATTTAATACTAAAGGCACAATGCCGACTTAAGTACAAGAGTACTAACACTCTAACTTTCTATGATTTGAACCTCTCCTGTGTGTCCAGTTTTAGATTCCGATGCTTCACTTCAGGTTTACTGTATACCTTGGACCTTCTTATTGACGATGTAATACAGAAATTGCATCCGAATTTAAAACAAAAGGCACAATGCCGACTTAAGTACAAGAGGACTGACACTCTAACTTTCTATGATTTGAACCTCTCCTGTGAGTGCAGTTTTAAAATCCGATGCTTCACTTCAGGTTTACTGTATACCTTGGACCTTGTTATTGACGTTGAAACACAGAAATTGCATCCGAATTTAATACAAAAGGCACAATGACGACATAAGTACAATAGGACTGACACTCTAACTTTCTATGATTTGAACCTCTCCTGTGAGTGCAGTTTTAGATTCCGATGCTTCACTTCAGGTTTACTGTATCCTTCGGACCTTCTTATTGACGATGAATCACAGAAATTGCATCCGAATTTAATACAAAAGGCACAAAGACGACATAAGTACAAGAGGACTGACTCTCTAACTTTCTATGATTTGGACCTCTCCTGTGAGTCCAGTTTTAGATTCCGATGCTTCACTTCAGGTTTACTGTATCCCTTGGACCTTCTCCTTGACTATGAAACACAGAAATTGCATCCGAATTTAATACTAAAGGCACAATGCCTGACTTAAGTACAAGAGTACTAACACCCTAACTTTCTATGATTTGAACCTCTCCTGTGAGTCCAGTTTTAGATTCCGATGCTTCACTTCACGTTTACTGTATACCTTGGACCTTCTTATTGACGATGAAACACAAAAATAGCATCCGAATTTAATACAAAAGGCACAATGCCGACTTAAGTACAAGATGACTGACCCTCTAACTTTCTATGATTTGAACCTCTCCTGTGAGTCCAGTTTTAGATTCCGATGCTTCACTTCAGGTTTACTGTATCTCTTGGACCTTCTTATTGACGATGTAACACAGAAATTGCATCCGAATTTAATACAAAAGGCACAATGCCGACTTAAGTACAAGAGGACTGACACCCTAATTTTCTATGATTTGAACCTCTTCTGTGAGTGCAGTTTTGGATTCCGATGCTTCACTTCAGGTTTACTGTATACCTTGGACCTTCTTAATGACGATGAAACACAGAAATTGCATCCGAATTTAATACAAATGGCACAATGACGACATAAGTACAAGAGTACTAACACTCTAACTTTCTTTGATTTGAACCTGCCCTGTGAGTCCAGTTTTAGATTCCGATGCTCCACTTCAGGTTTACTGTATACCTTGGACCTTCTTATTGACGATGAAACACAGAAATTGCATCCTAATTTAAAACAAAAGGCACAATGCCGACTTAAGTACAAGGGTACTAACACTCTAACTTTCTTTGATTTGAACCTGCCCTGTGAGTCCAGTTTTAGATTCCGATGCTCCACTTCAGGTTTACTGTATACCTTGGACCTTCTTATTGACGATGAAACACAGAAATTGCATCCGAATTTAATACAAAAGGCACAATGTCGACTTAAGTACAAGAGGACTGACACTCTGACTTTCTGTGGTTTGAACCTCTCCTGTGAGTCCAGTTTTAGATTCCGATGTTCACTTCAGGTTTACTGTATACCTTGGACATTCTTATTGACGATGAAACACAGAAATTGCATCCGAATTTAATACAAAAGGCACAATGCCGACTTAAGTACAAGAGGACTGACACTCTAACTTTCTGTGATTTGAACCTCTCCTGTGAGTCCAGTTTTAGATTCCGATGCTTCACTTCAGGTTTACTGTATACCTTGGACCTTCATATTGTCGATGAAACACAGAAATTGCATCTGAATTTAATACAAAAGGCACAATGCCGACTTAAGTACAAGAGTACTAACACTCTAACTTTCTATGATTTGAACCTCTCCTGTGAGTCCAGTTTTAGATTCCGATGCTTCACTTCAAGTTTACTGTATCCCATGGACCTTCTTATTGACGATGTAACAAAGAAATTGCATCCGAATTTAATACAAAAGGCACAATGCCGACTTAAGTACAAGAGGACTGACACTCTAATTTTTTATGATTTGATCCTCTTCTGTGAGTGCAGTTTTGGATTCCGATGCTTCACTTCAGGTTTACTGTATACCTTGGACCTTCTAATTGACGATGAAACACAGAAATTGCATCCGAATGTAATACAAAAGCACAATGACGACATAAGTACAAGAGGACTGACACTCTAACTTTCTGTGGTTTGAACCTCTCCTGTGCGTCCAGTTTTAGATTCCGATGCTTCACTTCAGGTTTACTGTATCCCTTGGACCTTCTTATTGACGATGTAACACAGAAATAGCATCCGAATTTAATACAAAAGGCACAATGCCGTCTTAAGTACAAGAGGACTGACACTCTAATTTTCTATGATTTGAACCTCTTCTGTGAGTGCAGTTTTGGATTCAGATGCTTCACTTCAGGTTTACTGTATACCTTGGACCTTCTTATTGACGATGAAACACAGAAATTGCTTCCGAATTTAATACAAAAGGCAGAATGACGGCATAAGTACAAGAGGACTGACACTCTAACTTTCGGGGATTTGAACCTCTCCTGTGAGTGCAGTTTTAGACTCCGATGCTTCACTTCAGGTTTACTGTATCCCTCGTACCTTCTTCGTGACTATGAAACACAGAAATTGCATCCGAATTTAATACTAAAGGCACAATGCCAATTTGTGTACAAGAGGACAGACACTCTAACTTTCGATGATTTGAACCTCTCCTGTGAGTCCAGATTTAGATTCCGATGCTACACTTCAGGTTTACTGTAATGCTAGGACCTTCTTATTGACGATGAAACACAGAAATTGCATCCGAATTTAATACAAAAGGCACAATGTCGACTTAAGTACAAGAGGACTGACACTCTAAATTTCTGTGGTTTGAACCTCTCCTGTGAGTCCAGTTTTAGATTCCGATGCTTCACTTCAGGTTTACTGTATACCTTGGACATTCTTATTGACGATGAAACACAGAAATTGCATCCGAATTTAATACAAAAGGCACAATGCCGACATAAGTACAAGAGGACTGACACTCTAACTATCTGTGATTTGAACCTCTCCTGTGAGTCCAGTTTTAGATTCCGATGCTTCACTTCAGGTTTACTGTATACCTTGGACCTTCATATTGACGATGAAACACAGAAATTGCATCTGAATTTAATACAAAAGGCACAATGCCGACTTAAGTACAAGAGTACAAACACTCTAACTTTCCTTGATTTGAACCGGCCCTGTGAGTCCAGTTTTAGATTCCGATGCTCAACTTCAGGTTTACTGTATACCTTGGACCTTCTTATTGACGTTGAAACACAGAAATTGTATCCGAATTTAATACAAAAGGCACAATGACGACATAAGTACAAGAGGACTGACACTCTAACTATCTGTGATTTGAACCTCTCCTGTGAGTCCAGTTTTAGATTCCGATGCTTCACTTCATGTTTACTGTATACCTTGGACCTTCTTATTGACGATGAAACACAAAAATAGCATCCGAATTTAATACAAAAGGCACAATGCCGACTTAAGTACAAGATGGCTGACCCTCTAACTTTCTATGATTTGAACCTTTCCTGTGAGTCCAGTTTTAGATTCCGATGCTTCACTTCAGGTTTACTGTATCCCTTGGACCTTCTTATTGACGATGTAACACAGAAATTGCATCCGAATTTAATACAAAAGGCACAATGCCGACTTAAGTACAAGAGGACTGACACCCTAATTTTCTATGATTTGAACCTCTTCTGTGAGTTCAGTTTTGGATTCCCATGCTTCACTTCAGGTTTACTGTATACCTTGGACCTTCTTATTGACGATGAAACACAGAAATTGCATCCGCATTTAATACAAAAGGCACAATGACGACACAAGTACAAGAGGTCTGACACTCTAACTTTCTATGATTTGAACCTCTCCTGTGAGTGCAGTTTTAGATTCCGATGCTTCACTTCAGGTTTACTGTACACCTTGGACCTTCTTATTGACGATGAAACACAGAAATTGCATCCGAATCTAATACAAAAGGCACAATGCCGACTTAAGTACAAGAGGACTAACACTCTAACTTTCTATGATTTGCATATCTCCTGTGAGTCCAGTTTTAGATTCCGATGCTTCACTTCAGGTTTACTGTATACTTTGGACCTTCATATTGACGATGAAATACAGAAATTGCATCCGAATTTAATACAAAAAGCACAATGCCGGCTTAAGTACAAGAGGACTGACACTCTAACTTTCGATGATTTGAACCTCCCCTGCAAGTGCAGTGTTAGATTCCGATGCTACACTTCAGCTTTACTGTAATCCTAGGACCTTCTTATTGACGATCAAACACAGAAATTGCATCCGAATTTAATACAAAAGGCACAATGCCGACTTAAGTACAAGAGGACTGACACTCTAACTTTCTGTGATTTGAACCTGTCCTGTGTGCCCAGTTTTAGATTCCGATGCTTCACTTCAGGTTTACTGTATACTTTGGACCTTCTTATTGACGATGAAACACAGAAATTGCATCCGAATTTAATACTAAAGGCACAATGCCGACTTAAGTACAAGAGTACTAACACTCTAACTTTCTATGATTTGAACCTCTCCTGTGTGTCCAGTTTTAGATTCCGATGCTTCACTTCAGGTTTACTGTATACCTTGGACCTTCTTATTGACGATGTAATACAGAAATTGCATCCGAATTTAAAACAAAAGGCACAATGGAGACTTAAGTACAAGAGGACTGACACTCTAACTTTCTATGATTTGAACCTCTCCTGTGAGTGCAGTTTTAAAATCCGATGCTTCACTTCAGGTTTACTGCATACCTTGGACCTTGTTATTGACGTTGAAACACAGAAATTGTATCCGAATTAAATACAAAAGGCACAATGACGACATAAGTACAATAGGACTGACACTCTAACTTTCTATGATTTGAACCTCTCCTGTGAGTGCAGTTTTAGATTCCGATGCTTCACTTCAGGTTTACTGTATCCTTTGGACCTTCTTATTGACGATGAATCACAGAAATTGCATCCGAATTTAATACAAAAGGCACAATGCCGACTTAAGTACAAGAGGACTGACACTCTAACTTTCTATGATTTGAACCTCTCCTGTGAGTGCAGTTTTAGATTCCGATGCTTCACTTCAGGTTTACTGTATACCTTGGACCTTCTTATTGACGTTGAAACACAGAAATTGCATCCGAATTTAATACAAAAGGCACAAAGACGACATAAGTACAAGAGGACTGACTCTCTAACTTTCTATGATTTGGACCTCTCCTGTGAGTCCAGTTTTAGATTCCGATGCTTCACTTCAGGTTTACTGTATCCCTTGGACCTTCTCCTTGACTATGAAACACAGAAATTGCATCCGAATTTAATACTAAAGGCACAATGCCTGACTTAAGTACAAGAGTACTAACACCCTAACTTTCTATGATTTGAACCTCTCCTGTGAGTCCAGTTTTAGATTCCGATGCTTCACTTCATGTTTACTGTATACCTTGGACCTTCTTATTGACGATGAAACACAAAAATAGCATCCGAATTTAATACAAAAGGCACAATGCCGACTTAAGTACAAGATGACTGACCCTCTAACTTTCTATGATTTGAACCTCTCCTGTGAGTCCAGTTTTAGATTCCGATGCTTCACTTCAGGTTTACTGTATCCCTTGGACCTTCATATTGACGATGTAACACAGAAATTGCATCCGAATTTAATACAAAAGGCACAATGCCGACTTAAGTACAAGAGGACTGACACCCTAATTTTCTATGATTTGAACCTCTTCTGTGAGTGCAGTTTTGGATTCCGATGCTTCACTTCAGGTTTACTGTATACCTTGGACCTTCTTAATGACGATGAAACACAGAAATTGCATCCGAATTTAATACAAATGGCACAATGACGACATAAGTACAAGAGTACTAACACTCTAACTTTCTTTGATTTGAACCTGCCCTGTGAGTCCAGTTTTAGATTCCGATGCTGCACTTCAGGTTTACTGTATACCTTGGACCTTCTTATTGACGATGAAAAACAGAAATTGCATCCTAATTTAAAACAAAAGGCACAATGCCGACTTAAGTACAAGGGTACTAACACTCTAACTTTCTTTGATTTGAACCTGCCCTGTGAGTCCAGTTTTAGATTCCGATGCTCCACTTCAGGTTTACTGTATACCTTGGACCTTCTTATTGACGATGAAACACAGAAATTGCATCCGAATTTAATACGAAAGGCACAATGTCGACTTAAGTACAAGAGGACTGACACTCTGACTTTCTGTGGTTTGAACCTCTCCTGTGAGTCCAGTTTTAGATTCCGATGTTCACTTCAGGTTTACTGTATACCTTGGACATTCTTATTGACGATGAAACACAGAAATTGCATCCGAATTTAATACAAAAGGCACAATGCCGACTTAAGTACAAGAGGACTGACACTCTAACTTTCTGTGATTTGAACCTCTCCTGTGAGTCCAGTTTTAGATTCCGATGCTTCACTTCAGGTTTACTGTATACCTTGGACCTTCATATTGACGATGTAACAAAGAAATAGCATCCGAATTTAATACAAAAGGCAGAATGACGGCATAAGTACAAGAGGACTGACACTCTAACTTTCGGTGATTTGAACCTCTGCTGTGAGTGCAGTTTTAGATTCCGATGCTTCACTTCAGGTTTACTGTATCCCTCGTACCTTCTTCGTGACTATGAAACACAGAAATTGCATCCGAATTTAATACTAAAGGCACAATGCCAATTTGTGTACAAGAGGACAGACACTCTAACTTTCGATGATTTGAACCTCTCCTGTGAGTCCAGTTTTAGATTCCGATGCTACACTTCAGGTTTACTGTAATGCTAGGACCTTCTTATTGACGATGAAACACAGATATTGCATCCGAATTTAATACAAAAGGCACAATGTCGACTTAAGTACAAGAGGACTGACACTCTAAATTTCTGTGGTTTGAACCTCTCCTGTGAGTCCAGTTTTAGATTCCGATGCTTCACTTCAGGTTTACTGTATACCTTGGACATTCTTATTGACGATGAAACACAGAAATTGCATCCGAATTTAATACAAAAGGCACAATGCCGACTTAAGTACAAGAGGACTGACACTCTAACTATCTGTGATTTGAACCTCTCCTGTGAGTCCAGTTTTAGATTCCGATGCTTCACTTCAGGTTTACTGTATACCTTGGACCTTCATATTGACGATGAAACACAGAAATTGCATCTGAATTTAATACAAAAGGCACAATGCCGACTTAAGTACAAGAGTCCAAACACTCTAACTTTCTTTGATTTGAACCGGCCCTGTGAGTCCAGTTTTAGATTCCGATGCTCCACTTCAGGTTTACTGTATACCTTGGACCTTCTTATTGACGTTGAAACACAGAAATTGTATCCGAATTTAATACAAAAGGCACAATGACGACATAAGTACAAGAGGACTGACACTCTAACTATCTGTGATTTGAACCTCTCCTGTGAGTCCAGTTTTAGATTCCGATGCTTCACTTCATGTTTACTGTATACCTTGGACCTTCTTATTGACGATGAAACACAAAAATAGCATCCGAATTTAATACAAAAGGCACAATGCCGACTTAAGTACACGATGACTGACCCTCTAACTTTCTATGATTTGAACCTCTCCTGTGAGTCCAGTTTTAGATTCCGATGCTTCACTTCAGGTTTACTGTATCCTTTGGACCTTCTTATTGACGATGTAACACAGAAATTGCATCCGAATTTAATACAAAAGGCACAATGCCGACTTAAGTACAAGAGGACTGACACCCTAATTTTCTATGATTTGAACCTCTTCTGTGAGTTCAGTTTTGGATTCCGATGCTTCACTTCAGGTTTACTGTATACCTTGGACATTCTTAATGACGATGAAACACAGAAATTGCATCCGAATTTAATACAAATGGCACAATGACGACATAAGTACAAGAGTACTAACACTCTAACTTTCTTTGATTTGAACCTGCCCTGTGAGTCCAGTTTTAGATTCCGATGCTCCACTTCAGGTTTACTGTATACCTTGGACCTTCTTATTGACGATGAAACACAGAAATTGCATCCTAATTTAAAACAAAAGGCACAATGCCGACTTAAGTACAAGGGTACTAACACTCTAACTTTCTTTGATTTGAACCTGCCCTGTGAGTCCAGTTTTAGATTCCGATGCTCCACTTCAGGTTTACTGTATACCTTGGACCTTCTTATTGACGATGAAACACAGAAATTGCATCCGAATTTAATACAAAAGGCACAATGTCGACTTAAGTACAAGAGGACTGACACTCTGACTTTCTGTGGTTTGAACCTCTCCTGTGAGTCCAGTTTTAGATTCCGATGTTCACTTCAGGTTTACTGTATACCTTGGACATTCTTATTGACGATGAAACACAGAAATTGCATCCGAATTTAATACAAAAGGCACAATGCCGACTTAAGTACAAGAGGACTGACATTCTAACTTTCTGTGATTTGAACATCTCCTGTGAGTCCAGTTTTAGATTCCGATGCTTCACTTCAGGTTTACTGTATACCTTGGACCTTCATATTGACGATGAAACACAGAAATTGCATCTGAATTTAATACAAAAGGCACAATGCCGACTTAAGTACAAGAGTACTAACACTCTAACTTTCTATGATTTGAACCTCTCCTGTGAGTCCAGTTTTAGATTCCGATGCTTCACTTCAGGTTTACTGTATCCCATGGACCTTCTTATTGACGATGTAACAAAGAAATTGCATCCGAATTTAATACAAAAGGCACAATGCCGGCTTAAGTACAAGAGGACTGACACTCTAATTTTTTATGATTTGATCCTCTTCTGTGAGTGCAGTTTTGGATTCCGATGCTTCACTTCAGGTTTACTGTATACCTTGGACCTTCTTATTGACGATGAAACACAGAAATTGCATCCGAATGTAATACAAAAGCACAATGACGACATAAGTACAAGAGGACTGACACTCTAACTTTCTGTGGTTTGAACCTCTCCTGTGCGTCCAGTTTTAGATTCCGATGCTTCACTTCAGGTTTACTGTATCCCTTGGACCTTCTTATTGACGATGTAACACAGAAATTGCATACGAATTTAATACAAAAGGCACAATGCCGTCTTAAGTACAAGAGGACTGACACTCTAATTTTCTATGATTTGAACCTCTTCTGTGAGTGCAGTTTTGGATTCCGATGCTTCACTTCAGGTTTACTGTATACCTTGGACCTTCTTATTGACGATGAAACACAGAAATTGCTTCCGAATTTAATACAAAAGGCAGAATGACGGCATAAGTTTAAGAGGACTGACACTCTAACTTTCGGTGATTTGAACCTCTCCTGTGAGTGCAGTTTTAGATTCCGATGCTTCACTTCAGGTTTACTGTATCCCTCGTACCTTCTTCGTGACTATGAAACACAGAAATTGCATCCGAATTTAATACTAAAGGCACAATGCCAATTTGTGTACAAGAGGACAGACACTCTAACTTTCGATGATTTGAACCTCTCCTGTGAGTCCAGTTTTAGATTCCGATGCTACACTTCAGGTTTACTGTAATGCTAGGACCTTCTTATTGACGATGAAACACAGAAATTGCATCCGAATTTAATACAAAAGGCACAATGTCGACTTAAGTACAAGAGGACTGACACTCTAACTTTCTGTGGTTTGAACCTCTCCTGTGAGTCCAGTTTTAGATTCCGATGCTTCACTTCAGGTTTACTGTATACCTTGGACATTCTTATTGACGATGAAACACAGAAATTGCATCCGAATTTAATACAAAAGGCACAATGCCGACTTAAGTACAAGAGGACTGACACTCTAACTATCTGTGATTTGAACCTCTCCTGTGAGTCCAGTTTTAGATTCCGATGCTTCACTTCAGGTTTACTGTATACCTTGGACCTTCATATTGACGATGAAACACAGAAATTGCATCTGAATTTAATACAAAAGGCACAATGCCGACTTAAGTACAAGAGTACAAACACTCTAACTTTCTTTGATTTGAACCGGCCCTGTGAGTCCAGTTTTAGATTCCGATGCTCCGCTTCAGGTTTACTGTATACCTTGGACCTTCTTATTGACGTTGAAACACAGAAATAGTATCCGAATTTAATACAAAACGCACAATGGCGACATAAGTACAAGAGGACTGACACTCTAACTTTCTATGATTTGAACCTCTCCTGTGAGTGCAGTTTTAGATTCCGATGCTTCACTTCAGGTTTACTGTATCCTTTGGACCTTCTTATTGACGATGAATCACAGAAATTGCATCCGAATTTAATACAAAAGGCACAATGCCGACTTAAGTACAAGAGGACTGACACTCTAACTTTCTATGATTTGAACCTCTCCTGTGAGTGCAGTTTTAGATTCCGATGCTTCACTTCAGGTTTACTGTATACCTTGGACCTTCTTATTGACGTTGAAACATAGAAATTACATCCGAATTTAATACAAAGGGCACAAAGACGACATAAGTACAAGAGGACTGACTCTCTAACTTTCTATGATTTGAACCTCTCCTGTGAGTCCAGTTTTAGATTCCGATGCTTCACTTCAGGTTTACTGTATCCCTTGGACCTTCTCCTTGACTATGAAACAAAGAAATTGCATCCGAATTTAATACTAAAGGCACAATGCCTGACTTAAGTACAAGAGTACTAACACCCTAACTTTCTATGATTTGAACCTATCCTGTGAGTCCAGTTTTAGATTCTGATGCTTCACTACATGTTTACTGTATACCTTGGACCTTCTTATTGACGATGAAACACAAAAATAGCATCCGAATTTAATACAAAAGGCACAATGCCGACTTAAGTACAAGATGACTGACCCTCTAACTTTCTATGATTTGAACCTCTCCTGTGAGTCCAGTTTTAGATTCCGATGCTTCACTTCAGGTTTACTGTATCCCTTGGACCTTCTTATTGACGATGTAACACAGAAATTGCATCCGAATTTAATACAAAAGGCACAATGCCGACTGAAGTAGAAGAAGACTGACACCCTAATTTTCTATGATTTGAACCTCTTCTGTGAGTGCAGTTTTAGATTCCGATGCTTCACTTCAGGTTTACTGTATACCTTGGACCTTCTTAATGCCGATGAAACACAGAAATTGCATCCGAATTTAATACAAATGGCACAATGACGACATAAGTACAAGAGTACTAACACTCTAACTTTCTTTGATTTGAACCTGCCCTGTGAGTCCAGTTTTAGATTCCGATGCTCCACTTCAGGTTTACTGTATACCTTGGACCTTCTTATTGACGATGAAACACAGAAATTGCATCCTAATTTAAAACAAAAGGCACAATGCCGACTTAAGTACAAGAGTACTAACACTCTAACTTTCTTTGATTTGAACCTGCCCTGTGAGTCCAATTTTAGATTCCGATGCTCCACTTCAGGTTTACTGTATACCTTGGACCTTCTTATTGACGATGAAACACAGAAATTGCATCCGAATTTAATACAAAAGGCACAATGTCGACTTAAGTACAAGAGGACTGACACTCTAACTTTCTGTGGTTTGAACCTCTCCTGTGAGTCCAGTTTTGGATTCCGATGTTCACTTCAGGTTTACTGTATACCTTGGACATTCTTATTGACGATGAAACACAGAAATTGCATCCGAATTTAATACAAAAGGCACAATGCCGACTTAAGTACAAGAGGACTGACACTCTAACTTTCTGTGATTTGAACCTCTCCTGTGAGTCCAGTTTTAGATTCCGATGCTTCACTTCAGGTTTACTGTATACCTTGGACCTTCATATTGACGATGAAACACAGAAATTGCATCTGAATTTAATACAAAAGGCACAATGCCGACTTAAGTACAAGAGTACTAACACTCTAACTTTCTATGATTTGAACCTCTCCTGTGAGTCCAGTTTTAGATTCCGATGCTTCACTTCAGGTTTACTGTATCCCATGGACCTTCTTATTGACGATGTAACAAAGAAATTGCATCCGAATTTAATACAAAAGGCACAATGCCGACTTAAGTACAAGAGGACTGACACTCTAATTTTTTATGATTTGATCCTCTTCTGTGAGTGCAGTTTTGGATTCCGATGCTTCACTTCAGGTTTACTGTATACCTTGGACCTTCTTATTGACGATAAAACACAGAAATTGCATCCGAATGTAATACAAAAGCACAATGACGACATAAGTACAAGAGGACTGACACTCTAACTTTCTGTGGTTTGAACCTCTCCTGTGCGTCCAGTTTTAGATTCCGATGCTTCACTTCAGGTTTACTGTATCCCTTGGACCTTCTTATTGACGATGTAACACAGAAATAGCATCCGAATTTAATACAAAAGGCACAATGTCGTCTTAAGTACAAGAGGACTGACACTCTAATTTTCTATGATTTGAACCTCTTCTGTGAGTGCAGTTTTGGATTCCGATGCTTCACTTCAGGTTTACTGTATACCTTGGACCTTCTTATTGACGATGAAACACAGAAATTGCTTCCGAATTTAATACAAAAGGCAGAATGACGGCATAAGTACAAGAGGACTGACACTCTAACTTTCGGTGATTTGAACCTCTCCTGTGAGTGCAGTTTTAGCTTCCGATGCTTCACTTCAGGTTTACTGTATCCCTCGTACCTTCTTCGTGACTATGAAACACAGAAATTGCATCCGAATTTAATACTAAAGGCACAATGCCAATTTGTGTACAAGAGGACAGACACTCTAACTTTCGATGATTTGAACCTGTCCTGTGAGTCCAGTTTTAGATTCCGATGCTACACTTCAGGTTTACTGTAATGCTAGGACCTTCTTATTGACGATGAAACACAGAAATTGCATCCGAATTTAATACAAAAGGCACAATGTCGACTTAAGTACAAGAGGACTGACACTCTAACTTTCTGTGGTTTGAACCTCTCCTGTGAGTCCAGTTTTAGATTCCGATGCTTCACTTCAGGTTTACTGTATACCTTGGACATTCTTATTGACGATGAAACACAGAAATTGCATCCGAATTTAATACAAAAGGCACAATGCCGACTAAAGTACAAGAGGACTGACACTCTAACTATCTGTGATTTGAACCTCTCCTGTGAGTCCAGTTTTAGATTCCGATGCTTCACTTCAGGTTTACTGTATACCTTGGACCTTCATATTGACGATGAAACACAGAAATTGCATCTGAATTTAATACAAAGGGCACAATGCCGACTTAAGTACAAGAGTACAAACACTCTAACTTTCTTTGATTTGAACCGGCCCTGTGAGTCAGTTTTAGATTCCGATGCTCCACTTCAGGTTTACTGTATACCTTGGACCTTCTTATTGACGTTGAAACACAGAAATTGTATCCGAATTTAATACAAAAGGCACAATGACGACATAAGTACAAGAGGACTGACACTCTAACTTTCTATGATTTGAACCTCTCCTGTGAGTGCAGTTTTAGATTCCGATGCTTCACTTCAGGTTTACTGTATCCTTTGGACCTTCTTATTGACGATGAATCACAGAAATTGCATCCGAATTTAATACAAAAGGCACAATGCCGACTTAAGTACAAGAGGACTGGCACTCTAACTTTCTATGATTTGAACCTCTCCTGTGAGTGCAGTTTTAGGTCCGGTGCTTCACTTCAGGTTTACTGTATACCTTGGACCTTCTTATCGACGTTGAAACACAGAAATTGCATCCGAATTTAATACAAAATGCACAAAGACGACATAAGTACAAGAGGACTGACTCTCTAACTTTCTATGATTTGAACCTCTCCTGTGAGTCCAGTTTTAGATTCCGATGCTTCACTTCAGGTTTACTGTATCCCTTGGACCTTCTCCTTGACTATGAAACACAGAAATTGCATCCGAATTTAATACTAAAGGCACAATAACTGACTTAAGTACAAGAGTACTAACACCCTAACTTTCTATGATTTGAACCTCTCCTATGAGTCCAGTTTTAGATTCCGATGCTTCACTTCATGTTTACTGTATACCTTGGACCTTCTTATTGACGATGAAACACAAAAATAGCATCCGAATTTAATACAAAAGGCACAATGCCGACATAAGTACAAGATGACTGACCCTCTAACTTTCTATGATTTGAACCTCTCCTGTGAGTCCAGTTTTAGATTCCGATGCTTCACTTCAGGTTTACTGTATCCCTTGGACCTTCTTATTGACGATGTAACACAGAAATTGCATCCGAATTTAATACAAAAGGCACAATGCCGACTTAAGTAGAAGAGGACTGACACCCTAATTTTCTATGATTTGAACCTCTTCTGTGAGTGCAGTTTTAGATTCCGATGCTTCACTTCAGGTTTACTGTATACCTTGGACCTTCTTAATGACGATGAAACACAGAAATTGCATCCGAATTTAATACAAATGGCACAATGACGACATAAGTACAAGAGTACTAACACTCTAACTTTCTTTGATTTGAACCTGCCCTGTGAGTCCAGTTTTAGATTCCGATGCTCCACTTCAGGTTTACTGTATACCTTGGACCTTCTTATTGACGATGTAACACAGAAATTGCATCCTAATTTAAAACAAAAGGCACAATGCCGACTTAAGTACAAGAGTACTAACACTCTAACTTTCTTTGATTTGAACCTGCCCTGTGAGTCCAGTTTTAGATTCCGATGCTCCACTTCAGGTTTACTGTATACCTTGGACCTTCTTATTGACGATGAAACACAGAAATTGCATCCGAATTTAATACAAAAGGCACAATGTCGACTTAAGTACAAGAGGACTGACACTCTAACTTTCTGTGGTTTGAACCTCTCCTGTGAGTCCAGTTTTAGATTCCGATGTTCACTTCAGGTTTACTGTATACCTTGGACATTCTTATTGACGATGAAACACAGAAATTGCATCCGAATTTAATACAAAAGGCACAATGCCGACTTAAGTACAAGAGGACTGACACTCTAACTTTCTGTGATGTGAACCTCTCCTGTGAGTCCAGTTTTAGATTCCGATGCTTCACTTCAGGTTTACTGTATCCCATGGACCTTCTTATTGACGATGTAACAAAGAAATTGCATCCGAATTTAATACAAAAGGCACAATGCCGTCTTAAGTACAAGAGGACAGACACTCTAATTTTTTATGATTTGATCCTCTTCTGTGAGTGCAGTTTTGGATTCCGATGCTTCACTTCAGGTTTACTGTATACCTTGGACCTTCTTATTGACGATGAAACACAGAAATTGCATCCGAATGTAATACAAAAGCACAATGACGACATAAGTACAAGAGGACTGACACTCTAACTTTCTGTGGTTTGAACCTCCCCTGTGCGTCCAGTTTTAGATTCCGAAGCTTCACTTCAGGTTTACTGTATCCCTTGGACCTTCTTATTGACGATGTAACACAGAAATAGCATCCGAATTTAATACAAAAGGCACAATGCCGTCTTAAGTACAAGAGGACTGACACTCTAATTTTCTATTATTTGAACCTCTTCTGTGAGTGCAGTTTTGGATTCCGATGCTTCACTTCAGGTTTACTGTATACCTTGGACCTTCTTATTGACGATGAAACACAGAAATTGCTTCCGAATTTAATACAAAAGGCAGAATGACGGCATAAGTACAAGAGGACTGACACTCTAACTTTCGGTGATTTGAACCTCTCCTGTGAGTGCAGTTTTAGATTCCGATGCTTTACTTCAGGTTTACTGTATCCCTCGTACCTTCTTCGTGACTATGAAACACAGAAATTGCATCCGAATTTAATACTAAAGGCACAATGCCAATTTGTGTACAAGAGGACAGACACTCTAACTTTCGATGATTTGAACCTCTCTTGTGAGTCCAGTTTTAGATTCCGATGCTTCACTTCAGGTTTACTGTATACTTTGGACCTTCATATTGACGATGAAATACAGAAATTGCATCCGAATTTAATACAAAAGGCACAATGCCGACTTAAGTACAAGAGGACTGACACTCTAACTTTCGATGATTTGAACCTCCCCTGCGAGTGCAGTGTTAGATTCCGATGCTACACTTCAGCTTTACTGTAATCCTAGGACCTTCTTATTGACGATCAAACACAGAAATTGCATCCGAATTTAATACAAAAGGCACAATGCCGACTTAAGTACAAGAGGACTGACACTCTAACTTTCTGTGATTTGAACCTGTCCTGTGTGCCCAGTTTTAGATTCCGATGCTTCACTTCAGGTTTACTGTATACCTTGGACCTTCTTATTGACGATGAAACACAGAAATTGCATCCGAATTTAATACAAAAGGCACAATGCCGACTTAAGTACAAGAGTACTAACACTCTAACTTTCTATGATTTGAACCTCTCCTGTGTGTCCTGTTTTAGATTCCGATGCTTCACTTCAGGTCTACTGTATACCTTGGACCTTCTTATTGACGATGTAATACAGAAATTGCATCCGAATTTAAAACAAAAGGCACAATGCCGACTTAAGTACAATAGGACTGACACTCTAACTTTCTATGATTTGAACCTCTCCTGTGAGTGCAGTTTTAGAATCCGATGCTTCACTTCAGGTTTACTGTATACCGTGGACCTTCTTATTGACGTTGAAACACAGAAATTGTATCCGAATTTAATACAAAAGGCACAATGACGACATAAGTACAAGAGGACTGACACTCTAACTTTCTATGATTTGAACCTCTCCTGTGAGTGCAGTTTTAGATTCCGATGCTTCACTTCAGGTTTACTGTATCCTTTGGACCTTCTTATTGACGATGAATCAAAGAAATTGCATCCGAATTTAATACAAAAGGCACAATGCCGACTTAAGTAGAAGAGGACTGACACTCTAACTTTCTATGATTTGAACCTCTCCTGTGAGTGCAGTTTTAGATTCCGATGCTTCACTTCAGGTTTACTGTATACCTTGGACCTTCTTATTGACGTTGAAACACAGAAATTGCATCCGAATTTAATACAAAAGGCACAAAGAAGACATAAGTACAAGAGTACTAACACTCTAACTTTCTATGATTTGAACCTCTCCTGTGAGTCCAGTTTTAGATTCCGATGCTTCACTTCAGGTTTACTGTATCCCTTGGACCTTCTCCTTGACTATGAAACACAGAAATTGCATCCGAATTTAATACTAAAGGCACAATGCCTGACTTAAGTACAAGAGTACTAACACCCTAACTTTCTAGGATTTGAACCTCTCCTGTGAGTCCAGTTTTAGATTCCGATGCTTCACTTCATGTTTACTGTATACCTTGGACCTTCTTATTGACGATAAAACACAAAAATAGCATCCGAATTTAATACAAAAGGCACAATGCCGACTTAAGTACAAGATGACTGACCCTCTAACTTTCTATGATTTGAACCTCTCCTGTGAGTCCAGTTTTAGATTCCGATGCTTCACTTCAGGTTTACTGTATCCCTTGGACCTTCTTATTGGCGATGTAACACAGAAATTGCATCCGAATTTAATACAAAAGGCACAATGCCGACTTAAGTACAAGAGGACTGACACCCTAATCTTCTATGATTTGAACCTCTTCTGTGAGTGCAGTTTTAGATTCCGATGCTTCACTTCAGGTTTACTGTATACCTTGGACCTTCTTAATGACGATGAAACACAGAAATTGCATCCGAATTTAATACAAATGGCACAATGACGACATAAGTACAAGAGTACTAGCACTCTAACTTTCTTTGATTTGAACCTGCCCTGTGAGTCCAGTTTTAGATTCTGATGCTCCACTTTAGGTTTACTGTATACCTTGGACCTTCTTATTGACGATGAAACACAGAAATTGCATCCTAATTTAAAACAAAAGGCACAATGCCGACTTAAGTACAAGAGTACTAACACTCTAACTTTCTTTGATTTGAACCTGCCCTGTGAGTCCAGTTTTAGATTCCGATGCTCCACTTCAGGTTTACTGTATACCTTGGACCTTCTTATTGACGATGAAACACAGAAATTGCATCCGAATTTAATACAAAAGGCACAATGTCGACTTAAGTACAAGAGGACTGACACTCTAACTTTCTGTGGTTTGAACCTCTCCTGTGAGTCCAGTTTTAGATTCCGATGTTCACTTCAGGTTTACTGTATACCTTGGACACTCTTATTGACGATGAAACACAGAAATTGCATCCGAATTTAATACAAAAGGCACAATGCCGACTTAAGTACAAGAGGACTGACACTCTAACTTTCTGTGATTTGAACCTCTCCTGTGAGTCCAGTTTTAGATTCCGATGCTTCACTTCAGGTTTACTGTATACCTTGGACCTTCATATTGACGATGAAACACAGAAATTGCATCTGAATTTAATACAAAAGGCACAATACTGACTTAAGTACAAGAGTACTAACACTCTAACTTTCTATGATTTGAACCTCTCCTGTGAGTCCAGTTTTGGATTCCGATGCTTCACTTCAGGTTTACTGTATCCCATGGACCTTCTTATTGACGATGTAACAAAGAAATTGCATCCGAATTTAATACAAAAAGCACAATGCCGACTTAAGTACAAGAGGACTGACACTCTAATTTTTTATGATTTGATCCTCTTCTGTGAGTGCAGTTTTGGATTCCGATGCTTCACTTCAGGTTTACTGTATACCTTGGACCTTCTTATTGACGATGAAACACAGAAATTGCATCCGAATGTAATACAAAAGCACAATGACGACATAAGTAGAAGAGGACTGACACTCTAACTTTCTGTGGTTTGAACCTCTCCTGTGCGTCCAGTTTTAGATTCCGATGCTTCACTTCAGGTTTACTGTATCCCTTAGACCTTCTTATTGACGATGTAACACAGAAATAGCATCCGAATTTAATACAAAAGGCACAATGCCGTCTTAAGTACAAGAGGACTGACACTCTAATTTTCTATGATTTGAACCTCTTCTGTGAGTGCAGTTTTGGATTCCGATGCTTCACTTCCGGTTTACTGTATACCTTGGACCTTCTTATTGACGATGAAACACAGAAATTGCTTCCGAATTTAATACAAAAGGCAGAATGACGGCATAAGTACAAGAGGACTGACTCTCTAACTTTCGGTGATTTGAACCTCTCCTGTGAGTGCAGTTTTAGATTCCGATGCTTCACTTCAGGTTTACTGTATCCCTCGTACCTTCTTCGTGACTATGAAACACAGAAATTGCATCCGAATTTAATACTAAAGGCACAATGCCAATTTGTGTACATGAGGACAGACACTCTAACTTTCGATGATTTGAACCTCTCCTGTGAGTCCAGTTTTAGATTCCGATGCTACACTTCAGGTTTACTGTAATGCTGGGACCTTCTTATTGACGATGAAACACAGAAATTGCATCCGAATTTAATACAAAAGGCACAATGTCGACTTAAGTACAAGAGGACTGACACTCTAACTTTCTGTGGTTTGAACCACTCCTGTGAGTCCAGTTTTAGATTCCGATGCTTCACTTCAGGTTTACTGTATACCTTGGACATTCTTATTGACGATGAAACACAGAAATTGCATCCGAATTTAATACAAAAGGCACAATGCCGACTTAAGTACAAGAGGACTGACACTCTAACTTTCTGTGATTTGAACCTCTCCTGGGAGTCCAGTTTTAGATTCCGATGCTTCACTTCAGGTTTACTGTATACCTTGGACCTTCATATTGACGATGAAACACAGAAATTGCATCTGAATTTAATACAAAAGGCACAATGCCGACTTAAGTACAAGAGTACAAACACTCTAACTTTCTTTGATTTGAACCGGCCCTGTGAGTCCAGTTTTAGATTCCGATGCTCCACTTCAGGTTTACTGTATACCTTGGACCTTCTTATTGACGATGAAACACAGAAATTGCATCCTCATTTAAAACAAAAGGCACAATGCCGACTTAAGTACAAGAGGACTAACACTCTAACTTTCTTAGATTTTAACCTCTCCTGTGGGTCCAGTTATAGATTCCAATGCTTCACTTCAGGTTTACTGTATCCCTTGGACCTTCTTATTGACGATGAAACACAGAAATTACATCCGAATTTAATACAAAATCACAATTCCGTTTTAAGTACAAGAGGACTGACACTCTAACTTTGTATGATTTGAACCTCTCCTGTGAGTCCAGTTTTAGATTCCGATGCTTCACTTCAGGTTTACTGTATACCTTAGACCTTCATATTGACGATGAAATACAGAAATTGCATCCGAATTTAATACAAAAGGCACAATACCGGCGGAAGTACAAGAGGACTGACACTCTAACTTTCGATGATTTGAACCTCCCCTGTGAGTCCATTGTTAGATTCCGATGCGACACTTCAGGTTTACTGTAATCCTAGGACCTTCTTATTGACGATGAAACACAGAAATTGCATCCGAATTTAAAACAAAAGGCACAATGCCAATTTATGTACAAGACGACAGACAGTCTAACTTTCGATGATTTGAACCTCTCCTGTGAGTCCAGTTTTTGATTCCGATGCTACACTTCAGGTTTACTGTAATGCTAGGACCTTCTTATTGACGATGAAACACAGAAATTGCATCCGAATTTAATACAAAAGGCACAATGTCGACTTAAGTACAAGAGGACTGACACTCTAACTTTCTGTGGTTTGAACCTCTCTTGTGAGTCCAGTTTTACATTCCGCTGCTTCACTTCAGGTTTACTGTATACCTTGGACCTTCTTATTGACGATGAAACACAGAAATTTGCATCCTAATTTAAAACAAAAGGCACAATGCCGACTTAAGTACAAGAGGACTGACACTCTATCTTTCTATGATTTGAACCTCTCCTGTGAGTCCAGTTTTAGATTCCGATGCTTCACTTCAGGTTTACTGTAATCCTTGGACCTTCTTATTGACGATGAAATACAGAAATACAATCCGAATTTAATACAAAAGGCACAATGCCGACTTAAGTACAAGATGACTGACCCTCTAACTTTCTATGATTGGAACCTCTCCTGTGAGTCCAGTTTTAGATTCCGATGCTTCACTTCAGGTTTGCTGTAACCCCTGGGACCTTCTTATTGACGATGAAACACAGAAATTGCATCCGAATTTAATACAAAAGGCACAATGACGACATAAGTACAAGAGGAGTGACACTCTAACTTTCTATGATTTGAACCTCTCCTGTGAGTGCTGTTTTAGATTCCGATGCTTCACTTCAGGTTTACTGTATACCTTGGACCTTCTTATTGACGATGAAACACAGAAATTGCATCCGAATTTAATACAAAAGGCACATGCCGACTTAAGTACAAGAGGACTGACACTCTAAGTTTCTATGATTTGAACCTCTTCTGTGAGTGCAGTTTTAGATTCCGATGCTTCACTTCAGGTTTACTGTATACCTTGGACCTTCTTATTGACGATGAAACACAGAAATTGCATCCGAATTTAATACAAAAGGCACAATGACGACATAAGTACAATAGGAGTGACACTCTAACTTTCTATGATTTGAACCTCTCCTGTGAGTGCTGTTTTAGATTCCGATGCTTCACTTCAGGTTTACTGTATACCTTGGACCTTCTTATTGACGATGAAACACAGAAATTGCATCCGAATTTAATACAAAAGGCACAATGGCGACTTAAGTACAAGAGGACTAACACTCTAACTTTCTTATATTTTAACCTCTCCTGTGGGTCCAGTTATAGATTCCGATGCTTCACTTCAGGTTTACTGTATCCCTTGGACCTTCTTATTGACGATGAAACACAGAAATTACATCCGAATTTGATACAAAAGGCACAATTCCGACTTAAGTACAAGAGGACTGACACTCTAAATTTGTGTGATTTGAACCTTTCCTGTGAGTCCAGTTTTAGATTCCGATGCTTCACTTCAGGTTTACTGTATACCTTAGACCTTCATATTGACGATGAAATACAGAAATTGCATCCGAATTTAATACAAAAGGCACAATGCCGACTTAAGTACAAGATGACTGACACTCTAACTTTCTATGATTTTGACCTCTCCTGTGAGTCCAGAATTTGATTCCGATGCTTCACTTCAGGCTTACTGTATCAGTTGGTCCTTCTTATTGACGATGTAACACAGACATTGCATCCGAATGTAATACAAAAGCACAATGACGACATAAGTACAAGAGGACTGACACTCTAATTTTCAATGATTTGAACCTCTTCTGTGAGTGCTGTTTTGGATTTCGATGCTTCACTTCAGGTTTACTGTATACCTTGGACCTTCTTAGTGACGATGAAACATAGAAATAGCATCCGAATTTAATACAAAAGGCACAATGCCGACTTATGTACAAGATGACTCACCCTCTAACTTTCTATGATTTGAACCACTCCTGTGAGTCCAGTTTTAGATTCCGATGCTTCACTTCAGGTTTAATGTATCCCTTGGACCTTCTTATTGACGATGTAACACAGAAATTGCATCTGAATTTAATACAAAAGGCACAGTGCCGACTTAAGTACAAGAGGACTGACACTCTAATTTTCAATGATTTGAACCTCTTCTGTGAGTGCTGTTTTGGATTTCGATGCTTCACTTCAGGTTTACTGTATACCTTGGACCTTCTTATTGACGATGAAACACAGAAATTGCATCCGAATTTAATACAAAAGGCACAATGACGACGTAAGTACAAGAGGACTGACACTCTAACTTTCTATGATTTGAACCTCTCCTGTGAGTGCAGTTTTAGATTCCGTTGCTTCACTTCAGGTTTACTGTATACCTTGGACCTTCTTATTGACGATGAAACACAGAAATAGCATCCGAATTTAATACAAAAGGCACAATGCCGACTTAAGTACAAGAGGACTAACACTCTAACTTTCTATGATTTTAACCTCTCCTGGGAGTCCAGTTATAGATTCCGATGCTCCACTTGAGGTTTACTGTATCCCTTGGACCTTCGTGTTGACGATGTTACACAGGAATTATATCCAATTTAATACAAAAGGCACAATCCCGACTTAAGTACAAGAGGACTGACACTCTAACTTTGTATGATTTGAACCTCTCCTGTGAGTCCAGTTTTAGATACCGCTGCTTCTCTTCAGGTTTACTGTATGCCTTGGACCTTCATATTGACGATGAAATACAGAAATTGCATCCGAATGTAATACAAAAGTCACAATGCCGGCGTAAGTACGAGAGGACTGACACTCTAACTTTCGATGATTTGAACCTTCCCTGTGAGCCCAGTGTTAGATTCCGATGCTACACTTCAGGTTTACTGTAATCCTAGGACCTTCTTATTGACGATGAAACACAGAAATTGAATCCGAATTTAATACAAAAGGCACAATGCCGACTTAAGTACAAGAGTACTAACACTCTAACTTTCTATGATTTGAACCTCTCCTGTGAGTCCAGTTTTAGATTCCGATGCTTCACTTCAGGTTTACTGTATACCTTGGACCTTCTTATTGACGATGAAACACAGAAATTGCATCCGAATTTAAAACAAAAGGCACAATGCCGACTTAAGTACAAGAGGACTGACACTCTAACTTTCTATGATTTGAACCTATCCTGTGAGTCCAGTTTTAGATTCCGATGCTTCACTTCAGGTTTACTGTATCCCATGGACCCTCTTATTGACGATGTAACACAGAAATTGCATCCGAATTTAATACAAAAGGCACAATGCCGACTTAAGTACAAGAGGACTGACACTCTAATTTTCTATGATTTGATCCACTTCTGTGAGTGCAGTTTTGGATTCCATCCTTCACTTCTGGTTTACTGTATACCTTGGACCTTCTTATTGACGATGAAACACAGAAATTGCATCCGAATGTAATACAAAAGCACAATGACGACATAAGTACAAGAGGACTGACACTCTAACTTTCTGTGGTTTGAACCTCTCCTGTGAGTCCAGTTTTAGATTCCGATGCTTCACTTCAGGTTTACTGTATCAATTGGACCTTCTTATTGACGATGTAACACAGAAATTGCATCCGAATTTAATACAAAAGGCACAATGCCGTCTTAAGTACAAGAGGACTGACACTCTAATTTTCTATGATTTGAACCTCTTCTGTGAGTGCAGTTTTGGATGCCGATGCTTCACTTCAGGTTTACTGTATACGTTGGACCTTCTTATTGACGATGAAACACAGAAATTGCTTCCGAATTTAATACAAAAAGCACAATGACGGCATAAGTACAAGAGGACTGACACTCTAACTTTCTGTGATTTGAACCTCTCCTGT
Source organism: Schistocerca americana (assembly GCF_021461395.2). NCBI lineage: Eukaryota > Metazoa > Arthropoda > Insecta > Orthoptera > Acrididae > Schistocerca > Schistocerca americana. The sequence continues at coordinate 75,680,218 of NC_060121.1, read as the reverse complement.
GAGTGCAGTTTTAGATTCCGATGCTTCACTTCAGGTTTACTGTATCCCTCGTACCTTCTTCGTGACTATGAAACACAGAAATTGCACCCGAATTTAATACTAAAGGCACAATGCCAATTTATGTACAAGAGGACAGACACTCTAACTTTCGATGATTTGAACCTCTCCTGTGAGTCCAGTTTTAGATTCCGATGCTACACTTCAGGTTTACTGTAATGCTAGGACCGTCTTATTGACGATGAAACACAGAAATCGCATCCGAATTTAATACAAAAGGCACAATGTCGACTTAAGTACAAGAGGACTGACACTCTAACTTTCTATGATTTGAACCTCTCCTGTGAGTCCAGTTTTAGATTCCGATGCTTCACTTCAGGTTTACTGTAATCCTTGGACCTTCTTATTGACGAAGAAATACAGAAATACAATCCGAATTTAATACAAAAGGCACAATGCCGACTTAAGTACAAGATGACTGACCCTCTAACTTTCTATGATTTGAACCTCTCCAGTGAGTCCAGTTTTAGATTCCGATGCTTCACTTCAGGTTTGCTGTATCCCTTGGACCTTCTTATTGACGATGTAACGCAGAAATTGCATCCAAATTTAATACAAAAGGCACAATGCCGACTTAAGTACAAGAGGACTGACACTCTAAGTTTCTATGATTTGAACCTCTTCTGTGAGTGCAGTTTTAGATTCCGGTGCTTCACTTCAGGTTTACTGTATACCTTGGACCTTCTTATTGACGATGAAACACAGAATTATCATCCGAATTTAATACAAAAGGCACAATGACGACATAAGTACAAGAGGAGTGACACTCTAACTTTCTATGATTTGAACCTCTCCTGTGAGTGCTGTTTTAGATTCCGATGTTTCACTTCAGGTTTACTGTATACCTTGGACCTTCTTATTGACGATGAAACACAGAAATTACATCGGAATTTAATACAAAAGGCACAATGCCGACTTAAGTACAAGAGGACTGACGCTCTAATTTTTTATGATTTGATCCTCTTCTGTGAGTGCAGTTTTGGATTCCATGCTTCACTTCAGGTTTACTGTATACCTTCGACCATCTTATTGACGATGAAACACAGAAATTGCATCCGAATTTAACACAAAAGGCACAATGCCGACTTAAGTACAAGAGTACTAACACTCTAACTTTCTATGATTTGAACCTCTCCTGTGAGTGCAGTTTTAGATTCCGATGTTTCACTTCAGGTTTATTGTACACCTTGGACCTTCTTATTGACGATGAAACACAGAATTTGCATCCGAATTTAAAAAAAAAGGCACAATGCCGACTTAAGTACAAGGGGGCTGACACTCTAACTTTCTACGATTTTAACCTCTCCTGGGAGTCCAGATTTACATTCCGATCCTTCACTTCAGGTTTACTGTAATCCTCGGACCTTCTTATTGACGATGAAACACAGAAATAGCATCCGAATTTAATACAAAAGGCACTATGCCGACTTAAGTACAAGAGGACTGGCTCTCTAACTTTCTATGATTTGAACCTCTCCGGTGAGTACAGTTTTAGATTCTGATGCTTCACTTCAGGTTTACTGTATCCCTTGGACCTTCTTATTGACGATGAAACACAGAAATTGCTTCCGAATTTAATACAAAAGGCACAATGACGACTTAAGTACAAGAGGAGTGACACTCTAACTTTCTATGATTTGAACCTCTCCTGTGAGTGCTGTTTTAGATTCCGATGCTTCACTTCAGGATTACTGTATACTTTGGACCTTCTTATTGACGATGAAACACAGAGTTTGCATCCGAATTTAATCCAAAAATCACAATGCCGACTTAAGTACAAGAGGACTAACACTCTACCTTTCTATGATTTGAACCTCTCCTGTGTGTCCAGTTTTAGATTCCGATGCTTCACTTCAGGTTTACTGTTTACCTTGGACCTTCGTATTGACGATGAAACACAGAAATTGCATCCGAATTTAATACAAAAGGCACAATGCCGACTTAAGTACAAGAGGACTGACACTTTAACTTTCTATGATTTGAACCTCTCCTGTGAGTCCAGTTTTAGATTCCGATGCTTCACTTCAGGATTACTGTATCCCTCGGACCTTCTTATTGACGATGAAACACAGAAATTGCATCCGAATTTAGTACAAAAGGCACAATGCCGACTTAAGTACAAGAGGACTGACACTATAAATTTCTATGATTTGAACCTCTCCTGTGAGTCCAGTTTTAGATTCCGATGCTTCACTTCAGGTTTACTGCATCCCTTCTACCTTCTTATTGACTATGAAACACAGAAATTGCACCGGAATTAAATACGAAAGGCACAATGCCGACTTAAGTACAAGAGGACTGACACTCTAACTTTCGATGATTTGAACCTCTCCTGTGAGTCCACTTTTAGATTCCGATGCTACTCTTCAGGTTTACTGTAATCCTAGGACCTTCTTATTGACGATGAAACACAGAAATAGCGTCCGAATTTAATACAAAAGGCACAATGCCGACTTAAGTACAAGAGGACTGACACTCTAATTTTCTGTGATTTGAACCTCTCCTGTGAGTCCAGTTTTAGATTCCGATGCTTCACTTCATGTTTACTGTATACCTTGGACATTCTTATTGACGATGAAACACAGGAATTGCATCCGAATTTAATACAAAAGGCACAATGAAGACTTAATTACAAGAGGACTAACACTCTGACTTTCTATGATTTGAACCTCTCCTGTGAGTCCAGTTTTAGATTCCGATGCTTCACTTCAGGATTACTGTATACTTTGGACCTTCTTATTGACGATGAAACACAGAAATTGCATCCGAATTTAATACAAAAGAACAATGCCGACTTAAGTACTAGAGGACTGACACTCTAACTTTCTATGATTTGAACCTCTCCTGTGACTCCTGTTTTAGATTCCGATGCTTCACTTCAGGTTCACTGTATACCGTGGACCTTCTTATTGACGATGAAACACAGAAATAGCATCCGAAATTATTACAAAAGGCACAGTGCCGACTTAAGTACAAGAGGACTAACACTCTAAGTTTCTATGATTTGAACCTCTTCTGTGAGTGCAGTTTTAGATTCCGATGCTTCACTTCAGGTTTACTGTATACCTTGGACCTTCTTATTGACGATGAAACACAGAAATTGCATCCGAATTTAATACAAAAGGCACAACGACGACATAAGTACAAGAGGAGTGACACTCTAACTTTCTATGGTTTGAACCTCTCCTGTGAGTGCTGTTTTAGATTCCGATGCTTCACTTCAGGTTTACTATATACCTTGGACCTCCTTATTGACGATGAAACACAGAAATTACATCGGAATTTAATACAAAAGGCACAATGCCGACTTAAGTACAAGAGGACTGACACTCTAATTTTCTATGATTTGATCCTCTTCTGTGAGTGCAGTTTTGGATTCCATGCTTCACTTCAGGTTTACTGTATACCTTCGACCTTCTTATTGACGATGAAACACAGAAATTGCATCCGAATTTAACACAAAAGGCACAATGCCGACTTAAGTGCAAGAGTACTAACACTCTAACTTTCTATGATTTGAACCTCTCCTGTGAGTGCAGTTTTAGTTTCCGATGTTTCATTTCAGGTTTACTGTACACCTTGGACCTTCTTATTGACGATGAAACACAGAATTTGCATCCGAATTTAAAAAAAAAGGCACAATGCCGACTTAAGTACAAGGGGGCTGACACTCTAACTTTCTACGATTTGAACCTCTCCTGTGAGTCCAGTTTTACATTCCGATCCTTCACTTCAGGTTTGCTGTAATCCTTGGACCTTCTTATTGACGATGAAACACAGAAATAGCATCCGAATTTAATACAAAAGGCACTATGCCGACTTAAGTACAAGAGGACTGGCTCTCTAACTTTCTATGATTTGAACCTCTCCGGTGAGTACAGTTTTAGATTCCGATGCTTCACATCAGGTTTACTGTATCCCTTGGACCTTCTTATTGACGATGAAACACAGAATTTGCATCCGAATTTAATACAAAAGGCACAATGCCGACTTAAGTTTAAGAGGAATGACACTTCAACTCTCTATGATTTGAATCTCTCCTGTGAGTCCAGTTTTAGATTCCGATGCTTCACTTCAGGTTTACTGTTTACCTTGGACCTTCGTATTGACGATGAAACACAGAAATTGCATCCGAATTTAATACAAAAGGCACAATGCCGACTTAAGTACAAGAGGACTGACACTCTAACTTTCTATGATTTGAACCTCTCCTGTGAGTCCAGTTTTAGATTCCGATGCTTCACTTCAGGATTACTGTATCCCTCGGACCTTCTTATTGACGATGAAACACAGAAATTGCATCCGAATTTAGTACAAAAGGCACAATGCCGACTTAAGTACAAGACGACTGACACTATAAATTTCTATGATTTGAACCTCTCCTATGAGTCCAGTTTTAGATTCCGATGCTTCACTTCAGGTTTACTGCATCCCTTCTACCTTCTTATTGACTATGAAACACAGAAATTGCATCGGAATTAAATACGAAAGGCACAATGCCGACTTAAGTACAAGAGGACTAAAACTCTAACTTTCGATGATTTGAACCTCTCCTGTGAGTCCACTTTTAGATTCCGATGCTACTCTTCAGGTTTACTGTAATCCTAGGACCTTCTTATTGACGATGAAACACAGAAATAGCGTCCGAATTTAATACAAAAGGCACAATGCCGACATAAGTACAAGAGGACTGACACTCTAATTTTCTGTGATTTGAACCTCTCCTGTGAGTCCAGTTTTAGATTCCGATGCTTCACTTCATGTTTACTGTATACCTTGGACCTTCTTATTGACGATGAAACACAGAAATTGCATCCGAATGTAATACAAAAGGCACAATGAAGACTTAATTACAAGACGACTAACACTCTGACTTTCTATGATTTGAACCTCTCCTGTGAGTCCAGTTTTAGATTCCGATGCTTCACTTCAGGATTACTGTATACTTTGGACCTTCTTATTGACGATGAAACACAGAAATTGCATCCGAATTTAATACAAAAGAACAATGCCGACTTAAGTACTAGAGGACTGACACTCTAACTCTCTATGATTTGAACCTCTCCTGTGACTCCTGTTTTAGATTCCGATGCTTCACTTCAGGTTTACTGTATACCGTGGACCGTCTTATTGACGATGAAACACAGAAATTGCATCCGAAATTATTACAAAAGGCACAGTGCCGACTTAAGTACAAGAGGACTAACACTCTAACTTTCTATGATTTGAACCTCTCCTGTGAGTCCAGTTTTGGATTCCGATGCTTCACTTCAGGTTCACTGTATCCCTCGGACCTTCTTATTGACGATGAAACACTGAAATTGCATCCGAATTTAATACAAAAGGCACAATGCCGACTTAAGTACAAGAGGACTGACACTATAACTTTCGATGATTTGAACCTCTCCTGTGAGTCCAGATTTAGATTCCAATGCTACACTTCAGGTTTACTGTAATCCTAGGACCATCTTATTGACGATGAAACACAGAAATTGCATCCGAATTTAATACAAATGCACAATGCCGACTTAAGTACTAGAGGACTGACACTCTAACTTTCTATGATTTGAACCTCTCCTGTGACTCCTGTTTTAGATTCCGATGCTTCACTTCAGGTTTACTGTATACCGTGGACCTTCTTATTGACGATGAAACACAGAAATTGCATCCGAAATTAATACAAAAGGCACAATGCCGACTTAAGTACAACAGGACTAACACTCTAACTTTTTATGATTTGAATCTCTCCTGTGAGTCCAGTTTTAGATTCCAATGCTTCACTTCAGGTTTACTGTATCCCTTGGACCTTCTTATTGACTATGAAACACAGAAATTGCATCCGAATTTAATAGAAAAGGCACAATGCCGACTTAAGTACAACAGGACTGACACTCTAACTTTCGATGATTTGAAACTCTCCTGTGAGTCCAGTTTTAGATTCCAATGCTACACTTCAGGTTTACCGTAATCCTAGGACCTTCTTATTGACGATGAAACACAGATATAGCATCTGAATTTAATACAATAAGCACAATGCCGACTTAAGTACAAGAGGACTGACACTCTAACTCTCTATGATTTTAACCTCTCCCCTGAGTCCAGTTATAGATTCCGATGCTACACTTCAGGTTTACTGTATACCTTGGACCTTCTCATTGACGGTGAAATACAGATATAGCATCTGAATTTAATACAATAAGCACAATGCCGACTTAAGTACAAGAGGACTGACACTATAACTTTCTATGACTTGTACCTCTCCTTTGAGTCCAGTTTTAGATTCCGATGCTTCACTTCAGGTTTACTGTATCCCTTGGACCTTCTTATTGACGATGAAACACAGAAATTGCTTCCGAATTTAATACAAAAGGCACAATGACGACATAAGTACAAGAGGAGTGACACTCTAACTTTCTATGATTTGAACCTCTCCTGTGAGTGCTGTTTTAGATTCCGATGCTTCACTTCAGGATTACTGTATACTTTGTACCTTCTTATTGACGATGAAACACAGAGTTTGCATCCGAATTTAATCCAAAAAGCACAATGCCGACTTAAGTACAAGAGGACTAACACTCTAACTTTCTATGATTTGAACCTCTCCTGAGTGTCCAGTTTTAGATTCCGATGCTTCACTTCAGGTTTACTGTTTACCTTGGACCTTCGTATTGACGATGAAACACAGAAATTGCATCCGAATTTAATACAAAAGGCACAATGCCGACTTAAGTACAAGAAGACTGACACTCTAACTTTCTATGATTTGAACCTCTCCTGTGAGTCCAGTTTTAGATTCCGATGCTTCACTTCAGGATTACTGTATCCCTCGGACCTTGTTATTGACGATGAAACACAGAAATTGCATCCGAATTAAGTACAAAAGGCACAATGCCGACTTAAGTACAAGAGGACTGACACTATAAATTTCTATGATTTGAACCTCTCCTGTGAGTCCAGTTTTAGATTCCGATGCTTCACTTCAGGTTTACTGCATCCCTTCTACCTTCTTATTGACTATGAAACACAGAAATTGCATCGGAATTAAATACGAAAGGCACAATGCCGACTTAAGTACAAGAGGACTGACACTCTAACTTTCGATGATTTGAACCTCTCCTGTGAGTCCACTTTTAGATTCCGATGCTACTCTTCAGGTTTACTGTAATCCTAGGACCTTCTTATTGACGATGAAACACAGAAATAGCGTCCGAATTTAATACAAAAGGCACAATGCCGACTTAAGTACAAGAGGACTGACACTCTAATTTTCTGTGATTTGAACCTCTCCTGTGAGTCCAGTTTTAGATTCCGATGCTTCACTTCATGTTTACTGTAAACCTTGGACCTTCTTATTGACGATGAAACACAGAAATTGCATCCGAATTTAATACAAAAGGCACAATGAAGACTTAATTACAAGAGGACTAACACTCTGACTTTCTATGATTTGAACCTCTCCTGTGAGTCCAGTTTTAGATTCCGATGCTTCACTTCAGGATTACTGTATACTTTGGACCTTCTTGTTGACGATGAAACACAGAAATTGCATCCGAATTTAATACAAAAGAACAATGCCGACTTAAGTACTAGAGGACTGACACTCTAACTTTCTATGATTTGAACCTCTCCTGTGACTCCTGTTTTAGATTCCGATGCTTCACTTCAGGTTTACTGTATACCGTGGACCTTCTTATTGACGATGAAACACAGAAATTGCATCCGAAATTATTACAAAAGGCACAATGCCGACTTAAGTACAAGAGGACTAACACTCTAACTTTCTATGATTTGAACCTCTCCTGTGAGTCCAGTTTTGGATTCCGATGCTTCACTTCAGGTTTACTGTATCCCTCGGACCTTCTTATTGACGATGAAACACAGAAATTGCATCCGAATTTAATACAAAAGGCACAATGCCGACTTAAGTACAAGAGGACTGACACTATAACTTTCGATGATTTGAACCTCTCCTGTGAGTCCAGATTTAGATTCCAATGCTACACTTCCGGTTTACTGTAATCCTAGGACCATCTTATTGACGATGAAACACAGAAATTGCATCCGAATTTAATACAAATGCACAATGCCGACTTAAGTACTAGAGGACTGACACTCTAACTTTCTATGATTTGAACCTCTCCTGTGACTCCTGTTTTAGATTCCGATGCTTCACTTCAGGTTTACTGTATACCGTGGACCATCTTATTGACGATGAAACACAGAAATTGCATCCGAAATTAATACAAAAGGCACAATGCCGACTTAAGTACAACAGGACTAAAACTCTAACTTTCTATGATTTGAATCTCTCCTGTGAGTCCAGTTTTAGATTCCAATGCTTCACTTCAGGTTTACTGTATCCCTTGGACCTTCTTATTGACTATGAAACACAGAAATTGCATCCGAATTTAATAGAAAAGGCACAATGCCGACTTAAGTACAACAGGACTGACACTCTAACTTTCGATGATTTGAAACTCTCCTGTGAGTCCAGTTTTAGATTCCAATGCTACACTTCAGGTTTACCGTAATCCTAGGACCTTCTAATTGACGATGAAACACAGAAATTGCATCCGATTTTAATACAAAAGGCACAATGCCGACTTAAGTACAAGAGGACAGACACTCTAACTTTCTGTGATTTGAACCTCTTCAGTGAGTCCAGTTTTAGATTCCGATGCTTCAATTCAGGTTTACTGTATCCCTTGGACATTCTTATTGACGGCGAAATACAGATATTGCATCTGAATTTAATACAATAAGCACAATGCCGACTTAAGTACAAGAGGACTGACACTCTAACTCTCTATGATTTTAACCTCTCCCCTGAGTCCAGTTTTAGATTCCGATGCTACACTTCAGGTTTACTGTATACCTTGGACCTTCTCATTGACGATGAAACACAGAAATTGCATCCGAATTTAATACAAAAGGCACAATGCCGACTTAAGTACAAGAGGACTGACACTATAACATTCTATGACTTGTACCTCTCCTTTGAGTCCAGTTTTAGATTCCGATGCTTCACTTCAGGTTTACTGTATCCCTTGGACCTTCTTATTGACGATGAAACACAGAAATTGCTTCCGAATTTAATACAAAAGGCACAATGAAGACCTAATTACAAGAGGACTAACACTCTGACTTTCTATGATTTGAACCTCTCCTGTGAGTGTTGTTTTAGATTCCGATGCTTCACTTCAGGATTACTGTATACTTTGGACCTTCTTATTGACGATGAAACACAGAGTTTGCATCCGAATTTAATCCAAAAAGCACAATGCCGACTTAAGTACAAGAGGACTAACACTCTAACTTTCTATGATTTGAACCTCTCCTGTGTGTCCAGTTTTAGATTCCGATGCTTCACTTCAGGTTTACTGTTTACCTTGGACCTTCGTATTGACGATGAAACACAGAAATTGCATCCGAATTTAATACAAAAGGCACAATGCCGACTTAAGTACAAGAGGACTGACACTCTAATTTTCTGTGATTTGAACCTCTCCAGTGAGTCCAGTTTTAGATTCCGATGCTTCACTTCATGTTTACTGTATACCTTGGACCTTCTTATTGACGATGAAACACAGAAATTGCATCCGAATATAATACAAAAGGCACAATGAAGACTTAATTACAAGAGGACTAACACTCTGACTTTCTATGATTTGAACCTCTCCTGTGAGTCCAGTTTTAGATTCCGATGCTTCACTTCAGGATTACTGTATACTTTGGACCTTCTTATTGACGATGAAACACAGAAATTGCATCCGAATTTAATACAAAAGAACAATGCCGACTTAAGTACTAGAGGACTGACACTCTAACTTTCTATGATTTGAACCTCTCCTGTGACTCCTGTTTTAGATTCCGCTGCTTCACTTCAGGTTTACTGTATACTGTGGACCTTCTTATTGACGATGAAACACAGAAATTGCATCCGAAATTATTACAAAATTCACAGTGCCGACTTAAGTACAAGAGGACTAACACTCTAGCTTTCTATGATTTGAACCTCTCCTGTGAGTCCAGTTTTGGATTCCGATGCTTCACTTCAGGTTTACTGTATCCCTCGGACCTTCTTATTGACGATGAAACACAGAAATTGCATCCGAATTTAATACAAAAGGCACAATGCCGACTTAAGTACAAGAGGACTGACACTATAACTTTCGATGATTTGAACCTCTCCTGTGAGTCCAGATTTAGATTCCAATGCTACACTTCAGGTTTACTGTAATCCTAGGACCATCATATTGACGATGAAACACAGAAATTGCATCCGAATTTAATACAAATGCACAATGCCGACTTGAGTACTAGAGGACTGACACTCTAACTTTCTATGATTTGAACCTCTCCTGTGACTCCTGTTTTAGATTCCGATGCATCACTTCAGGTTTACTGTATACCGTGGACCTTCTTATTGACGATGAAACACAGAAATTGCATCCGAAATTAATACAAAAGGCACAATGCCGACTTAAGTACAACAGGACTAACACTCTAACTTTCTATGATTTGAATCTCTCCTGTGAGTCCAGTTTTAGATTCCAATGCTACACTTCAGGTTTACCGTTATCCTAGGACCTTCTTATTGACGATGAAACACAGAAATTGCATCCGATTTTAATACAAAAGGCACAATGCCGACTTAAGTACAAGAGGACAGACACTCTAACTTTCTGTGATTTGAACCTCTTCAGTGAGTCCAGTTTTAGATTCCGATGCTTCACTTCAGGTTTACTGTATCCCTTGGACATTCTTATTGACGGTGAAATACAGATATTGCATTTGAATTTAATACAATAAGCACAATGACGACTTAAGTACAAGAGGACTGACACTCTAACTCTCTATGATTTTAACCTCTCCCCTGAGTCCAGTTTTAGATTCCGATGCTATACTTCAGGTTTACTGTATACCTTGGACCTTCTCATTGACGATGAAACACAGAAATTGCATCCGAATTTAATACAAAAGGCACAATGCCGACTTAAGTACAAGAGGACTGACACTATAACTTTCTATGACTTGTACCTCTCCTTTGAGTCCAGTTTTAGATTCCGATGCTTCACTTCAGGTTTACTGTATCCCTTGGACCTTCTTGTTGTCCATGAAACACAGAAATTGCATCCGAAATTAATACAAAGGGCACAATGCCGACTTAAGTACAAGAGGACTGACACTCTAACTTTCGATGATTTGAACCTCTCCTGTGAGTCCAGTTTTAGATTCCGATGCTTCACTTCAGGATTACTGTATACTTTGGACCTTCTTATTGACGATGAAACACAGAAATTGCATCCGAATTTGATACAAATGCACAATGCCGACATAAGTACTAGAGGACTGACACTCTAACTTCCTATGATTTGAACTTCTCCTGTGACTCCTGTTTTAGATTCCGATGCTTCACTTCAGGTTTATTGTATACCGTGGACCTTCTTATTGACGATGAAACACAGAAATTGCATCCGAAATTATTACAAAAGGCACAGTGCCGATTTAAGTACAAGAGGACTAACACTCAAACTTTCTATGATTTGAACCTCTCCTGTGAGTCCAGTTTTAGATTCCGATGCTTCACTTCAGGTTTACTGTATCACTCGGACCTTCTTATTGACGATGAAACACAGAAATTGCATCCGAATTTAATACAAAAGGCACAATGCCGACTTAAGTACAAGAGGACTGACACTAGAACTTTCGATGATTTGAACCTCTCCTGTAGTGCAGTTTTAGACTCCGATGCTACACTTCAGGTTTACTGTAATCCTAGGACCATCTTATTGACGATGAAACACAGAAATTGCATCCGAATTTAATACAAATACACAATGCCGACTTAAGTACAAGAGGACTGACGCTCTAATTTTCTATGATTTGAACCTCTTCTGTTTGTCCAGTTTTAGATTCCGATACTTCACTTCAGGTTTACTGTATTCCCCGGAACTTCTTATTGACGATGAGACACAGAAATTGCATCCGAATTTAATGGAAAAGGCACAATGCCAACTTAAGTACAAGAGGACTGACACTCTAACTTTCTATGATTTGAACCTCTCCTGTGAGTCCAGTTATAGATTCCCATGCTTCACTTCAGGTTTGCTGTATCCCTTGGACCTTCCTATTGACGATGAAACACAGAAATTGCATCCGAATTTAATACAAAAGTCACAATGCCGACTTAAGTTTAAGAGGAATGACACTCTAACTTTGTATGATTTGAACCTCTCCTGTGAGTCCAGTTTTAGATTCCGATGCTTCACTTCAGGTTTACTGTATACCTTGGACCTTCGTATTCACGATGAAACACAGAAATTGCATCCGAATTTAATACAAAATGCACAATGCCGACTTAAGTACAAGTGGACTAACACTCCAACTTTCTATGATTTGAACCTCTCCTGTGAGTCCAGTTTTAGATTCCGATGCTTCACTTCATGTTTACTGTATCCCTCGGACCTTCTTATTGACGATGAAACACAGAAATTGCATCCGAATTTAGTACAAAATTCACAATGCCGACTTAAGTACAAGAGGACTGACACTATACCTTTCTATGATTTGAACCTCTCCTGTGAGTCCAGTTTTAGATTCCGATGATTCACTTCAGATTTACTGTATCCCTTGGACCGTGTTATTGACTATGAAACACAGAAATTGCATCCGAATTTAATACAAAAGGCACAATGCCGACTTAAGTACAAGAGGACTTACACTCTAACTTTCTATGATTTGAACCTCTCCAGTGAGTCCAGTTTTAGATTCCGATGCTTCACTTCAGGATTACTGTATACCTTGGACCTTCTTATTGACGATGAAACACAGAAATTGCATCCGAATTTAATACAAAAGGCACAATGCCGACTTAAGTACAAGAGGACTAACACTCCAACTTTCTATGATTTCAACCTCTCCTGTGAGTCCAGTTTTAGATTCCGATGCTTCACTTCATGTTTACTGCATCCCTCGGACCTTCTTATTGACAATGAGACAGAGTATTTGCATCCGAATTTAGTACAAGAGGCACAATGCCGACTTAAGTACAAGAGGACTGACACTATAACTTTCTTTGATTTGAACCTCTCCTGTGAGTCCAGTTTTAGATTCCGATGATTCACTTCAGGTTTACTGTATCCCTTCTACCTTCTTATTGACTATGAAACACAGAAATTGCATCGGAATTAAATACGAAAGGCACAATGCCGACTTAAGTACAAGAGGACTGACACTCTAACTTTCGATGATTTGAACCTCTCCTGTGAGTCCAGTTTTAGATCCCGATGCTACACTTCAGGTTTACTGTAATCCTAGGACCCTCTTATTGACGATGAAACATAGAAATAGCATCCGAATTTAATACAAAAGGCACAATGCCGACTTAAGTACATGAGGACTGACACTCTAATTTTCTGTGATTTGAACGTCTCCTGTGAGTCCAGTTTTAGATTCCGAAGCTTCACTTTAGGTTTACTGTATACCATGGACTTTCTTATTGACGATGAAACACAGAAATTGCATCCGAATTTAATACAAAAGACACAATGCCGAATTAAGTACAAGAGGACTAACACTCTGACTTTCTATGATTTTAACCTCTCCTGTGAGTCCAGTTTTAGATTCCGATGCTTCACTTCAGGTTTACTGTATACCGTGGACCTTCTTATTGACGATGAAACACAGAAATTGCATCCGAAATTAATACAAAAGGCACAATGCCGACTTAAGTACAACAGGACTAACACTCTAACTTTCTATGATTTGAATCTCTCCTGTGAGTCCAGTTTTAGATTCCAATGCTTCACTTCAGGTTTACTGTATCCCTTGGACCTTCTTATTGACTATGAATCACAGAAATTGCATCCGAATTTAATACGAAAGGCACAATGCCGACTTAAGTACAAGAGCTCTGACCCTCTAACTTTCGATGATTTGAACCTCTCCTGTGAGTCCAGTTTTAGATTCCGATGCTTCACTTCAGGATTACTGTATCCCTTGGACCCTCTTATTGACGACGAAACACAGAAATTGCATCCGAATTTAATACAAAAGAACAATGCCGACTTAAGTACTAGAGGACTGACACCTTAACTTTCTATGATTTGAACCTCTCCTGTGAATCCTGTTTTAGATTCCGATGCTTCACTCCAGGTTTACTGTATACCGTGGACCCTCTTATTGATGATGAAACACAGAAATTGCATCCGAATTTAATACAAAAGGCACAATGCCGACTTAAGTACAAGAGGACTGACACCATAACTTTCGATGATTTGAACCACTCCTGTGAGTCCAGTTGTAGATTCCAATGCTACACTTCAGGTTTTCCGTAATCCTAGGGCCTTCTTATTGACGATGAAACACAGAAATAGCATCCGATTTTAATACAAAAGGCACAATGCCGACTTAAGTACAAGTGGACTGACACTCCAACTTTCTGTGATTTGAACCTCTTCTGTGAGTCCAGTTTTAGATTCCGATGCTTCACTTCAGGTTTACTGTATCCACTGGACATTCTTATTGACGGTGAAATACAGATATTGCATCTGAATCTAATACAATAGGCACAATGCCGACTTAATTACAAGAGGACTGACACTCTAACTTTCTATGATTTTAACCTCTCCTGTGAGTCCAGTTTTAGATTCCGATGCTTCACTTCAGGTTTACTGTATACCGTGGACCTTCTTATTGACGATGAAACACAGAAATTGCATCCGAAATTAATACAAAAGGCACAATGCCGACTTAAGTACAACAGGACTAACACTCTAACTTTCTATGATTTGAATCTCTCCTGTGAGTCCAGTTTTAGATTCCAATGCTTCACTTCAGGTTTACTGTATCCCTTGGACCTTCTTGTTGACTATGAAACACCGAAATTGCATCCGAATTTAATGAAAATGGCACAATGCCGACTTAAGTACAACAGGACTGACACTCTAACTTTCGATGATTTGAAACTCTCCTGTGAGTCCAGTTTTAGATTCCAATGCTACACTTCAGGTTTACCGTAATCCTAGGACCTTCTTATTGACGATGAAACACAGAAATTGCATCCGATTTTAATACAAAAGGCACAATGCCGACTTAAGTACAAGAGGACAGACACTCAAACTTTCTGTGATTTGAACCTCTTCTGTGAGTCCAGTTTTAGATTCCGATGCTTCACTTCAGGTTTACTGTATCCCTTGGACATTCTTATTGACGGTGAAATACAGATATTGCATCTGAATTTAATACAATAAGCACAATGCCGGCTTAAGTACAAGAGGATTGACACTCTAATTCTCTATGATTTGAACCTCTCCTGTGACTCCTGTTTTAGATTCCGATGCTTCACTTCAGGTTTATTGTATACCGTGGACCTTCTTATTGACGATGAAACACAGAAATTGCATCCGAAATTATTACAAAAGGCACAGTGCCGATTTAAGTACAAGAGGACTAACACTCTAACTTTCTGTGATTTGAACCTCTCCTGTGAGTCCAGTTTTAGATTCCGATGCTTCACTTCAGGTTTACTGTATCCCTCGGACCTTCTTATTGACGATGAAACACAGAAATTGCATCCGAATTTAATACAAAAGGCTCAATGCCGACTTAAGTACAAGAGGACTGACACTAGAACTTTCGATGATTTGAACCTCTCCTGTAGTCCAGTTTTAGACTCCGATGCTACACTTCAGGTTTACTGTAATCCTAGGACCATCTTATTGACGATGAAACACAGAAATTGCATCCGAATTTAATACAAATGCACAATGCCGACTTAAGTACAAGAGGACTGACGCTCTAATTTTCTATGATTTGAACCTCTTCTGTTTGTTCAGTTTTAGATTCCGATACTTCACTTCAGGTATACTGTATTCCCCGGACCTGCTTATTGACGATGAGACACAGAAATTGCATCCGAATTTAATACAAAAGGCACAGTGCCGACTTAAGTACAAGAGGACTGACACTCTAACTTTCTATGATTTGAACCTCTCCTGTGAGTCCAGTTATAGATTCCGATGCTTCACTTCAGGTTTGCTGTATCGCTTGGACCTTGTTATTGACGATGAAACACAGAAATTGCATCCGAATTTAATACAAAAGTCACAATGCCGACTTAAGTTTAAGAGGAATGACACTCCAACTTTGTATGATTTGAACCTCTCCTGTGAGTTCAGTTTTAGATTCCGATGCTTCACTTCAGGTTTACTGTATACCTTGGACCTTCGTATTCATGATGAAACACAGAAATTGCATCCGAATTTAATACAAAATGCACAATGCCGACTTAAGTACAAGTGGACTAACACTCCAACTTTCTATGTTTTGAACCTCTCCTGTGAGTCCAGTTTCAGATTCCGATGCTTCACTTCATGTTTACTGTATCCCTCGGACCTTCTTATTGACGATGAAACACAGAAATTGCATCCGAATTTAGTACAAAAGTCACAATGCCGACATAAGTACAAGAGGACTGACACTATACCTTTCTATGATTTGAACCTCTCCTGTGAGTCCAGTTTTAGATTCCGATGATTCACTTCAGATTTACTGTATCCCTTGGACCTTGTTATTGACTATGAAACACAGAAATTGCATCCGAATTTAATACAAAAGGCACAATGCCGACTTAAGTACAAGAGGACTTACACTCTAACTTTCTATGATTTGAACCTCTCCAGTGAGTCCAGTTTTAGATTCCGATGCTTCACTTCAGGATTACTGTATACCTTGGACCTTCTTATTGACGATGAAACACAGAAATAACATTCGAATTTAATACAAAAGCACAATGCCGACTAGAGGACTGACACTCTAATTTTCAATGATTTGAACCTCTCCTGTGACTCCAGTTTTAGATTCCGATGCTTCACTTCAGGTTTACTGTATACCTTGGACCTTCTCATTGACGATGAAACACAGCATCCGAATTTAATATAAAAGGCAAAATGCCGACTTAAGTACAAGAGGACTAACACTCCAACTTTCTATGATTCCAACCTCTCCTGTGAGTCCAATTTTAGATTCCGATGCTTCACTTCATGTTTACTGTATCCCTCGGACCTTCTTATTGACGATGAGACAGAGAATTTGCATCCGAATTTAGTACAAGAGGCACAATGCCGACTTAAGTACAAGAGGACTGACACTATAACTTTCTATGATTTGAACCACTCCTGTGAGTCCAGTTTTAGATTCCGATGCTTCACTTCAGGTTTACTGTATCCCTTCTACCTTCTTATTGACTAAGAATCACAGAAATTGCATCGGAATTAAATACGAAAGGCACAATGCCGACTTAAGTACAAGAGGACTGACACTCTAAGTTTCGATGATTTGAACCTCTCCTGTGAGTCCAGTTTTAGATCCCGATGCTACACTTCAGGTTTACTGTATTCCTAGGACCCTCTTATTGACGATGAAACACAGAAATAGCATCCGAATTTAATACAAAAGGCACAATGCCGACTTAAGTACAAGAGGACTGACACTCTAATTTTCTGTGATTTGAACCTCTCCTGTGAGTCCAGTTTTAGATTCCGATGCTTCACTTTAGGTTTACTATATACCATGGACCTTCTTATTGACGATGAAACACAGAAATTGCATCCGAATTTAATACAAAAGACACAATGCCGAATTAAGTACAAGAGGACTAACACTCTGACTTTCTATGATTTCAACCTCTCCTGTGAGTCCAGTTTTAGATTCCGATGCTTCACTTCAGGATTACTGTATCCCTCGGACCCTCTTATTGACGACGAAACACAGAAATTGCATCCGAATTTAATACAAAAGGCACAATGCCGACTTAAGTACAAGAGGACTGACACTATAACTATCTATGATTTGAACCTCTCCTGTGAATCCAGTATTAGATTCCGATGCTTCACTTCAGATTTACTGTATCCCTTGGACCTTCTTATTGACTATGAAACACAGAAATTGCATCCGAATTTAGTACAAAAGGCACAATGCCGACTTAAGTACAAGAGGACTGACACTCTAACTCTCGATGATTTGAACCTCTCCTGTGAGTCCAGTTTTAGATTCCGATGCTTCACTTCAGGATTACTGTATACTTTGGACCTTCTTATTGACGATGAAACACAGAAATTGCATCCGAATTTAATACAAAAGAACAATGCCGACTTAAGTACTAGAGGACTGACACTCTAACTTTCTATGATTTGAACCTCTCCTGTGAATCCTGTTTTAGATTCCGATGCTTCACTTCAGGTTTACTGTATCCCGTGGACCCTCTTATTGATGATGAAACACAGAATTTGCATCCGAATTTAATACAAAAGGCACAATGCCGACTTAAGTACAAGAGGACTGACACCATAACTTTCGATGATTTGAACCACTCCTGTGAGTCCAGTTTTAGATTCCAATGCTACACTTCAGGTTTTCCGTAATCCTAGGGCCTTCTTATTGACGATGAAACACAGAAATTGCATCCGATTTTAATACAAAAGGCACAATGCCGACTTAAGTACAAGAGGACTGACACTCTAACTTTCTGTGATTTGAACCTCTTCTGTGAGTCCAGTTTTAGATTCCGATGCTTCACTTCTGGTTTACTGTATCCACTGGACATTGTTATTGACGGTGAAATACAGATATTGCATCTGAATCTAATACAATAGGCACAATGCCGACTTAATTACAAGAGGACTGACACTCTAACTTTGTATGATTTTAACCTCTCCTGTGAGTCCAGTTTTAGATTCCGATGCTACACTTCAGGTTTACTGTATACCTTGGACCTTCTTATTGACGATGAAACACAGAAATTGCATCCGAATTTGATACAAAAGGCACAATGCCGACTTAAGTACAAGAGGACTGACACTATAACTTTCTATGATTTGAACCTCTCCTGTGAGTCCAGTTTTAGATTCCGATGCTTCGCTTCAGGTTTACTGTATCCCTTGGACCTTCTTATTGACTATGAATCACAGAAATTGCATCCGAATTTAATACGAAAGGCACAATGCCGACTTAAGTACAAGAGCTCTGACCCTCTAACTTTCGATGATTTGAACCTCTCCTGTGAGTCCAGTTTTAGATTCCGATGCTTTACTTCAGGTTTACTGTATACTTTGGACCTTCTTATTGACGATGAAACACAGAAATTGCATCCGAATATAATACAAAAGCACAATGCCGACTTAAGTACTAGAGGACTGACACTCTAAACTTTCTATGATTTGAACCTCTCCCGTGACTCCTGTTTTAGATTCCGATGCTTCACTTCAGGTTTACAGTATACCGTGGACCTTCCTATTGACGATGAAACACAGAATTTGCATCCGAAATTAGTACAAAAGGCATAGTGCCGACTTAAGTAAAAGAGACTAACACTCTAACTTTCTATGATGTGAACCTCTCCTGTGAGTCCACTATTAGATTCCGATGCTTCACTTCAGGTTTACTGTATCCCTCGGACCTTCTTATTGACGATGAAACACAGAAATTGCATCCGAATTTAATACAAAAGGCACAATGCCGAGTTAAGTAAAAGAGGACTGACACTATAACTTTCGATGATTTGAACCTCTCCTGTGTGTCCAGTTTTAGATTCCGATGCTACACTTCAGGTTTACTGTAATCCTAGGACTATCTTATTGACGATGAATCACAGAAATTGCATCCGAATTTAATACAAAAGGCACAATGCCGACTTGAGTACAAGAGGACTGAACCTCTAGCTTTTCTGTAATTTGAACCTCTCCTGTGAGTCCAGTTCCAGATTCCGATGCTTCACTTCAGGTTTACTGTATACCTTGAACCTTCTTATTGACTATGAAACACAGAAATTGCATCCGAATTTAATAGAAAATGCACAATGCCGAGTTTGGTACAAGAGGACTGACACTCTAACTTTCGATGATTTGAACATCTACTGTGCGTCCAGCTTTAGATTCCAATGCTACACTTCAGGTTTACCGTAATCCTAGGACCTTCTTATTGACGATGAAACACAGAAATTGCATCCGATTTTAATACAAAAATCACAATGCCGACTTACGTACAAGAGGACTGAAACTCTAACTTTCGATGATTTGAACCTCTCCTGTGAGTCCAGTTTTATATTCCGATGCTGCATTTCAGGTTTACTGTATCCCTTGGACATTCTTATTGATGATGAAACACATAAATTGCATCCGAGTTTAATACAAAATGCAAAATGCCGACTTAAAAGCAAGAGGACCGACACTCGAACTTTCGTTGATTTGAACCTCTCCTGTGAGTCCAGTTTTAGATTCCGATGCTTCACTTCAGGTTTACTGTATCATTTGGACCATCTTATTGACGATGAAACACAGAAATTGCATCGGAGTTACATTCAAAAGACACAGTGCCGACTTAAGTACAAGAGGACTGACACTCTAACTTTCTATGATTTGAACCTCTCCTGTGAGTCCAGTTTTCGATTCCGATGCTTCACTTCAGGTTTACTGTATACCTTGTACCTTCTTATTGACGATGAAACACAGAAATTGCATCGGAATTAAATTAAAAATCACAATGCCGACTTAAGTACAAGACGACTGAACTGTAACTTTCTATGAATTGAACCTCTCCTGTGAGTCCAGTTTTAGATTCCGATGCTTCACTTCAGGTTTACTGTATACCGTGGACCTTTTTATTGACGATGAAACACAGAAATTGCATCCGAAATTATTACAAAAGGCACAGTGCCGTCTTAAGTACAAGAGGACTAACACTCTAACTTTCTATGATTTGAACCTCTCCTGTGAGTCCAGTTTTGGATTCCGATGCTTCACTTCAGGTTTACTGTATCCCTCGGACCTTCTTATTGACGATGAAACACAGAAATTGCATCCGAATTTAATACAAAAGGCACAATGCCGACTTAAGTACAAGAGGACTGACACTATAACTTTCGATGATTTGAACCTCTCCTGTGAGTCCAGATTTAGATTCCAATGCTACACTTCAGGTTTACTGTAATCCTAGGACCATCTTATTGACGATGAAACACAGAAATTGCATCCGAATTTAATACAAATGCACAATGCCGACTTAAGTACTAGAGGACTGACAGTCTAACTTTCTATGATTTGAACCTCTCCTGTGACTCCTGTTTTAGATTCCGATGCTTCACTTCAGGTTTACTGTATACCGTGGACCTTCTTATTGACGATGAAACACAGAAATTGCATCCGAAATTAATACAAAAGGCACAATGCCGACTTAAGTACAACAGGACTAACACTCTAACTTTCTATGATTTGAATCTCTCCTGTAAGTCCAGTTTTAGATTCCAATGCTTCACTTCAGGTTTACTGTATCCCTTGGACCTTCTTATTGACTATGAAACACAGAAATTGCATCCGAATTTAATAGAAAAGGCACAATGCCGACTTAAGTACAACAGGACTGACACTCTAACTTTCGATGATTTGAAGCTCTCCTGTGAGTCCAGTTTTAGATTACAATGCTACACTTCAGGTTTACCGTAATCCTAGGACCTTCTTATTGACGATGAAACACAGAAATTGCATCCGATTTTAATACAAAAGGCACAATGCCGACTTAAGTACAAGAGGACAGACACTCTAACTTTCTGTGATTTGAACCTCTTCTGTGAGTCCAGTTTTAGATTCCGATGCTTCACTTCAGGTTTACTGTATCCCTTGGACATTCTTATTGACGGTGAAATACAGATATTGCATCTGAATTTAATACAATAAACACAATGCCGACTTAAGCACAAGAGGACTGACACTCTAACTCTCTATGATTTTAACCTCTCCCCTGAGTCCAGTTTTAGATTCCGATGCTACACTTCAGGTTTACTGTATACCTTGGACCTTCTCATTGACGATGAACACAGAAATTGCATCCGAATTTAATACAAAAGGCACAATGCCGACTCAAGTACAAGAGGACTGACACTATAACTTTCTATGACTTGTACCTCTCCTTTGAGTCCAGTTTTAGATTCCGAAGCTTCACTTCAGGTTTACTGTATCCCTTGGACCTTCTTATTGACCATGAAACACAGAAATTGCATCCGAAATTAATACAAAAGGCACAATGCCGACTTAAGTACAAGAGGACTTACACTCTAACTTTCGATGATTTGAACCTCTCCTGTGAGTCCAGTTTTAGATTCCGATGCTTCACTTCAGGATTACTGTATACTTTGGACCTTCTTATTGACGATGAAACACAGAAATTGCGTCCGAATTTGATACAAATGCACAATGCCGACTTAAGTACTAGAGGACTGACACTCTAACATTCTATGATTTGAACCTCTCCTGTGACTCCTGTTTTAGATTCCGATGCTTCACTTCAGGTTTATTGTATACCGTGGACCTTCTTATTGACGATGAAACACAGAAATTGCATCCGAAATTATTACAAAAGGCACAGTGCCGATTTAAGTACAAGAGGACTAACACTCTAACTTTCTATGATTTGAACCTCTCCTGTGAGTCCAGTTTTAGATTCCGATGCTTCACTTCAGGTTTACTGTATCCCTCGGACCTTCTTATTGACGATGAAACACAGAAATTGCATCCGAATTTAATACAAAAGGCACAATGCCGACTTAAGTACAAGAGGACTGACACTAGAACTTTCGATCATTTGAACCTCTCCTGTAGTCCAGTTGTAGACTCCGATGCTACACTTCAGGTTTACTGTAGTCCTAGGACCATCTTATTGACGATGAAACACAGAAATTGCATCCGAATTTAATACAAATGCACAATGCCGACTTAAGTACAAGAGGACTGACGCTCTAATTTTCTATGATTTGAATCTCTTCTGTTTGTCCAGTTTTAGATTCCGATACTTCACTTCAGGTTTACTGTATTCCCCGGACCTTCTTATTGACGATGAGAAACAGAAATTGCATCCGAATTTAATACAAAAGGCACGATGCCGACTTAAGTACAAGAGGACTGACACTCTAACTTTCTATGATTTGAACCTCTCCTGTGAGTCCAGTTATATATTCCGATGCTTCACTTCAGGTTTGCTGTATCCCTTCGACCTTCTTTTTGACGATGAAACACAGAAATTGCATCCGAATTTAATACAAAAGTCACAATGCCGACTTAAGTTTAAGAGGAACGACACTCTAACTTTGTATGATTTGAACCTCTCCTGTGAGTCCAGTTTTAGATTCCGATGCTTCACTTCAGTTTTACTGTATACCTTGGACCTTCGTATTCACGATGAAACACAGAAATTGCATCCGAATTTAATACAAAATGCACAATGCCGACTTAAGTACAAGTGGACTAACACTCCAACTTTCTATGATTTGAACCTCTCCTGTGAGTCCAGTTTTAGATTCCGATGCTTCACTTCATGTTTACTGTATCCCTCGGACCTTCTTATTGACGATGAAACACAGAAATTGCATCCGAATTTAATACAAAAGACACAATGCCGACTTAAGTACAAGAGGGCTGACACTCTAACTTTCTATGATTTGAACCTCTCCTGTGAGTCCAATTTTGGATTCCGATGCTTCACTTCAGGTTTACTGTATCCCTCGGACCTTCTTATTGACGATGAAACACAGAAATTGCATCCGAATTTAATACAAAAGGCACAATGCCGACTTAAGTACAAGAGGACTGACACTATAACTTTCGATGATTTAAACCTCTCCTGTGAGTCCAGATTTAGATTCCAATGCTACACTTCAGGTTTACTGTAATCCTAGGACCATCTTATTGACGATGAAACACAGAAATTGCATCCGAATTTAATACAAATGCACAATGCCGACTTAAGTACTAGAGGACTGACAGTCTAACTTTCTATGATTTGAACCTCTCCTGTGACTCCTGTTTTAGATTCCGATGCTTCACTTCAGGTTTACTGTATACCGTGGACCTTCTTATTGACGATGAAACACAGAAATTGCATCCGAAATTAATACAAAAGGCACAATGCCGACTTAAGTACAACAGGACTAACACTCTAACTTTCTATGATTTGAATCTCTCCTGTAAGTCCAGTTTTAGATTCCAATGCTTCACTTCAGGTTTACTGTATCCCTTGGACCTTCTTATTGACTATGAAACACAGAAATTGCATCCGAATTTAATAGAAAAGGCACAATGCCGACTTAAGTACAACAGGACTGACACTCTAACTTTCGATGATTTGAAACTCTCCTGTGAGTCCAGTTTTAGATTCCAATGCTACACTTCAGGTTTACCGTAATCCTAGGACCTTCTTATTGACGATGAAACACCAAAATTGCATCCGATTTTAATACAAAAGGCACAATGCCGACTTAAGTACAAGAGGACAGACACTATAACTTTGTATGATTTGAACCTCTCCTGTGAGTCCAGTTTTAGATTCCGATGCTTCACTTCAGTTTTACTGTATACCTTGGACCTTCGTATTCACGATGAAACACAGAAATTGCATCCGAATTTAATACAAAATGCACAATGCCGACTTAAGTACAAGTGGACTAACACTCCAACTTTCTATGATTTGAACCTCTCCTGTGAGTCCAGTTTTAGATTCCGATGCTTCACTTCATGTTTACTGTATCCCTCGGACCTTCTTATTGACGATGAGACACAGAAATTGCATCCGAATTTAATACAAAAGACACAATGCCGACTTAAGTACAAGAGGACTGACACTCAAACTTTCTATGATTTGAACCTCTCCTGTGAGTCCAGTTATAGATTCCGATGCTTCACTTCAGGTTTGCTGTATCCCTTGGACCTTCTTATTGGCGATGAAACACAGAAATTGCATCCGAATTTAATACAAAAGTCACAATGCCGACTTAAGTTTAAGAGGAATGACACTCTAACTTTGTATGATTTGAACCTCTCCTGTGAGTCCAGTTTTAGATTCCGATGCTTCACTTCAGGTTTACTGTATACCTTGGACCTTCGTATTCACGATGAAACACAGAAATTGCATCCGAATTTAATACAAAAGGCACAATGCCGACTTAAGTACAAGAGGACTAACACTCCAACTTTCTATGATTTCAACCTCTCCTGTGAGTCCAGTTTTAGATTCCGATGCTTCAATTCATGTTTACTGTATCCCTCGGACCTTCTTATCGACGATGAGACAGAGAATTTGCATCCGAATTTAGTACAAGAGGCACAATGCCGACTTAAGTACAAGAGGACTGACACTATAACTTTCTATGATTTGAACCTCTCCTGTGAGTCCAGTTTTAGATTCCGATGCTTCACTTCAGGTTTACTGTATCCCTTCTACCTTCTTATTGACTATGAAACACAGAAATTGCATCGGAATTAAATACGAAAGGCACAATGCCGACTTAAGTACAAGAGGACTGACACTCTAACTTTCGATGATTTGAACCTCTCCTGTGAGTCCAGTTTTAGATCCCGATGCTACACTTCAGGTTTACTGTAATCCTAGGACCCTCTTATTGACGATGAAACACAGAAATAGCATCCGAATTTAATACAAAAGGCACAATGCCGACTTAAGTACAAGAGGACTGACACTCTAATTTTCTGTGATTTGAACCTCTCCTGTGAGTCCAGTTTTAGATTCCGAAGCTTCACTTTAGGTTTACTGTATACCATGGACCTTCTTATTGACGATGAAACACAGAATTTGCATCCCAATTTAATACAAAAGACACAATGCCGAATTAAGTACAAGTGGACTAACACTCTGACTTTCTATGATTTCAACCTCTCCTGTGAGTCCAGTTTTAGATTCCGATGCTTCACTTCAGGATTACTGTATCCCTCGACCCCTCTTATTGACGACGAAACACAGAAATTGCATCCGAATTTAATACAAAAGGCACAATGCCGACTTAAGTACAAGAGGACTGACACTATAACTATCTATGATTTGAACCTCTCCTGTGAATCCAGTATTAGATTCCGATGCTTCACTTCAGATTTACTGTATCCCTTGGACCTTCTTAGTGACTATGAAACACAGAAATTGCATCCGAATTTAGTACAAAAGGCACAATGCCGACTTAA
The DNA here is from genome assembly GCF_021461395.2 of Schistocerca americana. Taxonomy (NCBI): domain Eukaryota; kingdom Metazoa; phylum Arthropoda; class Insecta; order Orthoptera; family Acrididae; genus Schistocerca; species Schistocerca americana. Next base: position 75,654,143 of record NC_060121.1, on the reverse strand, counting down.
GTACAAGAGGACTGACACTCTAACTCTCGATGATCTGAACCTCTCCTGTGAGTCCAGTTTTAGATTCCGATGCTTCACTTCAGGATTACTGTATACTTTGGACCTTCTTATTGACGATGAAACACAGAAATTGCATCCGAATTTAATACAAAAGAACAATGCCGACTTAAGTACTAGAGGACTGACACTCTAACTTTCTATGATTTGAACCTCTCCTGTGAATCCTGTTTTAGATTCCGATGCTTCACTTCAGGTTTACTGAATAACGTGGACCCTCTTATTGATGATGAAACACAGAAATTGCATCCGAATTTAATACAAAAGGCACAATGCCGACTTAAGTACAAGAGGACTGACTCCATAACTTTCGATGATTTGAACCACTCCTGTGAGTCCAGTTTTAGATTCCAATGCTACACTTCAGGTTTTCCGTAATCCTAGGGCCTTCTTATTGATGATGAAACACAGAAATTGCATCCGATTTTAATACAAAAGGCACAATGCCGACTTAAGTACAAGAGGACTAACACTCTAACTTTCTGTGATTTGAACCTCTTCTGTGAGTCCAGTTTTAGATTCCGATGCTTCACTTCAGGTTTACTGTATCCACTGGACATTCTTATTGACAGTGAAATACAGATATTGCATCTGAATCTAATACAATAGGCACAATGCCGACTTAATTACAAGAGGACTGACACTCTAACTTTCTATGATTTTAACCTCTCCTGTGAGTCCAGTTTTAGATTCCGATGCTTCACTTCAGGTTTACTGTATACCGTGGACCTTCGTATTGACGATGAAACACAGAAATTGCATCCGAAATTAATACAAAAGGCACAATGCCGACTTAAGTACAACAGGACTAACACTCTAACTTTCTATGATTTGAATCTCTCCTGTGAGTCCAGTTTTAGATTCCAATGCTTCACTTCAGGTTTACCGTATCCCTTGGACCTTCTTATTGACTATGAAACACAGAAATTGCATCCGAATTTAATAGAAAAGGCACAACGCCGACTTAAGTACAACAGGACTGACACTCTAACTTTCGATGATTTGAAACTCTCCTGTGGGTCCAGTTTTAGATTCCAATGCTACACTTCAGGTTTACCGTAATCCTAGGACCTTCTTATTGACGATGAAACACAGAAATTGCATCCGATTTTAATACAAAAGGCACAATGCCGACTTAAGTACAAGAGGACAGACACTCTAACTTTCTGTGATTTGAACCTCTTCTGCGAGTCCAGTTTTAGATTCCGATGCTTCACTTCAGGTTTACTGTATCCCTTGGACATTCTTATTGACGTTGAAATACAGATATTGCATCTGAATTTAATACAATAAGCACAATGCCGACTTAAGTACAAGAGGACTGACACTATAACTTTCTATGACTTGTACCTCTCCTTTGAGTCCAGTTTTAGATTCCGACGCTTCACTTCAGGTTTACTGTATCCCTTGGACCTTCTTATTGACCATGAAACACAGAAATTGCATCCGAAATTAATACAAAAGGCACAATGCCGACGTAAGTACAAGAGGACTGACACTCTAACTTTCGATGATTTGAACCTCTCCTGTGAGTGCAGTTTTAGATTCCGATGCTTCACTTCAGGATTACTGTATACTTTGGAACTTCTTATTGACGATGAAACACAGAAATTGCATCCGAATTTGATACAAATGCACAATGCCGACTTAAGTACTAGAGGACTGACACTCTAACTTTCTATGATTTGAACCTCTCCTGTGACTCCTCTTTTAGATTCCGATGCTTCACTTCAGGTTTATTGTATACCGTGGACCTTCTTATTGACGATGAAACACAGAAATTGCATCCGAAATTATTACAAAAGGCACAGTGCCGATTTAAGTACAAGAGGACTAACACTCTAACTTTCTATGATTTGAACCTCTCCTGTGAGTCCAGTTTTAGATTCCGATGCTTCACTTCAAGTTTACTGTATCCCTCGGACCTTCTTATTGACGATGAAACACAGAAATTGCATCCGAATGTAATTGAAAAGGCACAAAGCCGACTTAAGTACAAGAGGACTGACACTAGAACTTTCGATGATTTGAACCTCTCCTGTAGTCCAGTTTTAGACTCCGATGCTACACTTCAGGTTTACTGTTATCCTAGGACCATCTTATTGACGATGAAACACAGAAATTGCATCCGAATTTAATACAAATGCACAATGCCGACTTAAGTACAAGAGGACTGACACTCTAACTTTCTGTGATTTGAACCTCTTCTGTGAGTCCAGTTTTAGATTCCGATGCTTCACTTCAGGTTTACTGTATCCCTTGGACATTCTTATTGACGTTGAAATACAGATATTGCATCTGAATTTAATACAATAAGCACAATGCCGACTTAAGTACAAGAGGACTGACGCTCTAATTTTCTATGATTTGAACCTCTTCTGTTTGTCCAGTTTTAGATTCCGATACTTCACTTCAGGTTTACTGTATTCCCCGGACCTGCTTATTGACGATGAGACACAGAAATTGCATCCGAATTTAATACAAGAGGCACAATGCCGACCTAAGTACAAGAGGACTGACACTCTAATTTTCTATGATTTGAACCTCTCCTGTGAGTCCAGTTATAGATTCCGATGCTTCACTTCAGGTTTACTTTATCCCTTGGACCTTCGTATTGACGATGAAACACTGAAATTGCATCCGAATTTAATACAAAAGTCACAATGCCGTCTTAAGTTTAAGAGGAATGACACTCTAACTTTGTATGATTTAAACCTCTCCTGTGAGTACAGTTTTAGATTCCGATGCTTCACTTCAGGTTTACTGTATACCTTGGACCTTCGTATTCACGATGAAACACAGAAATTGCATCCGAATTTAATACAAAATGGACAATGCCGACATAAGTACATGTGGACTAACACTCCAACTTTCTATGATTTGAACCTCTCCTGTGAGTCCAGTTTTAGATTCCGATGCTTCACTTCATGTTTACTGTATCCCTCGGACCTTCTTATTGACGATGAAACACAGAAATTGCATCCGAATTTAGTACAAAAGGCACAATGCCGACTTAAGTACAAGAGGACTGACACTATACCTTTCTATGATTTGAACCTCTCCTGTGAGTCCAGTTTTAGATTCCGATGATTCACTTCAGATTTACTGTATCCCTTGGACCTTGTTATTGACTATGAAACACAGAAATTGCATCCGAATTTAATACAAAAGGCACAATGCCGACTTAAGTACAAGAGGACTTACACTCTAACTTTCTATGATTTGAACATCTCCAGTGAGTCCAGTTTTAGATTCCGATGCTTCACTTCAGGATTACTGTATACTTTGGACCTTCTTATTGACGATGAAACACAGAAATTGCATACGAATTTGATACAAATGCACAATGCCGACTTAAGTACTAGAGGACTGACACTCTAACCTTCTATGATTTGAACCTCTCCTGTGACTCCTGTTTTAGATTCCGATGCTTCACTTCAGGTTTATTGTATACCGTGGACCTTCTTATTGACGATGAAACACAGAAATTGCATCCGAAATTATTACAAAAGGCACAGTGCCGATTTAAGTACAAGAGGACTAACACTCTAACTTTCTATGATTTGAACCTCTCCTGTGAGTCCAGTTTTAGATTCCGATGCTTCACTTCAGGTTTACTGTATCCCTCGGACCTTCTTATTGACGATGAAACACAGAAATGGCATCCGAATTTAATACAAAAGGCACAATGCCGACTTAAGTACAAGAGGACTGACACTAGAACTTTCGATGATTTGAACCTCTCCTGTAGTCCAGTTTTAGACTCCGATGCTAAACTTCAGGTTTACTGTGATCCTAGGACCATCTTATTGACGATGAAACACAGAAATTGCATCCGAATTTAATACAAATGCACAATGCCGACTTAAGTACAAGAGGACTGACGCTCTAATTTTCTATGATTTGAACCTCTTCTGTTTGTCCAGTTTTAGATTCCGATACTTCACTTCAGGTTTACTGCATTCCACGGACCTTCTTATTGACGATGAGACACAGAAATTGCATCCGAATTTAATACAAAGGGCACAATGCCGACTTAAGTACAAGAGGACTGACACTCTAACTTTCTATGATTTGAACCTCTCCTGTGAGTCCAGTTATAGATTCCGATGCTTCACTTCAGGTTTGCTGTATCCCTTGGACCTTCTTATTGGCGATGAAACACAGAAATTGCATCCGAATTTAATACAAAAGTCACAATGCCGACTTAAGATTAAGAGGAATGACACTCTAACTTTGTATGATTTGAACCTCACCTGTGAGTCCAGTTTTAGATTCCGATGCTTCACTTCAGGTTTACTGTATACCTTGGACCTTCGTATTCACGATGAAACACAGAAATTGCATCCGAATTTAATACAAAAGGCACAATGCCGACTTAAGTACAAGAGGACTAACACTCCAACTTTCTATGATTTCAACCTCTCCTGTGAGTCCAGTTTTAGATTCCGATGCTTCACTTCATGTTTACTGTATCCCTCGGACCTTCTTATTGACGATGAGACAGAGAATTTGCATCCGAATTTAGTACAAGAGGCACAATGCCGACATAAGTACAAGAGGACTGACACTATAACTTTCTATGATTTGAACCTCTCCTGTGAGTCCAGTTTTAGATTCCAATGCTTCACTTCAGGTTTACTGTATCCCTTCTACCTTCTTATTGACTATGAAACACAGAAATTGCATCGGAATTAAATACGAAAGGCACAATGCCGACTTAAGTGCAAGAGTACTGACACTCTAACTTTCGATGATTTGAACCTCTCCTGTGAGTCCAGTTTTAGATCCCGATGCTACACTTCAGGTTTACTGTAATCCTAGGACCCTCTTATTGACGTTGAAACACAGAAATAGCATCCGAATTTAATACAAAAGGCACAATGCCGACTTAAGTACAAGAGGACTGACACTCTAATTTTCTGTGATTTGAACCTCTCCTGTGAGTCCAGTTTTAGATTCCGAAGCTTCACTTTAGGTTTACTGTATACCATGGACCTTCTTATTGACGATGAAACACAGAAATTGCATCCCAATTTAATACAAAAGACACAATGCCGAATTAAGTACAAGCGGACTAACACTCTGACTTTTTTTGATTTCAACCTCTCCTGTGAGTCCAGTTTTAGATTCCGATGCTTCACTTCAGGATTACTGTATCCCTCGGACCCTCTTATTGACGACGAAACACAGAATTTGCATCCGAATTTAATACAAAAGGCACAATGCCGACTTAAGTACAAGAGGACTGACACTATAACTATCTATGATTTGAACCTCTCCTGTGAATCCAGTATTAGATTCCGATGCTTCACTTCAGATTTACTGTATCCCTTGGACCTTCTTATTGACTATGAAACACAGAAATTGCATCCGAATTTAGTACAAAAGGCACAATGCCGACTTAAGTACAAGAGGACTGACACTCTAACTCTCGATGATTTGAACCTCTCCTGTGAGTCCAGTTTTAGATTCCGATGCTTCACTTCAGGATTACTGTATACTTTGGACCTTCTTATTGACGATGAAACACAGAAATTGCATCCGAATTTCATACAAAAGAACAATGCCGACTTAAGTACTAGAGGACTGACACTCTAACTTTCTATGATTTGAACCTCTCCTGTGAATCCTGTTTTAGATTCCGATGCTTCACTTCAGGTTTACTGTATACCGTGGACCCTCTTATTGATGATGAAGCACAGAAATTGCATCCGAATTTAATACGAAAGGCACAATGCCGACTTAAGTACAAGAGGACTAACACTCTAACTTTCTGTGGTTTGAACCTCTTCTGTGAGTCCAGTTTTAGATTCCGATGCTTCACTTCAGGTTTACTGTATCCACTGGACATTCTTATTGACGGTGAAATACAGATATTGCATCTGAATCTAATACAATAGGCACAATGCCGACTTAATTACAAGAGGACTGACACTCTAACTTTCTATGATTTTAACCTCTCCTGTGAGTCCAGTTTTAGATTCCGATGCTTCACTTCAGGTTTACTGTATACCGTGGACCTTCGTATTGACGATGAAACACAGAAATTGCATCCTAAATTAATACAGAAGGCACAATGCCGACTTAAGTACAACAGGACTAACACTCTAACTTTCTATGATTTGAATCTCTCCTGTGAGTCCAGTTATAGATTCCAATGCTTCACTTCAAGTTTACTGTATCCCTTGGACATTCTTATTGACTATGAAACACAGAAATTGCATCCGAATTTAATAGAAAAGGCACAATGCCGACTTAAGTACAACAGGACTGACACTCTAACTTTCGATGATTTGAAACTCTCCTGTGAGTCCAGTTTTAGATTCCAATGCTACACTTCAGGTTTACCGTAATCCTAGGACTTCTTATTGACGATGAAACACAGAAATTGCATCCGATTTTAATACAAAAGGCACAATGCCGACCTAAGTACAAGAGGACAGACACTCTAACTTTCTGTGATTTGAACCTCTTCTGTGAGTCCAGTTTTAGATTCCGATGCTTCACTACAGGTTTACTGTATCCCTTGGACATTCTTATTGAGGTTGAAATACAGATATTGCATCTGAATTTAATACAATAAGCACAATGCCGACTTAAGTACAAGAGGACTGACACTCTAACTCTCTATGATTTTAACCTCTCCCCTGAGTCCAGTTTTACATTCCGATGCTACACTTCAGGTTTACTGTATACCTTGGACCTTCTCATTGACGATGAAACACAGAAAGTGCATCCGAATTTAATACAAAAGGCACAATGCCGACTTAAGTACAAGAGGACTGACACTATAACTTTCTATGACTTGTACCTCTCCTTTGAGTCCAGTTTTAGATTCCGACGCTTCACTTCAGGTTTACTGTATCCCTTGGACCTTCTTATTGACCATGAAACACAGAAATTGCATCCGAAATTAATACAAAAGGCACAATGCCGACTTAAGTACAAGAGGACTGACACTATAACTTTCTATGATTTGAACCTCTCCTGTGAGTCCAGTTTTAGATTCCGATGCTTCGCTTCAGGTTTACTGTATCCCTTCTACCTTCTTATTGACTATGAAACACAGAAATTGCATCGGAATTAAATACGAAAGGCACAATGCCGACTTAAGTACAAGAGCACTGACACTCTAACTTTCGATGATTTGAACCTCTCCTGTGAGTCCAGTTTTAGATTCCGATGCTTCACTTCAGGATTACTGTATGCTTTGGAACTTCTTATTGACGATGAAACACAGAAATTGCATCCGAATTTGATACAAATGCACAATGCCGACTTAAGTACTAGAGGACTGACACTCTAACTTTCTATGATTTGAACCTCTCCTGTGACTCCTGTTTTAGATTCCGATGCTTCACTTCAGGTTTGTTGTATACCGTGGACCTTCTTATTGATGATGAAACACAGAAATTGCATCCGAATTTAATACAAGAGGCACAATGCCGACTTAAGTACAAGAGGACTTACACTCTAACTTTCTATGATTTGCACCTCTCCAGTGAGTCCAGTTTTAGATTCCGATGCTTCACTTCAGGATTACTGTATACCTTGGACCTTCTTATTGACGATGAAACACAGAAATAACATTCGAATTTAATACAAAAGCACAATGCCGACTAGAGGACTGACACTCTAATTTTCAATGATTTGAACCTCTCCTGTGACTCCAGTTTTAGATTCCGATGCTTCACTTAAGGTTTACTGTATACCTTGGACCTTCTCATTGACGATGAAACACAGAAATTGCATCCGAATTTAATACAAAAGGCACAATGCCGACTTAAGTACAAGAGGACTAACACTCCAACTTTCTATGATTTCAACCTCTACTGTGAGTCCAGTTTTAGATTCCGATGCTTCACTTCATGTTTACTGTATCCCTCGGACCTTCTTATTGACGATGAGACAGAGAATTTGCATCCGAATGTAGTACAAGAGGCACAATGCCGACTTAAGTACAAGAGGACTGACACTATAACTTTCTATGATTTGAACCTCTCCTGTGAGTCCAGTTTTAGATTCCGATGCTTCACTTCAGGTTTACTGTATCCCTTCTACCTTCTTATTGACTATGAAACACAGAAATTGCATCGGAATTAAATACGAAAGGCACAATGCCGACTTAAGTACAAGAGCACTGACACTCTAACTTTCGATGATTTGAACCTCTCCTGTGAGTCCAGTTTTAGATCCCGATGCTACACTTCATGTTTACTGTAATCCTAGGACCCTCATATTGACGATGAAACACAGAAATAGCATCCGAATTTAATACAAAAGGCACAATGCCGACTTAAGTACAAGAGGACTGACACTCTAATTTTCTCTGATTTGAACCTCTCCTGTGAGTCCAGTTTTAGATTCCGATGCTTCACTTTAGGTTTACTGTATACCATGGACCTTCTTATTGACGATGAAACACAGAAATTGCATCCGAATTTAATACAAAAGACACAATGCCGAATTAAGTACAAGAGGACTAACACTCTGACTTTCTATGATTTCAACCTCTCCTGTGAGTCCAGTTTTAGATTCCGATGCTTCACTTCAGGATTACTGTATCCCTCGGACCCTCTTATTGACGACGAAACACAGAAATTGCATCCGAATTTAATACAAAAGGCACAATGCCGACTTAAGTACAAGAGGACTGACACTATAACTATCTATGATTTGAACCTCTCCTGTGAATGCAGTATTAGATTCCGATGCTTCACTTCAGATTTACTGTATCCCTTGGACCTTCTTATTGACAATGAAACACAGATATTGCATCCGAATTTAGTACAAAAGGCACAATGCCGACTTAAGTACAAGAGGACTGACACTCTAACTCTCGATGATTTGAACCTCTCCTGTGAGTCCAGTTTTAGATTCCGATGCTTCACTTCAGGATTACTGCATACTTTGGACCTTCTTATTGACGATGAAACACAGAAATTGCATCCGAATTTAATACAAAAGAACAATGCCGACTTAAGTACTAGAGGACTGACACTCTAACTTTCTATGATTTGAACCTCTCCTGTGAATCCTGTTTTAGATTCCGATGCTTCACTTCAGGTTTACTGTATACCGTGGACCCTCTTATTGATGATGAAACACAGAAATTGCATCCGAATTTAATACAAAAGGCACAATGCCGACTTAAGTACAAGAGGACTGACACCATAACTTTCGATGATTTGAACCACTCCTGTGAGTCCAGTTTTAGATTCCAATGCTACACTTCAGGTTTTCCGTAATCCTAGGGCATTCTTATTGACGATGAAACACAGAAATTGCATCCGATTTTAATACAAAAGGCACAATGCCGACTTAAGTACAAGAGGACTGACACTCTAACTTTCTGTGATTTGAACCTCTTCTGTGAGTCCAGTTTTTGGTTCCGATGCTTCACTTCAGGTTTACTGTATCCACTGGACATTCTTATTGACGGTGAAATACAGATATTGCATCTGAATCTAATACAATAGGCACAATGCCGACTTAATTACAAGAGGACTGACACTCTAACTTTCTATGATTTTAACCTCTCCTGTGATTCCAGTTTTAGATTCCGATGCTACACTTCAGGTTTACTGTATACCTTGGACCTTCTTATTGGCGATGAAACACAGAAATTGCATCCGAATTTGATACAAAAGGCACAATGCCGACTTAAGTACAAGAGGACTGACACTATAACTTTCTATGATTTGAACCTCTCCTGTGAGTCCAGTTTTAGATTCCGATGCTTCACTTCAGGTTTACTGTATCCCTTGGACCCTCTTATTGACTATGAATCACAGAAATTGCATCCGAATTTAATACAAAAGGCACAATGCCGACTTAAGTACAAGAGCTCTGACCCTCTAACTTTCGATGATTTGAACCTCTCCTGTGAGTCCAGTTTTAGATTCCGATGCTTCACTTCAGGTTTACTGTATACCTTGGATCTTCTTATTGACTATGAAACACAGAAATTGCATCCGAATTTAATAGAAAATGCACAATGCCGAGTTTAGTACAAGAGGACTGACACTCTAACTTTCGATGATTTGAACCTCTACTGTGCGTCCAGTTTTAGATTCCAATGCTACACTTCAGGTTTACCGTAATCCTAGGACCTTCTTATGGACGATGAAACACAGAAATTGCATCCGATTTTAATACAAAAGGCACAATGCCGACTTACGTACAAGAGGACTGAAACTCTAACTTTCGATGATTTGAACCTCTCCTGTGAGTCCAGTTTTATATTCCGATGCTGCATTTCAGGTTTACTGTATCCCTTGGACATTCTTATTGATGATGAAACACATAAATTGCATCCGAGTTTAATACAAAATGCAAAATGCCGACTTAAGTGCAAGAGGACTGACACTCGAACTTTCGTTGATTTGAACCTCTCCTGTGAGTCCAGTTTTAGATTCCGATGCTTCACTTCAGGTTTACTGTATCATTTGGACCATCTTATTGACGATGAAACACAGAAATTGCATCCGAATTTAATACAAAAGGCACAATGACGACATAAGTACAGGAGGACTGACAGTCTAACTTTCTATGATTTGAACCTCTCCTGTGAGTCCAGTTTTAGAATCCAATGCTTCACTTCAAGTTTACTGTATACCTTGGACCTTCTTATTGACGATGAAACACAGAAATTGCATCCTAATTAAATACAAAAGGCACAATGCCGTCTTAAGTACAAGAGGACTGACACTCTAAGTTTCTATTATTTGAACCTCTCCTGTGAGTCCACTTACAGATTCCGATGCTTCACTTCAGGTTTAATGTATACCTTGGACCTTCTTCTTGACGATGAAACACAGTAATTGCATCCGAATTTAATACAAAAGGCACAATGCCGACTTAAGTACAAGAGGACTGAAACTCTAACTTTCTATCATTTCAACCGCTCCTGTGAGTCCAGTTTTAGATTCCGATGCTTCACTTCAGGTTTACTGTATCATTTGGACCATCTTATTGACGATGAAACACAGAAATTGCATCGGAATTAAATTCAAAAGACACAGTGCCGACTTAAGTACAAGAGGATTGACACTCTAACTTTCTATGATTTGAACCTCTCCTGTGAGTCCAGTTTTCGATTCCGATGCTTCACTTCAGGTTTACTGTATACCTTGTACCTTCTTATTGACGATGAAACACAGAAATTGCATCGTAATTATATTAAAAATCACAATGCCGACTTAAGTAAATGAGGACTGAACTGTAACTTTCTATGAATTGAACCTCTCCTGTGAGTCCAGTTTTAGATTCCGATGCTTCACTTCAGGTTTACTGTATCCCTTGGACCTTCTTATTGACGATGAAACACAGAAATTGAATCCGAATTTAATGCAAAAGGCACAATGCCGACTTATGTACAATGGGACTGGCACTCTAACTTTCTATGATTTGAACCTCTCCTGTGAGTCCAGTTTTAGATTCCGATGCTTCACTTAAGGTTTACTATATCCCTTGGACCTTCTTATTGACGATGAAACACTGAAATTGCATCCGAATTTAATACAAAAGGCACAATGCCGACTTAAGTACAAAGAACGGACACTCCAAATTGCTATGATTTGAACCTCTCCTGTGAGTCCAGTTTTAGATTCCGATGCTTCACTTCAGGTTTACTGTATACCTTGGACCTTCTTATTGACGATGAAACACAGAAATTGCATCCTATTTTAATACAAAAGGCACAATGCCGGCTTAAGTACAAGAGGACTGACAATCTATCTTTATATGATTTCAACCTCTCCTGTGAGTCCAGTTTTAGATTCCGATGCTTCACTTCAGGTTTACTGTATACCTTGGACCTTCTTATCGACGATGAAACACAGAAATTGTATCCGAATTTAATACAAAAGGCACAGTGCCGACTTAGGTACTAGAGGACTGACACTCTAACTTTCTATGATTTGAACCTCTCCTGTGAGTCCAGATTTAGATTCCGATGATTCACTTCAGGTTTACTGTATACCTTGGACCTTCTAATTGACGATGAAGCACAGAAATTGCAACGGAATTAAATTCAAAAGGCACAATGCCTACTTTAGTACAAGAGGACTGACGCTCTAACTTTCTATGATTTGAACCTCTCCTGTTGGTCCAGTTTTAGATTCCGATGGTTCACTTCAGGTGTACTGTATCCCTTGGACCGTCTTATTGACGATGAAATACAGAAATTGCATCCAAATTTAATACAAAAGGCACAATGCCGACTTAAGTACAATAGGACTGACACTCTAACTTTCTATGATTTCAACCTCTCCTGTGAGTCCAGTTTTAGATTCCGATGCTTCACTTCAGGTTTACTGTATCCCTAGGACATTCTTATTGACGATGAAACACAGAAATTGCATCCGAATTTCATACAAAAGGCACAATACCGACTTAAGTACAAGAGGACTGACACTCTAACGTCCTATGATTTGAACCTCTCCTGTGAGACCTGTTTTCGCTTACGATGCTTCACTTCAGGTTTACTGTATACCTTGGACCATCTTATTGACGATGAAACACAGAAAATGCATCCGAATGTAATACAAAAGGCACAATGCCATCTTAAATACAAGAGGACTGACACTCTATCTTTCTATGATTTCAACCTCTCCTGTGAGCCCAGTTTTAGATTCCGATGCTTCACTTTAGGTTTACTGTATACCTTGGACATACTTATTGACGATGGAACACAGAAACTGCATCTGAATTTAATACAAAAGGCACAATGCCGACATAAGTACAAGAGGACTGACACTCTAACTTTCTATGATTTGAAACTCTCCTGTGATTCCAGTTTTAGATTCCGATGCTTCACTTCAGGTTACTGTATACCTTGGACCTTCTTATTGACGATGAAACACAGACATTGAATCCGAATTTAATACAAAAGGCACAATGCCGACTTAAGTACAAGGGGACTGACACTCTAACTTTCTATGATTTGAACCGCTCCTGTGAGTCCAGTTTTAGATTCCAATGCTTCACTTCAGGTTTACTGTAGCCCTAGGACATTCTTATTGACGATGAAACACAGAAATTGCATCCGAATTTAATACAAAAGGCACAATGCCGACGTAAGTGCAAGAGGACTGACACTCTAACATTCTATGATTTGTCTCTCCTGTGAGTCCAGTTTTAGATTCCGATGCTTCAATTCTGGTTTAATGTATCCCGTGGACCATCGTATTGACGATGAAGCACAGAAATAGCATCGGAATTTAATACAAAATGCACAATGCCGACTTAAGTACAAAACGACTGACACTCTAACTTTCTATGATTTGAACCCCTCCAATGAGTCCAGTTTTAGATTCCGACGCTTCACTTCAGGTTTACTGTATTCCTTGGACCTTCTTATTGACGATGATACACAGAAATTGCATCCGAATTTAATACAAAATGCACAATGCTGACTTAAGTGCAAGAGGACTGACACTAACTTTCTATGATTTGAACCTCTCCTGTGAGTCCAGTTTTAGATTCCGATGCTTAACTACAGGTTTGCTGTATGCCTTGGACCTTCTTATTGACGATGAGACACAGAAATTGCATCCTAATTTAATACAAAAGCACAATGCCGACTTAGGTACAAGAGGACTGACACTCTAACTTTCGATGATTTGAACCTCTACTGTGCGTCCAGTTTTAGATTCCAATGCTACACTTCAGGTTTACCGTAATCCTAGGACCTTCTTATGGACGATGAAACACAGAAATTGCATCCGATTTTAATACAAAAGGCACAATGCCGACTTACGTACAAGAGGACTGAAACTCTAACTTTCGATGATTTGAACCTCTCCTGTGAGTCCAGTTTTATATTCCGATGCTGCATTTCAGGTTTACTGTATCCCTTGGACATTCTTATTGATGATGAAACACATAAATTGCATCCGAGTTTAATACAAAATGCAAAATGCCGACTTAAGTGCAAGAGGACTGACACTCGAACTTTCGTTGATTTGAACCTCTCCTGTGAGTCCAGTTTTAGATTCCGATGCTTCACTTCAGGTTTACTGTATCATTTGGACCATCTTATTGACGATGAAACACAGAAATTGCTTCGGAATTAAATTCAAAAGACACAGTGCCGACTTAAGTACAAGAGGATTGACACTCTAACTTTCTATGATTTGAACCTCTTCTGTGAGTCCAGTTTTCGATTCCGATGCTTCACTTCAGGTTTACTGTATACCTTGTACCTTCTTATTGACGATGAAACACAGAAATTGCATCGTAATTATATTAAAAATCACAATGCCGACTTAAGTAAATGAGGACTGAACTGTAACTTTCTATGAATTGAACCTCTCCTGTGAGTCCAGTTTTAGATTCCGATGCTTCACTTCAGGTTTACTGTATCCCTTGGACCTTCTTATTGACGATGAAACACAGAAATTGAATCCGAATTTAATGCAAAAGGCACAATGCCGACTTATGTACAATGGGACTGGCACTCTAACTTTCTATGATTTGAACCTCTCCTGTGAGACCAGTTTTAGATTCCGATGCTTCACTTAAGGTTTACTATATCCCTTGGACCTTCTTATTGACGATGAAACACTGAAATTGCATCCGAATTAAATACAAAAGGCACAATGCCGACTTAAGTACAAAGAACGGACACTCCAAATTGCTATGATTTGAACCTCTCCTGTGAGTCCAGTTTTAGATTCCGATGCTTCACTTCAGGTTTACTGTATACCTTGGACCTTCTTATTGACGATGAAACACAGAAATTGCATCCTATTTTAATACAAAAGGCACAATGCCGGCTTAAGTACAAGAGGACTGACAATCTATCTTTATATGATTTCAACCTCTCCTGTGAGTCCAGTTTTAGATTCCGATGCTTCACTTCAGGTTTACTGTATACCTTGGACCTTCTTATCGACGATGAAACACAGAAATTGTATCCGAATTTAATACAAAAGGCACAGTGCCGACTTAGGTACTAGAGGACTGACACTCTAACTTTCTATGATTTGAACCTCTCCTGTGAGTCCAGATTTAGATTCCGATGATTCACTTCAGGTTTACTGTATACCTTGGACCTTCTAATTGACGATGAAGCACAGAAATTGCAACGGAATTAAATTCAAAAGGCACAATGCCTACTTTAGTACAAGAGGACTGACGCTCTAACTTTCTATGATTTGAACCTCTCCTGTTGGTCCAGTTTTAGATTCCGATGGTTCACTTCAGGTGTACTGTATCCCTTGGACCTTCTTATTGACGATGAAATACAGAAATTGTATCCAAATTTAATACAAAAGGCACAATGCCGACTTAAGTACAATAGGACTGACACTCTAACTTTCTATGATTTCAACCTCTCCTGTGAGTCCAGTTTTAGATTCCGATGCTTCACTTCAGGTTTACTGTATCCCTAGGACATTCTTATTGACGATGAAACACAGAAATTGCATCCGAATTTCATACAAAAGGCACAATACCGACTTAAGTACAAGAGGACTGACACTCTAACGTCCTATGATTTGAACCTCTCCTGTGAGACCTGTTTTCGCTTACGATGCTTCACTTCAGGTTTACTGTATACCTTGGACCATCTTATTGACGATGAAACACAGAAAATGCATCCGAATGTAATACAAAAGGCACAATGCCATCTTAAATACAAGAGGACTGACACTCTATCTTTCTATGATTTCAACCTCTCCTGTGAGCCCAGTTTTAGATTCCGATGCTTCACTTTAGGTTTACTGTATACCTTGGACATACTTATTGACGATGGAACACAGAAACTGCATCTGAATTTAATACAAAAGGCACAATGCCGACATAAGTACAAGAGGACTGACACTCTAACTTTCTATGATTTGAAACTCTCCTGTGATTCCAGTTTTAGATTCCGATGCTTCACTTCAGGTTACTGTATACCTTGGACCTTCTTATTGACGATGAAACACAGACATTGAATCCGAATTTAATACAAAAGGCACAATGCCGACTTAGGTACAAGGGGACTGACACTCTAACTTTCTATGATTTGAACCGCTCCTGTGAGTCCAGTTTTAGATTCCAATGCTTCACTTCAGGTTTACTGTAGCCCTAGGACATTCTTATTGACGATGAAACACAGAAATTGCATCCGAATTTAATACAAAAGGCACAATGCCGACGTAAGTGCAAGAGGACTGACACTCTAACATTCTATGATTTGTCTCTCCTGTGAGTCCAGTTTTAGATTCCGATGCTTCAATTCTGGTTTAATGTATCCCGTGGACCATCGTATTGACGATGAAGCACAGAAATAGCATCGGAATTTAATACAAAATGCACAATGCCGACTTAAGTACAAAACGACTGACACTCTAACTTTCTATGATTTGAACCCCTCCAATGAGTCCAGTTTTAGATTCCGATGCTTCACTTCAGGTTTACTGTATTCCTTGGACCTTCTTATTGACGATGATACACAGAAATTGCATCCGATTTTAATACAAAAGGCACAATGCCGACTTACGTACAAGAGGACTGAAACTCTAACTTTCGATGATTTGAACCTCTCCTGTGAGTCCAGTTTTATATTCCGATGCTGCATTTCAGGTTTACTGTATCCCTTGGACATTCTTATTGATGATGAAACACATAAATTGCATCCGAGTTTAATACAAAATGCAAAATGCCGACTTAAGTGCAAGAGGACTGACACTCGAACTTTCGTTGATTTGAACCTCTCCTGTGAGTCCAGTTTTAGATTCCGATGCTTCACTTCAGGTTTACTGTATCATTTGGACCATCTTATTGACGATGAAACACAGAAATTGCATCCGAATTTAATACAAAAAGCACAATGACGACTTAAGTACAAGAGGACTGACAGTCTAACTTTCTATGATTTGAACCTCTCCTGTGAGTCCAGTTTTAGAATCCAATGCTTCACTTCAGGTTTACTGTATACCTTGGACCTTCTTATTGACGATGAAACACAGAAATTGCATCCTAATTAAATACAAAAGGCACAATGTCGTCTTAAGTACAAGAGGACTGACACTCTAAGTTTCTATGATTTAAACGTCTCCTGTGAGTCCAGTTTTAGATTCCGATGCTTCACTTCAGGTTTACTGTATACCTTGGACCTTCTTATTGACGATGAAACACAGAAATTGCATCCTAATTTAATACAAAAGGCACAATGCCGACTTAAGTACAAGAGGACTGACACTCTAAATTTCTATTATTTGAACCTCTCCTGTGAGTCCACTTACAGATTCCGATGCTTCACTTCAGGTTTAATGTATACCTTGGACCTTCTTCTTGACGATGAAACACAGTAATTGCATCCGAATTTAATACAAAAGGCACAATGCCGACTTAAGTACAAGAGGACTGAAACTCTAACTTTCTATCATTTCAACCGCTCCTGTGAGTCCAGTTTTAGATTCCGATGCTTCACTTCAGGTTTACTGTATCATTTGGACCATCTTATGACGATGAAACACAGAAATTGCATCGGAATTAAATTCAAAAGACACAGTGCCGACTTAAGTACAAGAGGATTGACACTCTAACTTTCTATGATTTGAACCTCTCCTGTGAGTCCAGTTTTCGATTCCGATGCTTCACTTCAGGTTTACTGTATACCTTGTACCTTCTTATTGACGATGAAACACAGAAATTGCATCGTAATTATATTAAAAATCACAATGCCGACTTAAGTAAAAGAGGACTGAACTGTAACTTTCTATGAATTGAACCTCTCCTGTGAGTCCAGTTTTAGATTCCGATGCTTCACTTCAGGTTTACTGTATCCCTTGGACCTTCTTATTGACGATGAAACACAGAAATTGCATCCGAATTTAATGCAAAAGGCACAATGCCGACTTATGTACAATGGGACTGGCACTCTAACTTTCTATGATTTGAACCTCTCCTGTGAGTCCAGTTTTAGATTCCGATGCTTCACTTAAGGTTTACTATATCCCTTGGACCTTCTTATTGACGATGAAACACTGAAATTGCATCCGAATTTAATACAAAAGGCACAATGCCGACTTAAGTACAAAGAACGGACACTCCAAATTTCTATGATTTGAACCTCTCCTGTGAGTCCAGTTTTAGATTCCGATGCTTCACTTCAGGTTTACTGTATACCTTGGACCTCCTTATTGACGATGAAACACAGAAATTGCATCCTATTTTAATACAAAAGGCACAATGCCGGCTTAAGTACAAGAGGACTGACAATCTATCTTTATATGATTTCAACCTCTCCCGTGAGTCCAGTTTTAGATTCCGATGCTTCACTTCAGGTTTACTGTATACCTTGGACCTTCTTATTGACGATGAAACACAGAAATTGTATCCGAATTTAATACAAAAGGCACAGTGCCGACTTAGGTACTAGAGGACTGACACTCTAACTTTCTATGATTTGAACCTCTCCTGTGAGTCCAGATTTAGATTCCGATGATTCACTTCAGGTTTACTGTATACCTTGGACCTTCTAATTGACGATGAAGCACAGAAATTGCAACGGAATTAAATTCAAAAGGCACAATGCCTACTTTAGTACAAGAGGACTGACGCTCAAACTTTCTATGATTTGAACCTCTCCTGTGAGTCCAGTTTTAGATTCCGATTGTTCACTTCAGGTGTACTGTATCCCTTGGACCTTCTTATTGACGATGAAATACAGAAATTGCATCCAAATTTAATACAAAAGGCACAATGCCGACTTAAGTACAATAGGACTGACACTCTAAGTTTCTATGATTTAAACGTCTCCTGTGAGTCCAGTTTTAGATTCCGATGCTTCACTTCAGGTTTACTGTATACCTTGGACCTTCTTATTGACGATGAAACACAGAAATTGCATCCTAATTTAATACAAAAGGCACAATGCCGACTTAAGTACAAGAGGACTGACACTCTAAATTTCTATTATTTGAACCTCTCCTGTGAGTCCACTTACAGATTCCGATGCTTCACTTCAGGTTTAATGTATACCTTGGACCTTCTTCTTGACGATGAAACACAGTAATTGCATCCGAATTTAATACAAAAGGCACAATGCCGACTTAAGTACAAGAGGACTGAAACTCTAACTTTCTATCATTTCAACCGCTCCTGTGAGTAGAGTTTTAGATTCCGATGCTTCACTTCAGGTTTACTGTATCATTTGGACCATCTTATTGACGATGAAACACAGAAATTGCATCGGAATTAAATTCAAAAGACACAGTGCCGACTTAAGTACAAGAGGATTGACACTCTAACTTTCTATGATTTGAACCTCTCCTGTGAGTCCAGTTTTCGATTCCGATGCTTCACTTCAGGTTTACTGTATACCTTGTACCTTCTTATTGACGATGAAACACAGAAATTGCATCGTAATTATATTAAAAATCACAATGCCGACTTAAGTAAAAGAGGACTGAACTGTAACTTTCTATGAATTGAACCTCTCCTGTGAGTCCAGTTTTAGATTCCGATGCTTCACTTCAGGTTTACTGTATCCCTTGGACCTTCTTATTGACGATGAAACACAGAAATTGCATCCGAATTTAATGCAAAAGGCACAATGCCGACTTATGTACAATGGGACTGGCACTCTAACTTTCTATGATTTGAACCTCTCCTGTGAGTCCAGTTTTAGATTCCGATGCTTCACTTAAGGTTTACTATATCCCTTGGACCTTCTTATTGACGATGAAACACTGAAATTGCATCCGAATTTAATACAAAAGGCACAATGCCGACTTAAGTACAAAGAACGGACACTCCAAATTTCTATGATTTGAACCTCACCTGTGAGTCCAGTTTTAGATTACGATGCTTCACTTCAGGTTTACTGTATACCTTGGACCTTCTTATTGACGATGAAACACAGAAATTGCATCCTATTTTAATACAAAAGGCACAATGCCGGCTTAAGTACAAGAGGACTGACAATCTATCTTTATATGATTTCAACCTCTCCTGTGAGTCCAGTTTTAGATTCCGATGCTTCACTTCAGGTTTACTGTATACCTTGGACCTTCTTATTGACGATGAAACACAGAAATTGTATCCGAATTTAATACAAAAGGCACAGTGCCGACTTAGGTACTAGAGGACTGACACTCTAACTTTCTATGATTTGAACCTCTCCTGTGAGTCCAGATTTAAATTCCGATGATTCACTTTAGGTTTACTGTATACCTTGGACCTTCTAATTGACGATGAAGCACAGAAATTGCAACGGAATTAAATTCAAAAGGCACAATGCCTACTTTAGTACAAGAGGACTGACGCTCAAACTTTCTATGATTTGAACCTCTCCTGTGAGTCCAGTTTTAGATTCCGATGGTTCACTTCAGGTGTACTGTATCCCTAGGACATTCTTATTGACGATGAAACACAGAAATTGCATCCGAATTTCATACAAAATACACAATACCGACTTAAGTACAAGAGGACTGACACTCTAACGTCCTATGATTTGAACCTCTCCTGTGAGACCTGTTTTCGCTTACGATGCTTCACTTCAGGTTTACTGTATACCTTGGACCATCTTATTGACGATGAAACACAGAAAATGCATCCGAATGTAATACAAAAGGCACAATGCCATCTTAAATACAAGAGGACTGACACTCTATCTTTCTATGATTTCAACCTCTCCTGTGAGCCCAGTTTTAGATTCCGATGCTTCACTTCAGGTTTACTGTATACCTTGGACATACTTATTGACGATGGAACACAGAAACTGCATCTGAATTTAATACAAAATGCACAATGCCGACTTAAGTACAAAACGACTGACACTCTAACTTTCTATGATTTGAACCCCTCCAATGAGTCCAGTTTTAGATTCCGATGCTTCACTTCAGGTTTACTGTATTCCTTGGACCTTCTTATTGACGATGATACACAGAAATTGCATCCGAATTTAATACAAAATGCACAATGCTGACTTAAGTGCAAGAGGACTGACACTAACTTTCTATGATTTGAACCTCTCCTGTGAGTCCAGTTTTAGATTCCGATGCTTAACTACAGGTTTGCTGTATGCCTTGGACCTTCTTATTGACGATGAGACACAGAAATTGCATCCTAATTTAATACAAAAGCACAATGCCGCCTTAGGTACAAGAGGACTGACACTCTAACTTTCGATGATTTGAACCTCTACTGTGCGTCCAGTTTTAGATTCCAATGCTACACTTCAGGTTTACCGTAATCCTAGGACCTTCTTATTGACGATGAAACACAGAAATTGCATCCGATTTTAATACAAAAAGCACAATGCCGACTTACGTACAAGAGGACTGAAACTCTAACTTTCGATGATTTGAACCTCTCCTGTGAGTCCAGTTTTATATTCCGATGCTGCATTTCAGGTTTACTGTATCCCTTGGACATTCTTATTGATGATGAAACACATAAATTGCATCCGAGTTTAATACAAAATGCAAAATGCCGACTTAAGTGCAAGAGGACTGACACTCGAACTTTCGTTGATTTGAACCTCTCCTGTGAGTCCAGTTTTAGATTCCGATGCTTCACTTCAGGTTTACTGTATCATTTGAACCATCTTATTGACGATGAAACACAGAAATTGCATCCGAATTTAATACAAAAGGCACAATGACGACTTAAGTACAAGAGGACTGACAGTCTAACTTTCTATGATTTGAACCTCTCCTGTGAGTCCAGTTTTAGAATCCAATGCTTCACTTCAGGTTTACTGTATACCTTGGACCTTCTTATTGACGATGAAACACAGAAATTGCATCCTAATTAAATACAAAAGGCACAATGCCGTCTTAAGTACAAGATGACTGACACTCTAAGTTTCTATGATTTAAACGTCTCCTGCGAGTCCAGTTTTAGATTCCGATGCTTCACTTCAGGTTTACTGTATACCTTGGACCTTCTTATTGACGATGAAACACAGAAATTGCATCCTAATTTAATACAAAAGGCACAATCCCGACTGAAGTACAAGAGGACTGACACTCTAAATTTCTATTATTTGAACCTCTCCTGTGAGTCCACTTACAGATTCCGATGCTTCACTTCAGGTTTAATGTATACCTTGGACCTTCTTCTTGACGATGAAACACAGTAATTGCATCCGAATTTAATACAAAAGGCACAATGCCAACTTAAGTACAAGAGGACTGAAACACTAACTTTCTATCATTTCAACCGCTCCTGTGAGTCCAGTTTTAGATTCCGATGCTTCACTTCAGGTTTACTGTATCATTTGGACCATCTTATTGACGATGAAACACAGAAATTGCATCGGAATTAAATTCAAAAGACACAGTGCCGACTTAAGTACAAGAGGATTGACACTCTAACTTTCTATGATTTGAACCTCTCCTGTGAGTCCAGTTTTCGATTCCGATGCTTCACTTCAGGTTTACTGTATACCTTGTACCTTCTTATTGACGATGAAACACAGAAATTGCATCGTAATTATATTAAAAATCACAATGCCGACTTAAGTAAAAGAGGACTGAACTGTAACTTTCTATGAATTGAACCTCTCCTGTGAGTCCAGTTTTAGATTCCGATGCTTCACTTCAGGTTTACTGTATCCCTTGGACCTTCTTATTGACGATGAAACACAGAAATTGCATCCGAATTTAATGCAAAAGGCACAATGCCGACTTATGTACAATGGGACTGGCACTCTAACTTTCTATGATTTGAACCTCTCCTGTGAGTCCAGTTTTAGATTCCGATGCTTCACTTAAGGTTTACTATATCCCTTGGACCTTCTTATTGACGATGAAACACTGAAATTGCATCCGAATTTAATACAAAAGGCACAATGCCGACTTAAGTACAAAGAACGGACACTCCAAATTTCTATGATTTGAACCTCTCCTGTGAGTCCAGTTTTAGATTCCGATGCTTCACTTCAGGTTTACTGTATACCTTGGACCTTCTTATTGACGATGAAACACAGAAATTGCATCCTATTTTAATACAAAAGGCACAATGCCGGCTTAAGTACAAGAGGACTGACAATCTATCTTTATATGATTTCAACCTCTCCTGTGAGTCCAGTTTTAGATTCCGATGCTTCACTTCAGGTTTACTTTATACCTTGGACCTTCTTATTGACGATGAAACACAGAAATTGTATCCGAATTTAATACAAAAGGCACAGTGCCGACTTAGGTACTAGAGGACTGACACTCTAACTTTCTATGATTTGAACCTCTCCTGTGAGTCCAGATTTAGATTCCGATGATTCACTTCAGGTTTACTGTATACCTTGGACCTTCTAATTGACGATGAAGCACAGAAATTGCAACGGAATTAAATTCAAAAGGCACAATGCCTACTTTAGTACAAGAGGACTGACGCTCAAACTTTCTATGATTTGAACCTCTCCTGTGAGTCCAGTTTTAGATTCCGATGGTTCACTTCAGGTGTACTGTATCCCTTGGACCTTCTTATTGACGATGAAATACCGAAATTGCATCCAAATTTAATACAAAAGGCACAATGCCGACTTAAGTACAATAGGACTGACACTCTAACTTTCTATGATTTCAACCTCTCCTGTGAGTCCAGTTTTAGATTCCGATGCTTCACTTCAGGTTTACTGTATCCCTAGGACATTCTTATTGACGATGAAACACAGAAATTGCATCCGAATTTCATACAAAAGGCACAATACCGACTTAAGTACAAGAGGACTGACACTCTAACGTCCTATGATTTGAACCTCTCCTGTGAGACCTGTTTTCGCTTACGATGCTTCACTTCAGGTTTACTGTATACCTTGGACCATCTTATTGACGATGAAACACAGAAAATGCATCCGAATGTAATACAAAAGGCACAATGCCATCTTAAATACAAGAGGACTGACACTCTATCTTTCTATGATTGCAACCTCTCCTGTGAGCCCAGTTTTAGATTCCGATGCTTCACTTCAGGTTTACTGTATACCTTGGACATACTTATTGACGATGGAACACAGAAACTGCATCTGAATTTAATACAAAAGGCACAATGCCGACATAAGTACAAGAGGACTGACACTCTAACTTTCTATGATTTGAAACTCTCCTGTGATTCCAGTTTTAGATTCCGATGCTTCACTTCAGGTTACTGTATACCTTGGACCTTCTTATTGACGATGAAACACAGACATTGTATCCGAATTTAATACAAAAGGCACAATGCCGACTTAGGTACAAGGGGACTGACACTCTAACTTTCTATGATTTGAACCGCTCCTGTGAGTCCAGTTTTAGATTCCAATGCTTCACTTCAGGTTTACTGTAGCCCTAGGACATTCTTATTGACGATGAAACACAGAAATTGCATCCGAATTTAATACAAAAGGCACAATGCCGACGTAAGTGCAAGAGGACTGACACTCTAACATTCTATGATTTGACCTCTCCTGTGAGTCCAGTTTTAGATTCCGATGCTTCAATTCTGGTTTAATGTATCCCGTGGACCATCGTATTGACGATGAAGCACAGAAATAGCATCGGAATTTAATACAAAATGCACAATGCCGACTTAAGTACAAAACGACTGACACTCTAACTTTCTATGATTTGAACCCCTACAACGAGTCCAGTTTTAGATTCCGATGCTTCACTTCAGGTTTACTGTATTCCTTGGACCTTCTTATTGACGATGATACACAGAAATTGCATCCGAATTTAATACAAAATGCACAATGCCGACTTAAGTGCAAGAGGACTGACCCTAACTTTCTATGATTTGAACCTCTCCTGTGAGTCCAGTTTTAGATTCCGATGCTTAACTACAGGTTTGCTGTATGCCTTGGACCTTCTTATTGACGATGAGACACAGAAATTGCATCCTAATTTAATACAAAAGCACAATGCCGACTTAGGTACAAGAGGACTGACACTCTAACTTTCTCTGATTTGAACCTCTCCTGTGGGTCCAGTTTTAGATTCCGTCGCTTCACTTCAGGTTTACTGTATACCTTGGACCTTCTTATTGACGATGAAACACAGAAATTGCATCGGAATGTAATACAAAAGGCACAATGCCGACTTAAGTACAAGAAGACTGACACCCCAACTTTCTATGATTTGAACCTCTCCTGTGAGTCCAGTTTTAGATTCCGATGCTTCACTTCAGGTTTTATATATACCTTAGACCTTGTTATGGACGATGAAGCACAGATATTGCATCGGAATTAAATTCAATAATCACAATGCCGACTTAAGTACAAGAGGACTGACACTCTTACTTTCTATGATTTGAACCTCTCCTGTGAGTACAGTTTTAGATTCCGATGCTTCACTTTAGGATTATTGTATACCTTGGACCTTCTTACCGACGATGAAGCACAGAAATTGCATCGGAATTAAATGCAAAAGGCACAATGCCGACTTATGTACAAGACGACTGACACTCTAGCTTTCTATTATTTGAACCTCTCCTGTGAGTCCAGCTTTAGATTCCGATGCTTCACTTCAGGGTTACTGTATACATCGGTTCTTCTAATTGACGATAAAGCACAGAAATTGCAACGGAATTAAATTCAAAAGGCACAATGCCTACTTTAGTACAAGAGGACTGACACTCTAACTTTCTATGATTTGAACCTCTCCTGTGAGTCCAGTTTTAGATTCCGATGGTTCACTTCAGGTTTACTGTATCCCTTGGACCTTCTTATTGACAATGAAATACCGAAATTGCATCCGAATTTAATACAAAAGGCACAATGCCGACTTAAGTACAAGAGGACTGACAGTCTAACTTTCTATGATTTGAACCTCTCCTGTGAGTCCAGTTTTAGAATCCGATGCTTCACTTCAGGTTTACTGTATACCTTGGACCTTCTTATTGACGATGAAACACAGAAATTGCATCCTAATTAAATACAAAAGGCACAATGCCGACTTAAGTACAAGAGGACTGACACTCTAAGTTTCTATGATTTAAACGTCTCCTGTGAGTCCAGTTTTAGATTCCAATGCTTCACTTCAGGTTTACTGTATACCTTGGATATTCTTAATGACGATGAAACACAGAATTTGCATCTGAATTTAGTACAAAAGGCATAATGCCGACTTAAGTAAATGAGGACTGACACTCAAACTTTCTATGATTAGAAGCGCTCCTGTGAGTCCAGTTTTAGATTCTGATGCTTCACTTGAGGTTTACTGTATACCGTGGACCGTCTTATTGACGATGAAACACAGAGATTGCATCCTAATTTAATACAAAAGGCACAATGCCGACTTAAGTACAAGAGGACTGACACTCTAAATTTCTATTATTTGAACCTCTCCTGTGAGTCCACTTACAGACTCCGATGCTTCACTTCAGGTTTATTGTATACCTTGGACCTTCTTCTTGACGATGATACACAGTAATAGCATCCGAATTTAATACAAAAGGCACAATGCCGACTTAAGTACAAGAGGACTGAAACTCTAACTTTCTATCATTTGAACCGCTCCTGTGAGTCCAGTTTTAGATTCCGATGCTTCACTTCAGGTTTACTGTATACCTTGGACCATCTTATTGACGATGAAACACTGAAATTGCATTCTAATTTTATACAAAATGCACAATGCCGACTTAAGTACAAGAGGACTGACACTCTAACTTTTTATGATTTAAACCTCTCCTGTGGGTCCAGTTTTAGATTCCGATTCTTCACTTCAGGTTTACTGTATCCCTTGGACCTTCTTATTGACGATGAAACACAAAAATTCCATCCGAATTTAATACAAGAGGCACAATGCCGACTTAAGTACAAGAGGACTGACACACTAACTTTCTATGATTTGAACCTCTCCTATGAGTCCAGTTTTAGGTTCCGATGCTTCACTTCAGGTTTACTGTATACCTTGGACCATCTTATAGACGATGCAACACAGAATTTGCATCCAAATGTAATACAAAAGGCACAATGCCGACTTAAGTACATGAGGACTGACGCTCTAGCATTTTATGATTTGAACCTCTCCTGTGAGTCTAGTTTTGGATTCCGATGCTTCACTTCAGGTTTACTGTATACCTTGGTCCATCTTATTGACGACGAAACACAGAAATTGCATCGGAATTAAATTCAAAAGACACAGTGCCGACTTAAGTACAAGAGGACTGTCACTCTAACTTTCTATGATTTAAACCTCTCCTGAGAGTCCAGATTTAGATTACGATGCTTCAGTTCAGGTTTACTGTATACCTTGGACCTTCTTATTGACGATGAAACACAGAAATTGCAACGGAATTACATTCAAAAGCACTATGCCGACCTAAGTACAAGAGGACTGACACTCTAATTTTCTATGATTTGAACCTCTCCTGTGAGTCCAGTTTTCGATTCCGATGCTTCACTTCTGGTTTACTGTATACCTTGTACCTTCTTATTGACGATGAAACACAGAAATTGCATCGGAATTAAATTAAAGATCACAATGCCGACTTAAGTACAAGAGGACTGAACTGTAACTTTCTATGAATTGAACCTCTCCTGTGTGTCCAGTTTTAGATTCCGATGCTTCACTTCAGGTTTACTGTATCCCTTGGACCTTCTTATTGACGATGAAACACAGAAATTGCATCCGAATTTAATACAAAATGCACAATGCCGACTTATGTACAATGGGACTGGCACTCTAACTTTATATGATTTCATCCTCTCGTGTGAGCCCAGTTTTAGATTCCGATGCTTCACTTCAGGTTTACTGTATACCTTGGACCTTCTAATTGACGATGAAGCATAGAAATTGCAACGGAATTAAATTCAAAAGGCACAATGCCTACTTTAGTACAAGAGGACTGACACTCTAACGTCCTATGATTTGAACCTCTCCTGTGAGACCTGTTTTCGATTACGATGCTTCACTTCAGGTTTACTGTATACCTTGGACCATCTTATTGACGATGAAACACAGAAAATGCATCCGAATGTAATACAAAAGGCACAATGCCATCTTAAATACAAGAGGACAGACACTCTAACTTTCTATGATTTGAAACTCTCCTGTGATTCCAGTTTTAGATTCCGATGCTTCACTTCAGGTTACTGTATACCTTGGACCTTCTTATTGACGATGAAACACAGATATTGTATCCGAATTTAATACAAAAGGCACAATGCCGACTTATGTACAATGGGACTGGCACTCTAACTTTCTATGATTTTAACCTCTCCTGTGAGTCCAGTTTTAGATTCCGATGCTTCACTTAAGGTTTACTGTATCCCTTGGACCTTCTTATTGACGATGAAACACAGAAATTGCATCGGAATTAAATTAAAAATCACAATGCCGACTTAAGTACAAGTGGACTGAACTGTAACTTTCTATGAATTGAACCTCTCCTGTGAGTCCAGTTTTTAATTCCGATGCTTCACTTCAGGTTTACTGAATCCCTTGGACCTTCTTATTGACGATGAAACACAGAAATTGCATCCGAATTTAATACAAAAGGCACAAGGCCGACTTATGTACAATGGGACTGGCACTCTAACTTTCTATGATTTTAACCTCTCCTGTGAGTCCAGTTTTAGATTCCGATGCTTCACTACAGGTTTACTATATACCTTGGACATTCTTATTGACGATGATACACAGAAATTGCATCCGAATTTAATACAAAATGCACAATGCCGACTTAAGTGCAAGAGGACTGACACTAACTTTCTATGATTTGAATCTCTCCTGTGAGTCCAGTTTTACATTCAGATGCTTAAGGGGATACGGAATCACCCATCCCCGCAATGTTAATATATGCCTACTATAGGGAACATTTTCTCACAAACTACTGGAGTCAGAGAGGTAAAAATTTTACTGTATGTGCATTCATATGTTACAACAATACTGAAACAACAGTTTATTGTCAAAGTATTTTCTTACAGAGATATTGTACATTTATTTTTAAGTAAATTTTTTCCATCGCTTTTTACTAGACTATCACCCCTAAGTCTTTTGTAAATCAAGTAATTAAAAAATCGTTGTTTCAGTATGTAATAGGGACCTATGTCACTACGTCATAAAAATTTCAGACTTCTAGGTTGACCAGTACCTGAGATAATGTTCCTAGATGAAGTAAAAAGTAAACTTACGGGAAACGGAGAAAGAAAATTAAAACATTCCTGATCCGTAGCTAACACCCCCTTCACAGTCTTCATAATCATCTTCAAGTCTTCTTTTGGCACCCCTCTGCACCTGTCTTGCTTTTTTCACTAATGTCTTGATTATATTATCAGCATGCCTTAGTCTGTGCTGATCTAAAAAGAACATAGCACGTACCGTACGGGAACCAACACACATACCCAACTTTTGAAGGACCTGGCATTTAGTTATATTTCCAAGATTGAAGGTTGCCACAGCATCATACACACCAAAATGTAGTGTATTAATTCCGACAAACACTGTTTTTGGGAGACGATGCCATATCACACTATTCAAGCACTCGTTGGGGTTCTGCGTTTTTCCGTGAAGACATTTCATCGGAAGACTTCTGTCAGCCAGATCTCTGAAAATGGGCTTTATTTCTGCCATGATGGCTGATGGTAGACTGTGGTGGTGAATGTATTTCTCTCCTGTTGTTAGTCCCCTATTGTATTTACACCAGCTGTTTTCACCTTTGGGGCACAAACCATGTTGTGGATGCTCATCCGTGGATGCGGTGTGGAAATATAAAGCCCATATAGCTCTCCTCATTTCTTCAAGATTGCCTGTATTTTGCCTGATTGCAAGGCCATAGCAGTTCTGAATGTGGTCTATTATGGAATCAGTCAATCTTCCTCTGCCATCCAAGGTTTTCCCATCATCTAGTTTTTTCCCTTTCATAACTGATTTTAACCTTCTCAGCCTGGCACCCATTCTCTTCTGCACATGTCCTATACATTCAAGTTTGCTTATATTTATACTGTTCCCATATGGTTTGCTTTCCAAAACTTCTTTGAATGCTTTAGAGTCACCATCTCCCAGATATTTGACATAGCGAACATTATACCACTGTGAAGAGCGATGAAAAATTTTCTTCACCCCAGCAACCTCCATGCCACCACTACTACCATAATAATTAGCAATACAGTCATCACTGTGTTCATTTTTCAGCCTGCCTGTGCACCTACAGTATTTAGACATTATTGCAACATCAATAACCTTGCCAGTATCAACACTAGTTGCTGTTACAACACCATTGTTGGAGGTGTGGCCCCTTTTCTGCCACGTGCCATCAAACGCCACTTTGAGGTCACGACTGCCGTCATTTTCTTCCACTGCTTCTTCCACAGCAACCTGCACTGACTTCTGTGCTACATCTTCAACTGCAGATCCTAGTACATAATTGTAAGCTTCAAACTTTGAAGGTGCACTTGGAAGATTTAGAACACCACATAGCATATCACCAGCTGCTTTGCCCTTACCAATTGCTCGCAATCCATAAACTAACCTAATATTTACACTATAAAGTTCAGTTTTCTTGTATCCATTATTTACAGTTACTGAAACCGAACTTGGAAACTTACAGCTGTATTTACAAACACTGCATATTAAATTAAACTGGGCAGCCAGGCCAACATGGGATTCTACTTTCAGAGAAACGTTTCCATGACATTTTTTGCAGCACAAACTGTTTTCAAGAGCTTCACACAATATATTCGTATCAATGAGTTCAAAAACTTCATTCCCTCTATCAAGTAAATTATATTTCTCTTCCAAATCTCTTAGTTTTTTATGAGAAGCACTGTTTTCATTTGGTGTAAGTTCGTTCGGCAAATCAGTAATAAGTGGATTCACATTTTCCAACAGTGATGATGATGAACTGCTTTGCTTTGCTAATGAATCATTATTTCTTTTCTTTTGCCAGTTCACACGCTTTTTAAATACTTTTGCTTTAGCTCTAGGCATTTTCACTGCGAAAAATGAAGCACTAAATACGAAATAACTCAACAACAACTACTTTCTTATATCACACTGTTTACAAAACAGTCCCGCCACAAAGTCAAAGAGTAACTTGAGGAAACCAGAGAGAAACATTTTCGGGCAACTAGTGTATAAATAGTCGCTGGAAACCGGGATATTTGAATTCATGTCACTTTAAAGGTACTGCCAAAAAGTTCATGGTCAGCCACGAGAGACGTGTATAACTAAAGCGCAATACCCGATCTCACAAATATATAAAAATAAAATAGTTATAATTGTAGTAGAGCTATGTATGATACGTCATTTTAAAGAAGGAAACATGGCAGAATATAATACGCCAATAAAAAAAATTCGATTTTTTAACCCAAAATCCGATTCCGTATCCCCTTAACTACAGGTTTACTGTATACCTTGGACCATCTTATTGACGATGAAACACAGAAAATGCATCCGAATGTAATACAAAAGGCACAACGCCATCTTAAATACAAGAGGACTGACACTCTATCTTTCTATGATTTCAGCCTCTCCTGTGAGTCCAGTTTTAGATTCCGATGCTTCACTTCAGGTTTACTGTATACCTTGGACATTCTTATTGACGATGAAACACAGAAACTGGATCTGAATTTAATACAAAAGGCACAATGCCGACATGGGTACAAGGGGACTGACACTCTAACTGTCTATGATTTGAAAAGCTCCTGTGAGTCCAGTTTTAGATTCCGATGCTTCACTTCAGGTTTACTGTAGCCCTAGGACATTCTTCTTGACGATGAAACACAGAAATTGCATTCGAATTTAATACAAAAGGCACAATGCCGACGTAAGTTCAAGAGGACTGACACTCTAACTTTCTATGATTTGACCTCTCCTGTGAGTCCAGTTTTAGATTCCGATGCTTCAATTCTGGTTTACTGTATCCCGTGGACCATCATATTGACGATGAAGCACAGAAATAGCATCGGAATTTAATACAAAATGCACAATGCCGACTTAAGTACAAAAGTACTGACACTCTAACTTTCTATGATTTGAACCCCTCCAATGAGCCCAGTTTTAGATTCCGATGCTTCACTTCAGGTTTACTGTCTTCCTTGGACCTTCTTATTGACGATGATACACAGAAATTGCATCAGAATTTAATACAAAATGCACAATGCCGACTTAAGTGCATGAGGACTGACACTAACTTTCTATGATTTGAACCTCTCCTGTGAGTCCAGTTTTAGATTCCGATGCTTCACTTAAGGTTTACTGTATCCCTTGGACCTTCTTATTGACGATGAAACACAGAAATTGCATCCGAATTTAATACAAAAGGCACAATGCCGACTTAAGTACAAGGACGGACACTCCAAATTTCTATGATTTGAACCTCTCCTGTGAGTCCAGTTTTAGATTCCGATGCTTCACTTCAGGTTTACTGTATACCTTGGACCTTCTTATTGACGATGGAACACAAAAATTGCAACCTATTTTAATACAAAAGGCACAATGCCGGCTTAAGTACAAGAGGACTGACAATCTATCTTTATATGATTTCAACCTCTCCTGTGAGTCCAGTTTTAGATTCCGATGCTTCACTTCAGGTTTACGGTATACCTTGGACCTTCTTATTGACGATGAAACACAGAAATTGTATCCGAATTTAATACAAAAGGCACAATGCCGACTTAGGTACTGGAGGACTGACATTCTAACTTTCTATGATTTGAACCTCTCCTGTGAGTCCAGATTTAGATTCCGATGATTCACTTCAGGTTTACTGTATACCTTGGACCTTCTAATTGACGATGAAGCACAGAAATTGCAACGGAATTAAATTCAAAAGGCACAATGCCTACTTTAGTACAAGAGGACTGACGCTCTAACTTTCTATGATTTGAACCTCTCCTGTGAGTCCAGTTTTAGATTCCGATGGTTCACTTCAGGTGTACTGTATCCCTTGGACCCTCTTATTGACGATGAAATACAGACATCGCATCCAAATTTAATACAAAAGGCACAATGCCGACTTAAGTACAATAGGACTGACACTCTAACTTTCTATGATTTGAACCTCTCCTGTGAGTCCAGTTATAGATTCCGATGCTTCACTTCAGGTTTACTGTATCCCTAGGACATTCTTATTGACGATGAAGCACAGAAATTGCATCCGAATTTCATACAAAAGGCACAATGCCGACTTAAGTACAAGAGGACTGACACTCTAACGTCCTATGATTTGAACCTCTCCTGTGAGACCTGTTTTCGATTACGATGCTTCACTTCAGGTTTACTGTATACCTTGGACCATCTTATTGACGATGAAACACAGAAAATGCATCCGAATGTAATACAAAAGGCACAATGCCATCCTAAATACAAGAGGACTGACACGCTAACTTTCTATGATTTGAAACTCTCCTGTGATTCCAGTTTTAGATTCCGATGCTTCACTTCAGGTTACTGTATACCTTGGACCTTCTTATTGACGATGAAACACAGATATTGTATCCGAATTTAATACAAAAGGCACAATGCCGACTTATGTACATTGGGACTGGCACTCTAACTTTCTATGATTTGAACCTCTCCTGTGAGTCCAGTTTGAGATTCCGATGCTTCACTTAAGGTTTACTGTATCCCTTGGACCTTCTTATTGACGATGAAACACAGAAATTGCATCGGAATTAAATTAAAAATCACAATGCCGACTTAAGTACAAGAGGACTGAACTGTAACTTTCTATGAATTGAACCTCTCCTGTGAGTCCAGTTTTAGATTCCGATGCTTCACTTCAGGTTTACTGTATCCCTTGGACCTTCTTATTGACGATGAAGCACAAAAATTGCATCCGAATTTAATACAAAAGGCACAATGCCGACTTATGTACAGTGGGACTGGCACTCTAACTTTCTATGATTTCAACCTCTCCTGTGAGTCCAGTTTTAGATTCCGATGCTTCACTTAAGGTTTACTGTATCCCTTGGACCTTCTTATTGACGATGAAACACAGAAATTGCATCGGAATTAAATTTAAAATCACAATGCGGCCTTAAGTACAAGAGGACTGAACTGTAACTTTCTATGAATTGAACCTCTACTGTGATTCCAGTTTTAGATTCCGATGCTTCACTTCAGGTTACTGTATACCTTGGACCTTCTTATTGACGATGAAACACAGAAATTGCATCCTAATTTAATACAAAAGGCACAATGCCGACGTAAGTGCAAGAGGACTGACAGTCTAACATTCTATGATTTGACCTCTCCTGTGAGTCCAGTTTTAGATTCCGATGCTCCAATTCTGGTTTACTGTATCCCGTGGACCATCTTATTGACGATGAAGCTCAGAAATAGCATCGGAATTTAATACAAAATGCACAATGGCGACTTAAGTGCAAAAGGACTGACACTCTAACTTTCTATGATTTGAACCCTTCCAGTGAGTCCAGTTTTAGATTCCGATGCTTCACTTCAGGTTTACTGTATACCTTGGACCTTCTTATTGACGATGATACACAGAAATTGCATCCGAATTTAATACAAAATGCACAATGCCGACTTAAGTGCAAGAGGACTGACACTAACTTTCTATGATTTGAACCTCTCCTGTGAGTCCAGTTTTAGATTCCGATGCTTAACTACAGGTTTACTGTATGCCTTGGACCTTCTTATTGACGATGAGACACAGAAATTGCATCCTAATTTAATACAAAAGCACAATGCCGACTTAGGTACAAGAGGACTGACACTCTAACTTTCTATGATTTGAACCTCTCCTGTGGGTCCAGTTTTAGATTCCGATGCTTCACTTTAGGATTACTGTATACCTTGGACCTCCTTACCGACGATGAAGCACAGAAATTGCATCGGTATTAAATGCAAAAGGCACAATGCCGACTTATGTACAAGACGACTGACACTCTAACTTTCTATGATTTGAACCTCTCCTGTGAGTCCAGCTTTAGATTCCGATGCTTCACTTCAGGTTTACTGTATACCTCGGACCTTCTAATTGACGATAAAGCACAGAAATTGCAACGGAATTAAATTCAAAATTCACAATGCCTACTTTAGTACAAGAGGACTGACACTCTAACTTTCTATGATTGAACCTCTCCTGTGAGTCCAGTTTTAGATTCCGATGGTTCACTTCAGGTTTACTGTATCCCTTGGACCTTCTTATTGACGATGAAATACAGAAATTGCATCCGAATTTAATACAAAAGGCACAATGCCGTCTTAAGTACAATAGGACTGACACTCTAACTTTCTATGATTTGAACCTCTCCTGTGAGTCCAGTTTTAGATTCCGATGCTTCACTTCAGGTTTACTGTACCCCTTGGACCTTCTTATTGACGATGAAACACAGAAATTGCATCCGAATTTAATACAAAAGGCACAATGCCGACTTAAGTACAAAGGACTGACACTCTAACTTTCTATGGTTTGAATCTCTCCTGTGAGTCCAGTTTTAGATTCCGATGCTTTACTTCAGGTTTACTGTATACCTTGGACCTTCGTATTGACAATGAAACACAGAAATTGCCTTTTTATTTAATACAAAAGGCACAATGCCGACATAAGTACAAGAGGACTGACACTCTATCTTTCTTTGATTTCAACCTCTCCTGTGAGTCCAGTTTTAGATTCCGATGCTTCACTTCAGGTTTACTGTATCCCTAGGACATTCTTATTGTCGATGAAACACAGAAATTGCATCCGAATTTCATACAAAAAACACAATGCCCACTTAAGAACAAGAGGACTGACACTCTAACGTCCTATGATTTGAACCTCTCCTGTGAGACCTGTTTTCGATTACGATGCTTCACTTCAGGTTTACTGTAAACCTTGGACCATCTTATTGACGATGAAACACAGAAAATGCATCCGAATGTAATACAAAAGGCACAATGCCATCTTAAATGCAAGAGGACTGACACTCTATCTTTCTATGATTTCAACCTCTCCTGTGAGTCCAGTTTTAGATTCCGATGCTTCACTTCAGGTTTACTGTATACCTTGGACATTCTTATTGACGATGAAACACCGAAACTGGATCTGAATTTAATACAAAAGGCACAATGCCGACTTAGTTACAAGGGGACTGACACTCTAACTGTCTATGATTTGAAAAGCTCCTGCAAGTCCAGTTTTAGATTCCG
Source organism: Schistocerca americana (assembly GCF_021461395.2). Lineage (NCBI taxonomy): Eukaryota > Metazoa > Arthropoda > Insecta > Orthoptera > Acrididae > Schistocerca > Schistocerca americana. Next base: position 75,618,063 of record NC_060121.1, on the reverse strand, counting down.
ATGCTTTACTTCAGGTTTACTGTAGCCCTAGGACATTCTTATTGACGATGAAACACAGAAATTGCACCCGAATTTAATACAAAAGGCACAATGCCGACGTAAGTGCAAGAGGACTGACACTCTAACTTTCTATGATTTGACCTCTCCTGTGAGTCCAGTTTTAGATTCCGATGCTTCAATTCTGGTTTACTGTATCCCGTGGACCATCTTATTGACGATGAAGCACAGAAATAGCATCGGAATTTAATACAAAATGCACAATGCCGACTTAAGTACAAAAGGACTGACACTCTAACTTTCTATGATTTGGACCCCTCCAATGAGCCCAGTTTTAGATTCCGATGCTTCACTTCAGGTTTACTGTATTCCTTGGATCTTCTTATTGACGATGATACACAGAAATTGCATCCGAATTTAATACAAAATGCACAATGCCGACTTAAGTGCAAGAGAACTGACACTAACTTTCTATGATTTGAACCTCTCCTGTGAGTCCAGTTTTAGATTCCGATGCTTAACTACAGGTTTACTGTATGCGTGGACCTTCTTATTGACGATGAGACACAGAAATTGCATCCTAATTTAATACAAAAGCACAATGCCGACTTAGGTACAAGAGGACTGACACTCTAACTTTCTATGATTTGAACCTCTCCTGTGGGTCCAGTTTTAGAGTCCGTCGCTTTACTTCAGGTTTACTGTATACCTTGGACCTTCTTATTGACGATGAAACACAGAAATTGCATCGGAAAGTAATACAAAACTCACAATGCCGACTTAAGTACAAGAGGACTGACACTCTAACTTTCTATGATTTGAACCTCTCCTGTGAATCCAGTTTTAGATTCCGATGCTTCACTTCAGGTTTTATATATACCTTAGACCTTGTTATGGACGATGAAGCACAGATATTGCATCGGAAATTAAATTAAATAATCACAATGCCGACTTAAGTATAAGAGGAATGACACTCTAACTTTCTATGATTTGAACCTCTCCTGTGAGTACAGTTTTAGATTCCGATGCTTCACTTTAAGATTACTGTATACCTTGGACCTTCTTACCGACGATGAAGCACAGATATTGCATCGGAATTAAATGCAAAAGGCACAATGCCGACTTATGTACAAGACGACTGACACTCTAACTTTATATGATTTGAACCTCTCCTGTGAGTCCAGCTTTAGATTCCGATGCTTCACTTCAGGTTTACTGTATACTTCGGACCTTCTAATTGACGATAAAGCACAGAAATTGCAACGGAATTAAAATCAAAAGGCACAACGCCTACTTTAGTACAAGAGGACTGACACTCTAACTTTCTATGATTGAACCTCTCCTGTGAGTCCAGTTTTAGATTCCGATGGTTCACTTCAGGTTTACTGTATCCCTTGGACCTTCTTATTGACGATGAAATACAGAAATTGCATCCGAATTTAATACAAAAGGCACAATGCCGACTTAAGTACAATAGCACTGACACTCTAACTTTCTATGATTTGAACCTCTCCTGTGAGTCCAGTTTTAGATTCCGATGCTTCACTTCAGGTTTACTGTATACCTAGGACATTCTTATTGACGATGAAACACAGAAATTGCATCCGAATTTCATACAAAAAACACAATGCCGACTTAAGAACAAGAGGACTGACACTCTAACGTCCTATGAGATGAACCTCTCCTGTGAGACCTGTTTTCGATTACGATGCTTCACTTCAGGTTTACTGTATGCCTTGGACCATCTTATTGACGATGAAACACAGAAAATGCATCCGAATGTAATACAAAAGGCACAATGAAATCTTAAATACAAGAGGACTGACACTCTATCTTTCTATGATTTCAACCTCTCCTGTGAGTCCAGTTTTAGATTCCGATGCTTCACTTCAGGTTTACTGTATACCTTGGACACTCTTATTGACGATGAAACAAAGAAACTGGATCTGAATTTAATACAAAAGGCACAATGCCGACTTAGGTACAAGGGGACTGACACTCTAACTGTCTATGATTTGAAAAGCTCCTGTGAGTCCAGTTTTAGATTCCGATGCTTAACTACAGGTTTACTGTATGCCTTGGACCTTCTTATGGACGATGAGACACAGAGATAGCATCCTAATTTAATACAAAAGCACAATGCCGACTTAGGTACAAGAGGACTGACACTCTAACTTTCTATGATTTGAACCTCTCCTGTGGGTCCAGTTTTAGAGTCCGTCGCTTCACTTCAGGTTTACTGTATACCTTGGACCTTCTTATTGACGATGAAACACAGAAATTGCATCGGAATGTAATACAAAAGGCACAATGCCGACTTAAGTACAAGAGGACTGACACTCTAACTTTCTATGATTTGAACCTCTCCTGTGAGTCCAGTTTTAGATTCCGATGCTTCACTTCAGGTTTTATATATACCTTAGACCTTGTTATGGACGATGAAGCACAGATATTGCATCGGAATTAAATTCAATATTCACAATGCCGACTTAAGTACAAGAGGAAAGACACTTTAACTTTCTATGATTTGAACCTCTCCTGTGAGTACAGTTTTAGATTCCGATGCTTCACTTTAGGATTACTGTATACCTTGGACCTTCTTACCGACGATGAAGCACAGAAATTGCATCGGAATTAAATGCAAAAGGCACAATGCCGACTTATGTACAAGACGACTGACACTCTAACTTTCTATGATTTGAACCTATCCTGTGAGTCCAGCTTTAGATTCCGATGCTTCACTTTAGGTTTACTGTATACCTCGGATCTTCTAATTGACGATAAAGAAAAGAAATTGCAACGGAATTAAATTCAAAAGGCACAATGCCTACTTTAGTACAAGAGGACAGACACTCTAACTTTCTATGATTTGAACCTCTCCTGTGAGTCCAGTTTTAGATTCCGATGGTTCACTTCAGGTTTACTGTATCCCTTGGACCTTCTTATTGACGATGAAATACAGAAATTGCATCCGAATTTAATACAAAAGGCACAATGCCGACTTAAGTACAATAGGACTGACTCTCTGACTTTCTATGATTTGAACCTCTCCTGTGAATCCAGTTTTAGATTCCGATGCTTTACTTCAGGTTTACTGTATACCTTGGACCTTCTTATTGACGATGAAACACAGAAATTGCCTCCTATTTTAATACAAAAGGCACAATGCCGACATAAGTACAAGAGGACTGACACTCTATCTTTCTACGATTTCAACCTCTCCTGTGAGTCCAGTTTTAGATTCCGATGCTTCACTTCAGGTTTACTGTATCCCTAGGACATTCTTATTGACGATGAAACACAGAAATTGCATCCGAATTTCATACAAAAAACACAATGCCGACTTAAGAACAAGAGGACTGACACTCTAACGTCCTATGATTTGAACCTCTCCTGTGAGACCTGTTTTCGATTTCGATGCTTCACTTCAGGTTTACTGTATACCTTGGACCATCTTATTGACGATGAAACACAGAAAATGCATCCGAATGTAATACAAAAGGCACAATGCCATCTTAAATACAAGAGGACTGACACTCTATCTTTCTATGATTTCAACCTCTCCATTGAGTCCAGTTTTAGATTCCGATGCTTCACTTCAGGTTTACTGTATACCTTGGACATTCTTATTGACGATGAAACACAGAAACTGCATCTGAATTTAATACAAAAGGCACAATGCCGACTTAGGTACAAGGGGACTGACACTCTAACTGTCTATGATTTGAAAAGCTCCTGTGAGTCCAGTTTTAGATTCCGATGCTTCACTTCAGGTTACTGTATACCTTGGACCTTCTTATTGACGATGAAACACAGAAATTGCATCGGAATGTAATACAAAAGTCACAATGCCGACTTAAGTACAAGAGGACTGACACTCTAACTTTCTATGATTTTAAACTCTCCTGTGAGTCCAGTTTTAGATTCCGACGCTTCACTTCAGGTTTTATATATACCTTAGACCTTTTTATGGACGATGAAGCACAGATATTGCATCGGAATTAAATTCAATAATCACAATGCCGACTTATGTACAAGAGGACTGACACTCTATCTTTCTATGATTTCAACCCCTCCTGTGAGTCCAGTTTTAGATTCCGATGCTTCACTTCAGGTTTACTGTAACCCTAGGACATTCTTATTGATGATGAAACACAGAAACTGCATCCGAATTTCATACAAAAGGCACAATGCCGACTTAAGTAAAAGAGGACTGACACTCTAACGTCCTATGATTTGAACCTCTCCTGTGATACCTGTTTTCCATTACGATGCTTCACTTCAGGTTTACTGTATACCTTGGACCATCTTGTTGACGATGAAACACAGAAAATGCATCCGAATGTAATACAAAAGGTACAATGCCATCTTAAATACAAGAGGACTGACACTTTATCTTTCTATGATATCAACCTCTCCTGTGAGTCCAGTTTTAGATTCCGATGCTTCACTTCAGGTTTACTGTATACCTTGGACATTCTTATTGACGATGGAACACAGAAACTGCATCTGAATTTAATACAAAAGGCACAATCCCGACATAAGTACAAGAGGACTGACACTCTAACTTTCTATGATTTGAAACTCTCCTGTGATTCCAGTTTTAGATTCCGATGCTACACTTCAGGTTACTGTATACCTTGGACCTTCTTATTGACGATGAAACACAGATACTGTATCCGAATTTAATACAAAAGGCAGAATGCCGACTTAGGTACAAGAGGACTGACACTCTAATTTTCTATGATTTGAACCGCTCCTGTGAGTCCAGTTTCAGATTCCGATGCTTCACTTCAGGTTTATTGTAGCCCTAGGACATTCTTATTGACGATGAAACACAGAAATTGCATCCGAATTTAATAAAAAAGGCACAATGCCGACGTAAGTGCAAGAGGACTGACACTCTAATTTGCTATGATTTGACCTCTCCTGTGAGTCCAGTTTTAGATTCCGATGCTTCACTTCTGGTTTACTGTATCCCGTGGACCATCTTATTGACGATGAAGCACAGAAATAGCATCGGAATTTAATACAAAATGCACAATGCCAACTTAAGTAGAAAAGGACTGACACTCTAACATTCTAAGATTTGAACCCCTCCAATGAGTCCAGTTTTAGATTCCGATTCTTCACCTCAGGTTTACTGTATTCCCTGGACCTTCTTATTGACGATGATACACAGAAATTGCATCCGAATTTAATATAAAATGCACAATGCCAACTTAAGTACAAGAGGACTGACACTAACTTTCTATGATTTGAACCTCTCCTGTGAGTCCAGTTTTAGATTCCGATGCTTAACTACATGTTTACTGTATGCCTTGGACCTTCTTATTGACGATGAGACACAGAAATTGCATCCTAATTTAATACAAAAGCACAATGCCGACTTAAGTACAAGAGGACTGACACTCTAACTTTCTATGATTTGAACCTCTCCTGTGGGTCCAGTATTAGATTCCGACGCTTCACTTCAGGTTTACTGTATACCTTGGACCATCTTATTGACGATGAAACACAGAAAATGCATACGAATGTAATACGAAAGGCACAATGCCATCTTAAGTACAAGAGGACTGACACTCTATCTTTCTATGATTTCAACCTCTCCTGTGAGTCCAGTTTTAGATTCAGATGCTTCGCTTCAGATTTTATGTATACCCTAGACCTTGTTATGGACGATGAAGCGCAGATATTGCATCGGAATTAAATTCAATAATCACAATACCGACTTAAGTACAAGAGGACTGACACTCTAACTTTCTATGATTTGAACCTCTCCTGTGAGTACAGTTTTAGATTTCGATGCTTCACTTTAGGATTACTGTATACCTTGGACCTTCTTATCGACGATGAAGCACAGAAATTGCATCGGAATTAAATGCAAAAGGCACAATGCCGACTTATGTACAAGCGGACTGACACTCTAACTTTCTATGATTTCAACCTCTCCTGTGAGTCCAGCTTTAGATTCCGATGCTTCACTTCAGGTTTACTGTATACCTTGGACCTTCTAATTGACGATGAAGCACAGAAATTGCAACGGAATTAAATTCAAATGCCACAATGCCGGCTTTAGTACAAGAGGACTGTCACTCTAACTTTCTATGATTTGAACCTCTCCTGTGGGTCCAGTTTTAGATTACGATGGTTCACTTCAGGTTTACTGTATCCCGTGGACCTTCTTATTGACGATGAAACACAGAAATTGCATCCGAATTTAATACAAAAGGCACAATGCCGACTTAAGTACAATAGCACTGACACTCTAATTTTCTATGATTTGAACCTCTCCTGTGAGTCCAGTTTTAGATTCCGATGCTTCACTTCAGGTTTACTTTATCCCTTGGACCTTTTTGTTGACGATGAAACACAGATATTGCATCCGAATTTAATACAAAAGGCACAATGCCGACTTAAGTACAAAGGACTGACACTCTAACTTTCTATGGTTTGAATCTCTCCTGTGAGTCCAGTTTTAGATTCCGATTCTTTACTTCAGGTTTACTGTATACCTTGGACCTTCTTAATGACGATGAAACACAGAAAGCGCATCCTATTTTAACACAAAAGGCACAATGCCGACTTAAGTACAAGGGGACTGACACTCTATCTTTCAATGATTTCAACCTTCCCTGTGAGTCCAGTTTTAGATTCCGATGCTTCCCTTCAGGTTTACTGTATACCTTGGACATTCTTATTGACGATGAAACACAGAAACTGCATCTGAATTTAATACAAAAGGCACAATGCCGACTTAAGTACAGGAGGACTGACAATCTAACTTTCTATGATTTGAAACTCTCCTGTGATTCCAGGTTTAGATTCCGATGCTTCACTTCAGGATTACTGTATCCCTAGGACATTCTTATTGACGATGAAACACAGAAATTGCATCCGAATTTCATACAAAAGGCACAATGCCGACTTAAGTACAAGAGGACTGTGACTCTAACGTCCTATGATTTGAACCTCTCCTGTGAGATCTGTTTTCGATTACGATGCCTCACTTCAGGTTTACTGTATACCTTGGACCATCTTATTGACGATGAAACACAGAAAATGCATCCGAATGTAATACAAAAGGCACAATGCCATATCAAATACAAGAGGACTGACACTCTATCATTCTATGATTTCAACCTCTCCTGTGAGTCCAGTTTTAGATTCCGATGCTTCACTTCAGGTTTACTGTATACCTTGGACCATCTTATTGACGATGAAACACAGAAACTGCACCTGAATTTAATACAAAAGGCACAATGCCGACATAAGTACAAGAGGACTGACACTCTGACTTTCTATGATTTCAACCTCTCCTGTGAGTCCAGTTTTAGATTCCGATGCTTCACTTCAGGTTAATGTATAACTTGGACCTTCTTATTGACGATGAAACACAGATATTGTATCCGAATTTAATACAAAAGGCACAATGCCGACTTAGGTACAAGAGGACTGACACTCTAACTTTCTATGATTTGACCTCTCCTGTGGGTCCAGTTTTAGATTCCGATGCTTCACTTCTGGTTTACTGTATACCGTGGACCATCTTATTGACGATGAAGCACAGAAATAGCATCGGAATTTAATACAAAATGCACAATGCCGACTTAAGTACAAAAGGACTGACACTCTAACTTTCTATGATTTGAACCCCTCCAATGAGTCCAGTTTTAGATTCCGATGCTTCACTTCAGGTTTACTGTATTCCTTGGACCTTCTTATTGACGATGATACACAGAAATTGCATCCGAATTTAATACAAAATGCACAATGCCGACTTAAGTACAAGAGGACTGACACTAACTTTCTATGATTTGAACCTCTCCTGTGAGTCCAGTTTTAGATTCCGATGCTTAACTACAGGCTTACTGTATGCCTTGGACCTTCATATTGACGATGAGACACAGAAATTGCATCCTAATTTAATACAAAAGCACAATGCCGACTTAAGTACAAGAGGACTGACACTCTATCTTTCTATGATTTGAAACTCTCCTGTGAGTCCAGTTTTAGATTCCGACGCTTCACTTCAGGTTTTATATATACCTTAGACCTTTTTATGGACGATGAAGCACAGATATTGCATCGGAATTAAATTCAATAATCACAATGCCGACTTATGTACAAGAGGACTGACACTCTATCTTTCAATGATTTCAACCTCTCCTGCGAGTCCAGTTTTAGATTCCGATGCTTCACTTCAGGTTTACTGTATCCCTAGGACATTCTTATTGACGATGAAACACAGAAACTGCATCCGAATTTCATACAAAAGGCACAATGCCGACTTAAGTAAAAGAGGACTGACACTCTAACGTCCTATGATTTGAACCTCTCCTGTGATACCTGTTTTCGATTACGATGCTTCACTTCAGGTTTACTGTATACCTTGGACCATCTTGTTGACGATGAAACACAGAAAATGCATCCGAATGAAATACAAATGGTACAATGCCATCTTAAATACAAGAGGACTGACACTCTATCTTTCTATGATATCAACCTCTCCTGTGAGTCCAGTTTTAGATTCCGATGCTTCACTTCAGGTTTACTGTATACCTTGGACATTCTTATTGACGATGAAACACAGAAACTGCATCTGAATTTAATACAAAAGGCACAATCCCGACATAAGTACAAGAGGACTGACACTCTAACTTTCTATGATTTGAAACTCTCATGTGATTCCAGTTTTAGATTCCGATGCTTCACTTCAGGTTACTGTATACGTTGGACCTTCTTATTGACGATGAAACACAGATACCGTATCCGAATTTAATACAAAAGGCACAATGCCGACTTAGGTACAAGAGGACTGACACTCTAATTTTCTATGATTTGAACCGCTCCTGTGAGTCCAGTTTTAGATTCCGATGCTTCACTTCAGGTTTATTGTAGCCCTAGGACATTCTTATTGACGATGAAACACAGAAATTGCATCCGAATTTAATAAAAAAGGCACAATGCCGACGTAAGTGCAAGAGGACTGACACTCTAATTTTCTATGATTTGACCTCTCCTGTGAGTCCAGTTTTCGATTCCGATGCTTAACTACATGTTTACTGTGTGCCTTGGACCTTCTTATTGACGATGAGACACAGAAATTGCATCCTAATTTAATACAAAAGCACAATGCCGACTTAAGTACAAGAGGACTGACACTTTAACTTTCTATGATTTGAACCACTCCTGTGGGTCCAGTTTTAGATTCCGACGCTTCACTTCAGGTTTACTGTATACCTTGGACCATCTTATTGACGATGAAACACAGAAAATGCATACGAATGTAATACGAAAGGCACAATGCCATCTTAAGTACAAGAGGACTGACACTCTATCTTTCTACGATTTCAACATCTCCTGTGAGTCCAGTTTTAGATTCAGATGCTTCGCTTCAGATTTTATGTATACCCTAGACCTTGTTATGGACGATGAAGCGCAGATATTGCATCGGAATTAAATTCAATAATCACAATGCCGACTTCAGTACAAGAGGACTGACACTCTAACTTTCTATGATTTGAACCTCTCCTGTGAGTACAGTTTTAGATTTCGATGCTTCACTTTAGGATTACTGTATACCTTGGACCTTCTTATCGACGATGAAGCACAGAAATTGCATCGGAATTAAATGCAAAAGGCACAATGCCGACTTATGTACAAGCGGACTGACACTCTAACTTTCTATGACTTGAACCTCTCCTGTGAGTCCAGCTTTAGATTCCGATGCTTCACTTCAGGTTTACTGTATACCTTGGACCTTCTAATTGACGATGAAGCACAGAAATTGCAACGGAATTAAATTCAAATGGCACAATGCCGGCTTCAGTACAAGAGGACTGACACTCTAACTTTCTATGATTTGAACCTCTCCTGTGAGTCCAGTTTTAGATTACGATGGTTCACTTCAGGTTTACTGTATCCCGTGGACCTTCTTATTGACGATGAAACACAGAAATTGCATCCGAATTTAATACAAAAGGCACAATGCCGACTTAAGTACAATAGGACTGACACTCTAATTTTCTATGAATTGAACCTCTCCTGTGAGTCCAGTTTTAGATTCCGATGCTTCACTTCAGGTTTACTTTATCCCTTGGACCTTTTTATTGACGATGAAACACAGATATTGCATCCGAATTTAATACAAAAGGCACAATGCCGACTTAAGTACAAAGGACTGACACTCTAACTTTCTATGGTTTGAATCTCTCCTGTGAGTCCAGTTTTAGATTCCGATTCTTTACTTCAGGTTTATTGTATACCTTGGACCTTCTTATTGACGATGAAACACAGAAAGCGCATCCTATTTTAACACAAAAGGCACAATGCCGACTTAAGTACAAGGGGACTGACACTCTATCTTTCAATGATTTCAACCTCTCCTGTGAGTCAAGTTTTAGATTCCGATGCTTCACTTCAGGTTTACTGTATACCTTGGACATTCTTATTGACGATGAAACACAGAAACTGCATCTGAATTTAATACAAAAGGCACAATGCCGACTTAAGTACAGGAGGACTGACAATCTAACTTTCTATGATTTGAAACTCTCCTGTGATTCCAGTTTTAGATTCCGATGCTTCACTTCAGGTTTACTGTATACCTTGGACCTTCTTATTGACGATGAAACACAGATATTGTATCCGAATTTAATACAAAAGGCGCAATGCCGACTTAGGTACATGAGGACTAACACTCTAACTTTCTATGATTTGAACCGCTCCTGTGAGTCCAGGTTTACATTCCGATGCTTCACTTCTGGATTACTGTATCCCTAGGACATTCTTATTGACGATGAAACACAGAAATTGCATCCGAATTTCATACAAAAGGCACAATGCCGACTTAAGTACAAGAGGACTGTGACTCTAACGTCCTATGATTTGAACCTCTCCTGTGAGACCTGTTTTCGATTACGATGCTTCACTTCAGGTTTACTGTATACCTTGGACCATCTTATTGACGATGAAACACAGAAAATGCATCCGAATGTAATACAAAAGGCACAATGCCATATCAAATACAAGAGGACTGACACTCTATCTTTCTATGATTTCTACCTCTCCTGTGAGTCCAGTTTTAGATTCCAATGCTTCACTTCTGGTTTACTGTATACCTTGGACATTCTTATTGACGATGAAACACAGAAACTGCATCTGAATTTAATACAAAAGGCACAATGCCGACTTAAGTACAGGAGGACTGACACTCTAACTTTCTATGATTTGAAACTCTCCTGTGATTCCAGTTTTAGATTCCGATGCTTCACTTCAGGTTTACTGTATACCTTGGACCTTGTTATTGACGATGAAACACAGATATTGTATCCGAATTTAATACAAAATTCACAATGCCGACTTAGGTACATGAGGACTAACACTCTAACTTTGTATGATTTGAACCGCTCCTGTGAGTCCAGGTTTAGATTCCGATGCTTCACTTCAGGTTTACTGTATCCCTAGGACATTCTTATTGACGATGAAACACAGAAATTGCATCCGAATTTCATACAAAAGGCACAATGCCGACTTAAATACAAGAGGACTGTGACTCTAACGTCCTATGATTTGAACCTCTCCTGTGAGACCTGTTTTCGATTACGATGCTTCACTTCAGGTTTACTGTATACCTTGGACCATCTTATTGACGATGAAACACAGAAAATGCATCCGAATGTAATACAAAAGGCACAATGCCATATCAAATACAAGAGGACTGACACTCTATCTTTCTATGAATTCAACCTCTCCTGTGAGTCCAGTTTTAGATTCCGATGCTTCACTTCAGGTTTACTGTATACCTTGGACCATCTTATTGACGATGAAACACAGAAACTGCACCTGAATTTAATACAAAAGGCACAATGCCGACATAAGTACAAGAGGACTGACACTCTGACTTTCTATGATTTCAACCTCTCCTGTGAGTCCAGTTTTAGATTCCGATGCTTCACTTCAGGTTAATGTATACCTTGGACCTTCTTATTGACGATGAAACACAGATATTGTATCCGAATTTAATACAAAAGGCACAATGCCGACTTAGGTACAAGAGGACTGACACTCTAACTTTCTATGATTTGACCTCTCCTGTGGGTCCAGTTTTAGATTCCGATGCTTCACTTCTGGTTTACTGTATACCGTGGACCATCTTATTGACGATGAAGCACAGAAATAGCATCGGAATTTAATACAAAATGCACAATGCCGACTTAAGTACAAAAGGACTGACACTCTAACTTTCTATGATTTGAACCCCTCCAATGAGTCCAGTTTTAGATTCCGATGCTTCACTTCAGGTTTACTGTATTCCTTGGACCTTCTTATTGACGATGATACACAGAAATTGCATCCGAATTTAATACAAAATGCACAATGCCGACTTAAGTACAAGAGGACTGACACTAACTTTCTATGATTTGAACCTCTCCTGTGAGTCCAGTTTTAGATTCCGATGCTTAACTACAGGTTTACTGTATGCCTTGGACCTTCTTATTGACGATGAGACACAGAAATTGCATCATAATTTAATACAAAAGCACAATGCCGAGTTAAGTACAAGAGGACTGTCACTCTATCTTTCTATGATTTGAAACTCTCCTGTGAGTCCAGTTTTAGATTCCGACGCTTCACTTCAGGTTTTATATATACCTTAGACCTTTTTATGGACGATGAAGCACAGATATTGCATCGGAATTAAATTCAATAATCACAATGCCGACTTATGTACAAGAGGACTGACACTCTATCTTTCAATGATTTCAACCTCTCCTGTGAGTCCAGTTTTAGATTCCGATGCTTCACTTCAGGTTTACTGTATCCCTAGGACATTCTTATTGACGATGAAACACAGAAACTGCATCCGAATTTCATACAAAAGGCACAATGCCGACTTAAGTAAAAGAGGACTGACACTCTAACGTCCTATGATTTGAACCTCTCCTGTGATACCTGTTTTCGATTACGATGCTTCACTTCAGGTTTACTGTATACCTTGGACCATCTTGTTGACGATGAAACACAGAAAATGCATCCGAGTGTAATACAAAAGGTACAATGCCATCTTAAATACAAGAGGACTGACACTCTATCTTTCTATGATATCAACCTCTCCTGTGAGTCTAGTTTTAGATTCCGATGCTTCACTTCAGGTTTACTGTATACCTTGGACATTCTTATTGACGATGAAACACAGAAACTGCATCTGAATTTAATACAAAAGGCACAATCCCGACATAAGTACAAGAGGACTGACACTCTAACTTTCTATGATTTGAAACTCTCATGTGATTCCAGTTTTAGATTCCGATGCTTCACTTCAGGTTACTGTATACCTTGGACCTTCTTATTGACGATGAAACACAGATACTGTATCCTAATTTAATACAAAAGGCACAATACCGACTAAGGTACAAGAGGACTGACACTCTAACTTTCTATGATATGAACCGCTCCTGTGAGTCCAGTTTTAGATTCCGATGCTTCACTTCAGGTTTATTGTAGCCCTAGGACATTCTTATTGACGATGAAACACAGAAATTGCATCCGAATTTAATAAAAAAGGCACAATGCCGACGTAAGTGCAAGAGGACTGACACTCTAATTTTCTATGATTTGACCTCTCCTGTGAGTCCAGTTTTAGATTCCGATGCTTCACTTCTGGTTTACTGTATCCCGTGGACCATCTTATTGACGATGAAGCACAGAAATAGCATCGGAATTTAATACAAAATGCACATTGCCGACTTAAGTAGAAAAGGACTGACACTCTAACTTTCTATGATTTGAACTCCTCCAATGAGTCCAGTTTTAGATTCCGATTCTTCACTTCAGGTTTACTGTATTCCTTGGACCTTCTTATTGACGATGACACACAGAAATTGCATCCGAATTTAATATAAAATGCACAATGCCAACTTAAGTACAAGAGGACTGACACTAACTTTCTATGATTTGAACCTCTCCTGTGAGTCCAGTTTTAGATTCCGATGCTTAACTACATGTTTACTGTGTGCCTTGGACCTTCTTATTGACGATGAGACACAGAAATTGCATCCTAATTTAATACAAAAGCACAATGCCGACTTAAGTACAAGAGGACTGACACTTTAACTTTCTATGATTTGAACCTCTCCTGTGGGTCCAGTTTTAGATTCCGACGCTTCACTTCAGGTTTACTGTATACCTTGGACCATCTTATTGACGATGAAACACAGAAAATGCATACGAATGTAATACGAAAGGCACAATGCCATCTTAAGTACAAGAGGACTGACACTCTATCTTTCTATGATTTCAACATCTCCTGTGAGTCCAGTTTTAGATTCAGATGCTTCGCTTCAGATTTTATGTATACCCTAGACCTTGTTATGGACGATGAAGCGCAGATATTGCATCGGAATTAAATTCAATAATCACAATGCCGACTTAAGTACAAGAGGACTGACACTCTAACTTTCTATGATTTGAACCTCTCCTGTGAGTACAGTTTTAGATTTCGATGCTTCACTTTAGGATTACTGTATACGTTGGACCTTCTTATCGACGATGAAGCACAGAAATTGCATCGGAATTAAATGCAAAAGGCACAATGCCGACTTTTGTACAAGCGGACTGACACTCTAACTTTCTAAGATTTGAACCTCTCCTGTGAGTCCAGCTTTAGATTCCGATGCTTCACTTCAGGTTTACTGTATACCTTGGACCTTCTAAATGACGATGAAGCACAGAAATTGCAACGGAATTAAATTCAAAAGGCACAATGCCGCCTTTAGTACAAGAGGACTGACACTCTAACTTTCTATGATTTGAACCTCTCCTGTGAGTCCAGTTTTAGATTACGATGGTTCACCTCAGGTTTACTGTATCCCGTGGACCTTCTTATTGACGATGAAACACAGAAATTGCATCCGAATTTAATTCAAAAGGCACAATGCCGACTTAAGTACAATAGGACTGACACTCTAATTTTCTATGATTTGAACCTCTCCTGTGAGTCCAGTTTTAGATTCCGATGCTTCACTTCAGGTTTACTTTATCCCTTGGACCTTTTTATTGACGATGAAACACAGATATTGCATCCGAATTTAATACAAAAGGCACAATGCCGACTTAAGTACAAAGGACTGACACTCTAACTTTCTATGGTTTGAATCTCTCCTGTGAGTCCAGTTTTAGATTCCGATTCTTTACTTCAGGTTTACTGTATACCTTGGACCTTCTTATTGACGATGAAACACAGAAAGCGCATCCTATTTTAACACAAAAGGCACAATGCCGACTTAAGTACAAGGGGACTGACACTCTATCTTTCAATGATTTCAACCTCTCCCGTGAGTCAAGTTTTAGATTCCGATGCTTCACTTCAGGTTTACTGTATACCTTGGACATTCTTATTGACGATGAAACACAGAAACTGCATCTGAATTTAATACAAAAGGCACAATGCCGACTTAAGTACAAGAGGACTCTGACTCTAACGTCCTATGATTTGAACCTCTCCTGTGAGACCTGTTTTCGATTACGATGCTTCACTTCAGGTTTACTGTATACCTTGGTCCATCTTATTGACGATGAAACACAGAAAATGCATCCGAATGTAATACAAAAGGCACAATGCCATATCAAATACAAGAGGACTGACACTCTATCTTTCTATGATTTCAACCTCTCCTGTGAGTCCAGTTTTAGATTCCAATGCTTCACTTCAGGTTTACTCTATACCTTGGACATTCTTATTGACGATGAAACACAGAAACTGCATCTGAATTTAATACAAAAGGCACAATGCCGACTTAAGTACAGGAGGACTGACACTCTAACTTTCTATGATTTGAAACTCTCCTGTGATTCCAGTTTTAGATTCCGATGCTTCACTTCAGGTTTACTGTATACCTTGGACCTTCTTATTGACGATGAAACACAGATATTGTATCCGAATTTAATACAAAAGGCACAATGCCGACGTAGGTACATGAGGACTAACACTCTAGCTTTGTATGATTTGAACCGCTCCTGTGAGTCCAGGTTTAGATTCCGATGCTTCACTTCAGGTTTACTGTATCCCTAGGACATTCTTATTGACGATGAAACACAGAAATTGCATCCGAATTTCATACAAAAGGCACAATGCCGACTTAAATACAAGAGGACTGTGACTCTAACGTCCTATGATTTGAACCTCTCCTGTGAGACCTGTTATCGATTACGATCCTTCACTTCAGGTTTACTGTATACCTTGGATCATCTTATTGACGATGAAACACAGAAAATGCATCCGAATGTAATACAAAAGGCACAATGCCATATCAAATACAAGAGGACTGACACTCTATCTTTCTATGATTTCAACCTCTCCTGTGAGTCCAGTTTTAGATTCCGAAGCTTCACTTCAGGTTTACTGTATACCTTGGACCATCTTATTGACGATGAAACACAGAAACTGCACCTGAATTTAATACAAAAGGCACAATGCCGACATAAGTACAAGAGGACTGACACTCTGACTTTCTATGATTTCAACCTCTCCTGTGAGTCCACTTTTAGATTCCGATGCTTCACTTCAGGTTAATGTATACCTTCGACCTTCTTATTGACGATGAAACACAGATATTGTATCCGATTTTAATACAAAAGGCACAATGCCGACTTAGGTACAAGAGGACTGACACTCTAACTTTCTATGATTTGACCTCTCCTGTGGGTCCAGTTTTTGATTCCGATGCTTCACTTCTGGTTTACTGTATATCGTGGACCATCTTATTGACGATGAAGCACAGAAATAGCATCGGAATTTAATACAAAATGCACAATGCCGACTTAAGTACAAAAGGACTGACACTCTAACTTTCTATGATTTGAACCCCTCCAATGAGTCCAGTTTTAGATTCCGATGCTTCACTTCAGGTTTACTGTATTCCTTGGACCTTCTTATTGATGATGATACACAGAAATTGCATCCGAATTTAATACAAAATGCACAATGCCGACTTAAGCTCAAGAGGACTGACACTAACTTTCTATGATTTGAACCTCTCCTGTGAGTCCAGTTTTAGATTCCGATGCTTAACTACAGGTTTACTGTATGCCTTGGACCTTCTTATTGACGATGAGACACAGAAATTGCATCCTAATTTAATACAAAAGCACAATGCCGACTTAAGTACAAGAGGACTGACACTCTAACTTCCTATGATTTGAACCTCTCCTGTGGGTCCAGTTTTAGATTCCGACGCTTCACTTCAGGTTTACTGTATACCTTGGACCTTCTTATTGACGATGAAACACAGAAATTGCATCGGAATGTAATACAAAAGGCACAATGCCGACTTAAGTACAAGAGGACTGACACTCTAACTTCCTATGATTTGAACCTCTCCTGTGAGTCCAGTTTTAGATTCCGATGCTTCACTTCAGGTATATTGTATCCCTTGGACCATCTTATTGACGATGAATCACAGAAGTTGCAACCGAATTTAATACAAAAGGCACAATGCCGACATAAGTACAAAGGACTGACACTCTAACATTCTATGGTTTGAATCTCTCCTGTGAGTCCACTTTTAGATTCCGATGATTTACTTCAGGTTTACTGTATACCTTGGACCTTCTTATTGACGATGAAACACAGAAATTGCATTTTATTTTAATACAAAAGGCACAATGCCGACATAAGTACAAAAGGACTGACACTCTATCTTTCTATGATTTCAACCTCTCCTGTGAGTCCAGTTTTAGATTCCGATGCTTCACTTCAGGATTACTGTATTCCTTGGACATTCTTATTGACGATGAAACACGGAAACTGCATCTGAATTTAATACAAAAGGCACAAAGCCGACTTAAGTGCAAGAGGACTGACACTCGAACTTTCTATGATTTGAAACTCTCCTGTGACTCCAGTTTTAGATTCCGATGCTTCACTTCAGGTTTACTGTATAGCTTGGACCTTCTTATTGAATATGAAACACAGATATTGTATCCGAATTTAATACAAAAGGCACAATGCCGACTTATTTACAAGACGATTGACACTCTAACTTTCTATGATTTGAACCGCTCCTGTGAGTCCAGATTTAGGTTCCGATGCTTCACTTCAGGTTTACTGTATCCCTAGGACACTCTTATTGACAATGAAACACAGAAATTGCATCCGAATTTAATACAAAAGGCACAATGCCGACATAAGTACAAGAGGACAGACACTCTAACTTTCTATGATTTGAACCTCTCCTGTGAGTCCAGTTTTTGATTCCGATGCTTCACTTCAGGTTTACTGTATCCCTTGGACCTTCTTATTGACGATGAAACACAGAAATTGCATCCGATGTTAATGCAAAAGGCACAATGCCGACTTAAGTACAACGGACTGACACTCTAACTTTCTATGGTTTGAATCTCTCCTGTGAGTCCAGTTTTAGATTCCGCTGCTTTACTTCAGGTTTACTGTATACCTTGGACCATCTTATTGACGATGAAACACAGATATTGTATCCGAATTTAATACAAAAGGCACAATGCCGACTTAGGTACAAGTGGACTGACACTCTAACTTTCGATGATTTGAACCGCTCCTGTGAGTCCAGCTTTAGATTCCGATGCTTCACTTCAGGTTTACTGTATCCCTAGCACATTCTTATTGACGATGAAACACAGAAATTGCATGCGAATTTCATACAAAAGGCACGATGCTGACTTAAGTACAAGAGGACTGACACTCTAACGTCCTATGATTTGAACCTCTCCTGTGAGACCTGTTTTCGATTACGATGCTTCACCTCAGGTTTACAGTATACCTTGGACCATCTTGTTGACGACGAAACACAGAAAATGCATCCGAATGTAATACGAAAGGCACAATGCCATCTTAAGTACAAGAGGACTGACACTCTATCTTTCTATGATTTTAACCTCTACTGTGAGTCCAGTCTTAGATTCCGATGCTTCACTTCAGGTTTTATGTATACCTTAGACCTTGTTATGGACGATGAAGCACAGATATTGCATCGGAATTAAATTCAATAATCACAATGCCGACATAAGTCCAAGAGGACTGACACTCTAACTTTCAATGGTTTGGATCTCTCCTGTGAGTCCAGTTTTCGATTCCGATGCTTTACTTCAGGTTTACTGTATACCTTGGACCTTCTTATTGACGAAGAAACACAGAAAGTGCATCCTACTTTAACACAAAAGGCACAATGCCGACTTAAGTACAAGAGGACTGATACTCTATCTTTCTATGATTTCAACCTCTCCTGTGAGTCCAGTTTTTGATTCCGATGCTTCACTTCAGGTTTACTGTATACCTTGGACATTCTTATTGACGATGAAACACAGAAACTGCATCTGAATTTAATACAAAAGGCACAATGCCGACTTAAGTACAAGAGGACTGACACTCTAACTTTCTATGATTTGAAACTCTTCTGAGATTCCAGTTTTAGATTCCGATGCTTCACTTCAGGTTTACTGTATACCTTGGAACCTCTTATTGACGATGAAAGACAGATATTGTGTCCGAATTTAATACAAAAGGCACAATGCCGACTTAGGTACATGAGGACTAACACTCTAACTTTCTATGATTTGAACCGCTCCTGTGAGTCCAGTTTTAGATTCCGATGCTTCACGTCAGGTTTACTGTATCCCTAGGACATTCTTATTGACGATGTAACACAGAAATTGCATCCGAATTTCATACAAAAGGCACAATACCGACTTAGGTAAAAGAGGACTGACACTCTAACGTCCTATGATTTGAACCTCTCCTGTGAGACCTGTTTTCGTAACGATGCTTCACTTCACGTTTACTGTATACCTTGGACCATCTTACTGACGATGAAACACAGAAAATGCATCCGAATGTAATACAAAAGGCACAATGCCATCTTAAGTACAAGAAGACTGACACTCTAACTTTCTATGATTTGAACCTCTCCTGTGAGTCCAGTTTTAGATTCCGACGTTTCACTTCAGGTTAACTGTATACCTTGGACCTTCCTATTGACGATGAAACTCAGAAATTACATCCGAATTTAATACAAAAGGCACAATGCCGACTTAAGTACAAGAGGACTGACCCTCTAACTTTCTATGATTTTAACCTCTCCTGTGAGTCCAGTTTTAGATTCCGATGCTTAACTACAGGTTTACTGTATGGCTTGGACCTTCTTATTGACGATGAAACACAGAAATTGCATCCGAATTTAATACAAAAAGCACAATGCCGACTTAAGTACAAGAGAACTAACACTCTAACTTTCTATGATTTGAACCTCTCCTGTGAGTCAAGTTTTAGATCCCGATGCTTCACATCAGGTTTTATGTATACCTTAGACCTCGTTATGGACGATGAAGCACAGATATTGCATCGGAATTACATTCAATAATCACAATGCCGATTTAAGTACAAGAGGACTGACACTCTGACTTTCTATGATTTGAACCTCTCCTGTGAGTACAGTTTTAAATTCCGATGCTTCACTTTAGGATTACTGTATACCTTGGACCTTCTTATCGACGATGAAGCACAGAAATTGCATCGGAATTAAATGCAAAAGGCACAATGCCGACTTAAGTACAAGAGGACTGACACTCTAACTCTCTATGATATGAACCTCTCCTGTGAGTCCAGCTATAGATTCCGATGCTTCACTTCAGGTTTACTGTATAACTTGGACCTTCTAATCGACGATGAAGCACAGAAATTGCAGCGGAATGAAATTCAAAAGGCACAATGCCTACTTTAGTACAAGAGGACTGACACTCTAACTTTCTATGATTTGAACCTCTCCTGTGAGTCCAGTTTTAGATTCCGATGGTTCACTTCAGGTTTACTGTATCCCTTGGACCTTCTTATTGACGATGAAACACAGAAATTGCATCTGAAATTAATACAAAAGGCACAATGCCGACATAAGTACAAGAGGACTGACACTCTATCTTTCTATGATTTCAACCTCTCCTGTGAGTCCAGTTTTGGATTCCGATGCTTCACTTCAGGTTTTCTGTATACCTTGGACCTTCTTATTGACGATGAAACACAGATATTGAATCCGAATTTAATACAAAAGGCACAATGCCGACTTAGGTCCAAGAGGACTGACACTCTAACTTTCTATGATTTGAACCGCTCCTGTGAGTCCAGTTTTAGATTCCTATGCTTCACTTCTGGTTTACTGTATCCCTAGGACATTCTTATTGTCGATGAAACACAGAAATTGCATCCGAATTGCATACAAAAGGCACCATGCCGACTTAAGTACAAGAGGACTGACACTCTAACGTCCTATGATTTGAACCTATCCTGTGAGACCTGTTTTCGATTACGATGCTTCACTTCAGGTTTACTGTATACCTTGAACCATCTTATTGACGATGAAACACAGAAAATGCATCCGAATGTAATACGAAAGGCACAATGCCATCTTAAGTACAAGAGGACTGACACTCTACCTTTCTATGATTTCAACCTCTCCTGTGAGTCCAGTTTTAGATTACGATGCTTCACTTCAGGTTTACTGTATACCCTGGACATTCTTATTGACGATGAAACATAGAAACTGCATCTGCATTTAATACAAAAGGCACAATGCCGACATAAGTACAAGAGGACAGACACTCCAACTTTCTATGATTTAAAACTTTCCTGTGATTCCAGTTTTAGATTCTGATGCTTCACTTCAGGTTACTGTATACTTTGGACCTTCTTATTGACGATGAAACACAGATATTGTATCCGAATTTAATACAAAAGGCACAATGCCGACGTAGGTACAAGAGGACTGACACTCTAACTTTCTATGATTTGAACCGCTCCTGTGAGTCCAGTTTTAGATTCCGATGCTTCACTTCAGGTTTACTGTATCCCTAGGACATTCGTATTGACGATGGAACACAGAAATTGCATCCGAATTTCATACTAATGGCACAATGCCGACTTAAGTACAAGAGGACTGACACTCTAACGTCCTATGATTTGAAACTCTGCTGTGAGACCTGTTTTCGATTACGATGCTTCACTTCAGGTTTACTGTATACCTTGGACCATCTTATTGACGACGAAACTCAGAAATGGCATCCGAATTTAATACAAAAGGCACAATGCCGACTTATGTACAAGAGGACTGACACTCTAACTTTCTATGATTTTAACCTCTCCTGTGAGTCCAGTTTTAGATTCCGATGCTTAACTACAGGTTTACTGTATGCCTTGGACCTTCTTATTGACGATGAAACACAGAAATTGCATCCTAATTTAATACAAAAGCACAATGCCGACTTAAGTACAAGAGGACTGACACTCTAACTTTCTATGATTTGAACCTCTCCTGTGAGTCCAGTTTTAGATTCCGATGCTTCACTTCAGGTTTTATGTATACCTTAGACCTTGTTATGGACGATGAAGCACAGATATAGCATCGGAATTAAATACAATAATCACAATGCCGACTTAAGTACAAGAGGACTGACACTCTAACTTTCTATGATTTGAACCTCTCCTGTGAGTACAGTTTTAGATTCCGATGCTTCACTTTAGGATTACTGTATACCTTGGACCTTCTTATCGACGATGAAGCACAGAAATTGCATCGGAATTAAATGCAAAAGGCACAATGCCTACTTTAGTACAAGAGGACTGACACTCTAACTTTCTATGATTTGAACCTCTCCTGTGAGTACAGCTTTAGATTCCGATGCTTCACTTCAGGTTTACTGTATACATTGGACCTTCTTATTGACGATTAAACACAGATATTGTATCCGAATTTAATACAAAAAGCACAATGCCGACTTAGGTACAAGAGGACTGACACTCTAACTTTCTTTGATTTGAACCGCTCTTGTGAGTCCAGTTTTTGATTCCGATGCTTCACTTCAGGTTTACTGTATCCCTAGGACATTCTTATTGACGATGAAACACAGAAATTGCATCCGAATTTCATACAAAAGGCACAATGCCGACTTAAGTACAAGAGGATTGACACTCTAACTTTCTATGATTTGAAACTCTCCTGGGGTTCCAGCTATAGATTCCGATGCTTAACTTCAGGTTTACTGTATACCTTGGACCTTCTTATTGACGATAAAACACAGTTATTGTATCCGAATTTAATACAAAAGGCACAATGCCGACTTAGGTACAAGAGGACTGACACTCTAACGTCCTATGATTTGAACCTCTCCTGTGAAACCTGTTTTCGATTACGATGCTTCACTTCAGGTTCACTGTATCCCTTGGACCTTCTTATTGACGATGAAACACAGTTATTGTATCCGAATTTAATACAAAAGGCACAATGCCGACTTAGGTACAAGAAAACTGACACTCTAACTTTCTACGATTTGAAAAGCTCCTGTGAGTCCAGTTTTAGATTCCGATGCTTCACTTCAGGTTACTGTATAACTTGGACCTTCTTATTGACGATGAAACACAGATATTGTATCCGAATTTAATACAAAAGGCACAATGACGACTTAGGTACAATAGGACTGACACTCTAACTTTCTATGATTTGAACCGCTCCTGTGAGTCCAGTTTTAGTTTCCGATGCTTCACTTCAGGTTTACTGTATCCCTTGGACCTTCTTATTGACGATGATACACAGAAATTACATCCGAATTTAATACAAAATGCACAATGCCGACTTAAGTACAAGAGGACTGACACTCTAACTTTCTATGATTTGAACCCCTCCTGTGAGTCCAGTTTTAGATTCCGATGTTTCACTTCAGGTTTACTGTATGCCTTGGACCTTCTTATTGACGATGAAACACAGAAATTGCACCCTTATTTAATACAAAATCAAATGCCGACTTAAGTATAAGAGGACTGACACTCTACCTTTCTATGATTTGAACCTCTCCTGTGAGTCCAGTTTTAGATTCCGACGCTTCACTTCAGGTTTACTGTATACCATGGACCTTCTTATTGACGATGAAACACAGAAATTGCATCCGAATGTAATACAAAAGGCACAATGCCGACTTAATTACAAGAGGACTGACACTCTAACTTTCTATGATTTGAACCTCTCCTGTGAGTCCAGCTATAGATTCCGATGCTTCACTTCAGGTTTACTGTATACCTTGGACCTTCTTATTGACGATGAAGCACAGAAATCGCAACGGAATTAAATTGGAAAGGCACAATGCCGACTTTAATACAAGAGGACTGACACTCTAACTTTCTATGATTTGAACCTCTCCTGTGAGTCCAG
Organism: Schistocerca americana; assembly: GCF_021461395.2. NCBI lineage: Eukaryota > Metazoa > Arthropoda > Insecta > Orthoptera > Acrididae > Schistocerca > Schistocerca americana. The sequence continues at coordinate 75,593,839 of NC_060121.1, read as the reverse complement.
TTTTAGATTCCGATGCTTCACTTCAGGTTTACTGTATACTTTGGACCTTCTTATTGACGATGAAACACAGAAATTGGGCCCTTATTTAATACAAAAGCACAATGCCGGCTTAAGTACAAGAGGACTGACACTCTAACTTTCTAAGATTTGAACCTCTCCTTTGAGTCCAGTTTTAGATTCCGACGCTTCACTTCAGGTTTACTGTATACCTTGGACCTTCTTATTGACGATGAAGCACAGGAATTGCAACGGAATTAAATTCAAAAGGCACATTGCCGACTTTAGTACAAGAGGACTGACACTCAAACTTTCTATGATTTGAACCTCTCCTGTGAGTCCAGTTTTAGATTCCGATGCTTCACTTCAGGTTTACTGTATACTTTGGACCTTCTTATTGACGATGAAACACAGAAATTGCACCCTTATTTAATACAAAAGCACAATGCCGGCTTAAATACAAGCGGACTGACACTCTAACTTTCTATGATTTGAACCTCTCCTGTGAGTCCAGTTTTAGATTCCGATGCTTCACTTCAGGTTTACTGTATACCTTGGACCTTCTTATCGACGATGAAGCACAGAAATTGCTTTGGAGTTAAATGCAAGAGGCACAATGCCGACTTATGTACAAGAGGACTGACACTCTAACTTTCTATGATTTGAACCTCTCCCGTGAGTCCAGCTTTAGATTCCGATGCTTCACTTCAGGTTTACTGTATACCTTGGACCTTGTTATTGACGATGAAAAACAGAAATTGCATCCGAATGTAATACAAAAGGCAAAATGCCGACTTAAGTACAAGAGGACTGACACTCTAACTTTCTATGATTTGAACCTCTCCTGTGAGTCCAGTTTTAGATTACGATGCTTGTTTTATGTATACCTTAGACCTTGTTATGGACGATGAAGCACAGAAATTGCATCGGAATAAAATTCAAAAATCACAATGCCGACTTAAGTACAAGAGGACTGACACCCTAACTTTCTATGATTTGAACCTCTCCTGTGAGTCCAGTTTTAGATTCCGATGCTGCACTTCAGGTTTACTGTATACCTTGGACCTTCTTATCGACGATGAGGCACAGAAATTGCTTTGGAGTTAAATGCAAGAGGCACAATGCCGACTTATGTACAAGAGAACTGACACTCTATTTTTTTATGATTTCAACCTCTCCTGTGAGTCCAGCTTTAGATTCCGATGCTTCACTTCAGGTTTACTGTATCCCAAGGACATTCTTATTGACGATGAAACACAGAAATTGCATCCGAATTTCATACAAAAGGCACAATGCCGACTTAAGTACAAGAGGACTGACACTCTAACGTCCTATGATTTGAACCTCTCCTGTGAGACCTGTTTTCGATTACGATGCTTCACTTCAGGTTTACTGTATACCTTGGACATTCTTATTGACGATGAAACACAGAAACTGCATCTGAATTTAAAACAAAAGGCACAATGCCGACATAAGTACAAGAGGACTGACACTCTAACTTTCTATGATTTGAAACTCTCCTGTGATTCCAGTTTTAGATTCCGATGCTTCACTTCAGGTTTACACTATGCCTTGGACCTTCTTATTGACGATGAAACACAGAAATTGCACCCTTATTTAATACAAAATCACAATGCCGACTTAAGTACAAGAGGACTGACACTCTAACTTTCTATGATTTGAACCTCTCCTGTGAGTCCAGCTATAGATTCCGATGCTTCACTTCAGGTTTACTGTATACCTTGGACCTTCTTATTGACGATGAAGCACAGAAATCGCAACGGAATTATATTCAAAAGGCACAATGCCGACTTTAGTACAAGAGGACTGACACTCTAACTTTCTACGATTTGAACCTCTCCTGTGAGTCCAGTTTTAGATTCCGATGCTTCACTTCAGGTTTACTGTATACTTTGGACCTTCTTATTGACGATTAAACACAGAAATTGCGCCCTTATTTAATACAAAAGCACAATGCCGGCTTAAGTACAAGAGGACTGACACTCTAACTTTCTATGATTTGAACCTCTCCTTTGAGTCCAGTTTTAGATTCCGACGCTTCACTTCAGGTTTACTGTATACCTTGGACCTTCTTATTGACGATGAAGCACAGGAATTGCAACAGAATTAAATTCAAAAGGCTCATTGCCGACTTTAGTACAAGAGGACTGACACTCTAACTTTCTATGATTTGAACCTCTCCTGTGAGTCCAGTTTTAGATTCCGATGCTTCACTTCAGGTTTACTGTATACTTTGGACCTTCTTATTGACGATGAAACACAGAAATTGCACCCTTATTTAATACAAAAGCACAGTGCCGGCTTAAATACAAGCGGACTGACACTCTAACTTTCTATGATTTGAACCTCTCCTGTGAGTCCAGTTTTAGATTCCGATGCTTCACTTCAGGTTTACTGTATACCTTGGACCTTCATATCGACGATGAAGCACAGAAATTGCTTTGGAGTTAAATGCAAGAGGCACAATGCCGACTTATGTACAAGAGGACTGACACTCTAACTTTCTATGATTTGAACCTCTCCCGTGAGTCCAGCTTTAGATTCCGATGCTTCACTTCAGGTTTACTGTATACCTTGGACCTTGTTATTGACGATGAAAAACGGAAATTGCATCCGAATGTAATACAAAATTCACAATGCCGACTTAAGTACAAGAGGACTGACACTCTAACTTTCTATGATTTGAACCTCTCCTGTGAGTCCAGTTTTAGATTACGATGCTGGTTTTATGTATACCTTAGACCTTGTTATGGACGATGAAGCACAGAAATTGCATCGGAATAAAATTCAAAAATCACAATGCCGACTTAAGTACAAGAGGACTGACACCCTAACTTTCTATGATTTGAACCTCTCCTGTGAGTCCAGTTTTAGATTCCGATGCTTCACATCAGGTTTACTATATACCTAGGACCTTCTTATTGACGATGAAGCGCAGAAATTGCATCGGAATTAAAAGCAAAAGGCACAATGCTGACTTTAGTCCAAGAGGACTGACACTCTAACTTTCTCTGATTTGAGTCTCTCCTGTGAGTCCAGTTTTAGAATCCGATGATTCACTTCAGGTTTACTGTATACCTTGGACCTTCTTATTGACGATGAAACACAGAAATTGCACCCTTATTTAACACAAAAGCACAATACCGACTTAAGTACAAGAGGACTGACACTCTAACTTTCTATGATTTGAACCTCCCCTGTGAGTCCAGTTTTAGATTCCGATGGTTCACATCAGGTTTACTATATACCTAGGACCTTCTTATTGACGATGAAGCGCAGAAATTGCATCGGAATTAAAAGCAAAAGGCACAATGCTGACTTATGTGCAAGAGGACTGACTCTCTAACTTTCTATGATTTGAATCTCTCCTGTGTGTCGAGTTTTAGATTCCGATGCTTCACTTCAAGTTTACTGTATACCTTGGACCTTCTTATTGACGTTGAAGCACAGAAATTGCAACGTAATTAAATTCAAAAGGCACAATGCCGACTTTAGTACAAGAGGACTGACACTCTAACTTTCTATGATTTGAACCTCTCCTGTGAGGCCAGTTTTAGATTCCGATGCTTCACTTCAGGTTTACTGTATCCCTTGGACCTTCTTATTGACGATGAAACACAGAAATTGCATCAGAATTTAATACAAAAGGAACAATGCCGACTTAAGTACAAAGGACTGACACTCCAACTTTCTATGATTTGAACCTCTCCTGTGAGTCTAGTTTTAGATTCCGATGCTTCACTTCAGGTTTACTGTATACCTTGGACCTTCTTATTGACGATGAAACACAGATATTGCATCATTTTTTAATACAAAAGGCACAATGCCGACATAAGTACAAGAGGACTGACACCCTAACTTTCTATGATTTTAACCTCTCCTGTGAGTCCAGTTTTAGATTCCGATGCTTCACTTCAGGTTTACTGTATACCTTGGACATTCTTATTGACAATGAAAAACAGAAATTGCATCTGAATTTAATACAAAGGGCACAATGCCGACTAAAGTACAAGAGGACTGACACTCTAACTTTCTATGATTTGAAACTCTCCTGTGATTCCAGTTTTAGATTCCGATGCTTCACTTCAGGTTTACTGTATACCTTGGACCTTCTTATCGACGATGAAGCACAGAAATTGCATCCGAATGTAATACAAAAGGCACAATGCCGACTTAAGTACAAGAGGACTGACACTCTAACTTTCTATGATTTGAACCTCTCCTGTGAGTCCAGCTATAGATTCCGATGCTTCACTTCAGGTTTACTGTATACCTTGGACCTTCTTATTGACGATGAAGCACAGAAACTGCATCTGAATTTAAAACAAAAGGCACAATGCAGACATAAGTACAAGAGGACTGACACTCTAACTTTCTATGGTTTGAAACTCTCCTGTGATTCCTGTTTTAGATTCCGATGCTACACTTCAGGTTACTGTATACCTTGGACCTTCCTTTAGACGATGAATCACAGATATTGTATCCGAATTTAATACAAAAGGCACAATGCCGACTTAGGTACAAGAGGACTGACACTCTAAATTTCTATGGTTTCAACCGCTCCTGTGAGTCCAGTTTTAGATTCCGATGCTTCACTTCAGATTTACTGTATGCCTAGGACATTCACATTGACGATGAAACACAGAACTTGCATCCGAATTTCATACAAAAGGCACAATGCCGACTTAAGTACAAGAGGACTGACACTCTAACGTCCTATGATTTGAACCTCTCCTGTGAGACCTGTTTTCGATTACGATGCTTCACTTCAGGTTTACTGTGATACCTTGGACCATCTTATTGACGATGAACCTCAGAAATTGCATCCGAGTTTAATACAAAAGGCACAATGCCGACTTAAGTACAAGAGGACGGACACTCTAACTTTCTATGATTTTAACCTCTCCTGTGAGTCCAGTTTTAGATTCCGATGCTTCACTTCAGGTTTTCTGAATACCTTGCACCTTGTTATTGACGATATAGCACAGAAATTGCATCGGAATTAAATTCAAAAATCACAATTCCGACTTAAGTACAAGAGGACTGACACTCTAACTTACTATGATTTGAACCTCTCCTGTCAGTCCAGTTTTAGATTCCGATGGTTCACTTCAGGTATACTATATCCCTAGGACCTTCTTACTGACGATGAAGCGCAGAAATTGCATCGGAATTAAAAGCAAAAGGCACAATGCCGACTTAGGTACAAGAAAACTGACACTGTAACTTTCTACGTTTTGAACCGCTCCTGTGAGTCCAGTTTTAGATTCCGATGCTTCACTTCAGGTTACTGTATAACTTGGACATTCTTATTGACGATGAAACACAGATATTGTATCCGAATTTAATACAAAAGGCACAATGACGACTTAGGTACAATAGGACTGACACTCTAACTTTCTATAATTTGAACCGCTCCTGTGAGTCCAGTTTTAGTTTCCGATGCTTCACTTCAGGTTTACTGTATCCCTTGGACCTTCTTATTGACGATGATACACAGAAATAGCATCCGAATTTAATACAAAATGCACAATGCCGACTTAAGTACAAGAGGACTGACACTCTAACTTTCTATGATTTGAACCCCTCCTGTGAGTCCAGTTTTAGATTCCGATGTTTCACTTCAGGTTTACTGTATGCCTTGGTCCTTCTTATTGACGATGAAACACAGAAATTGCACCCTTATTTAATACAAAATCAAATGCCGACTTAAGTACAAGAGGACTGACACTCTACCTTTCTATGATTTGAACCTCTCCTGTGAGTCCAGTTTTAGATTCCGACGCTTCACTTCAGGTTTACTGTATACCTTGGACCTTCTTATTGACGATGAAACACAGAAATTGCATCCGAATGTAATACAAAAGGCACAATGCCGACTTAAGTACAAGAGGACTGACACTCTAACTTTCTATGATTTGAACCTCTCCTGTGAGTCCAGCTATAGATTCCGATGCTTCACTTCAGGTTTACTGTATACCTTGGACCTTCTTATTGACGATGAAGCACAGAAATCGCAACGGAATTAAATTGGATAGGCACAATGCCGACTTTAATACAAGAGGACTGACACTCTAACTTTCTATGATTTGAACCTCTCCTGTGAGGCCAGTTTTAGATTCCGATGCTTCACTTCAGGTTTACTGTATCCCTTGGACCTTCTTATTGACGATGAAACACAGAAATTGCATCCGAATTTAATACAAAAGGAACAATGCCGACTTAAGTACAAAGGACTGACACTCCAACTTTCTATGATTTGAACCTCTCCTGTGAGTCTAGTTTTAGATTCCGATGCTTCACTTCAGGTTTACTGTATACCTTGGACCTTCTTATTGATGATGAAACACAGATATTGCATCATTTTTTAATACAAAAGGCACAATGCCGACTTAAGTACAAGAGGACTGACACTCTAACTTTCTATGATTTTAACCTCTCCTGTGAGTCCAGTTTTAGATTCCGATGCTTCACTTCAGGTTTACTGTATACCTTGGATATTCTTATTGACAATGAAAAACAGAAATTGCATCTGAATTTAATACAAAGGGCACAATGCCGACTAAAGTACAAGAGGACTGACACTCTAACTTTCTATGATTTGAAACTCTCCTGTGATTCCAGTTTTAGATTCCGATGCTTCACTTCAGGTTTACTGTATATCTTGGACCTTCTTATCGACGATGAAGCACAGAAATTGCATCCGAATGTAATACAAAAGGCACAATGCCGACTTAAGTACAAGAGGACTGACACTCTAACTTTCTATGATTTGAACCTCTCCTGTGAGTCCAGCTATAGATTCCGATGCTTCACTTCAGGTTTACTGTATACCTTGGACCTTCTTATTGACGATGAAGCACAGAAATCGCAACGGAATTAAATTCAAAAGGCACAATGCCGACATTAAAACAAGAGGACTGACACTCTAACTTTCTACGATTTGAACCTCTCCTGTGAGTCCAGTTTTAGATTCTGATGCTTCACTTCAGGTTTACTGTATCCCAAGGACAATCTTATTGACGATGAAACTCAGAAATTGCATCCGAATTTCAAACAAAAGGCACAATGTCGACTTACGTACCAGAGGACTAACACTCGAACGTCCTATGATTTGAACCTCTCCTGTGAGACCTGTTTTCGATTACGATGCTTCACTTCAGGTTTACTGTATCCCTAGGACATTCACATTGACGATGAAACTTAGAAATTGCATCCGAATTTCATACAAAAGGCACAATGCCGACTTAAGTACAAGAGGACTGACACTCTAACGTCCTATGATTTGAACCTCTCCTGTGAGACCTGTTTTCGATTACGATGCTTCACTTCAGGTTTACTGTGATACCTTGGACCATCTTATTGACGATGAAACACAGAAAATGCATCCGAATGTAATACAAAAGGCACAATGGCATTTTAAGTACAAGAGGACGGACACTCTAACTTTCTATGATTTTAACCTCTCCTGTGAGTCCAGTTTTAGATTCCGATGCTTCACTTCAGGTTTTCTGAATACCTTGCACCTTGTTATTGACGATAAAGCACTGAAATTGCATCGGAATTAAATTCAAAAATCACAATTCCCACTTAAGTACAAGAGGACTGACACTCTAACTTACTATGATTTGAGCCTCTCCTGTCAGTCCAGTTTTAGATTCCGATGGTTCACTTGAGGTATACTATATCCCTAAGACCTTCTTACTGACGATGTAGCGCAGAAATTGCATCGGAATTAAAAGCAAAAGGCACAATGACGACTTATGTACAAGAGGACTGACACTCTAACGTCCTATGATTTGAACCTCTCCTGTGAGTCCAGTTTCAGATTCCGATGCTTCACTTCAGGTTTACTCTATCCCTTGGACCTTCTTATTGACGATGATACACAGAAATTGCATCCGAATTTAATACAAAATACACAATGCCGATTTAAGTACAAGAGGACTGACACTCTAACTTTCTATGATTTGATCCTCTCCTGTGAGTCCAGTTTTAGATTCCGATGCTTCACTTCAGGTTTACACTATGCCTTGGACCTTCTTATTGACGATAAAACACAGAAATTGCACCCTTATTTAGTACAAAATCACAATGCCGACTTAAGTGCAAGAGGACTGACACTCTAACTTTCTATGATTTGAACCTCTCCTGTGAGTCCAGTTTTAGATTCCGACGCTTCACTTCAGGTTTACTGTATACCTTGGACCTTCTTATTGACGATGAAACACAGAAATTGCATCCGAATGTAATACAAAAAGCACAATGCCGACTTAAGTACAAGAGGACTGACACTCTAACTTTCTATGATTTGAACCTCTCCTGTGAGTCCAGCTACAGATTCCGATGCTTCACTTCAGGTTTACTGTATACCTTGGACCTTCTTATTGACGATGAAGCACATAAATCGCAACGGAATTAAATTCAAAAGGCACAATGCCGACTTTAGTACAAGAGGACTGACACTCTAACTTTCTATGATTTGAACCTCTCCTGTGAGTCCAGTTTTAGATTCCGATGCTTCACTTCAGGTTCACTGTATCCCTTGGACCTTCTTATTGACTATGAAACACAGAAATTGCATTCGAATTTAATACAAAAGGAACAATGCCGACTTAAGTACAAAGGACTGACACTCTAACTTTCTATGATTTTAACCTCTCCTGTGAGTCCAGTTTTAGATTCCGATGCTTCACTTCAGGTTTACTGTATACCTTGGACATTCTTATTGACGATGAAACACAGAAATTGCATCTGAATTTAATACAAAGTTCACAATGCCGACTAAAGTACAAGAGGACTGACACTCTAACTTTCTATGATTTGAAACTCTCCTGTGATTCCAGTTTTAGATTCCGATGCTTCACTTCAGGTTTACTGTATACCTTGGACCTTCTTATCGACGATGAAGCACAGAAATTGCATCCGAATGTAATACAAAAGGCACAATGCCGACTTAAGTACAAGAGGACTGACACTCTAACTTTCTATGATTTGAACCTCTCCTGTGAGTCCAGCTATAGATTCCGATGCTTCACTTCAGGTTTACTGTATACCTTGGACATTCATATTGACGATGAAGCACAGAAATCGCAACGGAATTAAATTCAAAAGGCACAATGCCGACTTTAGTACAAGAGGACTGACACTCTAACATTCTATGATTTGAACCTCTCCTGTGAGTCCAGTTTTAGATTCCGATGCTTCACTTCAGGTTTACTGTATCCCAAGGACATTCTTATTGACGATGAAACACAGAAATTGCGTCCGAATTTCATACAAAAGGCACAATGCCGACTTAAGTACAAGAGGACTGACACTCTAACGTCCTATGATTTGAACCTCTCCTGTGAGTCCTGTTTTCGATTACGATGCTTCACTTCAGGTTTACTGTACACCTTGGACATTCTTATTGACGATGAAACACAGAAACTGCATCTGAATTTAAAACAAAAGGCACAATGCCGACATAAGTACAAGAGGACTGACACTCTAACTTTCTACGATTTGAAACTCTCCTGTGATTCCAGTTTTAGATTCCGATGCTTCACTTCAGGTTACTGTATCCCTTGGACCTTCTAATTGACGATGAAACACAGATTTTGTATCCGAATTTAATACAAAAGGCACAATGCCGACTTAGGTACAAGAGGACTGACACTCTAACTTTCTATGATTTGAACCGCTCCTGTGAGTCCAGTTTTAGATTCCGATGCTTCACTTCAGGTTTACTGTATCCCTAGGACATTCATATTGACGATGAAACACAGAAATTGCATCCGAATTTCATACAAAAGGCACAATGCCGAATTAAGTACAAGAGGACTGACACTCTAACTTTCTATGATTTGAACCTCTCCTGTGAGTCCAGCTATAGATTCCGATGCTTTACTTCAGGTTTACTGTATACCTTGGACCTTCTTATTGTCGATGAAGCACAGAAATCGCAACGGAATTAAATTCAAAAGGCACAATGCCGACATTAGTACAAGAGGACTGACACTCTAACATTGTATGATTTGAACCTCTCCTGTGAGTCCAGTTTTAGATTCCGATGCTTCACTTCAGGTTTACTGTATCCCAAGGACATTCTTATTGACGATGAAACACAGAAATTGCGTCCGAATTTCATACAAAAGGCACAATGCCGACTTAAGTACAAGAGGACTGACACTCTAACGTCCTATGATTTGAACCTTTCCTGTGAGTCCTGTTTTCGATTACGATGCTTCACTTCAGGTTTACTGTATACCTTGGACATTCTTATTGACGATGAAACACAGAAACTGCATCTGAATTTAAATAGAAGGCACAATGCCGACATAAGTACAAGAGGACTGACACTCTAACTTTCTACGATTTGAAACTCTCCTGTGATTCCAGTTTTAGATTCCGATGCTTCACTTCAGGTTTACTGTATACCTTTGACCTTCTTATTGACGATGAAACACAGAAATTGCACCCTTATTTAATAAAAAACCACAATGCCGACTTAAGTACAAGAGGACTGAAACTCTAACTTTCTACGATTTGAACCTCCCTGTGAGTCCAGTTTTAGATTCCGACGCTTCAATTCAGGTTTACTGTATACCTTGGACCTTCTTATTGACGATGAAACACAGAAATTGCATCCGAATGTAATACAAAAGGCACAATGCCGACTTAAGTACGAGAGGACTGACACTCTAACTTTCTATGATTTGAACCTCTCCTGTGAGTCCAGCTATAGATTCCGATGCTTCACTTCAGGTTTACTGTATACCTTGGACCTTCTTATTGACGATGAAGCACATAAATCGCAACGGAATTAAATTCAAAAGGCACAATGCCGGCTTTAGTACAAGAGGACTGACACTCTAACTTTCTATGATTTGAACCTCTCCTGTGAGTCCAGTTATAGATTCCGATGCTTCACTTCAGGTTTACTGTATACTTTGGACCTTCTTATTGACGATGAAGCACAGAAATTGCAACGTAATTAAATTCAAAAGGCACAATGCCGACTTTAGTACAAGAGGACTGACACTCTAACTTTCTATGATTTGAACCTCTCCTGTGAGGCCAGTTTTAGATTCCGATGCTTCACTTCAGGTTTACTGTATCCCTTGGACCTTCGTATTGACGATGAAACACAGAAATTGCATCCGAATTTAATACAAAAGGAACAATGCCGACTTAAGTACAAAGGACTGACACTCCGACTTTCTATGATTTGAACCTCTCCTGTGAGTCTAGTTTTAGATTCCGATGCTTCACTTCAGGTTTACTGTATACCTTGGACCTTCTTATTGACGATGAAACACAGAAATTGCATCCTTTTTTAATACAGAAGGCACAATGCCGACTTAAGTACAAGAGGACTGACACTCTAACTTTCTATGATTTTAACCTCTCCTGTGAGTCCAGTTTTAGATTCCGATGCTTCACTTCAGGTTTACTGTATACCTTGGACATTCTTATTGACGATGAAACACAGAAAATGCATCTGAATTTAATACAAAGTTCACAATGCAAACTAAAGTACAAGAGGACTGACACTCTAACTTTCTATGATTTGAAACTCTCCTGTGATTCCAGTTTTAGATTCCGATGCTTCACTTCAGGTTTACTGTATACCTTGGACCTTCTTATCGACGATGAAGCACAGAAATTGCATCCGAATGTAATACAAAAGGCACAATGCCGACTTAAGTACAAGAGGACTGACACTCTAACTTTCTATGATTTGAACCTCTCCTGTGAGTCCAGCTATAGATTCCGATGCTTCACTTCAGGTTTACTGTATACCTTGGACCTTCTTATTGTCGATGAAGCACAGAAGTCGCAACGGAATTAAATTCAAAAGGCACAATGCCGACATTAGTACAAGAGGACTGACACTCTAACATTGTATGATTTGAACCTCTCCTGTGAGTCCAGTTTTAGATTCCGATGCTTCACTTCAGGTTTACTGTATCCCAAGGACATTCTTATTGACGATGAAACACAGAAATTGCGTCCGAATTTCATACAAAAGGCACAATGCCGACTTAAGTACAAGAGGACTGACACTCTAACGTCCTATGATTTGAACCTCTCCTGTGAGTCCTGTTTTCGATTACGATGCTTCACTTCAGGTTTACTGTACACCTTGGACATTCTTATTGACGATGAAACACAGAAACTGCATCTGAATTTAAAACAAAAGGCACAATGCCGACATAAGTACAAGAGGACTGACACTCTAACTTTCTACGATTTGAAACTCTCCTGTGATTCCAGTTTTAGATTCCGATGCTTCACTTCAGGTTACTGTATCCCTTGGACCTTCTAATTGACGATGAAACACAGATTTTGTATCCGAATTTAATACAAAAGGCACAATGCCGACTTAGGTACAAGAGGACTGACACTCTAACTTTCTATGATTTGAACCGCTCCTGTGCGTCCAGTTTTAGATTCCGATGCTTCACTTCAGGTTTACTGTATCCCTAGGACATTCATATTGACGATGAAACACAGAAATTGCATCCGAATTTCATACAAAAGGCACAATGCCGACTTAAGTACAAGAGGACTGACACTCTAACTTTCTATGATTTGAACCTCTCCTGTGAGTCCAGCTATAGATTCCGATGCTTTACTTCAGGTTTACTGTATACCTTGGACCTTCTTATTGTCGATGAAGCACAGAAATCGCAACGGAATTAAATTCAAAAGGCACAATGCCGACATTAGTACAAGAGGACTGACACTCTAACATTGTATGATTTGAACCTCTCCTGTGAGTCCAGTTTTAGATTCCGATGCTTCACTTCAGGTTTACTGTATCCCAAGGACATTCTTATTGACGATGAAACACAGAAATTGCGTCCGAATTTCATACAAAAGGCACAATGCCGACTTAAGTACAAGAGGACTGACACTCTAACGTCCTATGATTTGAACCTTTCCTGTGAGTCCTGTTTTCGATTACGATGCTTCACTTCATTTTTACTGTATACCTTGGACATTCTTATTGACGATGAAACACAGAAACTGCATCTGAATTTAAATAGAAGGCACAATGCCGACATAAGTACAAGAGGACTGACACTCTAACTTTCTACGATTTGAAACTCTCCTGTGATTCCAGTTTTAGATTCCGATGCTTCACTTCAGGTTTACTGTATACCTTTGACCTTCTTATTGACGATGAAACACAGAAATTGCACCCTTATTTAATAAAAAACCACAATGCCGACTTAAGTACAAGAGGACTGAATCTCTAACTTTCTACGATTTGAACCTCCCTGTGAGTCCAGTTTTAGATTCCGACGCTTCAATTCAGGTTTACTGTATACCTTGGACCTTCTTATTGACGATGAAACACAGAAATTGCATCCGAATGTAATACAAAAGGCACAATGCCGACTTAAGTACGAGAGGACTGACACTCTAACTTTCTATGATTTGAACCTCTCCTGTGAGTCCAGCTATAGATTCCGATGCTTCACTTCAGGTTTACTGTATACCTTGGACCTTCTTATTGACGATGAAGCACATAAATCGCAACGGAATTAAATTCAAAAGGCACAATGCCGGCTTTAGTACAAGAGGACTGACACTCTAACTTTCTATGATTTGAACCTCTCCTGTGAGTCCAGTTTTAGATTCCGATGCTTCACTTCAGGTTTACTGTATACTTTGGACCTTCTTATTGACGATGAAGCACAGAAATTGCAACGTAATTAAATTCAAAAGGCACAATGCCGACTTTAGTACAAGAGGACTGACACTCTAACTTTCTATGATTTGAACCTCTCCTGTGAGGCCAGTTTTAGATTCCGATGCTTCACTTCAGGTTTACTGTATCCCTTGGACCTTCGTATTGACGATGAAACACAGAAATTGCATCCGAATTTAATACAAAAGGAACAATGCCGACTTAAGTACAAAGGACTGACACTCCGACTTTCTATGATTTGAACCTCTCCTGTGAGTCTAGTTTTAGATTCCGATGCTTCACTTCAGGTTTACTGTATACCTTGGACCTTCTTATTGACGATGAAACACAGAAATTGCATCCTTTTTTAATACAGAAGGCACAATGCCGACTTAAGTACAAGAGGACTGACACTCTAACTTTCTATGATTTTAACCTCTCCTGTGAGTCCAGTTTTAGATTCCGATGCTTCACTTCAGGTTTACTGTATACCTTGGACATTCTTATTGACGATGAAACACAGAAAATGCATCTGAATTTAATACAAAGTTCACAATGCCAACTAAAGTACAAGAGGACTGACACTCTAACTTTCTATGATTTGAAACTCTCCTGTGATTCCAGTTTTAGATTCCGATGCTTCACTTCAGGTTTACTGTATACCTTGGACCTTCTTATCGACGATGAAGCACAGAAATTGCATCCGAATGTAATACAAAAGGCACAATGCCGACTTAAGTACAAGAGGACTGACACTCTAAATTTCTATGATTTGAACCTCTCCTGTGAGTCCAGCTATAGATTCCGATGCTTCACTTCAGGTTTACTGTATACCTTGGACCTTCTTATTGTCGATGAAGCACAGAAATCGCAACGGAATTAAATTCAAAAGGCACAATGCCGACATTAGTACAAGAGGACTGACACTCTAACATTGTATGATTTGAACCTCTCCTGTGAGTCCAGTTTTAGATTCCGATGCTTCACTTCAGGTTTACTGTATCCCATGGACATTCTTATTGACGATGAAACACAGAAATTGCGTCCGAATTTCATACAAAAGGCACAATGCCGACTTAAGTACAAGAGGACTGACACTCTAACGTCCTATGATTTGAACCTCTCCTGTGAGTCCTGTTTTCGATTACGATGCTTCACTTCAGGTTTACTGTATACCTTGGACATTCTTATTGACGATGAAACACAGAAACTGCATCTGAATTTAAAACAAAAGGCACAACGCCGACATAAGTACAAGAGGACTGACACTCTAACTTTCTACGATTTGAAACTCTCCTGTGATTCCAGTTTTAGATTCTGATGCTTCACTTCAGGTTACTGTATACCTTGGACCTTCTAATTGACGATGAAACACAGATATTGTATCCGAATTTAATACAAAAGGCACAATGCCGACTTAGGTACAAGAGGACTGACACTCTAACTTTCTATGATTTTAACCGCTCCTGTGAGTCCAGTTTTAGATTCCGATGCTTCACTTCAGGTTTACTGTATCCCTAGGACATTCATATTGACGATGAAACACAGAAATTGCATCCGAATTTCATACAAAAGGCACAATGCCGACTTAAGTACAAGAGGACTGACACTCTAACGTCCTATGAATTGAACCTCTCCTGTGAGACCTGTTTTCGATTACGTTGCTTCACTTCCGGTTTACGGTGATACCTTGGACCATCTTATTGACGATGAAACACAAAAAATGCATCCGAATGTAATACAAAAGGCACAATGCCATCTTAAGTACAAGAGGACTGACATTGTAACTTTCTATGATTTGAACCCCTCCTTTGAGTCCAGTTTTAGATTCCGACGCTTCACTTCAGGTTTACTGTATACCTTGGACCTTCTTATTGACGATGAACCTCAGAAATTGCATCCGAATTTAATACAAAAGGCACAATGCCGACTTAAGTACAAGAGGACTGACACTCTAACTTTCTATGATTTCAACATCTCCTGTGAGTCCAGTTTTAGATTCCGATGCTTCACTTCAGGTATACTATATCCCTAGGACCTTCTTATTGACGATGAAGCGCAGAAACTGCATCGGAATTTAAAGCAAAAGGCACAATGACGACTTATGCACAAGAGGACTGACACTCTAACTTTCTATGATTTGAACCTCTCCTGTGAGTCCAGTTTCAGATTCCGATGCTTCACTTCAGGTTTACTGTATCCCTTGGACCTTCTTATTGACGATGATACACAGAAATTGCATCCGAATTTAATACAAAATGCACAATGCCGACTGAAGTACAAGAGGACTGACACTCTAACTTTCTATGATTTGATCCTCTCCCGTGAGTCCAGTTTTAGATTCCGATGCCTCACTTCAGGTTTACACTATGCCTTGGACCTTCTTATTGACGATGAAGCACAGAAATTGCTTTGGAGTTAAATGCAAGAGGCACATTGCCGACTTATGTACAAGAGGACTGACACTCTAACTTTGTATGATTTGAATCTCTCCTGTGAGTCCAGCTTTAGATTCCGATGCTTCACTTCAGGTTTACTGTATACCTTGGACCTTCTTATTGACGATGAAGCACGGAAATTGCAACGGAATTAAATTCAAAAAGCACAATGCCGACTTTAGTACAAGAGGACTGACACTCTAACTTTCTATGATTTGAACCTCTCCTGTGAGTCCAGTTTTAGATTCCGATGCTTCACTTCAGGTTTACTGGATACTTTGGTCCTTCTTATTGACGATGAAACACAGATATTGCACCATCATTTAATACAAAAGCACAATGCCGGCTTAAGTACAAGAGGACTGACTCTCTAACTTTCTATGAGTTGAACCTCTCCTTTGAGTCCAGTTTTTGATTCCGACGCTTCACTTCAGGTTTACTGTATACCTTGGACCTTGTTATTGACGATGAAAAACAGAAATTGCATCCGAATGTAATACAAAAGGCACAATGCCGACTTAAGTACAAGAGGACTGACACTCTAACTTTCTATGACTTGAACCTCTCCTGTGAGTTAAGTTTTAGATTACGATGCTTCACTTCAGGTTTTATGTATACCTTAGACCTTGTTATGGACGATGAAGCACAGAAATTGCATCGGAATTAAATTCAAAAATCACAATGCCGACTTAAGTACAAGAGGACTGACACCCTAACCTTCTGTGATTTGAACCTCTCCTGTGAGTCCAGTTTTAGATTCCGATGCTTCACTTCAGGTTTACTGTATACCTTGGACCTTCTTATCGACGATGAGGCACAGAAATTGCTTTGGAGTTAAATGCTAGAGGCACAATGCCGACTTATGTACAAGAGAACTGACTTTCTAACTTTCTATGATTTGAACCTCTCCTGTGAGTCCAGCTTTAGATTCCGAGGCTTCACTTCAGGTTTACTGTATACCTTGGACCTTCTTATTGACGATGAAGCACAGAAATTGCATCGGAATTAAATTCAAAATGCACAATGCCGACTTTAGTACAAGAGGACTGACACTCTAACTTTCTATGATTTGAATCTCTCCTGTGAGTCCAGTTTTAGAATCCGATGATTCATTTCAGGTTTACTGTATACCTTGGACCTTCTTATTGACGATGAAACACAGAAATTGCACCCTTATTTAATACAAAAGCACAATGCCTACTTAAATACAAGAGGACTGACACACTAACTTTCTATGATTTGAACCTCTCCTGTGAGTCCAGTTTTAGTTTCCGGTGGTTCACTTCAGGTTTACTATATACCTAGGTCCTTCTTATTGACGATGAAGCGCAGAAATTGCATCGGAATTAAAAGCAAAAGGCACAATGCTGACTTATGTGCAAGAGGACTGACACTCTAACTTTGTATGATTTGAATCTCTCCTGTGAGTCCAGTTTTAGATTCCGATGCTTCCCTTCAGGTTTACTGTATACCTTGGACGTTCTTATTGACGATGAAGCACAGAAATTGCAACGTAATTCAATTCAAAAGGCACAATGCCGACTTTAGTACAAGAGGACTGACACCCTAACTTTCTATGATTTGAACCTCTCCTGTGAGGCCAGTTTTAGATTCCGATGCTTCACTTCAGGTTTACTGTATCCCTTGGACCTTGTTATGGACGATGAAAAACAGAAATTGCATCCGAATGTAATACAAAAGGCACAATGCCGACTGAAGTACAAGAGGATTGACACTCTAACTTTCTATGATTTGAACCTCTCCTGTGAGTCCAGGTTTAGATTCCGATGCTTCACTTCAGGTTTACTGTATACCTTGGACCTTCTTATTGACGATGAAACACCGAAATTGCACCCTTATTTAATACAAAATCACAATGCCGGCTTAAGTACAAGAGGACTGACACTCCAACTCTCTATGATTTGAACCTCTCCTTTGAATCCAGTTTTAGATTACGACGATTCACTATAGGTTTACTGTATACCTTGGAACTTCTTATTGACGATGAAAAACAGAAATTGCATCCGAATGTAATACAAAAGGCACAATGCCGACTTAAGTACAAGAGGACTGACACTCTAACTTTCTATGATTTGAATCTCTCCTGTGAGTCCAGTTTTAGATTCCGATGCTTCACTTCAGGTTTACTGTATACCTTGGACCTTCTTATTAACGATGAAGCACAGAAATTGCAACGTAATTAAATTCAAAAGGCACAATGCCGACTTTAGTACAAGAGGACTGACACTCTAACTTTCTTCGATTTGAACCTCTCCTGTGAGACCAGTTTTAGATTCCGATGCTTCACTTCAGGTTTACTGTATCCCTTGGACCTTCTTATTGACGATGAAACACAGATATTGCATCCTTTTTTAATACAAAAGGCACAATGCCGACTTAAGTACAAGAGGACTGACACTCTAACTTTCTATGATTTGAACCTCTCCTGTGAGTCCAGTTTTAGATTCCGATGCTTGACTTCAGGTTTACTGTATACTTTGGACCTTCTTATTGACGATGAAACACAGAAATTGCACCCTTATTTAATACAAAAGCACAATGCCGGCTTAAGTACAAGAGGACTGACTCTCTAACTTTCTATGAGTTGAACCTCTCCTTTGAGTCCAGTTTTAGATTCCGACGCTTCACTTCGGGTTTACTGTATACCTCGGACCTTGTTATGTACGATGAAAAACAGAAATTGCATCCGAATGTAATACAAAAGGCACAATGCCGACTTAAGTACAAGAGGAATGACACTCTAACTTTCTATGATTTGAACCTCTCCTGTGAGTCCAGTTTTAGATTACGATGCTTCACTTCAGGTTTTATGTATACCTTAGACCTTGTTATGGACGATGAAGCATAGAAATTGCATCGGAATAAAATTCAAAAATCACAATGCCGACTTAAGTACAAGAGGACTGACACCCTAACTTTCTATGATTTGAACCTCTCCTGTGAGTCCAGTTTTAGATTCCGATGCTTCACTTCAGGTTTACTGTATACCTTGGACCTTCTTATCGACGATGAGGCACAGAAATTGCTTTGGAGTTAAATGCAAGAGGCACAATGCCGACTTATGTACAAGAGAACTGACTTTCTAACTTTCTATGATTTGAACCTCTCCTGTGAGTCCAGGTTTAGATTCCGATGCTTCACTTCAGGTTTACTGTATACCTTGGACCTTCTTATTGACGATGAAGCACAGAAATTGCAACGGAATTAAATTCAAAAGGCACAATGCCGACTTTAGTACAAGAGGACTGACACTCTAACTTTCTATGATTTGAATCCCTCCTGTGAGTCCAGTTTTAGAATCCGATGATTCACTTCAGGTTTACTGTTACCTTGGACCTTCTTATTGACGATGAAACACAGAAATTGCACCCTTATTTAATACAAATCACAATGCCGACTTAAGTACAAGAGGACTGACACCCTACCTTTCTATGATTTGAACCACTCCTGTGAGTCCATTTTTAGATTCCGATGGTTCACTTCAGGTTTACTATATACCTAGGACCTTCTTATTGACGATGAAGCGCAGAAATTGCATCGGAATTAAAAGCAAAAGGCACAATGCTGACTTATGTGCAAGTGGATTGACACTCTAACTTTCTATGATTTGAATCTCTCCTGTGAGTCCAGTTTTAGATTCCGATTCTTCCCTTCAGGTTTACTGTATACCTTGGACCTTCTTATTGACGACGAAACTCAGAAATTGCAACGTAATTAAATTCAAAAGGCACAATGCAGACTTTAGTACAAGAGGACTGACACTCTAACTTTCTATGATTTGAACCTCTCCTGTGAGTCCAGTTTTAGATTCCGATGCTTCACTTCAGGTTTACTGTATACCTTGGATCTTCTTATTGACGATGAAACACAGAAATTGCATCCGAATTTAATACAAAAGGAACAATGCCGACTTAACTACACAGGACTGACACTCCAACTTTCTATGATTTGAACCTCTCCTGTGAGTCTAGTTTTGGATTCCGATGCTTCACTTCAGGTTTACTGTATACCTTGGACCTTCTTATTGACGATGAAACACAGATATTGCAACCTTTTTTTAATACAAAAGGCGCAATGCCGACTTAAGTAGAAGAGGACTGACACTCTAACTTTCTATGATTTCAACCTCTCCTGTGAGTCCAGTTTTAGATTCCGATGCTTCACTTCAGGTTTACTGTATACCTTGGACATTCTTATTGACGATGAAACACCGAAATTGCACCCTTATTTAATACAAAAGCACAATGCCGACTTAAGTACAAGAGGACTGACACTCTAACTCTCTATGATTTGAACCCCTCCTTTGAATCCAGTTTTAGATTACGACGCTTCACTATAGGTTTACTGTATACCTTGGAACTTCTTATTGACGATGAAAAACAGAAATTGCATCCGAATGTAATACAAAAGGCACAATGCCGACTTAAGTACAAGAGGACTGACACTCTAACTTTCTATGATTTAAATCTCTCCTGTGGGTCCAGTTTTAGATTCCGATGCTTCACTTCAGGTTTACTGTATACCTTGGACCTACTTATTAACGATGAAGCACAGAAATTGCAACGTAATTAAATTCAAAAGGCACAATGCCGACTTTAGTACAAGAGGACTGACACTCTAACTTTCTATGATTTGAACCTCTCCTGTGAGGCCAGTTTTAGATTCCGATGCTTCACTTCAGGTTTACTGTATCCCTTGGACCTTCTTATTGACGATGAAACACAGAAATTGCATCCGAATTTAATACAAAAGGAACAATGCCGACTTAAGGACAGAGGACTGACACTCCAACTTTCATTGATTTGAACCTCTCCTGTGAGTCTAGTCTTAGATTCCGATGCTTCACTTCAGGTTTACTGTATACCTTGGACTTTCTTATTGACGATGAAACACAGATATTGCATCCTTTTTCAATACAAAAGGCACAATGCCGACTTAAGTACAAGACTACTGACACTCTAACTTTCTATGATTTCAACCTCTCCTGTGAGTCCAGTTTTAGATTCCGATGCTTCACTTCAGGTTTACTGTATACCTTGGACATTCTTATTGACGATGAAACACAGAAATTGCATCTGAATTTAATACAAAGGGCACAATGCCGACTAAAGTACAAGAGGACTGACACTCTAACTATCTATGATTTGAAACTCGCATGTGATTCCAGTTTTAGATTCCGATGCTTCACTTCAGGTTTACTGTATACCTTGGACCTTCTTATCGACGATGAAGCACAGAAATTGCATCGGAAATAAATGCAAAAGGCACAATGCCGACTTATGTACAAGAGGACTGACACTCTAACTTTCTATGGTTTGAACCTCTCCTGTGAGTCCAGCTTTAGATTCCGATGCTTCACTTCAGGTTTACTGTATACCTTGGACCTTCTAATTGACGATGAAGCACAGAAATTGTAACGGAATTAAATTCATAAGGCACAATGCCGACTTTAGTACAAGAGGACTGACACTCTAACTTTCTATGATTTGAACCTCTCCTGTGAGTCCAGTTTTAGATTACGATGCTTCACTTCAGGTTTTATGTATACTTTAGACCTTGTTATGGACGATGAAGCACAGATATTGCATCGGAATTAAATTCAAAAATCACAAAGCCGACTTAAGTACAAGGGGCTACCACTCTAACTTTCTATGATTTGAACCTCTCCTGTGAGTCCAGTTTTAGATTCCGATGCTTCACTTCAGGTTTACTGTATACCTTGGACCTTCTTATTGACGATGAAGCACAGAAATTGCTTTGGAGTTAAATGCAAGAGGCACAATGGCGACTAATGTACAAGAGGACTGACACTCTAACTTTCTATGATTTGAACCTCTCCTGTGAGTCCAGCTTTGGATTCCGAGGCTTCACTTCAGGTTTACTGTATACCTTGGACCTTCTTATTGACGATGAAGCACAGAAATTGCAACGGAATTAAATTCAACAGGCACAACGCCGACTTTAGTAAAAGAGGACTGACACTCTAACTTTCGATGATTTGAACCTCTCCTGTGAGTCCAGTTTTAGATTCCGATGCTTCACTTCAGGTTAACTGTATACCTTGGACCTTCTTATCGACGATGAAGCACAGAAATTGCATCGGAAATAAATGCAAAAGGCACAATGCCGACTTATGTACAAGAGGACTGACACTCTAACTTTCTATGATTTGAACCTCTCCTGTGAGTCCAGCTTTAGATTCCGATGCTTCACTTCAGGTTTACTGTATACCTTGGACCTTCTAATTGACGATGAAGCACAGAAATTGTAACGGAATTAAATTCAAAAGGCACAATGCCGACTTTAGTACAAGAGGATTGACACTCTAACTTTCTATGATTTGAACCTCTCCTGTGAGTCCAGTTTTAGATTCCGATGCTTCACTTCAGGTTTACTGTATACCTTGGACATTCTTATTGACGATGAAACACCGAAATTGCACCCTTATTTAATACAAAAGCACAATGCCGACTTAAGTACAAGAGGACTGACACTCTAACTCTCTATGATTTGAACCTCTCCTTTGAATCAAGTTATAGATTACGACGCTTCACTATAGGTTTATTGTATACCTTGGAACTTCTTATTGACGATGAAAAACAGAAATTGCATCCGAACGTAATACAAAAGGCACAATGCCGACTTAAGTACAAGAGGACTGACACTCTAACTTTCTATGATTTGAACCTCTCCTGTGAGTCCAGTTTTAGATTACGATGCTTCACTTCAGGTTTTATGTATACCTTACACCTTGTTATGGACGATAAAGCACAGATATTGCATGGGAATTAAATTCAAAAATCACAAAGCCGACTTAAGTATAAGGGGCTACCACTCTAACTTTCTATGATTTGAACCTCTCCTGTGAGTCCAGTTTTAGATTCCGATGCTTCACTTCAGGTCTACTGTATACCTTGGACCTTCTTATTGACGATGAAGCACAGAAATTGCTTTGGAGTTAAATGCAAGAGGCACAATGCCGACTAGTGTACAAGAGGACTGACACTCTAACTTTCTATGATTTGAACCTCTCCTGTGAGTCCAGCTTTGGATTCCGAGGCTTCACTACAGGTTTACTGTATACCTTAGACCTTCTTATTGACGATGAAGCACAGAAATTGCAACGGAATTAAATTCAACAGGCACAACGCCGACTTTAGTACAAGAGGACTGACACTCTAACTTTCTATGATTTCAACCTCTCCTGTGAGTCCAGTTTTAGATTCCGATGCTTCACTTCAGGTTTATTGTATACCTTGGACCTTCTTATTGACGATGAAACACAGACATTGCATCCGAACTTAATACAAAAGGAACAATGCCGACTTAAGTACAAAGGACTGACACTCCAACTTTCTATGACTTGAACCTCTCCTGTGAGTCTAGTTTTAGATTCCGATGCTTCACTTCAGGTTTACTGTATACCTTGGACCTTCTTATTGACGATGAATCACAGATATTGCATCCTTTTTTAATACAAAATGCACAATGCCGACTTAAGTACAAGAGGACTGACACTCCAACTTTCTATGATTTCAACCTCTCCTGTGAGTCCAGTTTTAGATTCCGATGCTTCACTTCAGGTTTACTGTATACCTTGGACATTCTTATTGACGATGAAACACCGAAATTGCACCCTTATTTAATACAAAAGCACAATGCCGACTTAAGTGCAAGAGGACTGACACTCTAACTCTCTATGATTTGAACCTCTACTTTGAATCCAGTTTTAGATTACGACGCTTCACTATAGGTTTACTGTATACCTTGGAACTTCTTATTGACGATGAAAAACAGAAATTGCATCCGAATGTAATACAAAAGGAACAATGCCGACTTAAGTACAAAGGACTGACACTCAAACTTTCTATGATTTGAACCTCTCCTGTGAGTCTAGTTATAGATTCCGATGCTTCACTTCAGGTTTACTGTATACCTAGGACCTTCTTATTGACGATGAAACACAGATATAGCATCCTTTTTTAATACAAAAGGCACAATGCCGACTTAAGTACAAGAGGACTAACACTCTAACTTTCTATGATTTGAACCTCTCCTGTGAGTCCAGTTTTAGATTCCGATGCTTCACTTCAGGTTTACTGTATACCTTGGACATTCTTATTGACGATGAAACACAGATATTGCATCTGAATTTAATGCAAAGGGCACAATGCCGACTAAAGTACAAGAGGACTGACACTCTAACTTTCTATGATTTGAAACTCTCCTGTGATTCCAGTTTTAGATTCCGATGCTTCACTTCAGGTTTACTGTATACCTTGGACCTTGTTATCGACGATGAAGCACAGAAATTGCATCGGAAATAAATGCAAAAGGCACAATGGCGACTTATGTACAAGAGGACTGACACTCTAACTTTCTATGATTTGAACCTCTCCTGTGAGTCCATCTTTAGATTCCGATGCTTCACTTCAGGTTTACTGTATACCTTGGACCTTCTAATTGACGATGAAGCACAGAAATTGTAACGGAATTAAATTCAAAAGGCACAATGCCGACTTCAGTACAAGAGGACTGACACTCTAACTTTCTATGATTTGAACCTCTCCTGTGAGTCCAGCTTTAGATTCCGATGCTTCACTTCAGGTTTACTGTATACCTTGGACCTTCTTATTGACGATGAAACACCAAAATTGCACCCTTATTTAATACAAAACACAATGCCGACTTAAGTACAAGAGGACTGACACTCAAACTCTCTATGATTTGAACTTCTCCTTTGAATCCAGTTTTAGATTACGACGCTTCACTATAGGTTTACTGTATACCTTGGAACTTCTTATTGACGATGAAAAACAGAAATTGCATCCGAATGTAATACAAAAGGCACAATGCCGTCTTAAGTACAAGAGGACTGACACTCTAACTTTCTAAGATTTGAACCTCTCCGGTGAGTCCAGTTTTAAAATACGATGCTTCACTTCAGGTTTTATGTATACCTTAGACCTTGTTATGGACGATGAAGCACAGATATTGCATCGGAATTAAATTCAAAAATCACAAAGCCGACTTAAGTACAAGGACACTACCACTCAACTTTCTATGATTTGAACCTCTCCTGTGAGTCCAGTTTTAGATTCCAATGCTTCACTTCAGGTTAACTGTATACCTTGGACCTTCTTATCGACGATGAAGCACAGAAATTGCTTTGGAGTTAAATGCAAGAGGCACAATGCCGACTAATGTACAAGAGGACAGACACTCTAACTTTCTATGATATGAACCTCTCCTGTGAGTCCAGCTTTAGATTCCGATGCTTCACTTCAGGTTTACTGTATACCTTGGACCTTCTTATTGACGATGAAGCACAGAAATTGCAACGGAATTAAATTCAAAAGGCACAACGCCGACTTTATTACAAGAGGACTGACACTCTAACTTTCTATGATGTGATTCACTCCTGTGAGTCCAGTTTTAGAATCCGATGATTCACTTCAGGTTTACTGTATACCTTGGACCTTCTTATTGACGATGAAACACAGAAATTGCATCCGAATTTAATCGAAAAGGAACAATGCCGACTTAAGTACAAAGGACTGACACTCCAACTTTCTATGATTTGAACCTCTCCTGTGAGTCTAGTTTTAGATTCCGATGCTTCACTTCAGGTTTACTGTATACCTTGGACCTTCTTATTGACGATGAAACACAGATATTGCATCCTTTTTTAATACAAAAATCACAATGCCGACTTAAGTACAAGAGGACTGACACTCTAACTTTCTATGATTTCAACCTCTCCTGTGAGTCCAGTTTTAGATTCCGATGCTTCACTTCAGGTTTACTGTATACCTTGGACCTTCTTATTGACGATGAAACACCGAAATTGCACCCTTATATAATACAAAAGCACAATGCCGACTTAAGTACAAGAGGACTGACACTCTAACTTTCTATGATTTAAATCTCTCCTGTGAGTCCAGTTTTAGATTCCGATGCTTCACTTCAGGTTTACTGCATACCTTGGACCTTCTTATTAACGATGAAGCACAGAAATTGCAACGTAATTAAATTCAAAAGGCACAATGCCGACTTTAGTACAAGAGGACTGACAATCTAACTTTCTATGATTTGAACCTCTCCTGTGAGGCCAGTTTTAGATTCCGATGCTTCACTTCAGGTTTACTGTATCCCTTGGACCTTCTTATTGACGATGAAACACAGAAATTGCATCCGAATTTAATACAAAAGGAACAATGCTGACTTAAGTACAAAGGACTGACACTCCAACTTTCTATGATTTGAACCACTCCTGTGAGTCCAGTTTTAGATTCCGATGCTTCACTTCAGGTTTACTGTATACCTTGGACATTCTTATTGACGATGAAACACAGGAATTGCATCTGAATTTAATACAAAGGGCACAATGCCGACTAAAGTACAAGAGGACTGACACTCTAACTTTCTATGATTTGAAACTCTGCTGTGATTCCAGATTTAGATTCCGATGCTTCACTTCAGGTTTACTGTATACCTTGGACCTTCTTATCGACGATGAAGCACAGAAATTGCATCGGAAATAAATGCAAAAGCACAATGCAGACTTATGTACAAGAGGACTGACACTCCAACTTTCTATGATTTGAACCTCTCCTGTGAGTCCAGCTTTAGATTCCGATGCTTCACTTCAGGTTTACTGTATACCTTGGACCTTCTAATTGACGATGAAGCACAGAAATTGTAACGGAATTAAATTCAAAAGGCACAATGCCGACTTTAGTACAAGAGGACTGACACTCTAACTTTCTATAATTTGAACCTCTCCTGTGAGTCCAGTTTTAGATTCCGATGCTTCACTTTAGGTTTACTGTATACCTTGGACCTTCTTATTGACGATGAAACACCGAAATTGCACCCTTATTTAATATAAAAGCACAATGCCGACTTAAGTACAAGAGGACTGACACTCTAACTCTCTATGATTTGAACCTCTCCTTTGAATCCAGTTTTAGATTACGACGCTTCACTATAGGTTTACTGTATACCTTGGAACTTCTTATTGACGATGAAAAACAGAAATTGCATCCGAATGTAATACAAAAGGCACAATGCCGACTTAAGTACAAGAGGACTGACACTCTAACTTTCTATGATTTGAACCTCTCCTGTGAGTCCAGTTTTAGATTACGATGCTTCACTTCAGGTTTTATGTATACCTTAGACCTTGTTATGGACGATGAAGCACAGATATAGCATCGGAATTAAATTCAAAAATCACAAAGCCGACTTAAGTACAAGGGGACTACCACTCTAACTTTCTAAGATTTGAACCTCTCCTGTGAGTCCAGTTTTGGATTCCGATGCTTCACTTCAGGTTTACTGTATACCTTGGACCTCCTTATCGACGATGAAGCACAGAAATTGCTTTGGAGTTAAATGCAAGAGGCACAATGCCGACTAATGTACAAGAGGACTGACACTCTAACTTTCTATGATTTGAACCTCTCCTGTGAGTCCAGCTTTAGATTCCGATGCTTCACTTCAGGTTTACTGTATACCTTGGACCTTCTTATTGACGATGAAGCACAGAAATTGCAACGGAATTAAATTCAAAAGGCACAACGCCTACTTTAGTACAAGAGGACTGACACTCTAACTTTCTATGATTTGGTTCTCTCCTGTGAGTCCAGTTTTAGAATCCGATGATTCACTTCAGGTTTACTGTATACCCTGGAGCTTCTTATTGACGATGAAACACAGAAATTGCACCATTATGTAATACAAAAGCACAATGCCGACTTAAATACAAGTGGACTGACACTCTAACTTTCTATGATTTGAACCTCTCCTGTGAGTCCAGTTTTAGATTCCGACGCTTCACTTCAGGTTTACTGTATACCTTGGACCTTCTTATTGACGATGAAACACAGAAATTGCATCTGAATGTAATACAAAAGGCACAATGCCGACTTAAGTACAACTGGACTGACACTCTAACTTTCTATGATTTGAACCTCTCCTTTGAGTCCAGTTTTAGATTACGATGCTTCACTTCAGGTTTTATGTATACCTTAGACCTTGTTATGGACGATGAAGCACAGAAATTGCATCGGAATTAAATTCAAAAATCACAATGCCGACTTAAGTACAAGAGGACTGACAGTCTAACTTTCTATGATTTGAACCTCTCCTGTGAGTCCTGATTTAGATTCTGATGCCTCACTTCAGGTTCTCTGTATTCCATGGACCTTGTTATTGATGATAAAGCACAGAAATTGCATCGGAATTAACTTCAAAAATCACAATGCCGACTTAAGTACAAGAGGACTGACACTCTAACTTTCTTTGATTTGAACCTCTCCTGTGAGTCCAGTTTTAGATTCCGATGCTTCACTTCAGGTTCACTGTATCCCTTGGACCTTCTTATTGACGATGAAACACAGAAATTGCATCCGAATTTAATACAAAAGGCACAATGCCGACATAAGTACAATGGACTGACACTCCAACTTTCTAAGATTTGAACCTCTCCTGTGAGTCCAGTTTTAGATTCCGATGCTTCAGTTCAGATTTACTGTATACCTTGGACATTCTTATTGACGATGAAACACAGAAATTGCAACTGAATTTAATACAAAGGGCACAATGGCGACTTAAGTACAAGTGGACTGGCACTCTAACTTTCTATGATTTGAAACTCTCCTGTGATTCCAGTTTTAGATTCCGATGTTTCACTTCAGGTTTACTGTATACCTCGGACCTTCTTATCGACGATGAAGCTCAGAAATTGCATCGGAATTAAATGCAAAAGGCACAATGCCGACTTATGTACAAGCGGACTGACACTCTAACTTTCTATGATTTGAACCTCTCCTGTGAGTCCAGCTTTAGATTCCCATGCTTCACTTCGGGTTTACTGTATACCTTGGACCTTCTTATTGACGATGAAGCACAGAAATTGCAACGGAATTAAATTCAAAAGGCACAATGCTGACTTTAGTACAAGAGAACTGACACTCTAACTTTCTCTGATTTGAACCTCTCCTGTGAGTCCAGTTTTAGATTCCGATGCTTCACTTCAGGTTTACTGTATCCCTTGGACCTTCTTATTGACGATGAAACACAGAAATTGAATCTGAATTTACCACAAAAGGCACAATGCCGACTTAAGTACAATAGGACTGACACTCTAAATTTCTATCTTTTGAACCTCTCCTGTGAGTCCAGTTTTAGATTCCGACGCTTCACTTCAGGTTTTCTGTATACCTTGGACCTTCTTATTGACGATGAAACACAGAAATTGCATCCGAATGTAATACCAAAGGCACAATGCCGACTTAAGTACAAGAGGACTGACACTCTAACTTTCTATGATTTGAACCACTCCTGTGAGTCTAGTTTTAGATTACGATGCTTCACTTCAGGTTTTATGTATACCTTAGACCTTGTTATGGACGATGAAGCACAGAAATTGCATCGGAATTAAATTCAAAAATTACATTGCCGACTTAAGTACAAGAGGACTGACACTCTAACTTTCTATGATTTGAACCTCTCCTGTGAGTCCAGTTTTAGATTCTGATGCCTCACTTCAGGTTTTCTGTATACCTTGGACCTTGTTATTGACGATTAAGCACAGAAATTGCAACGGAATTAAATTCAAAATGCATAATGCCGACTTTAGTACAAGAGGACTGACACTCTAACTTTCTAAGATTTGAACCTCTCCTGTGAGTCAAGTTTTAGATTCCGATGCTTCACTTCAGGTTTACTGTATCCCTTGGACCTTCTTATTGACGATGAAACACAGAAATTGAATCCGAATTTAACACAAAAGGCACAATGCCGACTTAAGTACAATAGGACTGACACTCTAAATTTCTATGATTTGAACCTCTCCTGTGAGTCCAGTTTTAGATTCCAATGCTTCACTTCAGGTTTACTATATCCCTTGGACCTTCATATTGACGATGAAACACAGAAATTGCATCCGAATTTAATACAAAAGGCAAAATGCCGACTTAAGTACAAAGGACTGACACTCCAACTTTCTATGATTTGAACCTCTCCTGTGAGTCCAGTTCTACATTCCGATGCTTCCCTTCAGGTTTACTGTATACCTTGGACCTTCTTATTGACGATGAAACACAGAAATTGTATCCGAATTTAATACAAAAGGCACAATGCCGACTTAGGTACAAGGGGACAGACACTCCAACTTTCTATGATATGAACCTCTCCTGTGAGTCCAGTGTTAGATTCCGATGCTTCCCTTCAGGTTTACTGTATACCTTGGACCTTCTTATTGACGATGAAGCACAGAAATTGCATCGGAATTAAATGCAAAAGGCACAATGCCGTCTTATGTACCAGAGGACTGACACTCTAACTTTCTATGATTTGAACCTCTCCAGTGAGTCCAGCTCTAGATTCCGATGCTTCACTTCAGGTTTACTGTATACCTTGGGCCTTCTTATTGACGATGAAGCACAGAAATTGCAACGGAATTAAATTCAAAAGGCACAATGCCGACTTTAGTACAAGAGGACTGACACTCTAACTTTCTATGATTTGAACCTCTCCTGTGAGTCCAGTTCTAGATTCCGATGCTTCACTTCAGGTTTACTGTATCCCTTGGACCTTCTTATTGATGATGAAACACAGAAATTGATTCCGAATTTAACACAAAAGGCACAATGCCGACTTAAGTACAATAGGACTGACACTCTAAATTTCTATGATTTGAACCTCTCCTGTGAGTCCAGTTTTAGATTCCAATGCTTCACTTCAGGTTCACTGTATCCCTTGGACCTTCTTATTGACGATGAAACACAGATATTGCATCCGAATTTAATACAAAAGGCAAAATGCCGACTTAAGTACAAAGGACTGACACTCCAACTTTCTATGATTTGAACCTCTCCTTTGAGTCCAGTTTTAGATTCCGATGCTTCCCTTCAGGTTTACTGTATACCTTGGACCTTCTTATTGACGATGAAGCACAGAAATTGCAACGGAATTAAATTCAAAAGGCACAATGCCGACTTTAGTACAAGAGGACTGACACTCTAGCTTTCTATGATTTGAACCTCTCCTAAGGGTCCAGTTTTAGATTCCGAAGCTTCACTTCAGGTTTACTGTAACCCTTGGACGATGAAACACAGACATTGCATCCGAATTTAATACAAAAGGCACAATGCCGACTTAAGTACAAAGGACTGACACTTTTACTTTCTATGATTCGAACCTCTTCTGTGAGTCCAGTTTTAAATTCCGATGCTTCCCTTCAGGTTTACTGTATACCTTGGACCTTCTTATTGACGATGAAACACAGAAATTGTATCCGAATTTAATACAAAAGGCACAATGCCGACTTAGGTACAAGGGGACAGACACTCTAACTTTCTATGATTTGAACCGCTCCTGTGAGTCCAGTTTCAGATTCCGATGCTTCACTTCAGGTTTACTGTATACCTCGGACCATCTAATTGACGATGAAACACGGAAATTGCATCCTAATTTAATACAAATGCACAATGCCGACTTATGTACAAGAGGACTGACACTCTAACTTTCTATGATTTGAACCTCTCCTGTGAGTCCAGTTTTAGATTCCTTTGCTTCACTTCAGGTTTGCTCTATCCCTAGGACCTTCTAATTGACGATGAAACACAGAAATTGCATCCGAATTTAATACAAAAGGCACAATGCCGACTTAAGTACTAGAGGACTGACACTCTAACGTTCTATGATTTGAACCTTTCCTGTGAGTCCAGTTTTCGATTCCGATGCTTCACTTCAGGTTTACTGTATACTTTGGACCATGTTATTGACGACGCAACACAGATATTGCATCCGAATTTTATACAAAAGGCACAATGCCGACTTAAGTACAGGAGGACTGACACTCCAACTTTCTATGATTTGAACCTCTCCTGTGAGTCCAGTTCTAGATTCCGATGCTTCCCTTCAGGTTTACTGTATACCTTGGACCATCTTATTGACGATGAAACACAGAAATTGTATCAGAATTTAATACAAAAGGCACAATGCCGACTTAGGTACAAGGGGACAGACACTCCAACTTTCTATGATTTGAACCTCTCCTGTGAGTCCAGTTTTAGATTCCGATGCTTCCCTTCAGGTTTACTGTATACCTTGGACCTTCTTATCG
Source organism: Schistocerca americana (assembly GCF_021461395.2). Lineage (NCBI taxonomy): Eukaryota > Metazoa > Arthropoda > Insecta > Orthoptera > Acrididae > Schistocerca > Schistocerca americana. The sequence goes on along the minus strand of NC_060121.1, from coordinate 75,561,543 downwards.
ACGATGAAGCACAGAAATTGCATCGGAATTACATGCAAAATGCGCAATGCCGACTTATGTACTAGAGGACTGACACTCTAACTTTCTATGATTTGAACCTCTCCTGTGAGTCCAGCTTTAGATTCCGATGCTTCACTTCAGGTTTACTGTATACCTTGGACCTTCTTATTGACGATGAAGCACAGAAATTGCAACGGAATTAAATTCAAAAGGCACAATGCCGACTTTAGTACAAGAGGACTGACACTCTAACTTTCTATAATTTGAACCTCTCCTGTGAGTCCAGTTTTAGATTCCGATGCTTCACTTCAGGTTTACTGTATCCCTTGGACCTTCTTATTGACGATGAAACACAGAAATTGAATCCGAATTTAACACAAAAGGCACAATGCCGACTTAAGTACAATAGGACTGACACTCTAAATTTCTATGATTTGAACCTCTCCTTTGAGTCCAGTTTTAGATTCCAATGCTTCACTTCAGGTTTACTGTATCCCTTGGACCTTCTTATTGACGATGAAACACAGAAATTGCATCCGAATTTAATACAAAAGGCAAAATGCCGACTTAAGTACAAAGGACTGACACTCCAACTTTCTGTGATTTGAACCTCTCCTGTGAGTCCTGTTTTAGATTCCGATGCTTCCCTTCAGGTTTACTGTATACCTTGGACCTTCTTATTGACGATGAAGCACAGAAATTGCAACGGAATTAAATTCAAAAGGCACAATGCCGACTTTAGTACAAGAGGACTGACACTCTAACTTTCTATGATTTGAACCTCTCCTAAGGGTCCAGTTTTAGATTCCGAAGCTTCACCTCAGGTTTACTGTAACCCTTGGACCTTCTTATTGACGATGAAACACAGACATTGCATCCGAATTTAATTCAAAAGGCACAATGCCGACTTAAGTACAAAGGACTGACACTCCTACATTCTATGATTCGAACCTCTCCTGTGAGTCCAGTTTTAGATTCCGATGCTTCCCTTCAGGTTTACTGTATACCTTGGACCTTCTTATTGACGATGAAACACAGAAATTGTATCCGAATTTAATACAAAAGGCACAATGCCGACTTAGGTACAAGGGGACAGACACTCTAACTTTCTATGATTTGAACCGCTCCTGTGAGTCCAGTTTTAGATTCCGATGCCTCACTTCAGGTTTACTGGGTACCTCGGACCATCTAATTGACGATGAAACACGGAAATTGCATCCTAATTTAATACAAATGCACAATGCCGACTTAGGTACAAGAGGACTGACACTCTAACTTTCTATGATTTGAACCTCTCCTGTGAGTCCAGTTTTAGATTCATTTGCTTCACTTCAGGTTTACTGTATCCCTAGGACCTTCTAATTGACGATGAAACACAGAAATTGCATCCGAATTTAATACAAAAGGCACAATGCCGACTTAAGTACAAGAGGACTGACACTCTAACGTTCTATGATTTGAACCTCTCCTGTGAGTCCAGTTTTCGATTCCGATGCTTCACTTCAGGTTTACTGTATACTTTGGACCATGTTATTGACGATGAAACACAGACATTGCATCCGAATTTTATACAAAAGGCACAATGCCGACTTAAGTACAAGAGGACTGACACTCTAACTTTCTATGATTTGAACCTCTCCAGTGAGTCCAGTTTTAGATTCCGACGCTTCACTTCAGGTTTACTGTATCCCTTGGACCTTCTTATTGACGATGAAACACAGAAATTGCATCCGAATTTAATACAAAAGGCACAATGCCGACTTAAGTACAAGAGGACTGACACTCTAACTTTCTATGATTTGAACCTCTCCTGTGAGTCCAGTTTTAGATTCCGATGGTTCACTTCAGGTTTACTATATACCTAGGACATTCTTATTGACGTTGAAGTGCAGAAATTGCATCGGAATTAAAAGCAAAAGCCACAATGCCGACTTATGTACAAGAGGACTGACACTCTAACTTTCTATTTTTTGAACCTCTCCTGTGAGTCCAGTTTTAGATTCCGATGCTTCACTTCAGGTTTGCTGTATACCTTGGACCTTCTTATTGACGATGAAGCACAGAAATTGCAACTTAATAAATTCAAAAGGCACAATGCCGACTTTAGTACAAGAGGACTGACACTCTAACTTTCTATGATTTGAACCTCTCCTGTGAGTCCAGTTTTAGATTCCGATGCTTCACTTCAGGTTTACTGTATCCCTTGGACCTTCTTATTGACGATGAAACACAGAAATTGCATCCGAAGTTAATACAAAAGGCACAATGCCGACTTCAGTATAAGAGGACTGACACTATATCTTTCTATGATATCAACCTCTCCTGTGAGTCCAGTTTTAGATTCCGATGCTTCACTTCAGGTTTACTGTATACCTTGGACCTTCTTATTGACGATGAAACACAGAAATTGCATCTGAATTTAATACAAAGGGCACAATGCCGACTTAAGTGCAGGAGGACTGACACTCTAACTTTCTATGATTTGAAACTCTCCTGTGGTTCCAGTTTTAGATTCCGATGCTTCACTTCAGGTTTACTGTATACCTTGGACCTTCTTATCGACGATGAAGCACAGAAATTGCAACGCAATTAAATGCAAAAGGCGCAATGCCGACTTATGTACAAGAGGACTGACACTCTAACTTTCTATGATTTGAACCTCTCCTGTGAGTCCAGCTTTAGATTCCGATGCTTCACTTCAGGTTTACTGTATACCTCGGACCATCTAATTGACGATGAAACACGGAAATTGCATCCTAATTTAATACAAATGCACAATGCCGACTTAGGTACAAGAGGACTGACACTCTAACTTTCTAAGTGTTGAACCTCTCCTGTGAGTCCAGTTTTAGATTCCTTTGTTTCACTTCAGGTTTACTGTATCCCTAGGACCTTCTAATTGACGATGAAACACAGAAATTGCATCCGAATTTAATACAAAAGGCACAATGCCGACTTATGTACAAGAGGACTGACACTCTAACGTTCTATGATTTGAACCTCTCCTGTGAGTCCAGTTATCGATTCCGATGCTTCACTTCAGGTTAACTGTATACTTTGGACCATGTTATTGACGATGAAACACAGACATTGCATCCGAATTTAATACAAAAGGCACAATCCCGACTTAAGTACAAGAGGACTGACACTCTAACTTTCTATGATTTGAACCTCTCCAGTGAGTCCAGTTTTAGATTCCGACGCTTCACTTCAGGTTTACTGTATCCCTTGGACCTTCTTATTGACGATGAAACACAGAAATTGCATCCGAATTTAATACAAAAGGCACAATGCCGACTTAACTACAAGAGGACTGAAACTCTAACTTTCTATGATTTGAACCTCTCCTGTGAGTCCAGTTTTAGATTCCGATGGTTCACCTCAGGTTTACTATATACCTAGGACCTTCTTATTGACGATGAAGCGCAGAAATTGCATCGGAATTAAAAGCAAAAGGCACAATGCCGACTTATGTACAAGAGGACTGACACTCTAACTTTCTATTATTTGAACCTCCCCTGTGAGTCAAGTTTTAGATTCCGATGCTTCACTTCAGGTTTGCAGTATACCTTGGACGTTCTTATTGACGATGAAGCACAGAAATTGCAACGTAATTAAATTCAAAAGGCACAATGCCGACTTTAGTACAAGAGGACTGACACTCTAACTTTCTATGATTTGAACCTCTCCTATGAGTCCAGTTTTAGATTCCGATGCTTCACTTCAGGTTTACTGTATCACTTGGACCTTCTTATTGACGATGAAACACAGAAATTGAATCCGAATTTAACACAAAAGGCACAATGCCGACTTACGTACAATAGGTCTGACACTCTAAATTTCTATGATTTGAACCTCTCCTGTGAGTCCAATTTTAGATTCCGATGCTTCACTTCAGGCTCACTGTATCCCTTGGACCTTCTTATTGACGATGAATCACAGAAATTGCATCCGAATTTAATACAAAAGGCAAAATGCCGACTTAAGTACAAAGGACTGACACTCCAACTTTCTATGATTTGAACCTCTCCTGTGAGTCCAGTTTTAGATTCCGATGCTTCCCTTCAGGTTTACTGTATACCTTGGACCTTCTTATTGACGATGAAGCACAGAAATTGCAACGGAATTAAATTCAAAAGGCACAATGCTAACTTTAGTACAAGAGGACTGACACTCTAACTTTCCATGATTTGAACCTCTCCTAAGGGTCCAGTTTTAAATTCCGATGCTCCACATCAGGTTTACTGTATCCCTTGGACCTTCTTATTGACGATGAAACACAGAAATTGCATCCGAATTTAATACAAAAGGCACAATGCCGACTTAAGTACAGAGGACTGACACTCCTACTTTCTATGATTCGAACCTCTCCTGTGAGTCCAGTTTTAGATTCCGATGCTTCCCTTCAGGTTTACTGTATACCTTGGACCTTCTTATTGACGATGAAACACAGAAATTGTATCCGAATTTAATACAAAAGGCACAATGCCGACTTACGTACAATAGGTCTGACACTCTAAATTTCTATGATTTGAGCCTCTCCTGTGAGTCCAGTTTTAGATTCCGATGCTTCCCTTCATGTTTACTGCATACCTTGGACCTTCTTATTGACGATGAAACACAGAAATTGTATCCGAATGTAATACAAAAGGCACAATGGCGACTTAGGTACAAGGGGACAGACACTCTAACTTTCTATGATTTGAACCGCTCCTGTGAGTCCAGTTTTAGATTCCGATGCTTCACTTCAGGTTTACTGTATACCTCGGACCATCTAATTGACGATGAAACACGGAAATTGCATCCTAATTTAATACAAATTGCACAATGCCGACTTAGGTACAAGAGGACTGACACTCTAACTTTCTATGATTTGAACCTCTCCTATGAGTCCAGTTTTAGATTCCTTTGCTTCACTTCAGGTTTACTGTATCCCTAGGACCTTCTAATTGACGATGAAACACAGAAATTGCATCCGAATTTAATACAAAAGGCACAATGCCGACTTAAGTACAAGAGGACTGATACTCTAACGTTCTATGATTTGAAACTCTCCTGTGAGTCCAGTTATCGATTCCGATGCTTCACTTCAGGTTAACTGTATACTTTGGACCATGTTATTGACGATGAAACACAGACATTGCATCCGAATTTAATACAAAAGGCACAATGCCGACTTAAGTACAAGAGGACTGACACTCTAACTTTCTATGATTTGAACCTCTCCAGTGAGTCCAGTTTTAGATTCCGACGCTTCACTTCAGGTTTACTGTATCCCTTGGACCTTCTTATTGACGATGAAACACAGAAATTGCATCCGAATTTAATACAAAAGGCACAATGCCGACTTAAGTACAAGAGGACTGACACTCTAACTTTCTATGATTTGAACCTCTCCTGTGAGTCCAGTTTTAGATTCCGATGGTTCACTTCAGTTTTACTATATACCTAGGACCTTCTTATTGACAATGAAGCGCAGAAATTGAATCGGAATTAAAAGCAAAAGGCACAATGCCGACTTATGTACAAGAGGACTGACACTCTAACATTCTATTACTTGAACCTCTCCTGTGAGTCCAGTTTTAGATTCCGATGCTTCCCTTCAGGTTTGCTGTATACCTTGGACCTTCTTATTGACGATGAAGCACAGAAATTGCAACGTAATTAAATTCAAAAGGCACAATGCCGACTTTAGTACAAGAGGACTGACACTCTAACTTTCTATGATTTGAACCTGTCCTGTGAGTCCAGTTTTAGATTCCGATGCTTCACTTCAGGTTTACTGTATCACTTGGACCTTCTTATTGACGATGAAACACAGAAATTGCATCCGAATTTAATACAAAAGGCACAATGCCGACTTAAGTATAAGAGGACTGACACTCTATCTTTCTATGATATCAACCTCTCCTGTGAGTCCAGTTTTAGATTCCGATGCTTCACTTCAGGTTTACTGTATACCTTGGACATTCTTATAGACGATGAAACACAGAAATTGCATCTGAATTTAATACAAAGGGCACAATGCCGACTTAAGTACAGGAGGACTGACACTCTAACTGTCTATGATTTGAAACTCTCCTGTGGTTCCTGTTTTAGATTCCGATGCTTCACTTCAGGTTTACTGTATACCTTGGACCTTCTTATCGACGATGAAGCACAGAAATTGCATCGGAATTAAATGCAAAAGGCACAATGCCGACTTATGTACAAGAGGACTGACACTCTAACTTTCTATGATTTGAACCTCTCCTGTGAGTCCAGCTTTAGATTCCGATGCTTCACTTCAGGTTTACTGTATACCTTGGACCTTCCTATTGACGATGAAGCACAGAAATTGCAACGGAATTAAATTCAAAAGGCACAATGCCGACTTTAGTACAAGAGGACTGACACTCTAACTTTCTAAGATTTGAACCTCTCCTGTGAGTCCAGTTTTAGATTCCGATGCATCACTTCAGGTTTACTGTATCCCTTGGACCTTCTTATTGTCGATGAAACACAGAAATTGAATCCGAATTTAACACAAAAGGCACAATGCCGACTTACGTACAATAGGTCTGCACTCTAAATTTCTATGATTTGAACCTCTCCTGTGAGTCCAGTTTTAGATTCCGATGCTTCACTTCAGGTTCACTGTATCCCTTGGACCTTCTTATTGACGATGAATCACAGAAATTGCATCCGAATTTAATACAAAAGGCAAAATGCCGACTTAAGTACAAAGGACTGACACTCCAACTTTCTATGACTTGAACCTCTCCTGTGAGTCCAGTTTTAGATTCCGATGCTTCCCTTCAGGTTTACTGTATACCTTGGACCTTCTTACTGACGATGAAGCACAGAAATTGCAACGGAATTAAATTCAAAAGGCACAATGCTAACTTTAGTACCAGAGGACTGACACTCTAACTTTTTATGATTTGAACCTCTCCTAAGGGTCCAGTTTTAGATTCCGATGCTTCACATCAGGTTTACTGTATCCCTTGGACCTTCTTATTGACGATGAAACACAGAAATTGCATCCGAATTTAATACAGAAGGCACAATGCCGACTTAAGTACAAAGGACTGACACTCCTACTTTCTATGATTCGAACCTCTCCTGTGAGTCCAGTTTTAGATTCCGATGCTTCCCTTCAGGTTTACTGTATACTTTGGACCTTCTTATTGACGATGAAACACAGAAATTGTATCCGAATTTAATACAAAAGGCACAATGCCGACTTAGGTACAAGGGGACAGACACTTTAACTTTCTATGATTTGAACCGCTCCTGTGAGTCCAGTTTTAGATTCCGATGCTTCACTTCAGGTTTACTGTATACCTCGGACCATCTAATTGACGATGAAACACGGAAATTGCATCCTAATTTAATACAAATGCACAATGCCGACTTAGGTACAAGAGGACTGACACTCTAACTTTCTATGATTTGAACCTCTCCTGTGAGTCCAGTTTTAGATTCCTTTGCTTCACTTCAGGTTTACTGTATCCCTAGGACCTTCTAATTGACGATGAAACACAGAAATTGCATCCGAATTTAATACAAAAGGCACAATGCCGACTTAAGTACAAGAGGACTGACACTCTAACGTTCTATGATTTGAACCTCTCCTGTGAGTCCAGTTATCGATTCCGATGCTTCACTTCAGGTTTACTGTATACTTTGGACCATGTTATTGACGATGAAACACAGACATTGCATCCGAATTTAATACAAAAGGCACAATGACGACTTAAGTACAAGAGGACTGACACTCTAACTTTCTATGATTTGAACCTCTCCAGCGAGTCCAGTTTTAGATTCCGACGCTTCACTTCAGGTTTAGTGTATCCCTTGGACCTTCTTATTGACGATGAAACACAGAAATTGCATCCGAATTTAATACAAAAGGCACAACGCCGACTTAAGTACAAGACGACTGACACTCTAACTTTCTATGATTTGAACCTCTACTGTGAGTCCAGTTTTAGATTCCGATGGTTCACTTCAGGTTTACTATATACCTAGGACCTTCTTACTGACGATGAAGCGCAGAAATTGCATCGGAATTAAAAGCAAAAGGCACAATGCCGACTTATGTATAAGAGGACTGACACTCTAACTTTCTATTATTTGAACCTCTCCTGTGAGTCCAGTTTTAGATTCCGATGCTTCACTTCAGGTTTGCTGTATACCTTGGACCTTCTTATTGACGATGAAGCACAGATATTGCAACGTAATTAAATTCAAAAGGCACAATGCCGACTTTAGTACAAGAGGACAGGCACTCTAACTTTCTATGATTTGAACCTCTCCTGTGAGTCCAGTTTTAGATTCCGATGCTTCACTTCAGGTTTACTGTATCCCTTGGACCTTCTTATTGACGATGAAACACAGAAATTGCATCCGAATTTAATACAAAAGGCACAATGCCGACTTAAGTATAAGAGGACTGACACTCTCTCTTTCTATGATATCAACCTCTCCTGTGTGTCCAATTTTAGATTCCGATGCTTCACTTCAGGTTTACTGTATACCTTGGACATTCTTATTGACGATGAAACACAGAAATTGCATCTGAATTTATTACAGAGGGCACAATGCCGACTTAAGTACAGGAGGACTGAGACTCTCTCTTTCTATGATATCAACCTCTCCTGTGAGTCCAGTTTTAGATTCCGATGCTTCCCTTCAGGTTTACTGTATACCTTGGACCTTCTTATTGATGATGAAGCACAGAAATTGCAACGGAATTAAATTCAAAAGGCACAATGCTAACTTTAGTACAAGAGGACTGACACTCTAACTTTCTATGATTTGAACCTCTCCTAAGGGTCCAGTTTTAGATTCCGATGCTCCACTTCAGGTTTACTGTATCCCTTGGACCTTCTTATTGACGATGAAACACAGAAATTGCATCCGAATTTAATACAAAAGGCACAATGCCGACTCTTTCATTTGCATTTACACGTCTCCAGATTCTTGTATATAATGAAAATTGTTTATCAGTATGTACAACACCAGTTCCATAATTCCTATCACCCTGTACACCAATAGAAAAGGTGCGATAGGCTATCATGTCTCTGTCATAGTAAGATTCCAATCCTTCTAGTGCTTTATCACTACCTCGTACTACAGCAAGTGTTAACCATGAATTACTTTAACAAGATCAGTAGTCGTACATGAAAAATTAATCTTGCATCCAACAAATGTAATTGGACCAGTGAGTAGCTCCTCTTGAGAAACATTATTCGGCTCAAAACTGAAAGTGTCCACTGTCTTGTAGACTGGTAGTCTGCTCCTTCTGTATCTTCTACGACGATACGGCATGGCTGTGTGCTTCGTGCGGCTGCATGCTGCTGCCTCAGAACAGGATGTACTTCCCGTCCCCCATCAGGCGCGCACAGCGCCAGTGCGCCTTATCAGTGTTGCGCAATCTTGATTTTCCAGCAACACGGGCTTAGTAAATCTAGGGCCCGTGTTGCCCGGCTGCCTCGCTCAGCGACTAAGTCCCACTCAAAGTCACCCGCCTTACACAGCACCATAAGGCTAAGTCACACAGCCATGAAATTGCATCGGAATTAAATTCAAAAGTCACGATGCCGACTTAAGTACAAGAGGACTGACACTCTAACTTTCTATGATTTGAACCTCTCCTGTGAGTCCAGTTTTAGATTCCGATGCTTCACTTCAGGTTTTCTGTATACCTTGGACCTTGTTATTGACGATGAAGCACAGAAATTGCATCGAAATTAAATTCAAAAATCACAATGCCGACTCAAATACAAGAGGACTGACACTCTAATTTTGTATGATTTGAACCTCTACTGTGAGTCCAGTTTTAGATTCCGATGGTTCACTTCTGGTTTACTATATACCTAGTACCTTCTTATTGACGATGAAGCGCAGAAATTGCATTCGAATTTAATACAAAAGGCACAATGCCGACTTAAGTACAAAGGACTGACACTCCAACTTTCTATGATTTGAATCTCTTCTGTGATTCCAGTTTTAGATTCCGATGCTTCACTTCAGGTTTACTCTATACCTTGGACCTTCTTATTGTCGATGAAACACAGAAATTGTATCCGAATTTAATACAAAAGGCACAATGCCGACTTAAGTACAAGAGGACTGACACTCTAACTTTCTATGATTTGAACCTCTCCAGTGAGTCCAGTTTTAGATTCCGACGCTTCACTTCAGGTTTACTGTATCCCTTGGACCTTCTTATTGACGATGAAACACAGAAATTGCATCCGAATTTAATACAAAAGGCACAATGCCGACTTAAGTACAAGAGGACTGACACTCTAACTTTCTATGATTTGAACCTCTCCTGTGAGTCCAGTTATCGATTCCGATGCTTCACTTCAGGTTAACTGTATACTTTGGACCATGTTATTGACGATGAAACACAGACATTGCATCCGAATTTAATACAAAAGGCACAATGCCGACTTAAGTACAAGAGGACTGACACTCTAACTTTCTATGATTTGAACCTCTCCAGTGAGTCCAGTTTTAGATTCCGACGCTTCACTTCAGGTTTACTGTATCCCTTGGACCTTCTTATTGACGATGAAACACAGAAATTGCATCCGAATTTAATACAAAAGGCACAATGCCGACTTAAGTACAAGAGGACTGACACTCTAACTTTCTATGATTTGAACCTCTCCTGTGAGTCCAGTTTTAGATTCCGATGGTTCACTTCAGTTTTACTATATACCTAGGACCTTCTTATTGACAATGAAGCGCAGAAATTGAATCGGAATTAAAAGCAAAAGGCACAATGCCGACTTATGTACAAGAGGACTGACACTCTAACATTCTATTATTTGAACCTCTCCTGTGAGTCCAGTTTTAGATTCCGATGCTTCCCTTCAGGTTTGCTGTATACCTTGGACCTTCTTATTGACGATGAAGCACAGAAATTGCAACGTAATTAAATTCAAAAGGCACAATGCCGACTTTAGTACAAGAGGACTGACACTCTAACTTTCTATGATTTGAACCTGTCCTGTGAGTCCAGTTTTAGATTCCGATGCTTCACTTCAGGTTTACTGTATCACTTGGACCTTCTTATTGACGATGAAACACAGAAATTGCATCCGAATTTAATACAAAAGGCACAATGCCGACTTAAGTATAAGAGGACTGACACTCTATCTTTCTATGATATCAACCTCTCCTGTGAGTCCAGTTTTAGATTCCGATGCTTCACTTCAGGTTTACTGTATACCTTGGACATTCTTATAGACGATGAAACACAGAAATTGCATCTGAATTTAATACAAAGGGCACAATGCCGACTTAAGTACAGGAGGACTGACACTCTAACTGTCTATGATTTGAAACTCTCCTGTGGTTCCTGTTTTAGATTCCGATGCTTCACTTCAGGTTTACTGTATACCTTGGACCTTCTTATCGACGATGAAGCACAGAAATTGCATCGGAATTAAATGCAAAAGGCACAATGCCGACTTATGTACAAGAGGACTGACACTCTAACTTTCTATGATTTGAACCTCTCCTGTGAGTCCAGCTTTAGATTCCGATGCTTCACTTCAGGTTTACTGTATACCTTGGACCTTCCTATTGACGATGAAGCACAGAAATTGCAACGGAATTAAATTCAAAAGGCACAATGCCGACTTTAGTACAAGAGGACTGACACTCTAACTTTCTAAGATTTGAACCTCTCCTGTGAGTCCAGTTTTAGATTCCGATGCATCACTTCAGGTTTACTGTATCCCTTGGACCTTCTTATTGTCGATGAAACACAGAAATTGAATCCGAATTTAACACAAAAGGCACAATGCCGACTTACGTACAATAGGTCTGCACTCTAAATTTCTATGATTTGAACCTCTCCTGTGAGTCCAGTTTTAGATTCCGATGCTTCACTTCAGGTTCACTGTATCCCTTGGACCTTCTTATTGACGATGAATCACAGAAATTGCATCCGAATTTAATACAAAAGGCAAAATGCCGACTTAAGTACAAAGGACTGACACTCCAACTTTCTATGACTTGAACCTCTCCTGTGAGTCCAGTTTTTGATTCCGATGCTTCCCTTCAGGTTTACTGTATACCTTGGACCTTCTTACTGACGATGAAGCACAGAAATTGCAACGGAATTAAATTCAAAAGGCACAATGCTAACTTTAGTACCAGAGGACTGACACTCTAACTTTTTATGATTTGAACCTCTCCTAAGGGTCCAGTTTTAGATTCCGATGCTTCACATCAGGTTTACTGTATCCCTTGGACCTTCTTATTGACGATGAAACACAGAAATTGCATCCGAATTTAATACAGAAGGCACAATGCCGACTTAAGTACAAAGGACTGACACTCCTACTTTCTATGATTCGAACCTCTCCTGTGAGTCCAGTTTTAGATTCCGATGCTTCCCTTCAGGTTTACTGTATACTTTGGACCTTCTTATTGACGATGAAACACAGAAATTGTATCCGAATTTTATACAAAAGGCACAATGCCGACTTAGGTACAAGGGGACAGACACTTTAACTTTCTATGATTTGAACCGCTCCTGTGAGTCCAGTTTTAGATTCCGATGCTTCACTTCAGGTTTACTGTATACCTCGGACCATCTAATTGACGATGAAACACGGAAATTGCATCCTAATTTAATACAAATGCACAATGCCGACTTAGGTACAAGAGGACTGACACTCTAACTTTCTATGATTTGAACCTCTCCTGTGAGTCCAGTTTTAGATTCCTTTGCTTCACTTCAGGTTTACTGTATCCCTAGGACCTTCTAATTGACGATGAAACACAGAAATTGCATCCGAATTTAATACAAAAGGCACAATGCCGACTTAAGTACAAGAGGACTGACACTCTAACGTTCTATGATTTGAACCTCTCCTGTGAGTCCAGTTATCGATTCCGATGCTTCACTTCAGGTTTACTGTATACTTTGGACCATGTTATTGACGATGAAACACAGACATTGCATCCGAATTTAATACAAAAGGCACAATGACGACTTAAGTACAAGAGGACTGACACTCTAACTTTCTATGATTTGAACCTCTCCAGCGAGTCCAGTTTTAGATTCCGACGCTTCACTTCAGGTTTAGTGTATCCCTTGGACCTTCTTATTGACGATGAAACACAGAAATTGCATCCGAATTTAATACAAAAGGCACAACGCCGACTTAAGTACAAGACGACTGACACTCTAACTTTCTATGATTTGAACCTCTACTGTGAGTCCAGTTTTAGATTCCGATGGTTCACTTCAGGTTTACTATATACCTAGGACCTTCTTACTGACGATGAAGCGCAGAAATTGCATCGGAATTAAAAGCAAAAGGCACAATGCCGACTTATGTATAAGAGGACTGACACTCTAACTTTCTATTATTTGAACCTCTCCTGTGAGTCCAGTTTTAGATTCCGATGCTTCACTTCAGGTTTGCTGTATACCTTGGACCTTCTTATTGACGATGAAGCACAGATATTGCAACGTAATTAAATTCAAAAGGCACAATGCCGACTTTAGTACAAGAGGACAGGCACTCTAACTTTCTATGATTTGAACCTCTCCTGTGAGTCCAGTTTTAGATTCCGATGCTTCACTTCAGGTTTACTGTATCCCTTGGACCTTCTTATTGACGATGAAACACAGAAATTGCATCCGAATTTAATACAAAAGGCACAATGCCGACTTAAGTATAAGAGGACTGACACTCTCTCTTTCTATGATATCAACCTCTCCTGTGAGTCCAATTTTAGATTCCGATGCTTCACTTCAGGTTTACTGTATACCTTGGACATTCTTATTGACGATGAAACACAGAAATTGCATCTGAATTTATTACAGAGGGCACAATGCCGACTTAAGTACAGGAGGACTGAGACTCTCTCTTTCTATGATATCAACCTCTCCTGTGAGTCCCGTTTTAGATTCCGATGCTTCCCTTCAGGTTTACTGTATACCTTGGACCTTCTTATTGATGATGAAGCACAGAAATTGCAACGGAATTTAATTCAAAAGGCACAATGCTAACTTTAGTACAAGAGGACTGACACTCTAACTTTCTATGATTTGAACCTCTCCTAAGGGTCCAGTTTTAGATTCCGATGCTTCACTTCAGGTTTACTGTATCCCTTGGACCTTCTTATTGACGATGAAACACAGAAATTGCATCCGAATTTAATACAAAAGGCACAATGCCGACTCTTTCATTTGCATTTACACGTCTCCAGATTCTTGTATATAATGAAAATTGTTTATCAGTATGTACAACACCAGTTCCATAATTCCTATCACCCTGTACACCAATAGAAAAGGTGCGATAGGCTATCATGTCTCTGTCATAGTAAGATTCCAATCCTTCTAGTGCTTTATCACTACCTCGTACTACAGCAAGTGTTAACCATGAATTACTTTAACAAGATCAGTAGTCGTACATGAAAAATTAATCTTGCATCCAACAAATGTAATTGGACCAGTGAGTAGCTCCTCTTGAGAAACATTATTCGGCTCAAAACTGAAAGTGTCCACTGTCTTGTAGACTGGTAGTCTGCTCCTTCTGTATCTTCTACGACGATACGGCATGGCTGTGTGCTTCGTGCGGCTGCCTCGAGTCGACTAAGCATGCTGCTGCCTCAGAACAGGATGTACTTCCCGTCCCCCATCAGGCGCGCACAGCGCCAGTGCGCCTTATCAGTGCTGCGCAATCTTGATTTTCCAGCAACACGGGCTTAGTAAATCTAGGGCCCGTGTTGCCCGGCTGCCTCGCTCAGCGACTAAGTCACACTCAAAGTCACCCGCCTTACACAGCACCATAAGGCTAAGTCACACAGCCATGAAATTGCATCGGAATTAAATTCAAAAGTCACGATGCCGACTTAAGTACAAGAGGACTGACACTCAAACTTTCTATGATTTGAACCTCTCCTGAGAGTCCAGTTTTAGATTCCGATGGTTCACTTCAGGTTTACTATATACCTAGGACCTTCTTATTGAAGATGAAGCGTAGAAATTGCATCGGAATTAAAAGCAAAGGTACAATGCCGACTTATGTACATGAGGACTGACACTTTAACTTTCTATGATTGGCACTTCTCCTAAGAGTCCAGTTTTAGATTGCGATTCTTCACTTCAGGTTTACTGTATCCCTTGGACCTTCTTATTGACGATGAAACACAGAAATTGCATTCGAATTTAATACAAAAGGCACAATGCCGACTTAAGTACAAAGGACTGACACTCCAACTTTCTATGATTTGAACCTCTCCTGTGAGTCCAGTTTTAGATTCCGATGCTTCACTTCAGGTTTACTGTATACCTTGGACCTTCTTATTGAGGATGAAACACAGAAATTGCATCCTATTTTAATACAAAAATCACAATACCGACTAAAGTACAAGAGGACTGACACTCTAATTTTCTATGATTTGAAACTCTTCTGCGATTCCAGTTTTAGATTCCGTTGCTTCACTTCAGGTTTACTGTATACCTTGGACCTTCTTATTGTCGATGAAACACAGAAATTGTATCCGAATTTAATACAAAAGGCACAATGCCGACTTAGGTGCAAGGGGACAGACACTCTAACTTTCTATGATTTGAACCTCTCCTGTGAGTCCAGTTTTAGATTCCGATGCTTCACTTCAGGTTTTCTGTATACCTTGGACCTTGTTATTGACGATGAAGCACAGAAATTGCATCGAAATTAAATTCAAAAATCACAATGCCGACTCAAATACAAGAGGACTGACACTCTAATTTTGTATGATTTGAACCTCTACTGTGAGTCCAGTTTTAGATTCCGATGGTTCACTTCTGGTTTACTATATACCTAGTACCTTCTTATTGACGATGAAGCGCAGAAATTGCATTCGAATTTAATACAAAAGGCACAATGCCGACTTAAGTACAAAGGACTGACACTCCAACTTTCTATGATTTGAATCTCTTCTGTGATTCCAGTTTTAGATTCCGATGCTTCACTTCAGGTTTACTCTATACCTTGGACCTTCTTATTGTCGATGAAACACAGAAATTGTATCCGAATTTAATACAAAAGGCACAATGCCGACTTAGGTGCAAGGGGACAGACACTCTACTTTCTATGATTTGAACCTCTCCTGTGAGTCCAGATTTAGATTCCGATGCTTCACTTCAGGTTTTCTGTATACCTTGGACCTTGTTATTGACGATGAAGCACAGAAATTGCATCGGAATTAAATTCAAAAGTCACAATGCCGACTTAAATACAAGAGGACTGACACTCTAAACTTCTATGATTTGAACATCGCCTGTGAGTCCATTTTTAGATTCCGATGGTTCACTTCAGGGTTACTATATACCTAGGACCTTCTTATTGGGGATGAAGCGCAGAAATTGCATCGGAAGTAAATGCAAAAGGCACAATGGCGACTTATGTACAAGAGGACTGATATTCTAACTTTCTATGATTTGAACCTCTCCTGTGAGTCCAGTTTTAGATTCCGATGCTTCACTTCAGGTTTACTGTATACCTTGGACCTCCTTATTGACGATGAAACACAGAAATTGCAACGGAATTAAATTCAAAAGGCACAATGCCAACTTTAGTACAAGAGGAATGACAGTCTAACTTTCTTTGATTTGAACCTCTCCTGTGAGTCCAGTTTTAGATTTCGATGCTTCACTTCAGGTTTACTGTATACCTTGGACCTTCTAATTAACGATGAAACACAGAAATTGCATCCGAATTTAATACAAAAGGCAAAATGCCGACTTAAGTACAAAGGACTGACACTCCAAATTCTATGATTTGAACCTCTCCTGTGAGTCCAGTTTTAGATTCCGATGCTTCCCTTCAGGTTTACTGTATACCTTGGACCTTCTTATTGACGAAGAAGCATAGAAATTGCAACGGAATTAAATTCAAAGGCACAATGCCGACTTTAGTACAAGAGGACTGACACTCTAACTTTCTATGTTTTGAGCCTCTCCTGTGAGTCCAGTTTTAGATTCCGATGCTTCACTTCAGGTTTACTGTATACCTTGGACCTCCTTATTGACGATGAAACACAGAAATTGCACCCGAATTTAATACAAAATGCACAATGCCGACTTAAGTATTAAGGACTGACACTCCTACTTTCTATGATTCGAACCTCTCCTGTGAGTCCAGTTTTAGATTCTGATGCTTCCCTTCAGTTTTACTGTATACCTTGGACCTTCTTATTGA